>NC_054371.1:49811441-51215191 GCF_017654675.1 Xenopus laevis
AAGCAGCCAAAACATTCCACAGTTCGAAGATAACATCGGCAGAGGACTGCCTCCGTCTTCTAGGGTTTATGGTCTCGGCCTTGGAAGCAATTCCGTTCTCCAGATTCCATCTACGTCCTCTTCAAAACAACTTTCTGAGCCAGTGGAACAAGAATCACAAGGACTTACAGCAAGTCATCCACATATCCGACTCAACATACACTCCAGGGCATTTGGAGTCCGACAGAGAGCTCCTTACCAATCAACGTCCTGGAACTCAGGGCAATCGCTCTAGCACTGGAGGGCTGGACCACCCTTCTGCAGTCCCGGGCAGTCCGGGTACAGTCCGACAATGCCACGGCAGTGGCATATGTCAACAAACAAGGCGGCACCCGCAGCAGACTTGCCATGCAGGAAGTTACCAGGATTTTACTGTGGGCAGAGCTTACAGTGACCAATCTCTCAGCGGTGTTCATTCCAGGAATACTGAATTGGGAGGCGGACTACCTGAGCAGGACTACACTGGACCACGGAGAGTGGTCACTCAATTCCGAAGTCTTTCAACAATTAGTCGCCAGATGGGGCAAGCCACAGATCGATATGTTGGCATCACGGCACAACAACAAACTGCCACTTTACTGTGCCAGAACGAACGACCCCGGGGCAGCGTTCGTGGACGCCTTGGTCTCTCCCTGGGACTTTCAGATGATATACGCGTTTCCTCCCCTGGCTATTCTTCCCAGGGTCATCATGAGAGTCAAACACAGCGCCGCCACCACAATACTGATTGCACCCGACTGGCCCAACAGAGTGTGGTACACAGATCTGATCAGACTGTCTATATCCAAGCCATGGAGGTTGCCCGATCGCCCCGACTTGCTTACTCAGGGGCCCATCCATCATCCCAACCTACCCCTATTACGTTTGACGGCGTGGCTATTGAGACCGACTGGTGGGCTCACCACGGCTACTCCAAGAATGCTATAGACATTTTACTTCAAGCACGCAAACAGTCAACGAATAAGGTGTATTATAGAGTGTGGAAAACTTTTATTGACTGGTGCCTTCAACAAGGTTACCGCTGGGACTGTGCTTCCACTGCTGTTGTAGTTGAGTTCCTCACCGACGGGTTCCGGAAAGGTCTCGCTCTGCGTACTCTTAAGTCACAAGTGTCTGCTCTTACAGTCTTAACTCATACACATTGGGCTGACATGTCAGAGATCCAACAGTTTCTGCGGGGCGTGACCAGAGCTCGTCCACCACTGAAACAGCCGATTTCCACCTGGGATTTACCGCTAGTGCTTAAGGCTTTGCAGAATCCTCCATTTGAACCACTTGCATCATGTGACCTTAAATGGTTATCCCTTAAAGTTGTTTTCTTGGTGGCCATTACCTCAGCAAAACGTGTGTCTGAATTAGCAGCTCTTTCCTGCAAGGAACCTTGGATTCTGCTCCATCCTGACAAGGTAGTACTCCGGACTGTACAAGGGTTTCTGCCTAAAGTGGTCTCCGATTTCCACTTAAATCAGGAGATTGTCCTACCATCCTTTTGTCCGCATCCCGCTAACGATGGGGAAAAGCTTCTCCATACTCTGGATGTGGTGCGTGCCATTCGGATTTACCTTAAGAGATCATCGGCTTATAGACGATCCGACAGATTGTTTGTCTCGTATGCACTGTCACATAAAGGACTCCCCATCTCCAAGCGAACTATTGCTCGTTGGTTAGTTGAAGCCATTAACTTAGCTTATGACCATCAACACATACCTAGACCATTTGCAGTGAAGGCTCATTCTACAAGGGCACAGAGCACATCTTGGGCACTTCAGAATCTGGCAACGGCAGAACAAATCTGCAGAGCGGCCACCTGGATTTCTCCTAATACTTTCATTAAGTTTTACAAGTTACATGTTTTTGCTTCTCGATCGGCCGTGTTTGGTCGAAAAGTTCTCCAGGCTGCGGTAGCATAGTGTTGAGGCAAATTGAGCTCCGCAGTTCCAGTTCTACCCACCCTTATAGAGGGACAGCTTTTGGACGTCCCACAACGTCTGCACTGACAGGAGGGCCGACTAGAGAAAAAGGAATTTTGTACTCACCGAAAAATCCTTTTCTAGTAGGCCCGAACTGTCAGTGCAGTAAGTCCCACCCAGGCTGATTTTAGTATGGCAATGGGACATCTTTCTCGCTATCTTCTCTGTCTGTTGTCTCTACTCTTCCTTCTATCTATGATGTCTCCACCGGCTGAGCTTTTCAAAGGAACTGAGGAGTGAAGGTGGAGCCAAGTACATATAGCCAGAAGGAGGGGCCATGAGTTAACAGTTTCTGTCCTGCCTCCAGAGGTGAAGGATAACATAACCCACAACGTCTGCACTGACAGTTCGGGCCTACTAGAAAAGGATTTTTCGGTGAGTACAAAATTCCTTTTTTCAGAAGAACAAGCTGGACCCCACCACCAGTCTTTGGCCATGCCCACTGTGCTGCCCCCAGGTATAAGTTTAAACAATTTAATTTAATATGATCCCTTATGTTTTAAGTATGGGTGGTTAGAAGAGTTGTGTGCCCAGAACGGGTGGGTGTTATGACACTGAGCACAGCTGTGGTCACACACATCAATGTCCACTGTAGAAGAGGAAGGTGTGAGGAGACAATAAGGGCTTATTACCAATGCAAAAGCAGTGTGCTAAATTTAAAATAAGTGAATATTTTTATTTAATTTGACCACTGTGTGGGACGTTGTGCCTATAGGTGCAGACCTCTGCACTCAATTTGAGATAATACAAAAATACTGGTAACAGACATTAGTCCTTAGCACTAGTGATGAGGGGATTTTTAGCCAGGTTTTGCTGCAAAAAATATGGCCATAGACTCCACTGAGTGAAAAAATTGTTAAGCATCTAAAAGATGTGTCGCCCATTGACTTCAATGTATTTGGCAAATTTTTCGCAGTTTTGGGAATTTTAGGCAAAGCAAAACGGGTCCAATTCGAATCAATACATCTTGGTGGATGTTTCAAGTATTGTTTAATATTTATTAATATATCATAAAAAACAATTTCATGGTTTATTTATTTGGGGTAAAGATGATCGGTTTTTTCAATCAAATTCTTTGTGAAAGGCAAGACGGTGCAAAAGATATTGCTCCAGTCAGTATGTGGCAATTGATTGGAGGGAACACAGGCAAAGAGGCTGGGCAAGAGTCAATTCCCTTTTAAATTGGGGTGGGGTTCAAACATTGCCATCACTTCCCCTTTAAAAAGTGGGGTCCAACATATTGCCATCGCTTCAGCCTTAAAAGGTGGGGCCCGACATATTGCCTCAAACTTTTCAGGGAAACCCTCGGAAACCCTCAAACAAAAGATGAAAAAACCTGAAAATATCGTAGGTTGTGGTGAACATTTTAATAAATTTCAAAATTAGCGATATTGAAAAAAAACTTTTATTTTCCTGACAAATGATGTATTTAAAAATTGCTTTACAGGTGGGTATACATATATGAATTGTATAACACTCCTCAATGCCTTATTTGCCAGTAGATCCTTTCAGAAAGTCGCTGGAATACTTTGAGATTACAAGAATGGAGGTTTCACCTTAAACTGTGAAAAAGAGTATTTTTACAGTGACAGCTGTTAAATTGAGGAATTTTCTCCCTGAAGCCGTTGTTCTGATGAATAAATTAGATACATTAGAACTCAAAAGGCCATTGTGAAACTGTCCTGATTGGACCGGGAAAAAACCCAGTGAGCCCCGGCTCTCATGGGCCCCTAGCGGCCCAGACCTGCTTCCTACTTTAAGTACTGTCCTGGACTCTCCCTACCTCTCTCCTTAGCTCCGATGCTGCACCTCCCTCCCTGGCCCAGGTCGCTGCCACACAAAGGAATAGATAAGGGTGGGGGTAGAGGGGGGTTGCTGGGCCCGGGGGTGGTGTGGGGACCCCTAAGGCAGCAAGCCCGGCAGGCCATGGGCCCCCGAGTCCGACACTGCGGGGCACATTTACTAAGCTCAAGTGAAGGATTCGAATGAAAAAAACTTCGAATTTCTAAGGTTTTTTGGGCCACTTCGACCATCGAATTGGCTACTTCGACCATGACTTCGACTTCGAATCGAACTATTTGAACTAAAAATCGTTCGACTATTCGACCATTCGATAGTCGAAGTACTGTCTCTTTAAAAAAAACTTCGACCCCCTACTTCGCCACCTAAAACCTACCAAGCATCAATGTTAGCCTATGGGGAAGGTCCCCATAGGCTTTCCTAGGTTTTTTTGATCGAAGGAATTTCGTTCGATTGATGGATTAAAATCCTTTGAATCGTTCAATTCGAAGGATTTAATCGTTCGATCGAAGGAAATGCGGTAAATCCTTTGACTTCGATATTCGAAGTCGAAGGATTTTACTTCGACGGTCGAATATCGAGGGTTAATAACCCTCGATATTCGACCCATAGTAAATGTGTCCCTGCCTCTGACATTATAACTGTACCCCAAGCATGGAGCCTTTAAAGGAATTTTGATCTTTAGAGAATCTAACTCTGTAAACAGAAGCAAGCTGTTGATAGCAAGGAGGTTATCATCATATAAGTGAACAGAGCTCTTCCTAAATTGGTTTTAAATACAGCTATGGGATTAATTACCCAAATGCTTAGGACCTGGGGGGGGTTTTGTATAAGGGATCTTTCTGTAATTTGGATCAACATACCATAAATCTGCTAAAGAATAATTTAAACATGAAATAAACCCAATGAGATTGCTTTGCTGCCAATATGGATTTATGCACCTTAGATCAAGTACAAGGCATTGTTTTATTGTTACAAGCTGAACTCCATGGAACGCTTACTTCTGATTCATCGGCATGAGATGAAACGCACGCGACAATTCTGGTGTGCAGAAGATAATAGAACTGAATGTGAAGTCGCAGGTACAAACGACATGTATCCATGCAGCGTGCAACATCAAACAGTCGGATACATGTAGTTTGCAGACAAACATAGGGGCCCCCTCCATCTCCACAAATTTATGCTAGTAAGATCACTGCAGAAATTACCAATAAGAGTACGGCATAAATGGATATATTGAAGGCATTACTTCAACAGGCAGAATACCACATACTTTTTTTCCTTCCAAAAGTTGCTTTTCTCTCTCTGCCTCCACTGTCTAACGTTAGTTTAAAAAAACAAATGTGGTTATGACACAGTGGAAAGTACATCCATATTTGATTTATTCTATCTGACAGTATACTGTATAATGGGTTTGCAGATAAGGGATCCCATACCTATACTAATGGGTAAATGCAGCAAAACAAATAAAATTGGAATAAATATTTTATTTGGTCAAATAGGATCGGACATAAAAAACACGTTAAATATCAAGCCACTTTATAAACTATTAACTCATCAAAATTAATGCTTAGAAACTCTGGTACTTTCTTAGTATTTACTTTGGAAGGCAAAAGAATTTTCTACAAAGATGCATAATTATATCCATTTAATCAATGTAATTGAGTTTATATTGTCATTTTTAACTTGAATTGATACATTCTAACTGGGTTCCACACAACCTAATCTGGATCATCAGCAGGAAATTAGATGTACAATTATGTTACTAAAGAAGTACATTTATTTTTAGGGAAGATCTTGAAAATGCATTAGTTTTAATTATAGTCTAACGCGGTTTCCATATTAGCAGCTAGTTTTATTTGTAAAAATGCTTCCCACCTGGTTTTTGTTTTATCTTTGTATTCTCCTAATTTATTTCTGACAGTTTCACTTAACAATTTGAAAACCTTTGGTGATTTCATACTTTTCCTAAATTATTTCTGTTTATGAAAGAAGCATATTTATTTATATTATTCTTAACAAGTAATATTTTAGATTTTAGTTGACTTCAGACTGACATAAAAGGATACATGTTCTACATCATGTCACGGTCGGCACCCAACACCAGAACAAATGCCAAGCACCCTGGTCTCGGCTCGTGCTTCACCTGTAGTGTGACTGCCTTTGGCCTCGGGAGGAGCCCTCAGCTACTTGGATGCCACCAGGACTTAAATGAGAGGTGCAAGGCTAGAGGTTCTGGATAGGCAGAGGGGCACGACTGTTAGCGAGAGTCTTTAGGCCGAGGGTCACGGTACAAAACAGGAAACCAGAATCGTCGTCAGTACAGGCCGGGTCGAGGCGGGCAGATGTCAATCGTAATCAGGCAGGCAAAGGTCAAAACCGGGTAATCAATCAGAAAGTTCAGCAGAAGGGTAGTCGATATTCAGGCAAGGGTCAGATATAGAAGTCAGGATAATTGTATAGCCAGGCAGGGTTCAAAACCAGAATCAGAATCCGAATAATAAGCTCACAAAGCACCAGGAACAAGATCCTATCACGGGCTGTTTGCACAAGACTGAATTCCCTTTTTATACCCTGGTGTTTTCACGCCATTATGTCCCTTTGCACGTCGGCGTCATCACGCCAGCGTGTCAATAAAGGAAACGAGACGCGGGCGTGCGCACCCTAAGAACCAACAATGGCAGAGGAAGAGGAAGCACGTGGCAGGCGTCCCGCCGCACCGCTGGACCACCAGGGTGAGTAGATTTTATCACACATCAGTTGCCTATTATGATTGTGCTTGGGCATTCTTCATAGTTTTTGCATCTCTGTTTTTGATATAGAAAATATAGACAGAGTGCGCCTCTCAAGCTGCCCTAATTTCTTCAATGCACAACATAAACCTGAATTTTGGAAAGGTTGCCACTATGTACAGTGTCGCACAGGCCCACATCGAAAACTCCCGGTGGGCCCAGATGTCAGTGGGCCCTTATGCTGCTAAATATTTGGCATATTTCATGGGCATTCACATTCTATATGAGAATAAAGAGACTAAATATATGGAATAATATATTATAGCATGCAAAGAAAAGAGACCAGGAGAATAGGCTGAGTGAGGAGAGGAATTGTAATAGTTTTGAGAGTGGGCACCTGATCTAAGGTCTTTTGGTGGGCCCTGGTGTCCCAGTCCAAAACTGACTTTGTATATGTTGCATCATGATACACAGGAGATTGAGGGGCATGTGAGTTAAACTTGGAAAGAAACTTATGCTTTTTGGGGAGCATTAACTGATGATTATGGGAACCAGTAAAGCTGCCCTAATAAAAATTAAACCATAAGCATTAGCTACAGGCCCAGATTTGTGGGCAGGTGTAGGGTGGCAAGTTGCTGGGGATGACATGCCACACACTAGCCGCATCTGAACTGTTAACTGAGCGTGAGATTTTGACAGTAGTTTAAATCTCCCACCCGGTCCCCAGTTCTAGCAATCTAGGGAACTGTCTGCAAAGTAGTGTCGGGGGCAGTGTGCAAATGAGTCGGGAATAGGCGGGTATGGATCAGGGAAGTGGCAAACGGGTAGGGGACTGGAGTGTGCGAGCCAGTTAGGAACAGGCCGGGGCGAGTAAGTCAGGAACAGGCGGGTCGGGAGCAGGGAAGTGTGAGAATGGGGGTTTGAGCGAGTGGGTCAGGAACAGTCAGAGGGCAAGCAGGTCTCAAACAGGTGTGTTGGGAGCAGGGAAGTGCGCTAACTGGTAGGGGACAGGGGGTGTGTGCAAGCAGGTCAGGAACAGGCGGGGGGAGCAGGGCAAGGGTGGGAAGCAGCCTAGGTGTGCACCATTTTTAAATCTGGCCTTGATTAGCCATTAGTCTGTTGGACTTTCCTTATACTGGATGCCAAATATACTGTGGACCGGTTAACCAGAAAAATATTCTTAGTTAGTACAACTTGATAAAAGCTAAGTATAAAACAAGATACGTCTTTGTCCAAATGAATCCTACCTAACTTCTGTTGTAGTTAGAAGTATAGAAACACTGCAACTGTTGAAAGAGTTGGAGAAAAAAACTCAGCCATTAGAAATAAATGTACACGCTAGAGTGGTCTTGTTACTTAATTAAATACATCCTTTACTAGAATATTGTATTTTTACATTGTTTTTTAAGACATTGCGATTATTTAGAGAGCTTTTAACCTCCATGTACAGCATCTGCTTATGCAGGTAAAACAAGGAATATTTCTTGTACAGTATTTTTTTTTCAATGCAATATGTAAACCTTTGGGAAATTATCCAGTTGTAGAGCTACTAATTATATAACATAATAAACAACAGCTAATTAAAATATATAAATACTGATGTCAGTTAACGATGAATTAAATGCACAGTTAAAGGTGAGGGCCTTGGAGATTTAGATGCACGAGCAAAACTATCATTTGGAAAATACAGTGAATTAGTGAATCCTACTAAAAAGATTGTGGCATCCATGTATTACTGTGCTGTTATTTTTAATTCAGGATGATATATTTAGATTATGTATCAGGGTAGAACTAAGGCATTAACAGAATAGATCATCATACAGAAATTTGTAAAACATCCAGTGGGATTTCTTTTAATCAGAGCTGATAGAATTGTTCCAGCGTAACAAGGAATTTGATATCTGATAAAATAAAGATGTAGCAAAAGTAAAAGTGTGACACAAGAGACAGAACTTGCTTCAAGTTAGCAGCAAATTACAATTGGACAACTTAATGAAGCTAACTATAATTTAATAATCTGCATTAGAGCATTGTGGAGAGATGTAGTTTAAAGCCACCTGCAGTAGCTTGTGATACTGAGCTGAGAATTTCCAGTTCAGTTTCTACATTTTAAAATGACATAAAATCATAATATAGGAATGGTAGATTTACAGTTCTTGCGGCAGAACATGCTTCTTGTTTTAAAGGGGCTTCTTATTGGGGCTGCCTTTTTCTTTGCATATGCTGAATGGGATTGGAAAATGTCCCTATCTTACTGAAAAACTGTTGTAAATAAAACCCGGGCACTGACCTGCTTGAACTTTTACATGGTGTTGCAGGTTGGCTGCTAATGTTTGGTGATGGCAACAGTTATAATTAGTGTTTAGTCATTTGTATAGACTGTGCATATTTTAATGATGTCCCCCCTTACTTGAAAACATGAGGATATCAGAAGTGACTTAGCCTTCAGCCTTGTGCCTTTATATAGATAAGGAACTCATGAAAACAAATCATTAAATGATCTGTACAGGTGTGGGATCTATTATCTGGGGTTTTCCAAATAAGGGGATCGTTAGGTCATTTCCAGTAATTTAGAGGTTTATGAATTCCATACTTGGTATTTCAAAATGTTTAAGTAAACACAATAGACCTCATTATAATGTGCAAAGTGCAAAAAAAGGACATGGCAAGCTGTGCCTCCTGATGCACTTTGCACTGTGCTGGATTTTTTTATCTGGCAGAGCACAAAAGGCAGGGGGAGATTTCACGAGGGCATGCTCTTGCAGATTAGTAGGGTGTAGGTAAAAACTTTCTTTGTGTTCTCACTGTATCAGGTTCATCAAACAGAGTTTAGGAGCCGCCAACACTTCCTTGTCCTCACAAAGTAGAATCCATCACTTTGGAGAACCAATGACATCAAACAAGTGATTATTTATTTAGTTGCACTACATGTTTTGGATCTAACTGATCCTTCCTCAGGTGCCAATGTTCATGCTCTTGCACCTCTTAGTGCAAGGGGGTGCGCCATCTGTTGTCTGCCCCATACAATGCTGTTTTGTCATCTCTCCCTGGAAGGTTAAATAACACATCAAAACTCCAATCTTCCTAATACAATCAACACCTAATTTAATGACATCATTGTGGATTATGATACACAGATTATGCTGATTGGAGCAAAATTCCAGAGGATATATATTCTCGAAGGAAGATTTACAAGTTATTCTGAATTGAGAAAACACAGTTGATTTGACTTATTTCTATAGATATACCATTACCTGGATGAATGAAAATCTTCACAAACATTCGCAATTTTTGCCACATTTAAAAAGTTTATAGACACTTGCAGTGAGAAAAAGAGTTCACAATTCTGTTTGAACACTCTTATTCAGCTTTATAAATGTAACCATGTGCAAGGCTAATATTTTCACTGTGCGAACCAATCTGCTCTGCGCAAAGTTTATAAATGAGCCCCACTGTAATTCTAAGTAACTTTCTAATATATATTTAGGTGGTTATTTATAGACCTCGAATGAACTCAAATGAGCTCACAACTCGAATGGTTTCTAATTTAAAGAAAAACTTGAATGGAATCAGCAAATTCGGGGGTTAACAACCCAAAAACCCGAATTGATCAAGTTTTCGGTGGGAAAAAACTCAAATCACTCGAATTGATCAAGTTTTTGGGCAAAACACTGTGAAAAAAAATCAAACATCATGAAGGCTATTAACATCTTCAAATGGCTCAAGGGACCTCTGCCATTGGCTTCTACATGACCTCGACAGGTGTTAGATGGTCTAACTAAGATTCAAGCTGTTTCTAGGGTTGAGTATTAAAAATTTTAAAAAAAACCTGAGTTTTTTTTAACCCGAAAATGTGAGTTTTGTCTAAAAAAAATATACTTGAAAACCCAAATTTTTGTGGAACACACAACTCAAACCTTAATAAATCTGCCTCTAATTAGAAATTTCACAACTACCGGAGTGCGGGGAGTGCAATTGCGCCTAGGCCCACACCGCTTGGGGCCTGCTGGAGATGTGATTGGGAACAGTTACATGAGGGGTCCGGGTGCACATTCTGGTCCGGCTCAATAGTAGTGATACCACTACCTGCAATTGCAACTGAAAGCAGTATTTGTTTATCCATTTCTGATCTCTGGTTTTGAAAATATAACAACAATCATTTCTCATACTGGTCTGCTGGCTACTGCTACATTGTATAGAAAACATAAACTTTCTTTTCCGCCACCTTACAGTGAAAACAGGCACTGAACTGAAGCCCCATGCACCATTAAGTTTAGCCAAAACGTTGCTAGACAATTAAAAAATGTATTAAGATTCTATTTTAATTAATTGTAAATATTCACAAAAGTAGAGATTTTTTGGTGAAGCATATTAGGATTTATTTAATTTGCATAAAATAAGCACAAAGGCAATTAACAAAAACGGGACTTTTAAAATTGAGTGATTAGCATAGACTACTGTGCCATCAGCATAAAAATGATAATAAAGCCAAATTAGTGCTTGCGCACAAGTTTGGGAACTGGGAAAAACTCAAGAAACTTCTTTCAGTAAATTTATCAAAACTGGAATTCAAAGAAATGTTCACATTTCTAAGTACACTGGTAATTAGCAACAAGTTAATTATATGAACTTGGTTCACATAGAGGTAAATATAATGAAATTATTTAGTCCCCTTTTCCTTTCTCTACTGCTATTTTTTTCTCATTTTTAATTATATGAAAACCTGTCTTCTGGGATGATTAGTAAATGCAGGGTTTGATTCCCAAACCAACAGAATTTCTGAGATTCATATTTTTTCCCACCCCCAAGAATAAGAAACCCCCCCCCCAAGGATGAGATTAATTAATTAGACCTCTAGGCCTGCTCACAAAACATCAGTGTCCAGCCCCTTGCATATGAATGAAACCAAATCCACAAACATTGGTCCAATATCTAGCAGAAAGTCTTCCTGAAAGTGTAGAATATAAAAGGCTGCTTTAGCAACAGAGAAACAAATTCATATTAATTCCCTCCGTTTTTCAGTGATAGGCAGATGCCGGCATACTTTTGGCCATATAATGTACATGAAAATACTCAATTATGTTCATGAGAAAACTACTGGTATCTGGAAGTTCTGATTAGTCATAAAGTATATGTCAAATAAAACTTTACACGCCTTTCATGTTTCTTGCCTAAAATGGAAAACTCGTCTCTTGTTTTGGCCTAAAAAAACTGAAAATAGATTATCAAAAGCCAACATATATTCTACAAATATTATGAGCTTTAATCTAGTTTCTCGAGCTTCTCTGTAGGGTGGTTTTAGAGAGACAATAACATGTTTTGTAGTTTGCAAAGGGAGTATAATACAGCAGATGCCATCCATGCAAAATATAACATCACAAAATAGTTGCCCTTAAAACTGAGTATAACTATAAAAGGGTTCAACATAATTATTCTAGGGAATTGCCTTTCTACTTATTTATTTTAGAGACACATGTTTCTTATTACCTGATAATAACATTCAAATTTTTGTCCACCAAACAAACAATTTGGATCAGCCCAATTTGACCCCATGCGGGTCCCCAGCAAAGGTGCCAAAAGAACAGATCTTGCAGTGTATGGCTATTTAAGATAGATTAGGGTTAGATACAATTATTTAACTACATTTTGGGAAATCGAATCGTTGCTTTTGTGCTTGCTAATGGAAGATAAATCTGACCCCAAAAATGTTGTTTACTAAAGTTTATTGTAATAACTTTCTTTTCTCTCAACATTCAAACTTGTTATATTTGATGACCTACTTTTCTATCATTTTAACCTGGCCATACTGAAATATCAGCTCTGCCCAGTATTTAATTGTGAGTTTTCTTTTATAATTTAATTTGAGGCCATATTAAAATTAGCAAAATTAGCATTGGTACAGTATTTACCACTTCACTGTGTTGCTTGTGATCAGCAGAATTAAACTTCATAAAAATGGAAATGTATTTATATGGTTGGATAGGTCCATCATTATAACAAAAATAGTGGTAAGCCTCTAAAAGCATCTGCATTATATTAAACATCATTCTTCTGTAGCCATGTATAATTTGATTTCAGTATAATTATTGTGATGGTAAAAAAAAAAAATGATGCATCCAAAAAGTTCATTTTTTTTTCTGTAATGTTCATTTATGGAAACAGAATAAAATTATAGCAAGTACTTGAATGATAAAGTCTGAAATATTCTAATTGCTCTTGATTAAGTACATTCTATATAGTGAGTAGCTAACATGCAGTTTACGTTAATATACTAATGTTAAGCTGAGGCTCACTTATGGCTTTTTCCTACACAATTATGTCAGCTATAGATACCCTCTAAGATTTAACACTAGGGGTCCCACATTTTGACAAATACAGTATACTACTGGACAGGGTGGGGCAGGTACATGATGTAGAAGCAGAGTCAAGACATTATTATTAACAGAATTGGAAGAGAGAGGGGATAAGAGGCATGTTGTGAGTGGAGAAATAGTTAGTATTACTAACTTACTAGTACATTTGTAAAACTGTCAGAATCTAAATTACTCACACCATTAATTGGCTGTGTTTGCAAACTCTTTACCTGCATTAGCAGTTTTTAAAAATTTACAACACACCATGGTGGCTGTGTCTAAAAGAGTACTGAATTATGCGGGTACATACAAGATTTTCTCCTCAAGCATGCTGGTATCAAACATGCATGTGTGTGCATGACAAAACAGCTTAGAGGCTCAATTAGCTAGTAAAGGGAACACAAAGTGGTGTACAACAGGGTATATCATTAATACTTAATCAAGGAGAAAGGGCTTAGAAATACCCCATTAGAATACCCTTACAATAATTACACCACCAGTCATGGTCAGCCGTGGTCAGTTAAAAAAAGGAATTTTAAGATGATTAAAATGTAAGATATCTGATTAACATGAGTGATTGTTTTTCACTTAGAGGAAGGTGTGTGGCCTATTCCTTTTACTAGTTGGTGCTGCAGGTTGGGCTCTGCATTGGATTGGTGAGCATCATCCCATTGGTTCCTTCACTGAGATATATACAAGAGCAATGCAGGGGGTGAATCTGTGTTTGCATTTTTCATTTATTTGTCTAGCTTGTAAAGAAGCATGCAAGACATTGTGTGAACATAAGCCTTGCAGAAGAGCTTGCCTTTTTTTACATTACAGATACTGCTTTCAACTGGAATTGCATTTACAAAGAAAATTAAAAATGGTCACTTAGGATTAAATTTTCTTTATTTAAGCAAAAGGCTGCTTTTAGGTTTTATCATGAAAATGCTCCATTTATATGTGTTTTATACATATGAATGTTTGTCTTAGTTCAGTTCTGTTTTTTACTCACCTTTCTAAATATGCCCTTTAATGTTGCCTTTTCTCAAGTGTCAAATGGGAGTCCATATTATTTGTCATTTGAAGTGAACCCAACTCTGAGCTTATCCATTTTAACCTTTTATCTTGGTGGTAGGCTTGTCCGGAGTACAGAAATAGCTGGCAGGTTCTATCTATACCCTGATGCATACAGACAACATCATTATGTGCTAGCATGCATAATTGTGTACTGGATCTTCATTTTAATTATTTCCATTGCTTGTCTGTCATGTTTATATTCCCATCTGGTGGTGCCAAAATTCAGATTGCTATCATTATGCTTCTGGTTACTCAGATCCTTCTCAATCCTTCTGTTGTGAGTTAATTTTTTTTTTTACTTTGACCTTGATTCTAGCTGCCTCCCCTGAGTTTTAGTTTGTCCTCAACTACAATTTTGCTTCACCCTAGTCTGTGCCTAGAAGTTTTCTTGTCTGACTTCTGAGGTGAGCAGGTTCTCTATTGGTACCACCAGAAAGGTCTGGGGCCAAGTTGGACATTAGTGAATTTGTGATGACAGGGGTTTTCCTGCTTAATGGAAGAGAAAGACACATACCAGCTGTCAGCTGGGGGTGCTAACAATCAGGGTAGCTCACTTCCCTGAATATGAATTAAGTTTGAGTATTTCTTGTGAAACAATAGAGTTCAAGAAAAAAAAGATGGAAACTCATTGAAGATCATTAAGGGTGTAAATGACCAGAATGAAAAAAGTCAGATTATGCTCCGCTGCACGCTAACAAATAATGGGGAGCTGGGCTGGATACAGAGCCAGACAGATATACCCATAAGAGGGTCCAAGTTTGGCTCACCAAAAATTCAACAGCAACCCTCAAGGTTTAGACTGACATTAAACATTAGCATCAAGTTTAGTTCTTCCTTTCTCCTTCCTTCTTAATTGCATTCCATTTCTACTTTTTCCAACTTCAATGATTACTTGAATAGAGACAGACTTGAAATAAAAATATAGCATAGTGCATTCAAAATTAATAGATCTTATGTGAGCTGTATGCTTCTGCCAACGTCTATTTAATTATTTTTCAGTTTCTTCCCTCTTTTTTTTATACAACCACTGCAAACTCTGGGTCTAAGCCATTTTATTCCTTTGTATTATGTTGAAATATCTGCAGTTTGTCAGAACTGCCGCGCAGCCTAAACAAGCTAAAAACAAATCATTTCTGTGCAAGGCAGTTAAAAATATACATTTAGCATGTAAAGGGAGACGTGTCCATACATCCGAACACAAACACATATTATAATTATGAATTATATTTAACGCAATGCATTTTAATATCCTTTGACTTATTAATAGGATATATGTGAAATAAAACTGTTTCTTCTAGTGGAAATGCATTATGCTGTTTGTTTTTTAATTGCTTTCTAATCAGAACAAGCTAATTACTTTCCTTACAAATTTGCCAGATTACTTGCCCTCTTTATTAACAATTAAAGCTACATTTTTCTTACTGGCATTACCTGACAGTTTTCAGAAACAATATATCTCATTTGTATACAATGCAGAGCCATCACTTCTTTCAGTGTGTTTGACAGTAGTGTAAGAAATTCTGTTATAGTCTTAAAAGTAAGTAGATCAATATCACAGGTTTTTTTTTTTAAAATTAAACCCACTGTACTCACAAAGCATACAAACATTACAATGCTGTTACAATGCTGAAGATCCTTAACAGATTGCAGGTATCTCTGTCTGTCTCAGGAAATAACACACATTGTGCTCACTGACACAAATCAAAAGAAATAATCAGTCCAGAAAGAAAGACTTTTGGAACAATGGCATTGGTATACAGCAGTGCAGGTCAATTCTTCCTCGAAGGGGTATTTTAAAGGGCAGTTTACCTGTAAAGGGAAACTATAATCCTGAACATTGCAGGTCTCTATAAAAATATAAAGCATAAAAATGCCCATATGTAAAACACTGCTTCATCTAAATAAGCCATTTTTGCAAAAATATATTTTTCTAGTAGTATGTGCCACTGGATAATCACAAACAGAAAACTGCAATTTAAAGTACTAAGGGACACCCCGTAGCTTATACAATTCACAAAATAACAGAACACACACATGCTAGGTTACGGCAGCCAATGAAAGACAGTTCTGTTTTTTAATCACACACTTCCTCCTGTTATAGTTAGAGCTGCAGTATTTCCTGTCAGGTGATCTCTCATGATAAAATAGTGGCTCGTGGTAAAAGATGAAAAAGAGCAATAATTACGGATTTATGCCATCTTGTAAAATTCTTTAAATAGTCAGTTATTGTGATTTCAATCATTTGTTGCTACAGTGTCCATGAAGATATCGTTTCCCTTATATAAACTTATAGTATGATGTAGAGAGGGATATTCTCTCGCAATTAATGATTATTAGTCACTGCTGCACTGTTCAGCAGCTCTCCAGTTTGGAATTCCAACAGTTATCTGATTGCTAGGGTTGAATTCAAATAGAAATACAAGTAATAAAACACCAAAATAACATTGTAGCCTCACAGGGCAATATTTTTTTGGCTGCTGGATCAGTGACCACCCTGTAAAAGTCAGAAAGAGGCAAAAGAGGAAATTTTTGCCCAAAAAAATATGTGAAGTTAAATACTGGGGGTTTTTCCCACAAGAGAATCCACCCACTAATGTAGTAGAACTTGTGTTAAAGGGATACTGTCATGGGAAAAAAAAAATGAATCAGTTAATAGTGTTGCTCCAGCAGAATTCTGCACTGAAATCCATTTCGCAAAAGAGAAACAGATTTTTTTATATTCAATTTTGAAATCTGACATGGGGCTAGACATATTGTTAATTTCCCAGCTGCCCCAAGTCATGTGACTTGTGCTCTGCTAAACTTCAATCAATCTTTACTGCTGTACTGCAAGTTGGACTGATATCACCCCCCCTCCCTTTCCACCCCAGCAGCAACAAAAGAACAATGGGAAGGTAACCAGATAGCAGCTCCCTAACACAAGATAACAGCTGCCTGGTAGATCTAAGAACAACACTCAATAGTAAAAACCCATGACCCACTGAGACACATTCAGTTACATTGAGAAGGAAAAACAGCAGCCTGCCAGAAAGCATTTCTCTCCTAAAGTTCAGGCAAAAGTCACATGACCAGGGGAAGATTGTCAGATTTCAAAATTGAATATAAAAAAATCTGTTTGCTCTTTTGAGAAATGGATTTCAGTGCAGAATTCTGCTGGAGTAGCACTATTAACTGATGCGTTTTGAAAAAAACATGTTTTCTGATGACAGGATCCCTTTAAGTACTAGTCCCGTTGCCTGATAGTTTGTTCCTGCTGGTTCGTAATTACCCTCAAAAATTACTTTCACTAACTGGGATGCAACCACTACTCGCCACAACAAACATAGGAATGTCTAAATTAAAGTGCTGGGGCCCCTCTAATAAAATTCTTAGATCACATTAACCCTAGTGGAAATAGATAATGAAAAAGAACCCTGTTCTTGTATTTGAAGTTGGTCCAGTGATGGATAATGAGATGAAGTATTCTGATTCAAATTGAATGCAAAGAAACATGAGTTTATTGCCTGTACTCGTTCTGGATTACTTGATGAAAATATATATATCTGGGCTGAGACTTGACTGGACTGAGATGTCAGTTGAATTAATTTTATTTCTTTTTTTTTATTTAAAAAATGTGTCAAAATAATGAGAAAAAGTGCATAATTCCTCGACTTAAACCTTTGTCACTTGAATTAAGCAAGCGGAACATCCATGCCAGCAATCTATTACAAAACTTTCAAAAAGCAAAGTATGAGTTTACAGTGGAAGGTAGAACTTTTTTTAAAAAAAAAGTTTTGTATAGTATGTTTGTATATTCCAGTACATTAGAGGTTCAAATTTCATAGCATGATGCAAACCAACAATAGACAATTAGACAATATGCAAGTATTCTTTATTTTGTATATCTAGCAGTTTTTTTTACTTCCTGTTCATCAGCTCTCAGGCTTAGAGTTTAAACTATGACTCCTAAAATGTACTGTATATATGTAGCCTTGCTATCAATCTGTTCATGGTTCTTGGTGTCAAAGGTTTGCTGTTCACAAGGGTGCAAAGTACAGGCCCTATACATTCAATGGAGGACTGGAATAAAAGGAAAATTAACACCAAAAAGTGAACGCGTATAATGTATTGTTGCCCTGCACTAGTAAAACTGGTGTCATTGCTTCAGAAATCCTACAGTAGTTTATATAACTAAACTGTTTTATAGCCAATGGGGGCAGCTTTTCAAGCTGAAAAATGAGAAAAGGCATAAGTTACATAGCAGATAGCCCATGGCAACCAATCAAATTGCTGCATTCATTGTTCTACTTGCAGCTGACTTTAAAAAGCTATTCACCAATTGGTTGCTATGTGTAACTGCCCATGGGCAGTTTTGCCCAGTGTTGATAAATGAGCCCCTATGGGTTTAAATTGCTGTGTAAGTAATAAACAATTCCATGTACAGTCAATCAGTGTCAGACTGGGACACCAGGGGCCCTTGAGAGAACCTGATATCAGGGCCCACAAGACGGAGCCCTAAAACCTATAATGCAAAATATGTGCTATTATTTTATCTTTGCCAATAAAGAATTCATGTAAATAACTATCTTGATCTGACAACGCATGTAAAGTGCTTCATATATTTGTAAAGTGCTTCATATTCCACCTTATTTGAAAAGTGCGAAGTTCTAGTTTGATGCTAATTCTTTATGTTTCTTATTAGCATCAATTAGCATCAAAGTAGAACTTCGCACTTTTCAAATAAGGTGGAATATGAAGCACTTTACAAATATATGAAGTACTTTACATGCGTTGTCAGATCAAGATAGTTATTTACATGAATTCTTTATTGGCAAAGATAAAATAATAGCACATATTTTGCATTATATAATATGATGTACACATGTATGTTCTTAACAATATGTTTATTAAATGGTTAAAAATGTTTTTATATGCACATTTGAGATGACCAGCACTAGGGGTCACACTGGTTTTGCCTATAAAAGTTGTACAATCTCTTATGCTAATTGTCACTGAGGAAGGGCCATGCGGTCCCGAAACGTTTGAACATTGAAGTGTTGTGAGCACCATGGAATAAAGTTTGGGATTCACCCGTTTGTAGCAGACAAGGTATTGGCTTTCCATTTATTTTTGACTATTTCACTGGCGAGTGGCTAGGCCAGAGCCACTACCCAATTCCCCTATCTGGACTTTAATGAGCTCCATATAATTAACAGCCTCCCTGGATTGCTTATTGCTTATCTGTGGCAATAAATTTGGCCTCAGTTGTTTTGTAAATACTCCTAAACAAAAGCTGGCCATAGACGCAAAGCTTTGATCGTACAAATCTTCAATTCATACCATTTTCGGGCCGTGTGTGGTGTCCTGGCATTTTTCGTGCCATGGCGATCGGTCGTTCAGACGATCAGAAAAGTTTCTGTCGGCTACCGATAATATCTCTGCTTGTATTGCCGATCTGACAATATCAGAGGGAGACTGTCACCAGCTTTTGTCGGACCTATCTTTCGTACGATTGCTGTCAGGGGCAGAACATCGTCTCATCTGTTCTTTTACTACTTTATTTGATCTGATTGGTTAGTGGCAGGTCGGGAGATGGCACCAAACGATCATTTGTCTGATATGAAGGTAAATCTGCACGTCTATGGCCATCTTAACTCCTTCCTATCTTTCTCATTGCTAGGAATAAATAAAACACAAGAAGAACCAGTAAAAGATAGAAAAGAGTTAATGCTCTGTGCTTCCTGAAAGGGCCCCACCAAAAAAAGTATCCCAGCAAGTCAATCTGATACTGAAGGCAATGTTCTGGGCAAGTAGCAGGGAAACAAGTCCATGAGACAGGGTCAAAACCCAGGGCAGGAATGGACTTACAGGATTTAGGATACTTGGGCAGGAACTCCAGAGGCTTGATCACAGCAAAGAGCTACAGTAAATGATCAATACAGGGTAAAGAAGGAGGCAGGCTTTAATAGCTACTTAATTAGAAAATTGTCTGCAGCTGAATCATAGGTGGCAGCCAGGGAATACAGGCAGGAGGAAAAGTCATTAGCATAAACCACCAGGTGTAGAGAAAACACTAGAAATAACTGTTTTCCATCTATTGCTGATGATATTTTTGTTATGGCATCTTTATCTTCTTTGTAACATCCAAGTTTTCAAACAATCCTTGACTTCAACTTTGTTTTGAATGGGGAGCTGAAGCCTACTTTGAAAATTAATAGGATTATGTAAATGAACAACATAGGCTTCATAAGAAATACATTTAAGCCATGCCACGGAGAAATTATAATCAGTGGAGCATGAAGCCTGAAGGTAGCACATCTCTTGACAAAATATATATATATATATATAAAAGTGTAGCAATTCTTTTAAAAGAGTGCATATAATACAGGCGTTGGTGATTGAAGACTTTGTGTTTCTGCAGTATGAACTACAATCTTAACTAGTTTCATAATGTTTTTGTAAAAGTTGTGTATTATGAAATTATATTGCATGTATATGTCTATTAAATATCCCAACAAAATGTAATCAGAAGTTAATGTTATGCCTTCCGGTTTTTACAGCTACGTTTGTTTGCCTCTATAAGTGCAGTTCATTAGATCAAGCAACAGTTGCTTTCTTATCTGTCACGTTGCCAGGAGGCAGAAAATACAGGTATAGGATCTGTTTTCCCGGATAATGGCTCTTTACGTAATTTGGATTTTTATACCCTAAACATTATATTAAACTAATAGGCTGGTTTTACTTCCAGTGATGATTAATTATATCTTAGTTTGGATCAAGTAAAAGGTACTATCTTATTATTAGAGAGAGAAAATGAATCAAGGATTGTTCACCTTTAAATTAACTTGTAGTATGCTGTTGAGAGTGATGTTCTGAGAAAATGTACAATTGGTTTTAATTTATTATTATATGTGTTTTTGTGTTATTTAGCTTTTTATTCCGCAGCTCTCCAGTTTGCAGTTTCAGCAGTTTGATGGCTATAGTACAAATACCCATAGCAACCATTCATTGATTTGAATAAGAGACTTGAATATGAATAGGAGAGGGCCTGAATAGAAAGATAAATAATAAACAGTAACAATAACATTTGTAGCCTTACGGAGCATTTGTTTATAGATGGGGTCAGTGACCCCATTTGAAAGCTGGAAAGAGTCAGAAAAAGAAGGCAAATTCATAAATTATTTAAAAAAAAACAATTAAGAGCAATTGAAAAGTTGCTTAGAAATAGCTATTCTATAAAATACTAAAAGTTAACTTAAAGGTGAACCACCTCTTTAACAATTTGGATTAATTGGAAAAAATGGAGTCTATAGGAGTTGGCCATCCTGTATTTTAGTACTTTTTGGATAATGGGTTTCCGGATAAGTATCCCATATCCTAATATTTTGAGCTGTATTATCCTGTTTACCTAGCATATGCTTATTGTTTCAAAAGGATATCTAAAAAGATATATAAAAAGAAATCTCTCTTGTTTAAATTACTTTCTAACGTAAAAGCTAAATTATATTGGCACATTAGGTCTTTTCTTTCCTTTTCTAACTTGTATTAGACTATTCAAATCGTATTACTGGTTGGTTGCTATGAGTATACCAGTCCCCTTATTTTCACTCTGGAGACTTAATGGGGAAATATATAGGAGAAAGGAGGAAGACAGAAAATACAGGTATGGGACCTGTTTATGGAGAAGGAAAGATAAAATCATTGGTGAGTGCCAAGTTATAAGGCTCCCCAAGGGATTCACTTACCTGTTACTCTAAGCTGGTGCTTTTCTGCTTCAAAAAAACTTGTGCTGCACTGCCATCTTTTTTGTTCTTCCTGGCTCTGCTTCAGTATAAAAACTTAGGAAAGATTTTGTACTATGCATACAGCTGTCCAAACTGAAGGGGACACCCTAAAGAGTAGAAGAATAGTGATGAGCGAATAAATTCACCAGACACTAAATTTACGTCGAATTTCCACATTTTGCCGCAAGCAAAATAATTTGCGAAACTGCAGTGACAGGCGAAAAATCGGGCACGACAAAAAAAATTGGCGCAAATCAAAATTATTACACACATAAAAATTGTCGTGCGTCAAAATTATTCGGATGCCCATTGACTTAAATGCATTTGGACCAAATAGTCGCGCGTATAAAAATTGCCTATTGACTTCAATGCATTTTGCAAATTTTCCGTCATTTCGCGATAAATTTGCAAATTTTTCAGCAAAGCGAAACTGCACAGATTCGCCCATCACTATAGAAGAAGAATGCTGCCTAATACCCTAATTCACACTGCACATATTTTTTAAATTAAAAGACAAGAAAAGATAAAGTCACTGGGGGATGCCAAGTTGTTTGCCACCCTCCAGTGATTTTAGTTGCTTACCTGTTACCCTGGGCTGGTGTTCCTCTTCTTTTAAAGGAGAAGGAAAGGCTTTGTGCACTTGGGGGTGCCAAATGTTAGGCACCCCCAAGTGATTGTATTGACTTACCTGAAACCCCGGCCGGTGTTCCTATCAGCAGAAACCTCCTCTTCCGGCTTTGTGCATTTGTAATATACATTTTGTACATAATTAGCAACCAGATGAAACAAACACTAAATGAATATTACACTGCATAATGTGCATTTTCATTTTTATTTACATAATTTTCCCCCATATATGACATTTATTATATTCTACTTTATATGTTTGAACAGATTGTAGCATACCAACTATAACCAGATGTGATAGTCATGCCTCTAGGATGACAGGAGGACCTGCATGTTGTTCCCACTGGACAGCGCCTCTTGGTAATCGCAGATTACTATTTATAGTGGCATGAGGTACTTCACTAAATCTTTTACACAAAAATTGATAAAGTGATAAAAGGGTGTTATTGAGATTTTATTTCGGTATACATCTTGGTGCCTTATGCTACAAGAGATTAAAATCCTTCAATACCCACCATTGCAAAGATGAGCAGAGCTTACATCCTTTTACATCCTTTTGCCAATTTCACTATATACTGACATTGAAAAAATAGATAAAAAGCAATATAATGAGCAAAACATCTGTGGGTAAAAGAAAGGTTATCAGTTGAATATATCACATTAGAAAGATACAGCACTTTTGTAAATTCGTCTTCAAAAGAATCAACAAAACAGATGAGGTCCACTAAGTTACCTTCAGATCTTAACGGTTTAATTAACCTTGGGTCATCAAGGCTCCCTTCAGATCTCTTTGTTAGGATCAGTGGCAGTAAATCTGATATGCATTGATGATTCTGATTAAAACTTTAGTTCAGCTACATTAAGTTTTGATAAGCTCATGAAATGTACATATTGGGATATGTTACCAATAAAATAATAATGTAAAGTGAGTTCTGACTTCCTTAAGGGCATGAAGATGAATCATAATCAAGAATAATGCAAAAAAATCCATTGCTCTTTTACATTCATTAAAAATAATCATAATGATAACAAAAATAATATGTTTTTTTAAACACTGTCAACCCCACTACACTGAAAATCAGTTTTGAATTGGAAACCTCACACTATATAGCACATTATATGACTGCAAACCTACAGTTTTCCAAAAACATGCATATTATTGAAAGTCATGCCTTGAGTAGCGCTCAGAACTAAGAAACTCTTGCAAGAAAAGTCATGCAAAACATTAAAGGGATCCTGTCATCGGAAAACATGTTTTTTTCAAAACGTATCAGTTAATAGTGCTACTCCAGCAGAATTCTGCACTGAAATCCATTTCTCAAAAGAGCAAACAGATTTTTTTATATTTTTTTTTAAAAGTTTTTATTTTTCAATTTTTATAGAATACAAGGACAACAATTGAAAGAGAAGTAAGAAAAAGAAGAGAGAAGTGGAGCCGGGAGAGGAAGAGAATCAGTCAAGCATTGTACCAGATCAATAATATAACAATGTTCGGCAGAGTTTAATTACTGTTCATGGAAAGAAATCCAGGTGCCCCAGACTGCAGTGAATTTCTGGGGACAGCCTCTGGCAAAATAAGTCAATTTTTGGTGTGACAGGGAATTATTGATCAGATTTCGCCAGAAAGTTAGAGTCGGGGGGGCTGTTGCTTTCCAGTTGAGGAGAATGGCTTTTTTTGCATAATAAAGGAGTTGAAGATAGCATAGTCTGGTGTGGTTAGTCATCTCCATCTCTTCTTCAACTCCAAGGAGACATATTAAAGGTGACATTATTTTCGGTAAATCAAGAACTTCGGCAACATAATATATTACATCTCTCCAAAATGACTGAATTAGAGGGCAGTCCCAAAATACATGCATATATGAACCAACATCCCTTTCACATTTAACACATAGGTCCGACAACTGTGGGAAAATTTTGGAGAGTCTGTACGGAGTGAGATAAACCCTATTCAAAAATTTCAATTGGATATATCTGTCCTTGACAGAAATTGTCAGGTCTGGTACCTGTTTAAGGGCTTCCACCCATAAATCCTCCGAGACATTCGGTATGTCCCTTTTCCATTTCCCCAATGTTTTAGCAAGTGGGTCCGGTGAGGACTGACCCAGTATAGTATAGAACTGGGATAGGGGTTTGACTAGGTCAACTCTTCTAAGGTATTTCTCAAGAGTGGTCTCAATTATTTCTATTGGCCTGTCAGGAAATTGTGTTCGAAAAGCATGGGAGAGCTGAAGGTACCTAAAAAACATGGTTTGAGAGAGATGATAACCATCTTTGAGGACTTGAAACTGCTTTATCTCTCCATTCAACACAATATCACTGAGGAGTTTGATGCCCTGGGAAGCCCACAGGGCGATGTCTGGAAGGGAAGAAAAATGTGAAAAGGAGCTGTTGCCCCACAGCGGCTCCCACTTGGACCACACCGAAGCCCGGCCTTGTGCCTGTTTGAGAGCCTTTTGGAAGGAGGAGATCACAGTTAACATAGGAGTGGTGTAGGTTTGTAAGACAATAGTACCCCGGTATAGGAGGTTGGCTAAAGCCTCTAGGGAACCCATTATATTTGCTTCAAGAATAATAGAGGTGTTATCTAGGTGAGGGGATAACCACCAATGGGCATAGGTCAATTGACCAGCTAAGAAATATCTTTTCAAGTTTGGGAGGGCCATACCGCCCCGAGTAATTGGGGCTTGAAGAATTTTGAAATTGAGACATGGACGTTCACCTGCCCATAAAAAACGTCTGATAATTCTATCAATGTGATTAAACCATTGGGCTCTCGGGGTTATAGGGGAATTGTGGAGAGCATACAGGAATTTGGGGAGGAACACCATCTTAAACAGGTTTATTCTACCTGGTAGAGTGAGTGGAAGTTGCGCCCAGATATCGACCTTAGAAGACAAGGCCCTAGTTATCGGGGCAAGGTTGAAAGTCTCGTAATCTTTACAACTTCTAGTGACCATGATCCCTAAGTATTTGAAGGAGTGGACCACTTTGAGATTTCCAATATGTAGTGACTGGTCATTAGGGAGCGGGTCTAGGGGGAAAACAATGGACTTATTATGGTTTATTTTTAACCCAGAGTAAGTGCCAAACTCTTCTACAAGGGCCAGTGCTGAGTCTAAAGCCTCTCCAGAATTAGCCAGATACAGTAACATGTCATCCGCATAAAGCGACACTTTTTCCGTCAATTTACCAATCTGTAAGCCTATTATGCCAGGGGAGTCCCTAATTTGAATTGCAAGTGGTTCAATGGCTAGAGAGAAAAGCAGAGGTGAGAGGGGGCACCCCTGTCTGGTACCCCGTTGTAGCATAATTGGTTCTGAGAGCGCTCCATTCACTAATATTTTAGCTGTAGGATGTCTGTATAAAGCCTTCACCCAGGTCACAAAACGAGAACCAAAATCGAACAATTTGAGAACCTCCCAGAGATAGGGCCAAGAAACCGTATCAAAGGCTTTAGCAGTGTCCAAAGAGACTATTATTCTATTGCCTTTGTTTTCATGGTCTGCTTCTAAGTTATTAAACAGTCTTCTTATGTTTATGTCGGTGGCATTTTTGGGCATAAAGCCCGTTTGATCTGGGTGAACGACTCCCCTTACTACCTTTCTGAGTCTGTTGGCCAGTATCTTAGCAAATATTTTTGCATCACAATTTAGAAGGGAAATAGGGCGGTAGGAATCACAGTTTTGAGGAGCCTTACCCTCTTTGTGTATAAGCGTAACGTGAGCGAGGAAAAAGGAGTCCGGTAGTAAAAAAGTTTCAGAGACTTTGTTAAAGATAGGTTTGAGTTTGGACACTAGTATATTTGAGTGGGCCTTATACCACTCAGAGGGGAGACCATCTGGTCCTGGGGTGCGGCCTGTAGGCATTGCCATGATGGCATCCTTAATTTCATCTTCAGTAATGTCGCTATCTAAGTATTCTCTCATGTCTTGGGGAATGGTGGGGAAGTCCACGTTTCCCAAATATTCCAGGAGATCTGCATGTGGGAGTGGGGGGCAAGCAGCATATGTGAGCTGAAAATATTCCCTAAATCGCTGGAGTATTCCTTCCCTATCCGAGATTAGTTCCCCTCCCTCCCCTACAACGTTTGCAATGGCTATACGAGGGTTGTCAGTTTTAGCAAGTGCAGCAAGTAATTTGCCATTTTTATCTCCCTTATCAAACCAGGTCGCTGAGCGGTAAAGTTCTTTTTGAGAGAATTTTTCAACCATCAAAAGATCAAGATTTCTTTGTGCCAAATTCATATCTTCCCTGGTTTTATCATTGGGTTTATCAACTAGAGCATGTTCAGCAGTAGCTAGGTTGGTTTTCGCCAGAGATATTTGAGCATCAGTGTCTTTCCTAGCGGACGCAATAAGGGAGGTGTATAGGCCTCGAGTATGCGCTTTACCCGCATCCCAGACCATTTGCTCAGATGTAGTGTTAGTGTTCAATTCCCAGTATCCCTCAAGTTGCTCCGCGTACGCAGTGGCAACCTTGGTATTGGAGATCCACTTTGGAGGGAGTCTCCAATTGGCATGGGGATTTCGTGATCTACCCTCTAGGGTCAGTAAAAGGGGGGCATGGTCAGAGCAAACTCGGGTACCAAAGTGTATGTTGGTTACTGCACTTAGGAGCTCAGCAGTAGACAGGAACAGGTCAATTCTAGAAAGAGCTGATGAAGCGGTTGTATAACAGGAGTATTGCCTGAGATCTGGATTTTTCCATCTCCAGACGTCTATGTAACCAATTGACTCTAGCCAACTGTGAAAGGCCAAAGTGTCTTTATCATTTATTTTTAGTCTGTCTTTGACTGGGTCCGGGACCATATTGAAATCTCCCCCCCAAATTGTCGGGAAGGACCCCAAGGAGGTTACTTTCTGAAATATTTCTGTGAGGGGTTGGAGATCTGCAGGGGGAGGCAAATAGACATTGACCAGCAGAAGGGATGCTCCATTGACCTTGCATTTAAGAATTATGTATTTCCCTTGCCGGTCTGAGATGATTTGTTCTAAGTGGAAGTTAAGAGTCTTCCTAATTAGGATAGCTACACCTCTAGAGTAAGTAGAGAATTCTGAGTGGTAGAGTTCTGCTACCCAGTTTCTTTTTAAGGCTCTCACCCGTTGGCCTACTAAATGTGTTTCTTGAAGCATGATCAAGTCTGCCCCAGATTTCCTAAGTTGCCCCATTACAATTGACCTCTTAATTTTATCGTTGAGACCACGGACATTCCAAGATAACATAGACAATTTACTATCAATCATCTAGGTGCAGAAAAATGTTTACCTTAGTGGTGGGAGCCACCACCCAGAAGCCGCACCCAGTTGTGTTGTGATTATTAAGATTAATATTGCACTCTATAGCGGGTTTCAGGCCCGGAGCGGCGCTCCCCACCGACATATACATAGATAGAACTTCTGACCGAACCTCACCTGGCTCCAAAGGAAAGAAAAGAGAAAATAGAGAAAGAAGCATGGACAATAAGTACAGTTCCCCAACCTGGTTCCCCCCCTCCCCGTATCCCCCCCCAACCTGGAGATACATATTCCCCAAACTAATCATCAAATAATCAGGGCGTGAACAGATCCACATTCCAACAGCTTAACTGGTAGTCACCGTTTATCCAGGTGACCGAAACAAAAAGTGCCTGTTTGTATGTGTCCCGTGCCAGGCAGGATGCATGAACCATTATCGCATAACATTATTAACTAGGGTTCTGGTGGCTATGGCCTGGGCCACTAAGGAGGGTTTCTACTTGCTATTTCCAACAGCTTAGGTAGTAGTCGCTTTTTTCAAAGAATCAGGTGTCAAATAGCGCCTGTTTGTAGGTGTCCCGAGCCTAGTAAGTGCTTCAAACTATTGTAGCTTAACAGTGCGGACAGTAAATGTAATGCCTTTGGCCTTTATCTCTGGGGAAGGTGGCTATTCCTCGATTCAAGCCATGCAAATACCTCCTCTGGTCTTTCAAAAAAGTGTGCCTTGCCTCCTTCTTGGATTCTCAACTTTGCAGGGAATAACATTGCATACGGCATATTCTGCTGACGCAGCTTTAACTTGACTTCAGAAAATTTTGAGCGTAATTTCCTTATTTCCATGGAAAAATCAGGGTAGATAGAGACTCTTGCGTTATCATGGAAAAGTTGCTGCTTTTTCCGGGCTTCCGCCAGTATCTTGTCACGGTCTCTATAATTGAGGAGCCGGGCTATAAAGGATCTTGGTGGAGCCCCTGGAGGGGGAGGTCTGTTGGGTATGCGATGGGCTCGCTCCACAACAAATGAAGGAGAGAAGATGTCATTGCCAAGTTGGTTTCGGAGCCACTGCTCAAGGAAGAGCTCCGGGTTATTACCCTCTACCCTCTCAGGGAGGCCCACCAATCTTATATTGTTTCTGCGCAGCCTATTTTCCAGATCATCCGCCTTGGATTCCAGGGCTTGAATCTTACGAGCCATGGATTGCAGGTTTTCGGGTATGGGTGCAGTGGTGTCTTCCAGGTCACTGATACGTCTCTCCACTTCAGTTGTACGTTCCCTGATGTTTTGCACATCATATTTTAGGAGTGTTAAGTCTGACTTCAGATCATCAAACTTACTGATTGTAACTGTATGGTTACTGGCTATCAGCTGCATAATTTCTGCAAGTGTGGGCTGTGCAGCGAGGGCCTCTTGTGTATCCTCTGCGTTGTCTTGCAAAGGGGAGGCAGGGGAAGTAGCAGATGAGTTCCTAGTAGACCCTGCCTTCTGTACATCCCGACACTCCATTTCGTCTCTTTGCTCCCTAGCGTACCGTTGCAACTTTTTTGCAGCCTCTGGACCCACTTTCTGCCTGTCTGCAGAATTGGCAGCGGTGCAAGAAGGCCCAGGAATGCGTGGCAGAGTGAGTGGAGAGAGAGCCTCCGCACCCTTTTTAGTTGTAATAGAGGGTGTCGCCTGGGTTTGTTTATGGCTCAAGGCTCGATTTCTCCGCATATCTGTCCCGTAGGATCTTGGACAGAAGTGGGTCAGAATACAATGTGAGTCAGGGGAAGTATAGTCAAAAGACCTCGGCAAGAACAGGGTTAATCCAGGCACGGGCACTGAGTCAGGCTATTATGAAGCCATGCTGTTTAGTTCATAGCTCCAAGGATTTCCCCAGGCAGTTGGAGAGGGCTGAGCAGTCAATGTCTTTGGATGCCCCTTCCCCCAATGCAGGAGAGCAACTGCGCAATGAATTTTAGCAGAACAGCAGATGGAGGGGCGCCCCCGGGGATCTGATGCTCACTCACCCCAATCCAAGGTCAGCAGAGAGGTTGTGTGCAGTCCCGTCGTCCAATGAGGGCTACACTGGTGAGTTTGCGTCCCTCAGCACCGGGCCGCGAGTTGGTGGGCGGGCAGGCGAGACCCAGGCTTTGCACCCGGCAGTAGGCCGCGATGGATCCCGATCGCAGCCAACACCGATATTGGCAGCGCTAGTGTTCGGCGACAGCAGGCGCAGGCACGCTACCCTGCGATGCTGTTTAATTGCCGAAATGGCAAAGATTTGGGCGTTCTTTTAGTGATCTCCCCAGGAGCGCCGTTTGATCGCGTCCTCTCCGCTGCTCAGCCGGACACGCCCCCAGATTTTTTTATATTTAATTTTGAAATCTGACATTGGGCTAGACATTTTGTCAATTTCCCAGCTGCCCCTGGTCATGTGACTTGTGCCTGCACTTTAGGAGAGAAATGCTTTCTGGCAGGCTGCTGTTTTTCCTTCTCAATTTAACTGAATGTGTCTAAGTGGGTTTTTACTATTGAGTGTTGTTCTTAGATCTACCAGGCAGCTGTTATCTTGTGTTAGGGAGCTGTTATCTGGTTACCTTCCCATTGTTCTTTTGTTTGGCTGCTGGGGGGGGGGAAGGGAGGGGGGTGATATCACTCCAACTTGCAGTACAGCAGTAAAGAGTGATTGACGTTTATCAGAGCATAAGTCACATGACTTGGGGCAGCTGGGAAATTGACAATATCCAAGACAAAAATTTTTACACAGATTAGCGTTGAGTTCAATCAATTCCTGTGGTGGTTCCTTGGATGCTCCGCCTCTGGCATCCTACATAGATTCAAATTGTAACATGGTTTTGGAAACACTCACAAAAGCAGATTAACTGCAATTAAGCCTTTATTCCATTGCCACACAGCACTATTAACTGATTCATTTTGAAAAATGTTTTTTCCCATGACAGTAACCCTTTAAAGATCTTTAATTGGTCCAGAAATTTACCTTTAATTGCATTTTTTTTTTTGGTTTACTCTTTAGAGGGAGTGGTTTACTAAACATTGAAAACCTTGCTAACAGCAGAAGCTGCATCTCCCACCATGAGAGAAGTTTAGCAGCTCTGCTGCCAGTCCTGAATCTGCAGTGTTTCAATGATAGGAAACCCAAACAGGCTGCAAAGATATGGTGTAATTGCATCTAACCCCCAAGTGATATGTAAGCTGAGTGCCGTGAAACTGCAAGCAACATTCTACTATGTGTGTGGTATTTTCACTGGCACTGTGGATTGTATACAAGCACAAAGTATGTAGGAAACCCCTTTTTTCCAGAGGGAATGCTTGCCAATAATCAACCACCATTCAACTTCCTGGGCTACCTGACATGCCAGCCACTAAACTGTTAGGGGTAGGTTGGACAAGTGTAACCAGGCAGCCAATTGTAACCACCCCTGCGGGACCCCGGCCCGGCAAGAGCCCATCTCACTACTAGTTGGCTACGCAGCCGTATCAACCCTGGCCATAGGCCCCCAAGCATCCCAACTTTGTGTACGCTCCAGGCAATGCTATACACTCCATGTATTGGTGCTGCATGCTATACAATCAAACATACATATATACAGTATATATGTGCTCCTATATGCAGTAAAACTACATCCAATCCAACCTACAATAATCAGGTTCTGTTTTTCATACTTACGCTTTAGTATCTGGAAACCTACTAGTCATATTAATAGAGGTTCCGTCCGCAGTAGCAGTGTATTTCCCTCTGAGTATGAGCTGAAATCCACGACTCAATAAAGCCCAGTAAAATTCGAGGTCTGAGGGCAGGCTGCTGGATTAAGTAACTGTACCCATACATATATTGTGCAGTGAGCAGACTTATCAAAGTAAAGGCAGGGAAAGTTACTCAGGCTTTGCCCTATTGGCAACTAAGCCCACTACCCTCTCTGTATACTCCAACTACAACTCTCTGTTTACTTTAATTACAGGTCTCTGTATTTTTATAACATTATATAAAAAAGAGAGCTCTGTCTCATGTGTTAACCTGCTGGGAAGATAAAGAAGTGAACTGCTTCTTCCCTTGACATCACATCCATCTCTTTCTACACCTCCAGCCCAACTTTCCCTTGCCTTAACTCATTCCTTCTAACACAATCACAGCTGTATCTGACTCTGCCAATCTTTAAACAAAAACCAGTGCAATCTGGCTGTTGGTCATTCTGATCCCTAGTCATGCAGCCCCTGCATTTATAGCTTCTGATGAAGTGACGTATTGGTCACGAAACGCGTCAAGCTGCACTCTCCCTGCCCGCTTGTACTTTTTGTTTTAATGATTCAATTAAACGTAATCGATTTTATTCAACTACCTGGCTCCACCGTTTTTGATGTCCTTCCGGATGCTACCCACCTTCCCATTTCAAGTGCCTGCTTTGATTGCTTTTCTACCGCACCGGACCGGCATGGAGGGCTGCATCAGGAACCGGAAGTTATTTTCCTTTCTCGGCTAGCGGTGGTTTCATTCTTGCTCCCTAGTCATGCAGCCCCTGCATTTATAGCTCCAGGGCTTTCTTTTACTGCTGTACTGGAGTTGGAGTGATATCACCCCCTCACTTTCCCCCCAGCAGCCCATCAACAGAACAATGTGAAGGTAACCAAATAACAGCTCCCTGATACAAGATAACAGTTTCCTGGTAGATAAAAAAGCACTCTAGGACTCAATAGTAAAAATCCACAGTTTCTGGTAGATAAGAAAAGCACTCTAGGACTCAATAGTAAAAATCCGAGTCCCATTAAGACTCCGACAGCTACATTGAGTAGGAGAAACAGTAGTTTAATCTGAAAGCAGTGCTGGCTCTTTCTGAAAGCACATGATCAGGCACAATGACATGAGATGACTGCCCAAACACCAATATTACAACTAAAAAAATACACTTATTGGCCCAAGAATAACATTATATGTAGTAGAGTAAATTACTGTATTTGCTATGTAAACAGTGTAATTTAGAAATAAAAACAACACCATGAAATCATGAAAGAATCTCTTTAAGCATGACAGACATCAGTCTAAGGCTTGGCCCTGGTTTTATGCATGTTTTCTTAAACTGAGGGTAGAGCAAATTTACAGAAGGTTTTTATGTTGAAGCCTAAATAATGGTTGTGCAAGATGGTGAAGACAAGAGCTGTTGATTCTGGATAGGACAACTTATTTATAGTCCCTGTTATTAACAGATTTTCTTTTCCTATATTTTAATTATTTATTATGCCTTCTGTTGACACACTAAATAAACAATTCGACTGCAGAGAATTGGGTCCCTTGTGTTGGTGTTATAAATAACCTCAATATACTCTGGACAGAGGGTATTTAAACAACAGTAGCATAAATTATCAGTTTGCAGAGTTTCATTTTTTTCCCCTCCTGGAAGAGTAATAGCTAACCTTTTAAATATGCAAACTTTATAATTCTACCCTAACTTGGGAAAAAGAAAACTTTAATATCATTATTTTTTATGTTTTAAAATAACTTGTATTGTTCTGTTCAAGGTGCCACAGGCAGATAATTATTCCCTTCTGATTTCAATTAAAATCTGCCTTGTTCATTTAGCTGGAAACAATTGCATCTATTCTATTACTCCAGCGATTTTTGTTTGGCTTGTTTGGGAAAACCCACAGCTAGCAATACTGTATCAGTCTGACAACGGTTCACATCTGTGGATTGAAATATCAATAGACAAAAGAAAATGTCTGTTGCGCACACCACCAAATATCTTCTTTTGTGGAGACAGACAGAAGCACTATGGCCATGCCATTGTCTGCAAATGAAAAAAAAAGAAATACTAATAGCTCTCTTAAAACATTCTTTCACATTCGGACAATCGGTTTCATGTGACATTTTTATTGCTAATGGGATGTCAGGTTAATAATGAGGCTTAAATAGAATCTGTTACTTTGAAGGAAAACAAAATCTGAAAAGCAGAATCGTTCTGATGCTAATTACATTTTTAGATTGTATTGTAAAGAACAACCTATTCTGTAAAAAGAGTCACTTGGCTAAACTGGGCAACACAGTTGACTTCAGGTTTGACTTCTGGCTTTAAAAAGTGACTTGTTTTTCATTGACTTCTTCTTCTTTTAAGTACAACACTACATATTCTAAGAAACACAATTTATATTTTTTCTTGCTCAGTTAATATGTTGATATGATGACAATGCAATTAATGCAGTTGGCCATAAACATGGTAAACAATTATAGAAAAATAAAAACAATAAATAAGAGCAATAAACTTGGATCTTTTAACTTATTGAGTAAGTTGGATCCCCAGTTTGTTTAGTCATCTGATATGCTATGATTCACCACTTAAGGTTCAATAGTTCAAGGGTTCCCATTAGCAAACTAGGAAATGTGTAGCAAAATCTCCACAAAAACATAACTGTGAATGGAAAACTTGGAACAATAAAATGTACCAAATTCATAAAGCTAATGATCAGATAACTATGCAGATGTCAGAGGCTCAGTAACACTATTATCACAAACAGACAGCACACCTTACAAATGTTTACATTTCCACAATTTCTACAAACAATCATGCTGCTCAAATAAAGTGCATGCAAAATATCAGGATGAACAAACCATAGGAACTACTGAAACACATCATCATCATCACATTTTCCTCTTTTATTCATAATGAATGTGCAGAACAATGGACACCCAGCAGCTCAAATTTCATTGGTAGAAACTAGGAGCCTGAAATCTAAGCATGCCAAAATATTGTTCCTTTGGGTGAAAAATATATTCGAAAATTTGCAAAAGGGAACAATATGAGTTAATCAATAACATCAATAAGTTGGCCAGTTTTTTAACCAGGATACCTTTTACTATGCTATGTCTTACTTATACATTAAGAATGTTTAAATGCACATGTTTGTTTAGTAGTAAGCATCATAATATGCATATGTTGTAACGATGCATGCAAATGCCAAATAAATATTCTCTCTTATTCAATTTCATTTTTATATTTTTATGTAGAATGCATAATTAGTAAAACATAGTTTATATATATGTAAGCTCTGCAATAAAATTTTTTTTATTTATAGTAGTAAGACCTGTGAGTGCGGATCTTTTTGGATTTCTTATATATATATATATATATATATATATATATATATATATTTATTTATATATATATATATATATATATATATATATATATATATATATATATATATATATATATATATATATATATATATATATATATATATATATATATATATATAGTCAACTACAAGAGGTCCTCTGCACTCAACCCATTATCAATATATTTAAGACAGAGACATTTTGTGCATACTGCTACTAGAAAATGCCTTACCCTTTAAACAAGACAGGGATTGTTTGTCCATATATTGCAATATATTTAAGCTGGCCAACTACGTCAAAGTCATCCCATATCTGGCCAGTCCTACGCTTAATTTTCATCTGATTCATTAAGAATTCAATTGCTTAATTATACATTTTACAAAGGGACTAAGTTTTACCTGCAACTTACTAGCTGCTTTCAAAGTAAAACTCCCAAACTTGGCTGCCCTTTTATTAGACACCAGTGGGATCACCTGACTATAGCTGGGAGGGGTGGGAGCTACAACATGGAGCTGGTCACTGCTCCTGTACAACTATAACAAACAAGGGAAAGTTGTGCTCACCACTATTTTTTAAAACCATTAGGCGGGGGTGCAATGAGGGTGTGACCACAAAATACATATAGACAAATACAAGAGGTCCTCTGCACTCAACCCATTATCAATATATTTAAGACAGAGACATTTTGTGCATACTGCTACTAGAAAATGCCTTACCCTTTAAACAAAACAGGGATTGTTTGTCCATATATTGCAATATATTTAAGCTGGCCAACTACGTCAAAGTCATCCCATATCTGGCCAGTCCTACGCTTAATTTTCATCTGATTCATTAAGAATTCAATTGCTTAATTATACATTTTACAAAGGGACTAAGTTTTACCTGCAACTTACTAGCTGCTTTCAAAGTAAAACTCCCAAACTTGGCTGCCCTTTTATTAGACACCAGTGGGATCACCTGACTATAGCTGGGAGGGGTGGGAGCTACAACATGGAGCTGGTCACTGCTCCTGTACAACTATAACAAACAAGGGAAAGTTGTGCTCACCACTATTTTTTAAAACCATTAGGCGGGGGTGCAATGAGGGTGTGACCACAAAATACATAGAGTCAACTACAAGAGGTCCTCTGCACTCAACCCATTATCAATATATTTAAGACAGAGACATTTTGTGCATACTGCTACTAGAAAATGCCTTACCCTTTAAACAAGACAGGGATTGTTTGTCCATATATATATATAACCTGAATCAGACGCTTGCACTCTGAACCAGTCTTCCATGAACGTGGGTGCTGGGTCAAGGTATTTATGTAAAGTTCAAGAGGACCCGCACACCTTGGTTAGTGAACAAAGATTTCTTTATTTTTCAAACTTGTGCATCCAACGTTTCGACCCACATTAGGGCCTTTATCAAGGACTATATATATATATATATCTATCTATATATCTATCTATCTATCTATCTATCTATCTATCTATATATATATATATATATATATCTATATATATATATCTATATATATATATATATATATATATATATATATATATATATATATATATATATATATATATATATATATATATATATATATATATATATATATATATATAAGACTCCAAAAATCCGCACACGCTATCTACTGTCGACTGAGTGTCGGGTGCTGTGCTGTAGTTGAACGTTGTACAAGACCAGAGAATAGCACGCACACCGTTTCTTCTTTACTCCAAAGGGTTTATTTCAAATACAAAAATTAGTTACATCGGTTATACATCTGTATGTATAACCGATGTAACTAATTTTTGTATTTGAAATATATATATATATATATATATATATATATATATATAGACAAGACTGTTAAAATATGTTTGGGAAATTCTCCTTGACTGGGAGGTGATCTGAGATGAATTACAGGAATGGGACCTTTTATCAGGAAACCCATTATCCAGAAAGCTCTGTAAATGTTATGATTTCTTATTATTGTTGTTATTACCTTCATTTTCATTTTCAAGTATAAATTGTATAAACCTTTAAACCTGTAAAAAGCAAAGACAAGACAAAGAAATGTCTACCATAGAAGATTTATTACGTATAATTGTATGGACCAGTTGTGTGGATCAGCAATACCAACTTGTTGCTGATCCCGAGCACATCTTTAGCACATATTTATACCATTTCAGCTTTAAAAAATTACCATTTTTTTTAGAATTCATTGGATAGATGTTAACGTGGTATATTATGCTTGACACGCTTTAATATTGCTAATATTAGGAATGTACCTAGGTCAAAGCTTAAACAAAAACACATGTGAAGGTATACATAGAACTCCTTAAAAGGAAAGCAAAGCCCTGCTAAAATGTTTAACTCTTAAATAGACTCCATTTTATTCAAATAATTAAAATTTTTGAAAATGTTTTTCTTTTTCTCTATAATAATAATACAGTACCTTGTACTTGATCCCAAATAAGATACAATTAATTATTTTTGGAGGCAAAATATCCTATTGGGTTTTAATGATTTTTTTTTAGCAGACTTAAGGCATGCAAACCCAAATTACAGAAAGAGTCCTTATTTAGAAAATCCCTAGTCCCAAGCATTCTTGATAACAGAACCCACACCTGTACTTTTTTTTTAGAAAATACACAATATTTAAACTTATCTTATGATTAAATCACCATTTAGAAATCCCGTGTGTTGATAATTTTATTGCTATGACCTCGTTATATGGAAGGCAAAACATCGAGATAAGGCTATTTCAAATAGAATGAGGTTTATTGAGTTTAACAAAGAATTTTTAATGGTTTTTCCTTGGGAAAATGATCATGTTACACCGAAGTGTCCCACGAGCATTTTGCCAAAGACACTCCACTTTTCACAAGCTTTTATAGATTAAAATGGGAGTACACATACATACGTTATATAACTTGAACCCTCCCAAAATGTTGGAAGAGGACTGAATGTTCTTAGCTACAGATATTGCACTGAAAATAGTTTCCCGCTTACAACTGCAGTTCTTTATCTGTTAAAAGCAGACACAGGGAGGAACTCAGCAAATGAAGAAAGCACTTCTGTAGAAGGGGCCTCATCTAGTATCTGCTGACACTCTGAATTCTGTCAGTAACTTACAAAGTGACCTCTCATCACTGGGTGTCATTAATAAGAGAATAAATAAATGGGGGAACATCACCCATCCCTTCACCTTTCCTGCCTTGGGCATGTGGTTATTGCTGAGTCAGAATGATAGGGGCATTTGTTATTAGACTTAATTATTCTTACACTCTGACACATAACCATTTGTCCGTCATTGGAATAGGCTGTTCTCATATAAATGTGTTCATATAAAAAATATATTATCACGTTTCACATTTCTAAATAAAGTTATTTTGGATTTTAGGAGCAGCACTATTTCTGTGTGTGTCTTTTTACTCTGAACTTTTGATTATCCTCTATATCTACACAAACTTTAAAAAGAGAAATGCTGGGCCTATCTCTCTCTCTCTCTCTCTCTCTCTCTCTCTCTCTCTCTCTCTCTCTCAGAACAAACTTGGAATGGGATGGTTTAACTGCCTTTGTTATCTTTGCAATTTAAAAATATGAATACTGAAGTATCTGTTTTACCTTTTTTTATATAATCAGTCTATATTATTCTGTATAGATCACACAACATAGATCTGCTCTTCATAAATGATCATAACATAGTTTACCTTGCTTAGCTGCCACAAATAGATGATTACACTGTAATATTAGATATCTGAATTCACACAGAAATATTAAATATCCATTAAAGCTGACTATTTAAACTGATATTTGTTACAAAGCCAGCTTAGTTCTTCTTTCTTCAAGAATGCATAGTAAGGTGATATGTCTGTTAAAATGAAATAGGGACTTTGCAAATGCATTTGGAGTTTGGGGATTTAAAAGTGTATGTCTTTATACTGTGTATTAACCATAAAAACCACTGTAGTTGACAAGGACAGCACAAGTTAAAGTCCATTGCTATCTTTCTGTCAGTTTGGTTTGATTCATTTGTTGACATTTCTGAATTGTTTTACTCCCTTGATTCCTTTTTTACTTACTGCTAATGAATGACTTTGTCCTACAGCATTTGTAAGTGTCATAGCAACAATTTGGCATTCGGCCTCTAAACCTCTAAAGCTGCTTTGTGTCTTTATTAAGGCAAATTGAAAGCTGTTGGTAAAAAAAAAAATATATATATATATATATATATATATATACACACACATACATATATATATATATATATATATATATATATATATATATATATATATATATATATATATATATATATATATATAGTGCAAATAATGAATGCACAGATCTGCATATGTTCATCTGACATATGTTATTCACAATCACACTTCCGATTTTCTAAATGATTACAGTCTGATGAAATGCGATTAAGTGCACTACCCAGACATTCTTTCTGTAATTTCTTTTTTAATGACTATCCTTCACTTTAGCAATACCTTTTTGATGTTAAAATGGTCTACAAAATAATGTGATGTTCCCTCATACTCGTTGTAGTTCTGAGATTTCACTTAAATATTTGATGTGAGAACTCTCTCTGACCCTATCATGTAACTACTAAAATGTGAACAGATTTCACTTATGACAATTTACATGGTGCATGTGTATTGGTTTTAAAAAAAAAAAATGTTTTCAACTTTAAATAGCGAGGAAGCAAGGTTGATAGGTATGTATTACCATATTAGCTTTGTGTATTTTTTTCTGTACAATGTACAGCATAAATTGCTGTATGTCAACTTTTTTGTAGTTAAAGGAGAAAAAAAGTCATACTGCACTTGGGGCTGCCAAATGTTAGGCACTCCAAGTGATTGTATTGACTTACCTGAAACCCCGGGCTCCTATCAACAGAAAACTGCACTGGGTGTTATACCAGTGAGCACCACAGAACGTTTCTCTTCCGTCTTCTGCTTTCTTCGAACTGCGCATGCGTCTGCCCTGGGAAATTTGAAGCAAGAAGAAGCCGTAAGAGGATCGCTCTGTGGTGCTCACTGGAATAACCTAGGGCTGGTGCAGTTTTCTGCTGATAGGAGCACTGGCCCCGGGTTTCAGGTAGGTCAATACAATCACTTGGAGTGCCTAAAATTTGGCACGATCCAAGTGCAGGATGACTTTCCTTCTCCTTTAATGGCATATTGGGCATTTTACTACCTGCGTTCAGAACTGCCAAACATTGCCTTGAAGGGGAAACACTGCTTTATGGCTTACTGTAGTGTAATAGAGTAAGAGGCATGCGAGAACACTTTGCATTAAAGGCAAAATATACTCACAGATATACATGATTCTACAAATTGCAATTAAATCATGATAAATCATGACCGGTCTCTGCTTGCTTCTACCAGATCCCCACCCCCTTAGGCTAAGGGGGTTATTTATCAAAGACAACATTTCAAAAGAGAGATGTGAGTACCTCCAACAATAATGAGTCAATCAGTTAAAAAATTGAAAAATTTATAAGGACATAAGAGACAAGACCTAACACGTTTCGTGCCTGCTGGGGCACTTACTCATAGGCTCTATGTCTTGTCTCTTATGTCCTAATAAACTTTTAAATTTTTTAACTGATTGACTCATTTTTGTTGGAAGTACTCACATCTTTTTTTGGAGTAGTACCTATTTATATTTTTTTTTGGCATTGGCACAAACCCTACCACTATATGTTATTTATCAATGTCCGAATTTATCTCAATATTTTCTGAAAAAACTCTGACCAAATCAGCTCAGTTTTTTTGGGCTTATTTATTAATACACTTTCCTGAAAATTTTGTTTGCGGGAAAAAAACCCAAAAAATCGTGAAAAATCAGATTTTCACGTTTTTTCCGGATTTTTCACCCGAAAAATTCAGGGAATTGCCAATAACCCAGCACACATTAGAAAACCATTGGGACTTCTCCCATATCTCCTTATATGCAACAACCTTCGGCAGGTCTGAGATGCCGGATTTTCAGATGCTGACTTTTCCATCCTCGGGGTTTAATAAATTCTGAAAAATTCGTGATTTTTTTAAAAGTCAGATTTTATTTAAAAAAAACATGCATTTTTTGTGATTTATGCATTCGGAATTTAGTAAATAACCCCCCAAATGTGTAATGCAACCCATGTTCCATTGTGAAGTGATGGATTCTGGAACTTGAAGTTCCTCCTTTTTCCACAGTGGGTGGTGCACATAGTCTTTGGCTAACAAAGGTAATGCAAGTTTCAGAATCCATCACTTCAATGAAACAAGTACGGAGGGGTTGCATTACTCTGTGAGCCTCCTCTGCAAGTACTTATAGACTATCATGAATTCCTTTGAGAATTTTTTTATGCACCTTTTTTGAAAAAAATGCATTCAGGACAATGAGAAGTGGCTGTTGGCAAGAAATTATATTTTGTTCACCATAATCCCAGTAATCAACCTCCCTTCCTTCCCTGCAAGTGCTCTGTACTTGTTTTTTTCTGTGTTCATTCAGTTCAGCATTTGCAGTTGATTCCCTTTGACATACACAAAATACCCCAAATAAATTGATCCAACTCCAATTGCCCGTCAAATGTGTCAGCTATTTATCTATCGTAAGCATTATAATATTTTTTCCAGCTCCAGTCCGTCAAGCCATTTGAAATACAAGAAGACAGTTCCAGTTTCTTACAGCACTATAACTTAAAAAAAATTTCTTGAGAGGAATAAAAAGAGGAATATTTATATAACACTCTTCTCCTATTGGATTCAAAGTGATTTACAGTAATCAAAGCCACTTTCTCTGAGTGCACTAAGTAAGACCAGTATCAGCACAGCACGGTCTTTATAGTAACAAAACGCAGGAGAATGATAATCGATTGGGACTATAAAAGTAACAGTAACCTCTCAGGAGCAGGAGTCTAAACTTAATTAGTATTGATCATAAATTTATAACGTTGTTTACAACATGGGATGGAAATGCAGTACTTTTGATCAATACTAATTAACTAAAACTTAATACTTTGGACTGCTGTGATTATCACACGAACTGCTATCATTCTGCTGACTTTTTTTTTATTTTTATGCTGTAACGATTGGGCTGCATTGAAATCTTTAACCATATGGACTGTGATCCATGTTCATTATAATCCACCTGCCTGGCCTGACATTTATTCAGCCTGAGAGATACCTGCATAAAATATTCTGCCAGTGTGGGTTATTATTAGGATTAAGAATATATCTGTGTACAGTAATTAAATTAAGACTCCTTTTCCTGAGAGATGGCTGTTGCTATTACAGCACAGATTTCACTATCATGCTGCTGCTTTCTTGGTTATCATTTGGATTAAGCAGTTGTCACTTTCGAATGGACTGAAATCAGAGCTTAGTGTAATTCACTTGCATACTCTTATGTAGATTTATACTATCTGATACTCAATGCATAATAATCATGTTGCAATGCTATTTAATTAACACACTAGTATGTTTCTGTACAGTAGATTGAGTTGCCCACTTTAATACAATAAATGAATCAATTGTAATTATTATTGCTAACATACATTTAAAATTAGAATTAATCGGTGCATGCATTCAATATTCAGGAAAATATGTAAAAACAACCAATAAGCAAAACAAGCCAGAAAAAGGCAGAAATGGGTGTCCTGTTCAGTTCACTGAAAAATTTGTGAAACAGAGAAAAGTTGTGAAACATATGGTCAATGTCAATAGGTGTTTAATTGCTGCAACTTTTTCCAAGCCAGTGACTTTTTCAGTGCACAATATATTGGAGTCTATGGGTATTTATACAAGCAGGGAAACCTGGTAAAAAATGTTGCGGATAGAGTCCTGCGGGGGTCCATTTTTTGGAACCCGTATCTGACCCGTACCTGCAACCAGTAATCCGCAACCTGGTCCCGCATTCTTACACGCTTGGATCCACCACCCGACGCGCAAGTAACTTATCCGCAGCCCGGACCTGCGACCCGCTGGAATCAGGAAGTGCTGTCATTGTAAATTGGAAGTGACATCATCGGAAGTAGACGTGATCAGAAAAAAGGAGTAAAAATCGCTATTGAGAAGACCCGCGGGCCGACCCGCGATGTGCAAACCTGTTTCTATACCCGCACACAGAACTTCTACCTGCAACCCGCAGGGTACCGCAGCTTTTTGTGGGTAACCCGCGGGTACCCGAACCACTGCAGGACTCTAGTTGCCGATCAATAATAAGTGGGCCCTGCCCAAATGAGCTTAGCTCTAAAACATCATTTATGGAATACACTTCTATGGTTTATAGGGTTGTAAGGTTGTGGATCCTAAAATATAAGGGATTCTGTCATGATTTTTACAGTGTAGTTTTTATTTCTATGTTACACTGTTTACACTGTTAATAATTCACTCTACCCTATAAAATTATATTCCTGAACCAACAAGTGTATTTTTTTAGTTGTAATATTATTAACATGTATTTATATCGCACCAACATATTTCATATTGGTGTGTAACCAGCGATCTCGGGTCATTTTGCCTGATCATGTGCTTTCAGAAAGAGCCAGCACTACATGATGGTACTGCTTTCAGATAAGCTATTGTTTCTCCTTTTCAATGTAACTGAAGGAGTCACCGTGGGTCTTGTATTTCTACTATTGAGTGATATTCTCATATCTACCAGAGAGCTGTTATCTTGTGTCAGGGAGCTGTTATCTGGTTACCTTCTCATTGTTCTGATGATGGGCTGCTGGTGGGAAAGGGAGGGGATGTTATCATTCCAACTTGCATTGACATTTATCAGAGCACAAGCACATGATTGAGGGCACCTGGGAAACTGACAATATGTCTAGCCCCATGTCAGATTTTAAAATTAAATATAAAATAATCTGTTTGCTCTTTTGAAAAACAGATTTCAGCGCAAAAGTCTGCTGGAACAGCACTGTTAACTGATGTGTTTTGAAAAAAAACATGTTTGTGACAGAATCCCTATAAGGTACCTACAATAACAATTCACTCATTTGTTTAACATGAAAATCAAATAAAATATTTTCAAAATAAAATAAAACAATTCACAAAACTTAAAACTCCCTTCTACTTTGGGTGTACTGTATATATTTATACAATAGAGGTACAACATATGTTGTTTAGAATGAGAGTTTCTGACTCCTGAACATAACAGAAGCTAGCTGATTACTAGGCTTCTGCTACATTGTTTCAAGAATCAGAACCAAACTACATTAAGGGATAAATAAAGACAGCATTCAGCTGCAATCACTTTTACAAACACAATGGAAGTACTAGTTCTGAACTACTTTTTTAATACCTCTTTATAAATATGCCTCTAGGTGGCTGAGTACAAAATAACTACACTTGTTAATGTGTATGTCTATAGCATGCCATACGGTTTTTATTTTTAAAATATATAACAATGTTATTTTGGTTTAATAACAGCTCAGCATTAGCAAATATCCTATCATAATAAACCATCCTTCATAGGTGATAAAACAAATTGGCAATATGTGAATCAGAAGGCAGTATCACGCAAATGTCTTGTCTGCAAATTAAATGGCGTGCAATTATCTATTTGAACACATATTATTGCACACAGTTGGGGGCCTTTCTATTGAAAAAGTTTGTCCTTTAATAGGTAAAGAAAAAACACAATAAAATTCACAAATGAGAATATGGTTGAAACTTTTCAGTCTCCAGTTGTAAAATGTTTTTTTACCGTTGCTACTGAAACAGACATACAGACTGAAAGCTGTCTGAAACTGTAGAAATAGATGCAGTCATCATAGCAAGTAAATAATCAGTTATACCTACAGTAGATACAGTATCCACAGACCTGGAAAGTTACTAGGCGATATTACAGGATGAAAGGATGCCACTTGGAAGGTTATGCAAGTATAGGATCTGTTATCCAGAATGCTCGGGACCTGAGATTTTATGGATAAGATTTCTTTCTGTATTTTGGATCTACAACTAAAAATAATTTAAACATTAATTAGGATTGTTTTGCCTCCAATATGGATTAGTTGGGATCAAGTACAAGGTAATCATTTTAAAACATTTGTAATAATTCATTATAATGGAGTCTATGGGAGATGGCCTTCCTGTAATTTGGAGCTTTCTGGATAATGTGTTTCCAGATAACAGATCTTATGCCTGTATATATTTATATATATTTATATTTATGAACTTTATTTTTCAATAAATGCTTATTTATGCAGTGTTGTACATCAACACATGAATAGAATGAACGGGGAACAATGCAAAAACAGAATATAAATACACTTTTGGGACTTGTTATCCAGAATGCTTTCTGGTTTTCTAGATAATGGATCTTTCTATAATTTGGATCTTCATACAGTGGTCTACTAGAAAATCATGTAAACATTAAATAAACAGGCTGATTTTGCTTCCATTTAAGATTAAATATATCTTTCAAGTAAAAGGTAAAAGGTACTATTTTATTTGGATAAAATGGAGTCTATGGGAGACAGGGTTTCCTTAATTCAGAGCTTTTTGGATATCAGGTTTCCGGATAACGAATTCCATATCTGTAACAATACACTGTTTATAGATTTCTAGGTTCTATCATTGTACTGTTTCAGGGAAAATACATTCAACCACATAAAATCAAAAACTCAACCTTGAATCTCTTTTGTACCTGAAGCATTCCTCTACTATGTAGCCAATCAAGCTATATCTTAATGAATCACTTCACTCACTAATATCTACATTTTATTGATAAATCAGTTGATTTCAAACAAAATAATGTTTTTATCTGCGTTCGATCTTTAAAGGACATGTAAAGTCTAAAATAGAATAAGGCTAGAAATGTTGTATTTTGTATACAGAATCCCCTTGACAAAGGCTTACGCCGAAACGTTGGGGCCATTCTCATACTGGTGGTAGGTGTATCTGCTCCTTGCTGTATAATTGTAATACTTACTGTTTACTGTTATGTAATTGTGGCTATGTTTAAACGTTAGGTATATACCATGTAAGCTTATGTATCGTATTATACAGGCCTACTATTGTGGCTTTGTGTGTATTATTTGCATAAACAAGTAAAACTTTATTTTAAATATACCATACTTGCCTTCTTTTGAGTGTGCATACCTATCTATATATTGTTACGTTGTGGGGTACCCATTGTAGGGGTACCCTTTTGATGTTTGCACCTCTTGCACTGTTTACCTACAGCATTTGCTGAATTGGTGTGCCCTCCACCCATTACTAAATTCTGTATACTAAATATAAACATGAACTTACTGCACCACAAGCCTAATCAAACAATTAATTTATGCTTTCAAAGTTGGCTACAGGGGGTCTTGTAACTTTGTTAAACATCTTTGCAAGACTAAGACTGTGCACATGCTCAGTGTGGTCTGGGCTGCTTAGGGATTGTCATAAACAAAGCTGCTTGAGTTCTGCATGGCTGGGACGTAAGGTGGGGGCTCCCCCTGCTGTTCATAAGTATGATTGTTTCCCTGCTCAGCAGATAGGGACCGTCTGACAATTCCTATCCACAGCAGTAAATTAAGGGAGAATTTCACTGCATACAGTCAGGCTTCTTATAAAAACTGTACAAATTTTTTAATTAAAGTATATTGGAGATAGGTTTATTTTTCATTAAAGAAAGTAAAAAATGGGATTTTATTTTTTTGCCTTTACATGCCCTTTAAGGATAAATGTCTCATTATCCTAAATTATTATTTTATTTTTATCTGCATTCGATCTTTAAGGATAAATGGCTCATTATCCTAATTTATTATTATTCCAGCAAACTGGAACCATTATTTTGATGTTAAATAATTATACCAAAATTCTATGCAAGTCAATGAATAAAAAGGAAATGTAGTAGGAAGCAACTACATTGGACACAGAGCCACTAATGAAAGACAGATAAACTGATATATTAGGGCTCAGTTATGAGAGACAATGAGCGCAACGGGCAATTTCGCAATGTTTTTGCTCACAATGCAGCATTTTTCCCACTGTTCTGTTGTAATTGCAGCCACAATGTGTCACTGCACCTAACGCAATTGCAACAGGTGTTAAAATGCACATAACTTTCATGAATGGATTACAAATCTTCGTTGTTTGAAATTCCCCAATTCCAAAGATTAGTATCAGCATGACTCTGTGTCTGTTTTTATGCAAGTGTATTGCATCTATTGCTGCAGGCTGTTGAGTGAACTTAAAACTACTGCCACCTATGGAGGTAGCTCCAGGGTTCCCCTGCTTCAATAGGCACCACACTGTACACAGGGGACAGGACAAAGTGGCACCAAGTGCAACCATCCAGAAGTGCAAGGAGTACATTTTGACTCAAGTACTTGCTTAATGAGCAAACTTGTGCAACTGCAACTGCAGTTAGAAATCGTAAATGAGCCCCATTGGCTTTGTCATTACATTTTGATATATTACAATTCTGGCCTTTAAAGCCCAATACTGTAGTCAGATTTGGAAGAACACAGAACAGAGCATCTGTCACAGAGATGGTACATTTAACAATGAGCCACTGAATTACTTTAGCATGCAGAAAATGCACACAACACTCCAGCTTATTCAAAACATCATTTTTAAAATGTGGCATATTTTGTCTATATTTGTTTGCATCTGTTTTGCAAACTGTTACTTTTAAAAATCATACGCTAGATGCTATGCCAATGCACTTCAGATGACTAATGTGTGCAAGCTGGACGTTAAACCAAATATACAATGTACACAAACTAGATGTTAGACTAGATGTTAAATGTGCACATATTAGATGTTAAGAGCAAATGCAGTAAATATTGCTAAATATGCAAAGCTAGAAAGGGCTTGGTGCACCTAGATCTTAATTCTGCTCCCACCAACGTATCATAATAAAGTCATCATCTTAATAAAGTCATGAAATCTTTTATGTGGGACTTAATCTGTTTCAAATACAGGTGTCTAGATTGCTATTTTGCTAGATTGTCTTGAAAAGAGAACGATAATTTGTTATAGCAAATTTTCTCTAGTGTTACTTTCTTCCTAGCGAAATTTTATAAATGAACATTAAAAAACTGGCTTAACTGTTTTGCAGCTCTCTAACTCTGAGTTAATCAGCGACATTAAAGGGGGCCCACAGGGGACATAACTGTTCAGTGAGTTTGCAATTGATCCTTAGCATGCAGGTCAGATACAAAAGCAACAGTTATGATCCATGTGCCACCCCTCAAGTGACTGATTGGTCACTCCAGCCTTTATACATTACATTTTTGGCTAACAAACTATATTGAAAACATGTTTTGCAGCTCTCTAACTCTGAGTTAATCAGCGACTTTAAGGGAGCCCACAGGGGACATAACCGTTCAGTGAGTTTGCAATTTATCCTTAGCATGCAGGTCAGATACAAAAGCAAACAGTTATTATCCATGTGCCACCCCTCAAGTGACTGATTGGTCACTCCAGCCTTTATACATTACATTTTTGGCTAACTATATTGAAATCTATGATGCTTTGTTTAACAAATACATTCACCCATTGGTTTGTTCACCTGAGCGAAAATTCACCTGGCGAAACAGCACAAAACTCCTGTAACGTTGAGATTTTTTTTTTTTTTTTAGCAAATTGTGTTATTTGCCTTTTAGTAAATTGCCAATGTCCCTGCAAATTGTAATTTTGGCAAATTTTCGCTAAAAACTAAATTTGCTCTTTAGTAAATATGCCCCTATTTGTAGCACTACCTGCATTTGGGCAACACATACATTTCCCCTGTAACATAACTTGCTCATCATGCAGAACAAGCAAGCATTGAATTCTATGCCTTGCACCTTGATTTTTAACCAGTGTTAAACACAGCAGAAGCACTGAATTGTCTATCCAATAAACTTTAATGCATGGGGCTGTAAGGACTGCCAATTTTAATGACTTTTGCACTGTTGTTATTTCAAATAGCCATTGCCGATGAAGACTAGAGTCCACTTGTAGAAATCAAGATGAGTAAAGTTAAGATGAATATGAGACAAACAGAATAACAGAGCAGTAAAAGTAGAAAAGTAAAAGTGTCTCGTACTGCACAGACAAACCTCTTGTTCTCATGAAAAACTTTGGTTTTCTTACTGCTCCCTTTCTCTCAGTTGCCCCTCCCCATCCTATGATCACTTGGATCCAAATCTCCTATATACCTGTTCCATGTTCTGCAACTTTAGACCTCTACCTGCCCTTCCTAGACCTCACAATGGCCTCTGAGAAAAAATGGAGTTGGCCAGGAATTTATGGGGACAAAAGTAGAGATGTAATGAGGTGCAGAAGAATACATGCTTTTGAAAGTCATTGGGGTAATTTAATAAAAAAATCTTATGTTTGCGCACAACTAGTTAGCCATTCAATTCCTTTAACCATTAAGATGTCTGTTTTAAAACAGCTGACCACTAAATTCTACCTGCTGGTTGATATCGGTAACCAACAAGAAGCAAACTAAAGATAATTTATAACATTGTCCCTATGGTTTGTTATTCTTAACGTAAAGGAGAACAAAAGCTTTCATTATAAGCTTCTCGCTAAATTATAGTTATGGCTGCTGTTTTACCTGAGAAACTTCATGACATGCGAAGAAAAATTCACTGGCACTCAAGTAGTACTTGCAGGGTGAAACCCTTGCTTTAAATTTATTCAATGCGGCATGCAACGTTTCGGGGACAACCCCTTTATCAAGCATGCTTGATAAAGGGGTTGTCCCCGAAACGTTGCATGCCGCATTGAATAAATTTAAAGCAAGGGTTTCACCCTGCAAGTACTACTTGAGTGCCAGTGAATTTTTCTTCGTTTGGAATTCTGAGGGGGTGGCTGATCCCCTATTTCGCTGGGCACCAGGTACTCTAGTTTCAGGAGGGCCAGGGTGTGCGCTTGTAATTTGGAGAAACTTCATGACATGGGCAGGAACAAACACCTGCCTTTTTCCCCCAAACTGGCCTAGGAATAACCAACTCGCTCACCATACATTTTATTTGTTGGAGTCTTTTTGTCCACAGCTTTATTGCACAACAGATTATTTAACAATAGATAACACATATATCAATAAAAATTATATTAACAACATTATAAACATACAAATATGAACAGTGATGTACCATTAACTTTTTAATCCTCTGCAAGGCCCCTGGCAATGGACCCAATTAGGTGCATGCAATCGTTAAGCCACCAGCCGCTTGTGCCTTCTAGCATGATGGGTACGCAGGACTGCATGCTACCCCCAATACAACATACCCTCCCAGAGACCACCACTCTTAGAGAGGAACACCACCAACCAAGTTCCCTTAACCAACTTGGTACTTGGTAAAAACTCCACTTAATTAACTCTCCCCATTGCCAGGGACCCGCCGCCCGGCTGTGACAACGGGCTATTCCCTCTCATCACCTCTTGGTTAGTCAGCCCAATACTCACCATTCCACATCAACTTATCCTGTGCCCCACTAACCCAGGCCACAATTGTGACAACTAGCACAAAGGGTAATACAAGGGAAGGAGGGTGGGACTCCTTTTCTTCTTCCAAAATGGATGCCATCCTTAGCAGTTAGTGCTACACATCCCTTTACAACTCCACCCCCCAACTACGTCACTAAACCCATTGCTAATCCCCTGCCAGGCAGCTTTGTCCCGCCCCTGTCATGCACCCTTTGCCAGCATGCACTGTCCTGGGTTTCACTTTAGATCAGGATGAATGTGATTGGATCATACACATGCCTCCTTTTTACCTAAGTTGTTTGCAGATCTGCACATTCACAGGAAGACTTGGCAAGGAACACATATTTCTGCTCTCAACTCATGTATTTATTTATAGTTCAATCTAATTAATAACTTGAAATCTACTGAATAACATGACTGTGCAATCACAAATCCAATTACCTTTACTTGTGGTTTCGATAAACACTGGTATTATTTGTGTATTATTCATTACATCATCTAAATGTATTTCAGATTTATCAGACTGATAAATGCATTTTGTCTTCAATTGCCCAAGAAAAGTTATTGGTGTCCAATGTTGCTTTACAGTAATAAAAATGAGCAGCATTTATGGAGTTTGTCACTGGATTGATGGTGCATTTGACTCAAATGTGGAGAATGCTCTCCAATAAAACTATTATGTTTTGCAACATTATAGTTAAGGGACAATTTAACCTTTAACACAAATCATTTTTATTTTCCATTTGAAAACAAAAACACTTCATTCTGTTTTATATTACATCCCTTCTTTAAACTGTATGCTACGTCAACAGCAATTTGTATCACTTGCTGGGGGAACAGTAATAAAATTCCTGGCAGCTTGAAATAGCATTGCTGTAATAAAGTAAACACATATTAATTGAGATTGGAAATCAATAAAATATATTCAAAGGATATTAAGGTTTTGTAAAATGAAGCAAACAATAAAAAATGGAAAATTATAATTTATTTTTTGAAGAATGTTATAGCTATTACTTCATACTGTCAAGCATTACAAGAGCAATTATATTTGGTAGCTGGATATTAACAGTTGAAGTCACTGTGTGTGCATGCAATATAGAAACGTTTTCACTTATAGTTAAACTTGCAAAATAACAAAAACTAGTTTTGCTGTGGTTAATAGTCTAATTAGAAGCTTTGGATGTCATGCACTGAATAGTGATGTTTTTGTATTCTGAAACACCCTCTTATAACCATGTAGGGGTGTTTTTATTTTGATAACTGGGATTTGGCTTAAGGAAATTGTCATATCTTTATTGCATTAAACATAGACTGATGTTTTTTCCCCATCTAACACCTACAATATCCCACAAATGTCTAATAACATTTACAATTCTACTACCCCCCCCATTCCCTGGCCCAGTGCCTTGACATAAATCTTGATTCTACCGTCTCCTTCACTCCTTATATCCAAACAATAAGGGGCCGATTCATCAAGGGTCGAATATCGAGGGTTAATTAACCCTCGATATTCGACTAGGAATTGAAATCCTTCGACTTCGAATATCGAAGTCGAAGGATTTAGCGCAAATGCTACGATCGAACGATCAAAGGATTATTCCTTCGATCGAACGATTAAATCCTTCGAATAGAACGATTCGAAGGATTTTAATCCAACGATCGAAGGAATATCCTTCGATCAAAAAAACTTAGGCAAGCCTATGGGGACCTTGGGGACAGTTCTCAATAGTAAAAATCCAAGTCCCACTGTGACTTCTTCAGTTACATTGTGTTGGAGAAACAATAGCTAAACTGAAAGCAGTTCCATTATGAAGTGCTGGCTCTTTCTGAGAACACATGACCTTTCAAAATGACCTGAGATGGCTGCGCACACACCAATATAACAACTGAATATATATATAATTGTTGGTTCAGAAATAAAATTTTATATGGTATATAGTGAATTATTTGCAGTGTAATTTAGAAATAAAAACGACACCATTAAAATCATGACAGAATCCCTTTAATATTATATGCAATACTAATCAGGGCCCTCTTTAACTACTGAAGTTATCCATTTTTTTATATACTTATGTTGTACAGCACTAATCCTGTGAATTATATTCATAATTTATACTGTAAATACATGTTTATAATAGAAACCCTAACCCCAATAATCATACATACAAAATTATAAAAAAAATATAGCTTTTACCTCTCTCTGACACAGGTACAAATGATCAACCTATAATAGCTTTCCTATAATTTATACAGGATACTCCTCATTTACTGCTAATTTGTGATGCATATAAAGGGAGGCATTAAAAAAGAAATATTAACTTTCTCCCCAGCAGTCATCTGAAGGGGATATTTAGGGGACAGCAGAGAAATCAGCATTTACATACCAAAGGATTAGTGATAGCAAAAACAACTAACTTATACAAACTAAAAACCAGATTCCAAAAATCCCAGCCACTTGGTGCAAAACGTTGAGAGAAAAAAAGTCACTTTATGCTACGTGCATTATTATATTCTATTTATTTTTACCTGTCATTGTTGCAGCAAATTGTTACTGCAGTTTCTCAGCAGAGCTAGGACAGGTGAAAAAGGATTTATGGAAGCATACTTGTATACGATTAAAACGTTAACATCTTACTTATAAATATGTTAAATATCATTATTTTGTGTATTATTGTGCTCTACTATCAAGCTGCATTGCAGAAAATAGGTAGTTAACATAAGAAAAAATTGTAAATTGTATGTGTGAAATTCTCAGGTAGATCAGTTGGAGCTGAAATACAGATTTTAGCATATTTCAGATCACAGGTGGGGAAAATGAGAAATGATTGCTGCAATTGCTCACATAATCTGTGCTATCAGGCAGCAATTTTACTTAGATCATTTGATCTTTTGATTATTTGTAGCTGCAGTTGTTCTGCAAACGTAGGTACTGGGAAGTAGAGATTAACAGAACCAAAAACATAATGAAAAATCTCATCTGAAACCAATGGCGCATTTGCACAAAGCAGAGGATATAAGGTGATTTTAGTGCTTGTTTTGTGTCTATTTTTTACTGTGTATATACTGTATGCAGAAAATAGCCTTGTTGTAATCTTTGATAACACAATTTATTAAATTTTTCCTATTATAAACTTAAATTTCAAGGGGAATACGTTGCTACACTTTCTACTTTTTGCCTTGAGGAAGATTCCAGGGTGGATTTTTCTGGCATATTATTGGTAATTTATGATACACAAAGCTTTTAGAGGTAATTTAAAATCTGCAAATACCGTGTGAAAACTAGAATTTTGGCCACAATTGCCATGTTTTGTGTCCAAAGCATGGTGTTTTTTCTTCCCCATAATTCCAGCACAATTGCTGTTGGCATGGGGAGTTGTAATTGAAGCAATTGTGGTGATAAAGTTTGCTTTTCCAAAATTTAATTAAACATGGAATATTTACCACCTGTGAGCCAAAATGAATGTGTTATTTATTATAGCTCTATAACACTAATTTGGTTACTGTCTCTTAAATAGCAATTAACCCTTGGCAATCCAGGGGCCCTGGGTCCCTTCTGAGTATGAAAAGTACTGTTAACTGGGATTTACAGTGCAGTGCCTCCACCTAGGGAACAGTGAGGAGCACACCTCAGGGGATTTCAACTGGGAAAAATAAAACACACACAGTCTGCAATAAAACAAATCAAACTGTATTTAGTAACTGTAAATGCAAATCACACAATATAGCTTTTACTCTGGGAAACCTATGTGGACTATCAACCGTCCCACATCGGGTGGATAAATGCAGAATCACTCCGTTCAGTTCAATGTCCCTTCCCCAAGAGCCCTTATGTCCCCAGGTAGTTCTACCTGTCCCAAGGTACCTTTCCCTTTGAAAGTAGTAGCTGCTCCCACATAGAAGGTACACGAGAAAGACCTGTTCTCACCCTGGGGAAACACACAGTAGCCAAATTATCCACAGGCAGGAGATAGAAATTGGCTCTCCCTAATGCTCAAATACTTTCCCCAGCACAGCAAAACACAGCCTTTTCTTCACCTTCTTCCTGGAACTCCTTTTTAAACAGCAATGTCACTCTCCACAGCTCTGATTCTTTCTAGCTGCTGCAGCAGTGATTCCCCTTCCAAGCTCTGTGGGAAACCTTGTAAATTTGGCTCCAAAGTCAGGCACTCCCTCTCTCCCAAGGATGCATTGGGGCATCCAGCCAATTGGATGGCTCTCCAGGCTGTAACTGGGCTGGATGATGTCACAGACAGAAAAACAGGGGAAGGATTTGTCTGATCGCATACAGATCCTTCACTATTTGGACCAAAGATTTTCCACTAGAAATGTTGAAGACATTCTTAGAATAAAAACATGTAATCAACCATTTGTCATGTTTTCTCATTTTTTTATTAAATCAAAGTAAAATGTAACCATTTATCAAATAATCAGCTCAAAAAATTTGGTCTGCAGATTAAGCCCTTTACTGTCAATACTGGCTTCACTACCTTAAACTCTCCCTTCCTGTTACACTGACTTCCTGTCACATGCAACAGCTGAGTAATTAATTAGAGTTTAGGAGCACCAAACAGGTTAACTATAACTGGCAGGGCCATAACAGGAAAAAAAACTCGATAAAATTGTACGAAAATTCAGATCGTACAACTTTTTCAAATTTGACACCCAAATCATACAATCCTGACTGTATCGAATTATCCAGCATAGATCACAATATCAAGAAACATCTTCAGGGACATCTCCTATTGACTTCTACATGACATCAACTTGAATTGAATATAATTATTCCACACCTGCAATTCACTGTCACTGTACTGGTGGTGCTGGCCCTCCGCTGGCCTGTCTGGGTCAATCATTTAGAAATGGATCTGCACACACACAAGATTATGCAGTCAGGGAGATGACCCCTTTTATTATGCTACCAAAAGTATCAATGTTTCGGGGGGAGAACCCTCTCTTCATCAGATGCGGATCCGTTTCTAAATGATTGCTGCTTCTAAATGATCTTGACAGGTTTCAGCTGGAGTATTTTCAGATTCGGATTTTTAGCAGCTTTGGGGTATAATAAATCTCTAAAAATTTGAGGTTTTTTTTCTATAAAAACTTGAGTTTTCCCCTTTAAAAACTTCACCAGAAAAAAACCGAGGCTTCATAAATAGGCCCAGTAGTGTCACATTTCTAACATCTTTAATACAATAAAATATGACATGTTATGCTATTGGGATGGGCGAGTTTGACCCGTTTCATTTCGCCAAAAATTTGTGGCCAGCAAAATGTTGCAGATGGCTAATAAAGTCTATGGGCGTCGAAAAAATTTTGTCGCGCGGTGAAATATTTTTGTCGCGCAGCTTTTTTTTTTTTGACGCGCGATACCATACAAGTCTATGAAAGTCCTTTCTGTGGCGAAACAAGGCAAAAAAATCCGCCCATCCCTAAAGAATTATAGCCTGCAATATTTCAATCATTGGAATATCAAGTGGTGGTTACCTTAAGCATTTTGCTTTGATTTTTTATTTGCTTGTTTGTTTATACATTTACACTTTTTATTCAGACAGATTGGATTTTAGCCAACTTTGCCTGCTGTGTCTATTGACAGGTTTTACAAATTCATAATAAATTCATAAAGCTTTCCCAAGCAGAACTGAATCACTAAGAAGCCCTGTTGCTCACTGTTTAGTAAGATTACTGCAGGTTTCACTATATGAGGCACTTCAGCTTTTTTAGTACCTGTGCTTTCATAGTGATTTTGTTTACAACACTTAAAAATTTTTGTATGTTCTAATCTGCTGGGGTATTTCTCCCTATTTTCAGATGTTATAATGGGATAGCCAGAAAATGCTGACTTGATGGATTTTAGATGGCACAGCTACAGGTAAAGCAAAATACGCATGTAGGTAGAACAAGTTTTCCTTTCACAGTAATTGCTACTGTAAATTAGTATAGTACCGAATGAGATTTTGGTGATTAAAATCAAATATGTAAAAAAAGAAAAATAATGTATATAATATGTGCTAGCTTGTTAAATAGTGTAAAAAAATATAATATATGAATACATTTTTAGATTTACATTTCAAAAAAGACATGACTTTAATAATATGAAATATATATATATATGTTTAGGTTGAAATGATAAAAACATTTATGTCTTCTTCAAATGTTTACTGAAAAAAAGCAGCATTGCCAAGCCTCAGCTAAGGTCTGCAGTCTGGTTGTGACATATTTCAATTTCAGATCGATTGGTCAAGAAATATAAAGTTGAGTTGGGAAAAATGTCTGGTAAATGGTCTCTTGGGAATAAACAAACCGTTTCAAAATAATTAACCTTTACTGTCACTCAACTGGATCAATAAAACAACTATAAAAGACAAAATATCAAATTACAAAAAGAACCAAACCAAGTGCAATAAATAAAATTACTTGATAGATATGATTGCAGTATAACCAGTTACCAAACATTTATCTAGCGTTTTCAGTACAAAATAATATTGTCCCCATACACTACTGTTAAAGTGAATGTTTCCAAAAAAAAAAAAAGAAATAAAAATGAACTGCTTTCTTATTTAAGAAAAAACTCAAACATGATGAAGGTTATTTACATAAACTCTGCCATTGACTCCTACATGACCTCAACTAATTTTAGGTGTATTTTCAGATTTGAGCTATATCCAGGATCGGGGTATAATAAATCTCAAAAAATTTGAGATTTTAAAAAAAACTCAATTCAAGCTTTTTTAAACCTGAAAATGTGAGTTTTGACCAAAAATTCTCCTCGAAAACTCGAATTTTCATGGAAAACACAACTCGAAAAGTCTACATATTTTTTAATTGATGTATATTGCAAAGTTGCTTGAAATTATGTTTGCTTTTCAAAAAGCTTAAGTTATGAGTTCCTCTTTAATAAATAACCCCCTAAATTATGGATGTCTGATAAAGGTACAGGTGTGACTATTCCCTAACTATAGCTGCAAGTGTTATATATATATATACTGTTGGCGCAAGCTTTGTTTTGAAATAACATGTCTCGGGCAACCACTGTCAGATTGGTGCATCAGTGGGCCCTCCTTTCTAACCAACCATTTGGCCAACTTTAAAAATAGAAAAGGTAGAATGACAGAGGAGAGTAAAGGAGAAAAATGTAGCAGGTGAAAAATGTAGAAATACAGAGAAAGAAAATTAGAAGAGGAAAATGTAATAGAAAATAGACATAAGAAATGTCAATTGCACAAAATAACCTCTGATGCAGTTTCCAAGGTTAGTACTGTTACTGACCATGTATACATACTGCAGCACAACCAGATCTACAGATAACAGTATGCTTATTGATATAAGGGCTTTGGGCTAATAAGCTGCTTCCCAAAAGTAGACCTTCAGCAGTTACTTAGGGGATTATTTACTCACTTTTTTTCTTAAAAAAAAGTTGACCATTGATATAAGGGCTTTGGGCTAATAAGCTGCTTCCCAAAAGTAGACCTTCAGCAGTTACTTAGGGGATTATTTACTCACTTTTTTTCTTAAAAAAAAGTTGACCAAACTCTCTTCCACAAATTGAATTCATTTTTCAATAAATGTTCTTGAAAATGTCAGAGCGAAAAAAAAAATGTTGCAACAAAATTGAGCAGCAATTCATATCGTAAGATGATGATAATGATTAGGGATGTAGCGAACCGCCGATAATGTGTTCGCGAACGCCGTTCGCGAACACCGGCAAAAAATGCGAACAGTTCGCGAACTTCGAACATCCGAAAATCGTTCGATTCGAACGATCGAAGGATTTTAAAATCGAAAATCGTTCGATTTTAGCGATCGAATGGTCGAATGGTCGAACGATTTTGACGCGAACGCCTATTGGCGAACGTCGCGCGACGTTCGCGAACTTGCGGCGGACGCGAACAGCCGATGTTCGCGCGAACAAGTTTGCCGCCGAACAGTCCGCGACATCCCTAATAATGATGCTCCAAAAAGTCAATTTTATTGAACTGTCACTGTAAAAACTCAACTTTATTGTATCATTCAGTGCAGATCACGATGTCAAGAAACAACATCAGGGAAATCTGCCATTGACTTCCACATGACCCCGACAGGTTTGAGATAGAGTATTTTCGGATTTGGATTTGTAGCAGCTTTGGGGTATAATAAATCTCTAAAAATGTATTATACCCCACAAAAAAATGAGTTTTCCCCTTCAAAACCTTGACCAGAAAAATTTGACCTCCTATCCTTCTTTAGAGAAACTTGTGTCAGTTCCACTTTTAAAATTAAGGTCATAACTAGAAGTCACATCAAATCAGCCAGTCATTTTTATCCAACACAGCTCAGCTGTTTTCTATGCAAAACTGTTTTTGCCACTGAAAAAGCTGTTTTACAATAGGTACATCGAAACTGATAGAATCTGATCAGAACTGGATAGACTTTGGTCTTTTTTCAACTCAACTTAACTATGTAACTATGGAGATACAAATGTCAGAATAAACAGTAGGTTAATATTTTCATAACAGATATAAATTATTATGACTTTAGGGGCAGATTTATCAAGGGTCAAAGTGAAAATTCTAATTTTGAATTTTGAAATTAGAATTTTTGAGTTTTTTTAATAGAATTAAACTAGGGAATACTTAAAATTCGATTTGATTCTTTAAAAAAAATTTAATTTGATTTTTGAAATTTATCATGTACCCTTTAAGAATTAGAATTTGACTATTCGCCACCTTAAACCTGATGAATTGCTGTTTTATCCTATGGGGGACATCCTGGGATCAATTTGGAGTTGTTTGCAGCCTTCCTGAAAATTGAGGTTTTTTTCAGAGAATTTGATTCAAATTGAATTCAAATTTGTGGGTCGATCCCATTCACCTGAGTTTGAAAAAATTTGAATTTGAAATATTTCGATTGGTTGTTTTTTATTCAAATTCTGAGTTCATGGAAGGTTATGGGAATTTTTACAAACTCCCATGAACTCTAAATTCGACCCTCGATAAATCTGCCACTATGTGTACAAATTATGGCTTTATACCATTTATAGCAGCTGGGCAACTTCAGAATGTGAGTTAGACTCACTGGCAAGAATCAGTGAGAGAGAGATCATGGCCCATAGGAACACTGGCACCGCAGATCCGCCTCAAGTTCATGCTGGAAGCGCAGCTGCACTACAGAAAGCACAGAATGTGGCAGCTAAAGGACCCAGCAGCAGAGAGCCAGGGAGGAGAAATCAAGCACCGCTCAATGGATGGTCGCCCTTTCACCTTTTCTGTAGAAGACAGGAAGCAGAGTTTCTGTAAGTTATTTCTTAATAAAGACTGCTTTTTTAAAGTATAATTTGTGTAGGTGTTTTTTTTTTCGTTGTGTACTAACGAATTTTTTTAAAATTTTTGATTTTACTGGTCCTTTAAGTCAGTGTCATCCTATACTGTATTTCAAAAATGTCATAAGCAAAAGTCAAAAAGCTGCATTTTTTTCATATTTAAAGTGGGATTATGTTCATAAGTTGCAACTGTTAAACGTATCTTATTTTCAATATTTTTAACATTTGAAGCTAATGGCAGATTTGTTTTAGAGTGGGCTAATCACTAATATATACATACATATGCGATATGACCTTTAAATACCCACTGAATGTAAATTGGCGTAAGCAAGTTAAAGTTTCACTGGGAAGAAAGAAACATTAGAGAAAATTCATTATGAAATTTTCGCCTCAAAATTCTTATGAGTATTCGTTGTGAAATATCTTCTTGAGTAGTTGTATGACGTACGGCAGACACTTCCGAATCAAAAGTTCGTGCCCCATTCAGTATACCATATATACTTGAGTATAAGCCGACCCGAGTATAAGCCGAGGTACCTAATTTTACATACGAAAACTGGGAAAACTTATTGACTCTAGTATAAGCCTAGACACAACTACAGCCCTGTCTCCCAGCTGCGCACATTCTGCCAAAGCGACCCCCCCAGCGATCAACCGGACTTCTTTGCAAAGTTGATGGTGACAGAAAATTGCCAAACGGATTACTGTGTACATTGTCCCACTGTCCCACTACCATGTGCAGAGGGGGCTGTGTGAGATTGCCATCACTGTTAATCCTTCATATAACCAACAGAGAGCGCTGTGTGATATTGCAGTCACTGTTACTCTTTCATATAACCAACAGAGGGCGCTGTGTGATATTGCAGTCACTGTTATTCTTTCATATAACCAACAGAGGGCGCACTGTTATTCTTTCATATAACCAACAGAGGGTGCTGTGTGATATTGCAGTCACTGTTATTCTTTCATACAACCAACAGATGGCGCTGTGTGATATTGCAGTCACTGTTATTCTTTCATATAACCAACAGAGGGCGCACTGTTATTCTTTCATATAACCAACAGAGGGTCCTGTGTGATATTGCAGTCACTGTTATTCTTTCATACAACCAACAGATGGCACTGTGTGATATTGCAGTCACTGTTATTCTTTCATATTTGGATTTCATGTTTAATTTGAAAAGGACTTTTATTATACAGATTTTTGTGTCTGGGTGACAGGTCCACTTTAAGGAAAAATGACATGGGATAATAATATTATGTATTGACACAGTTTTCTTTTAAATGGTAAATGGCAAATGACAGCCAAGGAAAGTGATTTTTACAATACCATGAAAACCGTTCTCTTCTTTCAATGAAAAAAAATAATTTTGTTTAATTATTAGATTGCCACAGATTTTATGTAAGAGACTAAACAACGTGTTCAATAATTTGACTGAATTAAAAACTGAGGCATTCAAAACCAATACTGCTTCACATAGATAGAAAATATAATCAGTCCACTGAGGCCCATTTGATTATGAAATTCTGCTGTAGCAAGATCCCTGATACAGATGCTAGTGTTCGTACAACCTCGATCCGTGGTTATAAATTCATTCATTATATTTTCTTTATGATTCTATTGTATTGCGGTCTGCTATTTTATTATCCCCATTGTGCTAAAGTATGTAATGTATAATGTGAGCAGTATATATGCACAATGACGATTAGCATTTTCTTCTATAAGCTTAAGAGGGTTATAAAACTATTAACAAGGGATGCAAAAATGCATATATTTTCCAGTGTGTATTAAAACATTTTTTTACTAGCCCTGACTGAAAGTTTTTAATTGGGCTTTGTCAAACCTAGTCTATGTCTTGTACTTTCATATGCAAAGCAGGCAGACAAAGAATAACAGAAACCATGCAATAAAACCCAAAATTAGGGTTACAAAAAAAAAACTATGGATATAATGAAAAAATGGTATGATCATGATTACTTACTTATTCAAATATTTTTTACTAAGATAACCATGGCAACTAAATTATTCATTTATTTCCATTTACTGTACTTGGAGACCAGCATACCCATCCTTCTGAAACTTTGTCTTCAAGAACCTTTTTGTGCAATGGATTGTATTTGCACATCTTTAATTACTGTAGCTATGTCATTTTTAGATGTTGAGGGCAGGGTACAAAAGAACAGTGGTTACAAAAGTTCTGGACCAATAACTTCTTTGCAATGTACTTCAGAAGTGTTAGAAACATTCTTAAAAGTTTTGCAGTGCTTTGTGTGTAGTAAAAATATTTTTTTTGTTTGTTCTCATGTAGGGGCCCATTTACTTAGTTCGAGTGAAGGAATAGAATAAAAAAACCTTCGAATTTCGAATGATTTTTTTGGCTACTTCGACCATCGAATTGGCTACTTCGACCTTCGACTACGACTTCAAATCGAACGATTCAAACTAAAAATCGTTAGACTATTAGACCATTCAAAGTACTGTCTCTTTAAAAAAAACTTCGACCCCTACTTCGGCAAGTAAAACCTACCGAGGTGCAATGCCTATGGGGAATTCGATTCGAATTGAAAATAATTCACAAAGTCGACCATTCAAAAATCGAACTACTGTCTCTAAATATAATTTTTTGACGTCAACACTTCGCCATCTTAAACCTGACGAATTTGCCCACTATGGGGGAACCTCCTATAACCTATATGAGCTGTTGGCTAAGTTTTGAGAAGTCAAAGGTTTTTTTTGTAAAATCGTACGATCGTATGATTAAATCGTATAAGTCGAACGTTTCAAAGGATTTCATCGTACGATTTCAATTTAGCGGAAAAACCTTCGACTTCGACTATGGTACTAAACCTATTCAAATTTCAACGTTTTTTCACTGATAAATCTGCCCCCTAGCCTATGATTTAGTGCCTGTGTGCACGAAACATGTAAGGCAATGCTTTTGTTCACTTCTTGCCTGAAATAAAATCTTGAGTTGTTGTTCTGGGGCATGCACACCCAGACCCCATGCGTGGACTGGTGAGACTTTTTTCACTATTGTTTTAACACTCTATCCAAATTTGGACCTGCTGAACACAACCCTTTCACCCACTATAGCTCTAAAAAAGGAGATATAAAAAGAAAAATATATGAATTGACATTTCAATGTTTTACTGATTTCTTTTTTCATTTATCGCAAGTCCTTATCCTTTCTTTATTACTTTTCATTTATCTCTTCTTCTCTAAACTCTCTGACTTCGCTCTCTTTACAACCACTTATTTTTACTCTACTTCACCTTTTTTCATATGCCCATCTCTCCTTCTTCTCAACTCTTTCCATCTGCATTTTTTTCTACTCACACATTCAAAAGCAGCTGGTGCCTGTGAAGGTCCTTTGCTTTTGATGTGTATGTCACCATTTTTGTGTCTTTTTCTTCTCTTAACTACTTTTCTGTATCACTTTGCCTATTATCATTGATAGTCCTTTAACCCTTTCCATACAGATTTTCTTCCTTTCTGATTAACTAGGGTAAGTAGACCAAAAAATCCAACTCAAAAATTTGAATTTACCATTCAAACCTTAATAGATCTGCCCCTTGGCATTCATATTTAGGGTGGTTTACCATTCTATGTATTGGGTGAGATAAATGTGGCAAATTGCAACATATTCAGGCAATTTCAGAAATGACATGAAAACCGCTGCCTTTAGTATAGGTTTGTAGATTGATAGTTTGGAGTAGAAAGACATAATTACCCATTTTGTATTCATCAGAATGTATACTTTCCAAAAATATATGGTTTTCAGTGGTCACCATAGTTTGTAGCTTTTACCACACATAAAACTGGCAGTGTGTTTATAAATTATGGTAAATGGAAGCCATGCATACCCAATTTAGATTTGGGCGAATGTACCATTTCCAAAACTATATGGTTTTCAGGGGTAAACATACTTTTTTGTACCTTTGTCCCTCATAAAATGCTGTAAATGTGTTGATTTTCCAGTATCTGGAATTACAGTTGATAGCTCGAATGGGGTGTCTTAATTTTGAGGCCCCTTTATGCCAAATAAACCTATGCATATCAGTCATCAAACTATTCAACGGAACCGAGGCATTTATATTTTGGGTATTTTATCCAGTTACCTAATGATATGTGAGAGATATGTTGCTGTAGACAGGAAGCTTTGAGGTAATTTTCAAAAATGTCACAATTTTTCTAAAAAAGGACAATTTTAGGATAGAATTGCAACTTGGTAGTTTAGAGCACAAACAAATATTTAACCATTTTGGATTCGTCAGAATCTGTTCTTTTCAATAATGTATAGTTTCTAGGGCAAATCTGCTGTTAGTGGAATATCTGGGCTTTCAATCAGAAGTACTGTATGGAGTTTTGTGGAGCGGTGCTTTGGAAATTTGGTAGTGTATTGCTTGTAGTTTTTAATCTATACAAGTGAGAAATCTCCATAAAACTATATATATTTGGTATTGGCATGTTCAGGAGACATAGAACGTTCCAAAATCTGTTGTGTTATCGTGCATAAAATAAATTGTGTTTCTGATATATATACATATGTAATATTGAAAAGTTTTTTTCTAATTTTTTAGACACTTAGAAGCCTATATGTTTTTACAGAAATGGAATTACACCAAAACTCTAACATATTTTGAAAGTTTAGGTTGCCCTGAAGAAAAAAAAAACGATATATAATTTTCCTGGGTAAACTAAAAGACCCCAAAAGGGTGAAACAGTGCAAATGTTCAATAATGGTCTGGCAATAAAAGTACCAAATCGGCCAAATCAGCTAGCAATTGTCGTGCCATTTATATGTGTATATTTACGTTTAAAATAATTACAGTATTAATCACAAGTATGCAAAGTATGTAATAGCAATTTGCCATTCAAGGAGTAAATAAAATACAAATTTAAACAGATGCTCCCTAAATATAATAATATATAATAATATATAAATATATATATATATATATAATATCAGCTTCATTGCTAAAGGGAAGTTTAAGTAACACCACCACTTAAAATATACTAATATATTTTAAATGGATTATTTCCCTTAAACATGCCAGGGGGCAAATGCACAAAGCAAGATACATGTTGAATTAGAAAGACCAATAATTGTAATCTTTATTTATTAGAATATAAAATAATATAAAATAGCACTTAGTGGTGTATATTGCAATGTAATTAACTCATCTGCTTATGCAGTAAAATCTATTTGAATATTCACTTGCATTAGAGAATGAAGTTTGTGGTAACATTATCTTGCTTTAAACTCAGCACCTAAAATCCGCAGATGCATTAAACGTTTTAAAAAAGAGCGTCTTAAGTATTATTTCAAAGATAGTATTATTCCAAAGAGACAAGAGAAGAATAGAAAGAATCCTTAACTATGCTGAAATTATATTAAAACACCAGTAAACTGAAAATACACGTTGATTTAATATGATCTTTAATTAATTTTTAATGTTTTATTTAACTGCTGAATTAAGCTTAAGTGCTTACAGTGCATACATAAAGATAATATGGACATCTGAGCAATGCTTGCCACTATAAGGATTACTTTCCCAGTAACTAGAAAATAGCTTACCTGCAATTATGTATTCCATGTAAACTTGGCTACTTTTTCTTGACATATAATCATACCTATCTGTCAGGCCTCACCTGTCCAGAGTCCAGATGTGAGGAGACGAGGTCCAGCAGGAGTGTCACAAGCTGTAGCAGACAATAGTAATCAGAGGGAGTAGGCAGAAGAATAGTTGGGAGGCAGGCCGGGGTCGGTGCAGGCGGAGTTCAGTCGTAATCGGGAAAGCAGGCCGCGGTCGAATGCAGGCAGAGTTCAGTCATAACGGAAAAACAGGCTGGGGTCAAATGCAGTCGATATCCAAAGCCGAGTCAAAACCAGAATCAAGAAGTCAAGGTTTCCAAAAAGTTCAGGAGCAGGTTAAATTGTCAACAAACACAGAGCCTTTCCCTGAGCGTCCTTTTAAAGGGGTATTTTGGCGCCAAACGTAATGATGCCTGCGTCCTGCGTCATCACGCCACGCACATTCACGTTAGCGGGCGTTTTTGCGCCCGCGCCCATTTCGGCGCGCGAAGACGCACATGCGTTTGCACCGGCGTCATAATAATAGTCATATAATAGTCATAATATAGATTCTAGAAACCAAGATTAACCTCTTCCCTCATAAGTGTGGGTGCTGATAACTAGGCCTAGGCAGTGGGGAGCCATAAGCACCAAAATCTATTTCATTGCAACCACTGGTTAACCTGTAGCCTGGAAATGGAAAATACATTGTTTCTATATTACTATGCCTTATTAAACTGCATTGCTTGTGTCTAGCAAGAATTTATGTAAGTACTGTATGATATCAGTTAGGGGAGAGATATCTTATATATGAATCATGTACAGCAAACCTAAATATTTACTTCCAAACCAAGCTCGGAAGTTTTATCTTAGACTAACTTTTAGAAAGGCAGTGCAAAAAACAGGTGCTATGATCCTTTTTGGCCCTTCGCACACTGTTCAACGATGTAGCATTGCTGCTGATCTCTGTGGCCTTAACCATCCTCTAATTCTTGCAACTGTAGACACATACCACTATATACCTTATGGCGTGCACCACTTGATGCTGCAGAGCGCAGTCAGATTTGGGGAAGAAGTGCTGGCTGAATAAGCGCTACAAGGTATACTCTTGCACTCCTTAGTGATCTTGCACTTATTCCTCTTCTTGTATTAAATTACACCGTCCATAAAATAGATTAATATTTGGATGTGTAAGGCCCTTTTTTTTAAGATAGAAACTTTGCTATGGAATATAATATATATTATTCGTAAAAAAATGTTGATCTTTTTATACTTGGAGATTTGGCACATGCTGTCATGTAGAATATTGTATCTAGCAGTTTTGCATTAAAAGGTAAAGGTATGTATACAGTATGGTAACCAACATTATTACTGGTGTGGGATCCTTTATCTGGAATCCTGTTATACAGAAAGTTCAAAATTACAGAAAGACATACTCCATTTTATTCAAATAATCCAGATTTTGGAAAATGATTTTTTATTCTCTGTAATAATACAACAGTACCCTTTACTTGGTCCAAGGTAAATATAATTAATCCTTATTGGAAGCAAAACTAGCCTTTTGGGTTTATTTAATGTTTACATTATTTTCTAGTAGATTTAAGGCATAAAGATCAAAATAATGGAAAGATGTTATCCAGAAAACCCCAGGTCATCCGACATCTGCATTCTGGATAGCAGGTGCCATACCTGTATTTGGTTATCAAATTGCTGTGCAACCTAGTTCAAAAGTAATGATGTCTCTAACAAAGACTGATCCTTCTCGAACGGGAGTATACACAGCTTAATTGCAAGCAATTTTTGACCAATTAAAAAGCTTTGTTTGTAAATGTGGTTAGGGTTACACCTATTGATATAATCCAAAATAACAACATACAAATATTTTAAATATGGCATGGACTCATAGTATAGATCACAGTGAATATTTATTATCTTGCTTTCTACTACTGCACATTCTACTGAAATTCACAGACTGCTTTTCTGTTAGATTTGAATTCTAATGCAGGAGCACGATGCAGTGAAATATTATGCAACTAAGGTTACAAACAGCTGATACCAGTATCTATCACAATAGAGAGGAATGCCTTTGGAACTCTTTCACTATATGAATATGGAATGAAATAAACAACCTTGGGGCAGCTAATTTGGAAGTCGGTTTAGAATTTGTTTTGCTGATGTGACATTTTTTAAGAAAGTTTACATTTTATACCTCTAATTACCACTGAGTTTTGAGTTTTAAATAGAGGGCAATTACTGGATCATAAGTAGTTCAGATTTGCCAATATATTAGTCCCATTGTATGAAACTAATTCGGAAACAGATGGCAGTATACAGTTTTGATAGCCCTTAAGTTTCTTTATTGCAAATAAAATGTTAAGTAGGTTAAGAAAAAATATACCACATCTGTCTTGTTTTTTTTCTCCTTCATATTGAGATAACATTCATTGTTTTCAGAATCTAAATTCTGTAGCAAAATACATACATTAAAGTAACAGTTCATTTGTCATTCAAATTAAGTTAAAAGCATATGGGTTGGAAGAATTCTTTATTCAGAAGGTGAAGCTAAAAGGCAAATGACATGTAAACACATAATACTTAACCTTCACTTAAGTGTACCTTCCATTCATTGCAAATGACAATGAATTGAGCTAAACCCAAAAGAAGGAAAATACTATGTAAAGCAAATCACGATGTTGCCTGTTGCAAAACAATGAAAAACCCATGAGTGAAAATAGCATATAAAGTGCCCAGCCCCTAAACGCTCATATTTTCTGAAAACATTCATACATTTACTGATATACAGGTATGGGACCAATTATCCAGAATGCTAAGGACCTGGGGTTTTCCGGGATCTATCCATAACTTGGATCTTCACACCTGGGGGCGAAATGACAAACGCTAGCGAAAATTTGTCAGTGTGGCGTCATTTAGGCGCTTCGCAGATTTCCTAACGGGCACAGGCGTAACTTTGCTAGCAAAAAGAGACAGATGCTAGCGAGAATTCGCACTCTATCTCCAGGCGAATTTTCTATCTGGCGAATGGACGTAACTCCACAAATTCACTAAAATGCAGATTTTACTGAATGTTACCTCTTTCGGTAGACTTGCCTTCGCCACCTCCGACTACTGGAGTGCAATTTTTAGTGCAAAATTTTTGCACTAAAAAAAGTCCCCAAAAACCCTGGCGTATTTTCCTTTTTTCAGAGTGGCCTGCAAAGTTCCGTAAATTTTTTTTTTTGGGTAACAGGGTTTCCCACTCCATTTTCTAACATATGGAACATAAACTATACACTGGGCTCATGTGTAGGGCATTATAACAACTCTATTTCATTTATTAAGGTTCCCTGGACTTGTGTAATGTAATGTATTTGCTGCAACATATACGTCCATGTAACTTTATCATTTCCTGCAGTATGCAAATTAGTCAACGCTAGCACATCTTCGCTTTGGTTGCCAAAGTACCGCTAGTGAAAATTCACCGGTGTTCGGCACCCTGGACACAACTTCGCATTTGAATTAGGGTTGTCCTGGCGAAGTGTTTCGATGGCTGCGAAGCTGCCGATGTTGAATTTTTGCCGGTTAGGGGATTTGCCCCCTTAAGTCTACTAGAAAGTCATGTAAATATTAAATAAACCCAATAATCTGATTTTGCTTCCAATAAGGATTAATTATATCTTAGTTTGGATCATGTACAAGGTACTGTTTTATTATCACAGAAAAAAAGAATATATATATATTTTAAAAATTTGGATTATTTTATTATAATGGAGTCTACAGGAGATGGCCTTTCCATAATTTGGAGCTTTCTGGATAATGGTTTTCCAGATAACCAATCCCATACCTGTATTAACTTGAAATCAAAGTGACAAATACAGCAGTGTGACATTTCTTGTGCAAAAAGTTGCTTTCTTATAGCCAAACCTGTTCAACTATGTGATGCCAAGTGCATTTCTAAAAAAAAACAACTACAAATGCTGGCAAGGTGGGCTTTGGTGTGCTTTAAGGCCACTCGGAGTGCTATTACATATGCTAACAGTGGGAACTTGTGTAAACTTTGAAACACTCTACAGAACTCAGTTTAGGAAGCATGTGTCACATCAATGATCTTCATAGTAGCTAAGAGAACAGCACTTACCAAATAGTGGTATGCAGGTCAAATATTTTTCAACCTCTACCCTACCCTGACCTGCAGTGCCCCATCCCGTCTTTGGCCCACCTCTTGCCAGCCACCCGCCTTCAGGGTCAGTTGGGTTTAGGCCAACCCAGGCATCATTATTCTTAGCTGCCTTTACATCCCCATCTATGGGGCAAATTCACTAACCTCCGAAAATTCGCCAGCGACGGCTTCACTCACAGTGCAACACTTCGCCAGGAGTAGATTCACCAGGACAACGCTAATTCACTTAAATCCACAGGTGCGTCCAGGGCGCTGAACGCTGGCAAAGTTGCGCTAGTGTTACTGTGCCAAGCGAATTGAAGTACTAGCGTTGCCTAATTTGCATACGGTGGGAAGTTAAAGTACAATCGACGTATATGTTGCAGCAAATACATTACACTACACAAGCCTGGGAAACCTTAATAAAAGAAAATATAGTTTTTATAAAGCCCTACACATGAGCCCAGTGTATAGTTTATGTGCCATATGTTAGGAAATGTAGGGGGGAAGCCGGTTACCCCCAAAAAAAATGTACGCTCTTTTGCAGCCTATCATCCTGAAAAAAGACGCCAGCATTTTTGGGACTTAGAAAACATTTCATGATTATTTTAGGAACTCCTATCTATTCTATTGCACTTTACCTGGTCTGAGGTGGCGAAGGCAAGTCTGGCGCAAGAGGTAACGTTCAGTAAAATCTTAGTGAATTTGCGTAGTTACGTCCATTCGCCAGAGCGCAAATTTGCCTGGTGTTAGGGAGTGTAGTACCACTAGAGTCTATCTCCTTCGCTAGCGAAGTTACGCCAGTGACCATTAGTAAATCGGCGAAGTTCCAAAATGACGTCACGCTGGCGAATTTTTGCCAGCGTTAGCCACTTTGCCCTTAAGTAAATTTGCCCCTAAAAGGGAAGGGAGTCATCCCTCATGCTAGTAGGTTTAAATACCAAAATCAACTCTGATATTTATATAAACATTTTTGGGCACAGTCAGGTATTAAAGGGGCAGTTCAACATAAAATTAACTTTAATTTCAAAGCAGACAACTGGTATTGATTTTTGCTTATTGTAATATTTTAACAACTTTGAAGTTTTTGCCTCTTACGAGTCTAAATTAAAATAATCTCTTGCTGCTGGATTTTTACTGGTACTTGTTTCTTTTTATCACTGATTTCCCTTATATCCATACCAGTTCCTGTTCATTCTCCAGTTTGCTTTTCAAACTATTAAAACTTGGAGAGCAGCAGAACAAAATGTTTAATAATTTGAAAACCACAAACAATAGAAAATAAAGACTACATATTGGGGCAAATGTATTAAATTTCAAGTTCACCTTTTTTGCCATGTGATGAAAAAACTGCTATATCTGGTTTAAAACGCGAAATATTTGAAATTTTTGAAAAATTGCTCAGTGATTTTTTTTTCACTTTAATTATTTATTCAGTTCAAGGTCTCAAGATTGAAAACAATGTATTGTTTGCCATCTGAGGATCCTTGAGCTAAGTGTAGTGGTGGAAAATCACCATCCAAAGATCTTGCCAAAATGCTAGAAACATAGTAATTCCATGAAAAAACAAAAAAATATGAAATTGCGAAAGTTAATCGGTAAGCTTCAGCAATTACAATTAACGCAAATCTGGGTGCTATAGTTTAAACTGTATTGAATACAAGTCATACCTGACTTGTACATTTCCTCACAGTGAACCTGTTCACAACCTGTATCCACTGCCAAAGACACCTATCACATTAAAACTTTTAGTTGTTAGCTCTTTGATCTATGCTGTGTGTTTTCAAGCAAACAAATGTATGTCAAATGCAGGCCACAAGGTCACCCATTCTGATTAGAAGAAAAGAGGTTCCGCCTAAATATTCAGAAGGGGTTTTTTACAGTGAGAGCTGTGAAGATGTGGAATTCTCTCCCGGAATCAGTCAGGCTGATACATTAGATAGCTTTAAGAAGGGGTTGGATGGCTTTTTAGCAAGTGAGGGAAAACAGGGTTATGGGAGATAGCTCATAGTACAAGTTGATCCAGGGATTAGTCCGATTGCCATTTTCGAGTCAGGAAATAATTTTTTTCCCCCTCTGAGGCAAATTGGAGAGGCTTCAGATGGGTTTTTTTTGCCTTCCTCTAGATCAACTAGCAGGTAGGCAGGTTAAAAAATAAAAATAAAAATTGGAGAGGCTTCAGATGGGTTTTTTGCCTTCCTCTGGATCAACTAGCAGGTAGGCAGTTTAAAAAATAAAAATTGGAGAGGCTTCAGATGGGTTTTTTGCCTTCCTCTGGATCAACTGTCAGTTAGGCAGGTTAAAAAATAATAAAAAAGAATTTAAAAAAAACGGTTGAATTTGATGGACGTGGGTCTTTTTTCAACCTTACTTACTAAGTTACTATGTCACTACATGTAATAGCACTTAAAGGGTTAACTGTCTCTTCTTTGAAATATATGTTATGTTATATAGTCCTAATGTGCTGATGGTAGGGTTTATGATAGTTATACTGCAGCGCTTTATTGAATATGCAGTTCTGCCTCAAAAAGTTTTCCCCAAACAATTTCCTTCACATTCATTTAAAATTTATATATATATATTGAAAACCTCCAAACACCAACATAAACTAATACTGTGCACCTAGTGCATTATAAAAAATTATTTAAGCTTCATTGTGGTGTTTTTTTAATAATAACCCATAATCTTGTTTATACTGATTACCTGTAAGTTGTCAGAAAAACTACACATATTCTCTTTTAAAATAAATAAAAAGGTACTCGGAGATAACCAAATTAATTGCAATAACAAAGTGCAGACCTGGCATTATGCTCCTTGTAATGTGTGCCATCAGGCTTTGATCTACATTTAAAATTAATCTTCACTGTATTTCAGAAAAATTACAGTGTAATACCATTACATATACAGATAGTAAAGCCATTAATATGACACTCTGTAATGCGGCACAGTTGTAGAAACAGACAATATAGTATTTCTAAATTAAGCTGATGGTGATATATTTCTGGATGGATTTCATTTTAACTTCATTTTCAGCAATTGGCACTGTTCAACCTACAGATGGAGCAACAACAGAGAAAATTATAAACAGCTGCATATATCTGGAACTGATCTAACATTAGTGAATTCACAGAGGAGTATATAAAAAGCAGTTAAGCCTTATGATATGAAAATGTAACATTTATCTTAACCTATGTCACTCAGTATTCACAGAAATGCACCTTCCATTTCTATCTGCAAACACATTATCTGTTCTTCTAACTGTTGAGTAACCATATTGCTCTCTGCCTCTGTTGTCTTTTTTTTGTATTCTTCTGATTTTTTTAAACTCATACTGTAAATTCAAAAAAACTTGATCATAATGAAAAATGCATTGCTTCGTTAATCTTTACAAATTTGACTGCTCAAAAAAACCCCTCAAAAAATAGCTTGAATTTTAAAACCATATCCCACTTCCACAAACTGAAACGCAGCCACACCCTTTGAAAACGTAGCTATCGCAGATTTCCCCAGGGGGCCCCCTTGACTTGGATGAATTCAGTTCTCCAACTAGCCTTGGTCACCAATACCCTGGCCTTGAGAACAGAGCCAACTTCTTGGCTGTAAGAGCATTTCTTTCTTTTTCTGTGATATCTCTATGCTCTCCCACCACTAACTCCCTTTTATTCCTGTAAGTTCTATTGTTGTACGTTCCCAAGTGTATAAAACTCTGTGATTCCTTTGTTAGGGGTTCTGACTGTTTATCAGTTCAGAATCCAAGGATCTCATGTCAAATAAACTTTTGTCTTGTACCTCAAGTGATCTCTGGCCTTCTGCCAAAAAGGCTTGTCTTTGAAATCTATAAAATCCTTACTAAGCCCACAAATGGCACAGGCTGTTGACTAAATGGGACAGGCTGTTGTAGCATCCCTTATCTTCTGCTTACAGGACATTTGAAAAATACTAGGAAAATAGTTACATGAATAACACAAAAAAAGAACATACTTCTCAAATATTGATGTTCTGATATTATACCCCTGACTGACTCCATAAGATCTAACTAGACCACTCTCCGTTATGTTGGAGAAACTGCAGAATGTCAAAATCATTACTGCATATTTTTTGGGACTGCCCAATTCTTCAATCACTTTGGACTGAGATAAGTAATCTTCTAGATCAGATGCTAGCACTTCATGTCCCAAAGGCCATCTTTACCATCTTACTGGTTAAACCAGATATTGACGTCACATGCCTATGGATAATAGACAAAAGCCTCTCAACTAGAACCTTCTAATTTTCAAGACTATGTTTAACAGGCACCTGCTTTCTCTTTGTTTTCTTTCTATTCTTCCTATTCTTTCTTGTTTATGTGTTGTGTGTAGGCCTCTTATGCTACTGCACAAGATCTAGCATGCATTTTCTTGCATGTGGCGCAACAGGAGTCCTGTGCCTCTGATATATGGGAGAGCAGGTACATTATAAAATGGCATGCCTCCACCCAAGGTTAGGACAAACTGAGCTGTAAAAATGCCCTGGGAAACGTCTTTTGATCTACAATCACACACAGAGGAAAGATTGAAAGGTTTATTTGCAGAACATTGTAACTTTAAATAACTTCCAGACATGGATTTTATCATTTCTCTTAGGTGGGTGTTGTTTGTAGTTACACAAATGATTACCAATTTCTTCCAACAGTCATCCAGTATATACTCACAACTCTCAGAGTTATTGTTCCCAGCACACCAGAGGTAGAATTGCCTGCATTTGGAGCACAATCCCCACTGAAGGCGAATTTCTCTGGGGTCCCATGCTCCAAGGATCTCTCTATCCCTGAGACTAACCACTTGAGTCCCTACCCTAACCCTGTTCTCTGGGGTCCCATGCTCCAAGGATCTCTCTATCCCTGAGCCTAACCACTTGAGTCCCTACCCTAACCCTGTTCTCCTTGTCCAAGCCTCTGACTGCTCTATAAATAACTCCTGATCCTGTCTTTCATTCCTAGAGTGACTATAACAGAACTGCCCTTGCACTTATTTCACCTATTCTGGAACCTTCCTTTGTCCCAAGTCCTATGCAGCACCACTGTGCTTTACCCAACAATGGTGCAGCCCAAAGAGACTGAGCACATGGGATCTTCCCCTTTTATAAAATATAATAGTGACATCTACGTGCCAGTCACTAAACTGCCAGCACAATACTTTCACACAGGAATAGGAAACAGCTCCCCTTCTATACTGAGGACCCAATCTAGCTGACTAAGTTATGCCCAGGGAACTACATTTTTTTATGTTTCCATCAAAGTTTGGAAACCTCGAATTCAAAAACAAGTTGTGCTTTTTCACCACACTTTTTCTTAAATCAGAAAAATGTGATCTCAAATTTTAATAAATAGGCCCCTTAAATTTATAAAATAAACAGTTTCACTATGCTCTGTATATTAATTTATAGTGCATTTATAGTGCAGAAGTGCAGAAACCTAACATATCTTTATTGAAGCTTGTGTAGTAAAATAAATAATGTGTTCCCTACTTTAAAGTATGAGGACTCTTGATGGCATACAATATCCTAATATTTTACAATGGAGGAGTATATAATTATATTACTATTAAAATAGCTACATATATAACAACAATCTGAGTAGGTTTCTTGTTAACCCATGAGCTTACACTTTTCCAAAGAGCTATGTTTTTGTTATGAGAATACTGGTATGATATAAAACTTCTTTTTCTGTGATCTGTGATTGCTATATATATTTATCTCAAGTCATCCCAAGTATTTTAACCTGCTTGTACTCTCCTACCTGTGCATGTGTTCTACTTCTCTCTCACTTCTTTCATTCATGTGTCTGCAAATTGTATAGGGAGCTGTAGGGCACAGAAATTATTCCTGGCTTTACTTTCAAATACACTTCCGCAGAAAATAAATAAAGTTCTCCAAATACTGCTGTTGGCAATATTGTAATGTGTAGCATACATTAGTGCAGGGTGTCCTTAAATTAAATTAAAAAAGACAATTTTGTCTTCAAGCCCTTGTGCAAAGTTGCCTGCACCAATGGGGATACTATTACAGTATATATTATATATATACTTTAAAAGATCTGCAGGACAAGATCATTGTTCCGTGTATTTTTCACCAGTGTTGAACTGGTTAAACTGGTACACAGTTAACTCTAAAGAAAATGTCTGGTGTTGCAGCAAGCTTGGCGGCGTTTGTTTTCTGGCTTAGATGGGTTCCTGGAGTGAATGGAGGAGAGCAGGGTGGGCCCTCCATTCTGTACTCCATTTAATGTTTTCAGCTGCCCAGCTATAGGTAGCTGCCTGATTAGGCTGCAGATGAGCAGCAAATAAAAGAGGAATGGGATTACACATCAGAGCTCTCTGAACACTTCCTTATGTTGGAGGTAGTTGTAGTGCTGTCAGAAGGTGAGTAAGGCCAGAGGCTGGTGAGCTGGCATCCCTGGAGGAGAGAATCAGCCAAACGAGCGGATCTTTCCCCGATATGCCACTAAACTGCGTGGCTATATTGGGGGTAATTCGAGCGTTCGGCCGTACGGCCGAACGATCGAATTACAATGCGCCAAGCGGCTCCGACGGGTCGGTCGGGTAAAAATCCAACCTTCCCGATCGATATCGTGGCCAGATATCGATCGGGATGACCCGTTGGAAGCCCTCATACAAGGGCAGATAATCTGTCAAATCGGTCCAAACGACCGATATCGGCAGCTTTATCTACCTGTGTATGGCCACCTTTAGTGAGAAGCCTAGACTGTTCCAGAGTGTAGAAGTCACTCTGAATGATCCTACACTTACCTGCGTACCATAGCTAATTTGGGTGTGGGTCGACAAGTTGGATCTGGTAAAATATAAAACCTATGCAAATAGTAAATGTCCCAGAAACTAATCTCAATGGATTTATTTCTGTGCATATTAAAATTAATATAATATGAAAGTAAAATGCTCATCCATACAATGTTTGTGACACCTGCATATAGCATCCCAAAAGACTCAGAGGTCACTGTATACAGTATTCTAGGAACCTTCCTAAAAAGTTTGTGTTTGCTGGTGTGGCTTAAAATTAACATAGTGGTTTCCAAACTGTGGGGCTGGCCCCCCGTGGGGGGGGGTAGGCTTAGAAAATGTGCAGGTGGACGATGGCCATTTGCTCTCCTTCATACACTTGAAAGTCAGATAGGATCGAATTTGGGGGAAATATGTATTTTATGATCCCAGATATATAGATATTTTCTTATATCACTACCCATTTTATGAACCCAGTGGGGCCCTGACCAAGGCCTGGACCTGGACAACCACTGCTCTAACACATAATTAAGCTACTGTTATCAATGTAATAATTACACTTAAAATTATAATAAAATTATAATAACCAGCCAGAAATAAAATATACCTTACAACTGAGCTCAGTTTCTGATTGAGGTGTTTCTGTGTGAATCTTAGAAAAGAAATAAAGAAGAAACAGTTCTTTACTGCATACTGGTAGTATTCACCTATATTATTTTCTTCCTTTGTTTGCACAGGTTCTCTCCTTTGATGTTTGGAAGTACCTCTTGCTAGGCAGTATATGGAAGGAAATATGCATTTCTACATGATATTTAAAACAGGTTTTGCTGTTAAGGGTTATTGCAAATCCTTGAGCATTGCAGAAAAGTACTATGGAGATCCAGCGTTTGGTGCACCTTTGGCTTCAGCGCAGCACTGTCTATCTGTATGTTTGTACCAGTCTGGCTTAAAAAATAAAATAATTACAACAATATTTTTTACAGCTTGACCTAATGTGAATACTATTGGGATTATGCTATTAAAACTAGAAGCAGTTCCCCATGCTGCTTATTTTTCCAGCATCCAATTCAGTTGACTGTTCATTATATACACATAGTGAAACCTTTAGGGAGTCATTTGCTACTATAAAATGCTGTAGAGCCTCAAGAGAGACCCATTTTGTCTTCCACTACTCTTTCAGCAAAAGCTTTCAATAGCAAGAAAAATGCTTCGTTTTCCACTGTTCTACTGAGAACAATATTACAATATTGCAATGTAAGAGAGAAAGATAAAACAGATAAGCATATGCACATTTTTTTTGTAATCCATGGTCTGCACCTATAATTCAAATATTCTCAGCATGAATCTGAATATGACAAAGAATACATTTGCAATGGATAATAAGCACAATATATAATATATTCATCTTAAGTAAAGTTACATTTTGGCTGTGCACAGTGTACACATATTCTTTATAGCTGATTAATATTTTATATCTAATTTAAACTGAAAATATATATCACGGTACATCTAATCAGCTTTCTTGAAGGGGATCTAACCCCAAAAAATTTAGAGTGCTCTTCTGTGAGCACCTTTATGATTTTCATAAATTTCCTATTTTAGTGGGTTAGTGGATATATTTGGCATTTTGAAAAACCAGCTCAGAAGCTTTCTTTCGGAGTCAGCGTGTCAGTGACCCTAACTTTGTGACATCTGGCGCTCTGCTTGTTGGCACTTTTGGGCAGATTTATCAAAATGTGAAATCACACCTCACTACTGTAAAGTGACATAATTCTGTTATCATGCCCATAGGATGTTTAGATGTGTGTTTATCAACTTTCACTCATTCATAAATAAGCCTCTAAAAATCCCATAGGATGAACTGTGTTGAGCTCTGATTTTAATCTTTAAATATGCTCTTTTGACTCCAAGACAAATAATGAGTATTGTGTTAAAATATAATTATAATTATTTATTTAATTAGCAAAATGAATGCCCATTGGGTTAATTGTGGTTTTTGTTTGTTTGTTTGTCAGCTCTAACATATAAATACATTTACCAAAAATGAATGAGCATATTCGCCCATGACATGCCAGTAAGATCACTTCAGAAATGGTCACATTAACCCCAGACATGTCACTACAGACAATGGATAACAGGCAAGTTAACTCCTGGCATGCCAGTAAGATCACTGCATAAAATAAATAATGAGCCCTCAATTAACGCCAGGCATATCATCAAGATCACCACAGAGTGGTGTCAAGAGAAGATATTAAAGGGATACTGTCATGGGAAAAAATTTTTTTTCAAAACGCATCAGTTAATAATGCTGCTCCAGCAGAATTCTGCACTGAAATCCATTTCTCAAAAGAGCAAACAGATTTTTTTATATTCAATTTTGAAATTTGACATGGGTCTAGACATATTGTCAATTTCCCAGCTGCCCCAAGTCATGTGACTTGTGCTCTGATAAACTTCAATCACTCTTTACTGCTGTACTGCAAGTTGGAGTGATATCACCCCCCTCCCTCCCCCCCAGAAGCCAAACAAAAGAACAATGGGAAGGTAACCTAAGAACAGCACTTAATAGTAAAAACCCATGTCCCACTGAGACACATTCAGTTATATTGAGAAGGAAAAACAGCAGCCTGCCAGAAAGCATTTCTCTCCTAAAGTGCAGGCACAAGTCACATGACTGGAGGCAGCTGGGAAATTGACAAAATGTCTAGCCCCATGTCAGATTACAAAATTGAATATAAATTGAATAAGAAAATCTGTTTTCTCTTTTGAGAAATGGATTTCAGTGCAGAATTCTGCTGGAACAGCACTATTAACTGATTTATTTTGAAAAAAATGTTTCTTCCCATGACAGTATCCCTTTAAGCATATTAGTCACAGACATGTAGCCCTTTAACATGTCTCAATGTTAAGGTGGCTTTTGATACCTTTTAACATTTAGTATGGTATACACAGTGACACTCTAATGGGCATGCAGTTGGGCAGTTGGTTCCTTTCTTCATATGATTGTAGAATTATTGTCATTTCTGTTTTGCAATGTTATAATTAATAGGAACATAGAATGAAGCCTACCCCCTGAATCTACAAATTTTTATAAAGGTCCTCCAACATGTATGAATCATGAATTACTCGCTTCTGCATGCCAGGTCCCTCAGCCATGACTGCAGTCGCAGGGTCTCTATAGGTATGATACTTATCTTGAATATTATCTGAATTTTCCTTTAGATGACTGCAGCATAGAGCCAGCTATAAGCAGGGACAAAAATATATATTTGCCCAAGAAGAGTACACAATCCATTTAAACTTTAAAATGCAAAAATACATTTCAAAATATTGAAACAAGACAGGGAAATAACACTGTCTTAAGTATATAACGTGGGGTCATCGGAATACAACTCCCATAATGCATCAAGCCACCACTGCACCTGTTTCTGCCCACTGAGAGTAGTTTGTGCTTGACTGAATGTGATGACTGTACCTCAGCTGCTGCATTATTGTAAAGTGGTGCACAACAGGCTCACAATAACATTCTGCTCAACAGAAAGTTAGTATGCAGGTTTTTATTGCTGGTAAACGGGTGACCGTTAAAGGAACAGTAACATAAAAAAATGAAAGTGTTTTAAAGTAATAAAAATATAATGCAGTGTTGCCCTACACTGGTAAAACTGTTGTGTTTGCTTCAGAAACACTACTATTGTTTATTTGTGAAGATTCTCATTCGTCCAGGTCTTGGTATATCTGTAGAAAAAAATCAAATCAGCTGGACTTGCTCTTTCTGAATAGAGATATCCGGTTGGATGACTGGTGAAATGTCTACAAAGAAAAAACACAGCAAGTCCAGTTGATTTGACTTATTTCTACAGATATACTATTGTTTTATAAAATAGCTGCTCTGTAGCAATGGGGCAGCCATTCAAAGGAGAAAGGCTCAGGTTACACAGCAGATAAGCTCTGTAGAACATAATGGTGTTATCTGTTATTCACTATTTAACCTGTGCCATATAGCTTTTTTTTGATTTCCGCCATTGCTACACACCAGCTTGTTTATATGAACTATAGTAGTGTTTCTGAAGCAAACACACCTGTTTTACCAGTGCAGGGCAACACTACATTATATTTTCATTACTTTAAAACACTTTTGGTGTTACTGTTCCTTTAAATTCTACTTGCTCATTGGTTGCTATGGGTTATTAAACCAGGTTAATAACCTGGTTATAGAGCCTTATTTATAAACTAGATACAAAATGATCTTTGATGCTATTCAGTAAGTTTCTTGACTCATAAATACTCTTTTAAACTTGTGGCTCTTTTAAATATGTCATTTCTAGTCTGGCAGTCCTACACTCACTTTCAAGTTGCAGTTAAAACTTAGTCCCTATAGAAATGCCTAAAGAAACACTAGAATTCTTAATGAATCAGATGAAAGTGTAGAACTGGGCAATTTTGTCGCACTTAGTCAGTTTTAATATATTTGTTTTGTTTAAAGGGGAAGGCAATTTTGCAGCTTTATGCAAGAAAAGAATCTTTGGGGGTTATTTATTTAGGGGTTGAGTTGTGTTTTTCAGAAAAATGTCAAGGGTTTTTCATGGGTAGTTTCACGATAAAAAAAAACTTTTTTTTGAGATTTATTATGCCCCTAAGCTGCAAAATGCCAAAAACTGAGAATATTCTAGCTAAAACCTATCAAGGTCATATAGAAGTCAATGGCAGAGGTCCCTTGAACCATCTGAAGATGTTTTTAGCCTTCATGGTTTCCGGGTTTATTTTCAGTGGTTTGCACTTGAAAAACTCAATCAATTTGAGATATTTAAGTTTTTTTTCGCTGACAACTCAATCAATTAGGGCAGGACTCCACAGACGATTCCGGCGCGATCCGACACTCTGCGCAAAAATGCAGACATCATGAAATAAGGTAAGTAATTCTAAGGTCGGATCATGTCACAGCATTGATGCGATGTGACACGACTGTTGGATGCAGGCGCTGCACGCTGCGTTTATGCGAAGCACGTCGGAATCGTCTGTGGAGTCCTGCCCTTAGAGTTTTTCAGTTTCCCCCCCCCAGATTGTATTCAATTGAGTTTTTTATATTAACTTTCGAGTTGTAATTTTATTTGAGGTAGAAAAAACCTCACAAACTCGACCTCTGATAAATAACCCCCTAAATGCCCTGAATATAGGTGAGTGCAGAGGATATCACCTGTATGCATTTTTTGGTCAGCACTTAATGCTATTAAATGGTTTAGTGGGGAGCATGACTTTTCCAATTGCTATAGTTCAACAGCAAATAAGACCTGTCTATTAAACTGCAGGTGCTGTAAAGTTAACACTAGATTCTTATCTTTGATTCTTACAGACAACATGCTTATCTTAACTTGTATGGCAGCCATTGTGTAACACTGCAAATGTCACATTTAAAAAAATTGCACACATTCATCATTCTAATGTGTATGACTTGCCATTACCATCTATTAATGGCACCCCGTTGGTGCATTTACAGCACATGTGACACCTGTCCAAATGCAGAAGGCATGAAGATAATGCAAATGTATAAATGTGCAGCTGGTGCAAATTGTGTAGAAGAAGAATGAAGAAAGGGGCTTGATCATCCCAAATAGTCACTGAAATCAATGCTGACGATAATGTGGTTTCACAAAACGTAACACATGGTTTAACCCATTCATTGCACAAATCATCGACAGCCCCTCCATTCATTAGATTATTATTGAGGGGCAGGGTTTTGAAAATTATAACTTGGTAATGACTGTGAATACCCAGCATTTTAAATGGTATTACATTTGTAACATTTTTTTTTTAAAATGATTACAATGTTCCAGTTCATAAGAAGTTAAAGCGATACTGACACAAAAAATTGTTTCAAAATATTAATCTACATCAAAAGTTAACTATAGGTCATGTTGATCTTTTTTCACTGATAGTTCTGCTTTTGTAAGTAATTATCACTTGAAGTTCCTAAACCTGACTGTTTTGCCAACCTGACTGTCCCTTCTCAACCTGTCAGTTAGAGTTTCTAGTGCTAACGGACTCCTGCTGCACAAATATGGCTGCCCCCTCATACAGGAACATGGGGGTAAGAAAGGTAATGTAAAAGCAACAGACAAATACTTTTATGGCAAAATTATAAATAGCATTCAAAGACAATGTTATGATAGATCTCTTTAATCAACTGCTTTAAAGGAAAACTAAAGCCTAACTAGAGAAGTAGGGTAGAAGTGTTGATCATTATGTTTTGGGCCTTTAGCTGGGAAGATATGTGCCTTCAAAAATGCCCCAGTTGCTCCACATCTTCACTTCTCTTGATTCAGTGAGCATACTCTGTGCTGCTGTCACTTACTGAACTTAAGGAATGACACACAATATACAAATCTTTATAATATAAAAAGTTACAATATAAAGCTGATTAGTAAATTATTCAGATTATTGGTACATGGCAGCACAGAAACCAGCACAATTTGCTTCAGAAAGTAATAATCAGCCTTGTAGCATCAGCTTATAATATAGGCCAACCTCATTTTCTGATTGATAATTTGTCACAACCCCTAAGTTAAGCTTCTCAACAGCTGCTCAGAGCCCACTGAGCATGTGAGTGTCACAGACACTTCCCAAGATGGTGACCCCCTGTGACAAGTTTAAAGTCCTGGATCATTGCTGCTATTGAAAAGCTGAAACTTTAGGCAAGTGCAATACATTCAGTATATAAAATATGGCATTTTTAACAACATTCATTGTTAGGGTTTAATTCTCCTTTAAACAGTCAATTCAACTCTTTCCTGTGGTGTGTTACAGTTCAGCACTGGACAATAAAAGCCCAATGAATTCAAAGATTGGCAGAAAAACAAGCACTGTGTTTACTTCTTGCTTCTAATTCAGTAGACTTTGTTTTCCTACTATTTCAGTTGGAAATAAGGTGGAAAAGATGTTCATACATTTTAATTGTTTACCGCTGCGTAAATGTAAGTATGAACCACTAACGGTGCCATGTCTTCCATTAGAAAACAGGAGAAGCTGAAACAGAATCTACCAAATTAACACAAATTAAAAAAGAATATTGAACAGTAAATAAAGCATGCATATGTTAAACGAATAAAAAACAGAGAAAAAAATATGTATCTTTCTGAAATGTCTCTGTGGATTATGGGAAATAAAACAGCATCACTATAGTGCAATGATTCTGGTGGATCTTGCAAATGAATACAAGCAGGATAATATATCAATGAGCATGTGTGGCTGCTACAAAGCTCTACTTTTTTCTTTTTCACCATTGATACTAGGTGCAGTTTTAGAAAAGCATATTGTCTCTGTACATGTTGCAGCCCTTGACCTTGAGCTTTATGGATAAGGCTGATGCCACCCTCCCCTGTGCCATTCCATCCCCAGTACAGGAAAATGATTGGGAAAAATATGGAGTCCTGGAAAAAGCATAGCATGCAGTAGTACATGATTTATCATCCAGTGTTGCTGCTGACAGAACACATAACCACCAGCTGGATAAACCCCAATAAAAACATAGAAATGCAATTACCGTTCATGGACGCATTATTTATTGGAATTACAATACTATATTTTCATTTGAACCTTAAAAAGAACGACAACTGGGTATTTTATCATTTGCTCCATGAAAATGTTTAATCTGTATTCCACATTCTCATCGAAGGGATGCATCACTGATGTATCAAACAAATGCATTAACTAAAATCATCACCGAAAAAAAAAAAGACATGCAGAAGAATATTTAGTAATTCAGATATTCTAATGTCATTTTGGAGAACATCGGTTAGAGGAAATCAGCATGTTCAAATGAGATTTGGAAAAGGTCATCAGAAATGCAGTGGTGGAATTGTAAACTTCATTTTAATTTAGTGAAATCAATTCCAATTGATTTTGTCCAACATGGTAGCTTTTAAGCTATAATTCTAAAAAAAAAAAGAAAAAAAAAAAGATGTTTTTAATGCTATTAAATGTGTGGTTTTCTTAGCTTGTGAATTTATTTTCATATGATTCTGCTGAAGTTCACAGCTCCGGCGCCTATTAAGTATCTACATTTCATGACCTTTTGTTGATAACCTGAGTAAATTTAAAATAGTTAAAATGTATTTGATAAAATGGTGATACAAAAAGTTAAACCCAGCAAAGGGTTTCATTAAAATTAAAAGGGGTCATTTACAAACACATGAAATGGATGAAATGAAGAGCTTTTATTAACACAAGGTACCTGTACTTGTGTCTAACAAACTCCTGCAATTTTATATAGTTCTTCTGTGCCTACTACTGATGCTTGGGAACCTTACAGATAATGCCACTGAGGACCTGGCAGTAGCTTTAGGATTCCCACAGTGGGTTTTAAATGTCATTTTGAATGAACGCACAAGAAATAACACAGACTCTGCTCTGAAATCATGGGTCCAACTTGGAGAGTAACTTACATAACCCTTAAAGGAGAATTCAACCCTTACTGAAAAAAAAACCCTACCCTCCTTCCCTACGTTAGACCCCCTCCCTCCCCCCCCCAGCCCAGCTGCCCCTCGGTGAAGCTTCAGGGATCACAGTTCACGGCAGCCATCTTCCGGGTCTTCGTGTATTCTTTCAGCGCTTCTGCACCAACTGGGAATTGCTCCCACTGCGCATGCACCGTTTCGCAGGTCTCAGTCGAAGATTACCAAAGACCCAGAAATTGGCTGCTGGGAACTACGATCCCTGAATCTGCACTGAGGGGAAAGTAAAAAGTTAGGGGCATTTACCGGGGGGGGGCAGCTAGGCTGGGGGGGAGAAGGGAGGGGGGGTCTACGTAGGGTAGGGGAGTAGGATTTTTTTCAGTAAGGGTTGAATTCTCCTTTAAACTGTTAGGAGAAATCTCCATTACAGGTTAAAAAACATGGCAAATTGCTTTCGAAATTGTACTTTGAACTCTGCTCTTATAAATGATCCCTCAATTCTTGTGTTATAACTTGGGAATGTAGGGTTTTCTTATTGCATTTTCACTACATCTGTAAATATAAAAGCAAAAACCAGTTAAAGGTACATGTATGGGAAAGCTCTGAAATTACAGAAAGGCCGACTCCCATAGACTCCATTCTGTCCAAATAATCGAAATTTTTTAAATTGATTTCCCCTTTCTCTGTAATGATAAAACTGTAGCTTATACTTGATCCAAACTGAGATTAATCCTTATTGGAAGCAAAACCAGCCTATTGGGTTTATTTAATGTTTACATGATGTTCTATTAGACTCAAAGGAGAAAAACCCTTTACCAAAAAACCCTACCTCCTACCCCACGTAGAACCCCCTCCCTCCTCCCCCACAGCCTAGTTGCCCCTCCCCCTAACTTTTTACTTACCCGTTGGAGTCACAGCATCAACGTTCACCACAGCCATCTTCTGGGTCTTTGTGTCTTCTTCCGGTGCTCCGGCAATTTCCATCCATTTCAGCGCGTTCGCCGTTGTCGCAAGCCGGAAAATTGCTCCAACTGCTTATGCGCCTATTCGCAGGTCTCAACTTACTGAAGCCCAGGAAGACGGCTGTGGTGAACTCCAATGTTGTGACTCTGCTACGAGGGGTAAGTAAAAAGTTAAGGGCATTTCCCCGGGGGCAGCTAGGTTGGGGGGGAGGAGGGAAGGGGGGTCTACGTGGGGTGGGAGGTAGGGTTTTTTTGGTAAAGGGTTTATTTCTCGTTTAAGGTGTGAAGAGACAAATTAAGGAAAGAGATGTTACCGGGAAAGCCCCAGGTCCTGTGCATTCTGGAAAACAGGTTCCATACCTGTATACTGTATTCCCAGTGGATGAATATAAAGGTTTAAAAGGTGAGTGGCCAGTTATGTGGCTTAATGTGAGCATTGAGTTAATATGACTTAATTAACATGTACTCATTACGCAAATACAATTCATAAACTATAACATATTTACCTTAGAACCTTTACGTTGGGTGTATTTACATTTTAAGCCACTTATGTAAAGTGTAATAGTTCTGAACCAAACTGAGGCTTGTTTTATTTCCAACTGTAGAAACTAAGAAAAAAATGGCAATTATAGACCATATGTGAATTTTAGATGTTTTCTCTCTGCTTACATACAATACGCCTGTAACTGCAATAGGCCATTTATAGCCAAACTCCCTACCAATACAAACGAATGAAATATCTCAGACTGGCACAAAGAAAGGCTCTGACTGCCAGCACACAGCGCCTGCTATTCACAATGGAATAAGTTAATTTTCATAAAATGTTCAGAAAGGAACTAAAACTGCCAGGGGCAGAAACAGCATATGTAATCATTTTGTTGCTGAGCTAACATACTTGTGGACTTCAATGATATCTGACAAGTACTTTAAAAGTAATAATTATAACAGTGACTCTAACAGTATATTAAGATCCATTTAAAAGTTAGTCGTAAGTTGGGGATGGGAGGGGGATAAAGTATCCTTGTTCATTTATAACACACTCTTCAGAGATTAAATTTAATTTTCATAAACTGGTTTAATAGATTCAAAACAACTGTTTCATTTCAAGTACAAGGGCTACTAAGTTTAAACATTAGTGTCATTACTGGACCAACTGATTGAATGTGCCTCCTAATCAAAGTGGATACTCTGTGGCTACATTAATCATAAAGGAAACAGTAAATGAATGCAAACTGTCGCCAGTGGATATAAAAATCAGAATAAATGCCAAGCCTTTTGCTGGCTTTCTTCCTCATTAAGCTGTTAAAGTTTTATTGTTGTTGGAAACACATTTGTATTTGCGATTCCATTTCAATATTTGAAGAACAGGGGGTGGCAAAGAATAAAGATGAAAAATCCTGACTGGACTCGAAATCCCCAAATTAATATTCGGTTTCTGTGACCTATGACTAGCTTTCTCCATAAATATCAGTATTATGCATACTAGAAGGTATTTAGAAGCTTAAATAAAGAGCAGTCAGCAAAACTGACGTGATAAAACCTATGTCATATTTAGGATTAATAACAGCATTGCAAATTATATATCTTCTCCAAAACAATCATCTGTCTGTACGCTAAAATATATCCGTTAATGAAACAAGAATTGTTTTATAAATGTGAAGTGGTGAAAACCTGCTGCAGATGTGCTGAGTTCATTTAAAGAATTATTTAATACATTATAAATGGCATCTTGAATAATGAATTGCCCTATGATATCTGCAGTTTTATAACGGACAACCATTGTTGTCCTCCTCTATCAGTGTCCATACGACATTATAATTTGAAGTAATGAAAGCTCTGACTAATGTATAAAATAAAATTATATATATATATATATATATATATATATATATATATATATATATATATATATATATATATATATATATATATATATATATATATTATCAGAGTACTAAATAGATTATAGAGGTCATTTACAAAGGCAGATGGCAAGTTCCCCTTTAGTTATATACTGTATGCAAGTTCTCCATTGCAAAAATGCATTTTCTCCACATTTCCGCACAAATACCCAGGATCATATAGTGTTTTACACCATTTCAGTGGGCACCCAGTCACCAGTGGGAGAGGAGATTTTCAGTGGACCGTCATCCCCCTAAGATAGGTTAGACCTTTGTTTTGCTCCCTAGCAAACAAAATGTAAGCGTTACATTATCTTCTAAACTTTTTAGATAATTCATCATGGTTTAGATTATCCTGTCACAGGCTCAGTTGTCCCTTGAATAGGAAAATCAGCAATCAAGTACAAAGCTCAAGTGTCTAAAGCATATAGAAATGAATGTGACGGGGGACCAAACCAAGAACACCCCTGCAAGATGGAAGCTGCCAAGAGAAGGATTCGTAACGATCATAAACCCTCTGCATTTTGGAATAAATCTGCACCCATACAAAGGATAAAGGCACTGAGGCTAAATTAGAATTCTTGTACTGTGCATATACTGTACATTTATATTTAGAAATTAGATCAGAATATAATGTTGACTTGTTTTTATCTAATTGTGGTTAATGTGCTAAGGCTCATTGAGAAATTCCCAAAATGTACATCTGACAAACCTAAATGATATGCCTCATTACCAAATAGTATATATTGTTCCCAAAAGCATTACATTAAACAGCTTTGGCCAGAAACACTGCATGGACAACCAAACGTAATGCATAATTATTAGCTAAATATAAAAAGATGATTAAATGAAGAATGCTTTTATTAAGCACTAGTGAGAACTTCTCTACCTCATTGATAAGAACTATATGGGTACATGGATTATTTTGCAGTGGTTTACAAACTGTGGGGCTCAAAAGGGGGGGGGCATCATGAAAGTTTATTAGAGTAAAATGTGAAGCAGAATAGTCCCGCATAACACTGAAACTACAGAGTGACCATTAATACCATTCTTTCATATGTATGTAATTTTGTTACATATGTATATACAGGTATGGGACCTTTTCTCCAATATCCTTGGGGCCTGGGGTTTTCCAGATAACAGATCTTCCTGTGATTTGGATCTTCATACCTTAAGTCTACTAGAAAATCATTTAAACATTAAATAAACCGGATAGGCTGGTTTTGCTGCCAATAAGGATTCGTTATAGCTTAGTTTGGATCAAGTACAATGTACTGTTTTATTACAGAGAAAAGGGAAATCATTTTTTAAAATTTGGATTATTTGGATAAAATAAAATAGATTCTATGGGAGATTCTATGGGCATTCTGTAATTCAGAGCTTTCTGGATAATGGGTTCTGGATCCCATACCTGTATATTTATGTATATATTTATGTGATTCTGTTAACCAGGGCCCGATAAAATGTCACCCTGGACATGAGCCCACCCTAAAACAAACGTGGCATGAGTTTCCAATTGTTAAAAAAAGTGTAAATAGCATATATATGCTTGAACATTCATTAATCGGCCCATTGAAGTATGGCGATCTAAACTACATAAAAATCTCTTATCCATTAAACCCCAGGTCCTGGGCATTCTGGATAACAGGTCCCATCCCAGGTTTTTTTGTTGTACAAAGCATATGGAGGATTTGCATGTGAATCAATCCATGTTATGGTGGACAAAACTGTTCCACCATGGATTGTAAGTGCAGGTATGCGACCTGTTATCTAGAATGTTAGGGACCTGGGATTTCCAGATAATGGATCTTTCCATAATTTGGAATGTAATACCTTAAGTGAAGTCTACTAGAAAATAATTTAAATATTAAATAAACCCAATAGGCTGGTTTTGCCTCCAATAAGGATTAATTATATCGTAGCTTGGATTAATTACAAGCTACGGTTTTATAATTACAGAGAAAAAGGAAATAATTTTTAAAGATTTAAATTATTTGGATAAAAGGGAGTCTATGTGAGTCTTCCAGTAATTCAGAGCTTTGTGGATAACGGGTTTCCCTATCATGGATCCCATACCTGTACATGACTGTGCCACTTTTAATAAACACAGTGCTAACTGTAATCATTAATGCATCCACACAAAGCCATGTAACCAATTCAAGGATTGACCTGTTCCAGCAGAATGGATGCAGATGGATGCTTGAACTTTATGCAAAAGGTTCAGAGCAGCTGTACAAGCCAATTACCCCTTCAAAACTCCAGCAAGGAACTTGGTTCTGTCCAATATGTCCACATACTCATTCCACTGTGTACCTGCTGAGAGATAAAATGCCAATTTCAATAGGATTACAAGCCGGGTACTCAGTGCTCAGCTTGTATGTCGGGCCAATATTGGAATAAATAAGTGGTAAGAATAGGTGGATTAAAAAGCTTCTTTTGCATTTGTTTAATTAGTGATTACTGAAAATACTAGGTATATTTTGTTTTGCATAATGATGCCCTTTGGTATTTGTTAGGTAATTAAATATACTGAATCAATGAATGTGACTGATTATATTCAAGAAAGATCTTGTTAGAACAGATGATATTTTACATTTAATAAAACAGAGATCTTGATTATAATCTCTTTCCACAAAATCGTTTTTTTTTGCTGAGATGCATTTAATATAAAAATGACATTTTGGTGTAGATTACACATTATAATAAACACACCAAATTAGTTTTTTGTCTGCTTTACCATTGCAGACTGATATAGTTTGATAAAAGAGCATAAGCTGAGCTAAAGTGACTTTTGGCAGCGATATCAAAAAGCTTCAGGTCCTTCTCTTTCCAACTGGTTCTGCAGACATTCCAAAGCTATAAATTCCTTGCATATGCAGCAGAAATATATCCTAGTTCGGAAATCATTTGAGATATATTTGAAATCGCTCACCATTTTCCTTTTCTTATTTGTTTTAATCTTGCAGGAAATCTTTGTATTAATCACAAATGAGGAACTATTTCAAATGCACTGCAAATGTACACACTGCCACCATGTGGAATCCTTAATATATTAACTTGGTATACACGTCCTGTTCAAAACGTTAAAAGCAGGTTAAATGTCATTTTCAATAAGTCTGTTTGTAGAAGAATATGAATAAAATTAGAGTTATAAAGTACAGTGGAAGCATCGCACTTTAACACTGAGCTTGTAACCACATCACTTATTTATGCAAGTCATGCAGCACCTGTAGTTGATGCACATTTTATTGGATGCCACAAATTCCATAAAGGGTGTGAAATAATATCTATCAATTCCAAAACCAATTAGCTGATTACTAGTGACCAAGGTTGCTCCAACAAAACTAAGTCGATTAGGTGGGAATAGAATTATTCATATACAAGATATAGTGAAATAAATAATATCTATCACTCAAGGAGCTACTCAGTACATTCTACAATTATCTCAAATAATAAAAAAAAATGTCATGTTACTGGTAAAGCAGCATTTTTATAAACCTGAGGCCTACTTAGTAAGATAAAATAGAAAAATAGGTTATTTCAATTAAAATGACTTTTTTCTATTTCAACAACAAATAAGCTTTAGCTAAATATTTAGCTGACATGCACCTTAAGGCTTTATTGCAGGCAAAAAAAAAAGTGCTCACCTGCATGCAGATGGAATTAACTGGTTCCACTCTTGCAGCATTAAGAAAACGTTAGCTTTTAACAGACTGCACTCAATTAAAAGGATCAAATGTATTATATATAAAATACATGTATAGGATCTATTATCCAGAATGCTCAAGACCTGGGTTTTTCCTGATAAGATATCGTTCCATAATTTGGATCACCATTAGTGATGGGCGCATCTGAACAGTTTCGCTTTGCCAAAAATTTGCAAAATGGCAAAAATTCACCAAAATGCATTGAAGTCTATGGTTGACAACTAGTGATGTGCGTGTAGAGAATTTCTCGACCCACACCCAACCCCACCCAATCCGCACCCAGCCCAGGCCTGCTGCTGCCCTCTATTTATAGACCCGCAACAGCCCCGGCCTGCAGTGACGTCACAAAAGGGGCGGGGACCAGAAGTCTATAAATTCCATGACCCGAACCCGGAAGGCGGAACTGCCGGATTTTGTGTAGGAGTCAGCCCGAACCCGCCCGACCTGCGGGCTCTGCGAGTTTCGGGCTGGCCCGCACATCATTAGTGACAACATTTTTTTAATGTGCAACAATTTTTTTCTGTCCTTGTAGTAAATGGGCATAATTTTTGAAGTGAAACTTGGTGAAAAATGTGCTCATCACTAATCACCATATCTGAGGGTAGAACGCCGCAAGCGTTTTTCGTCACATCGACGCCCACCAACAAAACGCACGTGACAAGTCGAGTGGAGATGCAGGCGTCAAGATTCTAATTGGACTGAATGAAAAGTCACAGGTAAAAACTACATTTGTCGGATATGGACACAGAAAGCAGCGTCTTCATCAGACAGTTGGACCGTGTAGCTGTTACATCCGACTTTTCATTCAGTCCAATTATATCTTGACGCGTGCGACTCCATCTGACTTGTCGCATGCGTTTTGTCAGCGGGTGTTGATGCGACAAAAAACACTTGTGGAGTTCTACCCTTAAGTCTACTAAAAATCATTTAGACTTAAAACCAATAGGATTGTTTTGCCACCAGTATGGATTCAAGCTTAAAATCGAGTACAAGGTACTATTTTATTATTCCAAAGAAAAAGGAAATTACTTTGAAAAATTTAAATTACTTGCTTGGACTCTAAGGGGCAAATTTACTTACCTTCCAAGTTGCGCCAGCGTTGGCTTCATCACACTTTGCCAGGGCTCACTAAAATCCGAAGTTGTTCTCAGGGAGGCGAAAGGTAGCGAAGTTGCGCTTGCGTTAATTCGTCAAGCAAAGCGAAGTTACGCTAGCGATGCCTAATTTGCAAGTTAAAGTACAATGGAGGTATATGTAGCAGCAAATACGTTACTATCTATTTATCTATTGCACTTCGCCTGGTCTGAGGTGGCGAAGGCAAGTCTGGCGCAAGGTGGCGAAGGCAAGTCTGGCGCAAGGTGGCGAAGGCAAGTCTGGCTCAAGATGTAACCTTCAGTAAAATGTGCAAGTTAGTGAATTAGCTTAGTTATGTCCCTTCACCATAGCGCAACTTCGCCTGGCGTAAGGGTTCAAAGTAGTGCTAGAGTAGCTCCACTTCGCTAGCGAATTTACGCCAGCACCTGTTAGTAAATCTGCAAAGTAACGAAATTACATCACGCTGGCGAATTTTCTGATTAAGTGATCCCACACCAGTATTTTTCATTTTAGCAAAGTTGAAAAACAAATATAGCAGTGCTTGATATATTTTGCAAACACTGGGTTACATCAATTAGGTGACATCACATGAAACGGGACATGTAATGTTACATACTGTATATAAAAGGTACAAATAAATGTACAATCACCTAAGAGGTATAATTCTCTCTGGGATGGTTTATTTAGTGGGTGTTTCTGCTTAGGCCCTGACATGTTAAGAAGTGCATGCAGTTATTTATTAAACTTTCATTCTGCAAGGAAGCAACGTATGTACAAATAATTAAATCACAATATATTGTTTCAGAAGAACAATACAGCAGCTCAATCAGGTTGATGAGCTGTCCCCAAGGAAAGCTGTACAAACCCTCCTATCCCTGCTCTGTATGTTTGCTAATAAAAACTATTGCGTGGAGGTGGAATACTCCCGGGGGCCCGACACTGGCACCATGGAAGACCTCATCCGTCAATATACAAATTGACATTCATGAGCAGAGGCTGTCCAAAAAAAATGTGAAAAGATCTGGGGTCCACAGGTGGACGGTGATTGAGGGTCTCCCATACCTCCTTCTCACACACCCCCATCCCACACACCCCCATCCCACACTAGGCGTTAAAGTATTTAATATAACCATAGTTCCCTATGTCGTAAACTACACAATGCACACTGTACAACTCAGGTACTCTATGTTTATTTTCCTGTTTTTGGATTTTGTTTCACTATGCATATACCCAAAACATATAATAATAATGTTCAGCTATACTGTATTTGAGATTTCTTTAATAAAATAATTATTTAAAAAAAGAGTTCTTAGGAGCTTTTGGTAAATCAATTCATTAAAATCTCTTATACTGAAAATATATTTCCATTATCAAAATTGGTCTGTGAATAAAAATGGAATATGTGCGGTATTTCTTAACTCTGTCATAAAATATGCAAATAGAATGTAATGTCACAGATGGAAGAAATCTCATAAGCTAGCATGGTACTTTGACCACAAAAGCAGAGCATCCATGGTGACTTGGTACAATATATGATACTTGGGGAGAGCATTGTGAGAGGATAAAAAAGTTGCAGTTAACAGCTGTGCTTGAGACAATGGCTGCTTACATGATATAACTAACTGCTGAGTCTGAGACTCCTTCGAAGTATCGTTAGAAAAAAAAACAAGATTAAAAAATTAAAAAAGTGAAATGCAAATATAGTAGTACTTTAAGGGCTTGCAATACAGAAATATGCATTCCAGGAAAAATAAGCTATGGAATAAATGTTTAATGTTATTCCACAGTTAACTATAAAGGAAGGCATTTTGTGCAACAGAATCTGTGAGTCAGTGATGGAAGGTGGAAAAAATACTGATAGGCCGTAAAAAGTAAAAGAGTTCAAATGGGGAGACAAGAGGGATAAATATATTTACATTTTTTTAAAGATTTTGTTCAATGCAGTTGGAATGATATTCAAATATGAACTGGACTAATTTGGACTAGTTTGTAAAGAATGTGTAGTATATTAATTACATTAAATAATATGGTGACTATTCCATTTTGCATTACAATTGTATTGCAAAATCTCCATTATAAATTGAGGTGCTGGCAGGTCTAAAATGGTTTATAAAGAAAATGTGAAACATATGCAGTAAGTAAGGATAGCAGCATAGTGCAGAGACAAGGCTGGAAGTAATGATTTGGTATAAAATCTTTTAATTACCAAACCAATTTTCCAATGTATCTGGGTACGAGGATATTTGATTCTCATAGTTAAATTTAAAGTGGACCTGTCACCCAGACACAAAAATCTGTATAATAAAAGTCCTTTTCAAATTAAACATGAAATCCAATTTCTATTTTTTATTAAAGCATTCATAGCTGTTGTAAGCTCATTTAAAAATCTCAGATGTCAATCAAATATTGTCTGCCCCTCCTCTATGCCATGGGCATAGAGGCGGGGCAGACAATTACTTTCACTTTCCATTTAGCACTTCCTACATGTCACTGCTCTCCCCACATTCTCCCGTTCTTTTTACCATTTAATTGTGTAGCCAGGGCATGGGAATGGACATCGGGTCCCCCATTCTGGTGCACAAACAAGATTCTGAGATGATGCAAGGCTTTCCTTAAAAACAGTATCCACAAAATGGCTGCTGCCTGCTTGCTATCATTTTAAATTCCCAGACTGAAGGAAACAAGATTCAAATAATTTAAACAGTGTAATTAAAGTTCATTTTGCTGTAATAATGTGATAAAATAGGATTTTGAATATTTTTTTTGGGTGACGGGTCCCCTTTAAGTGGGATAAAATATTCCTAGACTATGATGAAAAAGAAAAAAAGGGAGGCTTACTGTATTTATAGAAATTCGAAATTTGCAAGTTTCTGTTTCCTTTTGAAATAAAAGCTTACCAAACTGAAATGTGTGCTTATTTAAGAAAAAACTTAAAAATAAAAATCTTGATCAAATAAAAATGTGAAAAACTGTAATGCAGCAAATTCATATTCAACTCATCATTTTCAATGGGTCTCCCAACTCAAAAATTCAATGTAAAGTTGCTTAAATTGCTTACATTTTGCCTAAGACAGCTCCTATTGACTTCTACGTGAATTTGCCAGCTTTTACATGCCAATATTTTACATTCACTACATCCACATGCACTACTATGTACTAAATCAATTCTAGTTTGAGAAATATGTGCTCATGTTTTCTCTACTACAAGGCATACATACTAAACTACTGAGCATGCTGGTAAGTAACTACATATGACAGACGTTTCCATTTAATTTATGGTACAATCATTACACTATTCCAAATTTGGAATTTATTTAGTTTATTCTCCCTTTAAGGGCACCTGAAATAAGTGCAGGGCTGGAGGTATCAGCAGTCCCAGAAGCACCCCTGGCCCTTGCAGTATATATAACTGCTAAGCAGATTTTGGAATCAATAATAGGTTAATAGTTAAAGTATGTACAGAGATTGTTATATTGAGTTAGGTAACTAATTCTAATTATCTACTTATTTTTTTAACATGCATTTATACAAAAATGCATTATTTGTGCATAAAAATAACTAATGACACAACTAAAAGGAATTGTTCAGTATAAAAATAAAAACTGGATAAATAGACTGTGCAAAATAAAAAATGTTTCTAATATAGTTAGTTAGCCAAAATGTAATGTATAAAGGCTGGAGTGACTGGATGTGTAACATAATAGCCAGAACACTACTTCCTGCTTTGCAGCTCTCTTGGTTTCTTACCAGATAGTAACCAATCAACAACTTGAGGGTCATAATTGTTGGACATGGGTCATAACTGTTTGCTTTTGAATCTGAGCTGCATGCTAAGGATCAATTGCAAACTCACTGACCAGTTATGTCCCATGTGCCCCCCCCCCTTAAAGTCGCTGACTAACTCAGAGTTAGAGAGCTGAAAACAGAAAGTTTAGTTCTGGCTATTATATTAGACATCTGCTCACTCCAGCCTTTATACATTACATTTTTGACTAACTATATCAGAAACATTTTTTATTTTGTTCTGTTTACAGCTTTTATTTTTACACTGAACTGTTCCTTTAAGCTTTAGTAAGAAAAAACATCTTTATCTTAACCAAAACTGGGGATAGATATGGATCACAGAAACCTCTTAGGCTAAGGCCACACTAGGCGATAGCGCCGCGATTTGACTCGCAGCGACTTTTCGCCGCGACTTTTAAGCCGCAATCGCTGGGGAAACTTTTGCGCTGGCGTCTATGGGGAATCGCGTAAAATCGCCAGCGTAAAAACACACGCGGCGATCTTTTTTCTATTGTCGCTCGAAATCGCCTAGCGAGGCGACTTCGAGCGACAATAGAAAAAAGATCGCCGCGTGTGTTTTTACGCTGGCGATTCCCCATAGACGCCAGCGCAAAAGTTTCCACAGCGATTGCGGCTTAAAAGTCGCGGCGAAAAGTCGCCGCGAGTCAAATCGCCGCGCTATCGCCTAGTGTGGCCTTAGCCTTAAGATTGTTTCCTACTGCATTTTCTAAGTTGAGATAATCAAATATCTAACTATTCCTGAGTCCAGTCAACATTATAAGATAAGTTCCAGGAATACATAAACTTTTTATCCTTGAATTTTGAACTCAGTCTACCCAGAAGTGGTCAAGATATACCTTTTGTTTCAATATCAATGTCATCTTTCAACAGTGATGGATGGTTTGGAAAAACACAATCTGATTACTTAATGCCAGGTGAGATATGATGGATAGCTGCATTTAATGGAAACTACTATGATACTTTGTCATAAAGTTGGTGCATCAGCTGTCTGGTGGAGGATTTTTCAATTGCCATGTGGACTTTCAGAAAACAAGGACTGTGATATCACAATCATGTGTTTGCCTTTGCAGGCTGTTCCTCCTTCTGAAATACAAATTCTGACTTGTACTATAGAATAGGTCTATTCTGGAAGGAGTTAAAATACATGGCAGTAATATATTTTCATCAGCTTGTGTCAGTTAATACCTTCAACATCATGTTTCATCTTCAAAAAACATAAAATGCAATGCTCTGTTACTCAGGATGCAATAGTCTTCCATCATTAACTAGACACACAGAGGAGTAATAGAAAATCACAACAAACAGCATAAAACTGAATGGTACTAGTTTAATTACAAAGCCAAGTTAATAAAAGCATTATCCTTGCATGTTTATAAACTGTGATATCTAATACCGCTGATTTGTTTTTACCACATAAAATATAAGGTTTCATGTTACATTTTTCTCATTTTACTGACACGTGAAACCGTCTAATTTAAGGTGAAACACATAAGAGCTCAAAATATATTTTCTGCTATTGAATTTGCATTTATAATGAACCGTTTTTTTCTGTTTTTTTGGAGCTCCAAATTGGAGACAGCTGGGAAAGAGCATTTAGAATAGCTCAACTGTAAACAGTTATCTTTCTGCATTCTTTTCAATGCAGTATAAGAAAAAAAAAATGATTGATAGCAAAACATACGGATTGTTATACCTGGGTTATCAGATTCCCAAAAGAAAATCAAATTGTACAAACTAAAAAAGAAATAAATGTGTAAACAAATGTTCTTTTCTTTCTTTGTAGTAATGAGAACAGGACTCTTACATTTAAGCAGTCTAGATTTCTAAAGCTGTCGCTGTATATGGGAAATTTCTCTAGAATGTTGAATGGATGTGGCACAAGCCAATATGTTTCATCTATTAGTATATTTTATATCTAGCAAACTTTTAGCATTATTTCCCTTTTCTTTGTTTTAATAAAGCAGTACCTTGTTCTTGATGGCAACTAAGCTACATAAACCCATGTTGATATTAGGTTTTTTATAGGGATGCCCCGAATCCAGGATTCGGTTTGGGATTCGGCCAGGATTTACAAGAAAGTAAAAAATGTTTTCCCCTTCGAACCACTAATTTGCATAGGCAAATTTGGATTTGGTTCGGTATTCTGCCGAATCTTTTGCGAAGGATTCCAAAAGATTCGGTGCATCCCTAGTTTTTCAATGTTTATTTTTTTTAATAGTCTTAAGGTATGGTGCTCCAAAACTACAGAAAGATTTGGAAAATCCCATGCCCCAAGCATTCCAGATAATAGCTGTATGAAAGCTGGTACTTTTCCTACATTTTAGTATTTTTCACCATACTTGGGCACCTATTTTGGCTATAATAAAAGATAAGCTTTGTATCTGTCCATGAAAACAAAATATTGTATTACTGGTAGGTTTTGGGGCAAAAGGGTACACATTGACTATTTGCTGTTGCTCTTCTGCTCTTGTATAGGTTCAGTAGCTGTAATCAACTGTGTGAATGAAGTGGGCTAGCAAATATTTTGAGAAAAATTTAAAACCTAACATGGTAACCAGTTCGAATTTCCAGCTAATAAGTGATGAACTTTGTTTTACTAAAAGCATTTTGGTACAGGTATGGGGCCTGTTATACAGAATGCTCGGGACCTGGGGTTTTCCGGATAATGGATCTTTCTGTAATTTGGATCTTCATACCTTAAGTCTACTACAAAACCGTGTAATCATTAAATAAACCCAATAGGCTGTTTTTGCCTCCAATAAGGATTAATTATATCTTAGTTTGGGTCAAGTACAAGCTAATATTTTATAATTACAGAGAAAAAGGAAAACATTTTAAAAAAATTGGATTATTTTATTATAATGGAGTCTATGGGCGACAGCCTTTCCGTAATTTGGAGATTTCTGGATAATGGGTTTTTTAGATAACGGATATGCCTGTATAATCAGAAGGACTTTACCATTAAAGTCTGCATAAAGGTTTAATTTCTTTAATTTAATTTAATTATTTTAGATATAAAAAAAAGCTTGAAACAATCCTTGTACCCTAAAATAATAAGTGCATTTGAGATGATTGCAATAGTCTTACAATATATATTACTTTAGGGAACAGATCCTTGCAATGAATATGTATTTATTATAGATTTTCAAAGGTTATTATTTCAGTAAGAACATAATTGCACTTTCTTGAGCAAATTTAGTAGCAATTGCTGAATTGCTTATCAAAAAGAAAAGTATTATGTGACCATCAAAATACAATACTGTGTTGTCACAAGTAACAAGTTCATACTGTTAAGCTACTGGAAAAATAACTGGGACACGCTCTGTAAATTTACAAAAAAATATATATAAATGATATAATCAGAATTTTTCAATACAGCACCAAAAATCTAAAAATCAGCAGTCAATCTTGTTGGAAACATGTTTTGAACTAATGATGCTTTGTCGCATCTTATAAAAGGCATATACTCTTGTTAGCTTTACAAAATGTCAGTATTTTGTTAGAAGCAAGACGTTCCAATTCGTTTTTCTAAATATAGTGAAACTACTTGGAAACTTACTTGGAAACAGTGAGATAGGGTTCATAGTTATAAAGATTCTTGGGACATGGACACATTTCCTGCATTTAAGACTATAAGGGCTTGTGCCTCTATTGAGTGACAGGAATAAATATTTAGGGGCAACTATACTAAGAGTAGAATTTCAAAGTGAAAAAAATTTGTAGTAATTGTAGTAGTTCGATATTCGAAGTCAAAGTTTTTTTTGATCTAATATGGCCATATTAGATCGAAGTAAAATCATTTGATCGATTAAATCCTTTGATTCGAACGATTTATTCGATCAATCGAACGTTTTTGAAAAAAAAAACTTTGACTTCTAAAAACTTAGCCAAATGTTGGCTATAGGTTCTAGGAGGTCCCCATAGGCTAACATAGAGATGCAGTATATAGTTATATGAATGGTGGTCCAAGGGAATTGGTTAAAGGACCAGTAACATAAAAAAATTCGTTAGTCTACATCGAAAAAAAAACATCAAGACAAATTAGACTTTAAAATCGCAAAGTCTTTCTTAATAAAGACTTTGAGATTTAAAGTTTAATTTGTCTTGGTGTTTTTTTTACCCGATGTATACTAACAAATCTTTAAAAATAAATTTTTTGTTACTGGTCCTTTAAGCCAGTTTCATCCAGGAACAAAGAAAAAGTAGTATGACATCAGACAAAAAAGAAAGTTGTACCCTCCATACAAGGGGCCACCAACCTATTTTACCCTTGACCCACATTCCAATTTAAAAAGATTTGGAGAGCAACACAAGCATGAAAGAAATTTCTTGGGGTGCCAAATAAGGGCTGTGATTGGCTATTTGGTAGACTATTGGCAGACTACAGGAGGCTCTGCTTAGCAGTTCATTGGGTATTTATGCAAAAAAACTTGCCTCCAAGTTAGGATTTTAAAAATAAGCACCTGCTTTGAGGCCACTGGGAGCAACATCCAAGAGGTAGGTGAGCAAAATATTAATTGTGAGCCACTGGTTGGGAATCACTGCTCTATTGAATTTACAGGGTCAAAAATTAAAGCAAGTTTGATATGGCAATGTCTTTAGCAGACACATTAAAGAGATACTGTCATGAAAAAACATTTTTTTTTTCAAAATGCATCAGTTAATAGTGCTGCTCCAGTAGACTTCTGCACTGAAATCCTTTTTTCAAAAGAGCAATGGATTTTTCAATATTGAATTTTGAAATTTGACACAGGGCTAGACATATTGCTTCTTTCCCAGGTGCCCCCAGTCATGTGACATGTGCCCTAATAAACTTCATTCACTCTTTACTGCTGCACTGCAAGTTGGAGTGATATCAACCCCTTCACCACCCCAGCAGCCCATAAGCAGAACAGTAGGAAGATAACCTCATAATAGCTCACTGATAGATATCAGAACAGCACTCAATAGTAAAAATCCAATCCCACTGTGACTCATTCAGTTACATTGAGTAGGAGAAGCAATAGACTGTCAGAAAGCAGTCCCATAGTGCAGCACTGGCTCATTCTAAAAGCACATGACTAGGCAAAATGACCTGAAATAATTGCCATCACACCAATATTACAGCTAAAAAAATACACTTGGGTTAGACATCATGGGGCAGATTTATCAAGGGTCGAATTTTGAGGGTTAAAAAACCCTCGAAATCCATCCCTCAAAGTAAAATCCTTCTAATTCGAATATCGAATTCGAAGGATTTTAGCTCAAAAGGTTCGATTGAATGATCGAATAAAAATCTATGAATTCGATCGAACAATTTGAATTATTTTAAGCGATCGATCGAATGATTTTTATTCGATCATAAAAAGTGCCCAAAACCTACCTGCAATTTCCCCATAGGCTAACATTCAACTCGGTAGCTTTTATTTGGCAAAGTATTGAGTCGAAGGATTTTTTAAAGAGACAGTACTTCGATTATCGAATGGTTGAACGATTTTTACTTTGAATTGTTCGAATCATTGATTCGATCGAATTCGATCGAATTTGACCAATTCGATGGTCGAAGTCCCCATAAAAATACTTTTTGCATCAGAACTATTCACTCGAGCTTAGTAAATCTGCCCCTAAATGTTACATGGTAGAGTGAATTATTTAAATATATCAGGTTGTATCCAAGGACAAGCTTTGGTTTCCCCACAGTTCAGCACTTGCAGGTCCTCCTCCACCTGTTTGAGACGATCTCCAAGTACAGAAAATAAAGTGCTAAATTCCTCAAAAATTCATTGAGGAGGGGGATTTAACAGAAAGAATAAAATATAGTATAGTATTTTTTTAAAGATTTTTGTTTTTTTTATATAAAATTATTAACACCCACCGTGATTATTGACAGTGATAATAGTGTTCTTTTATTTAACTTAGAAGAAGAGAGCCCAAAAAGTGAAGTTGTGAAATTTGAAAATATAAATAAAAAATAAAAAATAAAGAAATAATAAAAAAAATTGAAAAAGTGAAAAAAAGTGAATTATTCGGTGAATTAATAAATGCAAACGATTTATCTCCAAGTGATAGTGAATGTAGTATTATTCATTACTTAAACACATTGAATTATTTGCAGTTTAAACCGTGTAATTTAGAAATAGAAACTGCATCAAAAAATCATGACAGAATCCCTTTAAAGACTTCATTTTTGGTTGAATATAAATGTTTAAAGTTATAAAACTATTTTTTTGTGGCAGTGAAGGTATGAGTGCTCAAGTGAGAACACATGTTAAAAAAAACAACATTTACGCATACTTTTCTATTTGCTGCAATAAATTAAAAATCTCAGATTTAAGACTGTACAGAGCAAACCATTGCTAGATATATATATATATAGATATAGATAGCTAAGTACTTAACTTTGTCTGTTGGCATGTTAAAACATTGAACAAAATGATTGCTGAATACAATTAAAACTATTATTGTCAAAAAATCTAAATTTGACCAGAATTTAATAGAAAACCATTGAAGAATGTAAACCCAATTATTTTACAGAATGTTTACTTATAACTAAACCAATCAGACTAAATTGCTTTTCCAATTAAACAAAATTAAATAGAATAAGTGTGTTAAACTTTTTCTGCTATTTAGCATAGTTTTGCTTAGCTTTAATTTTCTTATTTTTCTGATAATGGGTTATGACTCATAATCCAATTATTGCACTACAACGCATGAACAATGATTTTTTTGGCTGCCGTCAAGCTTTCCAAACACATTGTTTAAAGAGAGATATTTATGACCTATTTTAAGTAGTGTGAACGAGTGAATGTGTCTGCACGTGTGAGCCATTTATAACAAAAATGTCTTTAGAATTGAGTCTCTTGCGCTTAACCTGATCATTCAAACTGTTATATATGATAAGGCAGCAGAAAAAAAAAGCTACAACCAGTCAAACTAGATGCTCTCACATCTTTTCACTTTTGAATTACGATAATATTGGGCCCAGTTTTGTTCTGTCTAATCAAATCAAATCAATAAATGACAGTTTCAACAAATATTGGGACTTAATAAAGACAAGTGCTTTACTGAACATGCAATGACTCTGAAATGCAGAGCTGAAGTGCTGCTATCACTTTTAATTTAAAGGGAAAATCTGCAATATCTATGCCAGCACTTGGTTTTCTGGAGAGTGTACTATAGCAAAGGTAGAAGTGGAAGTGTGCTGCCCACTTCTCCAGATACGTAGAAGGATCACCGGCACACAGGAGTTTAGTTAAGCAGGGCAAGCCCTTGCAATTTTATTAAATGCGGTGCATTTAATAAAATTGCAAGGGCTTGCCCTGCTTAACTAAACTCCTGTGTGCCAGTGATCCTTCTACGTACCTTGGCTGGGCGGTTGCCGATTCCCCCACCACTGAGCACCAGGAAACTCTGCTTGCGTTTGTGAGGTGTGCGGTTTCTCCAAATTGGCTTGGCACTTCTCCAGATACACAAAGCAGAATGACTTTCCAATCCCAACTGCTTTTTCTGGAAAAAAATCCCATCCTGTTCGCTCACAACCTCACTTTCTGCCTCACTGCATCACAATCATATCTTCACTTCACCAAGCTACACACAATCAGCTTTGTTTTATTCATTTTCAATGAGATTATCAAATCTCTAATATTCTAATAAACTCAAAAAAACTTAAATTGGCATGAACTCTTGAGAGACACTTTCCACAGACTTTTAAAGAATCCCGGCAGCTTTCAGTTTTTGTTCTTAAATGAACCATGACTATTCAAATTTTCAAAAATTATACAAGTGTATATTTTTTGCTGTTTTTTTTTTTATTGCAGGAAAGCGAGATCTCAAATGTAATAAATTAGAAACGAGATATTGCAGAAACGCTGCATTATAGTAATAAAGTAAAAGGACCGTGAATAGTAAGTTACATTACTTTATTAACTCGTGGTAGAGCTGCATAAACAGCATAACTTTTTTAGCATGTTCTTTTTGACAGAAGAGAGTATGGGAGGTTAACTATTAATTGTTGCATCCCCACCTTTAATGAACATATACGGATTACCTACAAATTTATGAATGTTATCTGTGATCAAGACATTATGGGATGGATCCATGACCAAGTATTGTTATTATGTTAATTGCTTGTTGTCGAAGATAATTAAATCAAAGTGTTAAATAGTAGTTACCTCCAAACTTTAATCAGCTGTCTAAATACAATCAGCCAAAACTCATGTTAGCAAAGGAAAAATTCTGACATATGCCATGCTCAAAGAAAAATTCTGAAGGCCTCCACTGAAAGGTTTCTGAAACCTACCAGACTAGTCACAGAGTCACTTCTAAGGTTCTGGTTTAGGTTCTCAATCAAACCACACTCATCTACTGTATAAAGTTTGGAATACTATACTATACCAGTCTCATACAGCCAAAATATCTCCATGAACAAGCCATAGAATCATTAATGAACTCAAAAAGGATGATGTTGCAGCAGGTAGTTTCTATTGTGCCTAAACCATAACAGCAACTGTGATTTAGGCACAAGATGCTAAGCCCTGTGTTATTGGTGCAAGGGAACCCTGGATCTGTTCTAGACCCCCTTGTATATACAGAGTTCTCTTTGTACTGTTCGATAGCAAGCCAAATTGTACTGATTTGCAAATTTACAAATGTTCACACATTTTGCACCATTAATTGCTTATGGCTTGGTACATGTTCTTTGTAAGACATGTACCAAATGAATAGAATTTCCAGTTAAAGTGGGATGGCGGCTGGCATTTTAAAACACTTGCCTCTCAATCAAACTGCAAATCAACTATTCCGAGATACACAGATAAAGACAGATTATTTATGTTTAATTATAGTACTGTACAGAATTAAAAAGGAATTAAAGCATTACAGCATAATTCCCTACTAGCAGATGCATAAATAATCTAATTACTTTGTTCTCTTCGTTGATGGCTGCTGGAATCCTAATTGGCCTATTTAATCCGTTGAATATTACTGTTTCACCCAATGCACCATGTGGTTCTTTGTTCTCCAAAACCATCAACAATCAAGAATTTTCACCTACTGGTTGTAATTTGCCAGCGAGGTTGGTGGAACTAGTAGGAGATCAGAATTACTGTTTCAGATCAGTGGTTGACAGCAAAAAAAAAACACTCTGATTACTCTTAACAGGTTAATTATGTCTTCTTTGGAAGCTCTTCAAAGAGAGAGAGAAAACGGTATGATTTTCTACCAATCAAAGGTGAGGTAGGGGTAATTTTAATAAAAAAAATAAAACAGTTATGTTAAATTCATGAAATATAGTGATAATGTTAATGTAATCCATTTTGGCAAGATTTCATTCAATAAATATTTACTGTGAAAAACTGTGAAAACATGACTCAATCTTTTTTATACTAACACAGACTTGTATCCTCTTCAGGAAATGCTTGTGGTTTCTGAAGGTCCATATTGGGGTGTGTGTGTGTGTGTTTATCAGAATCTGAGAAATCTGAAATAATGTATTTTTGCTCATAACTAAAATACTCTCTTTGGTTTTCTATGCCCTAAGAAAGGGCACTCTTTGATATGTTCAGTCGTAAAAAGTGCCCCCTTTATTAAAAATAAAAACAAAAAAACAAGAATTTACATTCCAGGCTTATATGGGAAACTTTCAAGGCTGCAGAGTACTTCAGTTAGACTACATTTAGCTTGAACTTTGGTGTATTGCTGACGTTTCCGTAGTAGGAAAGTTTATTAATTATGCTCATTATTTGGATAGCCAGTTTTTCAAGGGGAATGCTTATTATAGTACAGGTATAAGGATAATGGCATATGTGGGGGTAGGTTAAAATGGTAGTTGGGGTAGAAGGTTGTTTGAAAAGGAATATCAATCTCTCACCTCCAACAGTCTTTTTAAATTAAACTTTTAGTGGCAATCTCAACACCTCAAATATCTGAATAATCTGAATAAATCAGAATAACCACACACCTGCGAGATCTTTACAAAACCAACTACCCCCCCTTTTGGCAACTAATTACAGAAATATTAGAGACATGGTCCAAATACGAAATATCATGGATAGGCCACATTCAATTCTACCTAAGATTCTCTATTATTTTACAATGCTGCCAATCCATGTATCCAGAACACATATTGAAAACGTACAATGACAAGTTATGAATTTTAAATGGAAAGCTGCGCCTCCTAGGGTCTCCAAGGCAACAATGACAGCATCTAGACTAAGGGGAGATTTGGGAGTACCAGACTTTGTTAAATATTTACAAGCCCCTGTAGGGACCCATAGGATTAATATGCCCCTATGGCTCTAAATCCCTAAACTTCCTGATTTCCCTAGTTGCTGGGCAGATGCCCATGTAGCTAGATGTAATTTGCATATCCAAGTTATTGGCCAGAAGGCACTGTGACCACACCCTGTCACACTTTGGTATAGTGAGAGAGAAGGGGTGGATCTTCCTCTTTGGCTTCTGGTTGCTGACCCAGCTGGATGTTCCAGGGAGCAATAGAGGGAGCAGTACCTTTAGAGAGATAAGTCGGGGCCCCCGTGAATGAGGCCAGCTAGAGACAGGATACTACCTGTAATAGTAATCTCTAGGAGAGTAAGATAGGTAGGTTAAGTAGCAAGAGCAACTTGGCTCCAACTAGGAGAGATAGCAAGGAGGTAGATCTCCCCTCAAGCAAGACTGGCCTGTAGTATAGGGACAAAGCCTAATAGGGAATTAGGGCTAGTGAGTTCCCTTATCCAACGTGTGGGATCCATGTCACAGTGCTGAGATCCTAAGGGTGTATCTATCCTGGTGTGACGCTATCGCCTCAGGGAGTTCCAATGTGCTATCTCTGAGGGACATGTAGTAACCATGTCATGATTGTCTGCTGAGCTTTTGTGGCTTTGTAAGTACAACCCCGTGGATCATTTGTTTTTGACAAATAAAAGTTTTATTCTGTTTGACTGCAAGAACCTCCTGGCGCCCATTCTTTCCCTATTTTATTGCACAGTAGCCTGTGGGAGTTGTAGCTACACTACACTACACACACCTTTAAGATTACATTTAGCCAAGGCCCTAGCCTGAATGTTAGAGTCATGTGTAACCATGCTCTAGTGCACTAGCTGGTGATTAACCCCGTTGGTCTGTATAGCCCAAAATAGTGTTACACCCCCAATTAACAAATATTCCTTTTTTATTTGTCAATCCACCTCCATAATGGGTAACTATCATTGACCCAACCAGTTAAACTAGCTGCAGTCCCATGGATTTCATACCTCACCAGACTTGAGAACTCTAAACAGGCTCTAAACGTCTGGGACAAAATAAAGTATAAAACAAAATTACTATCTCAGCACACCCCAGCAGCTCTTATCTTAGGCAAACCAGATTTCCTCCCAGGCTTAGAAGGGAATGCCTTCCAATGGTGGGAATCTAGAGGCCTCATGGCACTGAAACACTTTTATGGCTTATCAGGCCCACTACAATGGAATAGAATCCAGCAGCTCCACTCCCCTCCACTAGGGGAATTATTTCAATTCCTACAGATACTTCTAAATCGAAATCTAAATACAGTGGAACAGGTACACCCTCTTCATCATACCTAGAAACTATATGTACTACTTATTCATACTCTAGAGGGTTACTATCCCACTTAAACCAAATTTTGAAAGAAGCCTACTCCACACAAATGCTACCATATGTTTGAGCCTGGTAAGGAGACCTGGGCAGACCCCTGGATGAGAAAGAATAGCTCAAAATATGGGATTCAGCAGCTCACAGCTCAATCAACGCTTCTTTACTCAAAGTGGGTGACAAGGTCTTATTATACTGGTACCTGGTTCCAAGCAGGCTACAAAAAATAAATAACTACTATGATCCCCAATACTTCAGAGGCTGTAGAGCGGAGGGCATGGTGTACCACATATGGTGGCAATGTCCCAAAGTGCAAAGAGTGCAAAAAACAAGGATGTGTGTTTAGCCCATGTGACAGATCACTTCAACTGGCACTAGGGACTTGACAACAATATTAGTTGTGATAAGGCAAGCAAGTAAGATGTAGACATAAATACCTGTATTTTTGTTGATGTTCTTACTGGAACTGGGAGCTTGCCCTATCTACATTTGCATGAGTGAAAATTATAATGAATGCTTTAAAGCTCTGAATTTTAGCTCTACCCAATGCAAAACTGAAACACAGAAAAATGTAATCCAATACTACAATTATTTATTCTTTATCAATCATACAGCACGACAATCCCTCTTCAAAATGCTGACCTCCACATCTTAAGCATCCACAATGCATTTTATTCTAAACATATTTTTTGGAAATCTAATTTGAATGAAATAATTATTTATTTGATTTTGTGTTTTTTTTCATGTTAGAAAATAACATCTCAACTGTGGACTGAAGAATGACCTTTGAACAGTTTCTTCTGTAAAGTGTAAAAATGTTTAATTCATTAGACTCTATTAAAGATAGGTTTTCTGCTGTTAAAATGAGTTTGTTTAATGCTTCACAGTTTGAATTTTGTCTGCTTGGGAAGCTCAACAAGTTGCTCTACAGGCTTCTCTTAGGAGGGCTAAATAGAATGGATTGATCTATGTTTTATTCTGAGTTTCTCAGCATAATTGACACAGAGGATTTATGGTGCATTTGGTAACTCCCTAACTCACACAGTAACTTTTCTACAGAATAATATCAGAACACTCTGTCCTTGAAAACTTAAAATTTTATCTTAATATAGAATAGCAATGGCAATTTAAAGCCTCCCAGGTAAAATCTTCAAAGACCAAGTTGTTGCTGATAAAAATGGATAAAAGTCGATAGTTTAGACCACTCAATTGCTTTTAAGATTTCCATCAAATACATCTCAGCAGTTGAAACTGACTAGAGAGGCTTCCCAACAGAGTTAAAAATCATAAAACATTGACAAAAGTGCCTTTGTTTCTTTTCAGCAAACAGATTATGGACAAGCCTAGAAAATAAGGGCTGTATATTATTTTTACTTAAAGTGTGCAAAATTATATATAATATGATCTTATATACATGTATTTAATATGGGTTAAATAAAAAGAATTACATTTATTTTGTTAAATGGTATAGTAAGTATTTACTTTTTTTTATTTCAATACATTTTTATTGATTGCAGCAAAAAATTTGTACAGAACATTATTTTCAATAAACATCTTAAACATACATATGTTGATATAACATATCATAAGTAACAAATGTCATTACAGTCGGTGTTGAGATATTACCATGATAACAACAGCATTTTAATGTACCGTAATATACACAATAATGTACATATGTTAAAATAATAATAGAAACACTGACTCTAAATAAGAAACAGAATGTAATTATAGCGCAAAAAGGGATGCTAGGGACACCAGACCCATATCTATACTCAATCCAGGGACTCCAAGTTTTCTGATGAGTGTCTAATAAAATGCTGGTCATCTTCTCTTGGGACATAATCCAATCAATTCTGAATTGTACAGGATCAAATGGGATGCGCTTTTGTTTGCAAGCATGTGCTAGGGTCTTTTTAGCAGCGGATATGACAAATTTGAACAGTCGGAATTGGGCATGGTTTAATCCCTCAGGTTTAACACCTAATAAAACTAGTGCAGGGTCCCTAGGCAGAGAGACATCAAATATAGAGTAAACCATGTTGAAAACTCTGATCCAAAATCTACTCCACCAAGTGTGGTAAATTGTGCCTATTTCACCGCAACCCCTGAAGCAACCCGAGTCAGCTGAAGGAGAAAATTTAGGTATCCGTGCTGGGACAAGATACCAGTGAAAAATAGCTTTATAATTGGACTCCTGCAAGGACACATTATTCGATGATTAAGTCCATGCTCGGCCGCATTCTTTCAGATCTAATTCTCTCGAGAGATCCTTATGCCAAGCTAACATATATGGCAACATCAGGGGCTGCGGGGAATCAAAAAATAAATTGTGTATATACAAAACTACGTAATCTAGGAGACGATTGCACCAGTTCTCCAAGGCTGTTACTGATACTCATAACTTTAGACCATTGGGAGTGAACAAAATGGAGAATTTGTTGAAGCCTAAACCTTTCCCCCTGAGGGATAGAGAACTTATCTATCAACTGTTGAAGGGAAAAAGGACCTGAGGAAGTACCAAACTGACCCAATGCCCAAGTATTTACTTTTTATATGCTAATACTGTTAACATTTTTAATGAATTATTTGTTATAAACAAACCTTATCCTTATACCTTTGATGTAAAATACAAAATCAGTGAAGCACCATTTTAATATGCCTTAATATTCCAAATCAACAAGGCACTGGATATACAGGTATTGGATCTGACATCTGGAAACCCATTATTCAGAAAGCTACAAATTACATGAAAGTCATCTCCCACAGACTCCTCTTAATCAAATAATGTTTAAAATTTTGTAAAAATTATTTCCCTTTTCCCTGTAATAAGAAAACTTGTATTTGAGCCAAACTATGATATAATTAATCCTTATTGGAAGAAAAACAATCCTATTGGGTTTAATTAATGTTTAAATCCTTTTTTAGTTGTCATAGTGGCCCAATTATTAAACCTCGATTTTTTCTGGTGGAGGTTTTTAGGGGAAAAACTTTTTAGGGATTTATAATACACCAAAGCTGCTAAAAATCCGAAAATACTACATCTCATGTAGAAGTCTATGGCAGATATCCCTGAGGTTGTTTCTTGACATCGTGATCTGGATGGTTTTCGTCTGATAATCTAAAAAAGTAGAGTTTTCACGAAGAAAATTCGATAAAACCGAGTTTTCAGAGCGTCAATTGTACAATATGAATTACCGCTCGATTTTGTCACGCTGTTTTGTCACTATGATTTTTTGGAGAGAAATTATTCAATTTGTGGCAGGGAGTTTGGTCATCTTTGTTTTCATACAAAAATTGATTAATCAAATTTTAGTAAATAATCCACATAATGTATGGAGATCCAAATTACAAAAATACCCCTTATCTGGAAAACCCTAGGTCCCGAGCATTCTGGAAAACAGGTCCCATACTTGTATTTACAAAACCACTTTACTACTGTATACTCAGGGTCGGACTGGGGGGGGGCAGGGGCCCACCAGGACTGCTGTCCAGGGCCCCCCGCCCCCTACTCCGATGCGCTGCTTGCGCGCACGCATGGAGGCGCTTATGTGCGCACATCACCATACACATGTGCAGACGGTGCCGCTTGGCGCATATGAGCTGACAGCGCTGCACAGCACAGAGAGGGGTCATCCGGAGAAGGGGTCTGGCCCGGCGGGGGACAATGAAGGTCAGGCCCACCAGGTTTTTCACCGTGTCCCATGGGGCCAGTCCGACACTGTGTATACTTAACATTCTATTTTGCTACCTGGGCTATTTTGGAAGAACTGAATGAATGATATAATAAGTTGGTCTCTTCACAGAGTAATACGTTGGCCAGAATCAGAATGGCTGCGGCATTCCAAAATCCTCATGTGCTTTGAGATGAACACCAGTCAGTTTATTGATGAACTATGAGTACTTAAAATAAGTAAACCAACTAGGATGGTACAGGTTCAGTAGAGACTTAGGGGCAGATCTATCATATCATAAAAAAAAAAATTCAAATTCAGTGAATGGGATCTAGCCACAAACTCAAATTGAATTCAAATCTATTTGGATTTGAGTTTTTTCATCAAAAAAACCTTGACTCAACAACTCCAAATTGATTCCAGGACGTCCCCCATAGGCTAAAACAGCTATTCGGCAGGTTTAAGGTGGCGAATAGTCAAATTTGAATTCTTAAAGGGCCAGTACATGATAAATTTCAAAATTCCAATTCAATTTTTTTTTAAAAAAACTCTTCTAATCTAATTTTAACTTTTCCCTAGTTGAATTACACTAAAATAAACTCAAAAATTCTAATTTTTAAATCTGCCCCTTTATATATAGTAGACACAAGATCAACAGGTTTCAGGTAGGCTTTGTTTAGGGGTGTTGGAAAAATGGGGTTGGAAGGGGAAAAAAAACTTTGTGTAACTAGCATGGGTCACATAAACCACTATATATATATATAAATGGAGTTTTGATAATCTAATCAACAATGCTATGTTAATATTTTCAGGGGGAAAAAAGAATTCTGAATAAAATTCCAGTGGGGCCACTCCAGCTGAATATTATGCACCCATCCATTCCAACTGCGACTACTTGATAGGATTTCAAATACCCTAAAGGAGTTTAACAACATGGAACCAGCCACCATATGGTCATTTGCGCTACAGTCCTACAGCTGGGGCCCACACTGCACAGCTGGCCTCGCTGTCTGAATGATAATAATCTAGTTGCAACTATGTCATATGGAGAAATATGTGTGCACAGTGGGTAATGAAGACTTCACCAAGCAATCCTTTACAGTTACTGCACACAACATACACCGCTGATTCATAGTCTTAATATTTTTTCCAGGCAATTGATCTTGGCTGGCTTCGGTACTATACATAGTAAAACCAATGCCATGTAAATCTGACATCTCTCTGGGCTAATGGTCCTTCTGGGTAATTATCGTTGTCGGCTTGCTTTTCAAACAGAAAAATACAGTACACTTGAGCGTCTGTTTTGGAGCTTGATCATTTTTTAATTGGTCGTTATGAATACGTTTCAAACAAGGAAGGCAAGCTTGAAAAAAGTAATTTGATATAAAAGTTACAATTTAAAAAATTAAATGCGGTCATTTTGGATTTTTTTTTTTTTTAAAAAACTTCAAATAACACATTTTAAAGAAACAGTTCCGCTTTAGAGGTTCAGTAACGGGTTTCAGCACCTGATTCAAAATTCGAGAACATTTTGCATTTACAATAATGACTAGATGTATCACTAGCCAGTAAGCCCATCTAAAGATGGATCTAAAGGGAGTTATAAAGGAGGATAAGCATTATTGCATTCGGTAGATTACGGAATTGGGTTTATGGATGAATAAAATTAAAAGTGTATATCATTCCAAAATAAGTGGTTTCATTATTGTTGTAATTTTATTTATTTTTATATTTATTTATTTATGTGTGAATTTATTTGTTGGAGGGGGTGCTGTTGTAGTATGGAATAACAACTGAAAATGCAAAGTTTTCGCTTAATTTTATGTACACCTATTAACAGGTCTCATTGTTTGTTGGATGGTCAGTGACTTATCCCAATTCATGTAACAATGTAGCAATAAAAAACAGAAACCGCTCTGTGCAGTACTAATATTTTATTGATGGCCCTGGCAAAAACTGACTAGCTGCTGATTATTAGGCTGAAATGATTCCATTGGTTTTTGTATAGGCCCTGACCTATCAAAAACAAAGACATATATTTTGCTTGTTTCATGTAGTCAGCTGCAGGTCAATCACTGGTATAGAGCTAAATAGGGGACACATTTTTACTATAGGCTACAATGGAAACTTGGCAGGTGGTTAAAGTAATTAAATGGTAACTTTACAAATTCGAATTCAAATACAATACAGGTATGGGACCTGTAATTCAGAATGCTTGGGACCTGAGGTTTTCCATATAAGGGATCTTTCTGTAATTTGGAGCTCCCTACTTTAAGTCTACTAAAAAAGGATTGTTTTGCCTCCAACATGGATTACTTTTATCTTAGTTGGGATTAAGTACAGGCTACTGTTGTGTTATTACAGAAAAAAAAGAAAATATGTTATAACAAATTTAATTATTTGATTAAAATTGAGTCTATAGGAAATGATCTTCCCGTAATTCAAAACTTTCTAGATTACAGGTTTCCGGGTAATGGATCTCACAACTGTACAAATCAAATGCTGAATTCTGAAACAGTGCTGATTTACTGTAGCTAATATATGCATTGCATGGTACACAGAAACCAGTGTAATTAACCCACATTAGTAATAAATCTCTATACCTTTTGGCAAAAAATATGCTGGTGACACAAGTTGGGGGTGAAAGGGGAAGAGTGATCACGCAAAAGAGTAAGCCTGTTACTAATTGGGAGGAAATGTGGTGATTACTTGGGAGATGCAGGAGCAGCAAAGATGAAGGTGGGCTGGAATTGGGATTGAAACGGGGGAGGAACAACAGGTAATTTGACATTTACAATCAAATACATTGGCATTCATTTTGTAATACCAGTCCCAAGCTTGGCTGGTGTTTTACTGGCTAGGTGGGTCAAATAATGGTCAGGTACCAACCCTAAATGAGTCATATGTTACCGTGGGTGACACTGTGCCATATAAGTGCCAGTTCCCAATTCAGGTGTTATCCAGGTGCTCCCAGAGGTAGTCTTTGAGTTTAGTTCTGAAAACATTGAAGGAGGATTCTCCCAGAGAGATTCGGGAATGGTAAACCAAATATAAGGAGCCGCAAGCATGTCCGGATTGAGAATTAAAATATGCCCTGGCATTTCAGGTACACAGAGGCCCAATCAGCCCACACATAGGCACAAACAGCCCCCAACCAGCCCACTAAATACTGACTTTCTATGGCACCTTATAGCAGCCCCTCTGGCATTTGCCAGAACCCACAGATTGCCAGTCCGGGCCTGGCTGCAAGACAGGAGGGTTTGATGCGGGGAAACAGCAGTAGAAGTGAGGGCAGTGTCGGACTGGGACACCAAGGGCCCACCAACAAATCCGGCCCTGGGCGGAAATATGATTAGTTCAGTTTTTGTTAGATTGAGTTTGAGGTGGCACTGGTTCATCCAATTTGAGATAGCAAGGAGGCAGTTAGAGATTTGAGCCTCTGTTTCAGCTGTTATTGAAGGGGTGGATAAATATATTTGGGTATCATCAGCATATAGATGATAATTAAAGCCAAATGATCGAATGAGATCTCCCAAAGACAGAGTGTACATGGAGAACAACAACAGGGAGAAGTACAGAGCCTTGTGGCACCCCTACATTAAGTGGAACTGGAGATGAGGTCTCGTTAGCATAGGAGACAGTGAATGATCCGTTAGAAAGGTAAGAAGAAACCCAAGATGCAGCCTGGTTAAGACTTATTTGAATTAAAAGTTATATTTGAAGCATGTATATTTTGTTCTGTATATTTCGAGTTGCTCCCTAAGTTTAGCTGAATGAGTGTAGCCGAGAGTAAAGTGACTTTGCATCATGTTGTAGAATGTCTAGCTATTGGGGCATCTACAGAGACATGAAAACGATTGGTTAGCCAATAAGATCGTTCACAGGGTAGAGATAAACGCTGCCCGTGGCCAGCTTAAATCTGAAAGGAGACACATTTTGTGAAAAGGAAGAATGTGAATGTGCATTATACTCTTAGAAGGAATGCACTTTAAAAAGTTGTATTTCGGGTTGATTTATTGAAAATGTCTGCAAAAACCCTACTAGTCTTGCCCATCTATTCCACTTTCTGCTTCCTCCTTTCCCAGGTTTATGATTGGTTATCTTATATGTGTATTCGTTAATAAATGTCTGATGGATATTGCAGTGTCCAAGCATATGCGGAAGCAAACTGTACAACTGTCATTATAGTCGCCTTCCTTCAGGATTTAATACAGTGGGTGCGCGTGACATCGTTAGCTCCTCCCTCTTCACGCGGGTGCGCGCTTGCTGCAACTTCCTGAATGAGGGGAGTATGGAGAGCGCCGCTGGCAGCTGCCTGGTACTTTGCGTTTTGACGCTTGTTTGCGCTGCCGAGTTCAACTCTGAGCTGCCTCTGGTCATCAATACGTGGTCTTTTCGGAACGCGACCGAAGCAGGTGACAAGGCCGGCCATGACGTCAGGGGATAAGGGCAGAGAACACACACTGCTTCCCCATAACAATTCCTCCGATGACATAGAAAGTTGTTTTTGGCTGCAGGGCTGTCGTAGCGTTTAAAACGCAGGTTTCACGTGCGACATAAGTCATGTGCCAGTGTGTTCCCTCTATGGGGGATCCTTATAAAAGTGTGACAGCAGTGTAATGTATAGAGGAGGGTCGCAGGGTCTTGCCATGTCTCTCTATCTTAAATGATTCTTATAGTTAAAGGGATACTGTCATGGGAAAAAAAAAAAATCCAAAATGAATCAGTTAATAGTGCTGCTCCAGCAGAATTCTGCATTGAAATTCATTTCTCAAAAGAGCAAACAGATTTTTTATATTCAATTTTGAAATCTGACATGGGGCTAGGCATATTGTCAATTTCCCTGCTGCCCCGGTCATGTGACTTGTGCCTGCACTTTAGGAGAGAAATGCTTTCTGGCAGGCTGTTGTTTCCCCTACTCAACGTAACTGAATGTGTCTCAGTGGGACATGGGTTTTTACTATTGAGTGTTGTTCTTAGATCTGCCAGGCAGCTGTTATCATGTGTTAGGGAGCTGCTATCTGGTTACCTTCCCATTGGTCTTTTGTTTGGCTGCTGGGGGGGGGGAGGAAGGGGGTGATATCACTCCAACTTGCAGTACAGCAGTAAAGAGTTATTGAAGTTTATCAGAGCACAAGTCACATGACTTGGGGCAGCTGAGAAATTGACAATATGTCTAGCCCCATGTCAGATTTCAAAATTGAATATAAAAAAATCTGTTTGCTCTTTTGAGAAATGGATTTCAGGGCAGAATTCTGCTGGAGCAGCACTATTAACTGATTCATTTTGAAAAATTTTTTTTTCCCATGACAGTATCCCTTTAATTTATCCTCTAAAGTGCTTGAAGGCTTTGGAAATTGATCACCTCTTTTTACTTCTTTTTACTTCTACAGGCTACTGTCTCCTGCTAGCGTTAAAGGAACCGTCATACCAAAATATCAAAGTGTTTTAAAGGAGAAGGAAAGTCGTCTTGCACTTGCCGGTGCCAAATGTTAGGCACCCCAAGTGATTGTATTTACTAGGGATGCACCGAACCCACTTTTTTTTTGTATTCGGCCGAACCAGCGAATCCTTCGTGTAAGATTCGGCCGAATACTGAACCGAATCCGAACCCTGATTTGCATATGCAAATCAAGGGTGAGGGAAAAATAGTGGTGCGCAGCAAAGCCGGGCCAAGTTGGCCAGGCGCCCAAGGCAACCCGGCCGACTACATCGCCCCCTCCTGATGCGCATGTGTGCAAGCGCACCGTCACGAATAGAAGCCGAGCGTGCGTGTGCATGTATGTACAGTAGATTGCGCACATCCCACGGACAGGCACAAAAACCATGCGCAGAAGATTGCGCACGTCACGGAAGAAGAGATTGCAGCCACAGGTGGGGAAACAAGGTTCTGAACTAGATGCACCGAATCCAGGATTCAGTTCGGGATCTGGCCTTTTTCAGCAGGATTCGGCCAAATCATTCTGCCCGGTCGAAACAAATCGAATTTGAATCTTAATTTGCATGTAGAAATTAGGGGCAGAGAGGGAAATCACGTGATTTTTTGTCACAAAACAAGGAAGTAAAAAAGGTTTTCCCATTCCCACCGATAATTTGCATATGCAAATTAGGATTCAGTTCTGTGTTCAGCCAAATCTTTCACAAAGGATTCGGGGGTTCGGCCGAATCCAAAATAGTGGATTCAGTGCATCCCTAGTTTATATAAACAAACTGCCAATGGGGGCAGCCATTCAAGCACAGGATACACAGTAGATAACAGGGTCTGAAAAATACTGTAGAGCTGATCTGTTATCAGTTGTGTATCCTGTTTCTTTCAACTTTTAGCAGCTTTAAATGGCTGCCTCCATGGCTACACAGCAGCTTGTTCAAATAAACTATTTTAGCATCACACCAGTTTTATCAGTGCAGCACAACAATTCCAGTGCTTTATAATTTCCTAATACATAGTCACAGCTGTTGCTGTAAATATTTCTAGTATATTTCCCATTCTGGAAATTCTAACAAAATATCTGACTTCATTTTTGTTTTCACCCTATTCACCATTCATTCCATAACAGAAAATCAGTCTTCCTAGAGGCAGTTAAACAAAAGGGTAAACGTAACCCATCCATCCAGAGAACTAAAACCTTGTCAAAGGCATTTTCCAAGAGCGGCACCTCAAATTCAGTAATATTTACAGCCCTATACTTGTGCCCATGCATAAAAGTTGTTCTATTAGAACAGACAACAAATTGTAGTTACATGAGAGCCCGCAACATAATTGTTGAGAACACAAAATATGCAACATATGGAACAGAAGATCTGTATTGCAAGGGGATACTGTACAGTCTATATTAAGCACAAAAAGACTTTAAATTGTAATGTTGTTTTGTTGCCTTAAATAATCCTTCAAAAAGTATAAATGGTATTGTGTGTTCTGCCGATTTATATATTTCATGCAGCATGGAGAGTGCTGGAAGCAGGCGGTTCTGTTTTGGATGCAGTTGAGAAGGGAAGTGCTCAGTGTGAAATTGATCAGTGTGATGGCAGTGTTGGATACGGTGGAAGCCCTGATGAAAACGGAGAAACAACTTTAGATGCTATGATTATGAATGGGTATGTAAATCTCAAACTGAACTACATTCTGTGTTACCTTTGCAGCCGTATGTTATAGAAAGTAAACAAGTTAAAGCAAATTCACTAGGTGGAGGAAAATGTGTTAGGCACCCACCAGTGAATTAAATCTTTAAAGTGGACCTGTCACCCAGACACAAAAATCTGTATAATAAAAGTCCTTTTCAAATTAAACATGAAATCCAATTTCTATTTTTTATTCAAGCATTCATAGCAGTTGTAAGCTCATTTAAAAATCTCAGCTGTCACTCAAATATTGTCTGCCCCTCATCCATGCCTTAGGCCATAACCTGCTTGCTATAATTATGAATTCCCAGACCCAAGGAAACAAGATTCAAACAATTTATATTGTGTAATTAAAGTTAATTTTGCTTGACTAATGTGATAAAATAGGATTTTGAAATATTGTTTTTGGGAGACGGGTCCCCTTTAAAGGGGACCTGTCACCCTAAGAAGTAGTTCCAAATATAATTTTATGATGATAGCCAAGCAAAATAATCACCTACTCTATATTAATTATTTAAATATTGTTTCTTTCGGTCCTTGAATTCACAATAACATCCAGCGGGCAGGAGCTATTTTGTGGACGTTGTTATTAAGGCAAGCTTTGTACCATGCCAAAATCTTGTTTATTCCCCAGAATTGGGGCATCTGATGAGCATGCCCATGCACTGGCTACTAGGGATGAGCAAAAGTTTTGCTGCAAAAATGACGCCCATAGATTCCAATTGGTGAAAAAAATTGTTGTGCGTCAAAAAAAATTCGATGTACCGCATCGCTCAACTAAAAAAAATGAATGCCCATAGACTTCAATGCATTTTGGATAATTTCCGGCATTTTGCGAATTTTTGGCGAATTGAAACAGGTCCGATTCGGCCGTTGCGACTGGCTATACAATTAGATGGTCAGGAGGGAGGGGGACTGTGAGGAGTGCATTGACATCTAGGAATAGAAAGTGAAAGTATTTGCCTGTCCCGTCTCTATGGGGTATATTTATCAAAAAGTGAAGTTAGAGATCGCCACAGTCCTCTAGATTGAAATTCTGCCACTCTCCATTCATTTCTATGAGTATTTATCAATGGTTGAAAGTGAAAGTTCATCCTTTGATAAATACGCCATTCAAATTAACATAGAAATGAATGGAGAGTGGCGGAATTTCACTCTAGCAGACTGTGGCGATCTCTAACTTCACTCTATGATAAATATACCCCTGTGTCTTCTCAAATTAGACATGAAACATTTATTAAAACTAGGGAGGCACCGAATCCAGGATTCGGTTCGGGATTCGGCCAGGATTTTGCCTTTTTCAGCAGGATTCGGTCGAATCCTTCTGCCCAGCTGAACCGAATCCTAATTTGCATATGCAAATTAGGGGCGGAGAGGGAAGTCGCGTGACTTTTTGTCAGAAAACCAGGAAGTCAAAAATGTTTTCCCCTTCCCACCCCTAATTTGCATATGCAAATTAGGATTCGGTTCAGTATTCGGCCGAATACTTGCCAAGAGAGGAACATACTGCTTACTACAAGAAATTAGAGGGATGTTGAGATCACTGAACTTTTAGGAAGACAGAAATAATAACGCTGGAAAACAGAAATTAACTTCCACTGTTAGAACTGGTGGAAGACGTGGTAGAGTATTGTCCAGGTCAAGATCTTACTAACAAAATTAATTTGTTTACTGTTGACATGAAAGGAACTGTGACTCACAAAGCATATGAGTATTAAATCAGTCAACTAATAATAATAATAGTGGCACAGGGACCCACTTGGACCCCTGACAATAGTATCTGTAATATAATGCCAGCTCTAATATTTCTGTAACATGCTTCATCCCAGGTGATCTATAACATGTCAGGGCGTTTAACAGAACACCATTAAGAGTGTTATGTCTGCAATGTAAATATATGTTTAGAAATACTGATATTTACGTATTTTCCAGTAATACAATGGAAGTTGGAGCAGTTGCTCAACTGAGAAGAATCAAAAATGCTATTGGTGTGGCCAGAGCAGTTATGGAGCATACCAAACACACATTTTTAGTTGGAGAATCTGGTAAGTATGACAAGGGATTTAAATAGTTTCAACCAAATTATATTCCCTTTTGAATTATTTAGTACAGCAATTACAACCCAGTAGAATAATTAGTATAGGTATGGCACCTGTTATCCAGAATGCTCAGGGGGTTTCTGGATAAGGGATCTTTTTTTAATTTGGATCACCATGCCTTAAGTCTACGAGAAAATCATTTAAACATTAAATAAACCCAGTGTGATTGTTTTGCCTCCATGTTAAATAGGCTTGACACTGGGTTATAGGTTTCTATAAACACATTTACAGAGAGCAGTCATAATATAGAGTTGGCAATGTTTGGCAAGAGAGGAACAAACTGCTTAATACTGGGGGATGTTGAGAAAGCTGAACTTTTAGGAAGACAGAAATAACAATGCTGGGCTAACAGAAATGAACTTCACTGTTAGAACTGGTGAAATAAGTGGTAGAGTATTGTCCAGGTCAAGGTCTTACTAACAAAAATGTATACAGTTATAGAGCCTGTTATTAAGAAAGCTGGGGAAGGCAAGTATGGAGATCCAAATTTTGGAAAGATTCCTTATCTGGAAAACCCTAGGTCCCAAGCATTCTGTATAATAGGTCCCATACCTGTATAAAAATCTTGTCCCTGCATTTTTAGTTACCTGTCCCCTTAATATATATTTTACCCCTTAATGAGTACTCGTTGTTTACTAAGATAGTATTGGAAATAGTTTTCTTTATATGTCTTCAATATAAGTAAAACTGTTATACAGTAGTAGGTATTAAACAGATTTGTATATTACAAGACATGTACTGAATTTTCCACATTTTAGCTTCATTGTTTGCTGAGAGTATGGGCTTTATGCGTGAAGACTTAACAACCAACCGTTCACGGTCCATTCATTCTAAGTGGCTTGATCAAAGCTGCCAACCAAATTACTGGAAGGTATGTTATACATGAAATTCTGTATACATAATTGCTTATTAGATTCATTGCCAGAAGTGGATTTTTTGTTTGCTTAAGACACCACTGCTTATCTAGGTATTTTTAAAGGCATAAAAGCAATGCAGCATGTAGTGAAATTAGTAACAAATAAAAAGCAGACACAAAGCAAAATTGTAATGTATTAGTACCTGACACCTTGTTCAAATATCCCCATAAGGTTTAAAAATAATTACGCTTAATTAATTTCTGTAAAGTGCTTGTAACCAGGCCTGGATTTGTGGAGAGGCCAAAAAGTCCTGGGCCTAGGACAGCAAAATTTTAAAGGCGGCATGCTGCATCCTAACAAGCACTGCGTGCTCCTGTACATGAGAGTGCGCAAGTGGGTTTTGCATTAAGAACAGGCGCTAGGATCTTGCGGCCACGGGAGGCGGTGCGAGCGCATGCAAATCGTCCGGCACTGGCCTCGGGGAGCCGCTTTAGCAAATCCGGTCCTGCTTGTAACACACACAACATTGGTAGCATTAGGCACTAATGTTCCTTTAAAATGCTCTGTTCATTTTGTATTTATAAATGTTCTTCTGCGTAACAGTGTATTGTACGTTAGGTCTGAATGATTGCTAAAAAAAAGATATCTTACTTATTTGAAAACAATAATGCTTCATCGTATAGAGTTTCAGGGACATCTGCCATTGACTTCGACATGACCTTGACAGGATTGAGATGGAGTATTTTCGGATTTTTTGCAGCTTTGGACAAATCTCAAAAAATTTGAATTTTTAAAAATTCCATGAAAAATGTCTGTTTTCCGCCTAAAAACCTCAACCATAAAAAAATTCAGGTTTAATAAGTGGGCCCCTATGTGTACGATATACTAAAGGGCTAATTTACTGACAATTGCATTTCTATTTTTTACACAAATCTCTAAATATTTGTGGGTTACCTATTTATTTCTGTTTTTTTTAAGTTCTAAAAATTTGAGATATATTAAAGGAAAACTATACCCTACAAACAATGTAGGTCTCTATAAAAAGATATTGCATAAAACAGCTCATTTGTAAAACCCTGCTTCATGTAAATAAACCATTTTCATAATAATAAACTTTTCTAGTAGTATGTGCCATTGGGTAATCATAAATAGAAAATTGCCATTTTAAAAAATAAGGGCCGTCCCCTGAGATCGTACGATTCATTGTGCACACAAACAAACTATACTTCTTGAGCCAATTAACAGACAGAGTTGTGTCTTTTGCTTCCACACTTCTCCCTGTTACAGTTAGAGTTGTAGTGAAAATCTCTAATACAAAACTTCACCAAGTAAACCTATTAAATGTATAAAAAACTTTTTTTCAGATTGTTTAGTGATTTTCCATTCGTATTTTTTTTTTTTATTCGCATCTTTTAATTCATTTCATGACGTTTGTGGTTTTAGAGAAACTAAGTTTATTTGAGTTTGCAAAAACCAGTAAAATTCAACCTTTAATAAAGAGGACACCATACTGTTAGGAGCATTAGTGATGTAGTACATGCATAATAGTGTTGTATTTATAAAAGTATGTAAAATGGTTTACAACTAAAGGGATAATCAATTACAAAAAATGGTATAATTTATGAAGGTGTGTATTTTGAGTTACTCCAGAAATGTATTCTTTCAAAAACATATGGTTTCTTGGGCCAACTTAGTGTTTAGGGGCTTTTCTAGCACCTAAAATAAAAACAGTATGGTGTGCATGTATTTTGTGGTCTTTACATGCCATGTATTTTGGTGATTCTATACGTAGTGGTCAATTTTACTGTTCAGAAGGCTTCTGACCTTCAAATGTAATGTATTTTTATATTCAAGAACATGTAGGAGATACAGTGTTGTAAAGTGAACGTTTTTAGTTAATTTACATTTTTTTCTAAAATCTACTAACTTTAGTGTTTAATATTACAATTACACAACAATTCAGACAGACTTCAGGAGGCCCATTCATTAAGTTCGAGTGAAGGAATAGAAGAAAAAAAACTTCGAATTTCGAAGTGTTTTTTTGGCTACTTCGACCATCGAATGGGCTACTTCGACCTTCAACTACGACTTCGAATTGAAGGATTCGAACTAAAAATCGTTCGACCATTCGATAGTCGAAGTACTGTCTCTTTAAGAAAAAACTTCGACCCCCTAGTTCGCCACCTAAAAGCTACCGAGCTCAATGTTAGCCTATGGGAAAGGTCCCCATAGACTTGCCTAACTTTTTTTGGTCGAAGGATAATCCTTCGATCGTTGGATTAAAACCCTTCGAAACGTTCGATTTAATTCCTTAGAATTAAGATTATTCCTTAGATCGTTCGATCGCAGTATTTGCGCAAAATCCTTCGACTTCGATATTCGAAGGATTTTCATTCCCCAGTCGAATATCGAGGGTTAATTAACCCTCGATATTCAACCCTTGATGAATTTGCCCCTAAAAGTTCAGGTTGTCCTGAAAATGATTCCAAACTGAATAACTGAAAATAACCCCAGGAAATTTTCCTAAGGGAAGCGCACTAGTCCAAGTCACAGATTTTTGTTCTCTTAACCAGTGTTTGACAAATAGTATCTATTTTTATGTCTTACAGAATGTTGTTCCAGATGCTTCAAAATCGTGTGGTCCTTATCATCCAATGAAAGGAGTAATAAATGGAAAGCAGTCTCATCTTCAGCAGAAAAAAATCAATGTGCATAACCATGACACAATAGGTACATGCAATGCTATTCTGTACATTTGTTTTAACAGAATCTAAGTTTTTCATTGCAGTGTGTTTGGCATTACCTCTGTTTCTCTCTTTTTTAAAAATTTGTCAGAGCTCAATCGGTGTAACATCGATTGTGGTATAAAAATAATTCCATAAATTCAAGCATAACGTATGTGTAATACAGAACTCAGCAGGTTTATTATTGTTTGATACATTTTTTACCAAATTTTTTTTTTTTTTTTTGGGGTGTGTAAAATAAAATTTTTTGATTATAGATATGTTGCAAATTTTAAAATTTGGTTTGTCTTCTCTCGTGGTGTTTCTTGCCCTTTAGTACCCATTTAAGCACACCTGTATTTACATTTTTATTCAGCCAATCATTAGATTGCACCTGTGCAAAATTTATTTTTAGTTAGTTAGTTCTTGCAAAGTCACTGGATTTTATTTCCTTCCTATTAGGGATGATTGCCATCGATAAAGCAGGAAACGTTGCAGCAGGAACCTCTACAAATGGCGCAACTCATAAAATTCCAGGGTTAGTGTTCAAGTGTAACTAGTTCATTTTGATATATTCCCTGCTAACCAATTATGTTGTTAAACCGTGGTGTTTATTATTATCTTGTAAATATTTTACCTATTAACTACCCCTGGCAGATGATGAGGGCATTTCTAGGTATGTTTATTTTTAGCAAATCAATCTAGTCGCAAGTCCTTTTTTTCCCTTTTCTTTTTAAATAAAAGATATTCGAACAAAGTGCATCAGTCTTTCAGATGGAATAGTAAAATGATGCGATAAAGGGTTTGTCTGCTTACTTTTCTGCTATCATTACATATTTCACACAGTTAAACAAAATGTTAAATTTGACAAAGGTAAAATGAGTAAACATGGAACATTGTTTTTAAAATTATTACTGGGGGGGGGTTCTCAGCCCCCCCTTGGTCCCCCCAGTTCTGACGTGCATGCATATTACCCATGTGAAAAAGTAATTAAAGGATAAGGAAAGCCCAATTCATTAGGGTGCCAGTATGTTAATAGTGTATGTTAGTGCCTATAGTTTTGTTTTGGAGTAATGTTGGTAGGCTGACAACTACTGGGAAAATTTACCACTCTTTATCCAACTTTTTTTTTCCTCCTAATAGAATTTCACACAGAAATATATACCTAGATGAAGAAATTATACCCCATCTAGGTATACTGTTCAACCAGGAATCAAACATAAATTGGATATCCCCTTTGTGTAATAAAGTTGGTTGCTCAATCACACGGTGGTGGGGTTCGCCAGGTCCACATAAACTTCAGGATACAAATAATGATTCCACTGGAGAGCTGGTTACAATTCAGTGTAGTGTTTTTATTGAAGATGCATAAGGTGCTTATGCATCTTCAATAAAAACACTACACTGAATTGTAACCAGCTCTCCAGTGGAATCATTATTTGTATACTGTTCAACCATGATATTTAAAATCAATAGAAAATTTCAGAATTTCTATTTGAGGTCACATAATATTATCAGTGTCACTAATCGCCAAACTATGGTTACGGAATGTGAAGTCCATAATTTTAAGCCTTACAGAGTCTTTTGTGTTTTTTTGAGTCACTTAGCTTTTCATTCAGCAGCTCTCTGGTTATTTCAGCAGTCTGGTTGCTAGGGTCCAAATGATCCAAGCAACCATGCATTGATTTAAATAAGAAACTGGAGTATGAATAGGAGAGGGCCTGAATAGAAATATGAGTAAGGATAAGTAGCATAAACATAAAAAAATTAATTTGTAGCCTTACAGAGAACTTGTTTTTTTAGATGGAGTAAGTGTCCCCCATTTGAAAGCTGGATAGAGTCTGAACAAGAAGGCAAATTCAAAAACTGTAAAAAAAAAAAAAAAAAAAAAAAAAAAAAGGTGTCCAGTTAAAACGTTGCTTAGAATTGGCCATTCTATAACATACTAAAAGTTAACCTAAAGGTTAACCATCCCTTTAATGAAGCTAAATATATAATTAAAGGGATTGTTTACAGTTCAGTTGTTTCATATAGTTCATCTGAAATGAATAATTTTTTAAAACACTTACTTTCTATTTGTGGTTGTTTTTCTCATGTTGAAGGTTATAAAATTACATTTTTCACCTTCTTGTGTTTTTACAACATTCTTTAGAACTGTTCTAAATAGATACATTTAGTTGATGCATTTCTTATATTTGTCCCTGCTGAGCAGAATCCCTGAGTTTATTAAAGGCAGCTGTTACAATAGTTGCTAATATTCCACAGATGCTGCCAAAAAATCTATCAACTAATGTAGCAAATTGTAACAGTTCAGAATCTGCACCTGACTGAGCTGCCAGACTGAAACACCAGAGACAGGAACATTAAACTTCAGTTATGGAATAACGGACAAAAATAAAACATGAAAAGCAACTGAAAAAAACGAAAACTACTGAACCACTGTTTGGAAGGTGAATAACCCCTTTAAAACAATACTTGGTGGTGCTTCAGTAGTACAGTATAACCACTGAGTTTTTATGGAAAAGATTCCAGTTGTTTTGTCATTTTTAGAAAATCTTTCATAAACATGTAATTTTTTAAAATATTTCAGCCGTGTGGGTGATTCACCAATCGCGGGTGCTGGAGCATATGCGGATAGCTCAGTGGGAGCTGCTTCAGCCACAGGAGATGGAGACATTATGATGCGTTTTTTGCCAAGGTACACTGCTTGCTCCCACTGCTGTCAGAGTTTGTATTAAGCTTTTTATATATGTGACCTCCCTGCATCTTGTAGAGAGGTTGAATTCTCCTTGTTTGAGTTTTTTTCCACCAAAATTCGAGTTTTTGAGTTGATTTTTTTTTGGTCAAAACTCACATTTTTGGGTTAAAAAAAACTTGAATTTTTTGAGATTTATTATACCCCGACCCTGGAAATAGCTTGAATCCAAAAACACACCATCTAAAACCTGTCAAAGTCATGTAGGAGTCAATGGCAGAGGTCCCTTGAACAATTTTAAGATGTTCATAGGGTTTTGTCCAAAATTTTGAGCTATTCGAATTTTCGGGTTTCACAACTCAAACTCGCAGAATCAAGTATTTTCCATTCCAATTTTTTCTTAAATAAGATACCATTCGAGTTCTGAGTTCATTCGAGGTGTAAAAAACTCTAAACATTCGAACTTTGACTTTAAAAAAAAGCCCAAATGTGAACCATTATACATAGCAGTAAGAACTGGCAATTGCCATAGATTATGGAAAAAGATCACTTTCATGTTTTGATTGTGCACATACTATATATATATATATGACTATTGTGTAAATTTTATACTTATAAATGCTGCTTAGTAATGTTATCAGTTATCTGTGCTTTGTGATGTGGTTTGTGTCACACGACTCATTAAAACTCATAACAAATAATGTACCACATGTTGAGAAATATAAGGATATTAGAACTTCCCCTCAGAGTTTTATGACCTGATATGTTCCAAGTGTATGATCAATGGCAGGGATAATCACAAAGTTTCCCTTTGCTTGCTGTTATAACTCTGTATTGGGCTATGGAGGGATGGAGCAGTGTCTTTGATTTCAGATAGAGTACTGTGATGCTGTCAGTGTTATCTCCCCCACCCTGCCTGTATCATGTTCTAGTCAGATTACACAGTAAAATTGAAGGAACAGTCATTCCGGGGGTTCCGAGGATGCTATAGCACTATACTGGGTTCCACAACTTCAGAGCCCTTCAGAACACAGATGGGATGTGATTGGAGAATTTTGCATAGAGAATTAATTAATAAATGTTGCAATGATTTTCAGATTGGTGGTCAAGACGCTTAAAATCAATTATTAATATAATTATCAGTAAATCAGGAGAGCACTTTGTGTTTATTTACTTTTATTCTTACATTGCTGTGCCCTTTTTATTCATGTTGGCTATTCATGATTGCATCCTAATTTGTAAAGCTGGTCCTGCTAAATGTTCCTTTTAGCTACCAAGCAGTGGAATACATGAGGATGGGAAGTGATCCTACTGCAGCATGCCAGAAAGCCATCGTTAGGATCCAAAAGTATTTCCCAAATTTCTTTGGAGCTGTTATTTGTGCCAATTCAACCGGAAGCTACGGTATGTGTCTTCTATATTTATTTGCAAAAACTAATGGTATACCTACTCTTTCCTAAGTGCACTTTCAGACTGTATTTCTCTTGTTTCTGCATTAATCCGAGACACTAGGGTGGTTAGGTTATACGTTTCATACACCAGGGAACTGAAGTGCAACTCACAACTGCTAATAAGACACAGGCAGTCACACAGCTCATTATAAATTGTGTCATAATAAGGATCATAAAGGGAATAACCTTTGTTGTGATAGAATCACAAAGTACAGAAACAGAGGGAGTTTTAGAAGGGTACATATGCCAACTCCCTGTTCTGGTGTTTCTCCCCATCTTTCCAGACTTTCTTGGATAGTAGAAGTTCAGTCCTGCTTTAAAGCGGACCTGTCACCTATACTTAAAAAGCAGTATAATAAAAGTCTTTTGCAAATTAAACATGGAACCTAAATTCTTTTTTTCATTAAAACATCCATCCCCGTTATAAAGGTGTTAAATGTCTGAACTGTCAATCATATATTGCCTGTCCCGCCTTTATGCCTGAGGCATAGAGGCGGGGCAGTCAATTACTTTCACTTTCCATTCAGCACTTCCTAGATGTTACTGCACTCCCCACATTCCCCCTCCCTCCTAACACTCTATAATTGTGTAGGCCATTGTCTATGGGCATTAGGTCCCCCGTTCTGGTGCATACACAATATTTTGGGGTGCTACACAACAGTGTCCACAAAATGGCTACTGCCTGCATGCTGTGATTGTGTAATTCCTAGACCAAAGGAAACAAAATGTAAATAATAATTGTATTGTAAGTACATTTTATTTTGCTCAACTAACATAATAGAAAATAATTTGGAATTATTTCTTAGGGTGACAGGTCCCCTTTAATGCCATTATTTAAAGAGATACTGACACCAGGAATTAAACTTTTTTTTACATCTATCTTAATATTGCCTTTGAAAGCTACTTATAACTTTGCCATAAAGCATTTGCACAATGCTTTTACATTACATGTCTGTTGCCCCATGTTCCTGTATGAGGGGGCTGCCATATTTGTGCAGCAGGAGTCCATTAGTATTAGAAACTGTAACTGACAGGCTGAGATGGGACAGTCAGGTTGGCAAAACAGTCAGGTTTAGGAACTTCAACTAACAATAACTTACATAAACAGACCTCTCAGCAAAAAATGATCAGCATGACCTATAGGTAACTTTTAATGTACATTCATATTTTAAAAAGTAGTTTTTTAGTGTCAGTATCACTTTAAGCAGGACTGAACTTCCTATATCCTCAAGAAAGTCTGAAAAGATGAAATGCATTGGGATCACATCCCCTGTGAGGAAGACACCAGTACAAGGAGTTGGTATATGTACTCCAGGCTGTGCAGCATTTGTAGAGGGCAGTGCCAAGAGAGCCATCTCCTTCAGTGGGTTAGAGACACTACAGAGAGACTCTAACTTTTTGTATTTCACATATAAATATATCAAAATGGAGCACCCACCAAGAATGGGAAAAATGATTTGTAAATGAACGCAATATCTCTCTAACTTTCTATTCTCTGCTCAGCTAGTCCTCACTTGTGAAGCCATGTAGCAGAAGCCTGCTCTCTTGCAAGACAAGACTCCAGTTCCCACAATACCCTGCATGTTTTGTCATAGGTCTTTATTCACAGACAAGGAAGGCATTGTGGGAAGTGGTCGCTGGAGTTCCCCTTTAAATAGATAGTGCCATGAGTGATTGTGTGTATCTATATCTTCACAGGCTGTAATTCAACCTTTTATTCCTTTAATAAGTGTCACATGAGCACTGACACTATATTTTTTATTAACCTCATAGAACCGGTTTAGCAAATACCTTGAGCAAAGCCTTGAGAAATCCATACTACAAATTGTTCACAAGAACCGCACATAATGATGGAACATATCATTTAATTCTGGCCAAAATTTGCAGAAATCTACAGAAAGCTCTTTAGATGACTCCATCAGCACTTCAAAGCAGTCCGAGATCAGTCATTGTGCAGGGGGCTCATTAGTGCGGTTTAGTTCAGCAGCGAGTACAATTTACCGATCAATAAGACTTATTAGATTAGACTGCTTATTTCATGCTTTGATCTTTCGCTTCCCACAGTTTTGTGCATGGATGCTGCGCCAGAGCAACTCATTACTCTTTAATCATCATTAAGATGCACTTTTCATAAGTTACATGGACAGTTACGGAGTTGCATATCCCTGGTTCTAAATGTGCTACATTCAGATCAAGAGGGCATTTGATGGTTTTTTTTTTTCATGCTTGATTGGTGTTTACAAGTTATCACGCAATACAGCCGTTTAACTCCGTAGATCATAAAATATACTTTATAAAACATGGCCCTGTCTAGATTTTACAATTCTGGGTTACAGGCTAATCAGTATGGTACAGCACTCTAAAAGTTTGCAAATTATTAAAGAAACAAAAACACACAAAAAATGTATTTGACCTAAAACTATATTTGTCTTGTGAAAGTGTCCAAACGAAGCCCAAAAAACTCGTTCTGGCAGTTCACTGGTGAATGGGATCTAAAGGCAAAAGATTATAATCTATGTGTTACCATAATATGGACCCATTTTGTAATCTAAACTTACTAAAAACTCTATACCATTTGCAAGAAGGAAGCATTGAAATTTAGCTTGCCAGGCAAATCCACTCTGCACTTTAGCATCCCCACTAAACATAAAGAGCCTTGAGTCATCTCTGTCTCCCTCTATTCCCATCCACTAATAAGAATAGAATAGGCATGTTTGTTTATATGTACGGCTTCACAAAGTACCTAGGTTCAGATGCGCCTGCGCCATTCTTATTGGAGGATGTGATGGCAACCACCTCCGATGTTAATTTATATTTAGTATGTGCCCATATTAACTAAATGTTATCCCTTTGTTCTTGCAAATGGTACAGAGTTTTAAAGGACATGTAAGCCCCCCACCCCCTGCCTTACAAAAATGTAATCAGTGAACAGATTCTTTGAAATCTTTAGATACCTGCCACTCTGGTTGTTAAAAGGTCAAAAGTAAGGCTGGAGCATCCCCATAATCACTTAGAAATCATTCTCCTCCTCTAACCCACTTGGCCCCCTCCCTCAGGAATTTACTTTGGCTGTTGGCTCATGAGCATGCTCAGTTCTTCTCAGCTCAGATTATTCCAGTCTAAAAGCCAGTAAATGCTGCTTCCCATAGAAACTGTAGCTGTCTGGTCCTATTTTTTCTCCTGCCCACCTCTCCAGTGTTCAGCTTAACCATTACAGTGCTCAACCCCAGCAGAACTTTTTATCAAAGCATGTTGTGCCTGTGTAAACCTGCATTCTGCATTGCATGAACCTTACAGCATACATGTCCCAATGTCACTGATGATGTGTCAGAGGGAAAATGGCCGCCGGGTGAAAGCTATTTGTTTTAGGAAAATGTGATGGCGCTGGCAAATGGAGTGGGTATATGCAATACAAATGATGTGGCTTGGGTGGGGAAGATATGCCCAACTTATATACATGGTAGGAAAATACAGGCTTTATGTGTCCTTCAATAAGTCTTTATTGCAGAATGGGTTCATATGCTGTAGGGAACACAGCGGGCAATTATCTTTTGCCTTTTGGCCAGGTAACAAGGTTTAATTTATAGTGCCGTACAGAAAATGAGCCAGACCTCCACCTAAAATTAGCCCTGTGTGTCATAGTCTTTAGGTCATTTTTATTACCTGCTGGTTTGTCCTTTAAACTGGCTACCCATATAGTGAAACGTGTGGCCAACCACCACCCCGTTTATGGGCTATTTTTTGACTGATGGCTTCTGGTGGGATGTTTAAGAGGTCATCAAAACATGCTGACTTTACACTTGCCCTCTTCCTAAGTCTAATATTTTACCAACCAGGCTGATCACTAAAAATTTACCATCATTCTCCAAAATGAGGACATAAAAATGTCAAAAACTGGTCTCCACTGCTGCTACTATAGGTAGTCTTTGTCTAGTGAAATCAAGCTAAGCAGCCATGAAGTTTATTTTGCTGCTCTGGCACTTCATTCTATTTGGAGTTCTCACGTTGGTATGAAAGTACAAGTGCATGATAGACTTGATATAAGATTACTTTTTATATACAATGCCTATTCGCCTTAATGTTACCCTACATCATCCCCAACCTTCTTTTTTTTCAACCCGTGAACCACACTGAGTTGGTTGAACAAGTTCATGGGTGACAAACCAGGGCTGTGATTGGCTATTTATTAGTACCCCCCATGTGGACTGGCAGTCTGAAGGAAGGCAGTACATCTGATTTTACACCAAAACTTGCCTGGAATTCAAAAATAAGCACCTGCTTTGAGGCCATTGGGAACAACAGCCAAGTGGTTGGTGAGCATCATGTTGCTCCATTGCCACTGGTTGAGAATCACTGCTCTATAGCACATGCAATGGGTGTACTTTAGTGAGAGCAGACTTTTATTTAACGTTTAATTTTGATTATCCTGTGAATAATGCTGTTTATAATTAGCAGTGCTCTCTAAGATTAATGCTTATTAAAATAGACCTTTGAACCCTAATATTTTCCCTTATCCTTCTAGGTGCTGCATGCAGCAAGACTCCAGGTTTCACTGAGTTTCACTTTACAGTCTTTAGATTGGGACTTTCACAACCCCTAGATGAAGCAGTGATTTGCATGTAGTATGAAGCCACACTAGTCAATCAGTGCATTTGGTGAGCGGAGGGAAGTATTGAAAGATCCTGATCATGCAATCAGCAGGGAGCATCTTTATCACTGAGATGCACTGCAAAACCAACAGGAAGCTGGCAAACACCTTGGCACGGGAAGGCGAATGATCAAAAGCCTAGAACAGAACCAACGCTTACCTGAAAGGCTAATGATTATGAACCTACCAAGCAAAGCTCAGGAGGAGATGTAGGGTTTAACATTGGTTTGGATATACACGTCAAAGGAAAACTATAACCCCCAAACAATGTATGTCTCTATTAAAAGATATTGCATAAAACAGCTCATGTGTAAAAGCCTGCTTCATGTAAATAAACCATTTTCATAATAATATACTTTTTTTAGTAGTATGTGCCATTGGTTAATCATAAATAGAAAATTGCCATTTGCCATTTTAAAAAATAAGGGCCGCCCCCGGGGATCATAGGATTCACTGTACTCACAAACATACCAACAAACCATACATGTTAGGTCACATGAGCCAATTAACAGACAGTGTTGTGTCTTTTGCTTCCACACTTCTTCCTGTTACAGTTAGAGTTGTAGTATTTCTGGTCAGGTGATCTCTGAGGCAGCACACAGACCATCACAAAATGGTGGCTCAATGCAAGAGATGTAAAAGGGCAAGATTTACTTAATTATATAGATCAGTTTGGTAAGAATCTTTAACGTCACTTAATATGATATAAACTATCTGTAAGTGTTCATTTTGGGGGTATAGTTTTCCTTTAATGTAACAATGGGAATGTATAAGAGAATATAACTACCTATAGGTTTTGTGAAGTCTATTAAATTGCTTTTTTTTTTTTTGTATATATGTATATATATATATATATATATATATATATACACACACACACACATTAGCTAACTACTAATCTTGCATACAAAAAAAAAAGCGCTCAGGGTTTGTCTATCATTCTGTAGATAACCACTGCTATCCCTCAGCTTACTGATACGGTTGTTAAAAGTTATTAAATGGTTCCTGATAATGGTATGTGACGTGGCAATTAAAATCTTTTCATCTTTGTTATATGAAATGGGCCAAGAGTAAATATAATGGTATGTTATGGCTAATGGAAGACAGGCGTTGTATTACAGAAAGAGGATTTTGGAAGAGAATATACTGTAGGCAAACCAGAGTTGGAAGCCCTTTTGACGTAGGACAATCCCAGTATCAGGAATAACAATTTATTTCCACAACTTCGCAATTAGCAATTTAACAATCCTGGGACAAATATGAACATTGCAGGAACTCGGATGAAGCAGCGCACACTCCTCTCCTCACAGTTTGATAGTTTGAGCCCGGTGCACAGTGTAGAGGGCACGGCAACCCTCAGGAATACGTACTAGACAAACAAAATCACTGGCACACGTGGCAATTCAGGTGCCGGGTTACCCCGTGCTCTTTATTGTGCGGACGTGCAACGTTTCGGGGTGACAAAGGGGTTGACACCCCGAAACGTTGCACAATAAAGAGCACGGGGTAACCCGGCACCTGAATTGCCACGTGTGCCAGTGATTTTGTTTGTCTAGTACAAATATGAACATTCCATTTCGATTGTTGTAGACGTTTGATCTGGTTTAATTTATTAGGATCGTGTTCTTGCCTCAATAGCATTGTTGCTGGGTTGCCGTGCTTGATGAGAGCAAATGTCTGCGAGTAACAGAAGATAATGCCAGTAATGCTCATTAGTGTTTTTCTTCTCAGCAGCTGTAATGTTTTTATGCTATAGGAGCGCCCTCCACCTGCCTACATCTTGTCAGAGGAGGGCACCTTCAGTTGCGCTGAAATGTTACAGTATAAAATGGCTAGAATATAACATTATTAGTCATAAGTTAATGTTTTAATGAGTACATAATTTAGCACATACAGTACTAGGCAGATGGGTGCAGATTTAAGTTGCTGCTGAGTCTAGACAGAAAACTTTAAGGTAGGGTCACAAGGAGCAGCAATGTAACAATAAAGGAGTTCTTCTAGTAAAAGAAAAGATCGCGGTCAGGGCCAATCGTGTTTGACTGACAAAGATTAAAAAAAAAAAACCACATACATGATTGCAACATTCAGCGCTATTTGATATTTATTAGAAGACCATTAAGATATAGTAAATCCAGACATTTGAAATTTCACTTTATTAAATTGCATGTGCACATTTGAACATTGTTTAGACCAGTCTTTTTGCAACAGGAAAAATCTGTCTCCATCTCAAGCCAGGAAAACATTTCTTCAGTTATTCGAGTCAACTGCTGTTTTCATAGAGATGCAGGTTGCAGGGCTGCATTGATTGAATTTACATTAAATTGCTGGATTTCCTAGATTTGGAACCCCTACGTTATTAGCACCCATCCATGGGTTGAGTATGGCAAGTGTCCAGTCAAGATAATGGTGGTATAAAGGTGATGGCTTTAATGGCTAACTAAGAAATCATAGCAAGCTTTCAGAACATTTTAGTTCCATTTTCAAGATGAAATAAAGGAACTAAAATGTTCTGAAAGCTTGCTATGATTATATTAGTTAGCCAATAAATGTATCACCTTTGTTATTATTTTTTCCTGTGACTGGCACAACAACTTTGTACAATGGTGCTTAATTTATTGCTGGAGCTATTGTAGTTATCGTGACAATTTTAGCTAGCTCCGTCAGACTAAAATGATTCATAGTTTTGACTATCAATTATTAAATAAAGGTTTTATCATTGCAGGAGACACAGTAAACAGTTACTGCTTTTAAAGAGACCCTGCCACCAACCTGGGCTACGGTAGCTGATGAAAAAAAAAATACATAATCATTCAAAAAAAAAAAAGGTCAAAATGATCAGTGTATTCAGAATTATAGGCTGCTGAATCTGACAAACCCCAAGGTTTTCCCTCCAAGTTCACACCCATAATTATGGCCAACAGACACACTCAGGAGTAAATGGGCTGAGCCAAGGCTTTAAGTTTGGTGACTGGGTCAACTCCTGAAACAATGTTGCATATTGGCTGATTACTAAACCTGGAGGAGACCTGACTTCCACGTTATTGTTTTAAGAGCCAGACTAAGAAAACAGAAGGGGGACATACTACAGAACGCATTTTAGGACATCTTCCAGGGAAATCCCGGTCCTCCATGCGATGTCCTATGGCTTAGGAATGCCACATCGGGTGTTTTTACGGTCAGTCATCCTCAAATGCTGCAGTCACACCTCTGTCCTCTACCCTCCCTTCTCAGTTTTCAGCCACACAAACTCCCTCCTCAGCTCTCCACTGTGGAGGGAGAAACTAGGACCCAGGACGCATGTCGGATGGCTGAGGAGGGAGGAGCGAGGACCCATGTCAGATGGCTGAGGGAGGAGTGAGGACACAGGTCGGATGACTCAGGAGCTGACAGCTGAGGAGGGAGGAGCGAGGTGTGACGTCAGCTTTGAGGGTGAGGTGAGTTGAAAAGCAGGCAATGTTGCATTCCTCTAGCATAGGAGATTGCATACAGGACAGGGATTTCCTCGGAGGATGTCCTAAAATGCATTCCATAACATACACAGCTTTCAACTGCAATTATAAATAATATGCGTATTACAGGCCCTTACAAACAGGTAGCTCAAATATTATATTTAGGTAAAGCGCTAGGTTTATGCAGCACTTTGATGTAAAACAGGTTTAATGCATGCTGCTTCAGGCAACATCAGAACCCAATCTGAGACTGACATACAAGGATTAAAAACATGGATATTATGATTGCTTCTATTGAAACAGAAAAGGAAAGCGTTACAATACAGTATATCTGTTTCACGTCTACTCTGTTTTTGCCCATTCAAAGAAGTTACACTGTTTATCTTTCCCCATCGGGCAGACGTAAAAATTCTTTCCGTTGTTTGGGCCAATCTTCAGCACTGTTCTAACAATACACCGTTTCCCATGGTTGCAGAATGGGAAATGCAAGTCTGCCCACTGTAAAACAAAAATTCCATTAGGATAGATGTATTCATGGTTTTGTTCTGGTATTTAAATATCTTATTGTTACGGTTTCAATTCCCCAAAGAGAATAAACTATTGGGTTTTAAAATTTCCATAAAATGACACAAATTAGCTTACTTCAAAATATTGACAACGGCGTTCTCTGGGTAGCGAACAGGTATAAAACGATCTCCCCTTGTTTTCTCCCTCCTTTCTCACAACCTGGAGAGCACATGGAACATTGTGTGCACTGCACTGTGGGTTACCAGTTTTGGCAGCAGCGTCTCCGGTCATTTTGCTCTGAGGAGAACTGCAATACAAGTTACAAAACTAGTTCTGCATCTTGTCAGAAAGGCATGGGATTATACAGAAAGCTTCAGACTGGTGGTTTTCTGGATAAGTGGGTAAAGTGGAGCAGCACACCATAAAGCTATTATAAACCAGACAGAAGGCTAAAGAGATGCCAAATTTATATGTGCCATAAGCCATAATTAATGGGCCATTTCATAGAGGGCCATTACAATATTAAAGTGTAAAAATAAAAACTGGAGTGACTGGATGTCAAACATAATAGCCAGAACACTACTTCCTGCTTTTCACCGATTGGTTACTGCCTGGTAACCAATCAGTGACTTGAAGAGGGCCACTTGGGTCATATCTGTTGCTTTTGAATCTGAGCTGAATGCTGAGGATCAATTGCAAACTCACTGAACATTTATGTCCTATGTGGTCCCCCTTCAAGTCGCTGACTAACTAAAAAGTTGCAAAGCAGGAAGTAGTGTTCTGGCTTTTATGTTAGACATCCAGTCACTCCAGTCTTTCTAATTTAGCCAAAACTGTAATGTATAAACATTTTTTATTTTGCACAGCCTATTTACCCAGTATTTTTACACTGTTCCTTTAAATTTGCCTGCAAATTGTGCCTATTATAGTGGGATAACTACATATTTATGTTAATCTACGTAGTTCTTTTTGCTGGGTAAATGACAGCCCTGTTAGGATGACTATACTAGTAAAGGAATAATGTGGCTATGGACTGCAACACCATATCACCCATCTGCATCTTGCAATAGGACAAGCTGTCATGGAGCTTACTTATTAAATCTTGTATTACACTATAACATTCAAAATAATCAGATTCATGATGGGATATGTATTCATAATGTTTTATCTTTGTATGCTAGAGCAGGGTTACCAAACTATTTATATAAACTTGGGACAGTTGGTGACTAGACATACACTTCATACAGTTAGGTCCATAAATATTTGGACAGACAACTTTTTTTTTCTAATTTTGGTTCTGTACATTACCACAATGGATTTAGAATGGCAAACTTTCAGCTTTAATTCAGTGGGTTGAACAATAAGATTGCATAAAAATGTGAGGAACTGAAGCTTTTTTTTCATTTCAGGGGCTGAAAAGTAATTAAACCATGGAGTCCAATGCTATTTCATGGGCAGGTGTGGGCAATTCCTTAGTTATGTCATTATCAATGAAGCAGATAAAAGCCCTGGAGTTGATTTGAGGGGGGGGGGGGGTAGGTGCTTGTATGTTAGTGATGTGCTGGTCGAGAATTTCTCCACCCGCACCCAACCCTAACCCGCCTGCTCCCTACCCGCATTCGAGCCGGGCCCGCTGCTCCCCTTTAATTATAGACCCGGCCCGCAGTGACGTCACAAAAGGGGCAGGGCAGGCAGAAGTCTATAAATTCCGGCTCCGGAAGCCGGCAGTACTAGGCGACCCGTGCATTTTGTCCATGGGTCGGCCTGAACATCACTATTGTATGTGGAAGATTTTGCTGTGAACAGACAAAGGAGCTCTCCATGCAGGTGAAACTAGCCATCCTTAAGCTGCAAAAACAGAAAAAACCTATCCAAGAAATTGCTACAATATTAGGAGTGGCAAAATCTACAGTTGGTACATCCTGAGAAAGAAAGCACTGGTGAACTCAACAACACAAAAAGACCTGGACGTCCACAAAGACAACAGTGGTGGGTAGTCCATGGTGAAGAGAAACCCCTTCACAACAGCCAAACAAGTGAACAACACTCTCCAGGAGGTAGGTGTATTGATATCCAAGTCTACCATAAAGAGAAGACTGCATGAAAGTAAATACAGAGGGTGCACTGCAAGGTGAAAGCCACTCATAAGCATCAAGAATAGAAAGGCAAGATTGGACTTTGCTAAAAAAAACATTAAAAAAGCCAGCACAGTTCTGGAAAATCATTCTTTGGACAGATGAAATAAAGATCAACCTCCACCAGAATGATGGCAAGAAAATATTATGGAGAAGGTGTGGAACAGCTCATGATCAAAAGCATACCACATCATCTGTAAAACATGGCGGAGGCAGTGTGATGGCTTGGGTGTGCGTGGCTGCCAGTGGCACTGGGACACTAGTGTTTATCCATGATGTGACACAGGACAGGAGCAGCCGAATGAATTATGAGATGTTCAGAGACATAATGTCTGCTCAAATCCAGCAACTGAAAGCCGCTGCAGTAAAGGCCTGGCAGAGCATTAAAATGGAAGAAACCCAGAATCTGGTGAAGTCCAAGAGTTCAAGACTTCAGGCTGTTATTGTCAGCAAAGGGTTTTCAACCAAATATTAGAAATTAACATTTTCCAGTTTTTTAATTTGTCCAATTACTTTTGAGCCCCTGAAATGAAGTGATTGCATAAAAATGTGAGGAACTAAAGCCTTTTTTTTTTTTTTTTTTTTAAAACAATCTTTTTGTTGAACTCACTGAATTAAAGCTGAAAGTCTGCAGTTCATCTGCATTGGAGTTGTTTCATTGAAAAGTCATTGTGGTAATGTACAGAACCAAAATTTGAAGGAAAAAAAAAAAGTTGTCTTTCCAAATATTTATGGACCTAACTATTTGTGGGCCAGGTTATGTAGATATCTTCCAAAGACATCAATGGAGTTCTTGGGCAGTCTGCAAGCTAAAATCATCTCTGGGAAGAGCTAGCAGAATTAAAAGTTGTGCTTTGCAGCATCTTATCTGGCAACTAATTAGAAAGCCACATTTACCCATTGTATAATCTTCATAATGTATTCTTTTCAAAAACACATGCAACTTTTTAAAGGATCAGAGATACTGAAATCAACTCCCCACATTTAAACTTGAGACTACATATTCATGGGCAATGGATCTATCATCCAGAATGCTTGGTACTTGGGTTTTCTGCCTCTCCATAATGGGTTCTTAATAATAGATCCCATACATTCTATAAAAATTGTAAAATAGTTGTAATAATTATTATACAATTTAACCATTTCCATTATGACCCAGTTTCTCAAAGTTTACCTTATTGTGGAACTGAGATGGATTGTGTTTGATGTGGTGTGTCCCGTCTTAAGTTTCTTTTGTGGATGATTAAAAACATTGTTGCTTGCTGCTGAATGTCCATTCACTGCATTCAGAGTGTTTGTCCAGTGTTCATTCTCATTACTTCTCTTATTAGAAGGGGTTTTTGTGTGGTAGTATTTATTGTTCAATGGTACGTCAAAAGTAGAACGGTTCAAGATATTCTGCTGACTGTTTTTATCGGCAAGACCTTCTTTTGCACCAAAATCTGTCAGCACCAAGGTCGTATTACCAAACGCTGTTCTTCTGTTTAATTTTAGTTCAGGAAGAACTTTTGCAAAATTATTACATGGGTATTTCACAAGGTCAGTGTTGAGTTCTGCTGCTTCATCACTAACTGCAAGAGACGAGACTGGAAAATGGAGGAAGAGCGATTACAAACTTGCAGTAAATTATGGCCTCTTGTCATTTCATGCTCTATCAATAAGACCAGCCCTCGCCGACTTTCATGTAAATTGAAGTTGCAGAGCTTGAAATGTACAACTGAATCTTGCATTCTAAATATTAAGACAGTTCTCAAGTGGAATGGGATTTCTAAAATAGGGGGGGGGGGTCAATACATGATACGAGTGCCCTAATGTCAGGGTGCTGTATTCTCCTCAAGAGTAAAAAATTAAAGTGTAACAAGCACTATGCTTTCGTGATTTTAAAAAAAGAACTGCAGAGGAGGTATGCATTTAAAGGGGAACTATTGCAAAAATGAAAAATAAGCTTCCTCATATTGAAGTTAGAAACTTTCTAAATACAATAAATTTGCATAATTTCTGAAATAATCAAGTTTACCTTCACTGTCCCTCTCTCAGCATCTGTTTCTCTTCATTCTGTATTCTTGCAGCAATTGGGCGTCAGATCCAATCCCCCATATGCAATAAAAAGCACTACGTTTGCCCAGGAGCAGTTACCCATAGCAACCAATAGGATCTTTGCATTTAAGCAGGTGACTAGTAAGTGTTACCTTCGTATTGGTTGCTATGGGTGACTGCCGCATGGGCAAACAGTGTCTTTTATTACATAACCCACAATATATCTTATGGGGGGGCTTCCTTTACTAGCTCAAATAACAGATTCCAGTACAAACAAAATTTTTCTATTTACCATAATTTCTATTTCCAAGTCACTCTAATGGCAGCATTCACCAACAAGGGTAATCCCTCCCCTTTAGGTCATTGGACAGGAAAAAACACAACATCACATAAAGCCCCCTCCTCCTATACCTCCCTCAGTCTTAGTAACAAGCACTTGAAGGGTGGGAGGTTGGTGAATGCTGCCATTAGAGTGACTTGGAAATAGAAATTACGGTAAATAGAAAAAAATTCTACCTTTCCCAAGTCACCAACATGGGAACTCCCGAAGCAAGAAAGAAGGGCGGGACTACAACACTGCTGCAATAATTATTTTAATCACACTCATTTAGTGAACAACCGACTGAAGAACCTTCCTCCCAATTCTGGCTTCTTGCGAACTCAGTACGTCCAACTTATAATGGCTTACAAAGGTTGTCGCTGATGACCGTCTGGCTGCTCTGCAGATCGCCTCTGGCGGGGCCCTAGCTTCCGCCGCCCAGGGCCAATGGGAAATTACTGCTATCACCAGTGCTCCCTCTTGGTCTATTTTCCTCAGTACCCTCCAGATCATGGGAAATGGAGGAAAGACATAGAACATCATGCTCCAATCCTGAAGTACAGCATCCATTGCCATGGCCAAAGGACACTGGTTTCTGGAAAAAACTTGGCATTTCCAATTCAGATATGTTGCCATTAAGTAGACTTCCGGAACCCTGAACTTCTGGGTTATCTGCCAGAAGACTAAGGAGCCGAGACTCCATTCTCCTGGGACCAATGTATTGTGGCTCAGATAGTCTGCAAATTCTGAACTCCCAGCACATGGAAGGCTACTAATCCTGCCAGATTTCGTTCTGCCCAATTCATAATGGGATCCAACTCCTTCATCAAACTGGAACTTCTTGTTCCTCCTTGTTTGTGAATATAAGCCACTGCAGTGGCATTGTCGGAGCGTATCTTTACCCACCTGTGGGACACTTCCTTTGAAAGGGTGAACAGTGCTTGACCTATTGCCCTTAACCCCAAGACATTGGATGGCAGAGCAAGCAGATTCCAACTCCCCTGCACCGTTCTGCCGGGCACGACAGCGCCCCAACCTGACTCTGAGGCGTCTGTTGTAAAGCTTACCCACTGGGGTTCGAATAGAAGCATGCCTCTGGCCAGATTTTGTGGTTCCATCCACCACCTTAAACTGGAGCGCACCACTTCCGACAACCAGAGTTCTTGGTGAAGCCGCAGAGGATTCAGCGCACCTGACTTGATCAGGAATTGCTGCAGGGGTCTCACCTTGCCCATATCACCATCTGAATGGTTGACGTCATTAAGCCCAGTAGCGACACGCAGTCCTTGACTGAGACCTTTACTTGTCCTACAAAGGACAACACTCCTGTATTCGCTCGATTTTTTCTTGAGGAAGACTTATCAGATCTCTGACTATCGATTTGGGCCCCCAGGAATATTAGACTTTGGGTCGGAACAAGGCAACTCTTCTGACAATTTTGAACCCAACCAAAATCCTGCAACATCTGAACAGCCTTGTCTCTGTTTTTTGCGGCTTCTTCTGCTGAGCCAGCTACTAACAGTATATCGTCTAGGTAGTGATATGTCGGGATTCCTTCTTCCCTCAAAACTTAAATCATTAACACCTCCGAAAAAGTTCTCGTGATGTTGAAAGGCCAAAGGGAAGACATGTAAACTGGAACACAGCAGATTACATAAATTTGAACAGCGTAAATTTGAACAGCTGAAGCGACGTGAGATAGCATGGGCATTACATTCAGCATCGCTATCAGAATATGCCAAAGCTCACCGCATTCCTCGAGGATTAAGGATCAGGCTGCAACCAGCGTTATTTAAGGACAACGCAGAGTTCCTACAGAAATGGAGAGGAATTTTGAATCGCTGCAGCTTAGATTTAATTACCCTGACCGTGCAACAATTACAGACGGGAACACGGGAGTTAAAGCAGCAAGTACACGTGGCGGAGGAGGAGTGCAAGTTGAAGTTGGACACCGACAACACGTTGCTAAAGGAGCTCGAGATGAAAATGGAAAAGTTGCAACAGGAAATCCTACAGGTGAAGCTCCAAAAGTTTACCCGAGACACCAGGGATTACGAGAGGGGCGAAGTCTACACCTGGCAGGACACGAGAAGGAGAACCCGACAATACTGACGCAAGGAAGTCTCTTCGCCCGATACATCCTCAGGTGGATCCACGGATGGGGGTCACGAGTCAGCGGCTTCCTCACAGCATTCTGCGGTTCCTTTTTTAGCGGGAAGCCAGGCAAAACACAGCGGAAAGTCCGGAGGGGCCAAAGGAAACCAAAGCAGCAATTATCGGGACAAACACAAAAGACAGTACCGCAGGTAACGTCGGTGTTTAATTTATCTAAACATGAACTTAATCTAAGCGAGTTGACTGTATTGGAAAAAGGGTTGGGTTTTGTTGCTACTTTCACCACTCCTGCTTTTGCTGCTTCTGTCGATCTGTTTAAGTTTGTACGCTCCTTAAAACTTAAGGTGTTTTTTTCAGATAAAGAGAGTAAGCACGAAGGTGAAACCAATTTGCTGGCATTGAAAAGAAAGCTGGGGGTAAAAAGTAATTTTATCAGAGGCAACACAACCTTCCAAAAAAACATAGAAATAATATGTCCGTGAACGAAAAGGCTGCATTGGGTTCATTACAACATAATCAAAGTATTACCATTATGAAAGCAGATAAGGGTGGAGGCACTGTTTTACTTGACACCAGTGATTATCTAGCTGAAGCTAAACGCCAATTGGGTAATAATAATCATTATAAATTGTTAAATTCGGACCCCACGTTTAAGTTTAGAAATGAATTGAACATTTTTTTGCACTCTATGGTAATGGAAGGTGTAATACCTGATGAAGTTTATGATTTATTGGTCACTGCCAATCCCGAGGTACCGACCATTTATTTTCTTCCCAAGATCCATAAACATCCCACTAAACCACCAGGCCGACCCATAGTATCGAATGTGGGATCAATTTGGCAGCCGATTGCCATATACATTGATACATTTTTACAGGATGTTTTAAACACCTTACAACCCTGTCTACGCGAAACCACAGATTTTTTGAACAGATTGGAGAGTATTAAGTTACCTGCAGGGGAATTTTTGTTATGTTCCTTAGATGTAAAAGACCTTTATACATCAATTCCGCACCAAGAAGGGATAGAAAGTATCCGTACATATTTGACAAAAGGGTCTTTGCCGAATCACATGATAAGTTTCATTTGCAATTTATTGGAATGCATTTATTAAAAACTATTTTCAATTTGAAAAGGATTAGGCTGTGCCATGGGTGCCAACATGGCACCAGCATATGCAAATATATTCATGGACCAGTTCGAGCAGTCCTTCATTTTTTCTAATACGTTTTTTTCCCAATACATTCAGGCCTACATGCGCTATGTCGATGACACGTTTTTCTTGTGGACTGGGTCTAGAGAAGCCTTGGAGGAGTTCCTCCTATATTTGAATGGCATTCATTCAACCATCAAATTCACGATGGAGATGAATGCTACTGAAATACATTTCTTGGACGTAAAGGTTTTGCATATTGATGGTAAATTTGTAACCACGATCTATACTAAACCGACTGATCGAAACAACCTGTTGAAACCCACATCCCATCATCCACCAGGGCTCATTAAGGGTTTGCCCAAAAGTCAATTTTTATGGGTTAAACGCATTACATCGAATGATGAGCTTTACGAAGCCGAGTCCAGTAAAATGTTAAGTAAATTTGTGGAAAAAGGCTATGAAAGGGTTAACCTGGAAGCACATAGAGAAGAGGTTAAAAAGATGCCCAGAGAACAGTTACTTTCCAAAAAAAGCATATCTCCCAGTAAATCAACGAGATTGCCATATATCTCGACTTATGATAGTAATGCCAAGATATATCGGAAGATAATCTTAAAATATTGGGGCATTTTGAGTTCGGACGTTAAATATGGACATTTATTCCGACAACCTCCCTTGTTTTCTTATAATCGTGGAAGGAATATTGGGGACCTGATTAAGTCACGCAGTCAGGAAGTACAACGGGGAAATGTTCCCGTTAGGTCGAATCTGAATGGCACTTTTCCATGTAGAAATTGCGGGCATTGCAATAGCATAATACAAGGGAATTCTGTTACACACCCACAAAAAGGTTCTAAACATACGATAAAGGGCTGCTTCTCATGTGACAGTTGTGATGTAATTTATTGTTTAAAATGCCCTTGCGGCCTTGCATATGTTGGACAAACAACTAGACCCATAAAAATTTGGTTAAATGAACACAAATGCATGATTCGCAATTATAAACCGTTGACCCCACAATCCCCAGGGAAGAAAAACAAGGAGAAAGACACAATAAAAATGAAAAAGGAAACTTTAATGGCAAAGCACTTTTTTGAACATGGCCATCGTGTGGCACAATTAAGATGGCAGATTTTGGAGAAAGTGGCTACCAGTCAAGGGCAGGACAAGAAACGTATGTTGCTCCAAAGAGAATGCTACTGGATCTGGTTACTCCAATCCAGAAGCCCAAAGGGGTTAAATGAGGAATACAATCTGTCCTGTTATTTATAAAGTTTACTTGGTTTAATGCTGGTCTATTCTATCGGGTAATATGATTAGTGCTAATGATTCTTTCCTGCTTCTTTTCAGATGAGGAAAAACTTGTAGACGCCAGGGACAGGTAATGATAAAATAATTTTCATCAAAGTCCTTTTTGGTTTTTAGTAGGGGAAGAGTGTGACTAGAATTGGTTACATTTTAACTTTTGTAAGTTTTTTTATCTGGCATTTTGTAACTATATATTGTTTGTTTATGTTTTTATCTTATTTCCAGCAAACCAGTTTGGCTGTATTAAGCCTGAATGTTAATGAATTTTTTTCACATAGTGGGACACATTCACCGATTACGACAGAGCATTTTTCTACGAATAATTTTTCTATTGGACTTTAAGATCGTGATTGATTTTTAACTTGTAAAGATTACCATAGCTGGTTGGGATTGGATCACTCAGTGGATGGGATGGTTGGAGGGTGTTGCTCTCTATTTTGTATGTTAATTATCTTAATCGTTTCCATTTTATATTGTATGCACCTGGTCACTTTTGTATGCTTGAGAAAGGGGCTCGCCCCGAAACGTCGCACGTCCGCACAAATAAACTGCAAGGGGTCACCCTGCACTGCAATTTACCTTGTGTGCCAGTGTATCTTTCCTGGAAGACATGTAAACTGCACATGTTGATCCCTCACCACCAACCGAAGGACCTTCCTGTGTGCTCTACAATTTGGCACGTGAAAATATGCGTCTTTTGGATTGAGCTTGATAAGCCACGACTCTGGAGGAATTGCCATAGTAATAAAAGCCTCCATCTTGAATCTTCTGCACAAGATGAACTGATTGAGGGTTCTCAGATCTAGAACTGGCCTGAAAGCTCCTGATGCTTTCTTCACTAAAAATAGCTTTGAATAAAAGCCCAACCGATGTTGCGAGGATGGTACTGACTCCATTGCTCCCGACATCCTGATCTGTTGGAGGTAATCTTTGGAATAGTTGACACGCGGAAAACATTGTATCTCTGAATCTTTCAAAATTCCAGTTGATAACCCTCCTGGATTATATTCAAGACCCAAGAATCCTTGATCTTTGAGATTTTCTATCACGAAAGGAATTGCTACTAGGGGGAAGATGGCCTGGACCTCTGTCGCTTAAATCTTCTTTCCTGTGGAAGGAACACACTCTTCCCACCGGCTGACAATCGAACCTCTCACCGTCGTCCTCTTAACAGTCTTCTTTCCATTTAGGCAGAAGGCCAGAACAAAATGCAAAAGTTAGCGATCTGTTGGTGTGCGATGCATGTCTAAAGTTATGTCTGACCAGAGAGCATAATTAGTGCAATGTTTTGACTGGCTAAGATATACAAGATCTAACTCATGGTTTATTGCTATCAGGAAAATATAATCTCTTAGTAGAGGCTGGGCTGTTATGGGGAGGTAGTTGAATAGAGAGGGCAGTGTAGATGAGTTGAAACTCGGCATATGAGCAGTCTGAGGGTGTCAAGTAGGCTACAGTGCGGTAGTAAGCGTGTGTTTGGTGTGTGGGATTATAAAAATGTTCTTTTGGGTTAGCGCTATATTCTTTGAGGCATCCTATAAGTGGACTGTTAAATTTGTTATTTATACGCAATAGAAGCAAACAATATATTTAAGGGAGGTGCACAATAATAATTTGTTTAGATACATAACAAGATGAGGGAGGTTCAAGAGAATTAGATATTAGCCCCACTATAAAAAAAAAATGGCCTTCTAATATGGCAGCTAAGCTGCAAATCTGGGCTGTCATGAGCTCCGTGGCTAAAAATAGTTTCAATTAGATAAGCAATGCTAAGGGAAGGCTATACCCACCAGAGTCGTTATATTTTTGGAGGCCTCAAATTGCTTCGAATTCCAGGCTTTTTCCTCACCGGAAGTAACAAATGAGGGTCCCAAACATATGTAAACTCTCAGGAAAATGGCCAATGGGGTAAAATTACACAGAGGGGAATTCAAACTTTTGGATGCCAACATTCCGGGCCATCGCATTGAGATGGATTTCAAAAGCAGCTGAGCTCTCTGCTCTTGAGGCAAATTCACCAAAAGCGTCATCTTCGTATTTTTGCCAAACCTAATTTTTCAAATAAGAGTTTTGCACATGATAGCGGAAGAATTTTCTCTTTTGTTACACTATTCTCTAGGTTTATTCTATTTCGCACACTTTTTTTCTGAATTGATTTTTTACTCATGTTCAATTCATATTTCCTAATTGACTCATGTACAGGAAATGTGGAAGCCTTCATCTTCTGCTGAAGAACCCTTTGGGATTTCCTCAGTTAGTGTCAATGCCTTCCTGACTGCTTTGAACAGATTGTCTACTGCCGCTGCATCAAGAGTAGTTTCTTCCTCCAAAACTAATTCTCCTTCCTCAGACACACTGTCTCCAGGATCATACTGCCTGTTTTATAAGTGACAAAAGGGCATCCAACTGGGGCATTCCAGCAGCTTGCTGTTGTCCAGTAAGGGTATGACCTTCTGATGGCTGTTTGGAACCTGCAGCATCCTTATGGGGCTCACTGCAAACAAACAAATCCATCAGCCAACTACATAATTCCCGCTCTTTTTTTTCCCCCCAAACTTGAATGCTTACCCAGGACCTTTACAATGTGTTGACTTCCCAGAGCTAGTATCCATGATTAACAGAACTGTGGAAAGAAAACACTGAAATCTCCAGTCCTATCAATTTTCCAACCGTAGTAGAATAAGAGCATACAGAACAATTCTTGCTTGTAGTGTACTTGCTTCCACTTTCAATGGTATCAGGCACGTGTGAATCCGCCAGCGTTTGTGTTTAAAGGTGCTCTTTGATGATGTCAAATCGTCAGTGTAAACACTGCCTGGGTAAGCTTCAACACTCCATCCAACGACCATGGGACAGGAAAAAAAAGACTGAGGGAGGTATAGGAGGAGGGGGCTTTATGTGATGTTTTTTCCTGTCCAATGACCTAAAGGGGAGGGATTACCCATGTTGGTGAATTGCTGCCATGGTGACTTGGGAAATAACTGCCTTTTGCACAAATTCTGCATGTAGAGAGACAGGATATCTGGTGATTTTAATAATACATCTTCTAGGCAAAAGAAGCCCCCTTATAAGATATAGTGGATCTAACTGTCAATGAATATCCGACACCCAACTGCTGCAACAATACAGAATGAAGAGAAACAGATGCTGAGAGAGGAATAGTGAAGATGAATTTGATTATTTCAGAAATTGTACAGAATTTTTAATTGATTGTATTTAGGTTTCTTATTTTAGTATGATGCAGCTTACATTATATTTTCGCAATTGTTAAGTTGTGTGTACATTGCTTTCATTGAAGGTTTAATTATAATTGTGCAGACTGTACACACCCAGTGCTCTTCATTACTTGAAGTGTAAACTATACAATATAATGACAGTGAAACACTTTTGTCAACAATGGATTAGTGCAAGGTTGTACGGACTGGGTTTTATTTTAACCTTGGCTATACTGTTAGTATTGCCCCACAGTTTAGGAACTGCATCTTAAAAACAAACCCTCCACTCCCCCAACTTTTTACCAGTAACACAAGCACCACATCAACTGGGCTCCCACAACTTTTACTCCTGGTCACCAAGTGTCCAGGTTCCTTAGTAGTGATTGATGATCAGGTTTATGGGCTCTTGACAACCTGTCTATCAATTCTTCAGTGTTTTGAAAACTGTATAAGCAAGCTATTTTTATTCATGGAAATGCCAAAAATTAAGATGGACCATCTACTTGGGAATACATTTGACAAGCTATTGTTGTACACAAAATAGATAAGAGATTTATGGCTCAGTTGAAATTACATTCTAAGAACGTATGATCGCCACATTCTTAAAAGGAAAATTAAGCCAATTTAGCAGCAGGTGAGAGATTAAAAATAGTAACTATACTACAATAAAGACGCACTTCTTGACAAAGGGGCGTTTGACCCGTCCGGCAACCACCGTGTTGCATCGGAGACACACATATGCAATTTTAAAACACCAATTATGACAAAGGGGTTTTCTGGGCTTTATATTTTTTATACAAAATAGGGCGCGAGCGCAGGGTGGGTATATAAACAAAGGGATGCGGTATCGCTTGCCGCTGCTCTAAATACACTAGTTAATTGTGACGTTGAAAATTAGTTATTATTTTTTCGACATAACTCCGCTAACTAGCGAAATCTGTAGAGAGAGGCAGGCTTATAAGAAGATAGAGAAAAATTTCTTTCTTAAACGTTCTTTGCAGAAAATATAATGTACATAATAAAGTTGACCTGTAAATGTCATGTTGAATGCATTTTTTCGAACCTGGTGGTAGGGCTTGTTGTTGGGTAGTTTGGGTAAAGCAATGGGTTACCGCTGAAACTTGGGGGAGATATTCGGCTCCCCTACTGCCAGGACCTGGTCAGAGATTCTAATGCTAACGGACTACTGCTGCACAAATATGGCAGCCCCCTCCCTCAGAGGAACATGGGGATCGGAGATATAATGTAAAAGTAACAGGAAGTACTTTGATGGCAATATTATAAAGCTTGTGCAAAAACGTTATGATAGAGTTAAAAGCAGTTTAATTTCATGTGCCAGTATCGCTCATTTTTTATAGACTTGGGTATAAAAATATAACCCAGAGATAAATGAACCAACATGTATGTATCTCACGCATGCATTTCTGATATTTTTCACTTAGTATCTCTGGAATAATAGATAGTAAACGTTGAAAGAGTGAAAGCAAGAGATTCTGATATACATTTATAGACCACAACTTACTCTATAGCCATTGCAAATACAATATTTCTAGATGGCAATCTTGTCTTTATATAAGCAATAGGTTTATACAGCCATTACTGACTTTGATCTTTTCTTATTAACAAAGTTCCAAAATCATTGGGGTTGATTTGACAACACTGGAAAATTTTGCACCCGGTGAATAGCTAGTTAAAAATTCTAATGTTAATTGCAGGGTTTTTTTTTGTAAACAATACCTTCTGGTCTCAGAGTAAGACAGGCATCACATTGCTTGTCGGAAGGCTTATTTATGAGCGTACAGACTGCACATGCCCAGTGCTCTTCTTTACTTGTTGCTACATGTTCATTTGCATTTGATGCTGTCCTCTGTACCCATCCAATAAGGCTATTTCTTGTTGGCAATTTACTTTTGGAAGAAAAACAGTTTAACGCCAATACAGTATAAAAAAAAAAAAAAGATTAGTTAAGAAAGTGATGTGTTATAAACTTACATCAGTAAAAATAGTAGCAAAGAAGTTGTTTGACTTAGATCAGTAAAATTAAGTTGGCTAGCGAATAGCAATAACCAACACTGTAACACAAAAAATTTAACCATCTACCACAGTAGTAAAAGTTAAAGTTGCATCAAAAGCATTTATGCTTGTGGCAAAATAAAAGCTTTATATGAACAGCAAGAAATATTATTAATCTTAAATGGGTTTGATTTGCCAGTGAGTATTTGAGCAGAGGTCTGGCTTGTCACCACTATATCTGCTTCAGACACTTCAGACTAAGTTGGCAGCTTATCAATCCGTTTATAGGACCAAATATTATATATCAATTTGTGTTTAAGATGACTGTGTAATAATAGTTAATAAACAGGGCAATCTGACCAAAGTTGTATGCTCTAGTGTGGGCCAAGTAGAACATGTTGGGACTGAAATGATCGGGAAAATACCAAGGCATACCTTACATCAACATGCTGAGGTTTATCCTTTTGGCACTTGGGACAAAAATAGGTCATCCTGTTGTGCTCACCAAGACGACACACAGTGATCTTTGTACCACACTGGCCACAATTAGGTCTTTTGTAAACCTTGTAGTGTTTATAGAGAGCAGAACCAGACTTTCGACACTGGGGGAATAATACAGAAAATAAACAAGAACTTTAGAACCTAGCACTCACACATACATATACATATACACATATACATATATACATATACATATATATATACATATACATACATATACATCATATACATATATTATATATATATATATATATATATATATATATATATATATATATATATATATATATATATATATATATACATACATAATAATTTCTTGGAGTGCCCGCACCTCTGACAGTAGTTGATTGGAGGTGCTTGATCAATATTTGTGATATAAGTGATGAAGGATCCGCACTCTCATTTTCAAAGTATAACAACTTTTATTTATCGCATTACAATCGGACGTTTCGGTCCCTCCTGGGGACCTTTCTCAATATATATATATATATATATATGTGTATATATATATATATATGTATATATATATATATATGTGTATATATATATATATGTGTATATATATATATATGTGTATATATATATATATGTGTATATATATATATATGTGTATATATGTGTGTGTGTGTGTGTGTGTGTGTGTGTGTGTGTGTGTGTGTGTGTGTGTGTGGTGTGTGTGTGTGTGTGTGTGTGTGTGTGTGTATATATATATGGTAACATCACACTAAGGATATATACCTACAGTCAGTTATTGCTGGTTTAATAGTTTGCCTTCTTTTGCCAGGTATAACATTTGGGGTCTGTACTTTTAAAGGAGATTTCAGTATGCAGTAGCTCTAACAGGTTGCCTACTGCTGACAGATTTTAAGGCACATTAATGGAGATGTGGAAAAATCTGTTCTAGTAGACTCATAGGGAAGTACCATACAAGGAACATAAGTACCCCCCCCCAACCTGAAATACTCCTGGCAAAGTGTTGCATCAATAAGCAGTGCCACGTTATAAGGCAATGCAAGCAAAGTCACAGTTTCAAATATTCATAAAAGCAGCTCAATTTACCTTATAAAAAAGCAGAGTGAAATCACGGGTCATTTTCACAAGGTGACTCACTTGCTCATCTGTAAGTAGACCAGCCTATTAAAAACAAGGGGTTAGTTTATTTAGTAGGCCTCAATTTTAAGAGTCCCATGTGTTCACCCATTGCTGCTCTTTAACATAGAGGTTCTTAACCTTTTTCTCATATGACCCTGAGGAAGTGTGCATACCTGGACTCCAGGGTGTAGACCACTGTCAAATAAGGCTTCATTTTTAATAATGTTCCCAACCCCAGGTAGAATCATCTGATCAAGCAGAATGTCGCATAGCATGCGAGTACGTTGCTTCTTGATCTCACATTCTGCTCTAGGAAAACTAAACTTAGAAGAGCAGACATCAAGTTCCTCAAAGAATCTTATCTTTTCTTGACATTCTGATGCATTTCTGAAAAAAAAAATGCTTTATTGTTAGTCTGTTTTCTTTTCCACAGCTGAGAGTAAAAACATTACATTTGATTGGTTTCAATAGCAGATGACAAAAGGCAACACCAAAGGCCAGAGTCGAGAGCTATAAATCTTATAAATGATATCATGCTAACATCTTTTATGTTCCTCCACCTAGAAGGGGATCTTTTTGAGTGAATTTTCTTTAAATTAAGATACCTTACCTCACATCTACAGTGGACTCATAAAAGCAAATTAAGTCTTTTGTAAGTTGCACTTCTAAAACCGCTATAGGTATGGGTCTACCGTTTTCTTGGCCCTTTTTCATTGGTTGATTAATGCGCATTGATCCATTCATTCCAAAATGTACACTAAAATAAAAGACATAAGAAAAAGTTAAGCAAAAATTCAATATAAATAACAGTAAATAAGTGGACAGAGCATTTCAACAATACACTTTTTAAGATAAGATTTGAAAGAAAGAAAGTTAAAGGAGCATTTAAAATCCAGTTTCAACCTATTATAATATCAGAAGCTGTGCACCAAACAAGAGTGCTGGTGTTTTTGTTTATTCAACGGTCTCTGAATAATTTAGAGTTGATTTATCTAGTACTGTTGACATTTTAAAATATGTATACAAGGTCATTTTAAGAATGGTACATCTTAAAGAGTCTTTAATGCCACTGCTTATTTTACAACATATGCACTGTATATGAATCGAATAATAGAAATGCACATATATTGGAGTCACCAGCAATGTCTTCATAAAGGCATTTCTGCTCAGATTCTTGAAGCAAAATCTAAACATGTCCATACTTACATAACCATAAACAATTTAAAGGTGGCCATAAACGCACAGATAATATTGTACGAAACAAATTTTCGTCCGATATTCGTTGCGTGTATGGTGGAAAAAAAGCCGACCGATATCGGCAGAAGACTTGGATATCGGTCGGCTCGTCGATCGGGCTGGACGGAAAATTTTGATCGGGTGCCTTTGAAGGGACCCAAACATCGGCCATTGTTAGTGCTGAATCGTCAGATACAGGTAGAATTCTATTGTTTCTTCCCGTATATCTACCTGTATATCTGACGATTCAGCTCTACACGTGTGTATTGAAACGAACGATCTCTCTTGGAAAGATCTTTTCCAAGCAAGATCGTAATTGTTACGTCTATGGCCACCTTAACTGGTACTGGCTTTCCTTTATAAACACTGGTGCAACTATGGGTTTCAAAACATGGGAGGTTTATGGAAAAGCCCATGGGTTAGAAACTCGGCTGATTTCTCTACAGCCATGCTCACTCTGCCCAGAAAAAGTAGTGACATGTTGGTTCAGCATTAAGGGAGAAGAAAGCCTGCTTAAAGGGGTGGTCCATCTTTAAGTTACATTTTAGTGCGTTATTGAATGGCCAGTTCTAAACGTTACAATTGGTCTTTATTATTTATATATAGTCTTTGCATTATTTGCCTTCTTCTTCTGACTCTTTCCAGCTTCCAAAAGGGGGTCACTGACAATACAAATGCTCTGTAAGGCTACAAATCAAGCTTCTCCTATTCATATTCCAGCCTCTTGTTCAAAGCATGGGTATTTTTGGACCCTAGCAACCAGATTGCTTCTATTGCAAATTGGAGAGCTACTGAATAAAAAGCTAAATAAAGATCAAAAAAAATGAAATCAATTGAAAATTATCTCTGAATATCACTCTATACATCATACTTGAAGTTAATTTAACGGAGCAACCCCTTTAATACATTGGTGCACTTTAGAGCCTTCCCAAACTGCACCACTAAGTAACATCTTAAAGGAAAAATATACCCCCAAAATAAACACTTAAGCAACGGATAGTTTATATTATATTAAGTGAAATATTAAAGAATCTTAACAAACTGATCTATATATTTAAGTAAATCTTGCCCTTTTACATCTCTTGCCTTGAATCGCCATTTTGTGATGGTCTCTGTGCTGCCTCATAGATCACCTGACCAGAAATACTACAGCTCTAACTGTAACAGGAAGAAGTGTTGAAGCAAAAGTCAGAACTCTGTCTATTAATTGGCTCTAAGTGACCTAAGAAGTATAGTTTGTTTGATTTGTTTGTGTGCAATGTGAATCCTACGATCCCAGGGGGCGGCCCCTTTTTTTTAAAATGGCAATTTTCTATTTATGATTACCCAATGGCACATACTACTAAAAAGTATATTATGAAAATGGTTTATTTACACGAAGCAGGGTTTTACATATGAGCTGTTTTATGCAATATCTTTTCATAGAGCCGTACATTGTTTGGGGGGGTATAGTTTTCCTTTAACTGCCCTGCTTGCTCTGCCTAGTTATTAATGCAGCAAGGAAGGTGGGTGCCATCGTGTGCCACTCTTCTCTGTTAACGCCAACCCAGAGCACGCCAGGCCTAGATCAGCTTTCACTGATCTAGGAAAAATCAACTGATCTAGAAAATCATAGAAAAGAGGATATAAAGTGGAGCAGGCTGGCACCTGTTGTACCACTTCTCTATGGCAAACTAGGCAGACTCCAATAGTGTGGTTTTGGGAGGGCATTGAGCAAGCTTACATTCTCCATTAAGTGAGTTTCATATCCTGTGGTGGCAACCGAGTGCAGAGATGTGCTACCAGATTTTTGTTAAGTGATAATCTACAAGGCTTTTTCAGAGGCACATGTGAAAGAACGCTTTTGAGACTATGGTTATTTCAATCTAGCATGTAAGAGTGGAAGAGTCCCTGGCCAAAAAAAAAAAAAAAAAAAGGTACCGCATTGCTTTCAGTCCAAAATATATAAAAAGCTCCTTTCCCAGCGTTTCCACTCCAGCGTAGCTGCATCCAGTAAGTGATGATAGGTCATTATGGGAGGAAGCAGGGGCCTTAATGTGGGAAGAGAAATTAAAACACTTTGTCAACATAAAAACAGCTGTTAAACTGTATTAACACAAATCTGTCTCATACAGTATAAAACTGATCTAAATCTGTAGCCTTTTGCATTAAACCTACCAGTGTAAATAAACACTTATAGAATGGCCAATTCTTAGCAACTTTTAGATTGGTCTCTTTGAAACTTTTAAATAAGGGTCATCAACCCTAGCAGCTAAACAACTATTGCTAGTTTTATTGTTACTTTTTTGCCTTATTTATGATACCCGTCTATTCATTTTCCAGTTGAATATTCACACCACTGCCTGAAAAAATTATAGCTGCTGAAATTCCAAACTGGAGAGTTGCTGAACAAAAAGATTAAGAATTCAAAAACCACAAATACAGTAATAAAAAAAAAAATGAAGACCAACTGCAAATGATCTCAGAAAACCTCTCTCTCTCTCTCTCTACATTATACCAAAAATTAATGTATAGGTAAAGCTGCAGCTTAGTTCTGTGGTGCCCATTTTTCCACATTTACTTGTTTTGCAATACATATTTTTTTCCATGCCTTAAATGAGTTTTGAATTTTACGAATACTGCAGTTAATAAGTAAGGGCAATAACATGGGCAAATTAATCTTATTGTTGCATAAGTGGTTTCCAGCTTGGCGGGCGGGGGCAGACACCCCCATTCATTCCTATAGTAATTGGCTGAACTTGTGGATTAGGCGATTATTGCTCAAAAATTTGAACCGAGTGCACCCATGGGTGCAGGTGATTACCATAAGAAAGAATGGGACCGGGGGGGGGTATTCCAAATGGTTTATTACCTGCCATGTAAATCTCAAACCAAAGCAGAATATGCCCTAAAGTACTTCTTAATATTATGGATTTGTACAGCACATAATGTTGATGAGGACAGGTCCTTTAATACACGCAATTGATAGCATAAGACGGCTTGTCCAAAATAAGTCTACACAGGTATGGGACCATTATATCCGAATTACAGAAAGACCCTCTCCCATAGAAACCATTTTATCCAAATAATTAGGGATGCACCAAATCCAGGATTTGGTTCGGGATTCGGCCAGGATTCAGCCTTTTACAGCAGGATTCGGCCGAATCCTTGTGAGTGCCCGAACCGAATCCTAATTTGCATATGTAAATTAGGGGCGGGTAGGGAAATCTTGTGACTTTTCATCACCAAAGAAGAATTTTTTCCCACTTTTTCATTTCCTGCCGCTAATTTGCATACGCAAATTAGGATTCAGATTCGGCCGAGGATTCGGGTTTTTGGCCGAATCCCAAATAGTGGATTCGGTGCATCCCTACAAATAATCCAAATTTTTAAAAATGATTTCCCTTTTCTCTGTAATAATAAAACAGTACCTTGTACTTGGTCCAAATGGAGATATAATTAATCTTTATTGGAAGCAAAACCAGCCTATCGGATTAAATGATAAAACTATTTTCTGGTTAATGAAGGTATGAAGATCCAAATTACAGAAAGATCTGTTATCCGGAAAAAACCCTGGTCCTGAGCATTCTGATAACAGGCCCCGTACCTGTATTTGGTTTTAGGGTTTAGTCTTAAGTAACACAGTTCATATGGAAAGAGCTCATTTTATATTTGTAGTTACCGTATATACTCGAGTATAAGCCGAGTTTTTCAGCATCCAAAATGTGCTGAAAAAGTCTACCTCGGCTTATACTCGAGTCATTACCCAAACCGCATCAATTTGTGCCCATGAAAGTTCCTCCTGTGGCCCACACAGCTGCCTCGTTCCTGGCTGTATGCATTAGCTCAGCCGGAAGCCATTTTCAATGCATTACCGTAATTATTGTTGCTGCAGGGGCGTACAGCACCTGCTGTAAATTGGCATGCGATCCAGTGGGCTTTAGGACCTGGGGCTGCAGAGCCTTCATGGAAGAAAAGATCACATGGCCCCTTCCGCATCTTCCGGTGCTGAGTTCATTGTGCCGGTTTTCAGGTTCTCGGTGCCTGCTGTATATTGACATGCAATCCAGGGGCTTTAGGACCTGGGGCGGCAGAGCTTCCATGGAAGAAAAGATCACATGGCCCCTTCCGCATATTCCGGTGCCGACGCAGGTTGATTGTGCCGGTTTTCAGCTGCTGTAAATTACCGGTAACATGCGATCCAGTCTCTCTCGCTCTCCCTCCCCCTGGCTGCTCTAAAGGAAATGGAGAATACAGCACTACTTTCTGTGAGTAGAGGCAGCTCCCACACAAGTCACCGTCAGCTCATTTCACTGCTCTCTCCCCTACACATACCAGGCACAACTTCATGTGGCCCCTATACCTCCTGAAGAGAGACATCAATGCTACATATATATATACATATATAATAAAGCAATAGAAGGATTAGTTGGGATGTTTTTCATTTATTTGAATGGTCACGAATAAACAGCATTTCCCTTTAAAGGTAAGATTTGGGAGATTTGTAGCCTCAGTCACACATTGATGAGAGAATTTGGAAAAAATGCTGTTTGTTTGTCACCATTCAAGTAAATGAAAAACATCCCAACTGATCCTTCTATTGCTTTATTAATATTATATATTATATATATACTCACACATACTATACATGTGTTAGTGTGGATTCAATCTTGCCCTAATTTAGCAACCATAATATAAATCTCTCTCTCTCTCATCCTAGCAGTGACACTAAGTACTACTGGTTCAGAAACTACCCATTAACACTCAGGGGTTGCTATTTATTATGGAAAATTTTGCACACCTCTCTCTTTAACATGTAATTGTTGGGTGTGACAGTATACAGTTTGGACACCCCTAAATACTTGACTTCAACTTGCTGAACCTACTTAATGGATCTACTGGAGAGTTGTGTAGAAATGTAGTGAGGCATTTTTTTGTGGCCAAATTTAGGAAAACTTACCAGCACCCTAGGCTTATACTCGAGTCAACAAGGTTTCCCAGTTTATGTAGGGAAAATTAGGTACCTCGGCTTATACACGGGTCGGCTTATACACGAGTATATACGGTAAATGCGATCTGTGTCAAATCAATTGAACAGTAAAAGAAAAGAAAAACGCAAACAGGTCACCCTGTAACTGTTCCAAACACTAGTAATACATTGAGAGAAAATGTAGTGCTGCTAAGCAACATTATTGCATAGGCTAACAAGGTCCCAAACTTCTCCCTTGGGTCCATATATTGACATTAAAGGAAACCCAATGGGTATCAGAGGAAAATCTGTTAACATTACTTCCCACTGTACCTGTCATTCCTCCTTCACTTACCTTGTCATTTCTCAACAATGTAAACTAGTCACCGATATCCCCCATGTCATTTCTTTGGAAAGCGTCTCAAACTGAAATGATCCTGTTGCGCTACAGCCATTACCCAAAGCAGCATTGCCAGAATATTTGTTTAAATAATTGAAATGCAGAGAAATGACTTACAATTCACCACCTGCAGCCCATCCAAGTGCTAAGCGCTCCTTACCATGCCCAGGAGGCATACAGCAGAGTCGACATGCAGGTCGAATTTATGAAATTCCACTGAAGTTCAAAATGAAATACAACTTTTAAAAAACATTGGAATAAGAAAATAGCCAACCTTCTCTCTTGCCTGCGTTATTTCTTGCTTTCTCCGATTACAAAGTGTGTTATTGGCATATCATCTATAACCAAGCACGCACAATTACCTCCTCTTGTCCACAATAATAATAATAATGCTGAAATCACATTCAGTTTTACGTTTGTATTTAAAAAGTAGAATATCCAAATATGAAAACAGGTTGTACTAATTCAAATATAAGAAGGGCAGCAGCTATAGAATATCAGAACTGAGAGAGATGGAATACTTCCACGGCCCTGCACTAAAAACTAGGGATGCACCGAATCCAGGATTCGGTTCGGGATTCTGCCTTTTTCAGCAGGATTCGGCCGAATCCTTCTGCCTGGCCGAACCAAATCCTAATTTGCATATGCAAATGAGAGGTGGGGAGGGAAATCACGTGACATTGTCACAAAACAAGTAAAAAAGGTTTCCCCCTTCCCACCACTAATTTGCATATGCAAATTAGGATTTGGTTCGGTATTTGGCCAAATCTTTCGCAAAGGATTCGGGGTTCAGGCTGAATAGGCTGCATTCGAATAGTTTGAATCGAAGTTTTAACACATTCAATCAAATTTGAAACAAAGTATTTGCCTCAAAAAAGTCCACTAATTGACTCCAAATAGGTTCAAGAAGGTCCCCCATAGGCTAAAACAGCAATTCAGCAGGTTCTGCTGGCGAATGTTCGAAGTCTTAAAGAGACAGTACATGATAAATTTCGATATTCGAATAGTTGAATCTTTTTCAAATTCGAATTTGGTCTATTCGATAGTTTAAGTACACAAAAGTAGCTCGAAACTTTAATCTTTTTACTTTTCGCTTCGACCCTTGATAAATCTGCCCTGCCCTCTAGGTACAAAGGGAGCCCAATTAAAAAAAAAACTCATAGTAAGCCACTTCCAGACTGACCTAGCCATGCTTTGTTCAAAGCAAATAGGACTATACCCCACTTAATAGCCGAATAAGCCCTTCTTAATAAATCTATGAAGTTGGCCAGGCAGAGGGCTACAATTGAAATCTCGCGAGATTTTAAAACTCGACAGAGCGGGGAAATCGGAGAGTAGTGACTGTAGTTAATGACAGCGGGATAACACACTGGAGGAATTATTGGCGCTCACCTTAGCGCTCACAGCGCTTCCCCGAAGCTCCACGACACACTGACCCTTCTGCACCCGCGCTCGGATCTTCTCCCCATTCAGCGTGCAGCCCGGACCCTCCACCATAATTGCCCCTCGCGCTGTGACACTTTCAAAATAGTAATTAAAAGAGAATTACATCATCATACGGAAACCGCATTAGCATTGCTTCCCGCCACACGAACTTAAAAATGCGCTGGAAAAACCTCCTGACGCGGATTGGCTAGACCAGCCACCGTCCTTATTGGTTTAGATTTTCTCTACCCTGATTGGAGCAGCAGAGGGGTTGGAAAAGCGCCCGCACCTATGGTTGGCCAAGGCTGTGTGACCATGTGATCCTGTCGTCGTGAGATTGCGTAACAGATGTTTGGGACTTTCAGTATAGTGTTCTGCCCTCTAAAGGATGGGTTGTTTGTGGAGCTCATGTGCAAGTGTGCTGTATTTATATAGGCCAACCACTTCACTTTATTTACATTCACTCTGTTTATATGTAACAGTTTTAATGGCGTCCCTTCTACCAATATACTTTGTCCATTAGAAACTGCACTTCTGAAGGGATACGTCACGTGGGTACTGTCAGTGTAACCAGATGGGCCCACAGCAAGTTCAGTTTGTCTCCTCTGCCACTGCAGGGTCTGATTCCTTTGTAGTCAATCCTTGGTTACTATTAGCTGTCAGCTAATAGTAATAATATTGCCATTTGAGCAGGGCTGGAGTGGACTGGCATTAAAAATAAGCCCTGACATTTAATATACACAGAGGCCTGAACATCAGCCCAATAAATAGTAACTGTCTATGACAATCTTGCAATCAGCCCCTCTGGCATTTGCCAGAACTCGAGATTTCCAGTCCTGACCTGACTTTGAGTGCTGTTGTGTTTAAATCAGGGGCGTAACAAGAACGCATCAGGGCTCCCCCACCACCCCACATTTTCAGAGGCCCCTGCGCAGAGAGGCGCTCCTGCTCACGCCTCTCTCCAAGGAGGATTTGACTGCTACAGAGGAAACAGACCCCGTGGTCCAGGCTCCCTCCACAACGCAGGCTTTGTTTCCTCTATAGTTGTTCCACTTGTAGGAACTTCACACAAAAACAAAACTGCCATGCCATTAGTCATTGTGTAAAAATTACCCCCCCCATCACAAACATTTAGGGGCACATTTACTAAGCTCGAGAGAAGGATTCGAATATAAAAAACTTCGAATTTCGAAGTTTTTTTTTGGGTACTTCGACTTCGATTCGAACAATTCAAAGTAAAAATCGTTCGACTATTCGACCATTCGATAGTCGAAGTACTGTCTCTTTAAAAAAAACTTTGACTACATACTTCGCCACTTTAAACCTACCGAGCTACAATGTAAGCCTATGGGGACCTTGCCCATAAGTTTTCTAAGCTATTTGTGATCGAAGAAAAATCGTTCGATCGATGGATTAAAATCCTTCGAATTGTTCGATTCGAAGGATTTAAACATTTTTACTTCGATTTTTACTTCGATCGATCGATCGCAGTATTTGCGGTAAATCCTTCGACTTCGATATTCGAAGTCGAAGGATTTTACTTTGATGGTCGAATATCGAGGGTTAATTAACCCTCGATATTCGACCCTTAGTAAATGTGCCCCTGAATCTACTACATTCATTCTATAGAGAATCCCTTAGGAAAAAAAAAACTGAATACATGGTGAAGTGAGGGCTGGGTGGACTGATAGGAAAAAGGGTCAGTGAAAAGAACAGAAGAGAATGGCATATGGGGAGCATGTGAAACAAGTGAAGAGGAATGTAGATGGTACAATGCCTGGGGTTTTGCCACCTGGGAGTTGAATCGTTTTTGTGGACTGCTGACACAATTACTTTAATCATTCCTTATTAATTTCATTGGCAGTTGCGGGGGACTAATGACACAAATATCACTCGGAAACTCCACTGTTCAGAAAGCTTAGCAGAACCCAAGGTTTTAGCACATCTGTAGTAGACTGCATACAGAAATACTGACTAGCACCAAACTTGAAATGACACAGTCAACAATTTTTCATTCTGACCCGCACTAATCACTAATGTAAAGCCTACATTTTCCTATTATTTTCCTACCATGTAGATGTAGAGACCCTGAGGTTTAGAGACAAAGAATCAGGCAGTCCGTCCCCGTCCCCCCCCCGCTTAGTTTCAGCCACCTAAAAGTCCTGTAAATGTCCCTGGGTCCTTAGTGATTTTGCTGCCAATATATGGCAGTGTGTGATTAGTTAAAAGGGGAAGGACAGGTGCTAGGGGCCTGTTTCTGGATCCCACCCTGTGGGCAGGAGGGCCAGGACTGAGTCTGAGTGTTATCAGGCCCCAAGTTAGGGAAAGTGTATAGATAGCACAGAAGTGGTGTTATAGTTGCTCTAGGAGCTAAGAACAGAGCAGGATAGTTATTGAGCAGCACTTGGCTCCAACAAGGAGATAAGTCTGGTTAGTACCCTTGCAGTGTCTAAACCACCAGGGACACGAGTGGGTGAGCTCAGATGTCAGGGCAAGATACTGTACCATCGTGAGATCCCTAGTGCTAGAGAAGTCACCGAGATAGGCTGTCCTACCCACTGAGAGGGATTATTCTCCCATGTCAAGGTGTGAAGTTGATGTTGTCTGATGATGTGAACTGCTATCCTCTACTGTTAAATCCACTAAAGTGCTATGATTGATGTTGCCTGATGACCTAAAAACTGCTTATCCCTTCTTGTTCAATAAACCTGTTATTTGTTAATAACATAGCATAACCCTCTGGATTTGCTATTCCTTTCAAGCTCCCTCACTGGCACCAGGAGGGATCCAGAAGCTACTGGATGGTAAGGTGTTAACAGAAGGGCACCACAACTGCAGCCTAGTCCTGTACACATAGTCACTAATCCTCACATAAAAGCACACAGGGTGGGTGGGCTACATATATAATTTGGGCATATTTTCCCCACCCAAGCTACATAATTTGTATTGCATAAATCCCCCCATTTGCCAGCGCCATCACATTTTCCTAAAACAAATAGCAGCTTTCCCTCTGACACATCAGTAACATTGAAATCTACAAACAGGACATGTATGCTGTAAAGTTCATGCAATGCAGAATACAGGTTTACACAGGCACAACATACATTAATAAAAAGTTCTGATGGGGTTGAGCACTGTAATAGTTAAGATGAGCTCAGGAGAGGTGTTTAGGAGAAAAAAATAGGATCAGACATCTAGAGCAGAGTTTCTATGGGAGCCAGTATTGCTATCTCTTCATTGGTTTAGTAATCTGAGCTGAAAAGAACTGAGCATGCTCATAAATCCACAGCCAAAGTAAATTCCTGAGAAATGGGGCAGTGGATTAGAGGAGGAGAAGGATTAAGGGGATGCTGCAGCCTTAATGTTAACCTTTTAACAACCAGAATGACAGGTATCTAAAGATTTCTAAGAGGCTGTTCACTGATTACATTTTTGTGGAGGGGTTTTACATGTCCTTTAATGAACAAACTGGCAAAACGTGAAAGTCTAGGAAAGCGATTCCTGTTATTGTATAGGCAGAGAACAGCAGAGTTAGACTGTGGGAATCATATGACTGCTGTATTGCCTACAATTATCAGAACAAACATGTCCTTACCTACTACTACAAATTAAAATGATTATTATTTTATTATCCTGGCAGAGGTCTGGCAGCCTTCTGACTTCTACAAATTGCTATGTATACCAAGTAAATATGGTAAATTATTAAAACATATGGCCAGTATTATCCCTTCTGATCAGACTGGCTTAATGCCTGGATACTCCTCAATGACAATTATATGCCATCTGCATGCTAATCCTAAAATAAATAAACAAAGTTGAAGTAGCTAATTTTCTTTAAAATCCCTTTCCAGCATTCAGTAGAAAAGTTGACTCAAGATCAGCCGCATCAAGTTAACAATTATCCTCCAGTACTACAGGTGTATTCCCATAAATATATATCATAATCCTATGATATAAATAACCTTATATTTTGGGTTTATTATCACCTTTGTGGGTTACAATTTGTTCCGGCCAGCCCCTTCTTTGCCCATCCATGTATGGAGATAGGTTTTTGAACCAGTCAGTTGCAGGAAATATCCTGTTTATTAATGATACTTGAATCGAAAGGAGCTGCTTGCACTGCTATATACAGTAAAACCTCAATTATACATCCCCTGGTTTTAAGTTTCCCCACATTTTGTTTTTTGTTGGTCCCACCAATATATTATGTATAATACATTTCCCTGATTTTTGTGGTCCCACCAATATATTATGTATTATACATTTCCCTGATTTTACAATTTCACAGATTTTTCACCATTAATTTTCTGGTGCCCCTTCCAAATGGAGATGGCTAGGGTCCCTAGATCGGCCTGTGTTAATTGGCACAGCGCACACGTCACTACCCCTTTACTAATAAAATTGCATAAAAAAAGAAAACATAATTCTAAGCAACTTTCCAGTATGCATTTATTGAAAGTTTTCAGTGCTTTTAAAGTTATTTGTAAAACACGATTGCTATGGAAAACAAAATTTGCTCAACTCCTGGTTGTTACCTTTTAAACAATGTTGCAAAAGTCTTAGCTCCCCAAGAAATACAGGTCTGCCTTGTCTTACATTGTATCAACAGTCTGAGCCATCAGGGCAGGGAATAGAAAGGGTCAAACTCTGCTTTCAATATCAATACATATATAAAAACTTTAAAAAAAACATCGAAAATTTGCAATGAATGTATATTGCAAATTTAGTTAGATTTATGTTTTTTTAATTAGACAAATTTGTGTTTTTTTGGGTTGACATTCCCTTAAAATCCCCAATTGTTTTCATTTAAAATGTTAAATATGTGATTCCATGGTACCTAATGGGTAATTACAATTGTGGGGTTTTCCAGCGCACTGCCACAATAAAAACAAAAATAGAAGTGGTTCAGTGATCATAAAGGTATACCGATATCCTGATGTGTATCTGTCAGAGCATGAGATTGAGGCGAGCACTCATAAAGCAGAATGTCTGCTGTGATTATGATTTATTGTAGACGACGTTACACTACGGGGCACATTTACTATTGGTCGAATATAGAGGATTAATTAACCCTCGATATTTGACCGTCGAAGTAAAATCCTTCGACATCGAAGACGAAGGATTTCCCGCAATTCCTGCGATCTAATCTAACGATTCGAAGGATTTTATTCCATCGATCGAACAATTTTCCTTCGATCCCAAATTGGTAGGAAAGCAAATCGGTAGGACCTTCCCCATAGGCTAACATTGGTGCTCGGTAGGTTTTAGGTGGCTAAGTAGGTGGTCAAAGTTTTTTTTAAAGAGACAGTATTTCGACTATCGAATGGTTGAATAGTTGAACGATTTTTAGTTCAAATCGTTCGATTCGTAGTCGAAGGTCGAAGTAGCCAATTCGATGGTCGAAGTAGCCAAAAAAATACTTCAAAATTCGAAGTATTTTTTATTCTAATCCTTCACTCGAGCTAAGTAAATGTGCCCCTACATGTTTCCCTTGAGAATGGGCACACAAGGCATGAAACATGTAATGTAAAGTAGTTTACAATAAAGCATAGTAGAGATTCTGCTTTATGAGTGCTCTCCTCAATCTCATGCTCTGATGGACCTAACAGGTAATCTTATTGAATTATGTGTGCTTGCTCCAGATTTGCAGTATTCTTCACTAGGAAAAAGGCACTTCCGCATCTAGATTTGTGGCAATTGCATGTGATTTGTTTTGTGAGCCCATGGTGTGACACCTGGTTTTGATTCACCTTAAGGGTGAAGTCACACATGTAGTTTATAGGTTTTAAAAACGCACGGTTGAGCGTTAATACGCCAATGAAAACACACACACATGATAATACGCGGGTTTCAGCCTGTAGTTTTCTTTTCCCAACATGCATTTCTGTTTTTTTTGTTCCCCACAATTCAACTCAGAATAATTTTAGTAAGCTTTTGTGAAAAAAAGCCAAGCAGAAAAGCAATTTACATGCAAAATGTAGCCGTACTGGTCAATATGCAAAATAATCAAGTCACCAGCATAAAACGCCTGCCATATTGAAAATACGCAGCATATATCAGCGAAGTGTATTTCCAAACCCGAGGATCCCTTAGAGTTCAATAATATGGCATTTTCTTGGCATATTGGCGTTTCTGTCGAAAAATGCATTGCGTGGCGATGTTGGCTTGCAAGCGCCCCGAGCTATTGTACATATTATACTGGTATTCAAACAATAATACAAAGGCAGATAGCAAGCAAACCCCATTGCTATTATTAGAATTAGGCAAAAAGCAATTAAGTGCACCTAGACATATGGCAATGTTACCTACCCTTTTGCCTCTTGTGCATAGGATGCAGTGGCCAGAAAATAACAAGAATTTTGTGGATTGTTGTTGTTGGGAAATAAATGTGAGCAGTATTTAAAGGAACAGTTCAGTGTAAAAATAAAAACTATATAAATACACTATGTGCAAAATAAAAATGGTTCTAATATAGTTGGTTAGCCAAAAATGTCATCTATAAAAGCTGGAGTGACTGGATGCCTAACATAATAGCCAAAATACTACTTCCTGCTTTTCAGCTCTCTAACTCTGAGTTAGTCAGCGACTTGAAGGGGGGGCCACACGGGACATAACTGTTCAGTGAGTTTGCAATTCAGCCTCAGCATTCAGCTCAGATTCAAAAGCAAACAGTTATGACCCATGTGCCACCCCATCAAGTCTCTGATTGGTTAATGCCTGGGAACCAATCAGTGGAAACCAAGAGAGCTGCAAAGTAGTGTTCTGTCTATTACGTTAGACATCCAGTCACTCCAGCCTTTATACATTACATTTTCAGCTAACAAACTATATTAGAAACATTATTTATTTTGCACAGCCTATCTATTTACCCAGTTTTATTTTTATACTGAACAAGAGCTGCGTTTAAATGCCATTCAGTCTTTAATGCTCTATATCCCACGCTATGCTTTATGCCTATCTCTGCCACGAATTTATTACCTTTTGCCTTGAAATATACCTTCTTGCACAAAAAGAAGTTTTACGAACACTATATGCCATCCACACAGACAGATCCGCAGATGAACGATAGTAAAGCACAGTGTTAATTCACTAATGAAAGTCATTCCACCTACTCAACATATGTCTCAGCTTTCAGGAGACAAAACCAGGAATGCATTTGGCAATTTGTGAAGCTGCTAGTTAGAATAAGCTTGTTAGGTTTCTATATGACAACCTTTGGCATATTAAATTCAGTAATATATCAAATTATCTTTCAGACAATGACATTTTTTGCATCCCTGAGAGACAGAAACGCTAAATAAGTTACTTTCCATTCCACTGAATATGTGTTATAGAGCCTGAGAATCGGCATTCATTAAATTTGATAAGTGGGCTACTATACACTCACAGGGGATTATTGTTATTATCTTTTTCAGCAACAACTTTTCAAAATAGTGTGGATATATGCCTTTCTTCTGAGCTTTTTCACAGGTACAGCGGGTATATTAGATGTGCTGCTTTCAATATAGCTTTAAATCATCCAGAAAAATACATAGACTCTTTGCGGCGATAACTGATTATTATTACAGTATGTCCCAATACATATCCAGGTGATAAAACGCATACCTGTATATTATACAAGATGTATTACATTTTTTTAAAGGCATATTTGGTGTCCATATGATATAACAAAGGTATGTATTTTAACATGTTCTCTTACACACCAATATTATGTATACATTTATAATTATTATTCTTAAAGAAGCTGTTCACCTCAAAAACATTTTTTATGTAGGCAGCAGTATTGTAAATCAGTCAGGCAGTTGCTTTCATTGTTATTGTTTCAGTTTTTTAAAGAGGTGGTTAAGTTTTAGTATGTGATAGAATGGCTAATTCTAAACAACTTTTCAATTGGTCTTCATTTTTTTTATAGTTTTTAAATGATTTGCCTTCTTCTTCTTTCCAGCTTTCAAATGGGGGTCACTGACCTCATCTAAAGAAGCAAATGCTCTGCAAGGATGCAAATGTATTGGTATTGCTACTTTTTATTACTTTCCATACAGGACCTCTCCTATTCATATTCCAGTCTCTTATTTAAATCAGTAAGGTAATTTGGACCCTAGCAACCAAATTGCTGAAATTGCAAACTGGAGAACTGCTGAATAAAAAGCTAAATAACTCAAAAAACATAAATAATAAAAAATGATATCACGCTCTACATCACACTAAAATTAATTTAAAGGTTAACAACCCATTTATTGTTTCACTTTTTGTTCTGCAGTTCTCCAGAATGGAATTCCAATGGCAATCTGTTAGGGGTTCTACTTACCCTAACAACAAGGCAGTGCTTTGGAAGTCAGAATCAAAGAAAAATGGGGGAGGGCCCCTATATGATGATACAATTTCACCATACAGAGCATCTGTTTTGTAGTTGCTGCGGTCAGGGACCTCATCAGTCTGACATTTAAAAGAACTAGGAAACGTTACAAACTTTCATTTTACCCCATATTAGTCCACCTTGCCCCATGCTAACTACTAGGTTTATTTTGCAGGAAAAAGCCTTATTTTTCCATTAATGTTTTTCCATTGCAGCTTGCGGCCGATCCTCCAGTTTCATCCACTTCTCACAAATACAAAATGAAGATCAATTGAAATGTTGCTAATTATAATAATGTACTGAAAGTTGTAAAATTGAACTTCTCCCATAGAACCCAGAGTAAACCGATTCGAAATGAATCAGTTCATAGTGCTGCTCCAGCAGAATTCTGCACTGAAATTCATTTCTCAAAAGAGCAAACAGATTTTTTTATATTCAATTTTGAAATCTGACATGGGGCTAGACATTTTGTCAATTTCCCAGCTGCCCCAAGTCATGTGACTTGTGCTCTGATAAACTTCACCTCTTTACTGCTGTACTGCAAGTTGGAGTGATATCAGCCCCTCCCTTTTTACCCCCAGCAGCCAAACAAAAGAACAATGGGAAGGTAACCAGATAACAGCTCCCTAACACAAGATAACAGCTGCCTGGTAGATCTAAGAACAACACTCAATAGTAAAAACCCATGTCTCACTGAGACACATACAGTTACATTGAGAAGGAAAAACAGCCGCCTGCCAGAAAGCATTTCTCTCCTAAACTGCAGGCACAAGTCGCATGACCAGGGGCAGCTGGGAAATTGACAAAATGTCTAGCCCCATGTCAGATTTCAAAATTGAATATAAAAAAATCTGTTTGCTCTTTTGAGAAATGGATTTCAGTGCAGAAGTCTGCTGGAGCAGCACTATTAACTGATGTGTTTTGAAAAAAACATGTTTTCTGATGACAGTATCCCTTTAAAGGTGAACCACCCCTATAATAAAGAGAACATTGTGCTGTGCGTCAGGATTGGTCTTTTATGGCCCCTTAACCGTCATAGTTCTAAAAATAAATTGTGAAAAACATAGAAACTAGTGAAAAATTTCTGCAGCTCGTACAATAAGAAAAGTTACCCTTTGTCCACGAAGTCTGTTTGTAAAGGCGCTGCTGTGTCTATTTAAAAATTATAACTGAATTTAAACAATTACTGTATAGCTCAGTGGACAACAAAGTCCAGTGAAGTGAACGCAAGCAAAAAGCTGAACTTAAAAAACAGGTAGAAAGGGAGTGAAAGTCAAAGTGCAAGCAATTATTATTGAAGGGTTTTCCCAAAACTCGTTAGGCGTCCATTTCACAGCGGCCATCTGTTTTTTAATGCTACAATAATCAGTGTTTTTTACTTTGTGAGGCAGTGTGCCTTCAATTTTTTGGTTTGTAAAGTGCAGGCAACACACGTTTCCTCACAGTGCCAGTTTTCTATGTAAGGCTATTCTAGCATATCTGGTAGGGATGCACCGAATCCACTATTTTGGATTAGGCCGAGTAATATTAGTAATAAATGTAGCAATCTTCACAAAAGATTAGGCCGAATAACGAACGGAATCCTAATTTGCATGTGGAAGTGGAAAACATCTTTTACTTCCTTGTTTTGTGACAAAAGTCACACAATTTCCCTCCCAGCCCCTAATTTGCATATGCAAACTAGGATTTGGTTCGGCAGGGCAGAAGGATACGTCCGAATCCTGCTAAAAAAGACGGAATCCTGGCCGAATCCCGAACCGAATCCTAGATTCAGTGCATCCCTAATATCTGGGCTTCATTACTGCTGGATTGCACACAGTGTAACACAACAGGAAATTATGTTTCTGCTTTACATTTTGCATCTCGTTTATAAATATCAGTCTGTGGCTGATTTACTAACATAGGTGCTAAATTGCAAAAGTGCAGTTGCAATAGCAATCGGTTTGGATACATCTACTACAGTTTAGTAAAAAAAAAACATCTGAGTGATTGGTATTGGCAAATTTAGCACCTGTGATAGTAAATGGTCCTAAATATGTTTTGTAAAAGGAAGTTTTATAATGCTATGGCCTATTGCACATTGGGTATTTTAAATGCTAATGTACTGTATGGCCTGTTATACAGACGTGTGCTGCCTGCCCAGACATCTTGCCTGCTTTATGGACTTGTTTGCCTGCTGCCTGCCTCAACCACTGGCCAGATATTAGGACTTTCTGTTTGCACTTTTTACTGGACTTCTGTCATTGTTCAGTGTTTTATTGAATGTTCTGATTACTTTATACAGTTATAGGACCTGTTAACCAGAATGCTCTGGACCTGGGGTTTTCTGGAAAATTGATCTTTCTGCAGTTCATGTAAATATTAAATAAACCCAAAGGCTGGTTTTGCTCCCAATAAGGATTAATTATATGTCAATTTGGATCAAGTACAAGGTACTGTTTTATTATTACAGAGAAAAAGGAAACCATAAAAAATTTAAATTATTTGGATAAAATGGAGTCTATGGGAGATGGCCTTTCCATAATTCGGAGCTTTCTGGATAGTGGGTTTCCAGATAAAAGGTCCCATAACTCAGAGTTTCTGGGTTGTTCATCGAAGAAAACAGAATAAAAATGTTGAATCGCAGAAACATCTCGATCTGCATTGGAAAAGCAAGCAACTAGTGACTTCTCAGACTTTAATAAATCTGCCCCTAAAATGAAGTCCAGGAATACATTTTTCTCATCCGATTAAATATAACCCTTTATCCCAGCTGTGGTCTGTGATCAGGAGGACCCTGCTGTGATATAAGCTGTTCAGTGCAGAGTTGAAAGCAGATACAGAATCATATATTTCTTGTGTTTTTTTTTTTTGTGCTGGTTCATTTAAAGGTACCTTAATCTACAGATTTCTGATGCGCTGATGGAGATAGAGCATAGCAAGCCAGTATATGAGCGCATGCCATACACACAGCCTTGTTTTAATTAGCCTGAAGATTCTTATTTCAGATTGCATAATGGGGGTCCCTAATTATCTTCACAAGGCAATAATTGTCACAAAATGTGAGTAGCAATTAAGGCAGCAGGTAGTTGGATGCCAGTGTTCAGTCACTTAGTTATGAGCTGAAGTTGCTAGATAAGTGCAATAGATAATAAGACTGCCGACTAAGTACTAGAATGTTTATGCTGAATGGCTGTTTAACAAGGTAATCCTTGCAGTTTCATTTATATGTGCAAGGTAAGAAAGACAATATATTTCACCAATTAAACATTTTCGGCTTGACATTAACATAGTCTGCTCTGTCCCGATTTAAAAAAAAACAATACACTTGATTCAATTATGCCTAAACAGAATTAAAAAATGTAACGGACAAACTGTTATTCCATTCCATTCTCCAAGCTTTACCTGTCTCAGATAAAACTCATTTGTTTGCTAGAGCAATTTGCTGCTCGGTGATTCAGTTCATTCCAAGACAACAACAAAAATTACTGAGGGTCTCTAAGGAACCCATATTCACATCTTGTGCCATGGTTGGAAAATAGGGATATACAGTAGAGTTACCAGCCTAGAACGCAGGTGTTATGGGAAAGAAATACTGTATTTATTGAGGTGTACATAGGGTTGCCACCTTTTCTGGAAAAAATTACCAGCCTTCCTATATATTAATCTTTTTTCCCTATTAATAACATTTGTATCAACCATCATATTTACCGGCCAGGCTGGTAAAATACCGGGCAGGTGGCAATCCTAGGTGTACAGCTGTTGTATTGTTAAAATCCAATTATCAGTAAGTTACAGTAATGGTGCTACCCACCTTCATAAAATTCCAAATTTATTGCATTACAGACTGTTCCTTTAGGTCCCACATATTTTGTACCCCATGTATTCAACTTTATTTATAAAGCTCCTTAGCCTGGTTCTACAGTGTGTTCTACAGTGTGTTCTACAGTGTGCACCAGAGCCTTGTGCAAAATCCCTGTAGAGCAGTACCGGCAGCATTCCATAACACTTAGAAGCACAAAAGAAAAGGGTCACCCTGATACTATTTTTGCAGACAACTGAGAAAAGTAATATGTATTGATTTTGTGTTATATTTAAGGTTTCTCCAAAGATAAAAAAAAGGAACAAAATAACAGAAAATAAAATTCTAAGCCTGTCCAGCTCTACCTAATACTGAGGTGGCTTCCCTGTCTATCATGGGGAGAGGGCCTATTGCCCAAGACCTACAAGAACCCCACAAGGCTTGGGAATGGGAAAATTAAAGAGGTGGTTCACCTTTAAATTAACTTTTAGTATGTTATAGAATGGCCAATTCTAAACAACTTTTTAATTGGCTGTTATTCATTTTATTTTATAGTTTTTCTAATTTTTTGCCTTCTTCTGACTCTTTCAAATGGGGGGTCACTGGCCCCATCTGAAAAACAAATGCTCTGTACGGCTGAACATTGTTATTGCTATTTTTTATTAATCATCTTTCTATTCAGGCCCTCTCCTATTCATATTCCAGTCTCTTATTCAAATCAATGCATGGTTGGTAGGGTAATGTGGACTCTAGCAACAGTTTGCAAACTGGAGAGCTGCCGGTTAAAAAGCTAAATAACCCAAAAAACCCAAAAAATAAAAACCAATTGCAAATTGTCTCGGAATATCACTTTCTACATCATACTTAAAGTTAACTCAAGTTGAACAACACCTTTAACACCTTTTATTATTGTGTATAAGCCAAACACCTTGGGAGTTGTGGTTTCTGTGTGCCTGAAAGATGGATATCCATGACAATAATTGTTAAATTACGTTTTAATCATTATGATATCATGTCATCTGTTATATTATTGGCTACCTGGCAAGTGCTAACTCTGCCATTCCCTGGTACTATTACCACCTCACCCATTTAATATGGCCACATATTGAAAGCACATCTTGCATGGTTAGCAATCACGTTAGATGCATACAGCATGGTTGCACACTTATCAGCTCAGTTTTCAGCATGAATCTAAATTAACTGCTAATTTGCCTCTCAGAATGATGACTCATTATGTGACCAGTATTAAAGGGGTTAGGTGACAACGCCATTCCCTGGTGAATGCACTGTGAACCTCTAAAAAGAGTAGCTAAATTGGAAACTGTATTCAGTGACCCGATACTGCTAATGGATTTGAGTAGTTATGCAGAAGTAAAGGGTTAAATTTAAAAATTCTTGACTAAAACAGATGCTCTCATTGTAAAAATAATAGCACAAAGCTAGGGAAATAAGGTAACTATAGTAACACCAAAAAATAATTACTTGGGATATGTCAGGTGCGTGTTTATTATTTTGACATACTATGTTTGCATACAAAATAGAGAACCTATGAACCCGGTAAAATTACACATCACTTTATGATTAAAACACGTTTCAGAATTCCTCCTATAGGGCAGATCCCATATAAGCAAAGTAGAATTTGATTTACAGATCATTATATAAGCCTGGGGTGCAGTCGCTGCTTATCAAGGTCCTTGTCTGCTTCTTCTTTGTGCTGTTATGCAGTATTGATATATTGTATATAAAAATACACCTGGGACTTCAGCTAATTATTTTCTGGTGCCACCATATATTTGTTTATTTTTCTTTCCCAAGTTGTTCATTTATTGCGTTCCAGTTAAAGGGACAATATCCCTGTACATGCTGTCTGTGCAAATGAAGAATATGCATGGTAGAAGAAGGGATTGGAAAAGCACTTTTCTGGAGTCATTTAGAAGGACACGGTTATATGCAGCATACCAATGATGTTCAGTGCATAGAAATCTGTTTCTGGAGCAGTATACATCTATGTAATACTTTGTCAGCACAATGCATAGGACTTTTTGCCTATTTTTTATTTAAAAACCCTTCATATTTTACTATTTGTGCAATTATAAATAATTAATCGAAACTTGTGCTAACCCTCTCCTTCCTGAATTTGTTCAGATGCAGATAATGATTTCTTTTTAAACAAACAAAATGTATCCCCAGATAGAGCCTTTGCTAGGCTTTGAGATACGAAGCAGCACACTCCAGAGGCTCAGCTAAAAGAGGATATTTAGGTAAACTGGCCATACAGAGCCCAATAAAAGTTGCAACCCTGGTCCCTCCAGACCAAGACAGCAGCTTGTCTGCCGTGCCATAGGCCCATTGGCCAAGAATTTGGCTTTGTTTGGCACATGGTATGGGTGGCAGAGGTCCAATTGTTTGTAGGTCTCACCAAATAAGTGGCTCTTACCTGTATTGCCAAAGTTGCTTCCAGTTCCTTAATTCCTTTTCAAATTATTGGTGGTGGTAGACCCTTACACTCCAAAAGAATTTAGAGGTTCTCACAGATGTTGGGGTCATGCAGATAGATGGTCTCCCCTGTGGTCCATCCAATTGCAGCACATCTGGTGGATCACATCACTTAATTTTATTAACATTCTTCATTATACTATGTATGGGTAGAGCTTTACTTTACTAGAACTGCATGTGATACGGACACTTCGTTCGAGTCAGCCTATGCCATGGTTGTAGCCACCATGCTTTTAAATGGACCTAACTCCCTAGGTTTCCTAAAAACATGTTTATCAATACTGTGTGTATGGAACAGTGAGAAATATACTGTAGTCTATCAAATGGTTTTTACAGAGTTATTTATTCTCAGATTTGAATATTTAGCACAGATATAATATGTGATCTTTTTTTTCAAAGCATGATGGATGGTAATATCCCCCAATATTTATATATAAACATGCCGTCTAGTGTCTAGGTTTGCACTTTTAAATCCACATGGTACAAAAGCCAAATACGTTTATAATGAGAACTTATTGTAATGTTTGTGATACGGTATTACCCTCTAGTGGAACTGTCAGTTATTGCAAAATAGCAAAATCTCAAAGACTATCAGGAAATAGATTCCTGAGTTGGCATTCCACCTAATTGGCTTTTCCCCACTATTACTATAAAGCTTAAATGACCTATTATTTGAAGAATAGGCAGAGATATTAAGTAGTGGTATTTTACAGCGTCGGCTCCTACATTTCGTGTTATTATAGGCAATGATAATAAAATAATGAAATTGAACATACTTATAAAACAATTGAAAGAACAATTTGAGAAACCTAAAAAAATGTATTCATCTTACGCTGGGCTGCACTGATGCTTTCAAACTAAAGGGATTCAGTGCTTCCCTTCTGGCTAGATTTCTTGCAAGCCTTCCATATTATACAGTAGAACATCACTATTATGTTTTTTGGGACAGGTTTAATATATTGTAAACTGTAGGAAAATGTAAAATAAAAAGCAAATTGCATGTAGAGGTGTGGGCTCAGTTATCCAGAAACCCATTATCGAGAAAACTCCTAATTACGGGAAGGCCATTTCCCATAGACCTAATTTTAATCAAAGAATTCACATTTATAAAAAAAAAAATTTTTTATTAGTAATAATAAAACAGTATCTTGTACTTGATCCAAACTAAAATATAATTAAACAATCATATATGATTTATTTAATGTTTAAATTAATTTTTAGTAAACTTATATGAAGAGCCAAATATGAAGAGCCAAATGATGCAAAAAATCCCTTATCTGGAAAACCCCAGATCCTGATCTTTATAGATAACAGCTCTCATCCCTGTACTTGCCAGGATAACAGACCATTGGTGCTGCAATTGCAATTAAGACTCATTAGGGGTCCTTTAACTTTGATCCCAAATACAATGATACATTTTCAGGGGGTCTATATAGCAAGTTTTGGAAAAGGGCAAACAAATACACCGCACATGGCTGTCTTTTTTTTTCAAAATGCATCCGTTAATAGTGCTGCTCCAGCAGAATTCTGCACTGAAATCCATTTCTCAAAAGAGCAAACAGATATTTTTATATTTAATTTTGAAATCTGACATGGGGCTAGACATATTGTCAATTTCCCAGCTGCCTCAAGTCATGTGACTTGTGCTCTGATAAACTTCAATCACTCTTTACTGCTGTACTGCAATATGGAGTGATACCACCCCTCCTCCCTTTCCCCCCCAGCAGCCAAACAATAGAACAATGGGAAGGTAACCAGATAACAGCTCCCTAACACAAGATAACAGCTGCCTGGTAAATCTAAGAACAACACTCAATAGTAAAAACCCATGTCTCACTGAGACACATTCAGTTACATTGAGAAAGAAAAACAGCAGCCTGCCAGAAAGCATTTCTCTCCTAAAGTGCAGACACAAGTCACATGACCAGGGGCAGCTGGGAAATTGACAAAATGTCTAGCCCCATGTAATATTCCAGTGCCGAAAGCTTAGGTATTGCTTTAAGTCTGCAAACAGTTTCTTTTTAATGGACAATTTCAGGGATTGTGTTGGATGGTGTAGAAATTATGCATAAGGAGAAATACACAGCTTTAATAATATGCCGTTTTTATACACTTCTTTTTTCTTTGGTTTCCCTGTGCAAATCGTTTTAAACAGCTTGATAAACAGACTCCTTCATCTATTCTGCATTTTGTTGGAAACGAAAATAAAACCAGTCAAAACTTTACAATCATTATAGGATCACATTTATACTGTCTTTCTGTCAAATTCACTATGGTATGCCCAGGGGAATGAATTATCTGCAACAAAATATATTATTGTTACAGCCAGATATCATTAAGCAGGAGATAACCACAAAGCTTTCTAAAAATCTGTATAGGTTTGAGTGGATCATCAGTTGGTTGTTTTCCCATTGTCAGAAATAATAATGCTTATGGGTTTATTCCTGCTGAGACACTGCAATGTCATTTAGTCTAGTAAATAGTTGAAGTAGTGTTCTGGCTCATAAAATACAAGGAAAAGAAAACATTTATAAATATAGGTATAGGTTACTATGTGCAATCTGCCATGTTTTTGGCACTTTGCACCCAGCCCTGCAGGTCACTGCACTCTTACATTCTTTAACAGAGACCTGTAATTAAGAACCTTGCACCCACTGGCAGTCTAGGGCACACTTTTGCACTGCAGTAAATGTAAATGACCCTTAACATGAGTCTATTTAAAAGGATTAAAAACAATTGTACAGAATAGATGCAATTAAATATTATCTGTTTTATGCTGATTAGGTATTATTGTAGGGTTCAGTCACTTAGATAGGAGTCTCCCTCTAGAAGTTTCTGGAAGCAGGAGGGACGGGGTTGCCTTGGGGAGTCTCTAAAAGGGAGTGAGTACTGTACCCAGGTCTCTTAAGCTGATGAAATGGGAGAACTGTTGAAACAAGGACTTGAGGGACATTTTTTTACTGAAAAAACAGGTTCTCCTTACTCCTGCCTCCTGGCTAGAAGGTCCACAGTGGCAATAATTCAGGCCCATCTTTATCTAGGGACTAGGGCGGGTTTATTTATCCTCAATCTCCTCTGTTAGAAGGCCTGCAGGAGACAAAGATCTTCATACTCCGTTCTTTTCACAGAAGGCTGGGGGGTCTCTTTGCCCCTCACTCTCCAGCCAGTAGGCCTATACGTGTCGGGAGGTCTTCATAACCACAAATACAAATGCACCCTTGGCAGGGATGGATTCAGGGGGCACCCTACCCTAGATTCATACAGACCCATAAAGCCTGTTGGACCAGATCCATAAGAATACAAAAACAAAATTGCACAGGAGTGGGAATATTTAAATAAATAAGATAAAGCTGATAAAGAGAGTGGCTGTGTGAAGCCTCTGACTGTCAGTTGGATCATTAAAAATGTGGCCATATCTTTTCTGCACTTATAATAACCTTTCTCATCTGAAAATCATACTGTTAAATACTATTAATTGAGCTTCCCCTTAGGTTTTTACAGGTACTAATTGAATGTTTCAGCTATATTCCACTCTATTGTTAGATATTGGATGCATTTTATTTTTCACACAGTTGTAATTCTGCAACGGGTGATTCTTATAAGCCAGTCAAAATTATAATGCCGTATTTTAATGTATGACCAATGATATGTGTTTATTTACAATATGTTAATGATGTGCATCATGTGGTATAACATTGTATGCAGTGATCCAGGCAAGACATAATTGTCCTGGAGCTGCACAATGATATAGTATTTCTATGCTTGTTACCCCAACCTTATAAATTCCTTTTCTGACTGAGCATTAAATGGGGTTCTAAGTGTGGTCATTCCAAAGAAAGACACCCCGACTTTGCAGTACCCACTGGGGGGTGGACCAGTAAAGAATCACAAGCAGACTGCATTTGAACACAGTGTGATAAAGGAAATGCAGTTTAAAAGCAATTTAATCCAATGTCAAATACAATGTCCAATAATTGATGAATTAGCAATTAAAGGCCTTAATATAAAGATATGAAGGTATTGAACCTGTTATCCAGAATGCTCGGGACCTGGGGTTTTCTGGATAATGAATCTTTCCGTAATTGGGATCTTCATACCTTAAGACTACTAGAAAATCGTGTAAACATTAAATAAACCCAATAGGCTGGTTTTACTTCAATAAGGATTAATTATATCTTAGTTTGGATCAAGTACAAGGTACTGTTTTATTATTACAGAGAAGAAGGAAATCATTTTTAAAAACTTGGTTTATTTTATTATAATGGCGTCTATGGGAGACGGCCTTTCCGTAATTCAGAGCTTTCTGGATAATGAGTTTCCGGATAATGGATTTCATACCGGTAGTAACGTCACACAATAAAATTATTGCCTCAGGGAGCAATAGATTTTTGGCTTCTGGGATCAGTTACCCCCCCTTTCCATTTTAAATCTGGAAAAAGGCTGAAGAAAGCAAATACAACAATACTAAATTAAAAATGAAGACCAATTAAAAAGTTGCTAATAATAATGTCACCCTGTTCTGTTCTCCAGCATACGTACCTTTATATTTTTCTAATAAAAGCACTCCAGTAATTTTTAGTGCGATTGCATTCAGTTTGGAAAAAAATGTGCAATTGCACTTGTTTTAACACATTGGACGCAATTGAGCCAAGTGCAAATCGACATACAGTCACAATTATTGAAATAGTGGGTAAGATTAAGAGTAGATTTTGAGATTACTGTGGTACTGGATATTATGATTGCTTGAGAAGTCACCCAAGTCTAAAAGCGATAATAATACTGTATCTGCCATCATATCATCACCTGGCCGGGCCTTCCACAACCTCACTGTCCTCACCAGCAACAGTATACCACTTCTGCAAAGATTGTTGTAAATGTAAATATTAATACAGTAGGACCCAATTTTACATTTCCTAGGGGACCACAGCACCTAGGAAATTCCAGAAATTTGTTAAATCCGTGAAAGAAAAAATGCAGCTTTCACAAATTGGACTGCAACAAAACATTTTCAATTTTAACAAAATGTAAAACCAGGCTATGTAGAATCGGGGTTCTACTGTATATTCCACTTTCCTTCTATATCCCAAATTCATACTGAAAAGCCCCACTGACTGTTTATGAGTTCAGCTGGTCTCCTTGCCCAAGGTATTTTGGGTCAAGTACAATGTACTGTCTTAGTATAACAGAGAAGAAGGAAATCAATTTTAAAAACGTGGTTTATTTTATTATAATGGAATCTATGGGAGACAGCCTTTCCTTAATTCAGAGCTTTCTGTATAATGGGTTTCCAGATAACGGATCCCATACCTGTAGTAACGATACACAATAAAATTTAAGACTCAGGGAGCACCCCCCTTTTCCATTTTAAATCTGGAAAAAGGCTGAAGAAAGCAAATACGATACCAAATTAAAAATGAAGACCAATTAAAAAGTTGCTAATAATAATAAGTCCAGCATACATACCTTTATATTTTACTAATAGAAGCACTCCAGCGATTTTAAGTGCAATTTTATCCAGTTTGAAAAAAAAATTGCACTTGTTTTAACTCATCGGACAAATTGAGCCAAGTGCCAATCTACACACAGTCACAATAATTGAAATAATTATTGTAGTACTGGATATTATGATTGCCTGAGAAGTAACCCAAGTCTAAAGGCTATAATAATACTGTATCTGCCATCACATCATCACCTGGCCTGGCCTTCCACAACAGTATACCACTTCTGCAAAGATTGTTGTAAATGTAAATATTAATACAGTATGACCCCAATTTTATATTTCCTAGGGGACCACAGCCCCTAGGAAATTCCAGAAATCTGTTAAATAGAAAAATGCAGCTTTTCCGAATGGGATTGCGACAAAACAGTGTCAGTTTTAACAAAATGGAAAATCAGGGTATGTAGAACCGGGGTTCTACTGTATAGTCCACTTTCTTATATCCCAAATTCATACTGAAAAGCCCCACTGACTGATCAGCTGAACTGATGAGTTCAGCTGATCTCATTGCCCAAGGTTGGTCACACTGCCTGAGGAAGTTCCTGCTTGAACTACTGTTATTCATCCTGATTTCTGTCATTAATCCTTTCTATATGTTAGTTATGCGCTCACTTATTCTAGCTATTAATGTTCTATTATCTCTCCCCACATATTGTAGGGGCATTGCAACAAATAGTGTTTTTAGTGATACATGTGATAGTCTTTTTATATTGTATCTATCTTTTGTTACATTAGAAACAAAATGAGTGATTTTCTTTTCCTGTCCTTTACATGTTTCACATGCCTTACACTTGTGGCATTTGTAAAATTCTCTCATTTCCTTTAGTTGGGGAAAAAAAATCCCCCATGCTGCTCCTGGATTCCTGCTGGAAGAAAACTTGATGCTAATTCTGGTCACTTAAATATTTTTGTAAATCCTTATCCATTTTCGCTATGTGTCTGCTTAAAGTGTTTTCTATGTTTGTTCTAGAGCTATTATATGGAATAGTTCCTTAGTGTATCCCTTTTCCTAAAATTGTTTAGTTAATACCTGGTTCTTGTAGTATATTGACCCCCACAATGCCTAAAATCTGTTTAAACAAACTATTAATAATTGTATATCATTTTCAGATACACCAACATTAACCGTATAAGACTGCCGCAATAAAGACTGGGAAATATATTTAACAAATGTATTTAATATACAAATTATAGTATCTGATTTGATTTCTTTGCATTTTTCCAACCATGAGTGCAATATAGTGTCTCACCAGAAGATGTCGCTAAGCCCATTAAAACTGGTTCCATGCACAGGCACAAGAAGTACTATACCTTTGTAAATGCAATATATAACATTTTATATGTAAAACAAAAAACAAAAGTATAACACAGATTTTATAAATGTATGCACCATAATAATGCTCAGCCCAGATGTCCAAGCAAATTTCCAGAATGGGACAATAACACCAAAATTGAGTGATAGAGTAAGATTTATTCTGGGAACTGCTTTTTTTGATATCTCTTAAACCAAAAGCACTCCTATAAATAAGCATTTTTGCATTTTTTGACCATTATGGCTTTTGTGCCTTTCCCAATCCTTCTCTGAGCAGAATATAGTGAATATCATTTTTTTCTAGATTGTTCTGAAGAAAACGATATATTGCTATCTTCATATTAACCAACAGTTTGTTTTGTGTAGGGGGAAGCAATGTGATCGACTGCATCCAGGCCTGTCCCCAAGAAGGGTTCCGCCAGAGTCACTGTGTGCACGCACCGAAGTCTAAAAGTAAATACAAAGCAAAGGATCTTCCAGCAGGGGCCCAGGTTTAGTTCTTACAGAGGGGCCCGTGGTCCCCTAGTTACACCACTGGTGTACAAATTGCTGCAAATCTCCTTGAAGTGTTGTGCCTTGCCCTGTCTATTGACAGACATGCAGTTTTGTTATTATCATACAGTAAGAAGAAGCAGCTAAAATTTTACCTTTTCTCAATATTTTTCTTTTTGTTGCTGTTGCTTTGAAATGACAACCCTTGAGCAGATCACAAATGTTTATGTTGTTCCACGTTCATTTTAAAGTGCCTCTCTCCATATAAAGAAGTGATACTAAAGGGAACATGGCGTTGTGTTAAGTACCGCACATGTTTTATAATAACATTGATAAGAAAAGTAGAATACCAAGTAGGGCACCATGCCACATTTGTCTCAGCCTAAAAGAATTTTATAGTTCTAAAAATTCCTTGATAAACAGAGTGGTTAACAAAGTTAGGCTTACGTAAGTGGTATCCAGTGGAGAGGGCAGAGTACTAGATAGACTGAGGCAGCATCTGATGTTGCTTTTGCTGTTCCTGTGCATTTTCAGGAATCAGCTGCCCCTGATAGGATCATTCTGCCCAGGAGTTTCACAATGTTTACTTTGTCTTTGAATGGGCTGTATTTTACCCTTTTTTTAAAAAAAAATATTTCTCTTCTGTGAAAATTTGTCTCAGAAGAACTTTTACTTTTCTCCCAAAAAAATTAAAAGCTTTCATTTTCAAACTAGATATTTCATAAATTACCCTAAAGTTTATAATGTTTCATAAATTACCCTATTTCAACATGAGAAAAATAAAATGAAACATAAAAATCAAAAACTGTAAATGGAAAATGTACAGTTAGGTCCAGAAATATTTGGACAGACAATTTTTTTTCTAATTTTGGTTCTGTACATTACCACAATGAATTTATATGAAACAACTCAGATGCAGTTGAACTGCAGACTTTCAGCTTTAGTTCAGTGGGTTGAACAAAAAGATTGCATAAAAATGTAAGGAACTGAAGCCTTTTTTTAACACAATCACTTATTTCAGGTGCTCAAAAGTAATTGGACAAGTTAAAAAACTGAAAATAAAATGTTTATTTCTAATACTTGGTTGAAAACCCTTTTGCTGGCAACGACAGCCTGAAGTCTTGAACTCATGGACATCACCAGATTCTGCCAGGCCTTTACTGCAGCGGCTTTCAGTTGCTGTTTGTTTGTGGGCCTTTCTGTCCAAAGTTTAGTCTTCAACAAGTGAAGTGCAGCTCAATTGGGTTCAAAACAGGTGACTGACTTGGCCATTCAAGAATATTCCACTTCTTTGCTTTAATAAACTCCTGGGTTGCTTTGGCTGGATGTTTTCGGTCATTGTCTATCAGGCTTACCGGAGTCTGGAACCAATAGGCTGGAGGAAGGCTGCTCTTACAGTACCTCACACGGTGTGTCCTCCAAGTATGAACAGAGGAGAAACTGGTAGGGGAAAATATGAGAGTACAGCAGTAAGGGAGATCAGCAAGCATAGTCAAGACGAGTTCCAAAATCAATACACGAATAGAGTTCTAAAAGTTTTAGGTAGAGTAGCTAAGACGATGTCTGAGCAAAGTTCTGACCTTGAAAGAAGGTTTAAATAGGCTCCAGCGTCAATAGCGACACATCATGATGCACATCATGTCGCCTGTGTCACGTCGCCTGTGCTGAAGGACAGTGCCAGTAACATGGGGATCCTAACATTGTCCATCTGTATTATGAAACGCCTTTCAATCAGTTTGACTGCATTTAGTTGGATTTGAGCAGACAGTGTCTCTGAACACCTCACAATTCATTTGGCTGCTTCTGTCCTGTGTCACATCATGGATAAACACTAGTGTCCCAGTGCCACTGGCAGCCATGCACACCCAAGCCATCACACTGCCTCCGCCATGTTTTACAGATGATGTGGTATGCTTTGGATCATGAGCTGTTCCACACCTTCTTCATACTTTTTTCTTGCCATCATTCTGGTAGAGGTTGATCTATAATTCATCTGTCCAAAGAATGTTTTTCCAGAACTTTTAGCAAAGTCCAATCTAGCCGTTATATTCTTGATGCTTATGAGTGGCTTGCACCTTCCAGTGCACCATCTTTATTTACATTCATGCAATCTTCTCTTTATGGTAGACCTGAATATCGATACGCCTACCTCCTGAAGAGTGTTGTTCACTTGTTTGGCTGTTGTTAAGGGGTTTCTCTTCACCATGTACCACCCACCACTGTTGTCTTTCGTGGACGTCCAGGTCTTCTTGTGTTGCTGAGTTCACCAGTGCTTTCTTTCTTTCTCAGGATGTACCAAACTGTAGATTTTGCCACTCCTAATATTGTAGCAATTTCTCGGATGGGTTTTTTCTGTTTTTGAAGCTTAAGGATGGCTGGTTTCACCTGCATGGAGAGCTCCTTTGACCTCTGAGTTTTATAAATATTTCTGCCAAAATATGTCGGACCTGTAAGACAAACTTTTTTTTTTGCCAAGAAGAGAAAAGGAGAAATCTGTACCATTGATAAATATGTCTTTCAAGAAACCAGATTCACCAAATAGGTTGTAATGTCTGCAGAAAGTGAACTTATCACCTGTTGAATGATAAATGAGTGCATGCTAATTATTTTGGAATTCATCACCATCTAGTTAAGCTCACCCTGGGAACAGGTGCATGCTTATTGCATAAGACAACGCATTTTCCCACAAATATGTGCATACTTTTCACTAAGAATCATATCTTTTACACGTCTTGCCTTTTTTTCTTAATAGATGGCTTAAAACTACAAACACCATCTGCAGATTTATCTTTTGCGATAGTAAGTGTGGATTGAGCATGCCATAACAACTGTCAATATGTAAAGTTTGTGAGACTGGACAGTAGGTGTTTATGGTAGGACTTGTTTATGGAAATGTAGAAGCGATTCCATCATGTGTGATGGTCAAAAAAAAGCTAATTGCTTTGGATATCACATTTATCTCCATAGAAAAACAGCTGTCACCGGAAAACCTTTTTCTTTTTTTCCCTACTTGAAACTTTCCTTTGTATGTTTCTGGTGCAGAATATTTAATTATTGGAATGATCGTGAGCTGTATATGGAATCAGCAACATCACTTAATTATTGGTTAACTGGATGCATGTCACAACTGATTAAATTTATTATGGCTGATCTATTAGAAATTCAGGGTCGAGATCAAGTCTATCAATAGGAATCTATGCAGACCCTATCCAGACCCTCTATTTATAAATCAGCCCCGGAGCATATGACCTAATAATGAAAAATTGTGATAGGAAATGGGTAAAACTCCAGAATTAATAAACAGAAAAATGTTGAAAGTCATAACAATAAATATATTAAGAAAATAATCATTCAGGAACTATTAGAGCGATACATTTTTGGATGCATTTTTGTACAGTACATTTTGTTTTTCAAGAAAGCTGATTGATTTAAACATGTGGTATCCAGAACAATCTAAGTGCCTCACATGAAAACATAGACCCTATTCTGTCACAGACACCCAGCAACAAATATGTATTTTTTTTACTGGGGTTGTTTAGAACTGATTCTGTTACCTCTTACAAAGGCATTAAAAGCTGAAAACCCTGAAAAATACAATTTGAAAAGTTTAGTTTTTGTTGAGAGTCTTAAATTATACATATGATTGTGCACTTTAATGGTATTATTAACGCTTGCCATGTATAATAATTGCAACCATTGCAGCAGCCCTTTGTAGCCTGTACTGGATATACATTTGCTTTGTCACAATACCTTGTTGTTTTTTTTGCAGCAGTTAGAGTAATAATTTGGGGGCAGTAGTAGTTATAAGCAGGTGCCAGAGGGGCAGAGGCAAGAACTCGTATTAAGAAAAAAATGTAAAGTGATACATTCTTATAAGAACAGGGGAGTGTCAGTCACGGTCACAGAACAGAAATGGTTGTCCTTTAAAATGATATTAAATCATTACTGTTCTCAATTTATTCCCTTAAGGACTAAATGTAGAAGCTCTAAGAATCATCCTGTGTGGCTTAATACAGAGGTAAAGAAGTTAATGGGAAAAAAGAGAAAGGCATTTAAAAACTACAAATCTGTAGGGACAGAAGCTGCATTTAATGAATATAAACACTGTAATAAATGTTGTAAATCAGCAATCCGGAAGGCTACGAAAAGAAATGAAGAGTTAATTGCGGTGGAGGTGAAAACTAACCCTAAAAAGTTTTTTAAATATATTAATAGTAAAAAGATGCAGGTTGAGAGTGTTGCTCCATTAAATAATGGTACCAGTATGGTTGTAACAGATACAGATAAGGCAAATGTGTTAAATCAGTTCTTTTCTTCAGTGTTACAATAGAGGAGTCTGGGTTCACAGGCTCACTTAATAACTGCACGAATGGTTCAGCTCAATCTAGTCAGTGGCTGACTCAGGTTATGATTCAAAAAGCTTTAATATAAATTAATGTAAACAAGGCTCCAGGGCCTGATGGCATACACCCCCGGGTTCTAAGAGAGCTTAGTTCAGTTTTAGACCAGCCCTTATTTCTGATTTTCTCAGATTCACTGTCATCTGGTATGGTGCCTATGGATTGGAGAAAAGCTGATGTTATTCCAATATTTAAAAAGGGATTACGATCTCAGCCTGGCAATTATAGGCCAGTAAGCTTGACATCTGTGGTGGGCAAATTATTTGAAGGCTTGTTAAGGGATCACATTCAAAATTTTGTCCTAATGAATGGCATTATGAGCAACAATCAGCATGGCTTTATGAAGGATAGCAAACAAGAAACGGATCCGCACACACGCTATTATCAGCAGTTGGGGGGACACCCCTCTTTATTATATCACCTCGTGATCAACGTTTCGGGGGGATAAACCTCCCTTCATCAGGCCCTGATGAAGGGAGGTTTATCCCCCCGAAACGTTGATCACGAGGTGATATAATAAAGAGGGGTGTCCCCCCAACTGCTGATAATAGCGTGTGTGCGGATCCGTTTCTTGTTTGCTGTTGCTAAGGGACCTGGCCGGGGTCAACGGAGAAACCAGCACCACCAACGCAGTGAGAGGAAAGGCGGGTGTGCGGTAGGAACATTTATTACAGAATCTGTTTATGAAGGATAGGTCATGTCAGACGAATTTGATTGCATTTTATGATGAGGTAAGTAAGATTCTGGATAGTGGGGGGGCAGTAGATGTGATCTATTTGGATTTTGCCAAAGCGTTTGATACTGTGCCCCACAAACGACTGCTTTCTAAACTAAGGTCTGTTGGGCTTAATGAAGTCGTTTGCACGTGGATAGGAAACTGGCTACAGGATCGGGTACAGAGGGTGGTTGTTAATGGGACATTCTCTACTTGGAGTAAGGTTCTTAGTGGGGTCCCCCAGGGCTCAGTATTGGGTCCACTTTTATTTAACTTGTTCATTAATGACTTAGGGGAGGGTGTTGTAAGTAATGTATCAGTGTTTGCAGATGACACAAAATTATCCAGCCCAATTAATTCCATCCAGGATGTGGCATCCTTGCAACATGATCTTGACAAACTGGCAATCTGGGCAGCTAAGTGGCAAATGAAATTCAATGTTGATAAATGTAAAGTCATGCACCTGGGATGTAAAAATATCCAAGCCACTTATACCCTTAATGGGACTGCACTAGGCAAATCCATTATGGAAAAGGACCTTGGAGTCCTTGTAGATGATAAACTTGGCTGTAGCAAGCAATGCCAGTCAGCAGCATCAAGGGCAAATAAGGTCTTGAGCTGTATTAAAAGGGGCATAGAGTCACGGGAGGAGGGGGTCATTCTTCCACTGTATAGAGCACTTGTAAGGCCCCATCTAGAATATGCCGTACAGTTTTGGTCTCCATCACTCAAACAGGACATTATTGTATTAGAGAGGGTACAGAGAAGGGCAACTAAGCTGGTAAAAGGTATTGAAAATCTTAGCTATGAGGAAAGACTGGCCAAATTGGAGATGTTCACGCTGGAGAAGAGGCGCTTAAGGGGTGATATGATGACTATGTATAAATATATAAGGGGATCATATAATAATCTCTCTAATGCTTTATTTACCAGTAGGTCTTTCCAGCTGACACAAGGTCACCCATTCCGATTAGAAGAAAAGAGGTTCCGCCTAAATATTCGGAAGGGGTTTTTTACAGTGAGAGCTGTGAAGATGTGGAATTCTCTCCCTGAATCAGTTGTACAGGCTGATACATTAGATAGCTTTAAGAAGGGGTTGGATGGCTTTTTAGCAAGTAAGGGAATACAGGGTTATGGGAAATAGCTCATAGTCCAAGTTGATCCAGGGACTAGTCCGATTGCCATTTTGGAGTCAGGAAGGAATTTTTCCCCCTCTAAGGCAAATTGGAGAGGCTTCAGATGGGTTTTTTTGCCTTCCTCTGGATCAACTGGCAGATAGGTAGTTAATAAAAAAAAAAAGGTTGAACTCGATGGACATGTGTCTTTTTTCAACCTTACTTACTATGTTACTATGTTACTATGTTACGGTCAGATCGAGATCTTAAAAATACAAATCTGCAAATGTTCAAATTTTAATCAGATCATTTAATCAAATAATTTACATTTTAAAAATAATTACTTTTCATTATAATATTAAAGCAGTACCTTGTACGTGATCCTAACGAACATGTAATTAATCTTTGCTGGGTTTATCTATATTTTAAATTGTTTTCAGCAGATTTAAGGTATGGAGATCCCTTATACACAAAACCCCAGTTCGCGAGTATTCTGGATAACAGGTCCCATACCTGTTAGGGATGTACCGAATTCGGGATTTGGGCAGGATTCAATTTTTTTCAGCAGGATTCGGATTCGGCCAAATCCTTCTGCCTGGCCGAACCAAAGGGAAATCTCGTGACTTTTTTGTCACAAAACAAGGAAGTAAAAAATGTTTCCCCTTCCCACCCCTAATTTGCATATGCAAATTAGGGTTCGGATTTGGTTCGGTATTCGGACGAATCTGTCGCGAAGGATTCTGGGGTTCGGCTGAATCCCAAATAGTGTCATATATACTGTAATTACATGGCTTGTGGGGGTTTATATTTCACATAAAAAAAAATAGCTGTAACTCCTAATATTACCACATTTTTAAGAACTGGGAATGCCCTGTGTAGCAATTGCTATTCAATTTCATCTTATTCGTTTTTGCTTTTTGCAACCTGATTTATCCCAACCTTTAGCTATTATCATATATAAAGTCCGTCACCATATTATACTATCACATAAACTTTCATGAGTTAGTCAGCAGAGGATTCACCATATTTGTACATAACATGAAAGAAATGCAGACAGCCTGGAACAAAGCTGTAACATTCGTGTGTTTCACAGATTGGCTGCTACTGTGTTTATTATGAAATGGTCTGACCTGTCTAGGTAGCAAATTGACCTCAGATGATAAGGAAGATTTGTTATCATTTTTATCTTTTCTTTGCTTTGACGAAGCAGGAAAATCATCCTCTTCTCCTTGGTATCCAAATATTTGCTTATTGAAGGATTTAGCATTGCTAAATCTAGTGCTCACAGGCAGAAGTGAATTTAAAATGTGCCTCTTACATTTCTGTGAAAGCATCCTATCATTCTACATATATAGTAAGCAGATCATTTTGCAAAATATCCTCTATCTAATGAGTTAGTTAGGGTCCTTAAATATCCCACAGCAATTAAGGCTGGGGCACACGGTAAGATTTTGGGGAGAATACTCGCGATTGGGCGACTAATCTGCCTTCCTGCGAACAAGAATGTGAATCGCCAGGATGGGATGGCATACGTATCGATTCGTTTTTCTGAAATCGACCTGAAGTTTCCTTGTGAGACGACTTCGGAAAAAGAAAAGCTACGTATGCCTTCCTGCCGGTGATTCACATGCTTGCCAGCAGGAAGGCATTTCGGGGAGATTAGTCACCCAAATAAGAGGAGATTTGTTGATGGGCAACCAGTGCCTCTGGTTAGAGGGGTGGAAGATTTAAATTATGAGGGTAGACTGTCAAGGTCGGGGTTGTTTTCTTTGAAGAAAAGGCACTGATTACACTTTACAAGTAGATTAGAAGACATTATAGACAGATGGTGGGGGATCTTTTTTCTATCACTTTTCTAAAAGATCAAGGAACCAGAGGCCACCCCTTTAGACTGAAGGAACAGAACTTTCATTTAAAGAAGCATAGGTGGTTTTTTACAGGGAGGACAGTGATGGGGAATGCCCTGCCGAGTGATGATGTGATGGCTGATTCTGTTAATGCCTTTAAGAGTGGCTTGGATGATTTCTTCAACAAGCAAAATATCTAAAGCTATCGTGATATTAAGATCTACAATTAGTATAGATATTGGTATATATAGTTTATGTGAGTGTATGGAGGGGTTGGTGTAAGAGTGTGTGTATATATGTTTTATTTGGAGTTGTTGAACTTGATGGACGTTGGCTTTTTTTCAAACCAAATGAACTGTGGATTATTTAGGAATTTGCAAACGTTGTGTACTTTTATGCCGGTGTAGCAATGTAATAGCATATAAAAACAAACTGACCAATGGACTAAAGGAAGCAAAATTCTAATTAGTCGATAGTGTTTCTTTTTCTGGAAACTCAATGACGTGAAGATAATTGCTGGTTGATTATTATTTCAGCTATGGGAACTGTTATCCAGAATGGGGGTTTCCATAATTTGGATCTTAATACAGTCTATTAAAAATAATTTAAACATGAATTAAAGCCAATAGGAGGGTTTTGCTTCCAATAAGGAATTCATTATATCTTAGTTTGGATCACGTAGAAGCTACAAGTAATCATTTTCAGGTTTACGAATAAGGGATCCCATACCTGCACTGCACATCATTTATCATTTTGCCTGCATCCTCTTACCCCAGCGGGTATTATTGCTTTGTACAGGGGAAGTCATTCCAATATCCTCTAAACAAAATGGAAAGTGGACGAGTTTACTGCTTTACAATACAGAACTTTTATTACTGAAATGGTTCCTTATATACCCCCTCATTACCAGCAAAAATCATTATCCGTCTCTGTAAGTATCCTGATGTAGCCTCATCAAGATGTTGACCATAGTCACGCACTAAACAATGCAAATTATGACATTTATCAAGTAACTTCATTTTTATCCAACACCTGGCTTTATGTTGGCAACAGCACCAGAGGGGATATCCATAAATCAACTAACACGATGTGATTTCTGACCCAACTGTATGCCATATATGTGTGGTCAATAATTGATTTGAAATTCTTACAGCAAATTCTTATTTCCAATGGGAATGTGATATAGAAACCATATGTGAAATGCTTAAAACAATAGTTTGGGTTTATGACAGCCTTCCTCAGCATTACAGCCTTACGTGCCTGACATGACAACATGCTTTGTTTTAAATAAACACTGATAGAGTTTAAAGGGAGCGCTAGTCTTAGACCTTTACGTTAAGCAACAAAAGCGACTGGCCAGATGTACTGTGATTATAACATTACTGGAATGCACGTGCAGTTCACATGATTTCATCCGATGGCATGATGACAAGAGAAATACCATGCTGTGCTCCTTTTAGATCTGAATTAGGTCTAGCACAGTGATCAACACTAATATATATATTAGTGTCATATGTAACCATTACAAAATCAGATGCTAAATGTCCTACATGTACAGTATTTTGTTGCTGCAAAAGTTTCTGTCTGTGAAGGACAGATGTGCATTTCCCCCTAGCTATTTCTGAACTATTTGCACTACGTTCCAGATTAAAGAACCAGTAACAACAGCAAATGAAAATTCCTGCAAAGCATTTAAGCATAGCTGCATATTTAAAACGCTTTGTAAAAACAACCTTGAAATACACCAAACATTGCCACACTAATGTCATAGTATACTGGCTAAAATCCTTTGTAATAATCAGGCCCGGATTTGTGGAAAGGCCACAAAGGCCTGGGCTAGGGCGGCATGCTACCCAACCACACCCAGGACCGCCATCAGAAATCGCAGGGCCCTATATGACAAAATTTCCTGGGCCCCCTGGGCAGCGCCCACCGCAAGCCCCACCTACAGGTCCGCCCTCCCAACCACACAGTAAAAAAACAAAAAAATATTGGTGGCTAGGGTTCCCACATGTTAATAAAAAATAAAAAGGTATTGGTGGTCAGAGCCCCCCATAAAAAACATTTGTGGCAAGGGCCCCCCCATTAAAAAATATTGGTGGCTAGGAGCCCACATGAGAAAAAAGAATTGGTGGCCAAAATTGGTGGCCAGGGCCCACCCCCACATTATAAGAAAATTGGTGGCCAGGGCCCCTTAAACGTCCATGCCTTCCCAAAGTCAGCAGCTCTCAGAAAGATGGGGGGCCCAGCTAATCAAGTAAGTGTGGCGTGGTCGGGCCCCCCTTACCCTCGGGCCCCCTACAACTCTCCCCCCCTGTCCCCCCCTGATGGCTGCCCTGACCACACCCACATGGGTTCAGAAGCACTGGGGTTTTGCAGGAGATACAATAGATTTTGAAATTTCCTGTCCACCAATCCCCAGTACTCTGAACCCAATGCTGAAAATTTGTGCATGTGCAAAAAGGAAGAGGAGGGGACAGGGGCTATGAATGGCAATGGGCCAAGGGTCCATCTGCTATGTAAATCCAGCCCTGTTTGTAATTACAAAGCTGTCTTTAATGATTTTATATTTACAAGTACAGGATCTATTATCCGGAAACCTGTTATTCACAAATTACTGAAAGGTCATCTCCCATAGACTCCATTTTATCCAAGTAATCCAGATATTTTAAAATGATCTCCTTTTTCTCTGTAATAATAAAACAGTAGCTTGTACTTTATCCAAACTAAGACATAATTAATCTTTATTGGAAGCAAAACCAGCCTATTGGGTTTATTTAATGTTTACATGATTTTCTAGTAGGCTTAAGGTATGAAGATCCAAATTACGAAAAGATCTGTTATTCGGAAAACCCCAGGTCCTGAGCATTCTGGATAACAGAACTGTATGTGTAACTGAGTGTACATTTCTAATGTAAAAACAAGAGTTAGCCTGAAAAAGCTCCTTAAAAACCAGTGCAATGGGCTGCTACTTTTTACACAAATTTTCACTCCACATTTCACTCCAGAATGATTTTCTAAAGATCTCCATGATTACTCCTTGGAAGGTAGATACTTAGATTACCAGTGCACAGATAATCCCCCTTCATAACAAAACAGTCACAGCAAAGGGTAAAGGGAGGGAGGTTGCATACTGGTAATCTCATTAATTACCAGACTGATCATGGGTAGCTTCAGTTTCCTTGATTGTAATGTTTATCTAAAAAAAAAAGAATAAACAATTAAACAATAGGCAAAAAATGTATGTTGAGCACAAGCCCTATCATTGAATTTATGTTGAACAATGGGGTATACTTCTCCTTTAAAAGGAATTGGTGGCTATTATTTGATGGTGGAATACTCTTTAGTTCATGCACAGACAAATATTGCACAAGGTTCTGTATGTGGTATGGTCACATCTGTATAGTTCTGTTCATTCAGACCAACATTCCAAATGATTACAACAGCAGAAAGAGGAGTAGCAGTCTTTTTTTACCTCCTCATCTGCTGATGCACCAAATATTGGGTGACAATTTTTAAACCTGTCTGATCAATAAACCGACCAATCTGAATGGTAAGTAGATATCTGTTGGGATTATCATACACAGCATACGCATACTGAAAAATTATACAATTCAAATTGGTATATGTGCTGTTCAGATTCCTAATTATTTGCTATGTATTTGCCAGCAGCCTCTCTTTCTATATATGATAGGAGCAAGAGTTCTTTGACCTTATGCACTGCTGGACCACATCAACCTTATGGCTCTGTTCAGTTTTGCTTTATGCCAGTTTGTTGCATTACATGAACATGCTTTACATGTATATTGAAGTGCACCATAGAAATCGATGTGCCCACCCAAAATCAGTAGGCAAGGAGAAGAAATACTTGATTCTACCTGGGTTAAATGTATTGACTAAACAACTTGAAGCAGATGGCAATGTGCTAGAAATGGTTGCTAGTGTACTCTCTATTTTATAATCTATAAAATATTAGGAAAATTAAAAGTAAGTACATTTTTGGAAACATGGCAGATATTGATGTCAGTGCATTGGCAGGAACTGAACATAATTAGACATATAGGTGTGTGTGTGAAGTTTCTGTTTTTGTTTAACCAAGAAGAAATAATATTTATTGTTTACACAATGTGGATTGAGTAATTTTACTGGGGCTTTAAAAGGAAATTAAAGTCTAAAATAGAATAATGCTATAAATGCTGTATTTCGTTTACTAGAACTTACTCCACCAGAAGCCTAATAAAACAAATGATTTATGTTTTCAAAGTGGGCCGCAGGGGGTCATCATCTTGTAACTTTGTTAAACATCTTTGCAAAGACCAAGAATGTGCACATGCTCAGTGTGGTCTGGGCTTCAGTTGGCAGGTTAAGCTTAGGGATTGTCATAAACTATTAAAACAGTACAAGTCAAATAATATCTGCCATAGAAGCCGATACGGCAAGACTGATTAATAATCAGAATATGCAGCCTGCACTGGGTCTGCGGATACAAATCTCTACACAGGCGCCGGCTGTTTTACAAGGAAACAAACAAAGCTGCTCGAGTTCTGGGAAGTAATGTGGGGGGGCTCTCCCTGCCGTTTCAAAGTATGATTGTTTCCCTGCAGAGTTTTTAGGGACTGTCTGAAGTGTCCTATCTGTCAGAGCAGGTAAAATGAAGGGGGAATTTCACGGCATACAGTCAGGTTTATTAAAAAAATGGTACACATTTTTTATTTAAAGTATATTGGAGATTTCTTTTTCATTACTGAAAGTAAAAATTGTATTTTATTTTTTTGCCTTTACATCCCCCTTTAAGATTCAGCGGGGTGTTTAACTGCTTAAAAAAGTTTAACACATTCCTACAAACTGTCATATTGATCCAAGCAGGAAATGCTTTTTATAAACTTGTCAGGATTCCCCGGTTCGAATTTAAATACATCTGCCCCTATGACTTTTTTCTACAGATTTAATACATCATCCCCAAAATGTGTGTTACCTTTTGTTTGTGTATTTCCACCATTCAGCAGATATACTTATAACAAAAATCTTCTTAAAGAAAAAACTATGGTTGGATACAATTATCCAACAAAACAAGGAGGGGGAAAGTTTGGATAGCATCAGCCACAGAGTTGTTCTTAGATGCAATCCCAGCTGCGGCAGAAGTAAATTGTGTAGTTTGTAAATATGCTAAATGTATCAATAGTTCTTATCTGCAGTCAAAGCTAATGTTCTGCATCATATTTAAGCTGCTATACATTTAAAGCATTCCACTGTATGGCTACAGCTACTGTAGTCTAAACAATTTTCCATTATACAGGATTAATTTGTATATACGGAATGAGTATCAGCTGTAGGGAAAGTGCTGTGCTGCACATTAGTTCTGTATTGACAAAGAGAAGGAAAAACTTAACAAGGAAAATCTCAGATACAGGAATTCTGGAGGTATTAACAAGCCAGCACATAGTTACTTTTGATTAGACCTCACACCAAAGGAAGGTGCATTAGGTAAGCAATGCATTTGTGGTACACGTAAATCAAACCTATAGTATAAAAAATATTATATTGTACAGTATATTTAGTAAGTTCACATTTTGATGCCTTATGAAGTCACACATTCAAGTGTGGATGGAAAGTAAACAGACTATGAGCCAAGCCAAAAGAGTAAAAAAAGACATACTGAACAGTATGTAGCAAATGAAAATGACCTTCCTCTCTAAATACCATATATGCTGTTAATGGGAAAATAACCTGTAACGCTCTGTTTCATGCATTGTTCCATAGCTCTCACTTCTTTGCTACATCTCCATTATGCACTTCTGCTCAGAACAGCATTTTTATGAGAGATAAAACTGATCCACGAAAGGAAGGTTTCATATATTGCGTTAATCCATGTGTCAGCTTCTTGTAGTCCTTGGCCGATGTCCATTATAGCAGGAATTTAGTTGCATATGTATTGATATATAAATACCCATTTATAATGCATTTGAAAAGCAATTTTCAGTGCTCACCTTGTAGTTTTCTGTTTAACTCTTTTTGCAGCCCACACAAGCAAATGTGAGTAGGGATATAGGAGCTGGAGATGGATAAGTCCTTATCATGACATTGGACAAAACCCAAGAAGCTAAAGTTAGGAGACCTGCTTATCATGACATCAGCCAAGATAGGAGACGTCTAGATTGACTTTGTATGGAACCTATTTTCCTTTCTCAAAACTTTCTCTCATTCCTGAAGAAAAATAAATAACCTTTGTATGTTTACCATGTATCTGTATTCATACTCAGAGACCTGTCATCACATTCACTGATTCTCACAAGAGATATACATTTATTTTGACAGTGGCCTTGTAGATAGGTTGTTAGTGTTGGCGTTTGCACAAAGAACACACATACTGATGAAAAAAATTCTACCAGTTACGTTCCTTCATCTGGACTTTCTATTATAATATTGGAATATTGGAACCGTTATTGGCTAAAACTGATATGACAGGAAGTCTTAAAGTGTTACGCTCTTCACCTCATGTACTCCCAACAATTCTAACATAGGAATTTTTTTATACAAATACTTTATAATTTTTCCTGCAATTACTGGCAGCTCCCATTGTTAGAACTACCGTACCAACATAGGAAGGTCTCGGCTATGCCCTGGTTTCTGTGTGGTCTCAATGGCTTATGCAAGATCTAAGGTTATGTAAAATAATGACCTAAATTACAATGTAAAATTCATCTGTCTAATTACTGAGGCTTTTTTTTTTATTATAGGTATTGTTAATCCCAGCGCAAAATTATGTTTAAGTAGAAATACACAGCTTTATAAATATGCAAATTATATAAAATAATTTATAATAGTCATTTTACCATGTTTCAGTCTTTACCAAATGCAGTTTTGTGTGCCAGAAATAAAAAACAGATTAAACCCAGAATAAACCAAGGCAATATTATGCACCCTGGCCTTTCCCAGCCCTTCCCCCTGTCTATAAAGGGGAAGGAACCTCCTTGGCGCTAACCCCCCACCCCCCCTCCCGTGTATTGCCCCCCCTCCCTCCTCCCCCCTGGCCTACCCCTCCCACTGGGCAAATGCCCCTAACTTGTTACTTACCCTTCTGCGCAGGTCCAGTCCAGGGAGTTCACAGGCGACATCTTCTTCCACGCGATCTTCTTCCTGCTTTGACCGGCGCATGCGCAGTAGGATCGTTTCGCCGGTACGATCTACTGCGCATGCGCGTGACTTTTGACGCATGCGCAGTAGATCCGTACCGGCAAAATGCTCCTACTGCGCATGCGCCAAAACGCCGGTCAAAGGAGGAAGAAGATCGCGTGGAAGAAGATGTTGCCTGTGAACTCCCTGGACTGGACCTGCGCAGAAGGGTAAGTAACAAGTTAGGGGCATTTGCCCAGCGGGAGGGGTAGGCCAGGGGGGAGGAGGGAGGGGGGGCAATACACGGGAGGGGGGAGGGGGGTTAGCGCCGACGAGGTTTCCTTCCCCTATAAGAAGCTCTTGCCATTTTTGGAAAAAAACTGATTATTGGGTTTATTTAATGTTTAATTGATTTTCTGAAAAAAATCCAGATATTAAGCATTCTGGATCATCATCATTTATTTATATAGCGCTGCCAAGATACGAAGTGCTTTACCTTAGTAAAGATGAAATATAGGGATGGGCTTCATTGTTAAGAGTCTTGAATTTGAGTGTTAGTAATTTGAATTTGATTCTAGAGGAAATTGGGAGCCAGTGAAGGGACGTATATGGGAGCAGCAGTGAGCAGTTGAGATTGAGATAGATGAGTCTAGCAGTCGCATTTAGAACAAATTAGAGTTGTGAAAGGCAACTTGTTGGTAGGTTGCAGTAATCAAGGCGGGAGATGATAAGAGACTGAATAAGCGTTTTGGTCATATTCGGGCAAGGTTGCGCAGTTGAATGCAAGTGTTTGGATGTGGGGTGAAAAAGACAGATGCGAGTCTAGTTTAACTCCTACGCAGTGAGTTTGGTTTTATCAGGTCATCAGCATAAAGGTGATACTGAAGTCCAAATGACTGAATACGTTTTTCTAGCGAAGTAGTATAGAGCGAGAACAGCAGGGGGCCTAGAACAGAGCCTTGAGGAACTCCAACAGAAAGTGGGAATGTACTAGAAGTAGAGTTAGAGAAGGAAACTTTAAAGGAACGGTCAGACAGATAAGGTGTAAACCATGAAAGAGCAGTGTCCCGAATGCCAGCTGAGTGTAGAATGTCTAGGAGGAGTGTGTGGTCAACTGTGTCAAAGGCTGCAGAGAGACCTAGAAGTATGAGAATGGAATATTGACCTTTAGACTTTGCCAGTAGAAGATCATTGGTTACTTTAGTGAGTGCAGAAGCCAGATTGCAGGGGGTAAAGAAGGGAGTTGTGAGTGAGATGCTGGATCAGGCATTTGTAAACAAGCCTTTCCAGTAATTTGGATGCGAATGGAAGAAGGGGAACCGGACGATAGTTAGCGGTATAGCTGGGATCAAGGGAAGTTTTTTTGAGGATAGGAGTGATTAGTGCTTGTTTGTATAAGGATGGAAAAGTGCCATAGAGAGTGAAAGGTGGGTAAGTGGTAAGTGCAGGAGAGAGTCTATCAGAGATTGGATATAGGAGGCGAGAGGGTATGGGGTCAAGGGAGCAGGTTGTGGGTTTTGAGCAAGCTAGAAGTTTAGTGTTGCGGGGGGTGAAGGAGAGCAAAGTGGGTGTGAGTGGACTGCACGTTAGTTTGAGATTGTTATCAGACAGTATGCTCACTCTAATGAGATAATTTTTTTCTTTAAAGAAATGAGCAAGAGCTTGGGCAGTTATATTAATGGGTGGAGGTGGTGGAGGCGGGCATAAGAGTAAGTCAAATGTTGCAAACAATCGTTTAGAGGACAGACTGGAGATTACAGAAGAGAAGTATTGTTTTTTAGCTATTAATAGAGCTCGACTGTCGCATGCGAGCATGAATTTGAAGTGGATGAAGTCAGGATCAGTTCATGACTTTCTCCACCGTCGTTCAGCTGATCTACTACATCTTCTGAGGTACCGAGTTACACTAGTGTGCCAGGGTTGGGGTTTAGCCGGTTGGCTGTGACGGGTAGTAGAACAAGCAAGGGAGTCGAGGGCTGTTGAAAGAGTATCGTTGTAGAGAGAAGCTGCCCTATTTGGTCAGGAAATTTTCTGAAAAAAACCCAGGTCCTGAGCATTCTGGATAACAGATCCCATACCTGTACACCATTTCTTGCACAAACAAGTTATAATTGTATAACTGAATGTTTACATGTGATATCAAGCACAATTAAACACAATTAAACATAGCAGACAAAGTAACAATACAATCCTATGAATTGGCATACCAGTTATTTCTATTCTGTACAGTGTACATGTAATATAACTTTATAAATTTCTGTTTTTGTAGCCATGTATATGCTATCAGTTTTGAGGTGTTCAGTATTTTTATATCCCATCCGTTCTAGTTACGGCTGATAGCTATTTATAGCTGGCCACATTTGCTAAATTTTTGAATGGACAGTCTAAGTGAACCATAACGGGGTAATATAATAAGCCATTAATAGAACACAAATGAGCAACATAGAACTAATTTGCACATTGTGCATGTTGCTCCTTAGAGAGTCATTACATTGCACCCTATGATTGTGCCAATTTTATACGGCTTGCTAGAAGGTATCAAGTTTTCTTTTTACAGAAAAAGGAATTTTGCATAACCCACATATACTGGCGCAAACTATAAAAAATTCAATTTTTCTTTTCCTATTGGGTTAAACACTACATTTTTTGTGTAAATGCATTAAAGGCATTTTCATTTCATAGTGCTAATTATGTGCATATTTCTTTAAAAATAACACATTTCCACTGTACTACAGATGTCTAGTCAATGATGCTAACAATGTTCCCAGTTAACTTAGTCATAAAAATTCCAGTAGGAAGCATGTTACCGTGCAATAATTGTATAATTCTAGCTTTCTATTTTGTGTTGACAATAGGATTATCCTATCCCTGTTTCCTGTCATTTTCTCTCAATTTGCATATCTGTGTGACAACTATGCGGTTATGTTTACATTACCATAATCCTATCTTTATGGGCAAAGGGATTTACATTCCATTTCTAAAAAGCTATGGAATGCTATAGCAAAACCTTTTTTCCCTATAATGCTGTAATGCTTAGAATAATATGGTATCAGGCAAAGAGTTTTTTTAATTTGACTGGAGTTTGCAGTCATAAAAACAATGTTATTTTTATGACATTAGAAGACAGTGGACACATTGAATTCAACAGATTATAACCCAGGCTGGTGGCTGCCTCCCCAAGTAAAGTTTGATATTCTGCTTTGTGGCCAATACTAGTTTATAGGGACTGGTATCTGTACAATGTACAGATTATTGAAGTGCTGGAAATCTTTTTTTAGCCAAAACATTTAACCACCATTCAAGATTTTTTTTTTTGCAAAAAGTTGTTTTCTCTGATTGCTTTTTAATCACATCTTCCACATGATTGTGTTAATGGTGAAATAGGTATTCAATCATAATACATCCTAGGCTCAAAGGAGAAAATAATATATTTTAAGTCAATATCCAGACTTAGGCCCCTCTAAGAATAACTGTCCAAAGTCAAAAATTCAGGTTGTTCCCAGATTTCTTTCTTGGAGTTTTCCCTCCAAATAAATCTATAGGTAGGCTTCTGTGTTAGGGTGGCTGCTAGTATTTTATCATTAGACTGGTCATAATAAATTCACTAGGGGTCTTTCTCCTTTTTTATACATGTATTTACATAGTTACATAGATAAAAAAAATACCAAAGTCCATCAAGTTTAAACCTCCAAATGATCCCCAGAGCACTGTCCAAAAATCCTCCAAGCCATTCTTAAAGTCATTAACTGAATCAGCATCACAACATCACCCGGCAGTGCATTCCCGACCTCACTGTCCTCACTGTGAAGAACCACTTATATTGCTTCAAATTAATGTTCTTTTCCTCTAGTCAAAAGGGGTGACCATTTTGGTGTTCTAAAGTTGTTTTGCTTTTTGGGTATTGTTTATTTTTTTTATTAAACTTGAAGGAACTACTTAGCTTAGATATTCTGTCATAGATGTATCAGGACCAGGCTGAGCCCAGAAGAGGACTGTGTCCACTCACCACTCAACATTTTGCAACTGCTAATTGAGATGAAATAAAGCTTATAAGTAATTTTAAATAATAGCTAAATGCATAAATATCTAAGGTGAAATAAGCTTATAAACGAATGCAGGGAACGCAACATAAATCTACTTGCGCAACACAAGAAAGAAGACTTTTGGACTTGATATATGTGCCCTTTTGAGCTGGGGGCTATATTCCAATGATTTTGGCCCTTTTTGACAGGCCTTTATAGACTGCAGCAGTTGGTCAGTAATTTTGGTTTTTGTTTTATATACAACTGATGCAATTGGTTTGAGAAATTGAAAAACAGTATGAGTATATTTTGTTTAAATAACACGGCTTTTAACTTCTAACAGAATTAATGCTATACATTTATATTTTAATTATTTAATATATTTAATTTACCCTAACAATTAATGCACAAAGCACCGAATTTCTAACTTGTTACAAAGTAACTGCCCCGTTCCTCTTGGCAACTCACCGGCCTCTCTAAAATATTTTATAGTAAGCTGGCTAAGTTGAAACCAATTTATATTATATTACAGCCAGCTGCATGTTTTCCTACAAAGGTAAGTATGTACAAATACATTAAAATGTATCTTTTGCAAAGGATCAAGCCTCAGAAACAGTGCTTATCCAAATTCTTACATTGCATTTAATCAGTACAATATTGTGTATTTTTGTATGGAATTGCAATTGCTATCCAGTTAACAGTTTGGAAGTCAGAATATATTGCCAATAAAGAAAGATAATGAGTGCTGTCTGTTAGCTACTTCCATTTTAGTAACACAAGTATTAGACTAAAGACAGACTATGGCCGGAAGTATATGAACACACCTTCTAAAATGATGCCTTCGGATGGAGCACAACTGCCATGTTTGCATTTCTTTGGATAACCTAAGACATTTTCGATCCATCTTTCCATTATATAAATGGTAACACATATATATATATATATATATATATATATATATATATATATATATATATATATATATATATATATATATATATATATATATACCCCACATTCACAGCACTCACGTTTAAAGATTCCTTGTTGGCCTGGGTGCGTGTATCCAATGTTGTATACAATCTTCCAAAGCAGAGACCGCACTCTCAGGGCTTACGAAAATATAAAGTTTTTTATTGAAGAAAGCTTTCTTCAATAAAAAACTTTATATTTTCGTAAGCCCTGAGAGTGCGGCCTCTGCTTTGGAAGATTATATATATATATATATATTGTGAAATCTGTAAATGTTCTAGCAGAGCTTTAAAGCTGATGCCTGTAATTACACGTAAAATAAAATATGGAGGTGTTTGTGTAGTATTGAAAATGAGAACTGCAAAAGAGCTTATAAATGGCCATACTGGTCTACGAAGTATATTATGGCAGGATCCTTGCATCATAGGTTCATTTTTTTAACTTATTTTTTGAAAAGTGATATGCAGAAGTGTATTGAATGAACAGATTATGTGAAGCCTCTTAAAAAATGTTGAACTTGCTATGTTCTCATAAATTTAAGATCAACATGAGAGGTATGTTTTTCTCAAGAAATAATTCTATAATGAGTAATTCTGTAAATGATGTGCCAAATAGTATTTTATAGCATGTATAAAAATAAGTGTGAATTATGGAATAGTGATTGTGTCCCTCAACAAAACTCTATATATATATATATATATATATATATATATATATATATATATATATATATATATATATATATATATATATAAAATATATACATAAAACATATTGTTTCACTTGGTTGGTTATTGTCTAGCAGCTGGATATTATCAAGTAGGGATGAGCAAAAATGTTGCATGTTTTGTCACTAAAAACGCCCATGTATGGTAAAAAAACGTTGTGCAGAATGTTGCGCAAAAAAAACAGCTCAATGACCTCAATAAATTTGGCGACTTTTTGCGAAGCTAAATGGGTCAGATTCTGCCATCACTAGTCACAAGGGTAATGGATAGTTGGCAGTTTGGGACATGTTTATATATATTCATATATTGTGGGAAGCATTTTAAATGGTAGGCAAACAAGTTTCTTATGCAGAGAAAAGATGGGGACATACAAATGCAGGAAAAATAGGTGTTTACCTTATCTTCCTATAGCATCAAACATATCTTTCTCAGAGAAGAACTTCTTAGGGCATCTCCCACACACTGGTCCACAACAAGGTTACTTAAAATGCAGAGATAACGTTTTTTTATAAGCCCAGCCACAAAGCCTACTTCCAAGTGCTGCAATTTCTTAAAACTGCTCCACTCCAGGCACATGCCCCTTGGTGTAAGGGACAGCTTTTGCAGTGTTAAAGTCTGGACGAAGGAGGAAACAGTTCCGCAGGCAGGCAAAAATAATTCAATATGGGGTACACAATGGGGTTAAGAAGCTCCAAGTCAATATCCAGGCAGAAGTCAATGCTGGCGGCAACCAGAGTAGGCAGAATTGGGGCAGAAGAATCAAACCAGTAAAAAGTAATTTAGGCGCACCTAGAAACTAAGTAAGACTAAGTAAGACCAATATGTGGGCATTAAACCCAGGTCCTCAGCATCTATTTATTTTGAATGATCGCATCATGATTACATCATGTGGTGGCACATCACTGCACAGCATGCTGACATGACATTACGGCCATGGGCCAAGCTCCACATACCATTTGTTTCTCGTTCAGGCTTCCTCTGACCCACTGGGAACAGCCATCCCAGGTATTGCACTCTCCTCTCAGTGGTTCGGCCAGGCACTAGGATCAGCCAAATCCGAACCCTGCTGAAAAAAGGCAGAATCCTGGCCAAATCCTGAACTGAATCCTGGATTCGGTGCATCCCTAATTTTAATATAGTCATATATCAATATGCCTATAAATATATACATGCACCATAATCAAGACACAGCAAGAACCTGGGTCCGGAGTTGTAGTACAACACAAACAGGAAAAAAAATAACACTCACAGGATTTTGAAAAAATAAATTTAATATAGGGCTGACATTTCTTAATAAAGGTCTGTGTTAAGACTGAAACATTGATCCTAAATTAATTATTTTTTCTGCCACTAAATGCTTTTACTGCAAGAGTGTACTAAACACACAGGAGTTTCTAAGATTTGACCCCTGCACACACTCACACACACATAAAATAGTTCAGGGGCACTTTGCTTCTAACCTTCTTCTTATTATCTCAATTGTATTGGCTCATTAGATCAAATCAAGGGGTTAGGCATCACTATAACACTGATACCCCAGTCCTAGCATCCATTCTTTGTGGTATTTACCATGATGGGCTGTGGGCATTGTAATGGAAGGACCTGAGATATGCATTGTACATTCATCCCTAACGTATACCAATAGCAATACATGGTCAACATGCAATATCAGGTGTCTTAGCAGAATTACATATAAGTGAAATAAATTGAACTGCAAGCTCAGGGGGATAAATGCAAAATGGCAATAGTTCTACACTAATGTCTAAAAAAAAAAAAAAAAACAAATACAAAAAGACGTTATAGTGGCCCTTCAAGATTGCTTTGTTGTGCAGTATAATGACCAACATAGCCGTTTTCGTTTTCTAGAAAATTGGACCAGATCTGACATGTACAATTTTTTAAAAAAACCCACAAATACAATAATGCACGTTTTTGGTAAGATTTAATACCATGATCTCAAGGTTTTGTGCACTATCCAAAACGCTCATCGGAGTTGTTCTCCTGAGAGAACGTATAATGCTTTTCTTTAATTGCAGGCTAGGTTTTTACTGTGTCAGCTTGGGTTGTGTAACGTCTTCAAATTAAAACTAATGATATAAACAAAGAATGTTATAAGCACAGATCTTAACATGAACACATCCAATTAAAACAGATAATAAACTTTTACTTTTAAACTGAGGGGGTGTGGTAGTAATAATAATAATCATCACACTGATTAGAAGAATTGTTAGAAGAATTCCTCAGAAATCACTGCTTGACTGTGCTTTCAGCAGCCGTTGACTTATCATGTTCCCTCTAATGCATTCTTAGCAAAAAAAGACTGACTGGTTAACTCCTTTACCTCGTTTTACCTCTCATCTTTCAAAGACCAGTGACCTTTTAATTGCCTACATCTGCATGGTGATTAATATGTCTGTGAGAAAATTCAAGTCATGTTTTATGTCAACAATGCCCCAGCAGGGCATAACAAGGCATCCTTATACAGAAAAAGCATTATGTGGGCTGAAGAATGACAATGGCAAAGACCAAGCTCAAACATATTTACAGAATTTCATGGAATAAAGTGAAAAATAAAACCACATAGTGGGCCAGATTCAATTTGATGAGAAAGGCTTATCTCCTAATTCAATCCCAGACTTTCCCATAGAACCACATGCAATTCAAGAAGTAAAACATCTCGTTGTTTATTACATAAAACCTCTATGGGAAAAAAATGGAACTAAATTAGGACATATGGTTTTTTCTTCTTAAACTGAATCTTGTCCAAACGTTTTCACGTGATAAATCATAAAATAACATTTTCTCGTGGAATTGAATCTGAACATATAAAACAAGTCAGTTTAACAAATATTATAAAAAGCAGAAAACATGCTCACAATAAACATCTTTCATAATACAGGTATGGGATCTGCTATCCGGAAACTCATTATCCAGGAAGTTCTGAATTATGGCAAGAACATCTCCCATAATCCAATTTTTTTTAAATTATTTCCTTTTTTCTGTAATAATAAAACAGAACCTTGTACATAACCCCAACTAAGATATAATCCTTATTTGAGGCAAAACAATTCTATTGGGTTTAATTAATGTTTAAATAATTTTTTAACCAACTTTTGGGGGCAAATTTACTTAAGGTCGAATATCGAGGGTTAATTAACCCTCGATATTCGACTGTGGACGTTAAATCCTTTGACTTCAAATATTGAAGTCGAAGGATTTAGCGATATACGTTCGATCGAACAATTAAATCCTTCAACTCGTTCTACGACCAAAAAAAGATAGCCAAGCCTATGGGGACCTTCCCCATAGGATAGCATTGACTTCGGTAGCTTTTAAATGGCAAACTAGGGGGGTCGAAGTTCTTTCTTAAAGAGACAGTACTTCGACTATCGAATGGTCAAATAGTCGAACGATTTTTAGTTTGAATCGTTCGATTCGAAGTCGTAGTCGAAGGTCGAAGTAGCACATTCAATGGTCGAAGTAGCCAAAAAAAACATTCAACGTTTTTTTTCCTCTATTCCTTCACTCGAGCCCCTAGGTATAGATTATGAAAATTTCCAGGTCTCGAGCATTCTGGATAACAGGTCCCACACCTGTAACTCATATATAATAGCCATAATGGTCTCTAATATATGCATGCAAAATGTGTACAGAATAAAATAAGAGAAAAATTCTATTCTTAGCAATTAAAGGGGCCTTCATATCTTCTTTAAATAAATGTCACAATGATAAAATGCAGGGGCCATGAAACATAGAAGCGTTTAGCTAATATTCTGGCAACTGGTTTAAAACGCTGCATTAAATACTGTAGATATGAAGTATCATATACTGTATCTTAGGGAATAATTCTGTATATGGGAGTGAACTCATGAAGACAGAAAATATATGTAGCCAAAGTTCTTTTTTACCCAAAATTCCCCTCTCCTCTACAAAGAAGTTGATATACTGTATATATATATATATATATATATATATATATTTTTTTTTTTTTAAATCATAAGCTTGCTTCATGTGCAATATGTGTATGGCTTGACAGGTGCATTGGCTCACACCTTGAACTAAGCAATCCTGCTGTTTTATCTAATTTATGCATATCCCTGACACTGTTGGTAATAAAAAGACCACCCTAGGGATAATGCTAATATTAACACAAGGATTACAAGCATGCTTTGTAAAGAGGACTTAGTAACAACATGGAACTGAATCAGTGCACTAAAAGACACTTGTTATTAACTGATTAAGCAGGGAGCAGAGATAGAACCCATTTCAGAGGCTTAAGTTATCACTTTTCTAAGTTAGAAGGCTTTGCACGACCTAACAACATCCAGATTTAAATGTTAAGCATTAATTACAATACCAAAGATAGCTTTAATATCTGCTACTTGCAGCACTGGCTGAGCATCTCATTTCTTTACTAAAGGCACATCAGGTTCACAGATAAACTATAACTTGTAATAGTGATTGGATTTCTTATATAAGTGAGAAGTATTTATCCCAGGTGATATTTTAAAGGTTTATCATTAAGGGGGGTTATTTACTAAAATCCGATTTTATCTCATTGTTTAAAAAAAAAAAAGCTTGACCAAACAAACGCCAATCCACAATTTTGCCTTATTTAGCATTAAAATAATTCAAAAAAATCAGATTGGAAAAAAACTTGATAAAATTGAGCGAAAACAAGAATCTTACTATTTTTTTGGACTTTTTTCTTAAATCGCTCGAATTTTTTGGATTATCAGACTAAACCAAGTGCAAACCATGATATTTTCAAATTGGGATAGGGACATCTGCCATTGACTTAAACAAGACCTCAACAGGATTTTCAGATTCTGGCTTTTTGCAGCATTGGGGTATAATAAATCTGAAACGATTCAAGCTTTCTTTTTTTTCACGAAGAGTTTTTTTTTTTTTGCCCCAAAAAGTCAGACCAGAAAAAAAACTGAGCTTTAATAAATAACCCCCATATTTTTCATTCCTCCTTGTTTTAATGCTTAGATCTTTTCAATCACCCCACTGGTCAATCACTTATTTGTTGCCCCCACCTTCTTTAGCTGCTGCTGTAAAAAAGGTTTATAAAAAATACCATCTTATCGAGACAGTCAAGCATTTTAACCTTCCCTTCTACTCTTAAAAAAACAAGTAATCTAAGGAGGAGTGCTTCTTCTTTAAAAAGTCAACCAGCCCAGAGTACTTTGCTACAGAGGAGTGCAGAGGCATATCTTTCCTTTGCTCTGAGATTTCTGTTGCACAGTATAGTATTTTTGGAAACCACAATGTATTGCTCATGTGACCAGCCATCCATATTTTCAAATAGTAGAGGCAAGACTTTCATTTCCAGTGTTTTACCAGGTTTTTTAATATTAAGAAGCCCTCTCGGTTGTCAATTATTTTGACATCTGGATGTAGTAGGTATAAAATAAGCCCCATTATGGAAACATCAAAAAATGTTTGCTAGCATTTCCCTTTATTTGGTAAAACCTATAAAATTGGACAATATATCAATTGTAACTCCAAAAACTTAACCTATCTTATTACATGTCTGAGATGCAAGACCCACTATGTAAGACAAACCACAAGAAAATTAAAAGAAAGGTCAGGGAACATTTATCTGATATTAACATACATAAAGACAAAAGGGCGCCGAATGCTTGCGAAGTTGTGCTAGTGTTACTGCGGCAAGCAAGTGAAGTTATGCTAGGGTTGGCTAATTTGCATATGGCGGAAAGAAAAAGTTAAATGGACGTATATGTTGCAGCCAATACATTACACTACACAAGCCCAGGGAACCTTAATAAAATAAAATAGAGTTGTTATATTGCCCTACACATGAGCCCAGTGTATAGTTTATGTGCCATATGTCAGGAAATGTAGGGGGGAAGCCGGGTACCTCCAAAAAAAAAAAAAAAATGCTCTTTTGCAGCCTATCACCCTGTAAAAAGTAAAAGACCCAGCGTTTTTTTCAACTATTTTTTGACCAAGTTCTATCTACTCTATTGCACTTTGCCAAGTCTGAGCTGGCTAAGGCAAGTCTGGCGCAAGAGGTAACATTCAGTAAAATCTCAATCTTAGTGAATTTGCGTAGTTATGTTCGTTCATCAGAGCGCAACTACGCCTGGCGTTAGGGTGCGAAGTACCACTAGAGTCTATCTCCTTCGCTAGCGAAATTACGCCATCGCCCGTTAGTAAATCTGCAAAGTTACGAAATGACGTCACGATAGTGAATTTTTGTCAGCGTTAGATTAACTTGTGAGCTATTTACTTTTTCATTCTGGAGTACAGTATAATATGTAGGAAAAACAATTCTGAGAATTCTCAGTGGCTAAGATAGCAACACAGCAACTGAATGTATCAATGTGATTATCTCATGCTCAAATATATATACTTAATAGTGGAAGAATGTATTAATAAAACATACCTCCCAAAATAAAAAGAGGGACAAAAACATTTGTGCATCTACATTTTTGACAACACCTATTTGTGTGGCCACACCCTCTAATTACCATTTCACTTTACAAAATTTGGCAGGTTATGAAAGTTTGAACATATTTCTAGGTTTTTTTTCAGTTATTACAGTTTTGCTACTGAAGCCTAATTGCCCTTTAAGTCTAACTTTTCCCAAGGGACCTCCTTATCTAAATTGTTACAATTACTTATTTGCTTATCTCAAAATTGTTACAAAGTATCTTAGTTGCACCTGGACTCTCTGCCAAAAGCCAATTAAGTTAGAAACTTTGTTTCTTTTTCTGGCTTAGAATGTTGGGACTTCAGTACAAATGCAGGACTGCAGGTTGAGCTGTCAAAAGCGGGACTGTCCCTCTCAAAACGGGACAGTTGGGAGGTATGGACTAAAATAAGTGCTACATGAAATCTTGCTTTTAAGCAAATACTGATTTTAGGTTATAAATGTTTAGACCAGAAGAAGTTTCTTATTCCCATGATAAACTAGAGTAAAGACCACACAATACCCTAGGCCAACACTTTCTCTGCTGTTTAATATGGGGCCTATTTACTAACATTTGGATTTATTTATTTTTTCACATCATATATTTTTTTTCTAAAAATGTGTGTTTTTTTACTTCTCTAAAACTCCAAAAATGCAAGATTTATTAAGTGTAAAAACCATGAAAATCTCCAATACAAAACGTCTCCAAGTAAAAGCAGTCCAGGTCCCATAGAAGGCAGTGGGAGCTTCACTGATCTTATTGGACCTTTTTGTAACCATTCAGATTTTTAGGGGTTTTTCAGGGATTTGTTTTGATTGTAATTTTCTGAAAAACTCTAATATTCAGAGGTTTCAGAGATTTTTTGTTTGGTCTTTTCGTACTTTTTTCCATTCATACTTTTTATATTGGAATATTTTAATAATGTTAATGGAATTGACATTTTTAGAGTTTAATTGTGGTTTCAAAAAGCTTTAATACCACTAAAATTTGACCTTTAATAAACGGGCCTCTATATAGTGGACATTGCACCCTCTATTTAAATTTATAAGGATATTAGAAGTCATCAAGATGTTCATATAAAAGTAGTGCGACCTGGTTGAAGTTTTTGGGGCAAAAATACAGCTTATATAGTATTTTTTACTAGATAAAAACTCTACATCGATACTAGTAAATGTCAGTGAAATGCTATTCATATGTGCTTTCATTAACATTCTACTACCGCATTTAAAATGTCATCAGTACCTAGACAAATATTGTTGTCCTATCACTTTGGGCAGCTTGACAATTTTTCATAGTGAGTTTTTATTACCTTGTTATGAAATCAATGTTTGTCTCCTTTTTTAGAAGTATATTATTTGTGTGGCAACTTTGATTGAATACAAAATTTTAGTCTTTCAAACTGAAGATCCTATTTCTAGTCTAGTCAGGTCTATGCAGGCCATATAAATAAATACTGTGCATATTTGGCATCAATGTACTCTTTCCTATCATTATTCAGTATGGTGGAATATACATCTATTTTGGATTCAAGCAGGATAAAATAAAGCATTTTTTTTTCCAGCCATTGCGAACTTCTTTCCAGATAGTTATATAAAGTAATGCGTGCCACACATTATTTTGCACAGGCCTCATTTCTGACAGTCCCATAATCTATTTAATGCAATATAAGTCTGGGTCTTCAACCTTTTCTCCTATCCTTGTGAAATACATTCATTATTTGTCAGATAATACAGTTGCCAGAATGGTGTTGTTTTCCAGGAACTAAGAGCATCTGTGTCATTCTCTTAGCCATACCTGCTAGCAATCATGTAAACATCTGGTGGCTGTTATGTAATTGCCATCCTTAATATTTCTCAGGTTTCTGCTTCCTAGCACTCGGATGTTTTATGCTTCTGCTATAGTACCAGCATTTCCTGTTTCTTTCTGATTGATTACTAGTGTTGGCCATTTGATATCGATCTACCTCTCTTGCCTCTCTGCTCACCGATCTCCTCTTTCTGAAGGTCTTGAATTTTTATTTGATCTAATCATTTCTGCCTGTTTGACCCTTGAAAGAGAAGCAGGGTCAATGGAATCGGGATTAGGTAGTGTTTGAAATATGCTCATAAAAGCAAAAATCCTTTTGCGTACATTGCTGGACCAAACTGCACAGAGTTCCCTAGTCCTTCTTTGTTATATGCGCCACATCTTGTAATTACGAGATATTAATGAATGTAAAATGATCATCTCTTTTAGTACCTGTATCACTGAGCTTCAGTATAATAATCACATGGAGACCTTCTGATCTCGTTGTAGGGACCCATAGGTTTAGTAAGTCCCTATGAATTCAAATCCCTTCACTTCCCTTCCTCATGTCCCTAGTTGCTGGGCAGATGTGTATCTAGTTATGTTATTTACATATCTGTGTTATTGTCCAATAGGCTCATGACCACTTCCTTGCACACTTTAATATAGTGATTGGGTAGGGGTGGATCTCGCTCTTTTGCCTTCAGTTACTGGCCCATCTGGATGTGTTGAGCCTGGGATCAACAAGGCCCCAGTAAAGCTGTTCTGCCCTAAAGAGGCAACTCCTTTTGTGACAGTTGGGGAGCAGGGCCCCTGTGAATAAGGCTTTAGTCAGTGACAGGTTCATTATTGTAATAAAACTTTCTAGGAAAAGTGAGATAGAGTGATTTAGATAGAAAGAGCAGCCTGTGCCACAACAAGGATAGATTGCAGGGAGTAGCTCTCCCCTAGGCTATTATTTACCTAAAGTGAAGGGACTGTAGAGGGATTCAGGCCTAGTCTTCTCCCTGGTCCATTTTGCTGTATGGAATCCGGACCACAAGGGACATTTACAACCTAGAGGTGTACCTTAAACTAGCCAAAGCTATCTCCACATGACGTCACAACATGTTGTTAGTGATGGGCAAATTTCTCGAGAATTTTGACGCCGGCGTCCAAATATTTTTGACAACAATTCCGATGCTGGCAACAATTATGACGCCCATTAAAGTCAATGGGCGCCTAGAATTGTCTCAGCATCAGAATGGTCGCCGAGTCAAATATATTTTGAACCCAGCGAATTTTCACCAACAAATTTTTGCGGCAATTTCACAAATTTATTAGCCGGCAGCAAAACACAGAAATTTGCGCGAAATTCGCGCCTGGCGAATAAATTCACCCATCACTACATGCTTTAACTGCTTTAACTGTCCTGACATTTACCATCTTGTGCTGCACTGCCTCTTTGGATTGTGAGGATTTAACCCTGTGGAACATTGTCTTGAAGTGGACAATAAACCTGTTCTGTTTGTTTGCTACAAGAACCTCCTTGCATCCTTCTTTTATTTTTAAGCACAGTAGCCTATGTGAGTTGTAGTTCAGTTACCTCTCCCCTTCATACCTTTCACATAGCGAAAGCCCATTCCTGTTTGGTAGAGCCAAGTGTAACCCATGCTCTACTGATTTTAACCTATTATAGCCCAAAATAGTATTACGACTGTTTATTTGCATTCTCATTGTTATAGGTTACTTTAAACTTAAACCAGGCGGTTGCAGTTGGAATTTAAACAACTGACCTCCCCATGGCTGTATTCAGGGACCTCAGCACAGCAAAATCAATTAAACATTCAAGAGACCCAATAGGCTTGTGTTGCTTTTAATAAGCATTTATTACATCTTAATTGGGATCAAGTACAAGGCACAGTTTTATTATTATTACCAAGAAGGAAATCATCTTTAAAAATTTCAATTATTTGATAAAATGACCTTCCGTAATTCTGAGCTTTCTGGATAATGGGTTTTCAGATAATGTATCCCATTTGGGGCATATTTATTCATTTTAACCGTGTTTTTTTGCCACAATTCATGTTTTTTTTATTTTTCCACGATAAAATTTATTTAAAAAAACTAAAATCTCACCAGGTTTTTTGAAAGCAAGATTTATATTTAAAAAAAATAAAGGTCATGAAAAAAATTCATTGCAAAATAATGTTTAAATCGGTCTCTGCCTTAATCTTAAATGTATCTATAATTTTTATTTATCCATATTTTGTATTGATCTCTATCTGTTTTATTAGTGTATTGTTTTAATATACCTGTACACTCCTATACAAATGAAAATATACATACATACAAATATATGTACTGTACGGGGCAGATTTATCAAGGGTCGAATTTGAAGTAATGGAACATTTTTAAACTCCCACAACTTTGAAATTTGAATAAAAAAAGACCATCTGAAATATATTTAAAAATATGGCCGGTGAATAGGCTGTATTCGATCGTTCGAATCGAAGTAAGATATAATTTGATCGACAATTCAGCAGGTTGTAGATGGTGAATGTTCGAAATTCAAGTTTTAAAGAGACAGTGCATGATAAATTTCGGTATTTGAATTTTCGAATTTATTTCAAATTCAAATCAAATTACTATTCCCTAGTCGAAGAACACAAAAATAGCTCGAAATTCAAATTTTTTTACTTCCAATTTTCAATTCGACCCTTGATAAATCTGCCCTTATATGTCAATTTGCTAAAATACAGGTATGTTATCCAGAATGTTTGGGACCTGGGGCTTTTTGGATAACAAATCTTTCCATAATTTGGATCTTCATACCTTAAATCTACTAGAAAATCATGTAAACATTTAGGGGCCGATTCATCAAGGGTCGAATATCGAGGCTTAATTAACCCTCGATATTCGACTAGGAATTGAAATCCTTCGACTTCGAATATCGAAGTCGAAGGATTTAGCGCAAATGCTACGATCGTACGATCGAAGGATTATTCCTTCGATCGAACAATTAAATCCTTCGAATCTAACGATTCGAAGGATTTTAATCCAACGATCGAAGGAATATCCTTCGATCAAAAAAACTTAGGCAAGCCTATGGAGACCTTCCCCATAGGCTAACATTGACTTCGGTAGCTTTTAGCTGCCGAACTAGGTGGTCGAAGTTTTTTTTAAAGAGACAGTACTTCGACGATCGAATGGTCGAATAGTCGAACGATTTTTACTTCAAATCCTTCGATTCGAAGTCGTAGTCGAAGGTCGAAGTAGCCCATTCGATGGTCGAAGTAGCCCAAAAAACACTTTGAAATTCGAAGTTTTTTTACTTCGAATCCTTCACTCGAGCTTGATGAATCGGCCCCTTAATAAACCCAATAGGCTGGTTTTGCTTCCAATAAGGATTAAATGTGTCTTAGTACAAGGTACTGTTTTATTATTACAGAGAAAAAAATTGAAATTGCATTATTTGGATAAGGGAGTCTATGGAAGACAGCCTTTCCAGTATTTGGAGCTTTCTGGATAACTGGTTTCCGGATAACAGATCCCGTACCTGTACAATGTATATCTGTGTACTAGGCTATTTGCATTTAAGAAATACAGTAGACACATTAAGGAAATACATTCCCAGGGATCCATTGATTTGCTCACTGTATATATGTATTATTTTGGTAGCCCCAACCTATTAAAAAGTATGGAGATATGAAACAAAATATGGTATATAATACAATGTTTTTAAACTTGTGTAAACAAGAATGTAAATAAGTAGTATTTGTTGCTGGTTTAATACTGCAATATCTTTTTTACCTTCTCTCACCAAGTGTCTCAGCATTCAGTTCTAGTACAGATATCATTGCAGTACTTTTGCCCGGCTAGGCTGCATCATTTCCAAGCCTGAGCCCCAGACAGTGCCAAGTTGTGCCAACAGCTGGCCACTCTATCAATCCACTTAGTCTAAAAACAGAATGATGAATGGATATGCATTCTAGAAGTTTCAACACATTGTAAAAAACACTCAGGGAAAATGTTCCCACAGATTATAATTAAACAGATGAAATGGGAGCAGGAATTTTGTGCTCTAAATTTCACCAATCTAAATATATACTGTATAGAGAGGGATGCTAAGCCTCATATTTCACAGAAACCTGCTTTTTCTCCTGCAAGATCCTTGTGTGACTCCGGGCTAATCAAAAACATTACTTTGAGTGTTTATGTGTTCCACTTAATATAATTATAGCTTTGTTTTATGCTTAGATTTCTTTTGACCTTATTTCCCTGACCACTGATCAGATTCAGCTTGAATAATGATGAATTATCTTATAGATTCCAGCACCAGCTATTGTAAAGGAAGCTCTCTGAAGTTCTTCACAGAAATACGTTATCCAGAATACTCAGGACCTGGAGTTTTCTGAATATGGGATATTTCTGTAATGTGGATCTCCATACCTGGGGGGGGGCGATTTATCAAGGGTCGAATTTCGAGGGTTATTAAACCCTCGAATTCAACCCTCGAAGTAAAATCCTTCGAATTCGAAGGATTTTAGCGCAAATACTTTGATCGATTGAATAAAAATAATTCGATCGAACGATAAAATCCTTCAAATTCGAAGGATTTTAATCGATCGAACGATTTTTATTCTATCAAAAAAACCTTAGAAAAGTGCTGGGGAAGGTCCCCATAGGCTAACATTGAACTTCGGTAGGTTTAAACTACCGAAATATGTAGTCAAAGTATTTTTTAAAGAGACAGTACTTTGACTATCGAATGGTCAACTAGTCGAACGATTTTTACTTTGAATCGTTCGAATCGAAGTCGAAGGTCGTAGTAGCCTATTCGATGGTCGTAGTACCCAAAAAAACTTCGAAATTCAACGTTTTTTTCATTCGAATCCTTCACTCAAACTTAGTAAATGTGCCCCTAAGTCTACTAAAAAATCTTTTAAACATGAATTAAACTCAAGTACACGGTACTGTTTTATTATTACAGAGAAAAAGGAAATAATTAAAAAAAAAACATTATTTGATTAATATGCTGTCTATTTTATATGGCCATTCTGTAATTCAGAGCTTTCTGGATAAAGGGTTTCCAGATAATCAATCCTATTCCTATTTATCATCTACAAAAGGTGCCACAGCCATTACTGTTTTGCCCAGCAGAATGCACAATGTAGCTGCAACTTCTGGTGCACAGTGACTTACAAATATGCTGGATTGTAAGATTGTAAAATGCCAGGACATGCTCCAAAGACTGCTATAAGCAAAGTCTAGAACAGCGGGAGCTTTGAAGTTTTTGAAGTTTTGCATAAGCAAATCGAGCAGATCTCTCCCCGATATACCCATCTTAAGGTTGGAGATATTGGGCTGAACTGATCATGGGCCCTAGGGCCCAACAATCAGATTACAATGCTGAAACTACAGGTGGTTGGATCAAGGAACTGATGCAGTCCTCTAACCTACAGGATTTTTAAACCTGGCCAATTGACATCATCGATTTTCAGACAGCTATTGATCAGAGAAGCCCAGTTGGAGAGCCCCATACCCTGTTTACTTGGTCTGTCGGCAGCTAATATCGGCCTCTGTATGGCCAGTTTAATACAGATCACATATACACAATTTTACTCCTAAAATCTGGCCTACCTCAGTTTCTTGTGTGATCCCATCAAAATTTTTTCTTTGCAATTTTTCTTTTTTTTTTACTTTTTTTTTAACTGATAGAACAGAACAAATTTTTAACTTATAGAACAGAACAAAAGACACAGCATTAAAGGCAGTTTGGTGGAGCAGGAGCAGAAGTATAACAACATTGTGGTACACATGAACACTGCATTGAAAGCTAAATTGTAGATGTTGGGCCACAGATGCGATTTTGGTGTAGATTAAGGGGTCGGAATCCATCAAATTTTTTTGAAACAGAAAGTTGGACTCATCAATTGCCTGATTCAGTTGGCGTATCTGGAGCTGCATGTATTGCACGTATTTACTGCATATACCCCATGTTACACACAAAGCCCTGCCTTATAACAAAAAATTTGAGGTTTTAACTTTTAGGGGCACATTTATCAAGGGTCGAATTTGAGGGTTAATAAACCCTAGAATTCGACCCTCGAAGTTAAATCCTTCCAATTCGAATATCGAATTCGAAGGATTTAGCGCAAATGCTTCGATCAAACGATCAAAGTAAAAATCGTTCGATCGAACGATAAAATCCTTCGAATCAAACGATTCGAACCATTTTAAGTGATCGATCGAAGGATTTTTATTCGATCAAAATAATTTTAAAAAAGTGCTGGGGAAGGTCCCCATAGGCTAACAATACACCGCGGTAGGTTTAAAGTGGCGAAGTATGAAGTCTAAGTATTCTTTAAAGAGACAGTACTTCGACTATCGAATGGTCGAAGGATTTTTTCTTCGAATCGTTCGATTCGATCGAATTTGACCCATTCGATGGTCAAAGTACCCAAAAAAATACTTTGAAATTCTAATATTTTTGAATTTGAATTCTTCAATCGAGCTTAGTAAATCTGCCCCTTAGACAAGGAATTAACGACTACACACTCATTATCTTGCACTGATGAGTTCTGTCTGCAAGTTTGGATTTATGGCTCTGAATTATAAGGCTGTTTGGCGTTATTTATAAATACTGGGAAAATTTGTATTTGGGAAGTAACCCATGTTAACCATAGTATCTGATGAATGCTTTCAGTGTTCAACCTCCAGCTGGCTGATTGGTTGCTATTAGTTACTGCTCAGGTACAAATTTGTCCAGTATTTATAAATGAGACTTTGAGACCTTTGAGATTTATCAAAGGTCGAAGTGAAAATTCAAATTAAAAAAATTCAACTTATGAGCTAATTTTGGTGTTCTTCGACTGTACTGTCTGTTTAAAAATTAGACTTCAACCAATCGCCATCTGAAACCTGCCGAATTGCTGTTTCAGCCTATGGGAGACCTCCTAGAACCTATTTTGAGTCAATTGGTGAAAAATCTAAGTTTTTATTGGGAAAAACTTTGTTTCGAATTCAATCAAATACAGACTATTCACCCGAAAAAAAAACTACGATTTTTTTAATAAATGTCAGTTGGTCTTTTTCAAATTCGAATTTTGAAGTTTTTTGAATTTGAAAACCAACATTTTCGAGATTTACCCCGACGGAAATAGCTTGAATCTTAAAATACTTAATATAAAACCTGTCGAGGTCATGTATACATCAATGGCAGAGGTCCCGTGAACCATTTGAAGATATTAATTGCCTTCATGATGTTTGAGTTTTTTCCAATGGGTTTTGCCTGAAAACTCAAGGGATCTGAGTTTTTTCCCACGGAAAACTTGATTAATTCGAGTTTTCTGGTTTTGCAACTCCAACTCGCAGAATCAAGTTTTTTCCCTTCAAGTTTTTTCTTAAGAATGATACCATTTGAGTTGTAAGTTGTAAAAAACTCTAACATTCGACCTTTGATAAATAAGCCCCTAAATGTGTAGCCTTGCAGAGCATTTGTTTTTAGATTGGGTCAGTGACCCCCATTTAAAAACTGGAAAGTGTCAGAAGAAGAAGGCAAATAATTAAAAAGAACTATAACAATTAAATAATGAAGACCAATTGAACAGTTGCTTAGAAATGGCCATTCGATAACATAATGAAAATAAAGTATAGAAATGTATTTTAAAATTATACATCCCTGTTCCGCAAAAGACATATTTTAACACAACACTTTAAAAAAGACACAAGCGCCTTTGCTAGGATTTTATACAACACCAACAAGTTCAATACAATATTAAAGTTTGCTCAGAAATGTGAGAATTCTCTATCCAGATAAGCAACGTATTCCCCAAGGAGCATCTAATTCTCCCAGTTGTAATTGTAACAGAAATACCAACATCATTACTGCTGGAGCTGTAACAATATCCCTGACATTAAAACCTGGAAAAGACAACTGATGGGGAATACAAGGAAAGGTGCCAATGATATCACTGGAATTCTTGCTTTTTCCATGTGTTCTGCATGCAGTCTTCTTGCTGTCTTGAAACAAAACAAGACAGAATGCAGACTCCAGGGATTTCGAGAACACATTTCTAACACACAGACAGTGTAATACGATGATTTAATGGTGTTTAGAATATTTGCCATAAATTTTATGACTTTTGCAACACCAGTATTGACTGCAGAAGGTGATGGCCCCGTAAGAGAAAATTGCTGCGCTTCCTGACAATAATTCCAGGCTTGTTTGTTTAAATACCGACGAGATTAATCTCAGAAGGTGTAAAGAGAAAACATGTATGCCTTTGGAAGGAATGCACACTGTTTGTACTGAGATATCCAGTGTTATTGCAACGCCGCTCATCTATCTGTCAGTCAGAAAGATCAACTCAAGTGCTCAGATTACGGCTTTGTTTAATTTAGCAAGGTCAAATGATTTAAGCCTATGTACTTTCTCCTTAGATCTTTCTTTACTTTCACCCTTTCATTCCTGAAAGAAAAATTGATATATTAAAGGAAGATCAACAGCTTTCTGTCTCATAATTAAGCATTTATTTTACCACCTTTGAGTATTTCTTGTAACATTTTCAGTTCTTGTCAAGTGTATTAATGAACAGTTCAGCAGAATGGAATGCAAACAAAATATTGTCTGATATTTCTAACTATTGGCAAATAGTGTCAACATTTTTCAGTAGCACAGGCAAGACCATGTTTCTATATAGACACCCAAGGGATCATGCCTAGTATTGCAGCTGTAGGGGACGTCCTTGGGTGCCTATATAAAGAAACGTGTGGCTAAATCCAGCAACAGAATACAGTTATGGGACCTGTTATTCAGAATGCTTGGGTCCTCTGGCTTTCAGGATAAGGGATCTTTCCCTTAATTTGAATCCCCATACCTCAAGGCTGCTAAAAAAAAACTATTTGAACATTTAGGGGCAAATTTATCAAGGGTCGAATTTTGAATTTGAAAAACTTTGAAATTCTAATTCAAAAAGACCAACCGCAATTAAATCAAGGTTTATTTGGCCGAATAGGTTAGTTTTAGGTCAAATAGGTACATTTTCGATCGAATACGATTCGTACGAATCAAAGTTTTCCCAAAAAAAAAACCTTCGATTTTTCAAAGTCCATCAATTGACCCCAAATAGGTTTTAGGAGGTCCCCCATAGGCTAAACCAGCAATTCGGCAGCTTTTAGATGGTGAATGGTCGAAGTCGAATTTTTAAAGAGACAATACATTTCAAAATTTGAATTTTTGAATTGAAAAAGTACACAAAAATTAGCTCGAAATTTGAATTTTTTTCATTTGAATTTACACTTCGACCTTTGAGAAATCTGCCCCTAATTAAACTTAATAGAATGGTTTAGCCATAAAAAAAAATAATTATATGATTATAATTGAGTCTATGGGAAATAACTGTAAATTCTGAGCTTTCTGGAAAACGGGTTTCCAGAAAATGGATCTCGTACCTGTTTATGCCCAGGACAATCGGTGCATTACAGAATAATGCCCTAAGTACAGGAAACGGTCCAAGAAGACACTGGCACACAAGGCAAGTAGCAGCAGGGTTATACCCTTGCGTGTTTATTAAGCAGATGTGCAACGTTTCGGGGTCAGACCCCTTTGTCAAGCATGCTTGACAAAGGGGTCTGACCCCGAAACGTTGCACATCTGCTTAATAAACACGCAAGGGTATAACCCTGCTGCTACTTGCCTTGTGTGCCAGTGTCTTCTTGGACCGTTTGCTGAGGGGGGTGCCGATCCCTCCGACACCGTGCACCAGGCGCTGAAATTCTGAAGGCCAGGGTTGTGCGAGCGGGCTACATCCTCTTGCTAAGTACAGGAAAACAATCTTAATACAGGTACAGGATACGTTATTAAGAAACTGAACTGGTATAATAAAGGAATTGTTCAGTGTAAACATAAAAACTGTGTAAATAGATAGGATGTGCAAAAAAAAAATGTTTCTAATATAGTTAGTTAGCCAAAAATGTAATGTATAAAGGCTGGAGTGACTGGATGTCTAACATAATAGCCAGAACTCTACTTCCTGCTTTTCAGCTCTCTTGGTTTCCACTGATTGGATACCAGGCAGTAACCAATCAGTGATTTGAGAGGGGGGGCACATGGGTCATAACTGTTGCTTTTGAATATGAGCTTAATGCTAAGGGTCTATTGCAAACTGACTGAACAGTTATGTCCCATGTGGCCCCCCTTCAAGTCGCTGACTAACTCAGAGTTAGAGAGCTGTAAAGCAGGAAGTTGGATTCTGTTCTGTTTTGCTAATCACCCAGTCACGTTAGCCTTTATGCATTACATTTTTGCCTAACTAACTATATTAGAAACATTTTTTATTTTGCACAGTCTATCTATTTATTTTGTTTTTATTTTCACACCTAACTGTTTCTTTAAGCCTTTGCTTTGCAATAGTTTGGGTATTGATACCATGAGGCACAGGAATACTGCTGCAAAAAGTGACTTTATTCACCACCACGACATTTCGAGCTGCAATGGAACATTTTCTGATTGAACCAGTGGAGATCAACAAGGGTCTGTACTTGATCATTTGCTTTTCAACTTGTTTATTAATTACCTGGAAGGGGCATTGAAAGAAACATCTCTATTTTTGTCGATGATACTAAATTGTGCAGAACTATATGTTTCATACAGGATGTTGTCACTTTGCAGAGTAATTAGATTAGAAAACTGGGCAGCAAACTGAAAAACGAAGGGTTCAGTGTAAGGGAGTAAATTTCGTGAAACGCATTGTAGTGAATGGGCATTTTTACGTGCGAAAATGTTTACGCACGCGACATTTCTTCTTGCTCCAAAGTCAAAATTTAGTGGCCATTGTTTCTTATGATGATTTTTTTCTCCAAATCCATTAAAGTCAATAGGCATTTTTTATTTTGGCGACTTTTTATTCCTAATGCATTAAAGTCAATGGGCGTTTTTTCTTATGGCAACTTTTTTCTCCAAATGCATTAAAGTCAATGGGTGTTTTTTCTTATGGCGACTTTTTTGTCTTAATGCATTAAAGTCAATGGGCGTTTTCTCTTTTGGCGAATTTTTTCATGTGTGAAAAATTCGCACATGACAAAATTCGGAATTTTGCAGTGAATCCATGTCTGCCGAATAAATTCGCTCATCACTATTCAGTGTTGATAAATGCAAGGTTATGCATTTTGGCAAAAATAATATAAATGCAAGTTATATACTAAATGGCAGTGTGTTGGCAGTTTCTTTAAAGGACCAGTAATATCAAAATTTAAAAAAAAAAAATTTGTTAGTACACAACGAAAAAAAATACCAAGACAAATTATACTTTGAAATCCCGAAGTCTTTACTAAGAAATAACTTACAGAAACTCTGCTTCCTGTCCTGCGACAGGGAGTGGAGTGACAAATCCATGGAGTGGCGCTCGATTTCTCCTCCCTGGCTCTCTTTGCTGTGTGCAGCGGCGCGTCCAGTGTAAACGATGCGGCTGCTCTCTGTGCTGCTTTGCTCTCCGCTACTTCTCCGCTACTTCTCCTCTCTTCTAGCGAGCTCTGCACTCCCATCTTCCCCTCCTTGTCGGGGTCACAGCCGATTCATCCCCCAGCTCTTGGGAGCTCTCCCGGTCTCTCCAGCCTGACAGAGTGTGTCCGACACAGGTAGGGTTGCCACCCGGCCGGTATTTTACCGGCCTTTGCCGGTAAAACACCTGCCAAGGCCAGGATTAAAATTAACTGCCAATGTAGCTGCCAGTAAATTTGTAATACCCTTCAAAAAGATCCCTCGGCCTGCCCCCAATCCCCTGTAACTTAGCTTGTGTCCTCTGTCTTCGGTTCTCCACATCGTGGCCTGCCCCTTTTTCCGTCATGGCCCGTCCCTTTTGATGTCACATCCGCCCCTTTTGTTCCCGCCCCCCACCACCAGGTATGTGCGTGAGATTCATTTGGAGGAGTTGAACTTGATGGACTTTGGTCTTTTTTCAACCCAACTTAACTATGTAACTAACTATATACCTATGTATGTGTTTTCTTTACTCTGGACTCTTTTCTAACTTTGAGTTAAATATTTGGTGTTACAGTTGCTAATAAAAGCCAGCCAGTCATCATGCTCTGCAAAGAATATAAAAACAACTTAAAAGCAGCACTCATGTGCAAGGACCTCTCACAAATCTATGCATGCGTGTCTTTGTTATGAACTTGTATCCGTGACCTTTAAAATGAAAATCTTGTGTTAGCTGGTGGCCATTTTATTACCTCATTCCCCATGTAAAGTTGTTTTGTACACTTGTGGGGTTTTTTTTCTCCATAGCAGATTTGTGTGGCACATTATCTTTTCTGCTGCAAACGATTAAGTGATCACGTAAACGAAACTTATTATAAGGTGCACTCTATGCAGGTAATCTAACATGAAAATAAGAGAGCAAACACTTGAGGGAGCTGAGATCATTTAACACAGACCGTGAGTAAATAGCCCTCCCAAACAGATGATGGTTGAGCAAAGGTGCGGCAGCCCCTGTACCTCTTTATCTTCTAATTGGGGGGTCATGTCCTTGACCTAACCCCTTTCCTTACTCCATGTGTTTTATGATAAGGTACTATAATAAATATGTGATAAATATGTGTTTGGGTCACTAGGAACACCCTACCTCCACTTAATGCAAAGTCTAGGCACACAGTTTCAGCCTTTGTAAAAAAAAAATATATATATATATATATATATATATATATATATATATTTTTTTTTTACAAATATATATAAAGAATTGTTTTAAACATGAGGTTTTATAACCACACATAAATAACCTCACATGCCACATCAAGGCCATTCATTCTACAAAAATGATACACAGCCTATCAATAATAAACAGTGTGACTGAGCAGTAAGACCATGTTGCACACTTTACTCTGGATCTCTAACAAGAAAAACAGCTAATTAAGGTAAAACAGTGAGCAGTTCCTTATTCTAAAGGGTGAATGGCCTCTTAAAGCAAAAACTACACACAACTAAGGAAAAATTGCTTGCACTTGGTCTACCCAGGGGTCCTCAACCCTTTTTCCATCCGTTCAATCAACAGTTGATTGATTGCTATCTGAGCAAATGTGGTCTATTTTATTCCATTTCACATGTAAAAAAATTTGGGGAACAGCATAAGCATGAAAAATGTTTCTAGATGGTGCAAAATAAGTGCCAAATGGCCAAATGGTAGCTCCTATGTGGACTGGCAGCCTACAGGAGGCTCTATTTAGCAGCACACCTGGTTTTTATGCAACCAAAACTTGCCTCCAAGACTGGAATTCAAAAAAGAAGTACCTGCCTTGAGCCCAATGGGAACAAAATCCAAGGAGTTGATGAGCAACATGTTGTGCATGAGCCACTGGTTGGTAATCACTGGATAAACCCATATGGTAAAATTGAGCAGCTGCTAGAAGCCTAAATTACAATCTGGAGTAGACCATCTACTAAAAATGAACCATGAAAAGAAAGAAAATCATTGATTACTGTTCAGATCTGATACATGAGTTGATACATCCCTCAGCACCAGCGTCAGTCCGTCTGAACATGTTCCTCTGCCTTTACTGACATCTTCAATAAAGCAACAGTCACAGTAGAAAAGATTAGTTGTTGCCATTTCTCTGATGCCGCTGAGATATGTATCATTCAATTTATCAACTGCAGTAGTTTAGAATGTCAATATTCTGCCGCTGGGAAACATGAGAAGGGAAAATCTATTACAAATGGGTACCTCTGCATACCCCAACCTGCCTAAAGCTTTAAAATCTGGGAAGGCAAGAAAAACAAAATCATGATCAGTACGGGTGGTGTGGCACCTAGCCACATCTAAATTTGATCTGGCACACTGGGGAAGCACAAGAGATTTCAAAGCTATTTATATCTCCCATGTGCCAAATTCACAAAGCGATCTGATTTGATGATTGGAAACTTGCGACTGCACATGAAGGGGGGGGGCAGAGAGCGGACTGTCACAGGCAATTTAAGTGTGGGCCTAATGATCCCTAAAGATATACATAGTAACATAGTAAGTTAGGTTGAAAAAAGACACACGTTCATCAAGTTCAACCTTTACATCTTTTTTTTTTAACCTGCTTAACTGCCTGTTGATCCAGAGGAAGGCAAAAACCCCCATCTGAAGCCTCTCCAATTTGCCTGCTTCCTGACTCCATAATGGCAATCGGACCAGTTCCTGGATCAACTTGTACTATGAGCTATCTCGAATAACCCTGTAATCCCTCACTTGCTAAAAAGCCATCCAACCCCTTCTTAAAGCTATCTAATGTATCAGCCTGTACAACTGATTCAGGGAGAGAATTCCACATCTTCGCAGCTCTCACTGTAAAAAAACCCCTTCCAAATATTTAGGCGGAAACTCTTTTCTTCTAATCGGAAGTGGGTGACCTTGTGTCAGCTGGAAAGACCTACTGGTAAATAAAGCATTAGAGAGATTATTATATGATCCCCTTATATGTTTATACATAGCGTGAACATCCCCAATTTGGCCAGTCTTTCTTCATCGCTAAGATTTTCCATACCTTTTACCAGCTTAGTTGCCCTTCTCTGGACCTTCTCTAATACAATAATGTCCTGTTTGAGAGATGGAGACCAAAACTGTACGGCATATTCTAGATGGGGCCTTAAAAGTGCTCTATATAGTGGAAGAATGACCTCTTCCTGCCGTGAATCTATGCCCAATTTATTACAGATCAAGACCTCATTTGCCTTTCACCTCAGGAGGAGCCCTCGGCTAATCGGATGCCGCCAGGTCTTATTAAGAGAGGTGCCAAGCTAAGGGTTCTGGACAAGCAAAGGGGCCTGAACGTAAAGCAAAGTCTTTTGGGCAGAAGGTCACAGTACAAGGCGTAGGCAAAAGGTGTAGTCAAATCAGGCCGGGTCGGGGCACGCAGAGTACAAGCGGAGTCAGACAGGCAAGGGTCACACCAGGAGATCCATCAGGAGGGATACGGATATAGAAGAGTCGGTTACCAGGCAGGGGTCAGGATACAGAAGTCAGAGTCGTCAAAAACAGGCTGGGGTCACAACAGGTATCAGATAACAGAAGCTTTTCAGCACAGAAGCACCAGTAAACTCACAGAGAAAGATCCTATAATGGGAAAAGAATACAGGGCAAAGGTCCCTTTAAATATATTAAAATTTCGCATCATTGCGTGGTGACATAGCATGCCAGCGTCAGTGCGCACAATAAATCTGGAAATGCGCGCCACGCACGCCCCTAAGACAGAGGACTTTGGCCGGCTGACAAAGCAGCACCACGCAGCAGGCGTCCCAGTCTGGACCACCAGGGTGAGTTTTCATCACACTTATCTTATGAAATCCAAATTCTAGAATCGGACATCTGTCTTCTGACAGTCTGCAAAAAAAAGGGCTAGGGGGAATTTCTCTGTCTGTTTTCTGGCGGCGGGATCAGGAACCTTGGCTCTCCAGCTGTTAAGGAACTACAAGTCCCACAATGCATTTGCCTTTAGACTCCTTCAAAAGGCTCCATTATTGCATTGTGGGACTTGTAGTTCCTTAACAGCTGGAGAGCCAAGGTTCCTGATCCTTAAACCAACCATTCACATTTGTCATTATATTGGTTCCAATGACATATCCCTTTTATGCTTTTCATCATAACTTGAAAATTATTGCTTCAAGGGTTTACTCTGCTCTTCCACCTCCTTTTTCTCCTTGTTGGCATCATACATCTGTCTGTCCATTTAATAAAACCTATATCGTGCTCGAGACATGACAAGTAGGTAAAATGACATTTGTTGAGATTTTATGATATAACATTGTTGCTGTTGTAGTGTGGCGTGTCATTGTTGTGTAGAGTAATTTGAAAAGGTGGAATTTGACATTTATCATATTTTTACCATAACTCACAACATACAGTATAAATTGTTACCTGCTGTACCTTGTGTCTAGAAAGACTGTTTGGCTAAACACAGCTGTCCTCAATCTATATTGTTTAACTATTACTATCCATACACAAACTAATATACAGGTATAGGATCCCTTATCCGAAACCTGATATCCAGAAAGCTCAGAATTCCGGAATGGCTGTCTCCCATAGACTCCATTTTATCTTAATAATCCAAATTTTTAAAAATGATTTCATTTTTCTCTGTAATAATAAAACAGTAGCTTGTGCTTGATCCCAACTAAGATATAATTAATCCTTATTGGAGGCAAACCAGCATATTGGGTTTATTTAATGTTTAAATGAATTTATAGTAAACTTAAGGCATGAAGACCCAAATTACGGAAAGATCCGTTATCCGGAAAACACCAGGTCCTGAGCATTCTGGATAACAGGTCCAATACCTGTATATATATTTGGCTGAAAATCTGGAAGTTATCATTCGGGCAGGTTTGAAAATGTCAGATGAGGACCCCATGGGCAGTTTGTTGTGTTCCTTTCCCAATGGGGTCTACGTAGGCCTACATTATGACCCAGTGTAATCTCAGGAGTTAAATGTTCAAACTATTGTGATTTGGCCCACAATGTTGATGGCCATATAGTGTAAAGATATAGTAATTTATTGTGTATGGTCAGGTTAACTTTTAGTAAGTCTAAGTTGTGTGTATGTACTGTAATGCAAATGTAAAATGTTATTTAGCAGGTACATAACTACTGATTATAAAGATTGTATATCTTAATAACAGATCTGAGTATGGTGTAGACAGCAGCATGTTAAGCCAATATAACAACACCTCATTTTTAAACCTAAATTTCAATAAACCTCAGGGATAAATACAGAGAAAAATATGTTTGTAGAGCTTAAAGTGTTGGTTCCCCCTTAAGTTAACTTTTAGTATGTTATAAAATGACTAGTTCTAAGCAACTTTCCAGTTGCTCTTCATTATTTATTTTCTATAGTTTTGCCTTTTTTCTTCTGATTCTTTCTAGCTTCCAAAATGGGGTCACTGACCCCATCTAAAAAACAAATGCTCTGTAAGGCTAAACATTTATTGTTATTGCTACTTTTTATTACTCATCTCTCGGTTCAGGCCTCTCCTATTCATATTCCAGCTATATATTCAAATCAATGCATGGTTGCTAGGGTAATTTGGACCCTAGCAACCAGATTGCTGAAACTGCAAACTGGAGAGCTGCTGAATAAAAAGCTAAAAAACCACAAATAATACAAAATTAAAACCACCTACAAATTGTGTCAGAATCTCTCTCTACATCATACTAAACGTTAACTCAATGGTATATTTATATATATACAGGTATAGTACATTTATGCACATGATATTTAAATATATTTCCCACATCTGAAAATTAGACCTCGATTTCTACCAGATATCTCTTCTTGAATGAATCAATGTCATCCTAAATTGAACTGATTTGGACCTAGTGATTGAGCTGCATTAGTCACCACTTATACACCACATGTGCACTGCCATTTCCAGCCTTGAGCCTTTTTTTCTTGTGTTGCTTCTCACTCCATCCTTGAACTCTTCCTCAGCCTCTTCTACACTAAATTCAAATTCTTTCTCTTTGAGCGATGGCAAAGTGTTGTACTCCGGCTGTACATATTACCCTCTTACTTGTTCCTAGAAGTTACCCGTCCCGGCAGGAACCTCCTTCCTCCTGTGTCTCTTAACACAGGACAGATATGTATTGTGAAATATAGATAACTTCGAGAAAGGCTACAGAAGTAGTTGAAATGTCAGTCTTCCCACAATATAGAAATATTGACTGGTAATGCAGACTTCTTCTACACGAGATTGAATGTGATCAGCTTATTCTGCACCCATGCAAGAAGGATGATGTACAGATGAGTGCTGACTGTATATGGAGCATTGGAAGTGAAATATATCCAGGTGTGTTCTGTTATCCAGAATGATTGGGACCTGAGGTTTTCTGGATAAGGGATCTTTCTGTAATTTGGATCATGATATCTAAAGTCCACTAGAAAATCATGTAAACATTACATAAACCCAATATTCTGGTTTTGCTTCCAATAAGGATTAATTATATCTTAGTTTCGATCAAGTTTAAGCTACTGTTTTATTATTAAAGAGAGTAAGGAAATAATTTTAACCAAATATGGATTATTTAGACAAAATGGTGTCTATGGGAGATGGCCTTTTCATAATTTGGAGCTTTCTGCATAGATAATGGATAATGGATCCCATGCATATATAATTCTTTGTAAACAAGGACATAGATACACAGATCAAGTCAGTGGAATTAACAAGGAAAAGTGATCATTTAGGGGCAGATTTAGATAGGGTCGAATATCGAGGGTTAATTAACCCTCGATATTCGACTGCCGAATGTAAATCCTTCGACTTTCGGATATCAAAGTCGAAGGATTTAGCGCAAATAGTTCGATCAAACGAAAAATCGTTTGATCGAATGATTAAATCCTTCGAATCGTTCCATTCAAAGGATTTTAATCCATTGATCAAACTATTTTTCTTCGACCTAAAAATTTATAGAAAGCCTATGGGGACCTTCCCCATAGGCTAACATGGCACCTCGGTAGGTTTTAGGTGGCGAAGTAGGGGGTCGAAGTTTTTTTTAAAGAGACAGTACTTCGACTATCGAATGGTCGAATAGTCGAACGATTTTTAGTTTGGATCGTTCGATTCGAAGTCGTAGTCGAAGGTCGAAGTAGCCAATTCGATGGTCGAAGTAGCCAAAAAAAACCATTTGAAATTCGAAGTTTTTTTTATTCTATTCCTTCACTCGAACTAAGTAAATGGGCCCCTTAATGTGAAAAAAAGTTGGTGAATAAACATGATGAAAAATAAACCAAATCCTTGCAAAAACTTCTAAATGATATTAACAGTGCCAGCTGTTTTTACAGTGGAGTGCCTAGAAAGAAATACTTATTGAACATGTTATTGTAGAACAGATATTTGCATTCATGGAATATATTATTTGAATATATTAGCACTCTACACTGTTGTCAATGTGTTTTACCATTTCACACAGTAGCACTGCAAAATCCTACTCATTTAAATGCCATGTTCCACATACATAAGGTATTTTTCAAGTGTTTCCACCTGAAATCCACCCTACGAGGGACATATGCTCAAGTGTAGTACAGGGAATTCTTGCAGCAATGCTGGCAAATAACATCATGTTTAAAGCATAACAAATGGATTACTTCATTTCATGCCCTAGTCTGACAAAGAAAACCTGGAAGCTCCCCTGCTGTTAACTTGTTATCTCAAAATATCTGTGAAAGTGGTAAAAGGAACCTCTTCACAGGAACCTGTCAAAGAAACTAATAACAGATGTTTGATTTGTTGGTCATGGATGGATAACCTAAGGATTTATGGACTCCGCGTGTCAAGGTCCCAAGTACCAAGGATTGGTACTTTAGAAATCACACAATAGTTTTATTAGCATGCATAAGATGGGAGTCACCTTTTCAAATATCCAGTTGTTTGTCTGCACATGGCTACAAGCCACAGTTATAGGGATTTCATATAAAGTCTTGCAAGGAAGATGTTTTCATAAGAAAATGGTTGTAAAGAACTTTGATTTCTGAACAATAATGGCGAGTGCCAGTTAATGTCTCTGTTGTGACAAAACACACACCTGCACAAGGCAATTATTGATTTTTTAGACACATTTATGCTTTTCTGTCTGTCATTTAGAAATAGGAAACACGTGCAAAAATGAGGATACACATTGCTTCAAGCTCATACTTTTAATGCTCCTGATTCAGAACCTGACACATGGAAGTATTCCAGCTAATACAAAGCCTTGTTTCCAAAATAATTGGTCTGAATCATAACCTTACACATGGACGTATTCCAGCTGATACACAGCATTGTTTGCAAAAATAATTGGTCATTTGCAATTAGGGACGCACCGAATCTACTATTTTAGGATTTGCCAGAATCCTTCATGAAAGAGTCACTCACCTGAGATGGCAGGACTGGAAACCAAACAAACACCTTCCAAACTAAACCTAAACAACTAGCCAACATTGACACCCTCACTGCAGCTGAAAGTAGCAGTTCACCAATAGCAGAACAGGCTACAAACAACCCACCCCCTCCTTCCCCCTGAATCTCAACTGTTTCTCCTCTGTCTTCACTCCTCTTCTTCCCCTTCTTCTTCCTCTTCTTCTTTTCTTCCAGGCAATGCTCTCATATTGAGTGTCTGTGAAAGTTTTGAAATCTGAAAAAACTCAATAAAACAAGTATAAAAAAATGTTTTTTTGACTTCCTTGTTTGTGTGACAAAAAGTCATGTGATTTTTTTAGTACCTATTAAATGCTTTTGTGTAGACATCAGTTTAGGGCTAGTATTAGAAGTCAAAAATAATGTGGGTTCTTTGAATTGAATTTTGGGAGGTAGAGTAATCTGAAATAAGTATTGCAGATAGAGATGCCTTTTATAGCAAGATTCGGATTCTGCCATATCTAATGGCCTGGCCGAACTGAATCTGAATCTTGCTTTAAAAAGGCTGAATCATGGTCAAATCCCAAACTAAATCCTGGATTTGATGCATCCCTATCTGCAATACTTATTTTAAATTACCCTACCTCTTAAAATTCAATTCAAAGAACCCATATTATTTTTGCCCTCTAATTGGCTGGCCCTAGATGAATGTCTACACAGAAGCATTTAATGGGTACTAATAAAAGTGCTCTTGAAGAGCGTGCCCAGAGTTGGCAAAAAATATTCAAAATAACACTTTAAAAGGCACCAGAACGCAGGATTTGCCATTATTCATGTGGGCTGTCAAGGTCAGAATGGCTTAAAGCAGGGGTCTCCAAACTTTTACCCGTGAGCTACATACAGATGTAAAAAGAGTTGGGGAGCAATGCAAGCATAAAATATGTTTCTGAGTGCTAAATAACGGCTGTGATTGGCTATTTGGAAGCCTACAGGAGGCTCTGTTTGGCAGTACACCTCTAAGCCTGGAATTCCCAAATAAGCATCTTCTTTGAAGCCACTGGGAGCAAAACCCAAGGGGTTGGTGAGCAACATGTTAGGTTAGATTCAGTGATCCCCAACCAGTAGCTCGTGAGCAACATGTTGCTCTCCAAACCCTTGGATGTTGCTCTCAGGGTCCTCAAAGCAGGTGCTTATTTTTGAATTGAAGGCTTGAAAGCAAGTTTTAATTGCATAAAAACTAAGTATAGTGCCAAGTAGAGCCTATTGTAGGCTGCCAGACCACATAGAGGCTACCAAATAGCCAATCACATTCCTTATCTAGCACCCTGGAACTTTTTTCATGCTTGTGTTGCTCCCCAACTTACATTTGAATGTGGCTCACAGGTAAAAAAGGTTGGGGACCCATGGGTTAGAAGGACAGAGTGAGAGCAAGTGACCTATAAAAATGTATCAGAATGCTTACTCTTATCACCTGCAGAAAGTTTGAAATCAGTCAGTTAACTTCAAGTATTTTGCCATATCCTGCAAATATCTTTCTAGAAGTATCTAAGGTTAGGGGGTATGTTATCTCTTTTGGCAAAGACGTCTGAATGTATTACAAGGGCATCTCCTAAACATATCTCAGTGAGTTACATGTTTTACTGTCCAACCCAATGTTAGATATCTGTTTAGAATCAGCCTGTAACAAATCAGGGTGTTGTGTGTTTAAAATTTAGCCAAGGTTTTACTGGTCATAATGCAATAAACACAATTAACTAAGGGCTCCTGTAATACAGTACATTAATGTTAAAAGTTGATGTTCCTCAGCAAATCAAACCATCTGGTAAGCTTTACAGTTTGCATGGCTGTCTATAATGCTCACAGTGCACCAGTAAGATGGAGTTTTATTGGGAACAGCTTTGCTCTTTACTAAAATTCTCTGTATTTTCAAAGCAAGCTTTTAAAATAAGCTATGCTGTAAATTGGCCTATTACCACCAGCAGTAAATCAGTCTGGTACATTAGGGTGAAAGAGGTTAATTTACATGATGTTTCTTTCCAAGCACAAGAAGATGGAATACATTAATAAGTATTCATTTGATTGGGACTATTTTGTACAAAGAACACATCCGTAGGTGGTTTAAACTGCACTATTCTCACAAAAGTATTCAGGGTTGGACTGAACTGGTGGGACATCGGGGAAAACCACAGCGGGCCCTGGGCTTTATGGGCCCTGCCAACCCAGACCTGTGAGCACACCCTCTCCTTTGTAGCGATTAAGGAAGAGGAAGGCAGCATAAGGTATGTGGTGCTGTGCAGGTGGGGATGAGGGGAGACGAACGTCAGGAGGGGACCCTTCAAGCTGTAGCCCTTGTGGGCCTCAGACACGCCAACCCAACATTGAAGTATTCTAATGTACAATGCAGTGGTTAGCTATGTACAGATCAATGCACCCACAGATACTCAGAGTAGAAGTTGCTCCTTCAGTAAGTGAGTACATTGATCACTTTATTAGGCGTAAATCCAAAATACTTGTCTGGACCTTTCAGCTTCTTCAATTACTCTTCCTTCCACCCACATTTCAGCATTTTGTGGTACATTCAGTTTCCCCTTTCCCGTTTGCCTCATATGAAGCTTTAAGAAAAACTGACCTGCACCTTAGGTTCCTCTAGTTACAGACAAACATTCTCTACAAGATTGGAGCATGTAACGTACACAAGAAAAAGATGCAAAGAGAATAGCGAAGAGTGTTCATTTACACGAAGAAGTCACAGGAGGATGGAACATGCTATATGTTTCTGAAATAAAATGTATCCTATGTATCCATAGGCCCACCCAAACACAGATCTAACAACACAGCTTGCAAAAATAGGGGATTGTGTAATTTTTCAAATCTTAAAGAACCCATAAATCACATGTGTTTTACAATATGTTCCCACAGATATAATTTCCAAATTAAATCTGATATCATTAGAGAACATGCAATACACGTGAATCTGCCTTCCAATTGCATGAATTGTTCAGCTGAATTGCTTAATTTAAAACAATTTACTTGTTTTCACCTTTAAAAGAATCTGATCTATGATCTAGAGCACATTTCAGGTCAAATGTGGAATATGATTGATGTCCGGCTGTCTTTTCATTAGTTGAGTGATCAAATCAACATTGCGAACTTGGAGAGAAAAAGGAACAGAGAATCCCACAAATAAAGTCACTGCATACCTAGGATGCTTGACGTAATCGAAATGCTCGAGAAAATTGTCACAAAGGTAAAGGCATCAATAAACATTAATCAGGCCCAGCTGTGCAATGTGTATGGGCTTTCAAGAACATTCTTTCAGTTTCATCTGTGACCAGATAGGGCCTTGCAAGCAGGGTTTGCAGGGAGGCAGAATGGTTTGATTTAAAGCTGAATATCCATCACATACATATTGTGACAAGCTCATGTTAAAAACAAATACAAAAGGGGGGAAAGGAACAAAACTGCTGCAGGGTGCAATGGCTTATAAGAAGAAATTACTAGCTACGTCAGCCCTGAGCTGGCTTCATCTGGATATGAGAGTTAAACCTGAGCTTGGGGCCAGGTTCGGACTGAGAATCAAAATAGTCCCTGGCATTTCAGGTACACAGAGGCCCAATCAGCCCGCACAGAGGCCCAAACAGCCCCAACAGCCCACTAAATAGTGACTTTCAATGGCACCTTATTGCAGCCCCTCTGGCATTTGCCAGAACCCACAGATTGCCAGTCCGGGCCTGCTTGGGGCCTCACCATACCTTAAGTCTATAAGAAATCTGTAAAGATTTCATCGGCAGGAACGGCCGATGCATGCGTCTGAAGCCTTCCAGTGCTGGTTCCTCTATGGTGCGCCCGGGCACGCGATTCCGGGTTTATGCGCCGGCGTGATGACGTCATCGCAAAACTGCATTTTAAGGGGCTTTTGTAATTAATACATTGCCCGTTGTTAGGTTCCATTTAGAAAGTTCCTAGGTGCCTTGCTTAGTTTAATCCTATCTGTTATTACTGGTTTTGACCCTTGCTTTCCTATGACTATTCTGATCCTCTCCAATCCTGACCTTTGCCTGTCTGATTACTCTGACTTCTCCAATTCTGATCCTGCCTGTTTGTGACTACTCTGACCTCTCCAATCTGACCTTACCTGTCCTCCGACTATTCTACTCTCTCTGATCCAGATTCTGGCCTGTCTAACGATTCTCTGCTGTAATGGAGTCTGAGTCAGGATTCCAAAATGGTGACCAAGATGGCGTCCAAGATGGTGGCTCCCTGGTTCCTCGCGGACGCAGCCGGATGACACCCACCTCTTCCCACACTCTGATTGGTCGCCGGCGACGGAATGGGCGTCGGCGTCAATAATCGGCGCCGGCGTCGGTCGCACACGTCAGCGCGTCGGTGTTATGGAGTGGCCATTTCTAAGCAACTTTTTAATTTATGGTTTTTTAATTAACTGCCTTTTTCTTGTGACTCTTTCCAGCTTTTAAATAGGGGTCACTGACAACAAATGCTCTGTAAGGCAACACATGTATTGTTATTGCTACTTTTTATTACTAATATTTCTATTCAGGCCCTTTCCTATTCATATTCCAGTCTTGTATTCATATAAATATATTGTTGCTAGGGTAAGTTGGACCCTAGCAACTAGATTGCTGATATGGCAAACTGGAGAGCTGCTGAATAAAAAAAGCTACATAACACAAAAACCATAAATAATAAAAAATTAAATTGCCAATTGTCTCAGAATATCACTCTGACATCATACTAAACGTTAACTCAAAGGTGAATAACCCCCTTAAAAATAGATAAATACATTACAATTATGTTTCATTTTTTTCTAGCTAACTGTGCATTTGTGAGGATGATGTCATATAAAAATGACTTTTGTTTTTAAGTGAAGTACAGCAACCCATTTGGTGTAGAGACAGAGAGTTTCCATTTTCAACTGGCTTTTAGTTGTAAACACTGAGTAAAAGTAAAAGTAGAGCAGAAAATAGCAAAATAAGTAGGATTCCAAGTCCGATTTTTCCTTAGAGCACCGAGTATTTGATTACTGTAGTTATGGAGTACAAATTGTATGATTGAGTATCCTGATTCCATTTACAGGTTTCTTCTCCATTCTCAAAAGACACAACCAAGTGAGACCCTGATGTTACTGAAAACATTCCAAGAGGATTTCCGCTAATTCTGGTTTCCATAAAGAATGAATAAATCGCTTGCTCTCGGGCGGACCAGTAAACAAGTCTGATAATTATGATTTGTGTTTAGTATAATCTGTGAAATGTACAGATTTTGTATAAAGTTGCTAAACAATGGACAGCTTTAGTTTTTACTTTGTATGCTAAGTAATAATTTATACTGCTGGATGAGTAATATTTTATACTGATAGAACGAGCCAAAATTCTCAAATATGAAAACATGATCCAAATTTTAGATGCAGTGAGTGGGGGGTCGCAGTTTATCCCCAATTATTTTCAATAATTAATCGTTAAAAACAATTCCTTTCAGTGCGAGCTATACACCCACTTTTTTGAGTGAAATGTGAAGGAAAGCAGCATACACAAGATATTGTTGTTCTATTAGTCCTTCAGAAGGTTTAAAATTCCATGAATTAAGATAAGTAGATCCTTAACTACCAATAGTAATGGGCAAATAAATTCAAGGGCACAAATTTGCAGGAAATTTCCGTGTTTGGCACTGATGAATAAATTGAAGAAACTGCAGCAAAAATTTGTGTAAAAAAAATCTGCTGCTAAAATTCACGTAAAAAATTCTGCTGCGTCGAAAACTCCACTGCATCGAAAAAATGTGAGCGCATCTCTGAATAGTCGCACGCATAAACATTGCTGTGCGTCAATTGACTTTAATGCATTTGGGCAAAATAGGCGGGCGTTTAACTATTGTCACGGGCATCGAAATTGATGCACGTCAAAATAATTTTTTTGACACCCATTGACTTCAATGCATTTTCACCGTTTCGCGAATTTCGCTGATTTTCTGGCAAATCCAAACGGGACTAATTAGCCCATCACTAACTACCAATACAAAAGAAACAGAAAATAGGGATCATGTACAAATGTAATATCAGACAACACCTATACCACTTGCAAGGCATACAGTGTAATATAGCATTAAAACTAAACAATAAATATCAAGATATAAAAGATTTAAAAATGATACCTGCCCCCCTGTTTAACCTTTTATTCGATTTTGGGTCAAAACTTAGTATGGTAGACCTATGACTTTGGGGCACATTTACTAAGGGTCGAATATCGAGGGTTAATTAACCCTCGATATTCGACCGTCAAAGTAAAATCCCTCGACTTCGAATATCGTAGACGAAGGATTTACCGCATTTCCTTTGTTCCTACGATCAAAACGATTCAAAGGATTTTAATCCATTGATCGAACGATTTTCCCTTCGATCAAGAAAAGCTAGGAAATCCGATGGGGACCTTCCCCATAGGCTAACATTGATGCTCGTTAGGTTTTAGGTGGCAAAGTAGGTGGTCGAAGTTTTTTTTAAAGAGACAGTACTTAGACTATCGAATGGTCGAATAGTCGAACGATTTTTAGTTTGAATCCTTCGATTCGAATTTGCAGTCGAAGTAGCCAATTTGATGGTCGAAGTAGCCAAAAAAATACTTCGAAATTTGAAGTATTTTTTATTCTATTCCTTCACTCGAGCTAAGTAAATGTGCCCCTTTGTGTCCCATCAGGCACGAAACGCGTAAGGCTATGTCCTATTAAATATTTTTCAACTTTATAATTAATATCACTACTTTTTTCACTTTTTGATGGTCTTACACATACTAGCAGTTTTCATCTCCTACAGAGCCCATGTTAAGCAAGTAGTTCATTTTTTTTCACTCTGTAATAATAAAACAGTACCTTGTAGTTGATGGTAACTAAGCTGAACAAAGTCATGAGGATGGAAGAACAATCCTATTGGGTGTGTTTAATATTTAAAGGTTATCAAACAGGTCCAGACTGGGATTCTAAATAGGTCCTAGCATTTCAAGTACACAGAGGCCCCCCACTAGCCCAATAAATAGTGAATATTGAATCTTATAGCAGCCCCTCTGGCATTTGGCAGGATCCACAGATTGCCAGTCCAGGCCTGTTATTAGACAAGGTATAGGGATCCAATATTCATTACCCGGATAATAGATCTCATACATATACGCAAAACAGCTTTAGGTCATTTATTTTCCCTGTAAGCTCCTTTTTTGAACAATTTTACTATTTATGGCTTAACTCTCCATTCAGCCTGTCAGTTAAAGTGGCAGGCACTTTAACTGCCTACACACACGTGAAAGGCTTTCCAATTCAACTATTTACTGTCAATTGAAGAGTATTACATTCTCAGCGATAAATTTCCTTACGAATTCCAACAGTTTTTTTACGATAAGCACATACTTTGCAATCAACTAAATGTTGTATTTTAATGCATTGATAAAACATGCTTCCTTTAGTTCTGTATGTATTATCTCTTATATGCTGTAGAGTGACATATTTATCTAGAAGATAAAATACACATCAAGTTCTGGGAAGAAGATCCACATGCTAAAACCAGGGTTAACTTAAGGACAGCTCCAACATGTATGTGCAACGCCAGCATAACAGTGGGTATGAGAGAAAGTGATATTAAAAATACATGCATAGACAGGGGGTAGAGGCATTGCCAGAAAAAATAATAATGGCAGATTGTCTGCCAGTATCCTTCTCTACAACAGACACAAACTCTTCAGCCCTCAGTGCAGTTATTACAAATAGCAGTCATATTTAATTAAAACTGAATCTTATATGTTATGAAAACCAAAAATTGAGGCAATTTTGCTTTTCCTTCAAGATCAAGTGGCATTTGTCTGACAACTTGAGAACTGTGAAGCAATTGCTTTTCAGTTGGGGTTCTGACTTCTGTGGCCCTGTATGCATAAGTGCCCAGGCATGAAACACGTTAGTCTTTTGTTTTTCATGTCTGAATAAATTATTAATTTGTTTTTAACTACTTTTGTTTTTTGAGTATCTCACATAATTTCTTAATTTTTTTTCCAGTTGGTAGTAAATATACCCTCAGCCTGGGGTGAGATCCTCCTTTATTTCTAATTTTTGGTTTTGATTTCTTTAGTGTGGTTCCCTTATTTTTCATTATTTTGGGCATCCAGAACCGCTCATCTCTATGTGTCTGTGGTCCCATACCCTGTAAATTATTCCACAAATTGGAATTTCATTAACGACAGAGAAATTATATCCTAAAGCAGTGATTCCCAACCAGTAGCTTGTGAGCAACATGTTGCTCTCCAACCCCTTGGATGTTGCTCCCAGTGGCCTCAAAGCAGGTGCTTATTTTTGAATTCCAAGCTCGGAGACAAGTTTTGAGTGTATAAAAACCAGGTGCACTCAATCCAAATACCCGCCTCTGCCTTATCGACTACTCGTCTCACCTGTTCCATATGGCGTAAAACCAGACTCAAATACAAATTGAGCTCCACCAAATCAATCCTCACGACTTTCCTGCGCAATCCTGCATTCCCACCCGGAATGGTCTCTCAATTTTACACAAAATGGGCCAAGTTTAATTTTTTTACAGTCCGGGACTTACTGAACCCATTAACCTACGAGTTTCCATCACATCAGGCAATTCAAGAAAAGCTACCACAAACAAAAATAAACTTTTTTGAATATTTCCAAATCCGGCACTTTTTGGAGCCCTATACGGCTCACTTCAAACTAAACCATCCCACGGCCTTTGAACTTCTGGCGGCCAATGGTCTTCCACAAAGAGGTCTCATTACTACTATTTACCAATTACTCTCCCAGCCTCTGGAGCCTTCACAGCAGAGACATAAGTACATGGACAAATGGGAACAAGCCTTCCCCCGAGCAATTAGTGCAGCAGACTGGCCCTTGATCTGGGATAATGCCAAACGGATGGTCGTATGCACACGACAGAAGGAGAGCATCTATAAGATACTAACCTTTTGGTACTACACCCCAGACAGGCTAAACATGCTATTTCAAAATCACTCCCCTGCCTGCTGGAGGAACTGCGGCGCCAGGGGCACTCTCCCACATATTTTTTGGGACTGCCCATTTATACAACCTTTATGGAAGGAGATACGGGCTCTCATTAATCATATAACAGCCCACCCAATAACCCTGGACCCGGCCATTCTTCTACTCGGCAAACCCATACCTAAACTGCATAAAAACAGCCAAGCCCTGGTGAATCAAGTGTTAACAGCCACACGTCTGGCGATAGCCTCTAAATGGAAAGACCCTGCTCCACCCTCGAAACTCGAGGTAATCAGGAGAGTAAACAGCAACAGAATATTTGAGGCGGGTATTGCTTTTATGCAAAACAGGATGGACCACCACCTCAAGATCTGGTCGATGTGGGAATTGAGAGGCCTGTCCTCTGAGCAATGATCTTTTAGCTTGGGACTACATTCCATCTACCCCTCCTTTAAAGCTTGTTGTCCTATGAATTAGTCCATTTCCCCGGCTACACACCCATGTCCAGATCTCTAGTACCCCCTAAACATACTTCTGCTATCTGCATTGCTACTGCACCCTTCCACAGGGCTTGAACATTGACAGTTTATAACTGAGTTGTCAATCATTTAACTCATCTGATACCAAATGTGATAATTGCCTTAAACCTTTGTTTGGTTGTTGTGAACCTCTGATAATCTTTTACTCTTGTCTCTGAAAAATGCTAATAAAGAATAAGTTACAAAAAAAAAAAAAAAAAAAACCAGGTGCACTGCCAAACAGAACCTCAATGTAGGTTGATAATCTACATAGGGTCTACCAAATAGCCAATCACAGCACTTATTTGGCACCCCAAGAACATTTTTCATGCTTGTGTTTTCCCCAACTCCTTTTCTTCTGAATGTTGCTCACAGCTCCAAAAGGTTGGGGATCCCTGTTCTAAAGTATCTCACCCAGGCAATTTAACAATAGGAAATAAACAGTGACTCATATAATGAAATTGATATGTAATACTAATGATGTCTAGCTCTTACTTTCTCTTCAGGGTTCTGATGTATACCTGCTTGCATGGAACAAACAACAGTATCAAGGATTCTGGATACCTTGGTGCAATGATTTCACTTAGTGGTATCTGTGACTGCAAATATACAACCCACCATTCTCTTTCCAGCATCTTTCATTGGGCTGCTCCTTCCCTGGCACTGTGAGTCCTCCTTAGCCGTTCCATATCTCCATCATTGTGTTCAATCTTGTTAAGGCCTTCTTGTATCGCTCCGAGGCAGCCTGGTACATTATCATGACACACATAGGCAGTTTGGCAGTACCCAGGATTAGAGCTTGGCTGAGGGCCTACCACGAAGCATTGTTTCATACCACCAGCCTACAGTAAAGGGATGTTTCAACTTTAAGTTAAATTTTATTATATCATAGAATGGCTAATTCTAAGTAACTTTTCAAATGGCTTTCATTTTTTATAGTTTTTTAATCATTTGCCTTATTCTTCTGACTCTTTCCAGCTTTCAAATGGGGGTTAATGACCCCATCTAAAAACAAATGCTCTTTAAGGCTACAAATTTATTGTATTGCTGCTAACCCGCTCCCTCCATTGCAAAATTATAAAAGTGTGGGCTTTTAGTGTCACCATATAGCAAGTGTTATCAATTTTGCCCTTTAGGCTCCCTCTGTGTGAACTGGGTGGTCATGGGCAGCTTGGAGGAGACAGGAGATAAGAGAGGCATGACAGGCAGTTTCAACCTCTGTATTGCAGTCCTGAAAATGTACAGAAAGTTCTCTGTAGTAGGCACATCATGTGTCAAGTGTATTATGTAATGTCATGGCAGCTGCTGTACTCAACAGGCCCCATCAATCCCCCAGTGTTTATACATTAGACACATAATTGTACATAAATATATGCAAACTACTTATATTTGTTGGGTCTTATAACTTAGATCCAATTATAAACTGTCGTCTGTTGGATCATGGCAGTAATAATGTACATTCCATGCCATCTGCACAACATGTTACAAAAAGGAAAAACAATTCTGTGCACATGGTGTTCTTTTCTAATTGGCTTCAGTTACCGAGAGGCCAAAATTCATCTCATCTGCAAGTAATTCCTCCCAAAACAAGTTGCCTAGTAGAAACCATAAGAAATGTGCATTTGTATAAGATCAAATAAAGTAATATCTAAGGTTAAAGGGGACCCGTCACCCAAAAAAAATTATTCAAAATCCTATTTTATCACATCAGTCAAGCAAAATGAACTTTAATTACACTATATAAATTATTTGAATCTTGTTTCCTTCAGTCTGGGAATTCATAATTATAACAAGCCGGCAGCAGCCATTTTGTGGACACTGTTATTAAGACAAGCCTTGTATCATCTCAGAATCTTGTTTGTGCACCAGAATGGGGGACCTGATGTCCATCCCCATGTCCTGGTTACACAATTAAATGGTAAAGAGAACGGGGGAATGTGGGGAGAGCAGTGACATGTAGGAAGTGCTGAATGGAAAGTGAAAGTAATTGTCTGCCCCGCCTCTATGCCCATGGCATAGAGGCGGGGCAGACAATATTTGATTGACAGCTGAGACTTTTAAATGAGCTTAGAACAGCTATGAATGCTTTAATGAAAAATAGAAATTGGATTTCATGTTTAATTTGAAAAGGACTTTTATTATACAGATTTTTGTGTCTGGGTGACAGGTCCACTTTAAAAAGGATGATAATATATTGGTTGATTTTTCTACAGGGCGAGTAAGATTTATGACACAGATTATTTGTTACACATGGATGTGGTTTATTACAAATGCCCTGTTTGTTCAGATCCAAATCAATCTGCATAAACTATATTTTCTCTATCGTTGGTTCATGTAAGTTTGTGGGATCTCATAAGGACATGAAAAATTATTAGATATTAGATTCGATTACTAAATATGTGAAATCACCGTGTTAATTTTTGAACATATACCAATTAAACTACATATAATTTGTTTTATTATAACACAATTATAACTGGGTTGGATGGCGTTTTCTGCTTGCAGCTTCCATATTCAATAATTCATTAGCGGAATATATACTCATATATTTCAGGTCTGCTCATTAATATGTAAATCCAGGTAGTATGTGATTATTACACATGGCTTCTCTTAAGCTGAGCCCTTCTCATGATCCCTTTGCCAATGCCCAGTGAAGTGGGGTAATCAAAAACTGAATGTATAGCTTACAGGTCCACTTTATAAGGGGTATTTGGGAGTTTATAACTAGTGATGGGCGAATTTATTCGCCAGGCGCGAATTTGCAGCGAATTTGCCTGCAAATTTTTTTCAGCGCCGGTAACGGTTCCAGCGATGTCATCGATTTTGATGCTGCCGATGATAAACTGATGGCCATTAACTGACGGCGAATTGTTGCAGGCGTCAAAATCGCTGTTTCGCAAATTTTTCGCCAGTTCGATTTGTCCTGTTTCGATTCGAATTTTGCAATTTTCCCACTAGATTCATGGCGAAACGGTACAAATTCACCCATTTATAACCATTGAGGAAGTCATAATGACCCCCACCCTGCTACCACCCGTTCACCAGTAAGATAGTGGAAAATACTCAGCCTGAAGAAGTGGCCATTAGCCTGGAGGGGTGGAGGGATGATACATTAACGCTGAGTTGTTTATAATGAATTATCCTCAACATTTGAAATCACTGACTGATTGTATGTAAAATACGTCCAACTAAGTTCATTTGAAGTACTAACTAGTATACATATGTCTGTGTCTGTTTGTATTACCTTTTTAATTAGCACTACTTGTAGTCACAGTGCTGTACATTTGTACAATGTATTAATACAGAGTGGGAAAACAAATACGGTTTATATTTATACTTTATATATTTGTTTAACCAAGATGTTAGCATAATATAATTTCTGGTCATTTTATAGGAGAAGAAATGTAAACATCACTAGGGGATGCCAATTTGTCCATCACCTTCCAAGTGACTATACTTTAGAACAGAGACCTGCAGCAATTCTGTGGCAAAGAAAGTCAGTGGCCATTTATTGCACTATGCACACTGCCTTCCCTTAAATCGACTCTGACATGTTCCTATAAAAATCATAGGAACGTGTCAGCATCAAGTAGTTGCTGCACCCGGAATAGTTCCCCTCAAAAGCTACCCCTAGCCCGAGAACCTTTGCGCAGCCAATCCGCTGACACTACTAACGGATCTTCTGTCTTGCTTCCGTGACGCTGGGCTGGGGACAGATCGATTCTTCCATAGGCTGAAGTCCTGTTTCCATTCGTAATTAGCCTATGGAAGGATCCAGCATCACTGAAACAGCACAGAAGATCATTTAGCTTTAGTGTCGGAGGGTTGAGTTAACGCAAGTTTGCGGGGCTTGGGGGGGCTTTGACGGGAACTATTCCGGTTGCAGCAACTACTTGATACTGACACGTCCTATGATTTTTATAGGAACGTGTCGGTATCGCTTTAAGCAAATGACCCCTGTAGTCTTTTTCTTGGGTGGGATTTCTTTGTGTATCTGATACTGAATGTCAGTCCTACTAAGGATATCAAACAGACACGGAAAGGCTGAACCTTCAAACAAATTGTTGTATCACACTCACTTGTTATATGAAATTCAATTAAATCTTTATAGCATGTGTTTGTTGTAGGTTGTCCATAGAGGACACATACCCTGTGTAAAATTGCCATAAATGGGGGGGAGGGAGTCTGGTGACAAAACACAGAAACATAACAAAGTTGTCCCAAAAACTAAAATCTGGGAATTTAACGGGAAAGATAAGAAATCGGGTTATTAAGACCATTGTAGAACTGACATATAGAGCTGCTGCCGTAAGAAAGCTTAAGAAATAGAAATATAAGCCCTGCTCAACGATCAGATCACAACACCAGGAATGCAGGTGGTCAAAGGTGCCAAACATGATTCTTTGGGCGTGTTGTTTTGCATTTTGCACCTTGCCCTGCAACAGTAAATAAGCCGGTGATTTGCACAGAACATAAAGCCAATCTGCTCATCTCTAGCATAAGCCTGTCCTGAGACTTCTTCACTAAATGAAAAAAGACTTCCATAACCCTAGAACAAATTTACAGTGATGAAGACTGCCTTATTTATTTATGATTATAATAAACTACACATTTTCTCTATCATTTTTCAAGACTTCTGTTTTATCTGGACGAAAACTGCATATTTGCATTACATTGATTAAATAGGAATTCCTGGTTAACAAGCAAACATTTTCCTTGGCTAGGTGATCACAGCCTGACATGTTCCTTTCCTGTTGCAAAGAAAGAAAAAATACTGAGGCAGTCATGTAAATTGTCCATTAAATCACGCCAGGCAAAGCAGCAATATATTTTATATTCCCTTAAGGTTGGATATGAGATAAAGGAGCAAGGAGCAAGGTGTAAAACTTGTCAAAATCTACACTGTATTTCTCTACAAGGCAACATTTTTTATCATAATTCCAGTGTTATTGTGCTCATCGCAAGAGATAATTTTCACACAACTCTAGGGCAAGCGAGTTGGATCAATTACAAGTTACTGTTTTATTATTACAGAGAAAAGGAAATCATTTTAAAAAATTTGGATTATTTCATTATAAAGGAGTCTGTGGGAGACAGCCTTTTCGAAGCTTTCTGGATAATGGGTTTGGTTTTAAGGTTGCTTGTGCTTTTTGGCATGAGCAGTCTTTATATAAACCCTATGTGAGTTTACTAATCACACAGGGTTTTCGTGCAGAAAAAGGGCTCGGCAATCTTCGTAAGTTTGTCCAACAGCTTTAGGTTCCCAAGTTTTTTCATTTAATGGGTGGTTCACTTTTAAGTTAAGTTTTAGTAGGTTATAGAAATGCTAATTCTAAGCAACATTTCAATTGGCCATTATTTTTTATTTTGTATAGTTTTTTAATTATTTGCCTTTTTCTTTTGACTCTTTCTAGCTTTCAAATGGGAGTCACTGACCCATCTTAAAACAAATGCTCTGTAAGACTACAAATGTATTGTTATTGCTAGTGATGGGCGAATTTATTCGCCAGGCGCGAATTCGAGGCGAATTTGCGCGATTCACCGCCAGCGAATAAATTCGTAATTTAAATGCATCAAAAACGGGCGCCGGCATCAAAAACCGGGCGCCGGCATCAAAAATGAGACACCGGCCAGGTTTCACGAATTTTTCACAGTTTCACGAATTTTGCGGGAAATTCGCTACTTTTCCCGCAAAACGAAACGCCGGAAATTCGCCCATCACTAGTTATTGCTACTTTTTTATTTTAATTCAGGCCTCTCCTATTCATATTCCAATCTCTTATTCAAATAAATGCATGGTTGCTAGGGTCATTTGAAACCTATCAAGCAGATTGCTGAAATTGCAAACTGGAGAGCTGCTGAATAAAAAGCTATAAAACGCCAAAACCATAAACAATAATAAATGAAGACCAATTGTAAATTGTCTCCAGAGATCACTCTCTACATTATACTAACATTTTAGTTAAAGGTGAACAACCCCTTCAAGAAAGCCAGGGCTGAAATGCATAAGCAATCTTAAATGGGCCTTTAAGGTATGAACATACTGGCTATATGCTGAAAATACAGTGCATTTTTGTTTTCAGTGCATAGCCAGCAGTAGAATGCAGGAACATTATAGGGACCGTAGTTTACTAATATGATAAATAATATTACTATACTAATAATACTTGGTGCATTGTGACTGGCTTCAGATGCAACTCCAATTCACCATTTCTGCTACAACGCTTTTCTTGTGTTAACTTTCCTAAGGAAACAGTATCCATTGATTTCAGCACACTGCACTGCACCTAAAGCTATAAACTGCAACTATCATTGTCGCTACCAACCACAAACAAGTAATAACTAAACAGAACTTGCATTTCGTTTAGCTTTTAGAATGCGACATTTATTTCCTACTTGGTGTTTATGATTCTATTTACGAGTTATTGATACTGACATGAAACAGCTGAATATGTTTGTAGCTTTTACACTGTTTATTCACAACTGTAACAAGCTAAAACCACAAGAATGTAATTCTGTACAATTTAAGATGTGTTTGAGAAATTATTTTATGGGCCTTTTTTTATCTCACATAGATTCATGCTGAAAAAAAAGATGAGAAGTAGCAGATACCCCCTTTTCCAAAACTAATCTTTAGTTCTAGAGTTCCAACGTGGAATTATCTTTCAGATAGGCATGTGGACTTGCACTAAATTAAGGTCGACATAAACAGCACTTCAGTCCTTCTATACTCCCATATTCAATTCATTACATCAAATATCCCAGAAAATGCACATTAGGAGTACTGTGATCAGAAAGGTCACTATAATTTTAAGGATTTATTTTGGATACTTCTTTCAGGGTGTGTCCACCCAAGCCCTCTTACTATCCTCTGAAGTACAGGTCTTCCAGGAGGCATCTCAAATTGCTGTAGATACTCAACAGTTTTGTTTACAAAATCAGATTCAAGGCTCCATTATTTTGGAAGGTTTGCTTCTGATCAACTCTTTCTTTCATTTTTCAAGTCTCTGCATCCTCCCAAAAAGGCAAGTGTGGACAGACAACTGCCCTCAACTATGATTAAACATGATGGGCTGCAGGAGTTGGACATCACAGAGTACGTCATCTTGTAGAGAATGAATACAGATTTTTATGTATCATATTTGCAAAAAATAATAATTATGTAGGAACTGTAATGGCTTGAGTTGCAATATGTTGGTTTTACACATGTAGGTTCTCTTGGCACAGTGTAGAAATAAAGACAGAACTATACTGGCATTTTATGTCATTGTGCATCTACTGGTATATTTGTTCCAGCAGGAGATGCAGCTTTCTTTTACAAACGACATAGAAGTGTTCACAGAGTGAAACATCTCTCATGGCCACCACCATAATATAACATAATTATATTATTATACAATTTAACCAAGTTTTTGAAACAAGACTGAGAAAGGAATCATCATAATTCAAACTATTGACAGTTGCCTTGCTGGAGCAATCAATCAATCAGCAGAAAAGGAGAAAATATAACATTTTGTGATACCTTTCATAGGCTAACTGAATAAGTAAAATTGCAAGTTTTTGGAGCTCCAAGGCCCCTTCGTCAGGCAAAATACCAGCCTCCGAAAGCTTGCAATTTGTACTTATTCAGTTAGCCAATAAAAGGTATCCCAAACTTTAAATTTTCTGCATTTTTGCAATAGCTAAAACAGTACAACATAGTAAAACAGCAGAAAATAATTCATTTGTGATGGGCCACAAGCCAAATGGTATCTCACAAAGATAAATCAAGTGCAGAAGCTTTTGTTGAGGAACCACAGTAGTAGACCTTCCTCAGGGCATGGCCCTCTCCCATATGTTCCAGATGGCTGACCCAGCTAAGCCTTCCTCTCTTGATAATGTAAGAGTCCCCATACAGCTCTGCATTGGTGAGGATTCACCACTTTCCCTGAACCTGGATCAGGCCATATATTCTCCTCAAAACCTTATGCTCTGTCATGAGCACCTGTTGGCGATCCGTCTTTGGCGGCGTCCCTTCAAGATGACGGCGCCCATGATCCATGTAGTTTGGCGCCAGGTTTTTGACAATTCCTGTTATATTGATTCCTGGAATTTTTACCCTACCTGAACCTCAACTCTGATATTATTCTGCCTGCCTTTTGGACATTGATTACGATTTTGCCTGAAACTATTTGTACCGCAATCTTGTACCTTAACCCCTTAAGCTTCCTCCTTGGTCCTGACTACTCCCGCTGGGAGCCCCCTGACATGCTCCCACGTGTTGAGCAGATGCTCATCCTGTGCTGTCATCACCCATGCCTCACTCCTGAAGGTTACCAAGGGCATGATAATGGTCTTGTAGAGTGTCCTCTTCATTTTTCATGTCAGGAGCCATGCCTTCAACAGGTGCTGAAGACTGAAGTAGCATCTGTTGCCCGCACTTATTCTAGCCTTTATTTCCGAGTGGGTTTGTACCTCTCTGTAATATTGGATCCCGGATACCCTCTCATACTGTAGTTGTAGTCCCCTAACTGAAACAAGACTGACACTACTGTACTTGGTCTTTGGCTTGTTGACTACCAGCCCTGCTTCCTCAGCCGCCTCCTCTAGCTTTCGAAAACTCTCCCTGAGTAATCATTCCGACCGGCTCAGCCACTCATGTCACCTGCAAAGGCCAGCACCTGCACTGTTCTATTTATAAGGATGCCCCCTTGGTTTATCTCAATGTGACGCACCACTCTCCCGATGTGAAGTTGAACGGGATGCAGGATAATGAGTCCCCTTGCCTCAGGTCCCTACTGACTTGGAATTCCTTGGACATTCCCACAATATCATCTGGAATTCCTACAACATTATCCGGACCACCACATGACTATATGATGCAATACCAGTCATCCTGGATAAAAGTCAACTGGCATAACCAGAAAAACTGGCCACTTTTTACATCTGGACCAATGGTGCGAAAATTATATTTTTTTAATTATTTCCCCATTAGGGGCATCTTACTTGTGATTAGACGACTAAAAGAAAGGACTGATATTCAAGAATCTCCCTTACTGATATATAAAGGAGTAATAATTATGTTATTGCCCTAAGCTCTTTTGGTGGCAAAGGATGCAATAAATAAATAATGGAGGAGTCATCAGAGACCACCCCAAATCTTTATTTCAGTTGGGGGCGGTTGAACTTGCATAACATTGTAGTACAAATGGTGGGATCTCTGGTATTAATTAGCAACAAGTAGACTTCACTTAAGCAGCTGCTTTGCATTTGTCAAGTACATCCAAAAATATATCAGACATCATAAAGAATTACCAGAGCCTACAAACAAGCATATTTGTTTTTGTAAGGGGGTTGTTTGGAACAAGTAACTTGAATGTTATTTCTTTACAAAATCTTCATGAGCTTCTGCATGAGAGCCCTTACTTTTGAGGATAGCATACAAAATTCTTCTACTAACATTCAAAGCCCTTCACTACTCTGTTCCTCACTACATTCCTTCACTTGTCTCACTATACCTTCCTGGCCTTCTCCTCTGCTCTTCTGAGAGCCACCATCTCTTTACACTATCCACATCTACTGTCATACCTTGTCTTAAAGGACCAGTAATACAAATTTGTTTTAATACTTATTTCCCCTCAAAATAGTTGGACAAGGATTGAGACAATGATGGGAGTATACAATATATATATGTATATATATATATATATATATATATATATATATATATATATATTATATATTTTATATTTATTATATATTTATATATATATAAATTATCTAGTAAACTATATCCTTATAAACGGTGAGTACTAGGAATCCATTTTTAGTAGTTTCAGCAATTTTAACAGTTATCTTGTTGGAACGGTCCAATTAACCCTAGCAACCCAGCAATGGTTTCAATGAGAGGGAGGAGATAGAATAGGCCTGAATAGAAAGTGGGGTATTAAAATAATAATAGAACAATTGTACCCTCACAGAGAAATTGGTTTTTGGCTGCTGGGGTAACTGTCCCCCATTTGAAAACTTTAAACAGGGAGAAGAAAAATGCAAATAATTCTTCAAACTATAAAAAATAGGACCAATTGAAATGTTTTTTTAGCATAGGCCATTCTATAATAAACTAAAAGTTAACTTAAAGGAGAACAACTCCTTTAATAGTAAGTAACTTTCTATTGCTTTGCAATGTCATGTTCTGTTTGGTGTTTGAATAACTGATTTGCTCTTTAAGACCCACTGGCATGCACCATAACAATTATACCATTATTGCTTATTTTGATGATCGCTTATTATTTTTGCAGCCAGTGCTGCATTTTAATCTGGCTAATAAAAACACGACATATAAAAATATGTCAGTTTAAAATTATTAGGAAATGCAAAATTCAGTTACTTAAATTATATGTGGCACGATTTCCCAAATGCACATAAAGCATTTTACGTGATCTTTTCCTGGCAGAACTTCTGCCATGGGAGTGATTGCCAAAGTCTCGTGCTTCTCCATAAATTCTATAGATCACATATTAAATACTCTACAAGGGAATTCATTTGTCATTTACTCACTTTTTAGAGTCTATATTAGGATGTCTCTGATTAATCTAAATCAAAGTTATATATTTTTAAGGGAATGTCTTAACCTAGTATTAGCGCACTGTAACATTTTTGTTACTATAAAAAAAAAATATAACGTTAAATGGAGAAATTTTATGTGTGAACGAAAGGCCATTCTTTTTACAAGAATGTCAGAGTCCCTTTATTGTTAACATTGGTGTGTAGGGTGGTTATGAAATATCCTGGGCTCAGTTGTAGGGATTATTTGGCTTGATAATAAAATCAGTATACCTTTCTACATGCTTAAAATGTACATTGTTATAACATGTTTCAGCAATGTAAAACCACACAGTCAGTTCAAGTGTAGAATCACAGAAGGAAAGCTGGAAGACTTTATTAAAGTGGCAGAGGAAACAACTGTTTATTATTTGTTGTGAACATTGTGTATGTATATATATATATATATGGGATGACTTTGACGTAGTAGTATATTGCAATATATGGACAAACAATCCCTGTTTTGTTTAAAGGGTAAGGCATTTTTCAGTAGCAGTATGCACAAATATCTCTGTCTTAAATATATATGATAATGGGTTGAGTGCAGAGGACTCTTGTATTTGACTATATGTATTTTGTGGTCACAGCCTAATGGTTTTAAAAAATAGTGGTGAGCACAACTTTCCCTTGTTTGTTATAGTTATACAGGAGCAGTGACCAGCTCCATGTTGTAGCTCCCACCCTTCCCAGCTATAGTCAGGTGATCCCACTGGTGTCTAATAAAAGGGCAGCCAAGTTTGGGAGTTTTACTTTGAAAGCAGCAAGTAAGTTGCAGGTAAAACTTAGTCCCTTTGTAAAATGTATAATAAAACAATAGAATTCTTAATGAATCAGATGAAAATTAAGCATAGGACTGGCCAGATATGGGATGACTTTGACGTAGTTGGCCAGCTTAAATATATTGCAATATATGGACAAACAATCCCTGTTTTGTTTAAAGGGTAAGGCATTTTTTAGTAGCAGTATGCACAAAATGTCTCTATCTTAAATATATTGATAATGGGTTGAGTGCAGAGGACTCTTGTATATGTGTGTATATATATATATATATATATATATATATATATATATATATATATATATATATATATATATATATAGCTCTTGCCTTCAGTCTTTGATGCATTACTTACAGATGGGGCAGTTATATCTAGAAATTTCACCTAGCTCACATGTCGCTCATATTTAATTGTTAATTTCCATAAAATGATTGTGTGTGAGATAATGCATTCTTCCTCTTTTGTCAAGCTATCCATACCAGGCTAATTTGGGCATGATTTCCAATCAGCCCACAAGCTGAATAAATGGAACATGTAGAAAGGGCCACACATGTAATATGGCCACCTTTCTATAGTTAAGTAACAGGCCAAATGATTGGGGCAGTAGGGACTAAGTGGAGCTGTGGCTCCTCTTCACTTCCTCATCTACTAGTCTACAATCTATTGCCTGACATGATGCATCAAGAGATGAAATCTTCAAACCTTCCTGATATCCCAAAACTACAGATATAAGTTGGGTGCCATAGGCTTAACTTTAGTGACTGGTTGTTGTTTCTATTATTCTTTATTCTTAAAGTTCTTCCCATTTTCATTATTTTAGCAGCTAATGTAATTAGCAATTTTTGTCCATTTACTAGCATTTTTTAAAAATCTGAAAGTAGCCTTTCCTCTGCAGCAGTTGATATCATTCTTTTGAATGCCAAATATTCTTTAAACCTGCTGAACTCCCCCTTCTTCTCCATGGTCAGACTGTAGAAGCCTTATTAATGGAGAAGGGGTATATAGTATAGATCCTTCTTTCCCAACATCCATCAGGTGTTCTCTGACATTCTAACATTGCACATCACTTCTTTTCAGGTTAAATGGTTTGTCACAATATTATATAAAATATAAAATTAACATTTGCAGATTTCAGCCTGTCCTCTTAACTTTGACAGATGAGGGGTAAATCTCCATTTGACTACAAAACAAAGACAGCTTTGTTTCAGAGATATAAATCATTCTGTCCAAGTTCCCGCAGTCATTAAGAATGTATAAGTGGTTATTTAAGGGGAAAGGGAGATATAACAGGGAGTAACCATATAGTAGAGAGGGTATGAGTTTAAAAGAAAAAAAAAAAAACAGGCGAAAGGGAAAAGGAAGAGGGGGAGTTGCCAGTCCAACATTACAGTTAGCACAATAACCCTTATGAACCAATTGTTTACATTTACCTAAATAATATCCATTTGTTATTGTTTATATTGGTTTGATTCTAAGGACATAACCCAGGCTGACCACGTTTTTACAAACAATACTTTCTCGTGTATCTCATTCTCATTCTTTCTCAAGTTTCTCATGTACAGTATATAGCTGAGTATTCCATTTGCATAATATTGCACTACCAGAGAGGCATAAATAGCATACCAACAGAAGGGGTTGGTTGCCATTCCATTCTTGTTAGCTGGTAGATTATTTTAAATACCGAGTCCAAGAAAGGCTTTAATATATGACAAGACCACCAGATATGTAGTAGGAATCCAGTTTCCTTGTCAAATCTTCTGCACAGATGTCTTTTAAATGCACTTAACCTATTAGTCTGTGACCTTGTGCATTCACGTGAAGGAACTCCTCAGTGACTTCTAAGATCCTTCTACCTATAGAGGAGGCATATCATTTATAAGCAACTTGGTGTTCCAATATTATTCCAAAAATGCTTCCAATTGTATCAATGTGAGTGATATTCTTTTATTTACAGTGGAAATGAGGTCCTTATGGAGTTCAATCTGCAACAGCAAATATTAATAGATAAGGAAGCAGTAAAACAAGTAGAATATAGCAGAATGCTGGAGAATTCTTCCAGACTGATAAAATGTATCTCTCTGGCCTGCAGCATTGTGTGTGCTCAATGGTACAAAATGTTAAAGATTAATCTCCAGCATATTTTCCCATGTTTTATTTTGTGTTTCTTAAGCAACAAAAACAACAATAATAATATAAAAAACTTGAACACTTGGGCATCATATCAAGGGATAAAGTACACTTGAAGCGGAGTGAATTTGACCTATGTGGTCCTTTTCTTGGCAGCATGTAGAAGTGGAGCACATATTTATCACTGTGTATTAAAAGCTTGCACTAAATCTTAACCAATGCTAAAAATAAAAGCGCAGCCAAATCCAGTGATAGATATAGCAGCCCAATGGCAGAGCTCCCAACGTCAGATTGCCAGATGTGGGCTATATGATGCAATGATGGACGCTGGGAGGAAATTTATTCAGGCTTTCAGCTATTTCAAATATCTTTTTATTTTTTCTTTCTTTAAAAGACCATGAAGACGTGAAAATCTCCCAGAGAGGAATGCAATTCTAATTTGTCAATATTGTTGGAGTTAAAATATATACATACATGTTTTATTTTTAAATACTTCTCTATCATTTTAAAATGAATACGACATGCCTAAACCGATGTGCTACCATTGAAGTGTATGGTATAAGATTACAATGTACTATTTTAGTTCCACTAATTAAACTTAAAATTAAAAAAATTATGTTCAGTTATTGCTATCATCTAAATGTTTTATGTCAAGTTACAAATGGAGCAGACTTTATAAAAAGGAACATTGCTGCACAGAAAATGAATAAATGGTCATCTTTAAACTGTTCACATGCTTATACAGTATGGTATCTTATGTTATATCCATTGACTCAGATGATAATCCAGTCAATGGATAAAATGTAATAATATTTATAAAGGTTTTCAGGCATTCAGGTCATGATATACAGAGCTTAGTAATGATAAGTCTAAAGCAAAGTGGCTGGTGCTGTAGGGCTTTAAAATAACCACTGCTGCATAGTACAATATGAATGGGTTTCTAACCCTACTATATTTAAAATAGTAAGCAGAATGTTTTTTAGTTGCAGGCAAAAAAAAAACTAAAACCTCTTTAAATGGACCTACAGCAACAGCAGTATTGAGGGTTGTTATTTACCTGTTGTGAGAAGACATGACATCTTTGATAGACACAAACTGGGAAACCCCTGCTGGACCAAGTTTGTCATTTGATACTCAGCATAAATGGGAGGGAATACTGGGTTTAGGTTTTTTTGGCCACCTCTGTTTGGAGAGGGATAGATAATTATAGGGGCTAAAGGAAGTGGGTTTAGTAAACAATGAGATAACACTGGTTGGGCGTTGAGAAGAAGTGACTTCACCGTGATGACCATCTAAAGTGAGAATAACCTCATTATTAAATGAGATATATGTTTAGGGTAGCTAGCAAGAGTAGTCTTCACTTCACTGAGAAGAAATAATGTGGCTTTGTACATTCCTCACTCCAGTGAATAGGCCCAGGATAGAGGAGAATCATAATGGAGATACCAGGCCAGAGTGTTCCCTGTGAGGTGACTATGAAGTGTGTCTGTATCTACTGTGCTTCATGCTAAGTCTTTTTCTTTTGTTCAAAATCATGTGTATGACTTTAAGAACCAAAAGTGCAAAAAATTATTTGGTGAATAATAGGACGTGTGAAGGGCAGTTCCAAATATGGTATCTTGGGTTTTAGTTTTTAAAGTGGATGTAGTGGAGCTTCCAGATCATGCCATAATATATCCATTTTTTCACAAATCTAATTTTTTCTCAAAAAATTTATGTTTTTTTAGTATTTCTCTAAAATTCTAAAGATTTGAGATTTACTGTATGAGGTGTAAAAACCACCAAAAACTCTAATACACAATGTTGGCAAGTATAAGCAGTCAAAGTCCTATAGAAGTCCATGTCAGCTGTGCTGATCCTACTGAACCTACTTGGGGCAGAATTATCAAGGGTTTATCAAATGAATTCGAGGGAATTTTTAAAGTAAAAAAAAATTGAAATTCGAAGTAATTTTTTGGATACTTCGACCATCGAATAGGATACTACGACTTTGAATTTACTTCGAATTCGATTCAAAGTAAAATAGTTCGAATATTCGATAATCGAAGTACTGTCTCTTTAAAAAATCTTCGACTTCAATAGTTCGCCAAATTAAACCTGCCGAAGTTCTATGTTAGTCTGTAGGGACCTTCTAATGCATATTTCTAAGTCTTTACACATCGAAGTAAAATCGTTCGATCGTACGCTAAAATCGTTCGAATCATTCGCTTTGAACGATTTAATTGTTCAATCGAATGATTTTAGTTTGATGGCCAAATTCGGTGAAAAATCCTTCAACTTTGATATTCAAAGTCGAAGTATTTTAATTTGATGGTCGAATTTCGAAGTATTTTTTACTTCAAAATTTAACCCTTGATAAATGTGCCCCTTAGTCATTTAGGGGCAGATTTATGAAAAGTCGGATTTCGAAGTGAAATATACTTCGAAATTCGACCATCAAATGGCTATACTTCGACTTCAAAGTTTTTTTTACCAAACTTGAACGTTTTGCAGTCGAAATAAAATCATTTGATCGTACGATTAAATCGTTTGAATCTTATGATTGGAACGATTTCAGCGATCGATCAAACGATTTTAGTTTGACTACAAAAAGAAGGTCCGCATAGGCTAACATAGCACTTTGGCAGGTTTAATTTGGTGAACTATTGAAGTCGAACTTTTTTTAAAGAGACAGTACTTCAATTATCAAATGGCCGAATATTCGAACGATTTTTACTTCGAATCGAAGTCGAAGTAAATTCAAAGTCGTAGTATCCTATTCGATGGTCGAAGTATCCAAAAAATTACTTCGAATTTCAAATTTTTTTACTTCAAAAATTCCCTCGAATTCACTTCGACCCTTAATAAATCTGGCCCTTAGACTTTTAGAGGTTTTCTGATTTTTTTCCGCTAGAACTTCTCCATAGAACTAAAATTTTTAGAGATTTTCAAGCTGTTTGTATTTTTTAGCACATCATTGAGCATCTGGATCTTTTCATAGATTATATGACATTCGTGGTTTTAGGGAATGCATTTTTTTCCACTGTATGCCTTTAAATCTTTTGACATGAATGTTTTTCTAAATATATATAACGTCAACTTATTTATTACAGTGTAATCTCTTTGGGGCAGAAATTTATTTATTTGCCTGAATTGCGTCGTTTCTGCCTTTGCTACACTTGTCACAATTTGTTATTTTTGTTCATTCTTGGGACTTCTAAGAAAAGAAGCATATAGAATGTAAATGCTCTAAAATGAGAATGATGGATACATTTAGCTTGTATTCTGTTCATAAGAAACTCAAGGAGGATTTAATTATTAAAAGAAAAATGTGCTGTTTGTGGAACTACTGTAAATATCTGCACTTTATCACATGGAAGACAAGTTCCGCTATTGAGCTACAAATGGGGCCTGAAGTCTATTTTTCTTTGTGTAGCGTGTCTTTTTATTGCGACATCCTACGTCTATTCATTGTTTAAACGAAATGAAACTTCCACTGAGACAGAACGCAGCTGATACTGTAGGTGCACTAAGCACTCTGGAATCTGTTTGTGACCTGTACTTGTCCTGAACTTGCAGGTTTTTCAATAGAAGATGGTAAACCATTATTCTGCTTTTCACAATGAATTACCTGCACTTGTTGGTTGGAATTCCTTGTAAGCAAATAAATATGGACATGTAGGGGCCCATTTACTTAGCTCGAGTGACGGAATAGAATAAAAAAAACTTTTAATTTCGAATGTTTTTTTGGCTACTTCGACCATTGAATTGGCTACTTCGACCTTCGACTACGACTTCGAATCAAACGATTCGAACTAAAAATCGTTCGACTATTCGACCATTCGATAGTCGAAGTACTGTCTCTTTAAAAAAAACTTCGACCCCCTACTTCGCCACCTAAAACCTACCGAAGTGCAATGTTAACCTATGGGCTTTCTAATGTTTTTTTGGTCGAAGAAAAATCGTTCGATCGATTAAAATCCTTTGAAACAAACGATTTAATCGATTTTTCGTTCGATCGAACTATATGCGGTAAATCCTTCTTCTTCGATATTCGAAGTCGAAGGATTTGCATTCGGCAGTCGATGTTCGACCCTATGTAAATCTGCCCCGTATTGTATTAAAGGATTTGTAACGTCTTCTCCCAAGGTTTAAGGTTAGTAACTACATCTCTTGAAAGAAGTCATTTCGCAATATAGAGCCAAATGTGATTCAGTGAGAAAAAATTATTTCGCTGTTTTTATCACAAGAAATCTATGGGAAATTGAATCTCTCTCATAAGTTTTCACATGATAAACCATAAAAAGTTCTCATTGATTTGAATCTGGCCCATAGACTGAATATTTTTAATGCACTGCTCACATCATATAAGGGCCTGTTCTCTTTGCTGTATCGATCAGGTGAAGTTTCAATCCTCTTCAGCATCAGCAGCCTTTTCGTCTACAGAGAATTCAAAGTATCTGGAACTGCACCTGCCAAACAGGGGTGAGAAAACTAGCCATAGATAGAAAAAAATCGAAACAATAATATCCATTGCAAAGTAAGAAGGAAGGAGTAAGATTCTGCAATAACAAAACTGCTTAACAATACAGAGTAGCAGAATTTATAGATGCATTTGGCACAGACAGCACATAATACCCTGTTCATTTTAATGAACGTGGCAGATCTTTCAAAGTTTATACTTACATATCTATACCAGACATAGTAAACCCAGGCGCTCCACATGACTCAAAGGGGAGCTAGATGGCGGGAGATACATTTAGTAACACAGTTTATGCAGAGTATTCATATGCTGAAGCACCCTGTCCTTGTGTCAGTCCAAACTAGGTACTGTATGCACCAAATCCACGATTTGGTTTGGGATTAGTGATGAGCAATTTTTTATCCATGCATAGATTCACAGTGAAATTCTGCATTTCGCCATCGCCTGACTTTTCCACGAAACCAGGGTCAGACGGAGCATCGGGGACCCACTAGAACTGAGACAACAAGAGCCCTCCTAGCAGTCACTGGGGGCCCCCTCTGGACATCCAAACTCCCGTGTCCCCCCCAGTACACTTGCTCTCTAGTTATGTACATGTGCGAATGCTGGCACCTTGCTAATCTTTTTCTTTAGGGGGCCCATGAGGGGCAATCGGGAAGCGGGTCTGGGCCAGCAGGGCCCCATGAGGGCCGGGGCCCACCGGATTTTCTCCCGGTGTCCCGCTGGCCCAGTCTGACCCTGCTTGAAACTGTAACAAAAATTAGCAGAGAAAAATGGCCATTCACTTCAATGCATTTGGAGTGAGTCAAAACTTGAGAAAAACACCCACTGACATTAATGCAATTGGAGTGAGAAAAAAAGTCGCCCATAGACAATATATTTGGCTACAAAAAAGTTGCCCGTAGACTTTTGCAGTTTTCTAATTTCAGAAAAGCAAAATGGGACCGATTCTCTCATCACTATCTGGATTTAAGCACCTGGCCGAACCGAATCTGAATCCTCAAAATCACTTGTCTTTTCACCACATAAACAAAATTTTTTTACCATGCAGTATGTGTGCGGTTCTCTTCCCTGCCTAGCCCTAATTTGCATATGCAAATTAGAGGTTGGTTTCCGTACAGGATTCAACCGAATCTTTTATGAAGGATTCTGGATTTGTCATCCCAAAAAACTGGATTTGTCCAAAGTAAAACAAGAAACTGCAGACCTGTTTGTGTTTTGGCACTGTCTGCCAGCAAATAGGCATTTGTAGTGCAGTCTACAGGCAGTAAAACGTAGAAATTAGTTATCTCCATGATGTGAATCTCCTTGGCCTCCTGATGTGCTATTACACTTTGTAAGGCCAAAAATGGTCGCTCTAACTGCTGTACAGCACTGAGCTGTGAATGAAAAGTGCTATATATATGAGCCAAAGTGTCTCCCTATTAACATATGATAACATTTAGCATTAGATAAGTAAATCATTCCTAAATCATCTCTTTCCAGCACATTGAGGCATTTTCCGAGTTCAAAGGAAAGCAATTTCCCTGACCTCTTTAATGCAATACTCAGTTTGGATATGATTCGAAATGAAATTAAAATAAAAATCTGATTATATGCATATGCTCATATGGCACGCATCTAAGATGAGACCGAAGAGACTTTTGATAAATGTAGTAAAACAAATAATGGTATCGGTTATACAGGAGATGGACTGATTAGTATTTCTAAATTGTATCTGATATAGATTTGTTTTAAGGATTACAAAGCAGATGTGATCTCCCGGAGCACCATTTCTGTACATGGACCATGTCTCGGAACTGATTATATTACTGATTTTAATTAACGAAGCTTTCTCTCATCCTCATGATTGTTAAACATATGAAACTGTTTTCGAGTGCTTATCATTTGGAAGATGCTTTGTTTTTATAAACATGAAAAAAAAACTTCCAGATTTACTAATTCTATTTGTTTTACTTGTCAGGAGTTTTATTTCAAGGCGGCCAATAAAAACATGCCCAAAAACAAATGCCAGCATGATTGTATTACAGGGCTCTGGTGGGATTCATTCTGATACATGTAAGAGACAATATTTGCTTTAGTTCAACACCAAGGAGCCCATTTACTAACAATCAACTTTTTGATTTTTTTGTCCACAAATCTCTAAATATGTTTGGTTTTCCTATTTTTTTCTAAAAGCTCTAAAAATTCGAGATTTATTAAATGTAAAAACCACCAGGCTGATCCTACAGGGTCTTTTTGCAAGACACCACCATACCTCTCAGACTTCACAAATCAACAATATCACTCTGGAGAACCTTGTCAATCAAACTGCGATTACTGATGGGCAAATCTGTGCAGTTTCGCTTCACTGAAAAATTCGCGAATTTACCACAAAATTCAGGAAAAGGCGAAAAATTCACAAAACGCATGGAAGTCAGTGGGCGTCAAAATAAATTTGACGTGTATCAATTTTCACACAAGAGACAATTTTTATACGCACGACTATTTGGTCCAAATGCATTAAAGTCAATGGTCGTCTGAATAATTATGACGCCACAGTTTCACTAATTAATTCGCTTGTGGTGAAACGTGTAAATTTTCCGCAAATTTGTGTCTGGCGAATTTATTCGCCCATCACTAACTGTGCTCCTTTTATTAGAAAATTGCCCTACATGTTTTGGATCAAAGACCCTTCCTCAGGAAGCAGTCATTCTATATCATATTAACATTTAACATAAAGGTCAACAAACCCTTTAACAAGACACAGTTTCAAGAATTTGACTGTTGACTGCAGATCACATGAAATTAGAGTGCCACTAACTGTAAAGTAAAGTTACTTCTTACTGTAAGTACATTATAAGGATCAATTACAGATTATGCAAATGGTTCTGGGGAATATAATAGCAATTGTAAATGACTAAATGTGGCAATATGAAATTGATCAGACAAACAGTATACAGGCATGGGACCTGTTATCCAGAATGCTCGAGACCTGGGGGTTTCCGGATAATGGATCTTTCCGTAATTTGGGTCTTCATACCTTAAGTCTACTATAAATTAATTTAAACATTAAATAAACCGAATAGGCTGGTTTTGCTTCCAATATGGATTAATTATATCTTCGTTGGGATCAAGTACAAGCTACTATTTTATTATTACAAAGAAAAAGGAAATTATTTTAAGAAATTTGGATTATTTGGATAAAATGGAGTCTATGGGAGACAGCCATTCTGTAATTCAGAGCTTTCTGGATAAGGGATCCTATACCTGTACTATATTGTTAATTTTTATTGTGTATATTTTAAGACCTGCTTGAAGTTTTTGTGATAAAACTATACTTTTTTCATCAATGGATTTTTGTCGCATACTTTCTGGTGCAAGCAATAAAACAGGCAACTGTTGCTGGCAGATGATGAGCCACTAAATCATTTTATTTTATCAGAACATTTATATTAAATACGGGGAAAGTAAAAAAAAATATATTTTGGATTATGGGTTTATAGATAATATAGTCTGTACCTGTAGTAAAGAATCATAGTTTTTGTGATGGTTTTTGAATTGGTTACTTAAACAAATTTTAAAAAAACACACACAAAAAAGATACAGGAGCTGTACCTAAATCTTCCATAAAGCCACCCAATTAGAAATTCCTAGCAGCAGAACTCTAGTTTCTTGTTCTTACATTTCCTCTTGTCTATCTGTGCCCATTTCAATGCCAGAAGTTTCCTCCATCTGGACTAAGGGAAGTTATTAGAGAAAATTGTTAGACAAACATTAAACTCTCCATTTATTTCTGATAATGGCCTTATAATAGACATACTATTTCCCCAATTTTTTTTTGTTCAGTTTCCGGGTTAATAATGGGCCATACTAAACTGTATATGAACATACACATTTGCCAACAATCATATAATGATTTATGTAGGTCAAGATACCTGCAAAAGGTTTTGAATGCTTTGCAGAGAGTTAGAAATTATAGTTACGAGTGGCGTAACTATAAGTAATACAAGAAAAAGATAAAAATGATGTATGGGCTGCTTCTTGTGCCATAGGGTTGGTTGATATGCAATTTGGTCATTTTAGCTGCTAGTTGATCACATCTAAGATGGTCTGCCCAAACTTGGAAGCCTACATTGCACTTATTCAGTACAGGTATGAGACCTGTTATTCAGAATGCTCGGGGACCTGGGATTTTCCAGATAATGGATGTTTCAGTAATTTGGATCTCATACCTTAAAGGGATCCTGTCATCGGAAAACATGTTTTTTTCAAAACGCATCAGTTTATAGTGCTGCTCCAGCAGAATTCTGCACTGAAATCCATTTCTCAAAAGAGCAAAAAACAGATTTTTTTTATATTCAATTTTGAAATCTGACATGGGGCTAGACATTTTGTCAATTTCCCAGCTGCCCCTGGTCATGTGACTTGTGCCTGCACTTTAGGAGAGAAATGCTTTCTGGCAGGCTGCAGTTTTTCCTTCTCAATGTAACTGAATGTGTCTCAGTGGGACATGGGTTTTTACTATTGAGTGCTGTTCTTAGATCTACCAGGCAGCTGTTATCTTGTGTTAGGGAGCTGCTATCTGGGTACCTTCCCATTGCTCTTTTGTTTGGCTGGGTTGATATCACTCCAACTTGCAGTACAGCAGTAAAGAGTGATAGAAGTTTATCAGAGCACATGACTTTTCCCATGACAGTATCCCTTTAAGTCTACTAGAAAATCATGTAAACATTAAATAAACCCAATAGGCTGGTTTTGCTCCCAATAAGGATTAATTATATCTTAGTTGGTATCAAGTACTAGGTACCGTTTTATTATTACAGAGACAAAGGAAATCATTTTTTAAAATTTGGATTATTTGGATAAAATGGAGTCTATGGGAGACAGCCATTCTGTAATTCAGAGCTTTCCGGATAACAGATCCCATACCTGTATCTGTATGGGTAGAGCAATGTCCATACCCATACAGATACATGGCAACCAACAACAGAATTTTCACACTCTCATCAGACAATTTAGGCAAAAACAATTGAACTGAATTACCATCCCATTCTGAATGTGACCAGCCTTTAAGCTGTTGCCTGAGTTTCCAAAACTGTTCTCCTTAATTTCATCCTTTGCGGCTATTGAGTTTGAATGAACAACAACAAAAATCAAATAATGTCTTTGTCAAACAGACAATTACCCATTGGTCCACTAGACACATTCATTATAAGCCACCTTTGACGAGAGTTCTGGGCAGTGTTTATTTGACACTGGCTCTTTGATCACAGACCACAGAGCAAGAAAATAGATCTTGAAGGCTTTGAATTGCTTCCTTTATGAAGTTAACGCAGAATTGAAGCACTGGATCAAGTATATTTATGTTAACATCAAGGGAGCAGTGGAAAGGATACAGTTCATTGAGTGCTGATTTGAAGGAGGGGGCTGTCTTAAATATTGTCTGTCTTTCCTTCCAAAACAATGATTCATGTGACATGTTTAAATAGAGATCCCAGGAGTGGCATCACCAGCAGGTTCACAAAACATGATTTTAGAGAACTTTTTTTTAGGGCTGACAAATATATAGCATGAAAACGAGTCCTTTGAGATAAGCAGTGTTTCTCTGTGCTTTATCTCTAAACTCGTTTATTTTGTCAGTAATGTCTAATGTTTCACTATATTTTCTTAAAGTTTCTTTGGGGATGTATATTTTATGGGATGAACAAAGCCCTGATGTATGATATCCAAAAAAAGCATGAGAGTTATATTGTTCTTTTGTTATGTAATAATTCATGATGTGCCTGCAGCTCCTCTTGGCTTGTAACCACTACAAACCAGAGTCACTAGTACGACACAGTCTATATTTTACATATAAAAATGGAAACAACAGTACATTAAATTTAAGGTGCAGTAACAAAACAAATACAAACAGCAATAACAAACAATGCCGTTAGAAGCAGGGCGAAAAGTTTCTAAAGTTTATTTTTAATTACTATTACATAGCACCAAACTGGTTGACACAGAACTTTACAGACACAGTTCAGTTAATTCACGTTGTTATTTTCCAATGTAGAATTCCTTGGAGTTCATCTTGCAGGACCTTATAACCTATGACTTTCACCCTTAAAGGAGAAGGAAGGTGAAATCACTTGGTGATTCCAAAACTTAGCCCCCCCCCAGTGATTCGGTCTGTACCAAATGGAGTAATCCTTAAAGGGATACTGTCATCGGAAAACGTGTTTTTTTCAAAATGCATCAGTTAATAGTGCTACTCCAGCAGAATTCTGCACTGACATCCATTTCTCAAAAGAGCAAACAGATTTTTTAATATTCAATTTTGAAATCTGACATGGGGCTAGACATTTTGTCAATTTCTCAGCTGCCCCAGGTCATGTGACTTGTGCCTGCACTTTAGGAGAGAAATGCTTTCTGGCAGGCTGCTGTTTTTCCTTCTCAATGTAACTGAATGTGTCTCAGTGGGACATGGGTTTTTACTATTGAGTGTTGTTCTTAGATCTACCAGGCAACTGTTATCTTGTGTTAGGGAGCTGCTATCTGGTTACCTTCCCACTGTTCTTTTGCTTGGCTGCTGGGGGGGTGATATCACTCTAACTTGCAGTACAGCAGTAAAGAGTGATTGAAGTTTATCAGAGCACAAGTCACATGACTTGGGGCAGCTGGGAAATTGACAATATGTCTAGCCCCATGTCAGATTTCAAAATTGAATATAAAAAAATCTGTTTGCTCTTTTGAGAAATGGATTTCAGTGCAGAATTCTGCTGCTGATTCATTTTGAAAATTTTTTTTTCCCATGACAGTATGCCTTTAACCACATTTCTGCATCTCATTTATATAGACTTAAAGAGGTTGTTCACCTTTGAATTAATTTTTAAAATAATGTAGAGAGTGATATTCTGATATAATTTGCAATTGGCTTTCATTTTGTATTATTTCTACTTTTACTCTCCAAATCTTGCAACCATGCATTGATTTGAATAGGAGACTGGAATATGAGTAGGAGAGGCCTGAAAAGAAAGATGAGTAATAAAAAGTAACAATAAGAATAATTTTGTAGCCTTACAGAACATTTGTTTTTAGATGGGGTCAGTGACCCCCGCTTGAAAGCTGGAAAGAGGCAAATGAGCAAGGCAAGTAATTCAATGCCTATGACTAACTGCCCCCAAGGCACAAATGCGTAAGGCTTTTGCTGTGATGTTTTTGCCTCAATAAAAATCTTTTTTTACTACATCAATTCGTGGAGTGTGGTCTGGTATGTGCCAGTCCTTTACTATTTTCTAATTTGCAACAAATTGCCTCCCCGAGCTGAAGCTCTGGGGCTTGAGCAACTGGACCCCCACTTTTTTCTGGGTAAGTTGACCCCATTTATTACTGTACTTGACACTGGACATCTTTTCTATTAGTTCATAAGTAATTCAAAAACTATAAAATATAAACAATGATGACCAATTGCAAAGTTCCTAGAACTTGGACATTCTAGAACATATAAAAAGCTACCTCAAAGGTGAACCACCCCTTTAAAGATATCAGATCATTGGAAAATCTGAAACACTTCTAATAAATGCAAATAACATTTACATTAGTAATGTAAGAGATATGATGCGGCTGAGATGCAATGATTGATGTGGACCAACATGGGAACCCTGGAGCTACTGTCTGGTTTTGAGGTGCTGGTAGATCAGTGATAGACCTGCAACTAATACGCACAACTGGACTCTATTCAGAGGAGGAGGCAGGAAGAATCGACAGTGGGCCGAGCAAAACTATACTGAAGTATACAGAGTGCCTTTAATTAAAGAGATTTTTTGCATAATTCACTGCGGTGGAAATTTAAGGGATTGCTTAAAAGGTTGGTTCACCTTTAAGGTAACTTTCAGTATGTTATAGAAAGGTTTTCATTATTTATTATTTATAGTTTTACAGTTATTTGCCTTTTTCTTCTGACTTTTTGAAGCTTTCAAATGGGCGTCACTGACCCCATCTAAAAAGCAAAAGTTAACAATCCCTTTAAAAGGCACCTGTTGGGGGGCAAGAGCTAGGCCACCCGAACTGGGAGGGGCACATGCATGTGAATAATGAGTAGGGATGGGCGAATCTTTTCAGCTTGTTTCGCCGCGGAAATGACGCCCATTGACTTGTATGACGGCGTGCGTCAAAGCCCCGGGGGCAAATTTTTGGCAAAATGAAACGGGTCAAATTCGCCCATCCCTAATCCCTGCTAATTATGCGCATGCGTGTGATGTCAGAAGTGCATTATGCACATGCGCTATGTACGACATGGCTCCTCACACCTAGAGCTCAATCCTGGTAAAAGTGTCCTAGCATTGGTCGGGGGCAATTTAAACTACTGTTACCCCTAACCGGAGTGCCGGCACTATTAGCTCCCACCTTTGGTTGAGGATAATATTTTTGCCCAACAGGTACCTTTTAAAAGAAAATAAAACCAATGCAATTAAACACAGATTAAGTAACTAATACTGTATGTCCTTTGTAATACCTTTAACATCAGCAAGTCCAATTGGATCTATTATAATCCCATCCTGCCTATACCTGATACTTCTCATTAAATAATACTACGGTACATCCTAAGTGTGTATCAAGAGTTTGCTCCTAAATATTCCTAAACAATTAACTATTGTGCTAATATACAAATATCACATTTATATTAATAATATTAGTATAAATAGCTGATAATAAATGCACCTAGCGCAAATATATGCTCCAACAGACTTTACCTTTATACACCGTAGTAAATAACTGATGTCATACTGAAGGACTGAATAATCAGCTGAGATAATTATTCTATATTTTGTATGATTGGAAAAAAAACATTTCTTTAAGGTGAAAAGTTAAAGTCATTATATGCAAACTCAGCAAACGTAAGAGGATTTGATTGATTTGTTCACTTTGACCTTACATTTTGTATAATATGTAGAGCTGAGATAAATGTTATTTGTACATGAATCCGACAAAATAATTCCTTCCAGAAATGCCAGACAAACCAGGAAGCCCAGGTCAGTGATAATGGATTCAGGAAGTCCGTGAAGTCTGAACACAGGTACAAATAAGCGTATTTCCCCATCTTGGAATTTACAATTGTTTGAATTGAACTAAAATGAGCTGCAGCACATTCTTCTCTGATACCATCATACTAGTGCATGAGAGGCATACATTTCAGATAGGTGAGTCCACCATGCCTCATTCATTACCAGCAATAATTCCAACAGGTAGATAATAAGATAATTAGTAATACTAATAATTAGTTCATGGAAAATAGCAAAACTATTTATGTGTCATGTCTTGTGAAAACCAATATTGGATTATTTTATTATAATGGAGTCTATGGGCTACAGCCTTTCTGTAATTCGGAGCTTTCTGAATAATGGGTGTCCGGATAACGGATCCCATACCTATACTGTTTTATTACTACACAGAAAAAGGAAATCATTTTGAAAAGTTAGAATTATTTAATTCAAATGGAGTCTGGGAGATGCCCTTTCTGTATCTATGAGCTCTCTGGATAATGGATCCCTTACCTGTACCGTAAAAGTGGAGGATTAAGGGCCTGTTTATCATGCTGTGTAAAACAATGGCAGAAAAAGTGTAAAAAGCTGTGTAAAATAAATTGTAAATTCATCCAGGTGTATGGTTTATTTTTTTTAAAAAAATTAGCCAAAAAAAAACATTACTCAGAGGTACACAAACGCTGAACATCATTACACATAAGCAATTTCGAAAAATCGCACACCCTCAGAGAGATCAGCCCTGTGCACAATACTAGAAGATCAGCAACCTCACAATTGGATTTCGGCACACGAGGCATTAGTGTTGCAGGGAGCTCCCTGCTCGTTTATTGTGCGGAGATGCAACGTTTCGGGACACACCCCTTTGTCAAGCATCTCACTTTTCTCAGACCTATTTCTAGATTCACCAGATTCTCAGCAGCAACATTGTAGTTGTCTTTAGGGATGGGCAAATTCTTTCACCTTTTTTCGCCGCAGAATTGACGCCCATAGACTTGTATGGCGTTGTGCGACAAAAAAAAAAAAAAAAGACGTGCATCAAAAAAAATTACTTTGTTTATTAAAGGGGTGGTTCACCTTTAAGTTTACTTTTAGTATGTTTTAGAGTGACCAATCATAAGTAACTTTTCAATTGGTCTTCATTATTTATTTCTTATAGTTTTTTAATTATTTGCCTTCTTCTTCTGACTTTTTGCAGCTTTCAAATGGGGGTCACTGACCCATCTAAAAAACAAACGCTTATCTCACGATTTTATCTCAACATTTTCAGCTACAAACTCCAATAAAATCTGCTCGGGTTTTTTCGGCTTCTTGATTATTACATTTTCCTGAAAATTTGCTTTGCGGGAAGATAATCTGATTTTCAAGATTTTTTAGTATTTTTCCGAAAACAAAAACTCATATTTCTTATGCTTTTTTTCCCGAAAGCTCCGAAAAGTTTGGGGTATTGCACGAAACCCAACACACATAAAAAATCATTGGGACTTCTACCATTGACTTATATGCAACCTCGACAGGTCTGAGATGCCGGATTTTCTAATTCGGATTTTTCCATCCTCGGGGTTTAATAAATTCTGAAAAATTTGTGATTTTTTAAGTCAGATTTTACAAAAAAAAAGTTTTTCAGGATTTTTGCATTCAGACTTTAGTAAATAGCCTCCTTATTGTTCTTGCTACATTGTATTACTCATCTTTCTACTCAAGCCCTCTCCTATTCATATTCCACTCTATTATTCAAATCAGTGCCATGGTTGCTAGGGGAATTTGTTTTCTAGCAGAGAGATTGCTGAAATTGCAAACTGGAGAGCTGCCGAATAAAAAGTTAAATAACTCTAAAAACCACAAATAATAAAAAAAATGAAAACCAATTGCAAATGGTCTCAGAATATCACTCTCGACCTCATCCTAAAATTAAAAAGTGAACAACCCCTTTAACAATAAAAACTCTTAAAAAACCTTGGCTGACAATAATGCCATCCAGCTCTGTTACACTTTGTAAGTTAAAATATTAACCAACCATCGTACTTCTGATATAGAGGAATCAGGGTCTGTTTCCTCTATAGCATTCAAATCCCCTTCCCCTTCGGTTTCTTCTTCTTTTAATTGGCGTAGCAGAGCAGAAGAGCCTATGTTTCGGGTGGGGGGGGCATTGTGCTCTTGTTACGGCCCTGTATATATGCCAAAGGTATTAAATAGCATATTTATTTATAATGGTTATTGTTGGAGTGAGAACAACCAGCTTCAGATATAATACTCTTGTACAGCATTATTAAATGAAATTGCACAGAAAACATTTTACAGATTATTAAAGTCACCCCATAGCGTTGTATTGTGTTTACTTGGTGAACTTTTTCTTTCAAAAAAATTCAGTGCGGGACTTCATAAAAAAAAAAAAATCATTAAAATCTTAAACGTTTGCGTGAAAAGTCTCAGAAATTAAGGATTCTAGTGAAACATAGCATGATTTTATAAATATGATTATGTTCCAATTAGTGGTAAAATGTATATGAGATTTAGGAGCATAATTATCAAGGGTCGAATTTCGTATTCAAAAATACCAACCAAAATTAAGTCAAAGTTTGTTTTTTTTGGCCAAATAGGTTAGTTTTCAAATGATTATGTCCGTATTCAGTCGAATTCTAATTGTACAAATCAAAGTAATAGCGCATTCGATCAAATTCTAATCAAAGTTTGTCCCAAAAAATCTTACATTTTGTAAAGTCCACCAATTGACTCCAAATATGTTCTTGGAGGTCCCTCATAGGCTAAAACAGCAATTCGGCAGGTTTTAGATAGCGAATGGTCATCGTCGAATTTTTAAAGAGACAGTACATGATAAATTTCGATAAAATACTGATGTATATTTGCATGTACAAAATTCAGGGTTTAAAAGAAAACGAAACCCTAAAAATGAATATGGCCAAAAATGCCATATTTTATTTACTGAACTTATTGCACCAGCCTAAAGTTTCAGCTTCTCAATAGCAGCAATGATCCAGGACTTCAAACTTGTCACAGGGGGTCACCATCTTGGAAAGTGTCTGTGACATTTACATGCTCAGTGGGCTCTGAGCAGCTGTTGAGAAGATAAGCTTAGGGGTTGTTGCAAATTATCAAGCAGAAAATGAGGTTTGTCTGTAATATAAGCTGATGCTACAGGGCTGATTATTAAAGGGATCCTGTCATCGGAAAACTTGTTTTTTTTTTCAAAACGCATCAGTTAATAGTGCTATTCCAGCAGAATTCTGCTCTGAAATCCATTTCTCAAAAGAGCAAACAGATTTTTTTATATTCAATTTTGAAATCTGACGTGGTGCTAGACATTTTGTCAATTTCCCAGCTGCCCCCAGTAATGTGACTTGTGCCTGCACTTTATTAGAGAAATGCTTTCTGGCAGGCTGCTGTTTTTCCTTCTCAGTGTAACTGAATGAGTCTCAGTGAGACATGGGTTTTTACTATTGAGTGCTGTTCTTAGATCTATCTGGCAGCTGTTATCTTGTGTTAGGGAGCTGCTATCTGGTTACCTTCCCATTGTTCTTTTGTTTGGCTGCTGGGGGGGGGAAGGGAGGGGGTGATATCACTCCAATTTGCAGTACAGCAGTAAAGAGTGATTGAAGTTTATCAGAGCACAAGTCACATGACTTGGGGCAGCTGGGAAATTGACAAAATGTCTAGCCCCATGTCAGATTTCAAAATTGAATGTAAAAAAATCTGTTTGCTCTTTTGAGAAATGGATTTCAGTGCAGAATTCTGCTGGAGCAGCACTATTAACTGATTCATTTTGAAAAAAATTTTTTTTTCCCATGACAGTATCCCTTTAAATTCTGATGTTAATTGCTCTGGTTTCTGTGCTGCCATGTAGTAATTATCTGTATTATCTACTAAACCGCCTTATATTGTGTCATTTCTATTCTATGTGTCCTGTATATTGTGAGTGGGTCCCTAAACTCAGTAAGTGACAGCAGCACAGAGCATGTGCAGTGAATCAGCAGAAAAGAATATGGGAGCTACTGGGGCATCTTTGGAGACATAGATCTTTACTGCTAAAGGGCTGTGGTTGCCTTGGGCTGGTACAGAAGCACAAAACATAATGTAAAACATTTCTGCCCTGTTTTTAGTTAAGCTTTAGTTGTGCTTTAAGCAGAGCTCTACTGCAAAATCCTTACAATCTATTTTGGTATAAGTGTGAGAGAAACCACTTGAGAACACCATTCATATTATGTGACCTTTTGGGAGAGACTTGTTGGCTTAATATAGTGAGAAGGGCATACACTTTGGTTTGTGTGTTTGACACAGAATAGCTAAACCCAGATATCCCACTTATCCCATTTAACACAGAAAATTGAGTCACAGCATCCCATATAATCAAAGCATTCACCATTGTGAACAATGGTGCTTTGGTATGCTAATGAAAAGGGTAAATGCAGTAAATGAGTTAAGATGACTTTAGATAACACAGTTTTGTTCAATGAATCATTAGTCATGATGCATTTAACACACAAATCCAAGTGGCTTCATCTGTAAGTATGACTGCTGGTTTTGCATAATGGGAATGTCCTTCTGGTACTGATATGTCTATGGATGTTTATGCAGGAAATCTGCAGACCCCCATGTACATCTGCTTGGCATTACATCTGGCATGCAGCTTCAAAATAACCCTTGCACCTGATTGTGTAGGCGCAAGTCACTATGGCATTATGCAGAAGGCTGTGGAAACCCTAAATATAACATCAGAGGAAGTCCTTGGTTTTCCTAATCAAATTAAATCCTTGGTTGTCCAAATCGGACGAAGCCCTTAGTTGACAGCTCCCCTTCAAAGCCTACAGAAGGTAGGGAAGGGGGTAGGGTAATAAAAAATAAAACATGAGACTGAGATGTCGGGGAGCACCTCCTATCTATTGTCAAGAACAGTAGATGGTGTGCAGGGTCAATTAGGCAGTTACATGTAAAAAAAAAGAGTGAAAAAGAGCTGACCCATGTTACTGCATCCTCCCATCTGTTATATCAGAAGGCTCATATAAAAAATGAAAATGTAACTTTTAGGGGCACATTTTCCATGGGTCGAATATCCAGGGTTAATTAACCCTCGATATTCAACCGTTGAAGTAAGATCCTTCGACTTCGAATATTGAAGTAGAAGGATTTACCGCATTTCATTCGTTCGATCGATCGTAGGAAAAATCGTTCGATTAAATTCTTCGATTCTAACCATTCAAAGGTTTTCCATCCATCGATCCAACGATTTTCCTTCGATCCCAAATTGACAGGAAAGTCTATGGGGACCTTCCCCATAGGCTAACATTGATGTTCGGTAGGTTTTAGTTGGCGCAGTAGGGGATAGAAGTTTTTTTTAAAGAGACAGTACTTCGACTATTGAACTATTCGATTCGAAGTCGTAGTCGAAGGTTGAAGTAGCCAATCCGATGGTCGAAGTAGCCAAAATTAAAAAATTCTAAATATTTTTTATTCTATTCATTCACTCGAGCTAAGTAAATGTGCCCCTTAATCACCAATATATAAAAGTGTCCAGTATACAGCAATTAAAACCAAGGTTAGGAACAGGGAGATGGGTTGACAAGAGGTAGCGCTCACTAACCAATTACGTGCCTGCGACACAGCGTAGTTGCATCTACGGATAGGATAGATTCAATGTGTCAATCTGCCTATCTATTGGAAGTAGATTCTAGGGGGCAGATTTACTAAAGGGCGAAGTGACTAACGTTAGCAAAAATTCGCCAGCGTGACGTCATTTTGTTGATTCGGTGATTTACTAATGGGAGCAGGTGTAATTTCGCTAGCGACAGAGAAAGACTCTAGCGGTAATTCACTCCCTTACGCCTGGTGAGGTGGCGCTCTAGCGAAGGGACGTAACTACGCAGATTCACTAGGATGCGGATTTTAATGAACATTACCTCTTGCGCCAGACTTGCCTTCGCCACCTCAGACCAGGTGAAGTGCAATAGAGTAGATAGGACTTCTTCAAAAAATTTTTGAAAATTTTTCCAAGTCCCAATAAATGCTGCCGACTTTTAATTTTTCAGGGTGATAGGCTGCCAAAGGTTTGTGTAGTGTAATGTATTGGCTGCAACATATACGTCCATTCAACTTTAACTTCCCACCGTATGCAAATTAGCCAACGCTAGCGCAACTTCGCTTTGCTTAGCGTTGTCCTGGCGCATTTATGCCTGCGAAGTGTTTCGATGTGAGTGAAGCAGACGCGAGAGCAAATTTGGCGCTTACTGAATCTGTCCCTATGAGGGTGAAGGGGATGGTGTTGAAATGGAGCCTGAGGAGGTGAACAGATTGATTTACAACCAATTACTTGTAAATGCCTGCGGCTGCAATATGGCATGTTTGACAAGCAGACCAAATCCCCTAGTCACATCACAAGTGCTTATGCACGTAACCAGCCCATTGCCTCTTGTCAATCCGTCTCTGTTCTTAACCTTGGTTTTAATTGCTGTATACTGGACACTTTTTATATATATTGGTGATTAAAAGTTACATTTTAATTTTCTATATGAGCCTTCGGATATAACAGATGGGAGGGTGCAGTAATATGAGTCCGTTTTTCTCTTTCTTTTACATTTAAGAAAAAATAAAGCAGGTTTGTCCTTGACTTCTTCTAAAGGCTAAGAGACAATGGAGATGATTTAGTAACACTGCAGTTGCCAATGGCAGCAATAATATCTTCTAAATATTTTTGCTTTTCTAATTTGTAGTAGACTGATCAAAACTAACTGCTGATTGGCTGCTGCTGGGAACTGCACTGGCAAAATTCAACACCAATGTTATTAAATTAGGCTTCGTATGTTCTGCTTTATCTTCCTAATTAGCATTGAGCTCAGGGTACAGTACAACATTTAACATGGGTCTTGTAATGATTTGCAAGTTTACATAAATCTTTGGTAGCCTCTATTAAAGCCACTAATGGAAGTATAAATGCGACACCATATACAATGTATTCTTTTTTTAGTTTCGGTGAATGGAATATATTAGTGAAGCAAACCTGACAAAGTGATAATCGTTTTTTTCCGAGGTGTAAAAATTGTTGTTAAGGAAGCAACATTGTCTAGCAAGTCTTTCAGGTCCATCCAAGATAAGCAAGAGATTTAAAAGGAAAATTCAAAGAGATCCAACAATATGCTACAGACCTTAATCCTCCTTTTTTTGCAGCCAGCTGGCAGAATGTTCTTCCAGAAAGCAATAGTTTTCTTACAATGAATTAGCCTTTTTGAAAAAATAAGGGCAAACTGTTTTAGTTCATTTTAAATGCAATGCACTACAGATGACATCTGGATACCAACTTAATGACATTGCCATGTATAGCTCTTCAGGAATGTTGTTTTTAGGAGAGCCATGAGTTCAGAGAATATAAACAGCCAGATAGATACTGCTTCTAACAGCAATTACATTTACACATAATTTAAATTGTAATGGTTTCACCCAGACTGCACCACAATATCCTTATGTAATATTATATACCTTACTAACTCAAACAGCTCCTGCCCCAATCACTAAGCAGTGCAAAAATAAAGAACATTTAAATTCAGATTAATATTTGATTTTGGGCACGTCTCCTCTCTTATGCTAGTACCCCAAGATCGTATTCTGTATATCTTTAGAAGTGGGGGCAACTTAGATTCCAGAAAACAATTTTTCCAGCAGCTTTTGAAGAGAGACTTTATGGTGCTGTCCAAGGTTCTGTAGTAAATGTATAGTAAGTTCTATCTCACAGCTCCAATTTGGCAAAATATTGACACCTTTGACAAGCATTTTATGTACATAGACGTGTGACAATTAATTTAATTAATGTATTAAAAAGGTTATTTAAGGTTATATATAAGACTGTGTGTTACAGGACAAACATATTAATTCTAATGGCATTTTTTAATGCATGTGCGTGCCCAACAATGGACCTGCTTAGTAGTTGACTAGTCCTGATAAATCAAGTTTCAAGTTTAGAGTTTATCTGAGACCCGAACAGTGACTTACAGATTCATATTCTGAAACAAACAAATGTATGAGAGCTTCCAGACTGGGGGTAATGCTGTTGAAGATGGATAGAGAGGGAAGATATGGAAATAGGAATGCAATTATGCTTTATATCAGAACTCGTCCTGGGATTAATTCTGCTTTAGAGGGCTGATAGAGTGGGGTAGCATGGATGTTGGGCCCAGGTGCAAGTACAACAATGTTGTAATTGTAAATTTACTAAAGGTGGCCATACACAGGGAAATCTGCTCGTTTAGCAATGCCACCAAATGAGCGGATCTCTCCCCGTTATGCCCACATTGAGGTGGGCGATATCGGGTTGATCTGATTGTGGGCCCTAAGGCCCAATGGTCAGGTCAGAATGGAGGTGATACGGGCGGGATTTTTTACCCTGCTCACTTTAGGCCAGATATTGATCATGGAAGCCCGTCTGATGGCCTCACACACGGGCCAATAAGCTGACGACTTTAATTGGCTCGTGTATGGGGGCCTTAAGGCTAGTCTAGGTTTATGGTATCTTTCTGTAGAGGCTATGATAAAAATTGGACATTGTTCCCTGCTAATATTATGCCTGGAGTAATTGTTTGACTGCCACATTTACCTGGTAACATTGCTAAATAAAAGCTATACGGTAATGACACAACACAAGAGTTATATGTTCTGTTAATGCTACTTTTTTATGAAACAAATGTCTTCTTTGTGGACAATTAGGTTAGTCAACTGTAGGGGGTCCCAACGGAGTGAAGTAGCATAGGAAGATACCAAAGCAATGGAGAGGGAACCAAAGCAGCGAAAGCTACGGAAGAGGGGGAGCAAAGCAGTGAAAGAGGAGGCCTAAATCATCACGAAGAAGAGGCCCAAAAAAGTTATCTGTAGTCCCAAAGTAACAGTAGGGAGCTCCACATGAGCATGGGATTTCCTAAGTAGCAGAAGGGAAGGCAAAAGGCAGCAGAAGGGGGTCTACAGGAACTAAAGGGCGGCCAAAAAAATGGAATGGGGGCCACTAAGATGGCCAGTTAGACTCATCATATTACAGATATGGGACCTGTTATCCAGATTGCTCGGGACATGGGGGTTTCCTGATAACATATCTTTATGTAATTTGTATCTTCATGTCTTAAGTCTACTAGAAAATCATGAAAACATTAAATAAACCCAATAGGCTGGTTTTGCTTCTAATAAGGATTAATTATATCTTAGTTTGGATCAAGTAAAAAGTGCTGTTTTATTATTACAAAGAAAAGGGAAATCATTTGGATTATTTGAATAAAATGGAGTTCATGGGAGATGTCCTTTCCGTAATTTGGATCTTTCTCGATAACGGGTCTCCGGATAACGGATCCTATACCTGTATAGCCCAAAAGAGGGCAGAAGTATGGTAGATCTGCATGAGGTCTGCACCAGACAGCCTTCATTTAAGCAACTCATGCAGATTTTTATGCATATTAAAAATAATATTTTGGGCCACTAAAAGATAGATGGTGGAATACTACTACAATAACATTAAATAATTGTAAAACACTGTACACTATGAAAGTGCTTCTTTAGGAGCTAAGAATACTAAAAAAATATACATTTTTCCTCCATCTACAGACCATTACTAATATGACTTTAAAAAATAAGTCCTGACTGTCAGCCTACACATATTATTATTTTACTCAGCTGTGTTACATTATATACATGGTATGTGATATTTAATTGGTATTCCTTTGGGAGCCAATTTCAGAATAACAGAATGATTGGACTTGCTTAGAAGTGCAATCTGAATAAAAAATGATCAGTCAAATGTGCTATTAGTTTATTAACTCTTTATATGTGGCGTGCTTATTGTAAATTTAAAACATCATTTATCTTTTCTTTTTTTGGCAGACTGAAATTCCTTTAGAGATGAATCACTGAGGATCACAGATGGAGACAATGCAGACGTAAGAAAGTGTCACACACAAGCTATTGTGTAGGAATATACTTAATTGTAAGGCATAGGTATTCATATTTTTTAAGTTTTTCTTATAAACAATGATCAGATCAGTGAAGGAATATGATCAGTGGGGTAAGAGAACATAACATCTGAGCAAACCTCTTAAAGGACCAGTAACATCATTTTTTTTAAAAACAAAATTCATTAGTATACAACAAAAAAAAATAACAAAGACAAATTAAACTTGAAATCGCTAAGTCTTTATTAAAAAATAACTTACCGAAACTCAGATTGCTTCCTCTTCAGAAAAGACGATCAGGCGATACATCGTGCAGCACTTGATTTCTCCTCCCTGCCTTCTTTATACGAGATAGCCAGGGAGGAGAAAACGAGTCCCGCATGATGGATCAACGCCCTGTTGCCTTTTCTGAAGAGGAGCGATAGCTATCTCAAAATTTAATTTGTCTTTGTGGGTTTTTTTCGTTGTATACTAACGAATTTTTGAAAAAAATTGAGGCAAACCCCCCAAAAAAATGTTTATGTTACTGGTCCTTTAAAGTTTCCTTCAACGTCTTTTTGCTACAGTCAGAGGACAATAAACCATAGATCCTACATAGAATTGTAGTGGGAGGGTTAAAACACTATTATCACTATTAAATAAATAAGACAGTTCATAGGCCAGCAGAACACAGGGAAAAAACCCAATGGGCCCTGCAGACACAGGCCAGCTCCCTGCCAAATACTGCATGCAGAACCTGCTCCTGATTGCGGCAAGATGAAGGTAAACCATGCACACGCAGGCACGCTCAGAAGGGTTGGGAGGTGTTGGGTTTGACTTAAGCTGGAGGTTGCATCTGGGATGGGGGCCCTTAGGATGGAGGCCCCACACACCCCAGTCCAACAGGTAAATGCTAATTAAATATTTCATCATTGTCAAGATCCTTAAACGATGTTCTGCTGATTGTCAGATACTGGATTAAGCCGAAAACTTTTACTACTTGTTTTTCAAAGGCAAACATAAGTGTAAAGCTCAAAATGGACTCAAAATTGGACTCTAAAAGTGTTCATGCACACTCCTTTGCAAATTATGGTGAGCTCTGGAATTGCTGTGAGCCTGAACCTGATACTAATTCCAGTGTTCTCTTATAGCTGGCTGTATCAGAAGCTACAACTGACTTGAGCAAAATAAATAAATCAGGCATTAAAATGCTATTATTGACACTTTACAGGGAATTCACAAAAGTGCAGACAGCTATTTTTGATGTAAAAGTGGTATTAAAACTGGTGTGAATACAATCTCCATATTCACAAAAAGAAATCCCCCCCCAAAAAAAAATGCACTCAACCACCACATTTCATTTAACAGTTTACAGACACTTTTGTGAATATGACATTAAAACAACAAAAATGGATAAAAAAAACAACATTTTCTCCCGTCATTTTTTAAATGGAGTACAGCTCAGTCTAACGCTTCCACCTGTCCTCTACTCTGCATTGTTTCCTTCAGTCTCCATTCACCCCACTTTAAGGTGCAGTATGGAGGACAAATTAGCATATTTATGAGGATTAGCAGCCTGTTGTCAGGCAGGGTCAGACTCGGGTACTTCCCCAAGGCCCCCCTCTGGCCCTCCTTGCTGTGCCACCAGTTTTTAGAAACTTCCATAAACTCAAAATTCGACCCTTGATAAATTGGCCCCTATGTGTGACCTTATTCAACAACAAAAAAGTAAGTAACTAATTGTGAGAGATATAATAGCTATTTTGATGGGTTCATTTTATTTATTTACAGTTGGCTTCTGGTGCAGTTATACTTTCTTATGATTTAATGTGTATGTGCTGGAGGGGCTTAACCCCAAAACCTGAATTTTTACATTTCCTGTAAAAATAAGAAATGTAAAACTTCTTCTCTCTTGATAGATAACAAACACGGCTGTACAACTCAATCATCTGCAAACTTTCACGTCACTCTATGGTCATGGTGCAGTCTATTGTGCTGGCAATCCTTATTATCAGCTTTCTCTATATTCCCCATAAGTTTTCAAGTTTACCACTCACTGATAGATGTGCACATAGAGAATAAATCACATATCGAGGGTTAATTAACCCTCGATATTCGACTAGGAATTGAAATCCTTCGACTTCGAATATCGAAGTCGAAGGATTTAGCGCAAATTCTGCGATCATACGATCGAAGGATTATTCCTTCAATCGAACGATTAAATCCTTCGAATCGAACGATTCGAAGGATTTTAATTCAACGATCGAAGGAATATCCTTCGATCAAAAAAACTTAGGAAAGCCTATGGGGACCTTCCCCATAGGCTAACATTGACTTTGGTAGCTTTTAGCTGCCGAACTAGGGGGTCGAAGTTTTTTTTAAAGAGACAGTACTTCGACTATCGAATGGTCGAATAGTCGAACGATTTTTACTTCGAATCCTTCGATTCGAAGTCGTAGTCGTAGTCGAAGGTCGAAGTAGCCCATTCGATGTTCGAAGAAGCCCAAAAAATACTTCGAAATTCGAAGTTTTTTTACTTCGAATCCTTCACTCGAATTTAGTGAATCGGCTCCCTAAAATTGTGTGTGCAAAGACTCCAAACATATTAGAAACAAAATATATGTGGATCAATAAATAGACATTGCTATTTAAAAGTGTGCATTTAATACCTCCACAAGAGCTCACAAAATACTGTCTGTTCCTCCACAAATGTTCCTGGCAGTTAGTAAAGCTTGATAAATAAGTAAAAAACTGAACTATTGGGAATCATTCATGATTCTCCAGTTCTGTATTTGTTAAATCAGCCCCTATATCTGCAAACCCTTTTAAATCCTATGCTAAAGGCACGTACAGTATTTGCTCTGACTCATGATGCTTGGAGAGTTTTTGTTGTCTTGCTGTGGATTTTAGAGAAATATACCATTAGTTGGTTGCCATACATTAACCTTGATTATTTAGAAAAAAATATATATATATTTTTAAACAGGGTTATAGGAACTATTTGAGAAATCTGCCTTGGTTAATTCTGGATAGTGATGGGCGAATTTGTCCAGGCGAAAAATTTGTCAAAATAATTTTGACACACATAATTTTTGACACCCGCAACAATTTTTATATGCTCTCATATTTTGTCCAAATGCATTAAAATCAATGGGCGTCCCAAATTTTTTTTTGACGCAGCTGATTTTTCACCAGAGAATTTTCAAATTTATTCGCTGGCGCAAAATGCAGAAATTTGCCAAAATTTGTGCCTGACTAATTTATTCGGCCATCACTAATTCTGGGCTCTATTTTATGGCAAGGCACTGTTCTCCTCTTTAGGGTTAGTTCACATGAGGAGATTTGGGGAGATTTTGTTGCCTGGCGACTAATCGCCTCTTCTTCTGGGCAACAATCTCCCCGAACTGCCTCCGCGTGTCTTCCCATCCTCTATAATGAAAAGTCGCCTGCGCTAAAGCACACGCAGCACTTCGTTTTCTGAAGTCGCCCGAAGTTGCCTCACAAGGAAACTTCGGACGACTTCGGAAAACGAAGATGAGGAAAAGTGACAGGTAAGTTAAATAAAATAAAATACTGAAGCATCTACTCTAAACACCATTCAGTATTCCTATTCCTTATACTTCATTGCCTGATTTATATTTTTATCTTTGCATTTTCATTTATTTGACAATTATTGCTAGTGTAAAATGTTCACTGTTAACAATATTTACAAGGACGTTTGTCAAATAATTACAATAGGTTAATAGGTAAACATACATTTACTCTGCAGCTGCATTTTATAGAGATAATGTTACCTTCTGTCCATGAGTGGCAGGACCGCTTTTAGCTTGGCTTTAAAGTAGTCCTCCAGAAGTAAATATAACAACAGGATATATGATTTTTTTTGGAAATGAAGTTAATTTTAGTTACAGAACATTAAAATCTATCTTCTCTGGTGATCTTATGTGAATTGTTTTATACAGGGTTGTCATATTAAATCGTTCTCTGTGGAACAATAATAAACCATAGTAAAGGCCAAACTGGCTCATGTGTGGAAGACAAAAGCCAAGGTATATTTAAAGTATTAAAAACCATGCCAGAAACTGGCTACAGCCTAAACATAGTAGGATGGTTCAATGTTTATATGATGATATATGAGACTGCTAAGGCATCAAATGTCAGTATAATAAGATGCCAGACTGATGATTCTATTTACTCAGGGGATTCCCTAAAGCCTCATTAGTTTAGAGATTGCAAAAAGGGTAAAAGGACATATTTTAGAAAAGAATTGCTAAAGCTTTATATTATATAAAGAAATTGTGTTTGGTGTCTTAGACACTTTCTAGCAAGAAAAAGCATGATTCTTAATCCAATTAGCTAAGGAAGCAACTAAAGCAAAACCTTGGGTTTTCCTCTAATCGTCTTATTGATAGTGCTACCAAGGGAAGTGCACTCATAGACAAGACTCCTAGATGGAAAAGTTCACAAAGACAAGCAAGTTCACATGCTAGTACTTTATATAACAAAGTAGGGTTATTTTATACACTGTTCTGTTTAAAGTGTAATTAATCTGTATTTTCGTATGTAATATAAAGACCTATTCTTAGCAAGTTTTCAAATGGTCTTCATTTTTTATTTTGTTATAGTTCTTGCATTATGATATACCTCCCCCTTCTCTTTCCAGCATGAAATTTAAAATGCTAAAAATGTTCTGTGCTGTCATTGTTATTTGCTGCTACTTCTCCTGATAAGCAAAAGTATCACAATGAAAAAAATACAGTAGTAGTCATGTAGATTCCTGGTACATATGACCATGAGAATTTTTGTTTAAAAAAACTACACTGTAGTGTTTAAATGCTAATAAAATAGTGCTGCGGCCTACCCTCCAACCAAAAAATGTGTTCTTGGTGTTGTGTGCAATTATTTCTATAGAGTTATGTTATAATGTAAGGGTACATCATACCTTGCCCATGTATTTCTCATACAGCAGAAATACAGTAAAAACTGGGTGGTAGGGGTTCTTAAACATAAAAAGTTAATTTATTGAACATCCAAATAAAGCACAAAAAGGTTGTTAAAGTATCATTGGCAATGATGTGACAGGCATATTCAATGTACTTATACATCAATACCCTGATGGTTTGGAATACAGAATCCTCTGAAGGTACAGTTTCAATATCAGGTGTAAAACCTCAATGTACTGAATACCTGCCTGTGCATGCCTCCCAGAAATAAGAATACTAGCCTGGGTGCTTTCCCACTTCAGTCTTGTATGTGGGTTACTAACACCACTCTCTCCTCTCCTCAGGGAAAACAGAGCCACTCTTGTTAAAGTGGGGTATAACAGGAGTTAGTCTATCATTTGCTAAACTTCATTGATGGGGTCCCTACTGCCTGGCTTCACTGGGGTGTTGGCTATCCATAGGGTTCTAGACTTCTTCTCCAGTATGGAGGACTTCAGCAGATAAACCCTATGAGTTAAACGTTTTTCTAGATATTGTAGAGGCCCTAACGTCAGTATTTCTGATCATACCAAGTCATTTGCATGTGTGACAAACTAAAGACAAAATGTCAGCACAAATGATTTAGATCCAAAAATATAAGAAAAACCTACCAGACCGTTTATATGACTTCACTGCAAACAGTAGCATTTTATAGGAGGAAGTATTAAACACTGACATGCACACTCTCACACTTTTAGATTCTCATAACAAAGTTACAGTTCTTGTCACCTCATATAACAACTACAATATTTTTTCAACATCTGGGATTATTTTTGGAACTTGCAGCACTGCATATATTTTAAAAACAAATCTATTGCCTTATTGCTGGCATCTATGATATAACGGCATTTAATGGTCAATTACTAGTGATGGGCGAATAAATTCGCCAGGCGCGAATTCACTGTCAATTTCCGCATTTTGCTACAGGCAAATAAATTTGCAAACTGGCGCGAAAATTTCCCAGCGTAAAAACATTTTGGGCGCACGGCGGAAAAATCACTCACGGAAAAGCTGTTATGCATCAACACAATTTGGACGCCCATTGACGTTAAGGCCGGCGTCAAAATTTACGCGGGTGTCAAAATTCACTTTTGCTACAGGAGAAATTCGCCCATCACTGTCAGTTACCTAATTTACAATGCATAAGGAGCCATTTACTATTTTGAAGGCGGTGTGCAAAGTGCAAAAAATGGGCACAATGCACTGGAATTTAAGGTTAAAAAAGTTTTGGCCACTTCCGGATGAAGTACACAGAGGAGAATGCAATGACTGCAATAGTAAATGTTTATTAGAAAGAATGTTTTACAGACTATGCCAGTATAAAATGAATTGTGATCAATTCGTATAACTAATAATTGTATGTGTTGGCTCTGATGAGGGCTTTATCTTTGGCAATGTGATTATTATTTTTTAGAAACTATGGGTCATGCTATTACTGGTATTATTTTTAATACAGGTATGGGACCTGTTATCCAGAATGCTCGGGACCTGGGGTTTTCCGGATAACGGATCTTTCCGTAATTGGGTCTTCATGCCTTAAATCTACTAGAAAATCATGTAAACATTAAATAAACCAATAAGCTGGTTCTGCTTCCAATAAGGATTAATTATATCTTAGTTGGGATCAAGTACAAGCTACTGTTTTATTATTACAGAGAAAAAGGAAATCATTTTATAAAATTTGGATTATTTGGATAAAATGGAGTCTATGGGAGACAGCCATTCCGTAATTCAGAGCTTTCTGGATATCGGGTTTCCGGATAAGGGATCCTATACCTGTAGTATAACTGAATCTGTTTTAAAAGAGAGAACTAGCTTGGTAGGTACAGTCTCCAAGAAGTCCCTGTAACTGTAAACAGTCCACCACATGCATTTTCACATTTCAACAACTTTGTTCACAGGTTCAAAGCAATTAAAGCGTTTCTTTGTAGCACAAATTAGATGTGGTATTTATGAAAGTGTAGAAAGATCCCCAACAATTTTCTCGGGCTGGTAATATTGATGAAGCGGAAGAACGATTGAGGCAATGTAGAAGAACAAACAGTGTAGCAGTTAATTGAATTGGTGGCCGCAGAACATTAGTATAATTTAATATTGTACTTGTTGTTTTTGGAAGCAGCTTTATTTTCACTTCTGATTCATGATAAAGTGTATCACTGCTACAACAGCTTAAGCTGATGTACACACATCTTCACATAGTTATCCACCATTCAGCCATGACAGAATTTTGAAGGGATTTTATTTCTTGAACATATAGTTTGTTTTCTTTAGTGATTGTTATTTGTAGAATTTATGCAAGGGCTTACTTTGATTTCAGGAAACCGGCCTTTTACTGGCTCTAATCTTCATATTTTAGAGATTAATTGGCCTTAGTAAATTATACAGCATGGGATAGCTTTGGATATATACCACTGGGATCATTCTAGCTCAAGCTACAACAGATAGCATTTAACATATGCTCGTAGGGTGTTTCATAAATTTATATTCCATCAGCATGAAGAGCTAAAACTATGATATGTGGGGTAGTCTGTCAGCGCCGCAAAGTAATATTTGCAATGCTTTATCATGCAGTCCATGGGAGTATTCTTCAGATGTTTGTGCATGAAAGAAACTGGCAACTGTTTCTGGGAAAGCTCCTAACATTTCTTGCCGATCCATGATTTGGTCAATTAATTCTGAAACACAGGCATTGCTTTAAATGATTTGACTTTAAGGGATCATTTCACATGCTAAATTATTTTTGTCTCCATAATTGATTGCTGGAACCTCCATTAAACCTCCATTAAACCATGCACTTTCATTTTTTTGTCCAATTACTTAATTTTCTGCACTGTTTTCGTTCTTTTGTGTTGGAATGTAGGCTGCTAATACTAGATGGAACCACATCCTCCGTTTTATATGGTGACCTATTAGGCTGTCTGACTGTTTCTAGAGAATGATGGATGGTTCATCTGGAAGCTATGACTCTGTGCAGTTTAATGTGTTTGATCAATGATTCCAATAAAATAATATCCCAGATGTATTTACATTTTAAATAATAAATGTTAATTAGAGCTTTGTAAGTGGAGGCCCAGTGGCTGGATATGGCCTACCAAGAGATTTTTCTGGCTCTGTGTCTGACAACAAGTTTCAATTGCTATGACATCATTATTTTATTATAGTCCAGCCCCCAATCATAGAATAGGGATTTATCTGCACTATACATTGAAAAGCTGAACAGAACTTAATTGCATCAACATGCACCAAGTTTGTGTTACTGGAGAAGGCTAAAGGCTCTGGCTCTGTTTATATGAAGCATTTTCAACATATCTTTTTAGATGTTGCTTTTTAATGCAGTATAAAACACATTTCGTGGCTTATCTTTTCTAATACTGGATAACACAAAGCAACAGTATTGTACATTGCAACATGTAAAAAACTACAAAGCTTTACACAATATTACACATTGTCTTTCATGAAGAAAAGTATATTTTGACATCAATATAAAGCTTATGTAACCCTTTTCAGCAGTTAAACTTCAGCACTTTCTCTGAGTACTGATGTATTATAAACCCCTTATGTTTGTTGTGAAATTGGAAAGCCGATTAAATAGTTGCATAGTGGATCCATATAGTGGAAGTTCAAGGGATATACCTCGGGGAAGAACACTATGAAATACTAAGACACTTTGATAAAGTATAAAAGAACGCTATAGTGTACACTATTATCCAAAGAGTGATTTTTCTCAAAAATTTGGATATTTAAATACCCCATACCTCCTGTGTAAAAGAATAACGCAGAAATGTAATAACATTTTGTGAATAAAAATTTGCATGTCGCAATGTAATGTTCTTCATTAGGCTTTTGTTGCATTGCGAATCTTAATTGTACATTGCAAACCTTTAACAACTGATTGAGGGTGGTGTAAACTTTTGGAGCAAACACTTTTCCATTTAGAAGTTTTATTACATACACTGCACACTATCACAAACTATAACATTCACATTCGCTATGCTACTGTCGTGTGAGGGGCAAAGTGTTCACAAAGGCAAGATTGTTCAGTTGGCGAATATTTATTCGCATTGAGAACAAATTTTTGCATTAGCCAATGATATTACTTTTCCCTTTATTTGTTTCCATGTGATAGGCCCCTTTCCTAAACATCATGGTTGGATAATTCTTTAAGTCTGGTCTATATATGGGGCCAAAACAATGACTCCTTTGGTCTGATTGGGACTTAAAATGGCTAGAAATGCCTCAGTCAAGGACTTTATTGGCCAAAGTTGTGATTTTTCTCTCAATGGATGGATATTCTCATCTAGCAATATCCAACTGTAACTGTGATTGTACGTATTCATTTACTCAGTAAAGCGATGCAGCAAAAGAGGGTGCTATATACATTATCATAATAATAATGGATCTATACAGGTCCTAAGTGTACTCCAACTATTATTCCACAAAGTGAACAAATGTACCAGCTAAGTCCACCACCTGCTAGCTTTAGAATCGCTAAAACAAATATTATATTGTATTACTCCTAAAAAATGAATGTAGGACTCCACATTCTGGATATGTATTAGGACCTAGGGGAAGCTGGTGGGAGATATTGTATTTAAGAAATATGAGTTTGAGATAGTGTAAAGAGAATATTTGCTCAAGAAATGTTATGTCTGAATCACAAGGAGTCTGGATATTTTATACAATATAATAAGGTGATAATGATATCTCATTTTAGAGCAAAATAGACCATAAGAATTGAAGTCTCATGAATAATAAGAAATTTGGACAATTTAGCTGCTATATACTGTAAATCATACAGACATTTAAATACAAACAAGGCGTCAAGGACAAGAAGCAACATGGGGTTTGTGTGAGCGTGTGTGTGTATATATATGTATAATATAAGTAATATAGGGTGGTACTAAGCTGGCTTGTAAGAAATCATTGTCTGCCAAAACAACAAAGGAGACTTTTGTAGCAAACTGACAGGTTGCAGTGAAGTGGAATGTTCAACATGTGAGTGATGGGGGAGGACTATCCAGCTTTGGAAGCTGTGGGAAGGCCTCAGTAAGTAACATGTGGCAGATAAATGATTTACCAGTACTTGATAAGGATAGGTGCATGGATTCTGATGTTGAAAAAAAGATACTTTTTCATTTCTTTACCACTAGAACTTTCCTGCAGATAAAGGATGACAATATACTGAATTCATTTTAGTCTCTAAAGGATGACATCCCTCTCTGTTATCACAACTCTGTTAAATGTCAAATGTGAAACATATAAACAGTCTAATTTGACAACAAATGAATACAGTTCTGCTCTATATACTTATATATATTACTTATAGACTTTGAATGTGTCAGCAGACTTGCCCATACATCAATCACAGAAAAGTCTTAAAAGATGTTCATGTATTAAAAGGAACAATGTGAATAAGTATGATGGCATATGCCAAACAAATTTGCACACTTATAGAGATAAATGCAGTCATTATTTTAAGTAAAATTTGACAGGGCACACATTATTATAATTGGTCTTTTTTTTCTGAACAAGTTTGGTTCTGTTTCTGCACCTTGACCTCATAGAGTTGATAATGCTAGATACATATAGGTTGGCTTACTAATTAAGGAGACATAATACAGAAATAGATGGAGAAAGTATCTGTAGGTGTTTAGTAGATTATAGGCGTTATTTACAAATACAAGTGCCGTGTACAAAGTGCTATTTCAGATGCAAATTGATGTTTTTTACCCCAGATTTTGACATAATTCCATTATAATTGTGGTCACCATGTTGTATCCACTGCTATTGCAACCAATATGTAGGGATGTCGCGGACTGTTCGCCCGCGAACTAATTCGCGCGAACATCGACTATTCGCGTTCGGCGAATGTTCGCGAACGTCGCGCGACGTTCGCCAATTTGGGTTCGCCTTAGCTGGCGCTTATTTTTGCCCTCTCACCCCAGACCAGCAGATACATGGCAGCCAATCAGGAAGCTCTCCCTCCTGGACCACCCCCACACCCCCTGGACCACTCCCCTTCCATATATAAACTGAAGCCCTGCAGCGTTTTTTCATTCTGCCTGTGTGTGCTTGGAAGAGCTAGTGTAGGGAGAGAGCTGTTAGTGATTTGAGGGACAGTTGATAGTAACTTTGCTGGCTAGTAATCTACTTGATACTGCTCTGTATTGTAGGGACAGAACTCTGCAGGGATTTGAGGGACATTTTAGGTTAGGTAGCTTTGCTGGCTAGTAATCTACCTTCTACTGCAGTGCTCTGTATGTAGCTGCTGTGGGCAGCTGTCCTGCTGCTGATCTCTCATCTGCATCTGTTCTTCAAACAACTGCCACCTAGCTGTGTGATCTTTTTCACATTCTGTCTAAATATCAATAATAATACCGTCTCCAGAAACACCACCTGAGTGACGTTTTCCAAGCAGCAATAATATATTCCGTATCCACTGCTGTAGTGTATACGTTGCCCTTGCAGGCATTGTTTGCCCAGTCTTTAACCAAGTGCCACCTAGCTGTGTGAGCTTTTTCACATTCCGTGTCCAGAAACATCACCTGAGTGACGTAGTGTGATTTCTGCCCTTTACAGCACAAAACGCAGCGCTGTGTCAACAATGGATTTTTCAGATACATTTTTGCCCTTGATCCCCCTCTGGCATGCCACTGTCCAGGTCGTTGCACCCTTTAAACAACTTTAAAATCATTTTTCTGGCCAGAAATGTCTTTTCTAGCTTTTAAAATTCGCCTTCCCATTGAAGTCTATGGGGTTCGCGACGTTCGCGAACTATTCGCATGTTTTGTCGCAAGTTCGCGAATATGTTCGCGAACATTTTTTCCGCCGTTCGCTACATCCCTACCAATATGTCTAAACAAACATAATTGTGCTTGAGGGATGCATCACTTATAGAGCAAGTCTGGTTCACCTTTTGACACAACATAGTGTGGGAACCCTGGAGCTACAGTCAGGTCCTGGCTACCAGTAACTTTAGGGTTCCTCATCATCAACAGGGCAGTTGTGAAACTTTCACCAGAAGAGGTTGGATGGATGCCTGTGCAAGTACAGCATGTTTAGATGCAAATACCCTAATGAATTGCATCAATACGCTCTCCATTGTCTCCATTTTAGTGCAACCATGCTTGCAGATGCATTCCTAAATGACCCATTATAGCTTTATCCCTCTACAAGGGGTTCTCTGAATCTTATTGTTGAAAGGTTGAACTTGGGCCTTTTTTTCAAATTTAGCTCTACAACATTGGCTTTAGTTTGATATAATTTCAAGCCTTATATATACTGTATATATAAGTTTGTATATTGAATGGTAGAGGCATAAGACAGATGAGGCTAATGAAGAGGGAATGAGTCTGCGTTAATGATTGTCAACTATGACATCCTCTTCATTCACTGTATATGCAGTAGCATTAGCAAGTAACACAGAATGATACAATAATATTATAGCAAACAGGGGGTTTAACAATAAAGTAATAAACAAGGGTTAAATAATGCTTGTAAGAGCTTAGTTAGTCTCTGCATGACTCCCTTGTGTTTAAGTGAATGCATATATACTGGACATATATTCAATCTTAAAATACAGTCTGATCAGGTTTCTACATGTACTTTATCATATATATATTTATTCATTCAAGATATACAGTATACAGAGATCTGCTAATATTTCCTGTCAGTACAGAAAGACAAGCAAGTGTAACTACTACATTACATGAGTGTAATGAAAAGGCCGGGAACAGGAAGCTACTGGCAATGTGTGCAGGACCAGTGCTGAGATCTCTCAGGACATTACAGAAGAGAACATCGAACTAAGGTCATTCATGACAAGTCTGAAGATCGGACTATGAAAGTTTGCAGTTAAATAATTTCCTTGGGCACTGTTTGCTCTGTAGTTTCGAGAAATGGAAACTTGTTATGGACTGTCTTGGTTCCTGAACTAATTGCAATGTGGAAGAAAAGTAGGTAATGTAAGTGAATCAAAAAGGCTGATTTTACTAACTTCACTATTTCTAAATATACCTTTTAAAGCTACAAGTCGGCGGAACTTTGTGCACTGAATGTGCGAATTGAAGAGATTGCCACATATTTAAAAAGGGAGTCTATCAATACCCTGGGCAGGATCATTATGCTGTTCTCCTGTTCCTACTGCTTGCCCTGATCTTGTGCCTGTCCAGACCATTTTGTAAGAGGTTACTCCACATTGGCTAACTCAATTAATGAAAAATTCACGAAACACACTGAATTCAATAGCTGTCAAATTTTTTTTACACGCAAAACAACTTTTTTCTCACTCCAAATGTCAATTGACTGTGGTGACTTTTTTGTCTCAGCGGCTTTTTTGTCTTGGTGACTTTTTTGTTTCAGCGACTTCTTATCCAAATGCATTAAAGTCAATGGGTATTTTTTTTTTTTCTTGGCGACTTTTTAGTAGTGGAGAAACTTTTCACAGCAAATTTTTGCTGCAGTTTCACTAAAACTGATGGCAAAGTGCGTAATTTATAATCCAAGCCTGGCAAAAAATTCGCTCATCACTAGCAAAAAGCACAAAGTTATAGGCTAGCAGGTCATCAACAAGGAAATGTTTAGGCATAACAGAATTTTTTATTAATAATGTGATCATTTGTTGCTAGGTTTTGTATATCAGCAGATTCAGTAAATCATATGCAAATCCATATGTTGCTAAGTAACTATAATAAGTATAATTATATCATTAATTATGCTAAACCTGTCATCATATCATTTATTAATATAATGTTAAGCTGAATTGTTCCCTGTTTTGTATCTGCTGAATGGAACAAGAAGGCCAATATGACTATAATATTCAATATGCAGACTTTGATTAGTCCCAGAAACTGGAAGAATTTGATTTTATCAGTTTGAATACACTAAATTAGCACAGTCAAATAAATCAGTAACGCAAGCATATTTTAGCAGCTGAGCAGCTTATATGGGAATTAAACTCAAGACTACGGGCTCATTTACTAACATTCGGATTTTTATTTTTTTCACAATGTTAGAGGTTTTCAAGGTTTTCATGTCTTTTATATCTATGGTCCAGTGTTTTTTTTTCATTCCTACTTTTTATATTCGGATTAATAACTTTCATGAGGTTCGTGATTTTAGAGTAAGTGATTTTAATTGTGGTTTCAAAAACCTCTAAAACCACTAAAATTCAACCTTTGATGAATGGGCCTCCATATACCTTAGGAGGTTGCCTTAACCTCAACTTTGCTTTTGGAAACTTGTTTGGAACTTGTTTGGAGCTTGATTTCAGCCTATTCCAAGGTTGAAGGTTGAGAATTCAATGCCAGCTTCTTCCAACATCTCTATTTTAGCTAGGATTAGCTTTCAGTGGCCTTTGCTCATCATGAAGGACTATCAGCCACCAAATTTGCCAATCCAAGAATAATGCTACAGCAGTGTATTGGTTAGCGACGCTCTTTTAGGGCAACGGCACACAGTAACCTGTGATTACATCTGAACTAACACAGGCAACAGATCTGCGAAAAATTATATCTTCTTCACTAACATTTGAATTCCCACAAGTAAATTACATTACTTATGTGAATTTGGCTTAATTCTGGGAGAATTTGAAAGCAGGCATTTTAATGCAAAGCCTAATTGCTGTAAGTAATGTATTTACTTGTGGGAATTCAAATGTTAGTGAAGAAGATGGCATTTTTGGAGATTTGTTGACCACAGTAATGCAGATGCAACCACAGCCGACAAATTTTACTGTGTGCCATTGCCCGTACAGAATAAGATTGAGATTTAATTTCCAGCATCTGCCCTTGTGGAGGGTTTAGTTACAATGTCCTTGGCTTTTCATGAAGGACTACCAGACACATAAAAAAAAAAAAATCTGTAAAAAAAAAAAATCATAAATAATCATAATAAATCATATAAAGCACCAGAGGACAAAAGGTTCAGGTCTTATTTCACCTGAATTGGAGCTTGCCAAAGCCTCTAGGAATTAAATGTTCTGATGCTTTTCCTAACCTGGTATAAAATTAGTGCATGATTAGATCCTCGGTTCTACTGGTGGGGTTAAGAACTTACCTTAAGAGAGTGATTGGCATTTAAGGTCTGATGATTTGATGAAGCACGAGGGGGCTCAAAAGGGGAAGTGGGGGAAAAGGTGGCAAATGCATGGTGGTGTAGGCGCAGGCCCGGACTGGCAATCTGTGGATTCTGGCAAATGCCAGAGGGGCTGCTGTAAGGTCCCATAGACAGTCACGATTTAGTGGGCTGGTGGAGGACTATTTGGACCTCTGTGTAATTGGAATGCCAGGGCCTGTTTTGACTTCCAGTTTAGACCTGTGTAGGGGAGCAAGTCTAGATGGTCGTAGGAGGCCACTGATTGGTGGAATAAAATGTAAAGAGGATCCAGAGCTTGTAGAGGTGCCTGATGGCGTCAAAAAAGGTGCTGACGGGGTGGCTCAGGTTAAAACAAGGGCACTGGTGGGTGGAAAATGAAGGGGCTGGTCTTGGAGAAGAGAGCTAGGAGCCGGGATAGGTGGAATCAAATGGTAAGAGGAGTCATGGTTTATAGATAGGCTCAGTATGGGGTTAGTTGAGGGTTGGGGACAAAAAGATGCTAAGGGGTATTTGGCTTAGACCCAGATGCCCTAGGGTTGGGGGTTATGGTAAGAGGGATGACATAGGGGGAATAGAGAAGATGGGTACCTGACCTCTTCACACCAACCTGACAGCCTCTTTGTGTGAACTACCCTGCATGGGCCTCTAATTAGCACCAATTCCTTGTCCTGCTTATTGTTGGATGAGAGAGCTGTTAAATTCAGGGGTCTTTTGGACACTGCCTAATGAGCCATTTACTCAATGCAGCATGTAAAGTATTACTAACTTGCTTTACTACTTCTTGCCTGAGACTTTATTGTTTCCTTCATTATCAGCTAATCAATCATCCTCTTTTCCACAGATCTTTGTGACTGAAACTGCAAGCACAAAATTGCATCTACTGTATGCATCAGATGCAGGCTGACAGATCATATTCTCTTGTTGTACTGTATCTCTCTCACATGTATCTGCAGTCACAATGTGGTTACTTACATTTTAAATGTATAGGCCCTGCAGCTGCACAACATGTCCAACAAGGACATAATGTATGCATATATTTAACAATCAGGTTTCTAAGTAAGACCAAGACAGCTTGGAAAGATTTTAGTGGGAGGGGAGCTGTTAAATTAATGTTAAACAACTGTCTATTGTTCAAAAAATGTTATTATAAAAAAATCTCAACTGACCACCGTTCCTCCTCAAAGAACGGATTATGTAACATGAGAAATACTAATTGGCATTGATATTTATGTCATTACCATCTAGCACTTGCAAAAATATCTTCTGTGGAGTTACTATATTATATTAAAGTGTGTTTGTTTGTCTCCACTCTAAATGCCAGTATGTTCTATAGTAAACATTAAACTTATGGGCCTTTTAGATTTTTTATTAAGGCATTTTAATGATTTAAATAAAGTAAACTGGGTTATATACTTAGTTAAATATTCAGTATACAGAGACATTTTGCTCTGGAGGAAAGTAGTAATGAAATCACTATTTTGTAAACCAATACAGCCCACAACCCAAAAAAATATGATATTGATATGAATTTTATTTTAAGGGGTATAAAAACTCTAGGTAACTGGGCAGACTTACTTTAACCATTTATGTCAAATTGTAAAGTGTTTTTAATATTGCTCCCTCTGGCTAGAGAGATCAAACCCTCAAGCATACATTGATGACCACTGGTGAATATCTACGGGTATTTTCAAGCAAGTTATTTAAGAGCTATACCCATCTGGCAACCTGGGGTGATCTGGGAATATTTATCTCAAAACCAATTTTTATGAAACGTACTAGTGTACTACATTTTTTCCACTAATATGACAAACTAGCCCATAGAAGCAAGGTGCACCAATGGAAGCCAACCCACTGGTTGATGAATGTTTCAGTGTCTGAAAATATTGCCTTTTGAATGTCTGTTATTTTGCTTTCCCCACTGTCAGGACTTCCATATACCTAAAAACTTCTATTGAAAGAAGCAAAAGATATGATCATAAAGATTCTTACTTGAAAAATTTCCATAGATTTCTCTTCGCAAACCAATAGAATACATGAGCCACACCTCCTAAATAAATATTAAAAAGCATTTAAGATTATGTTGAACTGGAGAACAATATTTAAAGTCGAATCTAAACACATTATAACAAAATTATAGAGAAAAGGTTCTAAGGAGCTATATTTCATTATATAAACGCAGGTGGGACCAATATGTTTTCCAGCTGAGAGGTCACTTAAACTACTCCACCGAATCCAAAAATCTCAGTACCATAACAATCATCCAAAACACAGCCTCAAACCCCTACTAACCTCATGGCCCACCTCATTTTTCTGCTGTCAACCCCTGGTCCCACCCTCATTCCATACTAAGTTACATATAGGTTATTATAAAAAATCCTTATCAACTGCTATAACTGGATAATTCTACAACTAAGTTTCAACATGTGGTGGTAGCGGCACTTACACAGATATTCTGGAATTAATGTGCAAAAACGTGAGAAAATAAGTAAAAAAGTTTGCACTACTTAAGTTAAAAAGTTTTTTAGTCTTGAGTTAGAAAATGCCCCCAATGCCTTGTTCATTAATAAATGTACGAACATTGAATTTTATATTAAGATTGCATGACGTTGATGGAGTTCAGTGGTAGGACTCAGCCCCATTCCATTAATCCTTGGAGTAAAGTTTTTTCTTTAACATTTGTTATACACATGTTTAGGCAGGCATGAATCCAATGACGTTTTTTGTTTAACATAAAGGAAAAATAAAATGTCTTAGTTGTTTTGATAGATCTTTTTTCATATAAAAAATAATTATTTCTGGCTTAGAAGAAAATATAATACGATGAGTTTTACATATTCTTTATAATGTACATGAAAGGGATCATACTTCATATGCAGTCATGAGCCATGGATATTCCCTTACAGGACCAGATATAGTAATGAAGTGAAATGTTTGTACACTGAAGAAGATGTGATGGGACAACAAAATGTACAAGAAAAGCGACAGAAAGTAAGAGGGGCATCAAAACAGGGAGTGTAATTTTGCTCTTGATGGGCTGTCATGGTCACCAATTTTGAAGAGATGTGTTAAAACTGCTAAGTTTCATTAGAGCAGTAACCTACAAAAATGTAATGAAGAAAAGATTGTTGCGGTTTTGTAAGTGTACTAGACCAATCCAAGGATTGGGAAAGTGACTGGCACTGCCACCACATGTTTTCTTCAGATTGTTAATGTGAATGTATTTTTAATAGTCTTCATAGATTTTGAAGTAAAAACCCATGGCATACAGCATCATTTGCTGCACCTCCCATATTCAGAGGGATATATCTCCAGTTATATCTGGGATAACAAGAAGACAAGACTTTTATTCTTCTGTCAGAGAGAAGACAAAAAAGGGTTGGCTTCACTTAACATAAACCCTTAACACAAAAAAACACCCTGAATCAACTACTGGAATGGCATCTCCTATTACACTGGGTGGATAAAGAAAAATCTCAATGATCTCTTTGGCAACTACTTCAAATTCTTACTTGCAAGGACACAAATATATAGATCAAAACAAGTCTCATTGTATTTACAAATTTTACAGATGTCAGAAAACACATCATGTATCGTTTTCACTCACCCAAAAGGCCCATCAATATTGCTGCTATGGAAATTCCAAAATTCCAACTAGTAACATGGGTATTTAAAGGTATTAAAACCATATCACAGCTAGTACACAATAAGCATGTAAAACAATTCTCAAATATACAAAAGGAGTTTCAGATTTGGATTAGAACCTTGTTTAAGTACATACAAATTTGAGATTTTATTTGAAACTGGTTTGCAATGTTTAATAAATTAGCAATACTGAATTCATAGTTAGTGATGGGCGAATAAGTTCACCTGGCGCAAATTCGCTGGGAATTTCCGTGTTTTGCCGTCGGCGAATAAATTTGTGAAACGCCCATTGACTTTAACGCCGCCGTCAAAATTGATGCGATCGACTATTCGGATGCTCATCCAATTTTCGACATTTTTCATTTTCCGTGAACGGGAGAAATTCGCCCATAACTATTCATAGTTCTATGGAGTACAGGATTGACAATGCTGAACAGAGAGACAATGCAAAAGAGCCTATATTTACTGATGACCTTGCTGTCTAATTTATAACAAGGTTTCACGAAAGGAGAAACCAAACAAAACATTCTGCTACTTTTATACATCCATTTTCCAAGACAATGATTGGGAAATTGCCACAAAATAGAACTGGTTTCTGCAAAGGCAAAGAACAAGTATACATAAGAATCTCATGTAATGCACTTATTTATATGGTTGAATTGTAATAAGGTCATTAAGTACAGGTGGCTGCCATGTGATTAGGGCCTGCAGGTGTTTACATCTGACATAGCTCATTAGTTCCGATTTAGGATTTACACTGGATGGTCTGTTTATTTTACTGGCATGTTTTTCTTTTCAAATAATCAATAAAATAAACAGGAAAAGAAAAATGTAAAATAATGTTTCCACCTAAATATTTGGGGGTTTCTTTTATTTTAGTGTCATTGTGTTTATGAGATGCCAACATGAGGTTTCTGGTTCATTAAACAAAAGTTAATGTGTGTAGCTAAAAATTAGTTTTTTTTTTTTAGTTAAAGAAAAGTAAATATGTAAAATATTTTAGGAGGAAAGGAATGTTAGTCAGCTAGTCAGTGCATTGTAGACAACGCATAAAAATAAAACAATATGTATGTCAAGAATACAAGGCTGGCAGGAGGAATATATATATATATATATATAGATATATATATTAAATTACTTAGAGATATTGTATGTGATCTATTATTAGATAGGTCACATAGACCTGGAGTTTTCCCAGAGGTATGAAATACTAATAAAAACTAGTAAAAATTATCGCCACAAAAATGATTCCCATAAACCAATTGGGGAATAAAATTGTTGTGTGTCAAAAAAAAAAAAAAAGTGTCACCCATAGAGACTTCAATGCATTTCGGAAAACTTTTGCTGTCTTGTGAATTTTCAGTGATGCAAAACGGGTTAGATTCGCCAATCACTAAAACATTAAAAACCCCAATACAGTTATTTTGCTATCAGCATGGATTTATTTTAGCTTAATTAAGAACCTTAAATACATACTATCTCTTTCTTTCAAAAAGAAAGAGGCTGTTGCACACACCTCTATTTGAGTTACTTCCCCTGATGCTACCAGAAATTCAATTATATAAATCTTTATTTAATCGACGTTTCCATCAGATAAAGGTCCCAAGGGAGGACCAAAATGTTGATTGAATAAAGATTAACTTTGAAGAAAAAATTCCCTGTGTGCACCAGCATCTATATATATATATATATATATATACTGTATATATATATATATATATATATATATATATATATATATATATATATATATATATATATAATTGCCCACAGACATGTGAATGCTGCAGGCAGAATTTTCCAACCTAAACAATGAATTGCCAGTATCTGGAAATAGACAAAAGAGGTGATAGGCAGCAGGCATAGCAACATAGTAGCTAAAAAAAGACATGTCCATCATATTTAACCTTTTTTGTCCAGATTAAGAGAAAGGAGTATAGAGCCTCTCTAATTTGTCTCATGGGGAAAAATTCCTTCCTGGCTCCAAGAGGGTAATCAGACCAGTCCTCGGATTACCTTTGACTTCATTTACGTAAACTTGTATTTTATCACTCACTAAATAAGCATCCAACCCTGTCTTGAAATGAATATATTTGCTAATACAACTGCTTCAGGGAGGGAATTCTTCTTATATCCTTATATATTTATTCATAGGTATCGTATCTCCCCATTACACATCTCTTTTCTTGTATCTATAAACAATGCCAACTTGCCAAGCTATTCTTTATTTCTCAGACCTTCCATGCCTTTTTTTTTTAGCATAGACACTTTTATTTAGCATGTCCTTGTTTCATTAATATCCATTTTAAGCCCTGGAGGCCAAAATTGTTCTGCATATTCTAGGTCTGACCTTACCAGTAAAGAGTAGGATTTTAACTATATGCCTGTGAATCTGTATCTTTTAATGCAAGACAATGCTGTACCTTGCTGACCCTTCTTGTTGCTTACTGACATTCATTGTTACAGCTAAGCTTACTATTCACAGGTACCCCAGGTCCTTCTTCATCAAGCATTTGCATAACATAGCCAATTAATGGTATATGTGGCTTGTATAGTTTAAAAACAAAGTGCATAACCTTACATTGAATCTCATCTGCCACTTAACTACCCAGATTGCAATGTGGATTTTCTTGTGCCTTTTTTCGCTCTAACTTTTTCAAGAAGAATTATAGATAAATGAGTTCAACTTGTGGAAGGGAGCGTGGTCGACTTTGTTTTAATAAAACAATTCGATTAATTTGAGTTTTAGTAAATAATTCCCTAAACACATTCAGCTAAGAGTTTTTGTGTATTCAACTGGCTCCCAATTTGTTTGAAATGTGAAATGATGAGGCTGCTATTCATTCATAAGCAGAGTTTCTGTTTGTTTCATATATGACCATTTCAAAACATGGAATAAAATTGGTTCTTCAGTGATGTACTAAGAGATTACTGCCACTTATGAAATGGATGTTCCATTACACATGGCATGGCAGTAGATCTTTACTCTTTTGAGTAAAATACTAATCATTTAAGTTTTGTTGATGTAACTCAGCAGTGCTGTTGCATATAGTATCTTATAATACTGTGGCTTTTTCCAACTGTTCAGTTCTGTTTGGTTAATTTTCACATATTTTAATAAAGTGTATTTCTGATATTTATTTCTGCATTTAATAAATTCTTTATATAACAGCTTAGGCTTTACTTGATTCTTACTTTCACTTTATTCTATTGGAGTAAAATTTTTTTGTAGGTAAACTATGATAGGCAGCCAAATACTATTGTAGTTGTAACTACTTCAAGTAGCCTTTAATTGATATGTTACAATTGCCAGTACTGTACCAGTTTTTAGCTGGCTGGCTTCCTACAACTGGGCTAATTGCGTGATGCCTCACATCATTCACTTTCACTTGGGGAATACCCAATTGTTTCTCCGATCCTTGGGTAGCATACATAAGGAGGGAATTGTGATGCCTAGGAATTTTTAAATCTAATTTACATCATTTATCCTCCAGCCCATAGGCACCATACCAGATGAGAGGGAACCAGAAATAATCAGAAAAAGTGGCAAGCCAATACTGAACTAAGGGTGTATCAGACCTTGCTCACATTTACTATATATCACTACAGAATATACTTTTTACTTCTGGTATTCTTAAAGAATTTCTTGTGATTCATCTTTGCAAGTGATGCAATTCTTCCATCTTGATTGCTTCTTTTCAGCATTTTTAGTGTTTGAATGCTCTAGCATCTGTTCCCTCTGACTTGTAGTTTTTAAAAGCTCCACATTCTTGATTATTGCCACACAGTCAACGAACGTTACTAAGCCCTCTTGGGATAAGAGCAGTGATGGCATTAAAATTCTCCTACACCTATGATGCTTACAATATTTAGTTAGTGTTGTTTATGTATTATATAGACCTTCTAGAGCACAGCAAATACTGTATTTTATAGTAAACCTGGCCACAATAAGATCAAACTGGAAAAACCTTAATCCGTCTGCAGTTTAAGGTTAAACAAATCTCTTAAATATCTTGTTTTTTTATTTATGTTTAGTTGAAGGGATGAGATAAATAAAATATAGAATGGAGCACCATAAGCCAAGAGGAATTTAACAAAATGATTAATTTTAACCAAGTAAAAACCACTAAGAACTGGCACCGTGGAAGGATCAACAGGTATAACAGCAGCGGCAAAAGGCACATACATTATTTTAAGAATTTGTGAAGAAAGGCAGTATTTTCTGTTGGGATTCTTAGATTCAAGTCTTTAAATTAGAAAGTTTATGTACAGCTCAAGGGAATAGGTGGGCCAATAATTACAAGATCATGTCTTGTATCCTAAGGTCTATGGCCATATATGCCCTATCTTTTATCTATCCCACATCTGCTCCTGATTCTTTTTCTATAGCCACCAAGATTTCACAATCGCAACTTATCTCAGAAGCCATGGAAGAAAGATAGCATTCAGAAGGAAGGATTTGTAAAAGAAAAGCCACTCTGTTTTAAGCACATGTTCTTTCATCATAACCATTTTCATTATTTCCATATGTTACTTTAATTATGCTTTCACTTAGAATGAAAGATAGCTCTCTCATTTAATATATTCCACAGCATCTCTGGTAATTGTACATCTGAATCTTACAGAGGTAACAAAAATATTGGAATACCTGTGTTCTGTCTATAATGGCGGATCTCTGGGAGAAAAAGAACAAGGGTAATTTTCTATCCGTGGAATGTAGATAAAAATCTGATGATCTTGTAGTAAGTTTCTCTGAGCATGATTAAACTACTAAAAATGAAAACAACAGCATTTTATACAAACATGTCTGTGTTATATAGCTGATAAGGAACCCTAACTGCAATTTATAATGATGTTATAGAATTTGCTATGGTATTATATGTTATGAAACCCAACTATGTAAACTGAACATCACCAGTCATGTCTAGTGTTTTAAAGCAGAAAAAACTATCTAATCATAGGCACAGAAAGCAAATACAACCACAGCACAAATCTTTTACTGTGTCTGGGTTTAGTCCCAAAATTAACAGATTTGTTTTGTTTACTTGTTTATCGCGTCTTTCAGTCATTTATAAACTTATCACTATACAGCTAACTCAAGTTCCTACACCTGACTATTCAGAATAATATTTTGATTTTCTTTAGCCCTCTAGTGTAGTGATAGGCAAATCTGGGTCGAAACGGCGAAAAAATTGCGAAACGCGTTGAATTTTGAAGCGACAATTTTTATACGCACTACTATTTGGTCCAAATGCATTAAAGTCAATGGGTGTCCGAATCTATTTTTTTGACGGGAAAGATTTTTTGACCCAGAAATAAATTCGCTTGAATTCGTGTCTGGTGAATTTATTCGACCATCAATACTCTAGTGCTCTAGCTTCATTCAACAGATGTAAATTACAATTGCTGTACTATAAAGTCATAGCTATTTTCTATTGGGGAACCAGCCTAGTTTAATTGAAAATGTACATAAAAGTAGAGTAAAAAAAAAAGAACAATATTTTTTCTATGCAGAGCACCTGGGAACATGCACTGACAACTGGTAACCATAGAAAAACTAATGAAGAGAATAAAAAGAAAAATAGATTAACGAAACAAGATCTTCCTGTGAAAAGTTCCTTCATGCAGCAAAGACTAAAGGGTGACTACATTTTTCTTTCAGAGCCCTGAAGTGCACAATGAGTGTGGGAGTGAAATTTTCGAATTCAAGGAATAAGTATGTGATGGGACATCCAGAATAAGCAAAACTTTTATCTAGCTCAGACTTTATTATGCACTGCTTGTTATACTGTTTTAATAACACAAGGGGGATTGTGGTAGCACTGTTTACTCTAGTATTATTGTTGCTTTATCTACATCCTCTGATTATTTCCTTAACTGTCACTGCACTCTTGTGCAATTTGTGTGCCTTTTATAAAGTTGCAATGCTAGGACATTCAGAATATTCAAGATTATATTCTCATATAGAGATTGGGGTCAGCTTGCACACATAACAAAGCCAGACCCCTCCACACTATATCATGGTTAGATTTATAAGCATAAGCTGACAGGTGAACAGGCTATCACATAACATAAAGAGAATAGTATTGAGAATTGTATTAGATTTACCCAGCAGTTGAAAAAATACCAAAGTCCATCAAGTTCAACCCCTCCAAATAAAAGCAAGCGTCCATTCATACAGACAATCACATCAACCCCTCCATATACTCACATAAACTATATATACCAATATCTATACTAATTAAGTATCACTATAGCCTTAGATATTATGCCTGACCAAGAAAACATCCAGCCACTCTTAAAGGCATTAACAAAATCAGCTATCACCCGGCAGTGCCACCTACACTGCTTCAAATGAAAGTTCCTTTCTTCTAGTCTGAAGGGAACCTCTAGTACGGTGATCCACTTTATGGGTAAAGATATTTGTCTGTAATGTCCTCTAATGTACTTGTAAAGCGTAATCATGTCCCCTCGCAAGCACCTTTTCCAGTGAAAACAACCCACAACCTTGACAGTCTACCCTCATAATTGAAGTCTTCCATCCCTCTAACCAGTTTAGTTGCACGTCTCTGCACTCTCTCCAGCTCATTTATATCCCTCTTAAGGACTGGAGTCCAAAACTGCACTGCACACTCCAGATGAGGCCTCACCAAAGACCTATAAAGAGGCAAAATTATGTTTTCATCCCTTGAGTTAATGCACTTTTTTTTGCAAGACTGAACTTTATTTGCAAATGTCACTGCTTGAATTTAGACAACTTATCTACCATGTATTAAAAATGCAGACACTTGCTGCATTAGAAGCAGCTTGCTTACATTAGCCCCAAAAAATATCTTTACAACACTTTGATAAAAAAAAGTTCTGTAAAACGGTATATTTTAATACATACAGATATAATTGGCCCAGACATTGGTTTATTTATTATTGCGTGCCATGTGAACACAGAACCAAACCTAAATATTGTTGCTGGAAGCGGGAATACCGTTTGGTTTTGATCTGATTGACTAAAATCTGATTTTCATCCAAAAATGCTTCATAAATCTCAGTTAAACACAGTCTATGTTACATTTAGACTGCTACTTAAAGAGGAACCGTCACCCAGACACAAAAAGCTATATAATAAAAGCCCTTTTCAAACTAAACATGAAATCCAAATTCTATTTTTATTAAAGCAAGTTGTAAGCTCATTTAAAAATCTCAGCTGTAAATCAAATATTGTCTGCCCCTCCTCTAGCCTTAGGCATAGAGACGAAACAGACAATGACTTTCACTTTCCATTCAGCACTTCCTAGATGTCACTGCTCTCCACACATTCCCCCAGTTCTCTTCACCATTTAATTGTGTAACCAGTGCATGGAGATGGACAACAGGTCCCCCATTCTGGTGCACAGACAAGATTCTGAGATTCTGATAACAGTGTGCACAAAATGGCTCCTGTCCGCTTGCTATAACTTGAATTCCCAGACCGAATGAAACAAGATTCAAATAATTTATATAGTGTAATTAAAGTTAATTCTGCTTGACTAATATGATGAAATAGGATTTTGAATAATTTTTTTGGGTGACGGGTCCCTATTAAATCTGATCAATCAATCATTCTGTCTGACTGTAAAAATCCTAGCCATCCATTTGGAATTTAAATAATTCATCTGGGCTGTTTTTACCAAGGCTCTTTCTACTGATTTAGATAATAACCTAATAGCGCCATCAAATTCAAAATGATAATAGAAGCTTGTACTATCTGCAGACAATTAAGAAAACATTACCTATCACTTTTCTTTTTACATTTTACATTTTATTGAAATAACTCTCGAATCACCGCCCCAAAGGAAAAATGCTGTTTTCATTCTTCAACAATAAAAACCCTATGTACAAATGTACATCCAGCAATTTCTCATGGCATGGAAAGGAAACAAGAAAAGTAGCAGGGGTGAGCCAACATCCCAAACCAATTTCTGTTTACTTTTTTTTTTTTTACTCTTTTACCACCCAAGCAGTTAAATGATGCACAGCAACTGAGCTAAAGAATTAGTCCATCCCATGCCAGAAGTAGTTATTAGATAAACACACACACACACACACACACTAAACAGTTTAGGTAAGGTAAGGTTATTTAAATATATTCTGCCTGCATTAGAAATTTTATTTTTCAAAAAGAGCATATTTATAAGATATTGATGTTCTGGTATTACAATTCCGATAGGCTCCATAAGTTGTTCCCTGACCATTCACCACTTTATTGGAGAAACTGTGGAGAGTTAGGTACGCTTTTGCACATCTTTTGGGAATGTCCAATTATTCAACCAATGTGGCTAGAGATCAAGAAAGTGTTAGATCAGGTTCTAATAATCCAGGTCCCTTTAGATATATCTTCCTTTTGGGCAGACTGTTTACTGATACCAAAATCCTTGAAAAAAAATTTAACCTGTTTCTGGATGCAGAAAAATTTATCAGAAAACTAAGATTAAAGAGAGCTTTCACAAATAGTGACATCATTAATAGAAACCCCCTCAACACAACCTCATTATTACCACATGGGCCTAAGGAACAAGTCAGGATACATTCCTAACAAAGACAAAGGACCCCACATCCAAATGTACGAGACTTTAGTGAAAAGGGATTTTAGTAAATTACAGGAGAAACTAACACAAAAACCAGTTAAACAAAACATCACAAAAGAGGAGATTGAAGCAATACCTTAAAAACTGATGCTAGCATCACCATCAAGCCAGCAGATAAGGGAGGCGGCCTGGTCGTGATGGACACTGATAAAAAAATTTGAGTATATTAAAAATTAATAGCAATGCACAAGCTAGCCACAAATGTGTATAAATTGCAATTAATGAATGTATGTAATATTTAGTCCCATTTTAATTTAATTTATTCTAATTCAATTCATTTTATTTTCATTTTTGTATTAATGTAGAAGGAAAGCTCTTGGGTATAATGATTTATACATTTATAATGAGTTTTGAACACTTATGCAACCTATGATCAAAGCAATCATAAAGTGGAACTACAACTCCCAACACCAAGTCTGGAACCCCCACTTAGAACTGGAGACATTAAACCAAGAAAGGGCCCCCACAGTTTGTTAACAGGAATGGAATATACCAGGGATCCCCAACCTTTGGAACGCGTGAGCAACATTCAGAAGTAAAAGGCATTGGAGAGCAACACAAGCATGAAAAATGTTCTTGGGGTGCCAAATAAGTGCTGTGATTGGCCATTTGGTAGCCTCTATGTGGATTGTCAACCTACATTGAGACTCTGTTTGGCAGTACACCTGGTTTTTATACAACCAAAACTTGTCTCCAAGCCAGGAATTCGAAAATAAGCTCCTGCTTTGAGGCCACTGGGAGCAACATCCAAGGGGTTGGAGAGCAACATGTTGCTCACGAGCTACTGGTTGGGGATCACTGGAATATACTGTATAGCTAACAAGGGTACAGTACATGGACGTTAAGACTCCAAATGGTTTTTAACTTTTTTGAATTTTTCATCGGAGAAAGACCCGACGCGTCGCCATGACAACCCGCTCCATTCGGCAACCCTTTACAATACAGAAGTGATGCACAATGGTTTAACGCAAAACTTTCACACAGGAGAGGATTGTCATGGCGATTTCACGAAATTAGCTTTAAAAGGAAATGAGGTACATTCGGCACCTATGCCTCTGAGAATGCTGGGTAAACCAGCGAAACGCATCAGGAGAAAGACACGTTGCACAGGACTGACGGCAACACCATGAGGTGAACCCAAGAAAGCCGGCTGGATCACCACCTTGGAAAAATATACTGCCAAGTTCTGAACTTTATGCGACTCAATTCAAAGAATACAAATGTGAGTGCAATTGTTTTTAAATAAATGTTTTATTAAATAGTATCACACTATTTTGGATTTTATTTCCATATTGGAATCAGGAGGCTTACATACAGTATATTGGAAAAAAATCTGTGAGAGGATCTTTGATACATGCTACACCAAAACCATTGGTTTGTAAGTAGGCACTTTGGCCATCTGGTGGAGGTGCTCAGGGATAAAAATACGGAAACGTTTCTTTACCAACATAGTTGTAAAACCTTGACTGTGCATACCTATGTGATTTCCAACGGTGTGAAGCAGGGCACCCTTGTATTAATTTTTCTTTCTTTGTAATTTTCTTTTTCTATATTTACTTTTTTATTTATGTTGGATATGTTTGTATCTTTGAAAAACTCTTCAATAAAAATATGTTACAAAAAAATAATAATAATAATTTTTCTTCCTTATTTTCAAATGATTTTAGATTTAGTTTTGGGTTAAAGTGCATGTGTGTGGGTGTATAAGCATGTTTTTATTGAAGCAAAGTATATGAAGAACATATTTAACCATCACATTGTGACCCTAGCCTCTCTGTCCCCTCTCATGAAAATATGATTTTATGAAATACTGTTATCAGGAGTGTAGCAATTACTGGTAGTTGGACCGTGGTCTCACTCGTGAATAGACCTTTGTGTACACTTCCAGACACTCCAAAACAGAGGCACAGACAGTTCCGTTCAGCATAACTGGTCTTTGGCCAGCTTATTGGAAGCTTTTCAGTGAGACAAGATAGAGAAAACAAAAAAAACTAAGCCTGACCGACTGTAACTAATACACAGGTACTTTCCTGACAAACCAAGGACAAGGGCCTTGTGCCCCAATCCCTTACAAAGCAAAATTGCTCCTGCTTTCCCCAAGGTTCTCTCTCTCTCTCTCTCTGAAAAACCCAGCCAACCCATGTGCAACTGCAGCCTAATCAGCTACCTGTATGGGAACCCAATTCACCTGGAGCGGCTTACTGGACTGGAGGATTCACCAACCTTTATCCATTGACTCCAGGACTTTGTAAGCCAGCTTTTACTTAAGCTGAACAATAATAAAATAAAACATTTTATTTTTTCCCATTGAAATACTGACATTTGCTACGATTACCACACGTATGCGGGAATCTGGGGGAAACATACACTGCATCAACCTGTTTCCCAGTGCTTCTCTTACAGGAGCTATATACATAGATCTAATAAAGATTAATGATAATTTTAGCTTTGACAAGACAAAACTTCTGCAGATTCCTGCACAGTTCTAATGCTTTGTATCCCTTTTTATCTTTTATATCAGTTTACAGTGGTCTTTCAAGTCCCAGATAAGTGATATGATACATTACCAGGACCTCTAGCCATTAAGTAAAGAATGCTGTCTCTTTCAGTCCGATGTATTGTGTATTTATGTAAATATTGACCCTTTATTGCTATGGAACTGTATACTAAACCCTGCTTTAATGAAGTAGAATAAAAACTCTGCTGGTTATACAGGAAATATGAAATACAGAAAGCACTACACGCCACCCTACTTAATCTGATTAAAAGCATGCCTTTGAATCCAAGTAATAAATGGGTCAGACAGAGAAGAATGCAAAAGCAGTAAAATGAGCCAAGTTTTTTCTTTTCTATAAAAATACCCATTTTGTCTTTGTTAACATATTTAGTAAAATCGGTGACCTTCTGTAACTTAATACATTTTATAGCTACTATGTCTCAGGGTGGTTGACAGTTTTAAAACAATTCCTTACATGTCCATTGCTCACAAGTTAACAGCCGCAGTCTGTACTTATCACAGCTGGATTATAGGACACAGAAATAATATCCAAACAAAATAATTGCTTTTAAACTGTTAAGGGCAAGAGACTCGTGTAGAATTTTGAAGCTGTTACTACTACCACTTATTGTACAGCTCTGTGGAATATGAAATCACTTTATAAATATGTGTTGGTAATTAACCTTTTAAATGCCACAGATCGTAGAATCTACGTTCTGTGGCAAAGGTACTTGAAATGCCACAGAACGTAGATTCTACGTTCTGCAGCATTTCCTGGTTCAGGAGCGGAGGAGCGGCTGTTAGAGCCGTTCGCTCCGTTCCTGCTCGATCCCCTGCCCCTAGGCAACGAGCAGAGCAGGGGATCGAGTGGCCCCTGGGGCGCGATCGCCCAGGGGCCCAAAAACAGCAGCAGGCACGTGTTACTTACGTGTCCTGCTGCTGCAGCCTGCACCGGATCGACGATCTCCGCCCCCACAGCACACAGACAGGAACCACGAGGCAGATGTCTTCCAGAGGCTCTTCCTGATCGCCTGCAACAGTCTCCAGCGACTTTTTCAGGTTAGTGCAACAATTACACACACAAACACACCAACACACACTTATTACAGTAATACACACTTAGATTCACACTTACACACACTTACACATACATTTTTGGGGATTGGGGGGGTCACTTACACTCACTGCACTTACACACATGTGCACACGCACACACGCGCACATAACATGTAATTTACCATTTGTACACACGCACACGCACATACATGGCATTGTGGCTTTTTTTTTTTTTTTCTTATCGCATCGTTTCTTTTTTTGGCTGAAAAAAATGTTTTATTGCCATTACGCATAGCGTATTCGCTAACCGTACTGTGCAATACCTTTTGTATGTTATTTCGGTGATTATATTGCAATTTTGGGTATTTTGGTGCATTTTTAGCCATTTTATTGAATTTTTAGCCATTTTATTGCATTTTCAGCTCTGCATATGTTGTGTTCACTTGTTTCTAGCCGTAGAACCTGTTTGGCCCATCTAAAATATTCAAACTGTGATTCTGACGGCCGATAACACTAGTCTGGAAAAAAAACATTGATTTTTGTGGTTTTATTGGATTTTTTTGCATTTCACCCTTTACTGCCTTATTTTGTTTTGCCTTGTAAATTTTATCTACTATATATCCATTTGGGGGTCTCTGTGCGCCACATAGTTTGGTATATCTATGCATATTGGGCATCAAAGTGTTCAGTAGACCTCTGGCGTTCATATTTAGGATGTTTTATGCTGATACGTTACGAAATGTGGGGCATATAATGGGGTAAAATTCAAGCTTTCTGACAATTTTCAGAAATTTGATAAAAACCGTTATGTTCAGCATTGCTTTGCAGTTTGGCAGTTTGCAGTAGAAACACTTATTTACCCATATTGGATTCGTCAGAATGTGTACTTTCTGAAAATATATGGTTTTCTGGGGTCTCTGTACTGTTAGGGGGGTCTAATGTCGCATAATACACACACCAGGTGCTTATATTGCAGCAGCCAGCGCGTCAGCTGTGAAAATGTATATACACTATTGTCATTTGGGGGTCTCTGTGCGCCACATAGTTTGGTATATCTATGCATATTGGGCATCAAAGTGTTCAGTAGACCTCTGGCGTTCATATTTAGGATGTTTTATGCTGATACGTTACGAAATGTGGGGCATATAATGGGGTAAAATTCAATCTTTCTGACAATTTTCAGAAATTTGATAAAAACCGTTATGTTCAGCATTGCTTTGCAGTTTGGCAGTTTGCAGTAGAAACACATATTTACCCATATTGGATTCGTCAGAATGTGTACTTTCTGAAAATATATGGCTTTCTGGGGTCTCTGTACTGTTAGGTGGTCTAATGTCGCATATTACACACACCAGGTGCTTATATTGCAGCAGCCAGCGCGTCAGCCGTGAAAATGTATATACACTATTGTCATTTGGTGGTCTCTGTGCGCCGCATAGTTTGGTATATCTATGCATATTGGGCATCAAAGTGTTCAGTAGACCCCTGGCATTCATATTTAGGATGTTTTATGCTGAAACGTTACGAAATGTGGGGCATATAATGGGGTAAAATTCAATCTTTCTGACGATTTTCAAAAATTTGATAAAAACCGTTATGTTCAGCATTGCTTTGCAGTTTGGCAGTTTGCAGTAGAAACACACATTTACCCATATTGGATTCGTCAGAATGTGTACTTTCTGAAAATATATGGTTTTCTGGGGTCTCTGTACTGTTAGGGGGGTCTAATGTCGCATAATACACACACCAGGTGCTTATATTGCAGCAGCCAGCGCGTCAGCCGTGAAAATGTATATACACTATTGTCATTTGGGGGTCTCTGTGCGCCACATAGTTTGGTATATCTATGCATATTGGGCATCAAAGTGTTCAGTAGACCCCTGGCGTTCATATTTAGGATGTTTTATGCTGATAAGTTACGAAATGTGGGGCATATAATGGGGTAAAATTCAAGCTTTGTGACGATTTTCAGAAATTTGATAAAAACGGTTACGTTCAGCATTGATTTGCAGTCTGGCAGTTTGCAGTAGAAACACTTATTTAACCATATTGGATTCGTCAGAATGTGTACTTTCTGAAATATATGGTTTTCTGGGGTCTCTGTACTTTTAGGGGGGTCTAATGTCGCATAATACACACACCAGGTGCTTATATTGCAGCAGCCAGCGCGTCAGCCGTGAAAATGTATATACACTATTGTCATTTGGGGGTCTCTGTGCGCCACATAGTTTAGTATATCTATGCATATTGGGCATCAAAGTGTTCAGTAGACCCCTGGCGTTCATATTTAGGATGTTTTATGCTGATAAGTTACGAAAATGTGGGGCATATAATGGGGTAAAATTCAAGCTTTGTGACGATTTTCAGAAATTTGATAAAAACCGTTACGTTCAGCATTGCTTTGCAGTTTGGCAGTTTGCAGTAGGAACACATATTTACCCATATTGGATTCGTCAGAATGTGTACTTTCTGAAAATATATGGTTTTCTGGGGTCTCTGTACTGTTAGGGGGGTCTAATGTCGCATATTACACACACCAGGTGCTCATATTGCAGCAGCCAGCGCGCGTCAGCCGTGAAAATGTATATACACTATTGTCATTTGGGGGTCTCTGTGCGCCACATAGTTTGGTATATCTATGCATATTGGGCATCAAAGTGTTTAGTAGACCCCTGGCGTTCATATTTAGGATGTTTTATGCTGATAAGTTACGAAATGTGGGGCATATAATGGGGTAAAATTCAAGCTTTGTGACGATTTTCAGAAATTTGATAAAAACCGTTACGTTCAGCATTGCTTTGCAGTTTGGCAGTTTGCAGTAGGAACACATATTTACCCATATTGGATTCGTCAGAATGTGTACTTTCTGAAAATATATGGTTTTCTGGGGTCTCTGTACTGTTAGGGGGTCTAATGTCGCATATTACACACACCAGGTGCTCATATTGCAGCAGCCAGCGCGCGTCAGCCGTGAAAATGTATATACACTATTGTCATTTGGGGGTCTCTGTGCGCCACATAGTTTGGTTTATCTATGCATATTGGGCATCAAAGTGTTTAGTAGACCCCTGGCGTTCATATTTAGGATGTTTTATGCTGATAAGTTACGAAATGTGGGGCATATAATGGGGTAAAATTCAAGCTTTGTGACAATTTTCAGAAATTTGATAAAAACCGTTATGTTCAGCATTGCTTTGCAGTTTGGCAGTTTGCAGTAGAAACACTTATTTACCCATATTGGATTCGTCAGAATGTGTACTTTCTGAAAATATATGGTTTTCTGGGGGCCCCGGTACTGTTAGGTGGTCTAATGTCGCATAATACACACACCGAGTGGTTATATTGCAGCAGCCAGCGCGTCAGCCGTGAAAATGTCTATACATATTGTCATTTGGGGGTCTCTGTGCGCCACATAGTTTGGTATATCTATGCATATTGGGCATCAAACTGTTTAGTAGACCCCTATGTTTATATTTAGGATGCTTTATGCTGGTAATGATACATGGACAATACGATGCTGGAAAGTTGAAGCTTTGAGGCAATTTCCAGATATTTCACCAAAACCGCCAAATTTGGCAAAGCCTTGCGACTCAGTAGTTTGGAGCAGAAAGGCATGGGTACCCATTTTAGATTCCGTAGAATGTGTACTTTCCAAAAATATATGGGTTTGGGGGGTAAACATATATTTCTGTGTTTTTACCCCGCAAAAATGCAGTCAATTTGTTGACTTTTCATTAGCTGAAGTTACCCACGGGACTGTTTGTATGCGCTAACTTCATTTTGGGGCCTCTAAATGCCAGATACTTTGGTAAACTTATGAACAATGGCCACCAAAATGTTCAGAGGAACCCTGGCAATCATATTTAGGGTGCTTTTTCTTAGTACGTAATGACACATGGGTGATATGGTGCTGGGAAGTTGAAGCTTTGAGGCAATTTTCAGATATTTCACCAAAACTGGCAACTTTGGGAAAGCCTTGCGACTCGGTAGTTTGGAGCAATAAGGCATGGGTACCCATTTTAGATTCTGTAGAATGTGTACTTTCCAAAAATGTATGGGTTTGGGGGGTAAACATATATTTCTGTGTTTTTACCCCACAAAAATGCAGTCAATGTGTTGATCTTTCATTAGCTGAAGTTACCCACAGGACTATTTGTATGCGCTAACTTCATTTTGGGGCCTCTAAATGCCAGATACTTTGGTAAACCTATGAACAATGGCCACCAAACTGTTCGGAGGAACCCTGGCAATCATATTTAGGGTGCTTTTTCTTGGTGCATAACGATACATGGGTGATATGGTGCTGAGAATTTGAAGCTTTGAGGCAATTTTCAGATATTTCACCAAAACCGACAATTGTGGGAAAGCCTTGCGACTCAGTAGTTTGTAGCAGAAAGGCATGGGTACCCATTTTAGATTCTGTAGAATGTGTACTTTCCAAAAATATATGGGTTTTGGGGGGTAAACATATATTTCTGTGTTTTTACCCCACAAAAATGCAGTCAATGTGTTGATTTTTCATTAGCTGACGTTACCCACGGGACTGTTTGTATGCGCTAACTTCATTTTGGGGCCTCTAAATGCCAGATACTTTGGTAAACTTATGAACAATGGCCACCAAAATGTTCAGAGGAACCCTGGCAATCATATTTAGGGTGCTTTTTCTTGGTGCATAACGATACATGGGTGATATGGTGCTGAGAAGTTGAAGCTTTGAGGCAATTTTCAGATATTTCACCAAAACCGACAATTGTGGCAAAGCCTTGCGACTCAGTAGTTTGGAGCAGAAAGGCATGGGTACCCATTTTAGATTCAGTAGAATGTGTACTTTCCAAAAATATATGGGTTTGGGGGGTAAACATATATTTCTGTGTTTTTACCCCACAAAAATGCAGTCAATGTGTTGATTTTTCATTAGATGAAGTTACCCACGGGACTGTTTGTATGCGCTAACTTCATTTTGGGGCCTCTAAATGCCAGACACTTTGGTAAACTTATGAACAATGGCCACCAAAATGTTCAGAGGAACCCTGGCAATCATATTTAGGGTGCTTTTTCTTAGTACGTAATGACACATGGGTGATATGGTGCTGGGAAGTTGAAGCTTTGAGGCAATTTTCAGATATTTCACCAAAACCGACAACTTTGGGAAAGCCTTGCGACTCAGTAGTTTGGAGCAGAAAGGCATGGGTACCCATTTTAGATTCCGTAGAATGTGTACTTTCCAAAAATATATGGGTTTGGGGGGTAAACATATATTTCTGTGTTTTTACCCCACAAAAATGCAGTCAATGTGTTGATTTTTCATTAGATGAAGTTACCCACAGGACTATTTGTATGCGCTAACTTCATTTTGAGGCCTCTAAATGCCAGATACTTTGGTAAACCTATGAACAATGGCCACCAAATTGTTTGGAGGAACCCTGGCAATCATATTTAGGGTGCTTTTTTTTGGTGCGTAACGATACATGGGTGATATGGTGCTGGGAAGTTGAAGCTTTGAGGCAATTTTCAGATATTTCACCAAAACCGACAATTTTGGGAAAGCCTTGCGACTCAGTAGTTTGGAGCAGAAAGGCATGGGTACCCATTTTAGATTCGGTAGAATGTGTACTTTCCAAAAATATATGGGTTTTGGGGGGTAAACATATATTTCTGTGTTTTTACCCCACAAAAATGCAGTCAATGTGTTGATCTTTCATTAGCTGAAGTTACCCACGGGACTGTTTGTATGCGCTAACTTCATTTTGGGGCCTCTAAATGCCAGATACCTTGGTAAACTTATGAACAATGACCACCAAAATGTTCAGAGGAACCCTGGCAATCATATTTAGGGTGCTTTTTCTTAGTACGTAATGATACATGGGCGATATGGTGCTGGGAAGTTGAAGGTTTGAGGCAATTTTCAGATATTTCACCAAAACCGACAATTTTGGGAAAGCCTTGCGACTCAGTAGTTTGGAGCAGAAAGGCATGGGTACCCATTTTAGATTCAGTAGAATGTGTACTTTCCAAAAATATATGGGTTTGGGGGGTAAACATATATTTCTGTGTTTTTACCCCACAAAAAATGCAGTCAATGTGTTGATTTCTCAGTAGCTGAAGTAAAGTCCTGATCAATTTGGATGTGCTAACTTCATATTGGTGTCTCTAAATGCCAGATACTTTGGTAAACCTATGCATAATGGGTATCAAACTGTTCAGTGGACCCCTGGCAATCATATTTCAGGTGTTTTTTCTTGGTACCTAATATAGTTTGGGATATGCGGAGCAGCAAAATAAAACCTTTGAAATGATTTTTCAGAATTTTGAATTTTTTTTTGAAAAACCGCTATTTTCAGACAAGCTTTTATGTTTGGTAGTTGGGAGTAGAGAGACATAGTTACCCATTTTGTAATCGGCAGAATGTGTACTTTTCAAAAATGTATGGTTTTCTGGGGTAAACCTACGGTTTCAGGATTTTTTGCCTTGGAATCTAAAGCATGCTGTTTTCTGCCTTAGTGCTTTCAAAATTCGGTAATATACTGCCGGGAGTTTTTGCTGTACAGAAATCCTAAATCTCCCTAAAACTATACATATCTGGTATTGGCACGTTCGAGAGACATAAGGCTTTCCAAATCAGTTGGATTTTCATCCCTAAAATGAAATATTTTTCTGGTATAAATTGATATACGATGAAAAATGGTAATTTTTCATTTTTTTTTGGTATTTAGCACTATAAATTTTTTTGCACAGGTGGAAATACATGAAAACTCAGGCAGATTTAGAAAGCTCAGTTTCTACCGAAAAAAACAATGTATAGTTTTCCTAGGTAAACTATAGGTTTCCCCTCAGAAAATGCCCCTAAAGTGAGAGAGCACAAAATGTTTCAAAAACGGCTGGCATTTCGCGTAACCAAAATGTGAAATTCTGCTGGCACTTAAAGGGTTAAAAGAATAATAACAGTAACTAAATGTGTAGTTTGTAAACAATCTTGGCTGTCCTATTAACACCTTGGTACTATTCTAATAGGACACAGAACATTCCCTGGTTTCACTAGTAATTTAGTTTCTGTGCATATTTCTTCAAAATAGGGATATTCAGTTACAAAGTCAAGGTAGACCCTACATGGTGGTACTAACTATTTACCTCCAGAAATTCTTTCCACAGACTGGCCCCTCTTTGCATGATAGAATTTCTTGCCAAAAGTGTCTCCTGACCAGTTCATTGTTGAGCTCAACAAATTAATTGGCTAGGAACTAAATACAAATCAAGGCCTACAAAGGGAGTCGCCTAAACCTGCTTATGGTGCTGCACACAACTTGGTGCAGCACAATAGCAGCAACACACACTATGCTCTGACAGAGGGGATAAAGTGATAGACTAACACAGTGTCTTGTTATGAATCTCCAGATAAAGCTCACGGCTACTGCTTTATAAGCAGATAATATAATAGCTGCAGACTTAATAGACTTGCAAAACAATTTTAATTATTTTTAATTATTTACTGCATACATTTAGCCACCATGATTGAAACAAAAAGACCACCCTCCCACCCTCCCACCACAAATGCTGTATTTGGAAAGCTATGCAATAATGCCTTGCTGAGGCTTTACACAATGTAAGTTTGCTACAATTTCTATAATATTTTTTCTAATAACACATATATATGAATAAGAATAAGGTAAAGATTTAGGGGGGTATTTATTAAAATTCAAGTTTATCTAATTTTTGTATGAAACAAATTTGACATATCTCCCATCCACGCATTTAACGTATTTATCAATAATTCTTCTCGAAGAGTGAAAAAACATTGCAACAAATTTGTGCATCAATTTGAATCATACGATTGACATTCTGAAAACCTGACTTTATCTATCAAAATGTCTCCAGGAAAACTCTACTTTATCAGATTATCCGAAGAAAACCAGTGTGGATCACAATTACAAAAAACAACTTCAGGGACATCTGTCATTGAGAGATTGAGTTTATTGGGAGTTTATGGGAGTTTTTTAAACTCCCATAAACTCTAAATTCGACCCTTGATAAATCTGCCCCATGGTATTCATTTCTTATCATTAACATTTAGGTGTTTTTTTATCAAAGTCCGAATTTATCTCAATATTTTCTGCTACAAACTCAGATAAAATCCGCTCTGGGTTTTTTACGCTTATTTATTATTACATTTTCCCAAAAATTTGCTTTGCGCAAAAAAAATCAGATTTTCACGTTTTTTTCAGATTTTTCATTGATATTTTTCAGGTTTTTTACCTGAAAACGAAGAAAAATTTGGGGTATTCCACAACTTCTACCATTGACTTATATGCAACCTCAACAGGTCTGAGATGCCGGATTTTCTGATTCAGACTTTTCTATCCTCAGGGTTTAATAAATTCCGAAAAAACAAATTTTTCGTAATTTTTGCATTCGGAGTTTAGTAAATGACCCCCTTAAAATGTTTGGGGGTAACATAAATTTGATTATTGTTGCACTGAAGCAACAGGGAATTCTACTGGTTACCATTATAGGATTTTGTTTCACTGCAGTGTGTATTTTATTTTCTCCTGTGCATATTGTTAGGCTCGGTTGGGGGTTTCTACAGTTGGGAAGGAAACTACTGTACATCTGTAAAACTTTTTATTCTCCCATTGGCTATTCATTATGTTGAACACCTTTAAAGCTAAAAGCTGCAAACAATGAATTTACCAGCTGGATGCTCTTAACCCAACACAAGATAGGTTTTTATAGTAGAGGCATGAGGAAAGAAAATATGAGTAGATGATGCATTTGCTTCCATCAAGAAGTAAGCTTTCAGGTCACGCTTATATATGTGTGAAAGACGAGAGGAATCCAGTATTGTAAGAAACGTCATTCCATAAAACAATGGCTTTTATGCCTTCCTTTAATGCTTAAATCATGATCTGGAAGGTTCTTTAAGTTACACTCAAAAGAATCATTTGGCTCTATAAAATACTTTTAAAGTGTCAAGACGATTGAGCCTGAAACCATCTATTGATTCTTTATAATAATCATACTTTTAAACTCCACACTGTGGGGTTAACCAGCTGCTGGAACGATAAAAAGCCATTGTTTGTGCACATAAAGGAGAATAATTGCCAGCAAAATGTTTACCACACTCATGTGCCACTTCAAGGTCACTCATTTTTATGCACTGTATATATGTATAGCAAAAAAATGTATATGTGTACAGTAAAACAATAAATTATTAGTAACAAACAAATGGTCACTGCAATAATAAGTAACAATTGTTCTCTATGAGCACATCTGCACTTTATCATGTTCTTTATCATGTTCTTACTACTGTCATATCACAATGATACACCCATCATGTCTGACATTTAGCATTATTTACTTAACATATTACATCTGCTGAGTGTGCACTGTCTTGTCCTGTCCCTGCAGTATGCTGTCCTGTCTTGCAGGAGTTGAATATTTTTGCACTTGCACTTTTTGTCTGTTGTCCTGTACATCTATGTTGTGTTTAGCACCATGGTCCTAGAGGAATGTTGTTTTGTTTCACTGTGTACTGTACAAACGTATATGGATGAAATGACAATAAAATCACTCTTCACTTAACAATAAGTAAATTGTTAGAAATGTAATTCACATAAATATAAAATATAATTAAAATACAGATTAAGTGCTCAGTGTCAAAGAGACAAAAGAATGGAGGACACTACCCCGTAGGGCTTACAGTCTAATTGGGAGGGTAACTTTCAGACACAATTCGGAGGGGTACTGTTTTTAACGTGGGTCCAACACTGCAAATTAGTCTGTAGTACATTTTAAATCAAGTCCCCCAGCAAACAGTGTGACTGAGTAGTAAGCAAGTAGGGTTATTTTTCATATTGTTCATTATTTAGATAGTGCCAAGATTTTTTGCTGCTCATTACAGTGACTGCTCTTTATTCACATCAGTCCCTGAACCAGCAAAGCTTACAATCTAAGATGCCTATCATAGTTATGCACATACTAGGGTCAGTTCCATCAGCAGCCAGTTAACATGTTTGGATGTTTTTGAAGTACAGGAGGAAACCAGAGTAGAAACAAGAAACTTACATACTGTAGGTTTATAAAGACTTGCAGAGAGAGTTCTGGTCACCCATATGACTCAATTGGTTATGGAACGCCTCCTCCAATAGTAATTGGTTACCAATAGCAACTAATTAGATATTAGTTTTGATCATCCTTCAGCTGCCAATTGGCAGAAAGCTGCCATATCAGGGAAGAGGAGGGATCTAATTCATTTTTCATTTTGTTGTAAAAAACTAGCATTTATGGAAAGTTTCATTCAGTTTATAGGTAAAAAGTTTTATTTTGAATTTTTTTGTAAATAGCTTCCAAATTTACCAACCCAAATTAATTAGTAATAAAAGCCAACAATACATTTTCCTACAATGGAAAATAATGGAAAATAATAAACACCAAACCCAAAGTACACCATGCAAACATGCATTTCTTCTATCAAAGTATCCTACCATCTTACAGTCAAATTTAATATTTTGAAAAAAAAGGCCTAGACTCCATGTGAAAAATAGGGGAAACAAATTAAACCACATCATTTAAAACAATTAAGAAGATTTCTATAACAATTCCAAAATGAAGTCAGTCAAAACAATGCCAAATCAGATATTTGCCCTTTCATTATTGGTGGTCTAAAGTTTATTGCTAGGAAATATTAGACACCAGTAAGTCCCAATATATAAAGTCAGTCCAACCTCTAATATAGATGTATACCATAGCCAAGGATGCAAAGACCCAGCCAGGCAAGTCTCTGGCCTTTAAAATTTGTAAGGCTATGAAACTCAATCTTATTTTGACCATTTTATAGTTATTCACACAATGAAGTTAAAAAAAAAACCCTTTATGTCAGTTGCACTAAGCAAAAAATGTATACTGTATACGCAATATATGCAGAGGCAACACATTATAATATAGAAAAATTTACAACTCCGATACAATCACATTATATACTCAGAGGATGCCGTGATATAAGAATGCCAACAAAATCAGAATACATATCATGGAGAACTATTCTGAAATACATTTAAAGTGGACCTGTCACCCAGACACAAAAATCTGTATAATAAAAGTCCTTTTCAAATTAAACATGAAATCCAATTTCTATTTTTTTTTTAAAACATTCAGAGCTGTTATAATCTCAGCTGTCAATCAAATATTGGAGAAAGTGGCTTAGTCCACGAAAGGCGTCAAGCGTGCTGTTGGGATATAGGATCTGCTTAACCTTTTAATGAAGACTCAATAAAATATGGATTTTTAACTGCTGCTGGTGCTCCGTGTTCAATATAGTCAATCAAATATTGTCTGCCTCTCCTCTATGCCTGGGCATAGAGGTGGGGCAGACAATTACTTTCACTTTCAATTCAGCACTTACTAGACGTCACTGCTCTCCACACATTCCCCCTTTCTCTTCACTGTTTAATTGTGTAACCAGGGCATGGGGATGGACATCAGGTCCCCCATTCTGGTGCACAAACAAGATTCTGAGATGATGGAAGGCTAGTCTTAATAACAGTGTCCACAAAATGGCTCCTGCCTGCTTGCTATAATTATGAATTTCCAGACTGAAGGAAACAAGATTCAAATAATTTATATAGTGTAAATAAAGTTCATTTTGCTTGACTAATGTGATAAAATAGTATTTAGAATAATTTGTTTGGGTGACGGGTACCCTTTTAAAGTGAAATTACATTGTGGTTACAGCATTTTTGCCCTGCAATAGTATATACATTGCCTTACATTGTTAGAAAAGTTTCTTTCCTAGTCTGCTAGGAGTGGGGTTTTTGGGAGAAAACAGGTAGCATAGACAGATTCTAGCATTGATTCACAGAAAAGGGATTGTGATTTCACCGTGGAACTGTATCACAAAAATGTTTGTTCATCCCTACTGTTGAATGGATAATTCTGTATATGGGGGGCTTTATATATCATAATCAATAGTATTTAAATTAAGTCAGACAAAATTCGAATCCACAATATGACCTTATTTATTAATAAATAATTATTAATATTAATATTTATTTAATACTATTTAATAGTTGTGGTTTCAAAAACCTCTAAAACCACTCAAATCTGACCGTTGATAAATAGGACCCCAATGGTCATATTTATCAAAACGTGAGATTAGAGCTCATCTCAAAAAACTCACACACTTTCTTTTCATTCCTTTTGGGATTTTTAGAAGTTTATTTATCAAATGGTGAACTCTAACTTTCACCAACTGCAAAATACGCTTTTAAAAATTCCATAGAAATGAATAGAAATTTATAATTGACTTTGGGAGAAAATAAATACCGCACTAATGGTTGTGTAGGCTGATTAAAGCCTACCAATTAAATGTATTTTAAATTTGTCATTCAGTTTTTTCGTTTATGGAATCCATTCCGTAATGGGAAGAAATATGGTTTAATAACTACTAACCCCCTTCCCAGGGACATATGGTGCATAATATCCTTTTAATTTATTATACTGAAGTAATCAAAACATACTATAACTCTGGAACAGCTTCCAGATAATCCACAAAACCTAGTGGGTTATTTACTAAACCTCAAATTTTTCTGATCAAGCTTTTTTTGGCAAAACCTTTTTTCGAGATTTTTTATTTATTATGCTACAAAATGCCAAAATCCGAAAATCCGCCATCTCAGACCTGTAGAGGTCCTGTATAAGTCAATGGGAGAGGCACTTATCTCAATTGAAAGTTACTGTGGTCTATGCTGGGTTTAGCCCGAAAATTCTGGGGGTTTTGGGCAAAATCTCAAAAAATGTATTCAGGAAAAAAGCCCTAAAAATTAGTACGATTCGGGTTTTCACACGATTTTACCGATTTTTTCACAATCCAATTAAATCTAGTTTTTTTTTATTAATAAATAAGCTAAAATCAGGAATTGGAGTTTTAGCTTTTTTTATTAATATTATGAGATATCATAATATTATCGGATTTTAGTAAATAACCACCTAATGTATAGTTTACCTATTCTAGTCACCATGTGCAGCACCACTATTAGAAGACCACTGCTCACCTTATGTAAATCCTTAATATTTATTTGGCAAAATCAATAATACTCGCAGTTCTAGCATTCTCTTTTGTTAGACAATGTAAATAAAACCTTTTATATTCTTTACTCCTGATTCATCATCATTACACAAGTGAAAAGAAGAATTTTGTCTCCTGCAGCTAAGCCTCTACATCTGGCCTCCAGCTCCTAGCAAGATTTTAGATGTTCAGCCAAGAAGGATGGTAGCAAAGCCCTCCTATGTAACTTGTAGTACTTGCCTTCATTAAAGCATCAATAGATTATTTTCATATATGATACTGTTCTGTAAATAAAGTATTGACTGTGTTCTATGTCAAATAATTGTTATAACATTAACATTTATTGAAATGTTTAACGCACTGGCAGAATTTAAATCATTGGAAATCTCTGTTCTAAAGTTACTTAGTTTGTTATTAGGGACTGCATAATATCTTTGGAGTAATTTAACTTGATAGTATTAACAAAAACCTGGCACTTGTGCTGTATTGTGGCACTACCATATATGCACTGTATTTACTAGCATTTACACTTTGGTCCTACCATGAAGCTAGTTTTTTTTTTACCAGATATGCTCTTGCATACAAAAACACCTGTTAAGCTCTAAACCTAAATCTCCAAGGCCCTTACATTTTGTACATAGAGACAAATTACTTCCATTTGCCTTTATATGCTAAAGAACTAATTTACACAATGACCACATTTCAGATATTGAATATACCTGAATATCTGAAATATGAGAAAATCAATCAGGGATGTGAAAAATCCAAGCAACTCCGAATTCCTGAATGGACCTTATTTATTATTCACAAAATAGGTTCGGGTAAAAACCCGAAGACTTTGGACCTTTGCCCGAAAAGTCCGAAGTTTTTGGATTTTTCCGCAAAACAGCAGCGCAGACACTGGGACCTTCCCCATTGACTAATACAGGACCCCGAGAGCTTTGAGATGCCGGGTTTTCGGATTCTGAGTTTTCATGCCATCGAACTTTTATAAGGTCAGAAAAATCCGAATTTTTCGGATTTCGGGTATTTGGAAATTAATGAATAACCCCCATAAAGTATTGTTATTAGTGATGAGCGAATGTATTCGCCAGACATCGATTCTGGCGAACTTCTGTATTTCGCCACCTGCCATTTTTTTGCGAGACTGCAGAAAAAAGCTGCTGCGCAAAAATTTACCATGACAAAAAAGTTGCGCGTAAAAATGTTTTTGATGCCCATTGACTGTAATACATTTGGACAAGTCACAGAGACAAAAAAGTCGCCAAGACCAAATTGTTGTGTAAAAATGGTCGAACATACAAATTATTTTTGATGCCCATTGACATATATAAAACATACTGTAAGGCAATTAAGAATACTATGGGTAAAAGCATGTATGGGGACTGAATAATGAAGTCAGTGAAAAAGCCCTGTTTTAAGTGTTAAAGGAGAACTAAAGATATAACCACTGGGTAAGGGGGATGCCAAAATGTTAGGCACCCCCAAGTTATTATAATCACTTACCTGATACTTCAGGCCGGTACTCCTGCAGAAAACTGCACTGGCCGGGGTATTTCTTCTTTCTTGTTTTCTGTGGGCCTGGGCAGGCACGTACCACAGTAGATGAAAAAACCTGGCTTTTTGTGTCTAAGCTCGGCTTTCACTCTACTGCCCATGCCATAGCCTGGACTGGAACGAAGAGAAGACGGAAGAAGGGGAACATACCCCGGCCTGGCACAGTTTTTAGCAAATAGTCAGTAAAAAAGTATTATTATTATATTAAGCATCTTATTAAGAGCAATAAATAGTCTCCAGTAATGCTCAGGGTTGGATTGGAGTGTACGAGGCCCACTGTGGCTGCTGCCTCAGGGCTCCCAGACCCCCCTCTGGGCCGACGTCCACCTGCTCATCCACCTCCAGCCCCCTCCCTTCTGTTTGTGTTCACCTTATACTTATACATACTGTATGTATATGTAAAGATGAGGAAGATACCGTAGCCTGGTGCAGTTATTAAGAAATTGTCACTAAAAAAGTATTATTATATAAAACATCTAACGGAGAGCAATAACCAATGTTCAGTAATGCTCAGGGTTGGACTGGGGCCCACTGGGACTGTTACCCCAGGGCCCCCATACCCCCTCTAGAGCCCTGCCACCCACTCACTCATCCACCACCTGCCCGCTTACCACTACCAGCCCCTTTCCCCCCCCAGCGCACCTTTGCACCTTATATTTGCTTAGACTGCAATCTGTGGAGGGAGGGCAGCGGGGTAATGATAGTGGAGGGTAGGCGGGGATTGGGTCTGGGTCGGCAGTGCCCCACAAGGGTGAGGGCCCACTGTTTTTTCCTGGGGGCTGTCCATGATAATTTGGAATCTGAGCTGCAGACTCTAAGGGGTGAACTTGCAGCACTGAGAGCATCGGCAAACGAGGGGAATGACAGGAGGCTCGCAGAGCAACCACTGGCAGGGGCTAGTGGAGTGGGGGGAGGAGAAGGGGCAGTGGAGGCTAATGAGGGAGGAAGGTTTGTGACAGTCAAGAGGGGAAGTAGGGGACAGAAGAGTAGGGGGGGCTGGTCCACAGTTTGTCCAAAACAGCAAATTCGCCGTTTTGGCTGAAGATGCTGGGGAGGAAAACTCCGAACTGGCGTGTATGGAGCAGGCTGACTCTCGGAGCACCCCGGGAGGCAGTGGCTCTAATACGGGTGGTGGGGGGAGTGCAAGGAAGGAAAGGCAAGTTCTAGTTATAGGGGATTCAATTATTAGAAAGGTGGATAGGGTAATCTGTCGCAAGGCCCCTACATGCCGAACAGTCTGCTGCTTGCCTGGTGCTTGCTTTTTTTATAAGGACTGTGATTTCAGATTAACCGTTTTAACCACTGCTAAACACAGCACAGTTCTGAATCACTTGGAGAAGTACAGTTGCCTATGTACTTAATGTATCAATAGTTATTTGAATATTAACATTGTCTATGCAGATGCTATTGATTTTATATTCTGGTCAACGTAGCAAAAAGACAATCATATAAACAAAAAGATAATCATATAAACAACTTTACCAGCCTAGCACTCATTTTTTAAGTTGATATAATGCATTTAGAGACACACCATTATGACCAAAGGTTGATCTATAACCACTGCTAAGAGTTTAGCACCACTATTTTACAGTTCAGCATCCTTGACTGAAATGATGTTAAAATGTATATTTTGACCTTGCATACTGTCATATGAAAATGTTTGGGAACCCCTCTCAGCCTGCATAATAATTTACTCCACTTTCAACAAAAAAGATAACAGTGGTATGTCTTTCATTTCCCAGGAACATCTGAGTACGAGGGTATTTTCTGAACAAAGATTTTTAGTGAAGCAGTTTTCAGTTGTATGGAATTAAATAAAATGTGAAAAACTGTCTGTGCAAAAAATGTAATTTTGCTAATTTGAATGCATGTAACTGCTCAATACTGATTACTGGCAACACCAAATTGATTGGATTAGCTTGTTAAGCCTTGAACTTCATAGGCAGGTGTGTCCAATCATGAGAAAAGATATTTAACGTGGCCAGCAAGCAAGTTGTGCTTCTGTCTGACTCTCTTATGAAGAACATCTCCTCTGCACAAAGAACATCTGTATGGCAGGGTGATGAGAAAGAAGCCCTTTTTGCACTCACGCCACAAACAAAGTCGCTTGTTGTATGTAAAAGCTCATTTAGACAAGTCACAGTAATTTTGGAGCAAAGTGCTTTGGGCTGATGAGACAAAAATTTAGTTATTTGGTCATAACAAAGAACTCTTTGCATGGCGGAAGAAGAACACCACATTCCAAGAAAAACACCTGCTACCTACTGTCAAATTTGGTGGAGGTCCCATCATGCTGTGGGGCTGTGGGGCTAGTTCAGGGACTGGGGCACTTGTTAAAGTTGAGAGTCGGATGAATTCAACCCAATATCAACAAATTCTTCAGGATAATGTTCAAGCAACAGTCACAAAGTTGAAGTTACGCAGGGGTTGGATATTCCAACAAGACAATGACCCTAAACACACTTGGAAATCTACAAAGGCATTTATGCAGAGGGAGAAGTACAATATTCTGGAATGGCCGTCACAGTCCCCCGACTTGAATATCATTGAAAATCTATGGGATGATTTGAAGCAGGCTGTCCATACTCAGCAGCCATCAAATTTAACTGAACTGGAAAGATTTTGTATGGACGAATGGTCAAAAATACTGGCATCCAGAATCCAGACACATCTAGATGTCTAGAGGCTGTTACATTTGCAAAAGGAGGCTCAACTAATTATTGATGTAATACTACTATTTCCATAAGGCATGTTATATATTAAAAGGAAGTTTCTTCTTTAAAAGCTCAGCCAGTGATAAACAAAACTCCAAAGAATTAAGATTGGTTCCCAAACTTTTTGATATGACTGTATACCTAACATATACACATTCTGAACTCCTTACCACTTAGTGTAGCTTGGGCTTAATTAAAATATGTAAAAGCTATAAAGAATAAATATAAGACATTTTGATTTATTTATAATTACTACAAAAAGTGTCATATCTAAGGAAAAAGACTGATAAATGTTACTGTACTGGTGAAAAGGGGATGATTCATAATTTTCTGCAGAGCTGGGTACTGCTTCTTGTTAGGAAGGGAGGAATGTAAATGCCTCTGTCTATGGCACTATATACAATTAGTCACACTCTTCTTCTAACTGAATGATATTATATATAATTGCTTTTCTATGCCAGACATTTTCCCACAGCAGAACCATAATAAATCAGATGTTTTGCACATATCTTTTTTTTGGGAGGGGGCAAAGGCATGTTTTCTGCTTTATTTTAAAGTTTTAAATTGATTTTTTTGGTTTAAATGGCATGCTAAAAAAATTGAATGTAACCATACATATGGCTGTAATTTTGTCTGTGCTTGCCAATTATTTGAACACAGATAAGGAAATTTATTGAGTTTAACCAAAATCCAGTTATACTAAAGGGCAGAAAAAACAACTTAATTTGTTGCAAGACATTTTGCTATGATGGAAATGGGTTTACTGTAATTCTAAACCAAACTCACTTTGGCTGATGGTTTTTTAGCCAATGGTCGATTTGCCACCTAAAACCTGGCAAATTACTGTATAAGTCAATGGAAGAGATCCAGGGATCAATTTGGTGATGTTGGAGTTTTTTAAATTCTAATTGAGTTTTTATAATTCGAATCAAATTTGATTTGTTTTTGGGTCATTTAAATTTGTTCGAGTTTACAAAATTTGCTTTTATTAATAAATTTTGACTAGTCGAGTTTCGAATTTATGGGAGTTTAGGGGAGTTTAAAAAAACATGAATTCGAAATTCGACCCTTGATTAAAGTGCCTCCCCATATAGCTCAAATTTTTTTTAAAAAAAATAGGAAAACCAGAAATTTTTAGAGATTCGTGGAAAAAATTTAAATTTGATTGTGTAAAAACCATGAAACACTGTAATACAAAACTTCTCCAAGAAAAAGCAGTCGAGGTCCCATAGAAGTCAATAGGAACTGCACTGATCCTATCAGACTTTTTCTATAGCCATCCAGACTTTCAGAGGTTTTCAGATTTTTTTTGTCCGTAATTATCTTAAAAACTCAAATTTGTAGAGATATTCGTATTTTATTGGCACTTTTTTCCATTTGTGCATTTTATATTCTGATCTTTTCACAACTTTCACGGCATTTGTGATTTTAAAGAAATAGAATTTAATCATAGTTTCAAAAAGATCTAATACTTCTAAAATTCGACCTTCACTAAATTGGCCTCCCGATAGGGTTAATTTATCAAAGAGTGAGTTCCGCCACTAGAGTGAAATTCCGCAGCTCTCAATTCATTTCTATGGGATTTTGAAAGGCGTATTTATCAATGGGTGAAAGTGAAAGTTCACCCTTTGATAAATACGCCTATAAAAATCCTATAGAAATTAATGGAGAGTGGCGGAATTTCACTCTAGTGGCGGAACATCACTATTAACTTCACTCTTTGATAAATATACCCCTATGAGGGAGTTAAAGGGATACTGTCATGGGAAAACATGTTTTTTTTTTTTTAAATGCATCAGTTAATAGTGCTGCTCCAGCAGAATTCTGCACTGAAATCCATATTCAATTTTGAAATGTGACATGGGGCTAGACATATTGTCACTTTCCCAGCTGCCTCCAGTCATGTGACTTGTGCTCTGATAAACTTCAATCACTCTTTACTGTTGTGCTGCAAGTTGGAGTGATATCACCCCCCCCCCCAGCAGCCTAACAACAGAACAATGGGAAGGTAACAAGATAGCAGCTCCCTAACACAAGATAACAGCTGCCTGGTATAGTAACTTAATAGTAAAAGCCAAGTCCCACTGAGACTGATTCAGTTACATTAAGTAGGAGAAATAACAGCCTGCCAGAAATTAATTCCATCCTAAAGTGCAGGCACAAGTCACATGACTAGGGCAGCTGGGAAACTGACAAAATGTCTCGCCCCATGTTAGATTTCAAAATTGAATAAAAATTGTGGTTTATGCTCTTTTGAGAATTGGATTTCAGTGCAGAATTCTATTAACTGATGTGTTTCGGAAAAAACATGTTTTTCCATGACAGTATCCCTTTAAGCTACAGTAGCTGCATTAATATATAGGTATAGGTCCCACTTTCTTGTATGTTCGATGTATTCTGATTGCTCAACATGCCAGTATGCAGTATACAGGAAAGTTTTCCAATACTCATAATCAGGTTACAGTCTGGCTTTGATAATGTTATAATGAGTATATAAACAATAAAAATCCATTTACCGAAAAAGCTTCCTTTTTTCAATAGTTGCTAACTTTCATATCTCTTGCCTGTTTTCACTTTGGTCCGACCCTTGTTCAGCCATGATGAGTTTTCCAGTCAAATGGCTGCTTGCAAGGTTTTTTTTCCTGTAACATAAGATGGACGTAGCTGCAGCTTAACACGTTTTCATTACAAAGACTCGCATGCTGCCAACTGCTCTATGGCACATCCTCATATTTCCATGAATGAATATGCAATGAGACTGCAATAATTTAAAGCACATATTTAAAATGTGTGCTAAGTCCATTTGGCACCATCAGTTGGCTTTTCTCTGTAGAAGGTGTCTTCATAAAACTGAGAACATTTTAAAATGAATAAAATACCACTTTCTAGGCCAAAGCCTCTTACAGCCCCAGATAATAACTACTCAAGAGAGTTCTTCTGGCATGCCGTCTTGTGAAAAGCTCTAAATATTCTTACCTCATTGTTATTTATATATGTTATAGGAACATTTCCATTTAGTGAATGCATGCTGTCTATGATCTTTCCCCTCTGGGTCAGATATTTTATTGAAAAAATAGATATTCTTTATAAATATGACAATACAGCTTTGCATTCTTTAAATGTTTTCTATGGTCCTACTATCCTTCCAAAAGTAGAATATTGGTAAAAACATTTTAAATATATTTGTGGTAGTCTATGTTAACAATTCTGAAATATATCCCCCATACAGTACCAGCTTATTCCTATCTGACAGTTCAACGAGTGCAATTTACTGTGCTACTGAAACACCCTTTCCCTTATGTATAACACTATGTATTAGTTTGTGAGGCTTGGCTATAGTCACTTATTTACTACAATATTGCTAAATTACGTTGAAAATCATACATATCTATTTGGTGTGCTAAACTGAACCAGACAAGAATTATGCCTGCTGTAAAGAAGCACTAGTTTTGAGCAAGATTTTTCTACGTTCACTTTGGGACTCTATGTTGAAATTTCAAGTGCATTTTCTATGAAGCAGTGTAAGGGCAATGCTTACTTCAAAGTGCTGCATGCCATAATTATGGACAGCCTCCCTCTAAATCTGTGCACAATGTTGGGGTAAACTCTTAGGGCTATATGATGTGACATTTTTACGAAGCATTGTTACGAAAATTTCATCATGGTAAAAATCACCAAATAAGCATTAATATGGAAAACAAATGAATAAACCTGGCGCTATTATGAAATTTCTATCCAGAATGCTCGGGACTTGGGGTTTTCCGGATAAGGATTCTTTCTGTAATTTGGATCTCTATACCTTAAGTCTACCAACAAAAATTATTTAAACATTAAATGAACCCAATATGATTGTTTTGCCACCAATAAGCATTAATTATATCTTAGTGTCGATCAAATACAAGGTACTGTTTTATTATTACATAGAAAAAGGAAATCATTTTTAAAAATCTAAATTTTTTATTAAAATGAAGTCTTTTGGAATTGACCTTCAAATAATTCAATCTTTCTGGATAACGGGTTTCTGGATAATGGACCCATAACTGTACCACTATTTTTTAGTTCAGGGCCCCGTATTAATTGTAAGGTGTTTTGGTGCAAGTCATTACATAAGTCATTACTGATATAAACATACAGTTCTCAATTAATTATGTGTCACTATTCCATGTCTCATTATTTTGTATGGAGAAAGCCCAGATAGACATAGGGGCAAATTCACTATCCGGTGAAAATTCGCCAGCGATGGCTTCACGCACATTGCAACACTTCGCCTGGACAATGCTAATTCACGAAGATCTGAAGTTGCATACAGGTTAACAAACTCTGGTGAAGTTGCGCTAGTGAAAATACGCCAGCAGTTTAAAGTTACGCTAGCGTTGGCTAATTTGCATACGGCGTGCAGTTAAAATACAATGGCCGTATATACTGCAGCAAATACATTACACTACACAAGGCCAGGGAACCTTAATAAAATTATATAGAGGTGTTATATTGGCCCACAGTTTAGTTTAGGTGCCATATGTTATCAAATGTAGGAGGGAACCCCAAAAAAAAATTCGATCTTTTTCAGCCTATCACCCTGAAAAAAGGAAAAGACGCCAGCGTTTTTTGGGACTGCTGTTCAACTTTTTTTTGAGGAACTCCTATCTACTCCTGGTCTGAGGTGGTGAAGGCAAGTCTAGCAATAGAGGTAACGATCAGTAAAATAAAAACGTAATGAATTTGCGGAAATTTACCTGGCATAAGAGTGTGAAGTTGCACCAGAGTCTATCTCCTTGGTGAAATTACGCCAGTGACGTTAGTAAATCGGCAAAGTGCCAAAATGACGTCACGCTGGTGAATTTTCGCCAGTGTTAGCCACTTTGCCCTTTACTAAATTTCCCCCATAATGTTTAGGGAAAGTAGAACAAATCGTGGGAAATTTAGACTGGCTGATATACAGTATGAGTGTTTCTATTTTCCAAAGGAATTTTTGCATAAGTAATAACACGGTGTAAAACCACCACGTGTGACATAGCCCTTTGTGTTGGACCATTAAACAAGACATTGCTGAACTAAGCACACCCCACTTTTCTGATTTAGCGCTGCATAGTGATTGCCAAAGGCACTGATCACATGCTTGTCCAATGATGAAAATGGGTGGCTCTAAATGGAAGGAATAGACCAGCTATAGTCCAGTGGAACAGTATTTTGGAACCTATAAAGGGTATATTAAATATTGCTATTAAAAACCCTCCCTTCCATTCATTTTCAGTTATACTTTGGGTAAAAGTCCTGTAAAATTGGAAGTTAATGGATTCTGCCAGTGTTGAAAACTCATGCTTTAATACCCTTGCTACTGAAGAATCTTATTTTGTCAAGAAATACAACAAAGTGGAACAAGTAAAGACTGAAAAAGAGTTTTGTTTAAATAACTGAAGGCAGAACAAATAAGGTAACGCAAATGATAAGATTACTCTTTCTTTGAAATAATTGTGACTCACGACAGGTAATATAGATACATAATGATATAGCTGTACAGAAAACTAGGGTATGGAGTACAAAGCATTTTTGATCAGCTTCTTTTTTGACTGCAGCAGTCCACTTAATGTACAATGCAAGGGGAAGTGCTGTGAATAGCTCTTGACCTCCAACCGTAGCCAGAAACTTTGCACTAGCTATGCTCAGTAGTGAGTGATCAAAGTTCAGTGGTATTCAGGCTTTTAAAGGGAAACTATACCCCCGAACAATGTAGGTCTCTATAAAAATATATTGCATAAAACAGCTCATATGTAAAACCCTGCTTCATGTAAATAAACCATTTTCATAATAACATAATTTTATAGTAATATGTGCCATTGGGTAATTCTAAATAGAAAATTACCATTTTAAAATGGGATCCTAGGATTCACGGTGCACACAAACAAACCAAACAAATTATACATGTTTAGTTAGATGAGCCAATTAACAGACAGAGTTGTGTCTTTTGCTTCCACACTTCTTCCTGTTACAGTTAGAGCTGTAGTATTTCTGGTCAGGTGATCTCTGAGGCAGCACACAGACCATCACAAAATGGTGGTTCAAGGCAAGAGATACAAAAGGGCAATATTTATTTAAATATATATTCCAGTTTGTTAAGATTCTTTAATATGCCACTAGTTTGATATAAATTATCTGTTGCTTAAGTATTCATTTTGGGGGAATAGTTGTCATTTAACTTGTAGCAAAACAATCACTCCCCCTCAAATCCATTTTCAGGATGACATTAAAAAAATCCAGTTACAATGTCAAAAAACATTTATATATTTGAGTTTAAATGAACATCGCCTATTCATAAAGTCAGTTTTAAATAGGTGAATAATGGGAAGCACTCAGTAGGATAATGCTAGGAATGTGTTTGTGGACAATATAATTTGGGTTTAACCATTTCAACAAGTAGAATGCAATCTCCATTTTGGTTAACTAAGCTTAAGGGTAAGGGTGCACGCTAAGGACAGAGACACACACGAAGATTTGTGGAGATTTAGTCACCCGGCAGGATGGTACACTTTATTTTAACCAATACAATTTTGCAATAACTAGATGGGGAGTCACCAGTGGGAGTGCTTCGTTTTCTAAAGTGGCCCGAAGTTTCCTCTGAAGTCACCCAAAGTTTCCTCTTACGGCAACTTCAGGCGACTTCAGAAAACGAAGCTCTCTGAGTTCCATCCCGTCGGCGATTTAGATTCTAGCCAGCAGGAAGGGTTTTCGGGGAGATTAGTTGCCCAAAGAAGAGGCGATTTGTCGCTGGGTGACTAAATCTCCCCGAATCTTTACGTGTGTCTCTGCCCTTAAGGTATCTTTTTTTTCTAGATAACTCCAAAAACCATCTAGTCATTGCAAAATTGCATTGGTTAAAAACAACTTTTAACTTCCTTATTATTAGTTAAAAATCTTGGTTTCTGCAATGTAGAAGTGCTTCTAGAACAGAAATCACTTGCTGTGTAAGAATATACAGACAATACTAATATAATAATACAAAAAAAACAATAAATATGCACATTTTTATAAAAATGATTTACTGATTTTCATGTATCCGGAGAATGGTGTTGTGAGTGTTATAAATGCAATTACATTTTTACACGTTAATCTGCAATTTTGTGAAATGTGAAAAAAATTATTTCCAAGTTCAGAGAAGGGGGCAGACTTTCCGTTTACTGAAGAACAGACAGAAATAAAATGAAAATGGTTAATGCAGACCTAATCATTTACATCATGATTGGACAGGAGTATGTTGGGGGGGGGTAATTGGGAGGCAGCAACTATGCATAATCATAATTACATTTACAATACAGTATGTTGGTGCTTTGACTATGATCCTATGTGCATAAGGTTCTAAATCCTTATAGCTTTCTCTAGGGGCCTTTTATTATATAGAACTGAACCACCTTCCTTAAAGTACTCACACTTAACCAAACTAGGACCAGACAGTACAACCAAAAGTCTAGAGAAAACTAGATTGGGAAACCTAGATTTTGTGCTTCTCCGTCCACTGACCCTGTCCTCTTCCCACTCAAACAATGTAGATAAATATTAGCATATACAGTATACATGTGTAAAAAACAATTATTCCAAAGATATAAAAATAACTCAGGCCCAAAGCATTGGGCATCATTATTTTATTTTTCCCAAGATGAATTCAATGTAAACAGTATTGTGATTCACAGAAAAACTTGAACCTAAAATGGTCCTTTTGCTGAAACCATTATCCTTCGCATTAGTACAGGTCATTGCTGTTGTATAATACCATTTGGTTGGTTTCTATGTTGGAACTAGTGAATACACTATAAAAGAGCTTTAAAAGTTGCATGTTTGTTTAGTCATACTATATGGATGCAAGAGATTGATTATACATTCTAAGTGCTTAATTGCCTCCTGTCATGTTACTGTCTTTGCAGTCATTTAGAACGGCACTTAGTCTTTTTCTCCTACGCAGAGCATTCTTGAGCGAACATGTAAAGAACAAAGAAGAATGGCACATTAATAAAAGCTATTATTAAAACTTGCATATGGACAACCCCTTTTAAATTCAATGACAGATAATAAGTGTATCCAAACCCCTAAGGCCATAAAAGAATGGCTGTTTATGCTCCATTTCTAAATTAAAAACCCATTTCCCTTAAAGAATCTCTGTATGCATGGGCTCGAGGCACAAATCTATTATCCAAATGAATATGTAACTAGAGAGAACTATCATCAGGAAAAGTATTTTATATATGCAATGTTTTACTTTTACTGAGATTTCATTTCATATGCATTCATTGATGTTTTGTGTTTATCTAATTTAATATTACACTATTAAGCAGTGCCGTTTAATTTTTTTACTAGTCAAGTAATCCAATTCTACAAAAAAAATTCAAAAAAATGCTGTATCCTTGTTTTTGTTCTAATATATCCTTAACCCTCTCACTTTTCTCATCTAAATACATAATTAAATATTGACGTTATCATAACATAATAGCAATTACCCTGACCCTAAATTTGGTATTGTGGTATTCCGGATGAAGGAATTGATATAGATAAATGGAGATTCCCCAAGAATCTCAGCAATTTGTGAGTTTCCATGCAGAGTCACAAACCAGCTATAGCCAATTAACCTCTGCATAGGTGGCTAATAACGCCCAATTTACTAGGATTCATGGAGAGTTTGATATTTTTTACAAAACAGAAGCTAGTTCCAGACAAATTATGGACAAAATACAAGAAAGGTGCTGTGTCACCTGATCACCACTTTATTCTGCTAAAAGTAATGATGCAGAGTATCCCAAATCATAAATTACTGCAATGAGAAGCAGCATGATTATCTCTAGCTTGGCCAATAGTCACCAAACACAGGCACTGGTTTATTTCTGTAATCTGTAGCAATGTGAGAAAATACAGACTATAAATTAAAGGTTATGCCTTGCAATTTTAAAACATGTAAACTGTAAACATGTAAACTAAAGCTTTGAGTATGCTGTATATTTTATTTTTCAATTAACATAAGAAGTATTGTTATTGTATTTGTATTTTTATCACTTATTTTTATCTGCATATTCTGCTTCAAGTCAGATTATGACTATAAGGGGCCAGCCACACCAGAGAAGACATTTCAATATTTATCTTAACATATTATTTATAACTGTTCCATAAATGAAAACAATACAGACACAAGAATGTGCCAATATTACTAAAAAGAATGGGGCAATTAACAAACCTCCAAGCTGCCTCAGGCCCAGTGCTACATAAGCCAGCACATAAATATTACTTGATGTCCCTGTCTTGGAGAGCTGGCTTTGTCAGTCATGCTGGGCTGCAGGCAGCACAATCCTTCAATGGGATGAAGTACTTAGATTGTAAGCTCTGTTGAAGAGAACCCACTTCACCTTTTATATCTGTTAATGGTCCCTATGTATGTAATTCTGTATTTTCTTAGCATAAACCTATTTATTTCACAGCACTGCGGAGTATGTTGGCACTCTAAAAAAATGCATGATGATAATAATAATAATGCTGTTTATAATTGTACTCCAGTCTATGGAAGGATGATACCCAGCCCAGCAAGACCAAAGGATGGAGGAAGAGTTCTAAAGCTCTCTCCCCCATCGTTATACAGCACACATTGTTTTTATTAATACTGACAGATAGGGGCAAAAAATTAGAATTTTGAGCTACTTTAGTGTACTTCGACTAGGGAATAGTCCAAATTAGATTTGAATTTGGATGATTCCCTAGTCGAAGTACACTAAAGTAGCTAAATTTATCATGTACTGTCTCTTTAAAACTTCGACCATTCGTCATATAAAAAATAAATTTTGTTTGTTTTTTTTTTTATTCGAATTTCGAAGTTATGGTAGTTCAAAAAACTCCCATTACTTCGAAATTCAACCTTTGATAAATCTGCCCCATACAGTACCTATAGATTTTCATAGGAATCTTGTTTGCATATTCATGAACTGCACCCAAAAGCCCTACAAACAATTATTTTCATCTAAACATATCATGCCATATCTGAAATGGTGTCAGAAATGGTGGACTGATTTATTAATACTACTAACTATTAAAGGTCAACTGAAAAATCTAGTATTAAAAAGGTGTATTGCTAAAGATAGAGACTTTTATCAATATATTTGTGGGGTTTTTTAATGGCATGTTGAGACTATTTAAATCAAAGTTGGCAGACAGCATTTCTTTTACATAAGAATTCAATTGACTTTTTTCAAATTCTCCTGCAGTTACTGGTCCTTTAAGAAGTATATGATGACTAGTGCTTTTATCAAAATCATTTTTTTAAAGTGTTTAGCAAAGCTTTCAGTGCATGTTTGCCACTTTGTGGCTGAATGACAAGTTTAGTAAAAAAAACTTAATCTTTCAAATTATATCAATTAATTCAAAATAATATAATACAGGTTTGGGACCTGTTATCCAGAATGCTCGGAACCTGGGATATTCCAGATAAGGGATGTTTCTGTAATTTGGATCTCCATATCTCAAGTTCACTTAAAATAATTGAGATTTAAATAAACCCAATAGGATTGGTTTGCTTCTAATAAGGATTAATTGCATCTTAGTTTGGATCAAGTACAAGGTACTGTTTTATTATTACAGAGAAAAAGAAATTATTATTTAAACTTTGAGTTATTTGATTATAATGGAGTCTATGGGGCAGATTCACTAAGCGCTGAATTTGCGCAACACTTCGTCAGCCGTAGATTCGCCAGGACAACGCTAATTCACTAAAATCCAAAGTTGCGTCCAGGGCGCCAAGCGCTGGCAAAGTAGCGCTAGTGTTACTCCGGCAAGCGAAACGAAGTTGCGCTAGCGTTGTCTAATTTGCATACGGCGGGAAGTTAAAGTTGAACGGACGAAAATGTTGCAGCCAATACATTACACTACACAAGCCCGCAAAACCTTAATAAAATAAAATATAGTTGTTATATTGCTTTACACATGATCCCAGTTTATAGTTTATGTGCCATATGTTAGGAAATGTAGGGGGGAAGCCAGGTAACCCAGAAAAAAATTACGATCTTTTGCAGCCTATCACCCTGAAAAATGAAAAGTCGCCAGCATTTTTTGGGAAATTTTCAACTATTTTTTGAGGAACTCCTATCTACTCTATTGCACTTCGCCAGGTGGCGAAGGCAAGTCTGGCGCAAGAGGTAACGTTCAGTAAAATCGGCATCTTAGTGAATTTGCGTAGTTACATCCCTTCACCAGACTGCAACTTCGCCAGGAGTAAGGGAGTGAATTACCGCTAGAGTCTATCTCCTTCGCTAGCGAAGTTACGCCTGTGTCCGTTAGTAAATCGAAATGACGTGACGCTGGCGAATTGTCGCTAACGTTAGTCACTTCGTACTTTAGTGAATCTGCCCCTATGGGAGGTGGCCTTCCCGTCATGCTGAACTTTCTGAATAACAGATCCATTACAATTAATTATCAGATCCATTACAAGATGATAATAAATAGAAATTATATTGTCCTCTTGATCAGGCTGTAGGCACTTATTAACACTTATCTATTGCTTCTTTTTGCTGTAACTGCTGGGTAAATGGATAAAACATTTTAAGCCAGTATAAGAAAGTTACTAAGTTTAATAAAAAGGTTTTTTATGATATGTGTTTTTAATCATTTAGCCACGTCTTTGCTTATTTTTCATGAGCATATTACTGATCCAGGATGTGGTCTTGGAGCAATCTCTTTATGTGCATTTCTGGTTAATTCTTCTTCACTGTTAGTTTATCAATAAAATCACCAGATGTGATTTCACTCAGTATAGAAAGAAATACTTTCCTTTAAAAGCCTGTTTTATACACGATTTAACTTATACAATGTATTTTTCATTGTTCTATTACATACCATAAAACCAATAGTGATTCTGCTATGTAAGGAAATGGTCACAGTATCAAAACTTTACAATCCATTCTGTCATTTATGTGATACTTTGCCTGATGATCCCTCACTATTAAATCTTCTTTATTTCCATCTTACAAATATGTGATGCTGTTTTATCTTTTTTAGAGCATAAGATATGTATAAAAACTATGCAAATATAACTGCCCTCTACTGGTATTTTGGAATATTCTATTAAATTTATTAAAAGCAAAATATGATTGTACTTTCTCTATTTTGGAATAATTTTCCCCTTTTTTAGAGTAACTATATGAGTATTTGTTTAAACAAAGAAAGTACTTCTTTGAGTGATGCAAATTCTTATCATCTATAAAGTGTGTTGTCTACTACAGCTGTATAATTTTTTGGGAAAAAATTAAAAACCTCTATAAAAATGTAATTAAATGCATTTAGTGTTTAATATATAGTCAGGATAAGTTTGCAAGTAGTGTACACAATATAATTAGAACCCCTTACAATAGCATAAGATATAATTAAATATTATTTTTTTACTAGTTTGTTTGTCACGTTGTATAGGGCTGCTATACATTTTTCTGTGCACATCTGGATCACAAATAATCATTTGGGGGTATTTACTTAAACTTTAATTGATCTAATTTTTTTTTTATCAAAACAAAGTCGACTTAACTCCCATCCACAAATTTAACTCATTTATCAAATATCAGCTCAAAAAAGTCAGTTTGGGAAAAGTCTTGACAAAATCCTGCAACAATTTGAATTGTACAACTTTATTTGATGCTGGCATCGTCTGTTTTTTTCAAGTTGTCGCCTGAATTTTTCGGATTATCATATGAAAACAAGCACAGATCACGATTTCAAGACTTCTACATGACCTTGATAATGTATTAGATGAAGTATTTTTGGATTTGAATTTTTAGCAGCATTGGAGTATAATAATAAACACAAATCCTGGCGCTATAATAGAAAGTCTCCCAGTTCACAATTTATGGCCACAATTCCTGGTATGTACATATTCTAGGTTAAGGACTCGCTCACCGTTCAAAATTTGTGGCCCGGGTGCCCCCTGCCCCGGACCCCACATTTGGAGCGGTACAAACTCCCCTCACATCAAGTTCAACAAGAAATCTTACCCAGGATGTGCTGTGACCCAGGTGCTGCCGCCCTGAGTCCGTCACCAAGGAAAACGTATCCACAACTTGCAGAGTATTGGTTGGACAGCGCACTCCAGGGCAAAAAAAAAAACTCGACCAGAAAAAATCAAAGCTTCAAAAATAGGCCCCCTAGCCTTCCATGGCACTGAGGAACTAATATATATGCTTAGAGTTTTGGTGACCATTCACCAGCCAATCAATCTGTAAGCATTAAAATGAAAATAATTACAACTATGTTTTCTCAGAACTTATCACAAAACTTTTCAAATGGTTTTGAAACAAAACAGATTTTATCACACGCCTTCCTCAATCAACATTATTCTCATTAGACAAACCACAGAAGCCATATGATTGTGGTAGAAAGGGACAGAGAAAATTTATTTGAATTCTTCCAAATTAAACCAGATGATGAACATCTTTTTTTTTTTTCTTTTGTTTGTAAAATCAGTGTGATCATAAATTATCTTCTTTTCATATTGCAACACAAATGTACCTAATTGGGAATAAGTTCTTAAAATGGTATGAATTTCAAGCATAAACCAGTTTTATGAATTTGGCATCTGCCAGTAAGGTTCTGAAGTCTTTATATAGTAATATAGTTCACCTTCACTTCACTGCATTACACTTTGAAGAGCTGAGACATAAAAAACAAAAAAACACCTTAATAGAAACAATGAGTAAAACTCTTAATTTCGTTTACTTTTGCCTTACAATGAAGTGTTATCTTGTGTGAGGTAATATAGTTTTAGAAAGAAATGTTTTCTGAAAAAGTTACTGTATGGGGGACTTAATTTCCTTTTTTCTAAAGTGACTTGTCTTCATTTTTGGGAGGGAGTTTAGACAAAGCAGGATCAATAACCATTTACATGAAAGGAATTTATGTATGTATATATACTATTATTTATATAGCGCTACTAATGTGCGCGGCATTGAACAGCAAAAACTTTTATAGAAAAAAACAGGGATCAATGCAATAATAAATACAAAGAATGGTTACATTAAAGATTAAGAGCTAAGGGGCAGATTTATCAAAGGTCGAAGTTTGAAGTTAAAAAAACTTCGAACTTCTAATTCAAAAAGACCAACCGAATGGTGTTTGAAGTTTTTTGGGGTCGACGTGGGCCTACTTCGAATCATACGATTCGACGTAGCGCTACTTCGATTCAAGGTTTTTTTAACTTCGACCTTCGATCTCTCAAACTCCCCCAATTGCCTCCATACAGGTTCTAGGAGGTCCCCCATAGGCTAAAACAGCACTTCAGCAGCATTTAGGTGGCTAATGGTAGAAGTCGACGTTTTAAAGAGACAGTATTTCAAAAAAATTCGACCTATGAATTTTTTTCAACTTCGAATCGAAGTATGACTATTCCCTAGTCGAAGTAAACAAAAAATATTTTGAAACCTGAAGTTTTTCACTTCGAAACTTCACCCTGACCTTTGATAAATTGGCCCCTTAAGTTAGAAAAACTTGGTGATCGAAGTTTTTTGGGGTCGAAGTAGGCTTACTTCGAATCGTACGATTTTAAGTAGCGCTACTTCGATTCAATGTTTTTTTTACCTTTTGATCTCTCGAATTTTGACGTTTTTTCAACTTCGAATCTAGTCGAAGTACACAAAAAATAGCTTGAAATTCAAAGTTTTTCACTTCGAAACTTCACCTCGCCCTTTGATAAATCTGCCCCTAAGTGTCGAAGAGAGGATAGAAATCCCGACCCATAAAGCTTACATTCTAAGTGGATGGGTAAGTTACAGACAGAAATATGAGGAAAGTAAGTGCTGCAGGTAACAGTGGGTTACACTGTGATATAAGTGCCAGTTCGAGTTCAGGTTTTATGCAAGTGCTCGAAAAGGTAGTCTTTAATAGTTTAGGTAGTTTAGTTCTGAAGAAACTGAGGGAGGATTCTTTCTAGAGAATTTCAGGAATAGCACTCCAAATGTAAGCAGCAGCAAGATCGAAAATGTTAAGGTGGGAACAGCAGTAGTAGTGGGGGAGTGCGACCAAACTCTGAGAGATGTCGGTCAGGAACGTATGGAGACACAATAGAAGAGATGTAGTCTGGTGCAGAGGAATGAAGGGCTTTTAAGGTTATGAGAATAACTTTGTAAGCACTTCTTTGTTCCATGGGATGCCATGATAAGAACTTCAGCAGAGGGGGGAGGGGCTGTACCATCTATGATGAGAGGAGGAGAAATCTTGCAGCAGTATTTACTACAGACTGCAATGGGGAGAGATTGGAGTTTGGGAGGACAATTAGTAGAGGGGTACAGTAGTCTAGATGGAACAGGATGAGAGCATGCATGAGAGTCTTAGCCATTGCTTGTCAAAGAAAGGGACTTTGGCAATATTGCATAAGAAAAAGTGTCAGGTTTTGACAGTGGTTCTAATATGGTCAGAGAGAGTGGAGTCAAAGATTAACCTCGGCCAGTGTATTAAGTTGACAGGGTTAATGAGGATGCCATCAATAGAGATAGTAAAGGGGAAAGCAGGATCAGGATTAGGTGGAAAGATGATTAGTTCAGTTTTTGTTAAGTTTAGTTCAGTATTTATGAATATTTTTGTTTATATAGCACTATATGCACTACACTACCACTTTGGAATTATTCTTTAAAATATGAAATACTGTTTTTAAGAGATTAATTACATTGTAATATTAACTTTTACTATGTACCATGAACAAAATCTCATCCGTAACCCAGAAATATTCTAAAATATTACCAATGCCTAGATCTAGAATACAGTAAATAAATGTATAATTTCTAATAGTTAAACATTCCCTAAAATGGCCATACATCTAATTTAAACACATGTATTATGAATGTTATATTGTTACACATTTTACACCTTTGATAGGGTATCAGAATTGATGTCTTTGATAAATGTTGTGATTTGCACAGTGTCCATATCATTAGCTTCACTATTGAGTTTTGTAAATTGAATAATACTCAATAAACTTTACACTATTTTAATATGTGAAATATATATACATATTTACCAACTTGGAATGTTCTTAATACTTTATCTAACATCTAGTTATTAAGGGTAGAATGTGATTTCATGGGTAGAATGTGATTTCATGCACCTTAATAAAACATTTGCTTTATTGTCAAAGGGTTGAAATCTATTCAGTGTAGCAAAGACAGTGGGAGACAGGTGTGGAGAAGGGTAGCAGTCAAGTGTGACAAATAGGATGACGTGACTAGGGGCAGGATGCAGGTGATTAAGAATTTAGAGGGAGGACGGGTCATTGTGAGAGTGAAGCTGATAAGATGCCCTCTTATCTTATGGACTGAAATAAGATGAAAGGAAACTAAATAGTAGCCTGACTGTTACCGTTCATAATATTCATTCAGTCCCCTCAAACATCTATCATTCTCTTTCTTACTGTCATGGGAAAAAAATTTTTTTTTCAAAATGAATCTGTTATTAGTGCTGCTCCAGCTGAATTCTGAACTGAAATCCATTTCTCAAAAGAGCAAACAGATTTTTTTTATATTCAATTTTGAAATCTGACATGGGGCTAGACATATTGTCAATTTGCCAGCTGCCCCAAGTCATGTGACTTGTGCTCTGATAAACTTCAATCACTCTTTACTGCTGTACTGCAAGTTGGAGTGATATCACCCCCCCTTTTCCCCCCAGCAGCTAAACAAAAGAACAATGGGAAGGTAACCAGATAACAGCTCCCTAACACAAGATAACAGCTGCCTGGTAGATCTAAGAACAACACTCAATAGTAAAAACCCATGTCTCACTGAGACACATTCAGTTACATTGAGAAGGAAAAACAGCAGCCTGCCAGAAAGCATTTCTCTCCTAAAGTGCAGGCACAAGTCACATGACCAGGGGCAGCTGGGAAATTGACAAAATGTCTAGCCCCATGTCAGATTTAAAAATTGAATATAAAAAAATCTGTTTGCCCTTTTGAGAAATGGATTTCAGTGCAGAATTCTGCTGGAGTAACACTATTAACTGATTCATTTTGAAAACAATCTTTTTTCCCATGACAGTATCCCTTTAAGCTGAAATGAGGGCCAAACGATCAGAACACATGGACGGCATGCAGGCTGTCAGGGCAAGAAACACATCAACAGGCCGATGGAGGACTCCATAAATGGGCAGATAAGATGCTGACTTAGGTCAATTCAGCAGTTTAAATCTAATATGGCCACTTTTACACTTTCTATCAATTTCATTTAATTATAACTAGAGCTTATTTATAACGTAGACTGTGTCTCTACTGAACTATGATGTATATAGGAAAAGGCAAAAACCTTATGACTTCAACAAATGATTGAACATGAACAAAGATTTCTGACTTCTGAGCTAGAAAAATAGGGTAGATCAGCACTAAAACTAAGAACTAAAAAAAAACAGTTCTGCATTTCATCTCAGTTAAATACACAGCATGTGGGGGTTTACACAGAGAAGAAACACAGGTTAAATGTCTGACATATTTTGTAACAGATTATGTTACATCATAGACCTGATGCCAAGCAATATAAATGTACCTATTCGAAGGGCTTTAGACTAATCCGGGTACATCGTTTAGCTGAAAAAGAGCTACTGGTGGGCATTTTTGTGAGTATATACACACTAAGACAAAACATGTTCAAATCCTCTATGTCAAACAACTAAAGGAGATAAAGTCAGAGGGAAGACAATCCAGATTCAGCTATGGTGTGGAAATTCCCACTAATCTGGCTACTGGAATTGTGCAATGCAATGTGAAACTTTTTATTATATTTAATTATATTTTTATTATTTTTTTTTCTAGAGTTACAACAAGATAATAATTATAATAATAATAATAACAACAACAATAATAATTATCATAATAATGTAATTTTTTTTACAGACACAACCACTACAACATCATAGCCAATTTATTTCACAACATTTACACATAAATTACATAAAGAATAGATTTTGGGGAAAAAAAGTTCTCCTGTACTGACCTAGGATACATCTATAAACATGAATCATATTGACACTAAAGTGTCTTTCTTCTAACTAAAACCATTCCAATCGCATAAACCATCCTTCATAAATTAGTTATAATTGAAGTCATACTCCTGAATTTTCTGAACTCCAGGTTTAACTGTGCCTGAAATGATACCCAAAAATAAAGCTGAGGCCAAAGCAGAGGTTGTCTGTTTGTATCTTACTCCGTACTTATTGTCTGGTAAAACTTAGATAGTTGGTATAAGCCATGCTGATTGTTTAAATTGCTTTATCGATAATGATGAGGAAATTATTCTATAGGATATGAATTTTAATAAAAAAAATATTAGAAATTCTCTAGCAAAAACTAAATTTAACCCCATAAATAAATAGTTTGTTTTGTGTTTTATGGCCACAGAAATAGAATGGCAAAACTGCACTAATATTATACCCCATGGTCACGAATCACCATGCCCCAGTTGTCACTTTGCACTGAATTTAACATACTACAGAAGGAGCTTTTGGAGAAACCAAAATGACAGATGCAAAAAAATGGAGAACCGAGGACACCTTTAAAAATGTCATAATCTACAAGACTTCCTAATGTAGAAGTTCACTTCTTAAAGGTACAGTTCAGTGTAAAAAGAAAAACGGAGTAAATAGATAGGCTGTGCAAAATGAAAAATGTTTCTAATATCGTTAGTTAGCCAAAAATGTAATCTATAAAGGCTGGAGTGACCTTAATAGCCAAAATCAAACTTCCTGCTTTTTAAGCTCTCTAACTCTGAGTTAGTCAGCGACTTTATGGGGGTCTACATGGGACATAACTGCAGTGAGTTTGCAATTGATACTCAGCATTCAGCTCAGGTTCAAAAGCAAACAGTTATGGCCCCCCTCAAGTCACTGATTGGTTACTAAACTTTTAAAACGGTAAATCTTTATTAGGAAATAACTTACCAAAACTCCATTTGCTCTCCTCTTCAGAAAAGGCGACATGGCAATGATCCATCTCCTCCCTGGCTATCTCCTATAACGAAAGCAGGGAGGAGAAATCAAGCAGCGTACGATGGATTGCCGGATCGCCTTTTCTAAAAGTTATTTCTTAATAACTTAGCGATTTAAAAGTTTAATTTGTCCTTGTGTTTTTTTTTCGTTCTATAAAGATTTTTTTTTTAAAAGATTGATGTTACTGGTCCTTTAATTCTATGTATGCATCTGCATCTCAAGTGCTCTCAGTTCTCACTGAGCACTAGCATTTATTTTGTGCTCTGGCATCATTAGAGAATTTTAGAAACATTTATGTAATGTTTGGTGCAGGTGTCTGATCTATGAGCCAGAACACCAATATTTAGAAAGCTCTGAAATAAGACTTTGCCAATTCCTATAGTATCCTTTTGCAACAAATGTCTTCATCTTTTACTGATTTTCCCTTTCTTTACAATTATATCACAACACCATATACAGTACTTTATGCAACACTATACTGAAAGCAACACAATACAACTTTTGTTTTATGCTAACATTTTTAAAACTTTGTACTCCTATTTCGGAAAAACCCTAATCTTTAAAACCCCAGGCCTCAAGCAACAGATCCTATACTGGTGAAAAGCATGGTTATGAAGAGGATAGCATTGCTGCCTTTCTCCACTGGGTTCCTAGGCTAGATTTCACTAGGGAACCATCTGCAATAAATTTGTATGTCTTCCCAGTGCTTGCAAGGGTGTGCTGCAACCTCCTCCCACACATGCAGGCAGGGTGTCTTTGATAAAATTGACCATTGTATGAGTGTAAGTGATAGAGGACCTTAGATTGTAAACTCAGCTGGCAGGGACTGATGTAAATGATAAACAATCTCTGCAGTAGGATCATTCCATGAGGGAAGTTCTACAGGCTATTGGTCATAGGAAATTCTTCTCTACAGGACATATATTCTTAGTAACATTACATAAATTACATTAATCATCAGTCTCTGGTACTACACCCTGGGTAACTTACATTTACCGCATGATATAGTGGAGGAACAATGTAACATAGTCACAACATCTGTACGCCAGACTCTACTCCCCAAAGTTCAATCTGTTTCTCCATAACTTTCCTCTATCTATCACAATTCTTATGCCACCTTACACAAAGGCAAACACCCAAGAGATTCCTCATAAATTTCAATAGAACGCTTTTAATACAAGTTACTTTGGTAAACATAAAACAAATCTAATGCAATTGAAGAGCTTTCCGGAGAACAAGAGGGTATCCTTTGAGATTACAAGAAGAGAAGTGTCATCTTAAAGTGTGAAAATGTTTTTATTTGTTCACTGACCTGTGAAGTTGTGCATTTTACTCCATGAAAAGCTGGCACTAGCAGATAAATTAGATTATTTTAAGAAAGGTTATAGGCCCTGTAGTCATACTTCAGGCATCAGTAATGCTTACTGTTCTGGTTGCCATTTGGAGTCAGGAAAGGTTTATCTAGAGCAGGGATCCCCAACCTTTACAACCTGTGAGCAACATTCAGAAGTAAAAGGAGTTGGGGAGCAACACTAGCATGAAAAATGTTCCTGGAGTACCAAATAAGGGCTGTGATTGGCCATTTAGTAGCCCCTATGTGGATTGTCAACCTACATTGAGGCTCTGTTTGGCAGTGCACCTGGTTTTCAGGCAATAAAACTCACCTCCAAGCCTGGAATTCAAAAATAAGCACCTGCTTTGAGGCCCCTGGGAGCAACATCCAAGGGGTTGGAGAGCAACATGTTGCTCGCGAGCTACTGGTTGGGGATCACTGATCTAGAGAAACATACAGCTGGGTCTTTCTCTGGATAGCTAGAAGTTAAGTAGAAGACAGAAGGATTTGTTTCAGCGTTTTCTTCCTCGTAGATATGAAATCGTCTTGTGCTATATGGCTCTTAGAGGCTGTTTCACAATTTTTTTGTAGCTAATTTTTCCACGTGTTACCATGGAAAAAAAGGCAACAAAATGCGCACTACTTTTTTTTGCTGCCATATTGAAGGAATAATTGCAAAAGAATATATATGGTTGAATTTTTTTTGCAGAAGATGTCACACACAAGCAAAATTCCCATTGTTCCATTAATTTTTAATGAGACTCAAATGTTTTAATAAACCATGTAATAAATAAAATAAGTCTATTCACATCTACTGTGTGCCTTTTTGCAAATCAGGAAAAAAACTAAATATTTTATAATATTGGTCCCTTAGTGTTCACACAGGAAGAATGCCTGAAGAATCTATGGGAGTTATTTTATAAAATCCAAATTTATCTCATAATTTAAATAAAAAAACCTCAACCAAACTCCCATCCCTGATCGCTAGTATTTTTGTGGTTTTTGCCTGAAACCCTGAAAATATCGCATTATCGGGCTAAACCCAATGTAAACCACGATAATGTTCAGTTGGGATAGGGGCATCTCCCATTGACTTATACATGAACTTGACAGGTCTGAGATGGCAGATTTTTTATTTAGGCTTTTTGCAGCGTATAATAAAAATTCAAGGTTTTCTATCCACAAAAAAATTTAGTTTTTGCCCCAAAAGGATAAATTTGTGGTTTAGTAAATAACCCACTTAGGGGGTTATTTACTAAAATCCGAATTCATCTCATAATTTAAATGAAAAAAGCTGGACCAACCTCTCATCCCCGATTTTGCCGGTAGCAACCCTGCAGAGGAATACTCACTGATAGGCTGTCACTGGGTTGAAAAGTTAAAATTATTTGATAGTAAGAGTGAACAGTTTTTCCAAGCGATATACAGTTTAGTTTTCAAAAACAAAGCTTATTGTTATTATTATTATTGTTTATTTCATTTTACACCAAAATATGCGTACATGGTGGTGTAACATTCAATTTCTATTTATAAAGCTACAGCATTTGTGGTTATGCTGGGCTTCCCCTTTTGATGTAAATTCCAGTGTAAAGGTTCTGGTTTCACTATTTATAAAACAGACTTGCACCATTTTTTGTGTAAGTTTTAACTTGCAGCTTCACCACTGCATTAACTTTTTTGAAACATATTTTATTTTACATAAAATAATATATTTTTTGTATAGCTCTTTATTCAGCTGCAAAAGGAAGGTGTCATTGCATGACTAAATTGGAGCATCCAAAGGAAAGTTGTGCTCACCACTATTTTTTAAAACCATTAGGCGGGGGTGCAATGAGGCTGTGACCACAAAATACATATAGTCAAACACAAGAGTCCTCTGCACTCAACCCATTATCAATATATTTAAGACAGAGACAATTTGTGCATACTGCTACTAAAAAATGCCTTACCCTTTAAACAAAACAGGGATTGTTTGTCCATATATTGCAATATATTTAAGCTGGCCAACTACGTCAAAGTCATCCCATATCTGGCCAGTCCTACGCTTAATTTTCATCTGATTCATTAAGAATTCTATTGCTTCATTATACATTTTACAAAGGGACTAGGTTTTACCTGCAACTTACTAGCTGCTTTCAAAGTAAACCTCCATACTTGGCTGCCCTTTTATTTAGTTTGACTAAATTGGAGCATCATTTAGATCCCTCGCAGCTGGTTCATTTTTGTCACTGCTTATTCACTGCAAATGAGTTATAAAACCAACAATTTATTTATGTAAATTTACTCATAGTCGTCCACTGAGCACTTTTGTAATTTGCAGTAATATTCCACATTATTTTATAGTGTTTTCTCAAATTTTAGTAACTTTTGACTGCTATTAGCAACCCTAGGCTTGTTGACTCTCCTTTATTGGCAATCTAAAAATCCAAATATGTCAGAGACTGCTAAAAACAGAAAATGAATGTAAATTACAGTTGTTTAGAGAAGTATTGATCAATTTATTTTTATTTTGTTTAGTTCCCCTCTATTGCTCTCTCCCTTTGCTTTTTGCCAAACCCAAAGACTCAATATTCACCGATAAAAATATTAGGCAACAGTAGTGTTCATAGAAAAAAAGAAAATCATATGTAATATATTAATATGTAAAATTGGCCATAGAAGGCAAAGAATGATGTATTTTTGTGTCTCCTAATGTAAAGACATGGAGTACTGATAAGATATCTTGTTGAGCAGCTGGTCTTTGTTGGCAAAAATATACAGTAAATACGTAAGCAATGAATCAGCAGTTCACAGTAACAGTACTGAAGACTTCCAATTTAATAGAAGCTGTGTGTGCTTCAACCACCTTATAGAACCATGTGAATTGGGTGCAAAGCAGTCCGGAAACCCTGGGGGTTAGGTCGATATACTAGAAAAAATACTGCTGCAGCACCTCTTTGTTGCAAAAATGAAAAGTTGAATTTATTAGGTCAGACAACCAGGCTTGAGAAAGATTGAGACTAAGCCCAAAACATTTTTGCAACAAAGAAGTGCTGCAGTGGTATTTTCTAAAGTACTGTAAACTGGGAAAAAATATTAGTGAGTCCTGTACCTTAGTATATATATACAGCAGCTAAGAGAAATTGGAGCACATTTACTAACATTGGGCAATTTCGCCTGGGGAGGTAACCCAAAGTGACCAATCAGCCATAAGCTTTGTTCAGACAGCTGCAGGAGGGACAATTAAAGCTAAAAAGAACAAGTCAACTGAATTGTACAAAATAGGGCACCTGTTATATAAATGGAGAATAACGGTAAAATATCGTTGCTACAACATGAAGCATGTAGCAGAGCGTTTATTCATACAAGACATTGTTTCCTTTTAAGAAATGTTGGCACGAATTATCAGGGCCGCCATTAGAAATCACGGGGCCCCGTACAACAAAATTTTTGGGGCCCCCTGGGCCCCGCCCACACTGACGACCAAGCTCCGCCCCATATCCCGCCCACATCGCAGTTAAAAGACCACACAGACATCAGCGCTAAAAAAGTAACCCCCCCCCACACAAGTTGTAAAAAGCTATTGATGGTCAGGGCCCCCTTATAAAAAAAATTGGGGCCCCAAAAAAAAAAAAATTAAATTTTTTTTTTTTTTTAAAAACATTGGTGGCAGGGGCCCCCTGTTAAAAAAAACTTGGGGCCCCAACAAAAAAAAATGTAAAAAAACTAAAAAATAAACAAACATTGGTGGCAGGGGCCCCCTTCTAAGTTAAAAACAAATTGGGGCCCCAAAAAAAAATTTGAAAAAAACTTAATTTTTTTTTGAAAAAAAAAAAAAACATTGGCGGCAGGGGCCCCCTTATAAGTTAAAAACAAATTGGGGCCCCAAAAAAAAATTTGGAGAAAAAAAAATTTTTTTGAAAAAAAAAAAATGGTGGCAGGGGCCCCCTTACAAGTTAAAAACAAATTGGGGCCCCAAAAAAATTTAAAAAAAAAATAATTTTTTTTTGAAAAAAAAAAAAACTGGTGGCAGGGGCCCCCTTACAAGTTAAAAAAATTTGGGGCCACCAAAAAGAAAATTAATTTTTTTTTTTAAAAAAAAAACAATGGTGGCAAGGGGCCCCTTACGAGTTAAAAAAAAAATTGGGGCCCCAAAAACAAAAGTTTTAAAAAAAAGATTGGTGGCAGGGGCCTATAGAATATTAAAATAATACATTGGTGGCCAGGGGATTAAAAAAAAAAAAAACACAAACTGGTGTTCAGTAGAATTGAACTCATGGCTTCAGTACTTCAACTTCGCCTCCTTTCGTGACTTCGGGTCTTTTCACCGCTTCAGGACTTCGGCTTCGGCTGTTTTCGTGACTTCGGGTCTTTGCGCTGCTTCAGGACTTCGGCTTCGGCTGTTTTCGTGACTTCGGGTCTTTTCGGCGCTTCGTGACTTCGGGACTTCGGCTTTTTCCGTGACTTCGGGTCTTTTCGTCGCATCGGCTTCGGCTTTTCGGCACTTCCGCATTCGGCACTGAAGAGGCAAGACGTACGGCTCGGGCGCTCGTAAGGGGGGCCCGGATCTTCAAAAAAATGCAGCGCTGCCGGGCCCCCCTTCATGCCCGGGCCCGGTACGCTTGTCCCCCCTGTCCCCCCCTGATGGCGGCCCTGCGAATTATGCTTCCCATGGGTCTGATATGGCCCACAGCAAGTTTTTTATGACCTCCAGAAGGCTGAACTGTTGCATTGAGTTATTAGGACCATGTATAGGCGTTATGTACCTTTGAGAATGGCATTTAAAGGGGTGCAACCAGATTGGTGAAACTGCAAACTGGAGATGCTGAATAAAAAGCTAAATTATTCAAAAACCACAAATAATGAAAGCCAATTGCAAATTGTCTCAGAATATCACTCTCTACATCATACTAAAGTGAACTCAAAAGTGAACAACCCTTTTAAACACAACTTTGCACTAGTGCTTTCATTTATAAACAGCTCCGGAGCCTAGGGTGGCAAGTTTTTGGGGGCAGCATGCCGTCCAGCTGCAACCTAAGGTAAGCTGGTGACGCATACTCCTGTGGTGCCCAAGCCTGAAATCCGGGCCTGTTTATAAATGAGCCCTGTAGCCTATTAGATAAGTAAGTCTGACAAGGTAACTTCCCCGAGACTAAATATTTTCCTGGGAAATTCCAAATTGGGTTTTTAAAAAAAAAAAGTTTCAAAACACAAAAATGTACAGAAAGAGAAAGTGATTTGCAGCAAAAATATCAGTTGCGAGAAAACAACTTGATTGGTGGGTTATTTATCTAAGAGGCACACAGGTTGACTTTGTAGATAAGGGTGGCTTGAACTTTCCCATTACTGTTTTCTCTAGGGAATTTCACTTTTCTGGGCCTAAAAGTTGGACCCACCTGAAAGTTGGCTGTATTTAGGAAATAAGCTTTCAGTTAAGATTTGTTTATTCATGCCACTAAAGTTTCTCCCCCTCAGTCCACTCTTGCTCTCTGTAGCACATTACATGAAATCTATACCCACGTCCTTCTCTATCAGCCCCATGAAATATGATAAAAATGCCCAGTCGAAGTCCTTCTCCCTATTTTTTCCCAGGCACAGCCAAAAGTAAGGTGAGGAGATTCAGGAACAATCTACACATGATGGCGTTACTAACATAGGTATATAAGGAAACATGTCATAGTCAGATTAGATTAGTCTACAACTGGCATAATTGTTAGAAATCACCTTATCAGTGTTAGATCCCCAGCATAGTTTTTCCAAGATCCAAATCCAGCATTCAGCATTCATCGTATCCTTACATCTCCTTAATTCTCTAGGTTCCAAAATCCGATTATTCAAAAAGAGTTTTTAGCCAACATTTTTCTTTTATAACCTTCTAGTCTTCCTTCCCTTTAAAGTAAAGGAAACTGTGAATGCATAATACTGGCCCCTAACCTCAATATCTTTGATTTTGGGATTTAAACAATTTGTTCTCACTGATAAGAAATTTTTATAATTGAAACATTAAATACTTCTGGGGGGTTTCATTTTAAAAGCAAAATGATAAAATATGCAAGTGCAGGAGGACATATCTGTGGTTAAGAAAGGATTATGTTGGATTGTCTGGCATTAGTAAGAGAACTCAGCAGGTTCCAGGGTTTTTTGCCTGCACACATAATTCCTAGCCTCTCTGCTAAACAAAAGAGAGACGAACACATGGGATTAACGCATATTTTGAAAAACACTGAAAATAGAAAGGATGTGGACATATAAGGAAAGACATCTACACATTTGGTTTATAAATGTCTAATGCAGTCTGTTAAAGCCTATTTATTCAGGATCCTAGAGGTCTCTCTCACACACACACACACACACACACACACACGTCACATATCTGATGGAGGTCAGTTTCATGTATATACACAAGTATGCTTCGAACCTGGGGTTTTCTGGATAATAGATCTTTCTTTAATTTAGATCTTCATACCTTATATCCACCTGTAATGACAGAGAGTGGCCAATAGACAGTATTATTTATCGAATAATATTCCTGGTATTGTGAAATGTGATATAAGAAGTCACAGAGGAATTTCACGACTACAAAATCAAGTATTTTATACAGATCAGTTACTCCCTTCTAGTAGCTTCGTATTTTACAATGGGGAGATCATTTTTTTGATAATACACAAGACACATGAATATACTTTAAATGATAACCTTATAAATGGTGCTTAGTGATTTCATTGGTTATAATCAGTGTTTAATTTCTGACACATGACAGGTTAAATAAAACTCATGTAATATAATAAATAATACATCCCCTGTACAATATGAGCATATTAGAAGTCACATCTGAGTTCCATGACCTGTATGTGATCATGTAACTTCTCTGTGACTTATACTATCCTTATATTTTACAATAGGGGTCATTGCTCTTAAGTGACCTTTCTTAGGGAAAGGCTTCTGTATTGGTCCCCAGTCAGGGTTTGCCCATGTTGGCACTGACCAGTTGCCCCAGATCTTCATGCAGTGACTGACTTGGATGTTTGACTTACTGAGACAAGTTTTCCTTAGCTGGAGTGAGCTACTTTCACTGACTGGGAAGAGGCTGATGCCAAGGTTGGTGTGAGGCTGCTGGGCTGAGTGAGGAGAATAGCATAACAGGACTGTGACACTACCATCTGGAGGCCTTCTGACTCTGTCCTTTTTGAAGGAGCTACACTAAAGACCCTTTTAAATGCCAAAATAAAAGCTGACCTAAATAATTTATGTTTGTATTCTTTATAAACAATTTTGCTAAGATTACCACATATAAGATCCAAATGCTCTCCTGTTATTGGCTCTCTTTTATCCTTTGCTGATCCTACCAGCCTACTCCAACCTTCAGCCTTACTAAAAAACTGATGTTTGGGTAATTGAAGCAATATAATTTCGCACAAAATGAAATGCCCACTAACCACTTTCTTAGGTATTATAAACTGGATTAAAGCTGTTTCCTCCATATTTCTGCCCTACAAAATAAAACACCCCATTTCCTAGAAGTATGGTCTGCTTGGGAGCTTCAACCCGAGGATGGAGATCCCAGTCTATACTAATATTCCCTCCACTTACATATGGAATAAACAGTATTTTGAAGAGTACGCCAATTACAGGTCTAAGAGGGTCTAAGCAATGCCTACTTCTTGTTTGTGTAACCTTTCTCTCTTTGCGGAATACGATACTACTGTATGCATATATCTATCTTTGACTAATTAGTTACTACTCTCTCAATCTCATGTTTACAATGTTTAATGACTGTTGATGTTATTTCTTACTGGCAACACTATGTAAAGCGTGTTACTGCATTTGCCTGCTTTAAGAAAAAGAAAATGAACCTAATAAAAATTTGTTTCAAAAAAGAGCTGTTTCCTCATCCGCTTGTGCCTTTTCTTTATTCAGCAACCATTGATTTCATGCTCTGTGATGTAAACTGAGCTCTGAGTTGCAGTGTCCTTGGATCCCCAAGTGCCAAACTATGGTGGAAATGGACACCTTTTTTTAGTGTCACCCATTAAAAAAGTGCAAAATATAAAATATTGTTTTGTTTTATAGACAGATCTATAGGACTTGCCTAATCAAATGTATTACTTGGGTAGAAGAGTCTGACAAATCATTTGTTGCATGCAAAATACTCATATTGTCTGTCCAACAAATTACCTTGTTTGCCAGCCCCTTACCCCCATAAGGCCAAAGTTGTCACTATGGGAAAGACTTTAAAAAAAGTAAGGTTCTTTTTTAAGCCTTAAACATGTCACTATGTTGCCCACTTTTGACCATACCACTACCCTTGAATGTATGCACCAAATCCAGTACTTCCAGCCGCATCCATAAAAAGTTTCTCCTTCTGGTTAGATTGTGCTGTCAATGGCTAAATTCCATTAAAACCCTCCAAAAATATTTATCAAAAGTACAAATCTTCCTTACTGCTTTTGTTATACTTATTTTGTGATGTAGCCTTTTTGCTTTTCCTAAAAACCTTCCAATCTTCTGTTAAATATCGTCCCCATGGGTATCACGCCACAAGCAAAATTAAGAGTGCCCCATAGTGCCTGTAACTCAGTAAAGTGTAATTTATCCTTGGTAACTGTGCTCTAACTAGCTTTCTGGCTTTTTAAACTTTCTCAATTGGTAGTCTGGCCATGGGCTGGACGTGTGGGGCTTCCTTGGGTCTGCTGCTGTGGGGGGCTGCAGTGGTGGTTTCGGAGTGGGTAAATGGTGGCTAGGCTGCTGTTTGAAGAATGGGCTGGAACCCTCTGGGATTCGTTTGCAACTTGTAAATACTTTTAATTGGCATTATGCCTTTACTATAAATGTACCCATATATATATATATTAGATTTGAAAAAGCATTTTATTTGTTTCCCTTTTATTGCTAATTCATTACTACATGCCACAGTTTTGAGCAGGGTAGCATTTTATTGTTATGAATCAATTTGAAGTGTGAATTGATGAAATTCATTCGAGACCAGGCACAAACAAATTAACCATTAGTACATAATTTAAGAGCTGTGAATGGTATAGCTTTATATGGATAATTCTGCAATGTATTCAATTCAAGTTTTTAAAGGCGCATCATTGGAAATGAGGGTTATATAACATGGGTTATTTTATTGGTTGACATTTTATTTGTTGACATCTGAAAATAGTACCTACTTGAGGATGCTCAGTTCTGTGTGCTGGGTGCAAATGCATGCAACAGGAGCAATTTCCACCTTTCAACTGAATTAAAAACACAAAACAGTCATCAATAAAGCGCGTGATGTTTCTTAATTAGATAACTGTCTACAAAAATGATGCCTATCCACATGAAGCCACGCTATTCATTCATATTTATTAAATTATGTTATAATGCTGAGTTCATATGTGCCTAAACTCAGGTTCTTTTAATCATTCCACACACAAAGTTGATTCATAAGATTAAATTGCCACCCTTCTCAAAATGGTGGCATCTATACTGACTTGGCATTTGGTAATGAATTTGTAATAAAGGTGGAAGCAACAAAACACTTTTTTTTAATAGTATAGTTCCAAAGCTTGTACTGATGTATTGATGAAATTGACAGTGAATCTGTAATTAAAGTAGTCAACTAACTAGTAACTGAACCCTTTTTTGGATAAATACTATTATATATTCATTTATAGGCAGGATATCCATAGAGGTTTATATTTAATGGGTTTCCTTGCCCTTGCTGTAAAAATGATTCCAGTTTGGTCTTTTTCACCTTACCAAGGCCAAATAATTTATCAGTTAATAAGTGTGAAGGCACCCACAGTATTTTCTTTCTTCCTATGCTACTCAGTTACTGATCCTGCAGCCTTGATTAGCAGTCTGTCTGCTGCCCTGCCCCCTCTTCCTTCTGATTGGCTGTGCTGCCAGAGCTTGTGTGAGTGACAAGCTGCACACTGTTTCTCAGTCAGCTGAATGCTGACTTGCTCCCCCTCCTCCCTCCCTCCAAACAGTGGGCTTTAGTTATTTCATCTCCTTCATGGAGTCACAGTAGAAATATGCAGTGTTCCCGTCCCCTGCATGCGTCAAGTTTGGATCTGTGGACACTACCCCCATAGTATACCTCCCAACATTTTGGAAATAAAAAGAGGGACAAAAAAAGTTATTGACCACACCCATTGTTTGTGGCCACGCCCTTAATTACCATACTGGTTTTTTTCCAGTTATTAAAGTTTTGTTAATGAAGGTGAATTGCCCTTTAAGCTGTTAGTCTAACTTTTCCCAAGGGATCCCCTTATCTAAACTGTTAAAATTACTTATTTGCTTATCTCAAAATTGTTGCAAAAGTATTTTGTGACTTCGGGCAGCTGGGAAATTGACAATATGTCTAGCCCCATATCAGATTTCAAAATTGAATATAAAAAAATCTGTTTGCTCTTTTGAGAAATGGATTTCAGTGCAGAATTCTGCTGGAGCAGCACTATTAACTGATTCATTTTGAAAAAAAATTTTTTTTCCCATGACAGTATCCCTTTAACTTAAAGGTGAACCAACGCTTTAAGGTCCCAACTCCACTGTAATGAGGATAGAAAGCGCCAGTGAGATACATAGGCAACTTCATATTTTGGAAGCAGATTTTCTGGGCAAGCTCTTTCCTCAAATTGACAAGGAGGAGGCGGATGGGGGCGGATTAGAGGGCGGAGTGAAGTGGAATGTGGGCGTGGTTAGTTTAGTGCCTCACACGCTTCTTATTATAGTCTCCTGCAAACTGCCTTTGCGCTCTGTGTGCTGAGCACTGACATTCTCTTGTAGCAGACAGACAGCAGCAGTACAAGTGAGACAGTGCTTTCCACAGAAACACGTGTGGCCACATTGCTTAGGCAAAGGCTTGTGTACAGGTCTCCAGTGAGGATTTGCCCATGTTAGTACTGACCAGCTGCCTCAGACCTTCGCGCAGTGACTCGGATGTCCGACTCGTTGAAACAAGTTTCCCTTAGCTGCCAGCGCTGCGCTCATTGGCTGGGAAGAGGCTGATGCCCAGGTTGCTGCTGCGCTGACTGAGGATTTCCCGGCTGTCCCTTTTGGGGGGAGCACAGCGTGACCGGACTGTACCACTAGCACTAGAACCTCATCCCGCAGGGGAAAATGCACTTGCTGGAGGGAGCGCTGCTTGTTCTCTACTACACTGAATGGGTGCAGCTGGGCGCAGCTTATGAGTCGGGACAGGGCTATTACGACGATCCGGAATTTGGCGACACAAAGGTAAGGGCTGCTCTCCAGGGTCACAGAGCTGACAACATTTGGGAGAAGCATCCTGAGTCAGTAAATAAGATACTTCTACCCAGACAAGTGCCCACTGACCATTGCCACATGACTCTCTCTCTATTGGAAATGGGGGACAGTTGGCAACTTTTGTGAGGGTCTAACTAGAGATATGAATGAGCACTGCATGTAGTTTTATGAAACAAGTGTATGTGTGTTGGGATTGTGAAACTTGTGTTGTGACACCTAATGCTGTTCAGCTAGAAAGTAGGAAAGCTTTGGAGAGTGTGTGCTCTACCAATGTAAAACAATATCCCAACCATGGAGATGATCAGTGTTTCTCACTGTGACTGCTACAGAGCCCGATGTTTAAGGAATATTTCTTTAAAGGTCAGTGTCAGACTGGGACACCCGGGGCCCACCAAAAAACCTTAGATCAGTGACCCACTCTCAGTACTATTATAATCCCTCTCCTCGCGCAACCTCTATTCTGCTAGTCTCTTTTCTGTACATGCTATAATCTATTATTCCATCTATTTAGTCTGATAGAAATAGGTAATGGCCGTGAAATATGCCAAATGTTTTGAAGCTGGAGAGCCCACTTACACCTGTTGGCCCACCGCGAGTTCTCCTGGTATCCCTGTGGGCAAGTCCGACACTGTGTTTCAGCACCTACAGCACCTTCACGTGCACTCTGTCTACATTGTTATGTATTCCTACAGGGCTATTTGCTTACAGTGTACTTACCATGGCCACCCCAAATTGTGATATTAAGGAATGTTCAGCCTGTAGCCTCCTGGCTTCTAAGGAACTACAAGTCTCAGCAGTCTTTAATAGGGTCATATGCAACATCACCATGAGCAGCAAAGCCACCTAAATGTATTTTTTTATTGAAATTAGTTGGTTGTCATTTCACCCTTTATGGCTGTTAACGTTCCTTTGTACCATGGAATATGTTGCCACTTCGTTAACTTATGAGGTGTGAACACCTTCATGCTATTGTCCCTTATATGCTTCTGGCTCCATGTGGCCTGACAGGTTATTAACATTCCAGCAGGGAACAAATTGTGCAGCTCTGCACAGGGTCACATTGTTTTAACCTTCTCACTGATATGAATAATCTTCATTCCCCTTTTTGTGTGTCTGTGTGTGTTTTTTTTCTGTCCTACCAGTCACACGTACAAGGGTATTTAGCCCATCTGGAAGCACATAGGTTAATATGGATTTTACTGCATCCCAAGAATTCCCTCGCTCACTGCACCAGCACGTGTTTTCACTCACATCAAGCTTTCACAGACAATTTGTTTTTATAATCAGAAAAGCTTTCCGTTTGTGAAAATGTTCAGTGAAAAATGAAATGCTGGTCAGGGAGAGCAACCATTTATCCACTGAGCGGAGTGTGTATTTGGAGGGGTGCATCTTGTGTGGTATCGTGGCACAGTCTTGTGGTTGTTCTGCTTGCGCTCCACTGATGCAGACTCCCAGATAGGGGCAATGTTATTATTACTTAATTACTGTTATTTAAACAAAGCCATGCTGAGATAATGATATTTATTCAACTGAACGGTAGCTGTTTTCGAGATTAGAGATTAGTTTAGGTATCTCTTGCTTTCTTTCACTTGGTATCTGTTTTGTTTTAGAAGACGGTGGTGTAATTTCGATATGCCCCATGATTTTAGGAGCAGACTTTTTTAAAATCAAGAAGACATTATATTTTTTTTTATCTCAGCTCCTTGGTACCTTTGGTCAATGCTGTTCAAATGCTTTCAAGTAGTGGCTTGATCTGTCTAACATGTTCATGAGCCATATATACAATATATGACTGTGACAAGGCTCCTAAGATTGAGATTTATGCTTTAGATAACATGCTCTCACTGGGGATGAAATACAGAGTACATATAAGCCCCAGTAACAAAGTAAGCATTAAGAATTGAAACAGCATCCTTTGCATGTAGTACTAACAGGATAATAAACATGGAATTGCTAAAATAGCTTTGGAGAATCCTGGGGGTTGTCATTCCACAGCTGCTTTGTCAGAGTTTGGAAAACCCTGGCTTATAATGAGTAAATACCAGAGTTTCTTGAATCTGTTCAATAAGACTGCTGTCTAAAATGCAATGGAGGGATTTTATGTTATACTGTATCACGTGATACTTTGTACTGTTGCTTGAGATACTTTGCTACTTGAGATACTTTGCACCATTGCACAAAATACACTGCATTGTTGCACGATATACTTGCATGAGATACATTGCACTGTTGTGGTCTGGCTAGTGCTGTTGAGTGTCACATTATGAATTCTCATATCAGATTGAATGCAGGGAACATGATTACACTTGGGAATCATATTGAAAGGCATAAATGGCATAAACAAGAACATACGTTTTATTTTTGCAATAATAGTTTTCATTACTGCTATTGCATAGTGAATCTGAAAATCCAGCCAGCGCATTTTCTTTACGCTTGCTTAAAGGAGACGGAAAGGGTAATCACTGGTGGTGTGCCAATTTATTAGCCCCCCCCCCAGTGATTATACCCATTTTCCTCGGACCCTAGGCTGGCACACTTGTTTTCTGGAAATAATACCAGGAATAAAAAAAGGCCAGCCTGCAATCTGCGATACATTATTATAATAATATAATCACTGGGGTTACTTAACAATTCCCCCCCCCCAGTAAGTAACCTATTTCTTCCCTTGGTGCCAACATTTTCAGGAAAATTATTCAAACGGAACATGTTTTTTCCTTTGTTACCAGCTCTTTCAGCACTCATCTGTATCTTATCCTACTAGCCTTTGCAGTATATTTCTGGCCACTTGAAAAGTTTCACTTTAGAATATAGTTCAACACATCTCTGGAACACAGAAGTCAAATGAAAATTTTTTTGCATGTTGACACTCTGGTTGGTTATACATACTCGGAGAGGTACGTGATCAATTGCAACCCAGCTGCTGCAGGGCAAAGGTCAATTTTTTAACACAAGTATGTCCCTTAGCGGGGTGCTAATCTTCAAATCTGATTCAATTTTAAATTGTGACAAGCTTAACTTCTCTATTGCAAGAGAAGTAACGGAATATGCTTCACGTGTGCAGAGCAACCTTTTGCTTATCTAGAAACATTTGGATCAAATGGCTCACCATGTGACTCTACTTAAATATATCATTATCACACATTTTTCCACTAAAACGTGACATGAAGGGCCACGGTGTAATGGTTTGCACCCTAAATCTAGAACCGATGCCAAGCACCCTGGTCTCGGCTCTTGCTTCTGCCTGTAGCAGCCACCTTTGGTCTCGGGAGGAGCCCTCAGCTACTCAGATGCCGCCAGGTCTTAAAACAAGATTTGCAAGGCGAGGGGTTCTAGACAGGCTGAGGGGCACAACTGTAAAGCAAAGTCTTTGGGCAGAAGGTCGTAGTACAAGGCGTTAGGCAATAGAGTAGTCAGATCAGGCCGTGTCGGGGCAGGCAGAGAATAAACGTAGTCAGGCAGGCAAGGGTCAAACCAGGAAGTCAATTAGAGGGGTTAAGCAGAATCAAAGTCAGTAATCGGGTCAGGATTCAGAATTCAGGATCGTCAAATAGTCAGGCAGGGGTCACAACAGGAATCAAACAGGTTCAAACAGAATAGCACAAAGCTCAAATAGCATCAGGAACAAACTCCTATAACGGGCAAGGGTCAGTAATCAAAATGGGCTATTTATACTTTTAAATTTTGCGGCAATTGCGCGCTGGCGTCATCACGCCAGCGCCTTTAAGAACCGCCGAGGCACGCGCACCCTAAGGGGCAGATTCATTAAGGGTCGAATTTCGAAGTTAAAAATACTTCGAAATTCGACCCTCGAATTGAAATCCTTCGACTTCGAATATCGAAGTCGAAGGATTTAGCGCTAATCCTGCGATCGATCGATCGAAGGATTTTTCGTTCGATCGAACGATTAAATTCTTCGAATCGAACGATTCGAACGATTTTAATCCAACGATTGAAGGAAAATCCTTCGATCAAAAAAAGGTTAGCAAACCTATGGGGACCTTCCCCATAGGCTAACATTGACTTCGGTAGGTTTTATCTGCCGAAGTAGGGGGTCGAAGTTTTTTTTAAAGGGAAAGTACTTTGACTATCGAATGGTCGAATAGTCGAACGATTTTTACTTCGATTCGTTCGATTTCGTTCGAATTCGAACGAATTTAACCAATTCGATGGTCGAAGTACCCAAAAAATACTTCGAAATTCGAATTTTTTTCATTCGAATCCTTCACTCGAAGTTAGTGAATCTGCCCCTAAGAGTCCAGCGTCGGCGTGTGAGAAGGATCGGCACGGTGTGGCGGCGTCCCCGCCGCACCGGGTAAGTCCTCATACATGGGCAATTTTATGATGTCATGGTTTGCTTCCACTGTATTTGTATGCATGGATATACAGATAGATGTACCAGGTAAAAATAAAACAGTGACCAATCAGTGCTTTATAATTAAAAAAAAGGAAAGGTTTTTATACATATTTTAAACTAAAAGATTTAGAAAAATAGGCTGGAATTGAGCAAATGAAGAATTGTGTAATTTTACAGATCAGTAGGAAACACATCAATCAGATTACATGGGAAGCATGAACTATGTGAACTCTTGTAAATTTAATGTTTATGGGCCTCATGTAAGTTGAAGGCATTGCCCAGTTGGATTTCTTGCAGGTTGCTTCAAATGATCTCCTTACAATGACAACTAGTCAGCAGTGATGTGCCATCATGTGCGGGTCAGAAAAAACTAAACTGGAACCAGACCCAAACCAAAATCTTAACCCACACTCAATCCTAACCTGCAAATTGTTGCCACTGTAGGACCCACATCCAATCTGTACCTGCGTCTTCCTGCTATGTGCACTACTTCTGTGAGTTTCTGGAGTTTCCTTAAATAAGAAGGATTTTGGGGTTTTTGTAGATAAAAGTTGTCTAATTCTTGGCAGTGTCATTCTGTGGCTACTAAAGAAAATAAAGTTCTGCATAAAAAAGGGCATTAACTCAAGGGATGAAAACATAATTATGCCTCTTTATAGGTCCCTGGTAAGGCCTCATCTGGAGTATGCAGTGCAGTTTTGGACTCCAGTCCTTAAGAGGGATATAAATGAGTTTGCAGAGTGCAGAGACGTGCAATTAAACTGGTTAGAGGGATTGATAGACTTAAATTATGAGGGTAGACTGTCAAGGTTGGGGTTGTTTTCTCTGGAAAAAAGGCGCTTGCGAGGGGACATGATTACACTTCACAAGTACATTAGAGGACATTATAGACAAATAGCAGGGGACCTTTTTACCCATAAAAAGGATCACCGTACCAGAGGTCATCCCTTCAAACTAGAGAAAAAGAATTTTAATTTAAAGCAACATAGGTGGTTCTTTACAGTGAGGACAGTGAGGTTGTGGAATGCACTGCCGGTTGATGTTGTGATGGCTGATTCAGTTAATGAATGGCTTGGATGATTTCTTGGACAGACATAATATCAAAGGCTATTGTGATACTAAGCTCTATAGTTAGTATAGATATGGGTACATATAATTTATGTGAAAGTATGGAGGGGTGTGTGTATGGATGCTGGCTTTTCATTTGAACTTGATGGACTTTGTGTTTTTTCAACCCGATTTAACTATGTAACTATGGGTACCTCTGGGTCAAAGAAAGGGAATCTAATTGATCTGAGGAGAAGTGTATTTCCCCAGTCAGACCTACACCCAACCATAAACTACAATGGATGTCTAATTTTCAATCCAAACTGCCTGTTGGTTAACCACCAGGTCCTGTGGGTTTTGGGTCAACCTGTAAATAACTACTGGTCAGCTAATTTGGCTAACTGTCCTTGTGGCTCTGGATTTTTCTGGAGAGGAAAATGTGAGACTCCTGTTTACCTGTTTAATATATCCTGCCAAATCTCTACTAAGAGGAGTGAAGAAAGGTGGAGCTAGAATTGAATAAGGAGCTCATTATCTGCTCTCTTGCGAATTGCAGATTCCAAAAAAACAACAGTTAATGTTTATATGTAAGTTTAGATACTTGAGCTAACTGTATATGTGTAATTTATAAAGCAAGGCACCCATACTCTCGCCAACAGAGTACTGCTGATTAATATATGATTGGCGGTGCATGATATGAATGCATTTTTGTTGTTAGGTTGTTGGAAGGATTTTCTCATGTGCTGACCACAATGTCTCAGTAAGTGGATCCGTACACAGGTTGGGTACCAGACTGGCCATTAAAGGACAAGGAAAGGGCAGTATTGAATACATCTTCATTGAAAGGCATACCTCCAGTGGTGTCAAATGTTCTTGTAAGTCTGTTCTTTCTTATGCCGTTTGTCTGATCACAAGCATTATAGTATAAAAAAATGCTGAGTCCCACAATAGAATTTCCCAGAATTCTCCACTCCTGCATCAAGACGAAGACTGTAGATTCTGTGCAGTTGTTCAGTTCAGAAGATGATGCATGTGCATTGTTAACTACTCGTGAGCACTCGCTAAGAGAACGTAAAGGGAGCTCCCCCACAACTATCCTACAAAGCCCTCCCTCCACTATGCGCGCAACAATTGCAATTTAACTACATGGTTTCTATGGTGACGCGCTAACCAGGCAGGGATTATATTCTACAGTAGCCTGCATCTTACATTCAGCATCTCTGACGAATGGTGTGACAGTGTTTCCCTCTGCCTCCTTCATTATTTTGGCTGTTATTTATTGCAGCAGTCAAGTAGTAATAGCGCACAAGCTTTTAAGACCTGCTAGCGGAAGGGTTTTGGCGCATGTGCATCTAGTTAGCTGGTGCCATCTTTATTACGTCACCCAAAAGAAAATGTCGGCACAGAGAACAGAAAAATGGTGATACCTTCCAGAGCTCACTAACGTAAACAGGAGCAGTCTCTGGAGAAGTCATGTTAGCAATCAGGTACAAGTTGGGGCCTTCTATTAGATAAGGAGGTAAAAAAAAGCCTTTCCTTTTCCTTTAAAGGCATATACTGTATATATGGCAGTTAGCTGAACACTGGTTTGGAGGAGTTGTTCTGTACCCTTATACAAGGGCAGAATAATTCACTGCCTAAACACATTCAACAAAAGGTCATATCTGACTCCAAGAAGGTTTTGATTAAACATTTGGCTTGGTTTGTTGGTAGGTAGTTGTAAACTGAATAAACACAGTTGTGTGAATTAAGTGGAATGACTTAATTGGATAGCAAACTCTATAAATGTATTACTGAATGAATAATGTGCATCTCACATGAAATGTATTTCTTTGGCTGTGGAGAGATATGCTGTTTTACCCTAACCTCGATCCATTACATGTATTCCATGCGGCTGAGTGGCTGTGAATTCAAGACAATACACGCATTTCCTGAGGAAATTTAGACTTTAAGAATAGATTAGGTGACAAATTAAAAAAATATATTGAGACAGACTATGTTCCTACCTTTAACTTGCAAACCATACTTTATTTTCCTATTTGGAACAAGATGCACGAATGCAGAAGTTATTAGCCAGAAGCAAATAATTTAGTGACGGGCCGAAGACTGGGCCCTCCGTCTTGTCATCAGTACCAGCATAAAGAATGTATCTCGTGCTCCTTGGAAGCAAGAATGTAGTCACTTAAGCAATGGAAAGTTCAACAAATTTGGATTACAATACTGATGATGCAGTACAACCAAGCCTGAGGATTAGTCCAAGTCCTCTGACCCCTGCTCACATTTTTAGCAATGCTTCCAAAGTAAGCAGTTTGACATTTTGCAACTTTTTCTTTTTTTGGCAGATGTTCGCACCTCTGATCTTAACTCCACTAGGTTTGAATGTCGTTTTGGTAATTTCAAGGTTTCACATGATTAATATTTCAAATCATAGCAACGTGGAAGGGTAATACACAAATTTTTTTTGTGTGTGTTTAGAGAACAATTCTCATTCTTTCTTCAACCTCTAATAAATGGCACTGAGCTCTTCAACATGAATGACTCCAACTTCAGGCAGTTCAACTAAAGGTAATGTGCCAGCACTTGGCTTACTGCTTGCTGAACCTTTGTATTTTTAGCAGGAGAGTATCTCTGACAAATAATTATTTCTCAAAACACTTTAAAGTGCCAATTTAATAAAAAGATAAAAGTTTGTGTTTGTGCCTACAATAATGTTTAATGGTTTGTAATGTAGAGCAGTTTGGGAAAAATATAAAGATACAGTCTGGGAATGTTAGTTACTGTATCTTTGTGCACATAGGGAAGTGCCGTTTATTAGCTTCATTCACTGAGCAGCAGCCCTGTCAAGCTTGATAGTTGTCTTTGTAACAGACCAGTGGTCTGGTATATCATCTCATTTATTGAATTGTTTTTTTTACAGTTCTTAAAGAAAAAAGTTATTTTATGATGGTATCTATTTCAATGCTATAGAGCACATTGTGTAAATTTTCCAGCCGATGTTGAGTGCCCAGCTCCCATCATTTCCAACTTTTGTCAGTGGAACCCACCAATAAGAGGGGCAACCATATGGCAGTTGTAATATTGGAGGGGCACTTTGCACTATGTAATACTGTCATTTTTCATGAAACAGATGAAAGTGAATGTACATAGGACTGGCAATGCCAAGGATATATTTGACACAGTTGACCATCTTAAATATATTGCAATACATGGACAAATAATGTGTTGTGTTTGAAGGCAATGTATTTTCTAAATAGCTTTTTTTGCGCAGAACATTTTATGTCCTTTTAATATACTGATATGGATAAGTGCATAGGATAATTTTTCTGTATGTATGTGTTACAACTCCCCAAATCCAAGGTGTCTTTTACTGATGAGGTATTGCGGCAGTTTAGCAATAGATAAAGTAGGTGAACTTGATCAAAATTAATTGTGGGTCCACTAAAGGTATCAATAGGGAGGATAAGCATGCCGTCAAGTTGGTGGTCAAGCTCTGGGGGGGGAGAGGAACCAGTGCAGATATTGCATCCAGGCCCATAGGGCCTTTGTAATGTTACTGCTACATGCCTTCTAATTATTGAAACTGCCTATTTAAGCCATACCTATCATTGCCATCACAGGTGCCACTTCATCATACAATAACATTCTTGACAATTTGTGCTTCCTAATTTAAGGATAATAGCCCAGTGTACAAAGTATAGTCAGTTAAGAATGGGTTTGCAGAGATGGGAGTGGAAGAACTTGACTGGTCTATGCATTGCAGACCTCAACCCAACTGAGGAAATCAAAGCAAATCACAAAAAAACAATGTTCCAACTTCTAGTGGAAAGCCTTCCCAGAAACATATAGGGCATATTATGTATCAGTAAAGAGAGGAAGATGAGATGTTGGACAACCAGATGTTCACATACCTTTGACAACATAGTGTATGTCAGTATAATAAGCCAAGGGTCCACCTTTTAGCAGGGTCTTCCTATGGTGAAAGGAGACTTTTTTTATTTATGTAGCAGCAACATTTGACAGTGCAGTTTTACAAAGATTGTTCATTAGTCACATGTTTACATGCGCTTTATATAATTTCATCAGGAGCCAATTCATCTGCTTGTCTGCTTGTATATGAGGCGCGCCCATTGGAAACTAATACAGTTTCCAGGTTAGAATTGAACCTGGGACCCAGCACTGCAAGGCAGCGATGGTAACCACTGAGCCAAAATTCATAGTTTCAGTGAGACAGAAAAACTGTAAAAAAAAACTATGCTTCTAACGTCAAAACTGAAACATTGCAAATGTTTTGGGGAAAGGCAGTGAATTCTGTTATTATCACAATGCCTGAAGCTTTGTTATTTAAAATGTATTCGTAAAGGGAAAAAAATGACTGAGCAGGTGCAGTGCAATATTGTAAGGTTGTGGCTATGAGAGACAGCACCATCTTGTGGTTGAGAAGCACTAGCCATACCTATGCTCCCAGCCTTCCTTCCCAGATGAAAGAAGCTGTGAAATTCTAGGTTTATTGTCCTTTGTTTCATCCATTTCTCTTTTTTTGCTCGAAGCCAGGGGAAATTGCACTAAAAAGAAACATGTTTCTCTAAAGGTAGAACCTTGTAGCATAACAATTACATTATAAGCTCTGCTGTTTGTAATTTGCATAATAACGTTAGTTTTGACTAAAGTCTTTATTGAGCTAGCAATATTTTTTGAGGGACACATATGACGCTGAAGAACCAGTTGGAAACAGTAAAGGTGCTGTCCTAAAGGCTTTTTGTGTTGGCTTTCTAAGTTTAGCTGACAGTTGTAGTTTTACAACAGCTAGTTGCGATTGGGAAAAGTCCTTCTGTAGAATGTACAGTTAGTTGGATTGAGTAAGATTTATTGCATTACAAATAAGAAGGAAAAAAAGAGCAGACACATTAAATTCCCTTTTGGATGCTCTAAAAAAATGCTTGAATTGTACTGGGATTCAGAGTGAGTACCCCTTTTTTCATATTTGTAAATTAACTGCCTGGAGGATTACTATCAACAAATACATTTTCGTAAGGATTCAGCTGAACTTTTAAGTGTATTAAAAAACATAATTTTTTTCTGCAATGCAATGTGCAATGGCAATATGCAATGTCGGTACATGACTAGAAGTTCATGCTGTAGTAAGAAATAGAATATGGTACTCAGTAACATAACCTAAACATATGACATTGACTGTCATGTTTCTTGTCCTCCGGCTCTGCTCCAGTGCGCACCTAACTAGATTTTGCAATTTAATTGATACTGACATGTTCCTCACAATGATAGGAGTGGTACCAGTATCACTAAAAAAACTTTGTTAATGACACTAAAAATGTTCTTTTCAAAATATTAAGCTACATTAAAAGTTACCTATAAGTCATGTTGATCATTTTTCGCTGATAGTTCTGCTTTTGTAAGTAATTGTTACTTGAACTTCCTAAACCTGACTGTTTTGCCAACCTAAATGTCCCATCTCAGCCTGTAAGTTAGAGTTTCTAATACTAACGGACTCCTGCTGCACAAATATGGCAGTCCCCTCATAGAGTGCCATGGGGGGTAAGAAAGGTAATGTAAAAACATCAGACAAATAACTTTATGGCAAAATTATAAATAGATAATGTTATGATACATTTAAAAAAGGTTATTTTCTGGTGTCAGTATCTCTTTAAAGGAGAAGGAAAGTCAAAAATTTAGTAAGCTTTATCAGAAAGGTCTATATAAATACACCAATAAAACCTCAAAGTAATGCTGCTCTGAGTCCTCTGTCAAAAGAAACACAGCATTTCTTTCCTTCTATTGTGTACACATGGGCTTCTGTATCAGACTTCCTGTTTTCAGCATAAACCTCTAGGGCAGGGCTTGAGCATGCTCAGTTTGCTCCTCTCCTCCTCCCTCCTCCCATCCCTGCTGTAATGTGAGCTCAGAGCTGTAAGTGAGCAGGGAGAGACTCAGGCAGGAAGTGATGTCATACCAAGCTTATATGGCAGCTTCTATCCTAAACAAACAGAGACAGTGTCTAGAACTGTTTACTCAGATATTGTAAAGCATTCTGCAGAATAAATATGGTGTTCTAGCTTGCACTATTGTGACTAATCTGTTGGCAATAAACTGTCTTGGAGATTTCCTTCTCCTTTAATAATACTGCTAAAGTTCCCATTTTTCATTCAGGTATGTGAGTTTTACTTTCGTGTACCATGACAGAGTGAAATAGGTGTTACAGTTCCCTGCAAAATATACACACAAAGATACCTTTACACTTTGCTCAGAATCAGAAGCAGGGTTACCAGTAAATAGAAGTCTCCTATACAGGGCAGTTGAGATTTCAGCATGCATTTATTTGCACTCAGCAGATTTGCGGGTAACCCTGGAAGTCCACTTTTAGGATAAAGTTTCATTTCTCCAGCTCCCTCAGAAAGATTAAGTGCATTAATTTGCTGGTGTACATGTTTGCTTTAAGGAAAGTTGAATTCCTTTTACATTCTGTTTATCAAATAAATCCAAAGGAAGGAGACATGTTAATGGTAATATTAGTTAATTGCTGTTTTTCATTCCAGCCGCATCCTGCATGGAGATCACGTGGGTATTTGGAATAAATGGTACTCCAAATGAGATGAATGAGACCATTAGAGATACAGCGTGGGCCAATTTATGGAAGAATAATATTGGAATAGGATATTTTATTCTTTTATTCTTATTTTGAAGAATTTATACTCATTTAACTCTGTCACCATGCACAACCCAAAGTTCCCGACACTTGTGTATAATGTCACATCAGGTATTTAGTCTGCATTCCTTTTATTTCTTCCTCGTGCAGATCTATTATGGCCACAGGATGAGGTTTCAGCCTTTGTGGTGCCTCTAAAATCTTGGGCCCAAAGGTTATAAACAAACACATTATGGGGCTGGTTTACTAAAACTTGAATTTATCAATTTTTTTACTCAAAACAAAGTTGACCTAACTCCCTTCCACAAACTGAACTAATTATCGTCGGAAACCTAGATTTTATCAGATTATCCAGTGCAGATCATAATGTCAAGAAACAATTTTAGGGACATCTGCCATTGACTTCTACATTACCTAGACAGGTTTGTATTTTCAGATTCGGATTGTAGCAGTTTTGGGGTATGATAAATCAAGTTTTAAATTTTCCCCCTAAAAACCTCAACCAGAAAAAATAGAGGTTTCATAAATGGACCCATACAGTATATATTATTATATAAATTTATTATTTTGTTAACCCATGTTTGATGGGACAGTAGCATTTGTGTTTTCTAGTGGCTTCCCTACTGTGATGGGATCTATGACCCCAAAAGGTGTGCAAAACATTCATTCAAAATGTTTTCTTAAACTGATATCTTTATAATTTTTCCTCTAAAACCACAATTGCTTCTTGCAGAACAAAGGAAAAAGAGGATAAACGAAGCTAAAAGCCATGCCTAATCAAAATTATGACTTCACTAAAAATTCATTACACAAGTTAATAATAAACTTGTAAATTTCTCAGGGGGTTTGTGAATGTTTGAAATATAAAAACAAACAAAATATGGTATGCTTTGAAGCAGGGACATAATTTCATCTTTGAATTAATCTATACAAGCTGGGAAAAGAAAGCAAAAACAGAGTTGCGTTATGGAAAGGGCCACCTCTTGCTTGACAAATGTGTGTAGTACTAAAATATGTTAGACCATTTCCTTATTGAAAAAGTTCTACCTACACAGGTGCTCCCCAACTGATGTCTAGGTCCCCATAATCGATTGTTGACCAGGACTAAGTGCACTGGAACACTGGGCCTTAGATGTGAGGTTGCCTGACTTGGCGGCCGCCAACCCTGAAATGCTTTGGAGACAAAAAAGTGAGGAGTAATGTAATTACAAGGACATCAGACACTGGCGGGATTAATTGGAAGTCATGTTTCACATGGGCAAAGCTTGGTTGTTGACTATGAAAGGTACTTGTGGCCTGTGTGGACAATTGGTTAGAAAAAATTGCTACCATTGCTTCCCAGTATTTTTACTGCTGCTTAAAGGGTAATTTCCTATTGCAGCAGGACTTGCCATCAGAGGTTTGAAGATTTTAATTATATTCCCAACCAGTAGCTCGTGAGCAACATGTTGCTCTCCAACCCTTTGGATGTTGCTCCCAGTGGTCTCAAATCAAGAGCTTATTTTTGAATTCCAGGCTTGGAGGCAAATTTTAGTTGTATAAAAACCAGGTGCACTACCAAACAGAGCCTCAATGTAGGTTGACAATCCACATAGGGGCTACTAAATGGCCAATCACAGCACTTATTTGGCACCCCAAGAACATTTTTCATGCTAGTGTTGCTCCCCAACTCCTTTTACTTCTGAATGTTGCTCACAGGTTCAAAAGGTTGGGGATCCCTGCACTAGAATCAAGGAAATCCTTGTGAAAGGAAATGTACAGTAAATATATAAAGAATACATGGAATGGCTATGTGGAGTACATCAAGGAAAAATAACTAGGTGAGTTAGAATGGGCTGCGTGAAACACAGGAAAAGTTTGTCCTGCTCCTGTAACCCATAACAATGCATTTTCAATATACTTTTGTTGATCTTAATCAGTTAGAATAATGGAATCATATACAGGTTATTATGAGTTCCTGGGTCAGGACAGACTCTGACCAGAGTACTGTATAAGCCGTAAGTATTTATTTTAAAGAAGTAGCATGCTGAAGCTCCATCTACATGTAAAACATTTCCTTTTTATATATCCACAGAAGGGATACCCACAGAAACTCATGGGTATTTCAGGGCCACAATAAGCAGAATGTTGGTATCTCTACTGAAGTGTGTAATATTTTGGGGTGGTTATGGTCTATTATAGGGGTTAGATGGGTTGCATACTTTTGCTCACAGCTTTAGTGACTTTAGTACTATATCTGTTTGTTGCAGATTTGGCTGCAAAGAACATGACCCCACTTTTCCACATTGAAAACATGGCTACTAAATCTAAAACATCACTTGGTACACAATAAAGTGCCTTTGCCATCTCTCCTTAGCATCCATTGGTAATCTCTAAGGGATTCGAAATGTATCAGGAATGAACTCATAAGCTCATTGACATCTATTGGAAGACTGTCACTGTTCCATTAGGCTGTGACTATTTTGTAATGTTTAACCATTTGCTGCCCTGTGCTTCCATTGTACGTATATTTTCAGTAATTAGTTCATTATCAAGTATTTTTTCTATGTTATATTTAAACAGTATGGGTATTCAATTATATTTTTGCTCTTAGATATCTACAAATATCATTTGAAATAATTGGTGCATACCGTTTCACCATCCGTGTGCTTGTAATGTAGCTAATCATTTGAAGTTTTTGGAAAAGAGAATGTTTTAACAAAATGCATTCGATATATGAGCTATTTCTAATATTTGTAAGTTCTGTTGTTCACACTTTAATGTCAGTGGGACAGGTGGAAATCCTGAGTGGATTTACAACATGGTGATTATCTGTTGATTGCCCCTCCCCCCCAACATTGAATTGAATAGTTGATGTTCTCATTTCTCAGCAGCGAGAACAAGACAGTGACAGACCTGTATGACTAGTATGAAGTAAAGGGGCATGCTTGTGAAAGGATGAAAGTATAGTTCATAGAGGAGAACTGTAAAAATGCTATACAAGTGAATAGAGCTGTGGAATCTTCTGGCACACTATCTATTTCCCCTTTGATCAATATGCTCCAAAGCATCAGATACATATCTGTATTTCCTTTTAAGAAATATTTTAGGAAAGCTTTTAATACTATGATAAAGGCAGATTGTCATAATGTGCCAGCAGTGGTTTTATCAGCATTAAATTCACACTATTGTCACTTTCATGTTTTGTTTGGACACAATGGTCAAAGGTAGATAGCGGGATTAATGCAAATTGCCAAATATATGTGTAGCATAGTTGTTGCTAATGGGTTACTATGCAATGCGCTGCATATGTTTTATCACCAGTAATTTACATTAATCCTGGTAAAAATTTAACTTCGGACATTATGTTGCCTGTGCTGGAGAAGATTAAACTTGGGCAATAAAACACCCCATCTGCCATTACCCTTAAGGTGGTTTATGTTGTGGTCAGCAGGGTCCATTTTGCATACCTCCCAACTGTACCACTATTCACTGCACACCCAGCCTGTGGTCCTGGATCCTCCTTTAAATGTTCCACATTGCTCTGCTCTTCGGGGTACACAAAAAAATTAGGCAGAACATTATGTCCCTTTTTCAACTTTTCAAATGTTGATTGTGAGGTATGGTTTTGTATACCTCTCCACCAGTATATTTCAGCCTGTATGCAGTTCTGGGCTGGGAATCAAAATAGGCCCTGGCATTTCAAGTAGAGCCCCAAACAGCCCCCCACCAGACCAATAAATACTGACTATGTCAATTTACAGCAGCCCCTCTGGCATTTGCCCACAGATTGCCAATCCAGGCCTGCCTGTATGTAAGCCCTTAACTGTCATGGATTGTGGATTCTATGGTGTTGCCAGTGCCATGCTATGTCAACTTCCCAAAGCCCTGCATGCATATCACTCTAAAGCTGGACCATTCATATACAGTTGTCTAAAACCTCATAAAAGTTGTTTGTTTAAACAAAGTCTTGGTAAAATCCCGCTTCTCTTAGAAGTATAATCTTGATTTCTTGCAGAATTTAATTAAGTGCATAATTAAGAAAATATTCAAAAACTATTCTACATGCACACATATAACCGCCATGCCTGATAAACTGTGGTTAGTTGTGAACATCCTCGTGTAAAAGAATACAAGATAGGGAAAAAAAACATACAAGGGAGAAAGTTTTACGGGGTTCTCTCTTTAACCCTCCTTTGTGGGGTGTTTTTCACTCTAATTTCAGTTTTATGAAAAATGCACACTAGCATTTCGTAAGTTACCAGCGAGTTGCATTGGACAGAGCTGTTTATAGTTGAAAAAGGAAACTGTTTTTATAATTCCTTTAAGTTCCAAATAGTTTTAAGAGTGAAATATTTTGCTGAAACATGTGCTGAAAGAAATCATAAGAAACATCTTTATAGCAGCTGTTGTCAAAAAAAATCACTAACTTCTGCCAGATATTTCATGGTATATATTTAGCAGATGCACATTTTTTTTTTGTTTTATTTTTTTCCAAATCATTTTGTTTGGGTTGAAGGGAAACCTCAGAGAAAGTAGCAGGTTCTTTGCGGGTAGAGGTTATAGGCCAGAGAGCTAAGGGGCTGATTTATGAACATGAAAGCATCAACAACCAATCAGCAATTGTATTTCAACAGTCTACTACAAGTTATGGAATGAAAGCAATGAGCTGATTCGTTGCATAATGGTTATCATTGCTGTCATTCAGCGCAGTTTGATTCATTACCTGCTAGTTTGTATATTACCCTTGTGCTTGTGTGGGTTTCCTCCACTTTACTGACCATGTAGTGTGTGTGAATGTGATAGGGACTTTAGACTGTAAGCTTCACTGGTGCAGGGACTGATATAAATGACGTATTATCTCTGTAAAGTGCTGCTGAACATTAGTGATGAGCAAATCTGTCCCGTTTCTCATTGTCAAAAAATTTGTCAATGGGCGTCAAAAATTTTTTTTATGCATGACAATGTGCACTTCAATATTTCTCGTTGAAATGCATTAAAGTCAATGCCCATTATTTCTTATGCCAAAATTTTTGTCGATCTGACTTTTTTTGTCGCAGCAAATTTTTCAATAGCTAATTTTTGCCACTGTTTCGTGAAAACATTTGAGATAGAGAAATGCGGAATTTCCCCACGAATCCATGGCTGGTGAAAAAATTCGCTCATCACTATTGAACATGTCATCAAGCCATGTACAGAATATAAAAGCCCACAGGGGCTCAGTGATCTTGTATTTTTTTTATATATAATGAACTATTGCCCCTCTTTCCTTACATACAAACTCAACATGTGCCTGCTATCTAAAGACAGACTGACTCAGATTGATGGTCAGTCTGTACGTACATTAAATTCCTTGAAATGAAGTGTGCTGTTTAATGGCTTAATGCACAAAAGTTTCTTTTGAATTGGTGAAAAATCTCACTGGGGATGGATATTTGACAGGTGTCTGATTTCCCACACATTCCTTGTTTAAAATCAATGATTGTATCAGTTTAGTCTGCATTTTTAACTACACAACAAAAGCTAACAAAATCTCTGTATTTCACCTAAAATTTCTGTTCGTTTCTTTTCCTTTTTTGTGCCCCCAAACCTGCTATAGTTTTCCTCCTGGTAAGCTCATACACATATTTCCAAGAATCTGCACTTTAATGTTCTCAGCTATTCATCCCAGTAATAACTGTCTGGGATTTCTAATCGTTCTATAAGCTCTCCTACTATTTATCTTCGCACTGTTTCCCTACTTGGTAATAAAATAATCTCTCAATTTTCAAGCGTCTGGCATATCTGAAAGAGGGCACTAAATGGCTCCTGGCATCATCATTTATTTAAACTGTAATTTTAGCTTCTGTGTCCTTCTGATACCAATCATCACTAGGGGTTTGGAAAAGGAGCATGCAAATAGCATTAATAAAGATGGTTCGTTGCAAACTTAACTGATGCAGGTGTTTAGGGCATGAACATGAATCCAGATTCATATGCAATGCCTTTCATGTAATGTCAGGTTAAAATGATGTGCTGTGGTCTGTTTAATGTGGATGCTTTTCTTCTCATGCTTTCGTAATGGAAGGGAATATTACATAGTATTGTTTATATAAAAATTAATAGGAATGTTCTTTTAAAGTTAAGTAAAACTGTGTTATAACCTCTGAATTATCTAGTAACCATACAGTAGAGTTAACCTATTACTATACTAAAGATAAGAGAGCCAGTGATATCACCCTCTTTGCAGACTCTATTGAACCGAAAAGCTTGTTCGCTCAATAAGATAAAACCCTGCGTTATAAAAAACATGTGCACAAAAGCAAAATACACAGACAGCAAGATAAATGTTCACAGGCAAAAGGTCACTGAAATTATTCACCCAGAGGTCTTGGAATCTGTAGAGGCCCATAGAGTTGAGAGATACGTTAATCTATTAGTTATTCCTGAAGAGTCATAGACCTCCCCCCTCATGTTTGTTTTACAGTCTGGCACCTTTCTTTGCTTCAGGTACTCTGTCTGGAGAGGTGCAGTAGGCCCTCAAGCAGAGCAGAGGGGCTCATTATAACCATAAAAGGTGGGTTTTAGTTTATGTTTCCAGTCAGAGGACTCTGAAATAAATGTAGAGTCAAAGTTTACCCATTTAAATTAGCATTATTAGTGAAGCCGATGTAAAAATAAGGTTCAGAAAACACACACAAAAACACAAGCAAGCAAGAATTCCACATTTGGCCTGCTTTATTTCCTACCACCCCAAACATACTTTTCTCAAATCAAGTACTTTATATTTTCATCAATACTGAAATACTAAAATTTTCAAAGGATGTAGGCACAGCAATTCTCATTATTCTTCCTTTTCTTGATTGTGGCACCTCCATAAGGTGATTTCAGAAATTGCAATTTTTTACCAAGGTGCCCAAAACTACCTCATTGCCTTTGATGTAATCCTCCAGCCAATGACAAATGACAAATATATGCCGTACAATTTGGTGATGTAGACAGTGGAAAGCAACTGTTTTTTGAAAATGACAACAGATCACGAGTCCCTATAATAAAATTGCTTAAAACTGTGTCATGGATTCAATAGGAAAATGCTGTACATCTCTTTTAGTAAAAGAGCAAACAAAAGGGGGAATTAGAATAGTTCAGACATAAACGCTTGATGTCGGTCTCCATGAACAGCAGCTATTACAGCTGTATGGCTCAGTAGAATTCAGATTTGTCAATGAAAGTGGTCCCAGTGAGAGAAGTTATGGCCAATTACAAATGTACATGTAACTAGAAGCTGCACTACTACAAATGGGATTTCCTCTGTTTGATAAATGCTAAGCTGAACTCTCAACCAAGTAAAATATTGTTTCTAAGCTTGTGAATGTATAATAAATAGGTTTTCAAGGGACATACACTTTAACCAATACTGCATTATAGGAAGGATGTGGGTTTACATTATAATCACCTTGTCATAAAGCTCTTAAAACAGATACATCAAACATCTCCTAGGAAGCTGTACTTTTGACAAAGTCAGTAAAAAATATAAAAAATAAAAGACTGGATCAATACTGTAATTTATTGCCATAATATGCTAAGCCTTAAAAGGGACACTCTTTCCAACACCACAATTTTGCCTCCAGATCTCCAAAATTGATAGACTGTAGCTCGCCATATCAACTGTATAGGCAATATTGTGCATTCCTGATCCTTCAGCAGGTCTTGTTATCCTGTCTATGTAGCCTACCTTGCAGGTTCTGCAAAGGCTCACAGGCATCTCACATGACCCACAGATCATGACTTACATCAAACCATTAATACTCCCCTGTGTATGTCTTTGGCATTTGAAACTGTACATGTTACACTGAAGGCAAAATGGGAGGAGAGCTAATCAAGCCCAAAATTATGTCACCACAGGCACAGAATGAGGACTATCGGAGCAGAAAGTTAAAGGAACAGTAACATCAAAAAATGAATGTTTTAAAGTAATAAAAATAAAATGCAGCATTGGTCTGCACTGGTAAAACTGCTGTGTTTGCTTCAGAAACACTACTATTCTTTTTATAAATAAGCTGCTGTGTAGCAATGGGGCAGCCAAATCCATGGAAAAAATGCTCAGGTTACACAGTAGATAACAGATAAGGTCTGAAGAACATAATGGTGTTCCTGCCTTTTTTTTGATTTTTGTGCCCCTGATGAAGACCTCTATAGGTTGAAACGCGTTGGGCGACATGCTGTTGCCATGTGGGGTAACTAGCATGCAATAAAATTCATTTTTTATTTAATTACAGAGTGTGCTTTCCTCTTTTTTTGATTTTCATGCATGATTCTTTTGGAAACTACAGATGGGTAGTGTCCTGGAGGCATAGCACCTCGCTTATGTTTATTTTGGTTAGTTTTTGATTTTCTATTGGGGAGTGTGCGCCTTCTGCCTTTATGTTTTGAACATAATGGTGTTATCTGTTATCCACTATTTAACCTATGCCTTACAGCCTTTTTTTCAATTTGCGCCATTGCTACACAGCAGCTTGTTTATATGAACTATAGTAGTGTTTCTGAAGCAAACACAGCAGTTTTACCAGTGCAGGGCAACATGATATTTTCATTACTTTAAAACACATCAATTTTTTGGTGTTACTGTTCCTTTAAGGATGCTAAAATAAAAGCTTTAAAATGGACCTGTCACCCCAAGAAATAATTTCAAAATCGTATTTATGCGCCAGAATGGGGAAACTGATACCCATGTCCAAGCACTGGCTACACAGTTAGATGGTAAGAAGGGAGGGGAAATGTAGGGAGAGCAGTGACATGAAGGAAGTGCAGAATGGAAGGTGAAAGTAATTGCCTGCCCGCCTCTATGCCTACGGCATAAAGGAGGGGCAAGCAATATATGATTGACAGCTAAAACTTTTAAATGAGTTTATAAAAAGTATGGGTGTTTAAATAAAAACATCCTTTGTCTGTAAATGGCATTGTTATTATTATACTTTATTTTTTATACAGTTATGTTGTTATTTAGTAGTCTCGGGACCTGGGGTTTTTTGGACAAGGGGTCTTTCCGTAATATGGATCTCCATACTTTGTCTACTAAAAATCATTTAAACAATAAATTAACCAAATAGGATTGTTTTCCTTCCAAAAAGGATTCATTATACCTTAGTTAGGATCAATATACTGTACTGGTTTATTATTATAGAGAAAAAGGAAATCATATCAAAAATTGTGAATTAATTCATTATAATGGAGTCTACGGGAGATGGCCTTTCCGTAATTCGGATCGTTCTGGATAACAGGTTTCCGGATAATGGATCCTATATTTGTAGTGGCGACACATTTACACATACCTTTACAAAGAGATTCACATCATTCCTTGCTCCAGTGGAGATATATACAGTATATATTATACTAGTGTACAGTACACATATGGGAATATAAAGTATTTATACAGTAATAGCTTTTGAGGTTATAAGGACTCAAGTATATTTCCTACTAAAGTGCATATCTTTAGCTGGTTAAATCTTTACTGCTTGGGTAACAGTTCTTTTCCATGTAGAAATAATTGCACCCACATAATAATTGATATTGAAACTGTTGGGAGAGACTGGAGAACAGTTGAACGCAGTTTACAGCCTCCACCTTATGGCATTAATGGGTACACATAGGGGCAAATTTACTTATGGTCGAATATCGAGGGTTAATTAAACCCTCGATATTCGACTGCCGAGTTGAAATCCTTCGAATATCTTAAGTCGAAGGATTTACCGCAAATAGCAAAAAATCCATCGTCAAAAGATTTTTCTTCAACCTAAAAATTGTTCCAAAGCCTATGGGGACCTTCCCCATAGGCTAACATTGACTTCGGTAGGTTTTAGGTGGTGAACTAGGGGGGTCGAAGTTTTTTTAAAGAGACAGTACTTCGTCTATTGAATGGTCGAATCGTTCGATTCGAGGTCATAGTCGAAGGTCGAAGTAGCCAAAAAAACATTCGAAATTCGAAGTTTTTTTTATTCTTTTTCTTCACTCGAACTAAGTAAATGAACACTTTGAATACATTAAACAACCCAAATGATTGGACCTGAGGCTCCACTCACGTCCTCATCTGCTTACACACCATATACCAGCTAACAATTAAATTTGCAGTTTGAGCACATAAGCTATGATCTGATAGTAATTCTAATTATAGGATGATCTCATGACCCAATATAGGCATGCATCTTTGCTCTCTACCTGCTATCTTACCTTTATTACATCACAAATATGAAGAGAGTTTGGAGATAAGCATGTTGTGCTACTCATGCCATACACTGGTTTCCATTGTTTCCAGCAAGTTCAAATATTTACAGCTTCAATCGACCTGACCTTCCTGAGAGTGCAAAACGTTGCAATTTGACCTTTTCTAATCTGCACCGTTGATAAAAATCCAAGGCGCTTTAATGTTTTTACCTAGCGGCGACCACATTAGTTAATGGAAAAACCCCAATGCCATGTCTTAAAATACTCTCAGTTGCCAAGTAAATATCAAGTAACAGTGGAATAAAGCTTTTAATGTGCAAGACTTCAAGCGCTCTCTTGGCAATGCGAACTTCCTTCCTTTTTTGTCATTAACAGAGAGGTTCCCTTGGCTTGCTGTGCAAAAAATGGAAGTATTCAAACATGAACATGTTTTAAGGCAGCAGGATTATTTGCTGTGGAAATGATTGCTGTTGTAGCTGTAGATATCCCAGCCGACAGTAGCAGCATATGAATATTGGTACATAATGTAGATGTAATGTAACCAACACGCGCTTCTTTTCTGTGATGCTAAAAATGTCATTTAAGAAATAAAATATACATGGTGTGTAAATTATAACACCTTTATCTGTGCTTAGCATGTCTACTGTTCAGGTGTAATAACATTGCAAACACTAAGGGTCGGATTTATCAAGCTGGATTTTATTTCTACAGACGATAACTCACAAATGGAAGCAGGTGAAAGCAGATAAATGATCTAATTTTTCCCATCTGAATCAACTATTTTGAGCAGTAGAATTCAGTGCTTTTCCGTGGGTAATAAAATATAGCAACTCTAAACTCACAAAACAGATTCACAAAAATGAGAAGCTGTAATTGTTTTTGCCATTACAATTCATAGAAAAAGTGAAAAATGTTTTTTTTACTCATTTGAAAAGATCTCTTACAATAATGGTTGTTTTGTGGGTAGTTCCTAACTACCCACAGCAGTTGTTCAGTTCTGTAATACAGAGACTTTGATTTAATTCGATACATGGGTCTATTTATTTAATGGTTTCATGATTTTTCCAATTAGTAAATATCAAATTCTTCTGAATTCCCCAGCTAAAATGTATGTATTTTGGTTAATAAAACCATCAGGGGTAAATTAAGTGTGGGGCCTAATGTTCCTATCTTGTTAGATTGCAGAGAGCAGTGATTGGGGAAAGCTAGGATGATATATAGGGATGGGTGAATTTTTTCAGCTTGTTTCGCGGTGGAAATGACGCCCATAGACTTGTATAGCGTCGTGCGTCAAAAAAAAAAAAAAGCCGCGCAACAAAATTTTTCTGACGCCCATAGACTTTAATGGCCGTTGGCGACAATTAAATAGAATGTGCTTTCCAAATATGTGATGATAAATACAAGAGCATATGTAACCCTAATTTGGCTTAAAAAGACAAATACCAACTAGAGAGGTAGAGCATGGGCTACACTGGACCCATTTTCTACAGGATGGGCTTTTACTAGGTGGAAAGAGCATATACTGCCAAAAGTGTAAAATAATAGAAAACGGACACCAGGGGTTCTTTGCAAAACCATAACAAACAGGCTTTATTCAATATAAAGCACCACAGGGTTGAGAATACTCACAATACACGAGGTAGTTGAGTAATGCCAGGTACTGTACAATCAAACATGTAGCAGACACAGCATAGAGTCATTGTTAAAGGTTGCACTCTCTCTCTCTCTTTGATCTCCTGAACTGAATAGCCAGAAAAAGTTACAATGTTTCTAACTTAATTGACTTTTGGCAGAGAGCCCAGAATATGTGTCAGGTGCACGTCGATACTTTTGTAACAATTTAAGATAAGCAGAGATGCAATTGTAACAATTTAAGATAAGCAAAGAAACAATTGTAACAATTTGCGCAAGTCTCCTGGGGAAACTTACTTGCAGTTTAAAGGGCAATTTCACCTTCTTTGGTGAAATTGTAATAACACATAAAAACCTCAGAAATGTGTTCAAACTTTAATAACCTGCCAAATTTTGTAAAATGAACGTGGTAATTAGGGGGTGTGGCCACAGAAATGGGTGTTGTCAAAAAATGACCACGCTACCCGCTGCAAATCTTTTTGTCCTTATTTCTATCTCCAAAATGTTGGGAGGTATGAGGTAGACAGGCAGGTGCTGGATGCTTACCTTAACATGTATCCTCAAAGCTTCTTACCTACCTATACATACAAATATGTATAGTATACAATTGCTAGCATTGAGGAATAAGACATTTCCTTTATTTTGATTGCTGTGTGTTCTGTTGTGCTCATTAAACTCTAAATAATGTTGTTGTTATTATTATTGGAAATATCCTTTATTTCTACAAATATATAAATGACTCGAGTCATAGAGCCCTACCAAAACAAAGTAAAGTTATACTTAAGAAAAAAAATGATAGCAAATGATGAAGTGAAGCACAGTAAGAGGCTGCAGCTGAATATACAAGATGCACATGCTACATGTATTACTATACTAAATACCATACTAAATATCAATGCTCATTTACGGAAAAGCTGTTCCCATAGTAACCCCACACTGATAGTTATGACTACTTCTATATTTCTACATTTTTACTCCTGTTCATTTTGCATCTTTCTTTTCTGCCACAGATATATAAATGTAGCAATTAATCATTGAATTACTTTGCAGTACATTGGTGTTTTCCAGTGTTGTTAGACCACCTATATAATCGTTGATCTTTGTTAATTTTCAGTATGTTATAGAATGTCCTGTTGTTGGCAACTTTTCAGTTTTTCTTTATTTCTTATTTTGCATAGTGTTTAAATTATTTGTCTTCTGCTTCTATTCCTTTCCAGCTGTCAGATGGGAGTCACTGATCCCAGCAGCCAAAACATTATTGCTATGTGATGCTAAAATGTTATCGCTACTTTTTAGTTTTTATCTTTCTATTCAGACCCTCTCCTATTTATATAGTCTTTCACTTAAACTACTGCCTGGTTGCTAGGGTATACTGGACCTTAACAACTAGATAGATGCTGAAATTCCTGAAGAAGCGCTGATCCAAAAAGGAAAATAATTCAAAAACGACAAAAATTGTGAATCTCAATGTCTATAACAGGCTAATAAATCATTTAAAGATGAACCACCCCTTTAAATTCAGCAAAGTCTGCAGTAAGTTAAATAGTTGTCAGTGGAGTAATGGAAAATGTGGTCAAAGTCATAAAATACCAGTGAAATAAAAGTTCAATGGCATTGCAAAGACTTACACCAGACTATTGTTGTGCTGTAAATAATAAATTCTATAACTGTGACGTCCCATATAAGAAGCACAACAAAAATCAATTGCTTTGGATGAAGTCCGGTAACTCAGATATGACTTCTAGGGATGGGCGAATTTGACCCGTTTCGTTTTGCCAAAAATTAGTCTATGGGCGTCAAAAAAATGTTGTCGCTCGGCGAAATGTTTTTGACGCGCATCTTTTTTTTTGACGCACAACGCCATACAAGTCTATGGGCGTCATCTTTGCGGTGAAACAAGGCGAAAAAATCCGTCCATCCCTAATGACTTCTAATACATTTTTACATTTCAGTAGGGGTGCATTGTTCTATATTCTCTATGTTTTCATGCAGGTCAGCACTGTTGCTGGCACTTAAATGGGTCAGGACTGTTCACCAATAGCAATGGCCAATAGTCAGGCAGCTCTTGATTCTAGGCATAGTATGTAGGTCTAATTGCTTGTCTTATCTTTGCACCTTGCAAAAGGTGCAAAAAGGGTGTTGTGAATGAGCCCTAAAAAATACAATAACCTTATATATATATATATATATATATATATATATATATATATATATATATATATATATATATATATACATATACATATATATAGCCATGTAGCTAGGGTTGCTACTAAGGATGGGTGAATTTGACCCGTTTAGTTTCGCCAAAAATTTGCCGCCGGCGAAATGTTGCTGACACCCATTACAGTCTATGGGCGTCCAAAAATTTTTTGTCGCGCAGCGGAATTTTTTTGATGTCCATTTTTTTTTTTGATGCACGCCGCCATACAATTCTATTGGCGTCATTTTTGCGGTGAAACAAGGCGAAAAAATTCACCACTCGCTAGTTGCTACCTGTCCAGTTTTGACTCTGGAGTTTTCTGAAGGCTGATTCCCCTAGATTGACGTGGAGATCGGAAAATCGACAGTTACCACATCATAGCCCATCCCTCCAATGTCACCCCCCCCCGATGTAATCTGCCGGCCTGTGACATCACAGTCCTACCCTGTAATGCCCCCTGGCCCAGTTTATATGAAGATGAAAGGCAGGAACCCTACATGGAGCTTCACATGGCTGGAAAACATATGCCTCTAACTGTGGAGAGTAGCAATGCCCTCCAGGATCATATCCCAAATGGATATCTCTTGGGTTTGGCAAACTACCATGCTAATATCAATAATTGTACAAAACTTTGTTTGATACCATGATATTGGTATGGATATGGCCAGTTTCAGTTTATTAATGATATTTAGCTATTACAAAAAAAATTATTTATGGATATGGACAAGGATAAGCGACTGCTACGTTTCAAGTCAGAGTGACCTCCCAATTATTTTGGTTTTGGCAGTTAAATCCTCATTACAGAAGCAGACCACATTGACAAAGCAAACATTGTATTCTTTAAATGTGCAAATTAAAAAGTAGTAAAAAATTCCTCAACAATTGGGTGGCTGGGGTTATCCATCTTAATAAGGCCTTCGCAGTTTTAAAATACTGTTCAACTTTTTTCCCTATTACAAGCATTAGATATGACACAGGTTCATCTCTTAAAGCCGTTTGCCAGGCTGGGGTTCATTAAAATTGATTGGTGAACTTCTATTTAAATAACTTCCCAAAAAAGCTCTATGGACACTGTTTTGTAATATAGTAATATAGAACAAATACTGTTATAGTGGATGGAATTATTGAGGTTTTGTTACTCATTAGGGTAGGACTACATGGATGTTTTCCGTTGCATGCGATTTGTCGCAGCGCGTCGGATCGCGCCAAAAACGTCTGTGTAGTCCTACCCTTAGGGCCCTGTTTCTTAAAGGGTTAAAGGGGTTGTTCACCTTTATGTTAACTTTTAGAATGTTAAAGCATGGCCAATTCTAAGCAACTCTTCATTGGCCGTTATTATTTATTTTTTTATTAAATACCATACTAAATATCAATGCTCATTTACGGAAAAGCTGTTCCCATAGTATTTATTTAGTTTTTGAATTATGTGCCTTCTGCTTCTGACTCTTTCCAGCTTTCATATGGGGGTCACTGTTCCCATTTAAAAACAAATGGTCTGTAAGGCTGCATATTTATTGTTATTACTACTTTTTATTACTCATCTTTCTATCCAGGCCCTCTCCTATTCATATCCCAGCCTCTTATTCAAATCAATGCATGGTTACTAGGGTAATGTGGACCCTAGCAACCAGATTGCTGAAACTGCAAACTAGAAAGCTGCTGAATAAAAAGCTAAATAAAAACAAATAATAAAAAAGAAAATCAATTTCATATTGGCTCAGATAATTACTCACTACATCATACTAAAAGTTAACACAAAGGTGAACAACCCCTTTAACCTTGGGTCCCCAGGTGTTGCTGGACTACAAAATACTAGCAATCTTTTACCCTTGATTAAATGTTGTAGAATGCTTGGCATTAAAGTCCAGCAGCATCTAGAGTTATGGAATTTGAGGGACAATATTTTCATTATTTGCAGCCTTTAGAACTATGTTAGAATTTTAATCGGCTCCTGTAATTGTCAGGTAGAAGACAGGTAAAATAAGAAACAAACCTGGAGGAGGAATATTTCGCAGAAATGCCTGCTAACCCCATGTCGTGAAGGTGATAATGATCCAGTCCTGGATTGTTTTAAAATGCTTTGCTATAAATGGTAACGTGAAAAAAGGTCTCAAAAATATTTATTAGTGGATTATAATCACCTTCATGACATGGGGTTGATTAGCATATTTAATACTGGTACAGGTATCGGACCTGTGATCCAGAATGCTCTGGGGTTTTCCGTGTAATGGATCTTTCCATAATTTGTATCACATACCTCTACTACTACTACTACTACTACTATAAAATCATGTAAACATTAAATACATCCAATAAGGCTTGATTATATCTTAGTTTGGATCAAGTACAAGGTACTGTTTTATTATTACAGAGAAAAAGGAAATGATTTTTAAAAACTTGGATTATTTTGATAAAATGGAGTCTTTCCATAATTCTGAGCTTTCTGGATAACAGGTTTCCAGATAACGGATCCCATACCTGTATTTATTAAGATTTTGTCAAATTGTTATATACAGACAACCTGAGGTACTTTCACCATAAATGGAAAGATTACGCTGCCACTAACTATAACAGAATGGCGAGACAAAAGTTAAAAAATGAAATGACTGCTGGGGGTTTAGGATTATAGAGGGCCCATTTGGGGTTCTGACTGAGACATTTTCCTAAATAACAGCGAACCCTCACAATAAATGGAGCTGCAGAGGGATCTCACTTGCAGTTATCAGCTTTATAATTATTAGCATTGAGCCCACATAACTAATGATGAAATAACAGAGGGCTCTCACTCGCAGGGACAAGAGTTATCAGTTACCACATTTAATTTGATTAGTTGTCTGTCTCTATCTCTGCGGACAGCTGGATTATTCACTAGACAAAGGCTAACAATAACAATAATCTGTTACTTATCACTGAGGAACCAATGTATGAGTTTACTTACAACCTGCAGGAATAACAGAAATAAACTACAACTTCTATAATTATAGGAGCAGATTAACCCATTGATGAAAGATGTTTTTTCCTTTTCTTGTTATTGAAACCGGGGGGTGGGCAGAAAATAATGTTTAAGTGTTAAAAAGATATCTTTATTACTCACTGATATACATTTATATTTAGTTGCCTTTCGTTTTACAGCTGGTTTGCCCTAAGAAAATTCTGTTGCTTTGCCAGAAAATAAATTCTAAACGGCATTGCACAATGTTGTTGTTAATAAGATGTTTTACATGTAGCAATGCAGCATTTTGCATTTACAAGCAATTCGGAATGATTTAGAAAGATCTGTCTCTTGGTGACAGCTAGTCTTGTTAATAATAGTGCTAGCCTGTGCCAAGACCTTTCCATATGCAAAATCCTTGCTTAAACAAGGGATTTTAGGAAATAATTAAGCATTGTTAAGCTGTTTGGTGCGGCATTGTCTGCATAATTGTGCAATGAGAATTAAAAAAAACTTTGTAAAGGCAAAACAATTTGCTAATTTGTGCAAAAGCCACGTGTAAAGATCTGTAGGTTTGGTGAAGTCACTGCATAAGGAGATCCGTTGCCTGATTTGGTCACATGTTTGGTGGATCAAATGCGGATGATCCGTTCATTTGGATTGGATTAGTGTTGTATGCAGCCCCCAGTTGGGAAAGGTTCATATAAACTGACTTACAATCCTCAAAAATGGTGGGGGGTCATCTATAAAAGTTTTTGCAGCACATATTTATTTGCAAATGGTTTTATTGCCCATGTGCTTTCCTGAATGCTGAAATATTGCACTGCTGCCCCATCTTTCCGTTCTTTGCAAATTAGCATTGTGTGCAAACGGCTCGCAAACAAGACTGAGGTGAGTGTGGCCACTTTTAGAAATTGTGAATTACATTCGCATAAATAGTCACAATTTCAGATTATACCATATTTAAAAAGCTCTTATGGACATTTGGAATGTGAATAAAAAGAAAATCACAATTCTCTAATACTCCACTCTTATCCAGCTTTATAAATATAACCATGTGCAGGGCAAATATGTTCACTGTGCAAACCATTCTTCACTGCGCAAAGTTTATAAATGAGCCCCATGGATTTTCTAACTTGTCTGATGTTGTCTTATGTATGGCTATCTTAAGACAGTTCGGAATATTTTATAAAAGAGCTGAGCGGATCTTTGCCTGATTTAGTCACTGACAAGCTGTTCTCAATTGGACCTAACAACCTGATCATACTGTGGGTCCTCGTGCAATAATCAACTCGTATGGTTTCCACTACCACCTCTATGCTGACGATACTCAGATCTATCTCTCATCTCCTGATCTCAACCCAGAACTCCTAACTCGCGTCTCCTCCTGCCTGTCCGCTATCTCTACCTGGATGTTCAACGCTACCTTAAATTAAACCTCTCTATAACTGAAATGGTTCTCTTTCCCCCAACTACCTCCAGTAACATCCCGTAAGTATCAATCATAGCTAACAATTCCACTATCACCCCCTCTCCCCAGGCCCGGTGACTTGGGGTTATCCTAGATTCTGCCCTGTCATTCACTCCTCATATCCAGTCACTTATTAAATCATGTCACTTCCATCTAAGGAACATATCCAAAATACGATCATTTATCACCCAAGATGCTGCCAATATTCTTGTTCACTCTCTCATCATATCATCGCAAGACTACTGTGACTCTCTTTTAATTGGCCTTCCCCTCCAGAGACTGTCACCTCTCCAGTCCATAATGAACACTGCTGCGAGGCTCATACACCTCAGCAACCGCTCCTACTCTGACATGCCATTCTGTCAATCCCTGCACTGGCTTCCGTTACCTTTCAGAATCAAATTCAAATTAATGACCCTGACATTCAAAGCACTTCATAACTCTGCCCCACCCTACATCTCTGAACTCATCTCTATATACTCACCCAACCGCTTAATACGCTCCTCTACTGACCTGCTACTTAACTCTTCTCTCATTACCGCCTCACATGCTCGCATTCAAGACTTTGCAAGGGCTGCACCCCTCCTCTGGAACTCTCTCCCACGGTCTGTCGGACTTTCTCCCAACCTTTCTGCTTTCAAGAAATCTCTGAAAACCCACTTCTTTTGAGAAGCCTACCCTCACTCTGCTTAACTACCAAACGCAACACCACATACAACACCACATACAACACCCATTTAATTCGATCTTGCCCACTCCCACACCTTGTGTATTACTCCCTTCCCTTTACAGTGTATGCCTATGAATAGGGCCTTCCTCACCTTTTGTACCGGTATTGATTGTGATGTATGTAACTCCATATGTTCTATGTTCATAAAATCATGTGATTTAGTTGTATATCACATTTACTTTACAGTGCTACGCAATATGTTGGCGCTATATAAATACATGTTAATAATAATAATAATAATAATAATAGGATTTTCTAATCTACCAATAGATAGCTGGGTGATTCTGGTCAGAAATCAGTCAGACAAGCTATGGCAAAGGCCCCATACATGGGCCAATAACCTATTGACCTGATTTGAAGGTGCAGATTCAGCAGCTTTTATGAGCCCATGCAGGGTTGGGTTGGAAAGACAAAATACATGTTAAGACTACCTATAAAAAAATAAAATATTTCAGGTACCGGTACAAGCATACAACACAACACTGCCTTTTCAAGTGTTATTATTATAGCCAGCAGCATTATTTGGGGATATGTTTGACATTGCATCCAGGAATCAGATTTTTGTTATAGTAGTAATGAAAGCTGCACTGGCAGCCGGTTATCTAACATCTCTGCATTTTGCATAGCCTGGGACAAAACGCTTAATCCTGGTGTGCAGGATTACTCTGCAGAAACTATTTCTCTAATTCTTACTAAAAAATAAAAAGCACAATAGAATCTCTGTAAGGGAAAACAGGCAAATGACTATGCACAGCTATTAATAACTATAATAACTTTAATAAACTCTTGCTCTTTTCTTAATATTTTCTATTTTTTGTTTGAAGGAAAAAGCTTATCCTAGTTTAACTAATAGTTGGATATGTACAGCACTAACTTTGGAAGCTATTGCACAATAATTTTTTTGGGTATATATTTAGGGGGAACAGTTGGTTTTATAGTTTAGCAACACAGTCACCAATGTTATTCATGTTTTTTGTTGTCCTAGATATTACTAGAACTGTAGCAGGATTAGATAACCAGTATCGTTTTGGAAGTATTTTAGAAGGCCTGAACAAGCTGAAATTAAAGAACATGAAATCAAAACTCTTAAAACCACTGAAAAGACAATGACATGGTAATGATAATGGGGTATATTTATCAGAGAACAATATGGCTCATTTAAGTATGCAAATAGTGGTGGGCGAATCTTACCCGTTTCTGAAACAATTCACAAAAATTCATTAAAATCTATGGGCATGGACCAGAGGCAAATTTCTTTTGACGTGCAACATTTTTTTTCCCCATTGGAGTCTATGGGCGTAATTTTTGCGGCGAAACTTGGCAACAAAATCTCTCAAGTGCAGTGAACAAAGGGCAATATTGAGCCATACACGCCAGAATTCCAGCAACATTGTGGAACCAACAGGGTGATTTGCTTGGCACAATTGTTCTGCATTAACACTAGTTGTGGATCATTGGGCAAAATCAGCGCAATTGTGCGTGCGCATAAGGTGGCCATAGATGCAAAGATCTGCTCGTTTGGCAACATTGCCAAACGAGCGGATCTTTCCCCGATATGCCATTAACAAAGATGGCTATATCGGGTGTAATCTGATTGTTCGGCCGCATGGCCGAACGATCCGATTACGATGTGCCCTGGGTTCCGGCGGGATCTACGACGATCTCCGTCGGACGAAATATGTCGGCACACGCCACACACGATCAGAAAATCGTACGAATCCTCGATACGAACGATAGGATCTGTGTGTCTATGGCCACCTTAAGTCTCAAATCGGTCACAATTGTGTCAAATATTTTCAAAGTCTGTCCTGTATCATTTCCAGTGTTTGCTGATGTCATTTCTGGCAATTAACGTTCAAGTGACATGTGCACACAAGGGGCTATTGCCTGGTCCAGAGGTGGTTGTAGTTTTCCCTGCATCAACATGTGCAGCATTGTTCAATTTGGAACAGAAGGCAGGAAGGTCTGACTGGTGCCGAGCTATTGGAAAGAGTGAGGAGCAGATTTTGGCACAATTAGCTTTAATGAAACTGTTATGACGCACAACTCACTATAGGGAAAGTGTACTTTGCTCAATGCACTTGCAGACATAAATGTTCCCCAAAATCTTTTCATTATTCATTACGCACAACTCACTATAGGGGTAGTGTACTTTGCTCAATGCACTTGCAGACATAAGTGGGCCCCACTAGAATAATCATACTAGAATAATGAGTACAAGTATTTGTTTTGTCGAATGGAAAATATACTGTTATTACTGAAGCTGTAAATTTGCCATAATGATCAATTTATGTTCATTATCTCCCCCCCTGCATCCAGTGTTTACATCTACCAAATAATACTACTAACAAATGTCATTCCAGTATTTGCTCTTGTTCTTATCAAAATAACTATATTTAAAATGCCGTAAAACTTGTAACAGACATAACTAAATAAATGTTTGTACTGATTAGTATTCTTAGAAACCATACATAGTTTTTATATAGCAACCAAACCTCCCAGGGCCTGTATCTTTGTTTCTGTCTGCTAAGGGGGTCTAAAAAGAGTCTTAATAGATTTGTGATAGTGTATGTTGAGTTTGAGGTTATGTTGGAACTATCGGTAAGAGACAGGTTTACGAGAAACCAGGTAAAATTAACTATCATGTGCAGAGCTAAACAAACTAGTTTGGCTAAAACGTTTTTGTAATCATCATTCACTCTTAATACAGTGTGTCCTTATTTTAAACAGAGAGATTTAAACTGCAACAATGCATCTGTTGACAAAATAAGCCCCCCCCCTAATAATAATGACTTTCATAGCTGAGTAATAGTCATTGAAAGAATAACAGGTTATTGAAGGGTAACAAAAAAAAGGAAATTTGCCCAATTAAATTATTCATGTAAATCATACAAAATAAAGGGGGTTGTATAGATACAGATGTAGCGCTATAGTAAACTGACTTGTGCTAGGGCCGTTTACTCTACTTTCCTTGGTGGGCTGAGACCACCGATGAGCTCTCTTTCTCAGGGGTAAGCCCTCGCAGCGGGCAGCGGGCAGTGTAGTGTAACTGTAACCTGATGCGATAGCACAATGATGGGCGCCAGTAGTTCTTTAACAGTTGAACCAAGAACAGTATTTATTGAACAATAGCACAGAGATCATTTAGCACATTGATCCACAATTTAGTATAGAACATACACAGCAGCACGTTATTTGATTATAATGGAATCTATGGGAGATGCCCTTACATATGGAGTAGGCACAAGTGCCACTAAATGAAGATGTTTCTATTTAACAAGGTTATCGTCTTGGAAACAAATGTAACCTTTACGCTGGTTACGGTTGGTAAACCTGTGATTGCCAATGTGAAAAAGCACTCTTGTATCCTTATGTATAGTTCACTTCAGTTCTGAGCTGTACCTTCCACAGTTACTTTGTCTGTTGCTGTTGAGAAGTGAGTTCTTTTTGTGTTACCCTGAGCTTAGTAAGTGTTTATAAAAGAGCAATATCTGTCTATGATGCTCTTGCTGATAGCACTTTGGATTTTGATCCAGGGGACGTGTGATTGCTGTATTTGGAGACATGATTTCATTTGTTTTTATAGACTGTACAAAGCTGTGAAGGTTGATGGAGAGATATTCATCTTTTGTACACTTAGGAACCGAAATAACTGGGGCACTCGTGGGATAAAAATAACCCTGCTGATTTAAAAGAAGCAGATCACATTGAGTTAACCTTTTCTTTTTATAAATAAAGTTTCATATTTGTGAATTGAATTGCACTCAGGTAAATGGTAGGTAAACAGCAAGTGAAAAACACAAATTCAAATAACAGTTTTAATTATAGGATTCAGGGTGAACCTCGGACTTCCTGTAATTAACATCTTTCAGTGTGAGATGTTCTTACTTGATATGCTTGTTGTGCTTTTGCCTTTTGTTTTGTTGTATTAGAAATAGCAATAATAAAAGTTTTATTTCTGTAGCATTTTCTAACTGGTAATTTTTTCAGAACTGTTTGCTGTTATTCAATGAATGCGCTGTAGCAAGGATGGGAAAGGCAGAGGAGCCAATTTGGATCTGGGTGCTGGAGTGGACCTAGGTCAGTGGGGGCCACGAAGGCCAGGTTCAACCAGGTGTTTTCTGGTTGTCCCGCCAGCCGAGTCTGACACTGCCTCACAGAAAAGAATATGGACTTAGTCTCTTTCCAAACTGTGGTACCTTAACTGAGGAGAGTGTTATCCTGGAGTATAATTCCACACTTCTTTTCCTCCGTGGAGAAGATGCTCCTCTTACTAAGCAGGCCTTATGAGTGTGCTTTAAAAGAGTTGCTATACATTTTTTTTACCATGTTCATGGGGTCCCTGATCCCAGGCTTTGGTTATGTTGCTGTTCTCATTACGGTCCAAAACTTAATACTTATGCTTCAGGCTTTTAGCACCTCCAATCCTGATACTATGTGGAGACGAAAGAGGAAGAGTCATGTGATCTCTTCCATTATATAAGCTATGGACACTTGATTTCTGGGTCAGTTGTGGAAACTTTGCTCCCACAGGGAATACAGGGGTGTTTCTTACCAGCCTGCCACCCTGAGGCAGCTTAAGTGCTGCCGCCCCCTCCACACTCACATTCCAAGGGGTCCACGGCTTGATAACCGGCATCTGGTAACTTGCGGGGCACTGCCTCTTGTATTGACTTTCTCAACTTGCCTCATTGGTGCGGCTCCCCTGAGGGCATAGGTAACAGAACCAGGACTTCCTTTGGCTGCCTATAATGATGTTATCCAGAAGATGGATACACAAGTTGGTGACTTAAAGGAATTGTTCAGTGTAAAAATAAAAACTGGGTAAATAGATAGCCTGTGCAAAATAAAAAATGTTTCTAATATAGTTAGTTAGCCAAAAATGTAATGTATAAAGGCTGGAGTGATTTGAAGTATAACAAGTCAGTCAGGACACTACTTCCTGCTTTTCAGCTCTCTAGGTTTACACTGACTGGTTACCCTGGCTACCAGGCAGTAACAAATCAGAGACTTGAAGGGGGGCCACATGGGTCATTTCTGTTGCTTTTGAATCTGAGCTGAATGCTGAGGATCAATTACAAACTCACTGAACAGAAATGTACCATGTGGCCCCCCTTCAAGTCGCTGACTAACTCAGAGTTATAGAGCTGAAAAGCAGGAAGTTGGATTCTGACTGTTTTATTAGACATCTGTTCACTCCAGCCTTTATATATTACATTTTTGGCTAACTAACTATATTAGAAACAGTTTTTATTTTGCACAGCCTATCTATTTACCCAGTTTTTATTTTCACACTGAACTATTCCTTTAAAGATGGGTGTCCATTTCCTTTACTGCATGCTGTATGCTGTTCAGTTCTAGCTAGAGATGATACTGTGAATAGAAAGACTACTGTTGGTGAAAAGAATTATCTTTGTTGAATGGTGCTGGATGCTTAGGACCACAAATGCTTGAATCAATAGAAATATATATGTCCTTCTATATTGGGGTTGCTTTAGGTTGAACCAAGGTAAGCACTGATGCATATCAGACATACATTCTCAAACAAATGTGAATATTTTAACTCACTTTAAATTAAACATTATCTCAATCATGAGGAAAACTCCTTATTGTTGTTTCTGAACAGACTGCCTTTGTCTGCAAAATGTTATTGGTATTCCCATGGTGCAGCAGTTACTGCTATAGTGATGTATGGTGACTTTCGGACTCGAACAGTAAATCACACAAGTTGATCACGATAAAGGAGCATTAAATGAATGTTAAAAGATATTGCTTTTGTGTAAATGAATTGACAACAATATTGGGTATTTCTGTGGAACAGTACTCTGTTTTCATGTAATTCATAATGCATGGCCTTGTCAACCTAGCTATTGACTAGAGTATTGAAATGTATTTTCAAAAGCTGAACTGTGAAACTAAATGATATCTTTTATGTCATCTGGTATTAAATCAGGATACTATTTCTGTCCAAGCAATAATGTGTTGTTATGCTCAAGTATGTGTAATGTTTCACAAAGTAAAAGTTAAATCTCTTTTCTTAAATGCACCCTAACCTCAGCTTGACAGCGATGTCTAGCTATGGCTTGTCTGCTTTTCAACTATTAATAATCTTTTTTATAATAAAAGAATACTCACATTAGGCTTATGATGGCCACACATTATATTTCTTACAAAAGTCAGTTTGCCATTGATAGACTTAATCAATGTGTACCCCCAAAACAACTGATATGGCATTAAAGGGGACACGTCACCCAAAAAAATTATTCCAAATCCTATTTTATCACGTTAGTCAAGCAAAATTAACTTTATGGATGAATGGAAAGTGCAAGTAATTGCTTGGCCCTCCTCTATGCCTAACAGATCGACTGCTAAACAGAGCCTCCTGTAGGCTACCTGTGCATACAGAGGCTACCGAATAGCCAATCACGGCCCTTATTTGGCATCCCCATGGACGTGTTCATGCTTGTGTTGCTCCTAACTCTTTTTACTTATAAATGGGTCTCACAAGTAAAAAAAGGTTGGGGTCCCCTACACTAAGGCATCCCCAATCCAGTTCCCTATCTCACCTTTGTAAAATCTGCCAAAATTATTAAACAGGATGGCATAGCTTTAAAAAGCTGCTTACATTGCATTAGTAGCTTGTGTATTTTACTCAGCTTTACTACACCAGTTTCTATAAATATATTCGTTAAAATGTCAAAATCCAGTGAGTAGTGTAAAAAAAATTGCATCAGTTCTGGCATCTGGCAACTTGGGGATCTTTTAAATGCCACAGCTTTATAAATATGTGATCATTTTGTACTTGTGCCGTTTTAAATGATGTTTATAATGCCAGTAATCTGCACTGTGTGAGTTATCACTGAAAAAATGAACACTGATAATGTGAATCTTCATGTTCCCTTTGAGTTCATAAAGTTAGGGTTATAGTTTATCATTTGACGCTCAGAGCGTAATCCTACTAAAACAGGTTTTTAAGATGTGTTCCCTTTTCTTTTTATGGATCTCACTACACAAGAGCACATGTTAACAAAGCTCATTCTTTTCTATGCTGAACTTATAGGACTGGGCTTAAACACTGAACAGAGGTAAGATGCTGCTTATTGTCTCTCACCGGATCAGCCCGGTCAAATATTAAAAAAAAGTTGATTGGCCAGATAAATTTTGATTTTCAGTCCTCACTGACCGTGTCCATGTTTAGGCCTTTAGAGAAGCTTAGATTTGCTGCCCCATAGTTTCTGATTGAGCTAGTGGTTAAATGAAGAAGCGTATTGATAGATGCCACTTTATTATGACTTCAGGAACACATTTTCACGCTTTTGTCCATTGATGTGAACTATGTGCACTGTATAGTCAGGTAAGAAATAACTCTTCTGAGTTTTATGCTCCAACTATACTCATGCAAAGGGTGAGGGTAGTGGGCATCTGCAACCATGCATTGATTTAAATAGGAGACTGGAATAGGAACAGGAGAGGACCTAAATAGAAAGAGAAGCAATAAGAATAAATTTGTAGCCTTACAGAGCATTTGTTTTTTAGATGGGGTCAGTGACTCACATTTGCAAGCTGGAACGAGCCTGAAAAGTAAATAACGAAGACCTATTGAAAAGTTACTTAGCATTGGCTATTCTATAACATACTAAAATCTAATTTCAAGGTAAATCACCCCTTTAATATCATATCAGTCCACAACAACAGGTAACTGGAAGTGACCTTTAATTCTTCATATAATGCTGCGCTGTTGAATCTGGGCCTCTTTGTTAGAATTTATAGTTGGAGTAGCCCCAACTGCTTAGTTCTATTGCAGAGATGAACTCATATTCTGTAAATATAAACACATTTTTGGATTTGTTATCAAAAAACCAAGACTTTTTTTGATATGCATATTGAAGTATGGAAACTAAATGTGATTGTTCATCTGCCAATAGTGTGCTATAAAATGCTGAATACATGTAAAGGGAATCTATTATGGAACAATGTTCGGTTTCAGCATTAAAGTATTTCCATCTCGTAGAGTGTAGCGTGTAATAGATTTGTATAAAATGTTTTTTTTTTCTCTCTTGATGTGAAACAAAGATTGTCTGCTTAGTATCGATATGAAGGAAGCACAAGTTCCAAAGTGCATGCATAGACGGAGCAAAAATGTTGTATTGTACAGAATGAAACAATTAAAAATAAACTCATGGTTTCTGCTTCCTTTTAAATGCACAATTCCGTTTACTATAATAAACAATATCATTCTCAAATTGATTTGAATTGCAATGCAACGTTTTTTCCCATAACTCTTCATTCTTTTCCCAGCATGCCATGTATTGTCCTGTTCATATAAATAGTGGTAATTGTTATTGCAGGCAAGAAAAACAACATCTAAATGCTAAATAGCCATCCCACTGAGGGTTTTAAAAAAATCAATTTTGTCCCCTTTCTTGGAAAACATATTCTATAGCACTACAACTCAGCTCATAATGTGTTTTGAACTCCTTTCTTCCCTGCCATAAATTAGCAATTATAATTATCTTAGCAGTTGTAGTGTACCTTTAAGATATTCAATAGTTGTTTTGTACTTTGCTTTAAGTAGAAATTATACTAAATAGAAATTCTGTGGTTTGAACTTTCAAGGGCTTAACCAATGGATTTAAAATCTCACCTTTACAGGGATGATTTGCATTTCTACCATGGAAGGGTGCAAGCTGTGGCCAGCAGGGGCTAAAAATTTGGCAAAAGGTACCTACAGGGCTTCTCCAGCAGTACCCAGTTTGCACATTCTGTATGACTCGCAAACTATCATACTCCATTGGATCTCCATGTGCCTCAACTTTACATTTTCAGTAGAAATCAGGGGGTGTGATTGCACTGGGGCATGTTGGGACATTGTTTCTAAGCTACAGCATGGCAAGGAACCCTGGTGAAAGTTTTGCACCACCACTGTCTATACTTTTTATGCAGCACTATTGAAAGCAGGTAGCTTTGCACGTATATTGAGGAGCATCTCTTTATTCAATATTTTAGGCGTGCAAAGAGTTGCACATCAGGACAAGGTTTAAAGTGCAAAAACAGAAGTGCCCCATTTTTGTAATGGGGATGCACAGTGTTTATATATTATACAGGTGCCTTGTTTTTTTATTTAGGGGCCGATTCACTAAGCTCGAGTGAAGGATTCGAATGAAAAAAATTCGAATTTCGAAGTATTTTTTGGGTACTTCGACCATCGAATTGGTTAAATTCGTTCGAATACGAACGAAATCGAACGAAAAATCGTTCGACTATTCGACCATTCGATAGTCGAAGTACTTTCCCTTTAAAAAAAACTTCGACCCCCTACTTCGGCAGATAAAACCTACCGAAGTCAATGTTGGCCTATGGGGAAGGTCCCCATAGGCTTGCTAAACTTTTTTTGATCGAAGGATTTTCCTTCGATCGTTGGATTAAAATCCTTCGAATCCTTCGATCGAATGAACGTTTAGCGCTAAATCCTTCGACTTCGATATTCGAAGTCGAAGGATTTCAATTCGAGGGTCGAATTTCGAAGTATTTTTAACTTCGAAATTCGACCCTTAGTGAATCTGCCCCTTAAAGTGACCTATGTGTTAAGGCTCCGTATTCATGGGTTAAGGTCTCTTAGTTCATATAATTTGAAAGGCACATGACAAAATGCATTGTTCAGCAGACACCTTTCCCAAGAAATAGAAGCAGGCAGGTAAGTGTTAGTGTAAGGAAAATGGGAAACCATATTCGGTTTATTCTTACATAGATATAGCATCTTAGTAATTTTATGGCCACAAAATTGTGATTGGCTGCCCATGTTTTCTTTTTAAATATTGAACAGTGAAAGTGCAATGATGAATAGTGATGAGTGAAAAATGCCGCCACGTACAGATTCACAGCGAACTTCAGGGTTTTTCTGCCAGTGACAATTTTCAGATGAGCAACAAAAGAAAAAGATGTGCGACAAACGCATACATCATTTTATCCTTCCCCCTCTCCTTCCACATTAATCAAGGGGATCTGAGCCATTGCTATATAAGGACATACACATAAATATATGGTTTATTCATTTTAATGTGGGATACAAAGCACCCAGATGTATTATTAATAGTGCCTGTGTTTGTAAGCTAGTAGTATAGTGATTATATAAGTCAGGGATCCCCAACCTTTTGAAGCCGTGAGCAACATTCAGAAGTAAAAGGAGTTGGGGAGCAACACTAGCATGAAAAATGTTCTTGGGGTGCCAAATAAGTGCTGTGATTGGCCATTTGGTAGCCCCTATGTGGACTGTCAACCTACATTGAGTCTCTGTTTGGCAGTGAACCTGGTTTTTAAACAACCAAAACTTGCCTCCAAGCCTGGAATTCAAAAATAAGCACCTGCTTTGAGGCCACTGGGAGCAACATCCAAGGGGTTGGAGAGCAACATGTTGCTCACGAGCTACTGGTTGGGGATCACTGATATAAGTAATACATAAACAGAGATGTTACTTTTTGCTTAAACAGCAACATAGAGGTAAATATCAAAAATCACAGACATGTTTTTAAGAAATTTAGAACATGGGAGCCTTTTTCCCTATTGAAAAAATCACTTGTAGCATAGTGGATATGAGGACCTCATAATGTAGGGCATGTGTGTAGCAGTACACACAGTGACAAATGAATGTGATGTTCCCCTAATTTTTATTGGTAGCCTCAAAGCAGAAACAAAGTGCCACTATATGTGGTCATAGACTCTAATGTAATTTGCTACATGAATGATTTGCGACAAAAAAATTGTCGTGCAACAAAAGAGTTTCGTAATTTTTTCAGGGAAGTGAAACGGGTCAGATTAACTCAACACAATTGATGAATCAATTTTATGTGTATTTTGTTACAGTTGTTTGCTTTAATGGAGTCATGACGTTGCTCCCATTCTATTTGTACAGGCATGGGACCTGTTATGCAGAATGCACGGGACCTGGGGTTTGCTGGATAAGCAATCTTTCTGTAATTTGGATATTCACACCTTTAGTCTACTAGAAAATCATGTAAAATTAAATACAACCAATAGTCTGGTTTTGCTTCCAATAAGGATTCATTATATCATAGTTTGGATAAAGTACACTGTACTGTTTTATTATTACAGAGAAAAAGGAAATAATAACTGGGGGTTTTCTGGATAATGGACTAGAAAATCATGTTATCATTAAACCCAATTGGCTGCTTTTGCTTCCAGTTAGAATCAATTATATTTTGGTTGGGATCAAGTACAAGCTACTGTTTTATTATAACTGAGAAAAAGAAAATCATTTTAAAAAATTTGCATTATTTGGATAAAATGGAGTCTAAGGGAGATGGCCTTTCTGTAATTCGGAGCTTTCTGGTTAACGGGTTTCCGGATAATGGACCCCATACCTGTATCAATGGTGCTTGATGCCTTTTCTCTGTTGACTGATAGACTTCTAATAAGAAACAGAAATATTGGATACGACTGGAGGGAATCATTTGTAGACTTAAGTTGGAATGGAGTTATGTTTTTGCAAAATACACACCTGTTTCATATCCTTGATATTTGCACGGAATTATTTATAAATTTATCTGCATACATCAGCGTGCAAATGCTAGGAATGGGCTTCTGTACCCATACAAAAATAACATTTTTAACTGAAATGGCATAAACACAAATCCTTAATCCTGAATATATCAGCTTGGCTATGGCATAGGAAACTCCTGTATTTATCTGTCAAAACAGAAGATTTCATTTTATGGTGTCTTGGCCAAAATACAATCCCTCAGGGTTTACTTTATTTTTGCAATAGTATAGTTGTCAAAATGGCATGGTTAAAACATAGCAGGCTTGTAATAATCATATACATTTGCTGAGTGCAAAGCAATATGGCACATTTCAGAACTGGTTCCATGTATCATTTATGCCTAGTATTAAGTCTGTATCTCCTAAGCTGCCTTACAAGAACTCATTGTTAAGAAAAAAACTCTTGCATTTCTGGAGAAACATGCATTTATCAAGCGATAAGCACACATGTACTACTTACAGACCTGAAGTACTATACAAGTACTATAGAACTTGTGAATAGTTTTCCAGGTATCCACAGTCAAAAGACTTGCTCTTGTGCTTGTTTGGTCTGAGGATGGAGGTGGGCTAGCAATTATTCTCTCAATCATGTTGAAGTTTTGGTTAATAGTTAATGGGTATGTGCGTCCATATGCTTTTTATGGAGAATGTATAGTTCCCATATGGCTTAAGTGTCAGCTGATGGCATGAAGTCATCATTCAGAAGTGCATACATTTGGTCAGGGGCGTAACTACAGAGGAAGCAGACCCTGCGGCTGCAGGGGGGCCCAGGAGGTACAGGGGGCCCCATGAGGCTCTTATTGATGAGCAATTTCAACATATATTGGTAAAACAGGACAAACACTGGATATGTTGGAGGCCCTAAAATTAATTTGCTGTAGGGCCCAGCAACATCTAGTTACGCCACTGCATTTGGTGCAGATATAATTATGCATTCTATGTACATACAGTATATTATTTTTAACAACGGCTGGTATATTTCCTGAAAGCTGTGTTTTCTGCACTGCTCTGTCTACATCTTTAACACATGTCAAATTAAAGCAAATTAGGTGACTCCTAATTTGACAGTGAACGACAGTTTTGTACCTGGAAGCAAGTCAGCTGATGCGTTGTGATGGATTTATAGGGATGACCAGATGTTGGACTTAATCGTTTGTAGAATTATAACACTCATTCTGCTCAAGTGTTTGCCCGGGGGCAACTTTGCACATTCCTTTATGTGAGAAAGAAGCATTTCTCATTAATTATTATGAGTGATAATTTTATGAACACACAAACAGTGACAAAAGGTAATGGAAAGATTTTAGGGCTCATGAGAAAAATAATACAAATACAAAAAAAAGCTATTGCGCTCAGGGGACTTATTAAGATATAATTTATTGCAGAACTGTGCTGTGATCTTACAATGGGGTATATTTATCAAAGAATGGAAGCACAGTTCCCCATAGTTCACCAGAGGGTAATCCTACATCTCCCTATTCACTTGCATGTAGCGTTCCCATCTGTTGAGCTGTCCTTTCACCCTTTGATAAATACGCCCCTATATGTCTATACATGGTAGGTCAGAGTTTCCATATTTTATGACATTTCAAATGTTGGTTTTTAAAGGGGCTTGAGGAAACTCCTTTCATTGCACTGCTCATTTTTTAGCCAGCAATTTTAATGTACCGTGTAAGGAGATGTCAGAGAGGTAGAGAAAACAAGATCATGGTGAGAGCTGTGATATACAGAAATGTATTACTATATTAAGTTTGTGAACTGTGAGTGCTGTAGTGTAGCACAGTGATGTAGGCCTCTGTGTGTGGTACTCTATATCTGAGAGGAAATTACATTCTTTATGTCACCCTTACGCAGTACAGGTACTTGTCTGACTTTTTTGGTTCAAGTCCCACTCAGAGGACCAAACTTGTACAGGGCTCCCATTAGCCTAAAACAAGGTTACAAATGTCAAAAAACATTGTATCAGCCATAGTTCTAAAATATAAAGCACAACAAATATGTTTTAAACCAATATTTCACTCTTAAAGGAGAATTCAACCCTACACTAATAAAAACCCCTACCCCCTACCCTACATAATCCCCCCTCCGCACAGGTTTAACTGTAACTACCCCTAATCCATTACTTATCTCTCGTTGCGAAGTCAGCGCAGTGGAGCTCATGGGCGCCATCTTCCGGCTCTTCTGTCTTCTTCGGGAAGTGATCTCTGTATTGGCCCATGCGCAATTTCAAAAGGGATGGAAGAGGACCCGAAGAAGACCAAAGAGCCGAAAGATGGCGTCCATGAGCTCCACTGCACTGACTATGCAACAAGAGGTAAGTAATAGATTTGGGGCACTTACAGCTAACACCTGTGCGGAGGGGGGGGGAGCAGGGAGGGGGGACTATGTAGGGTAGGGTTTTTTATTAATGTAGTGGTTGAATTCTCCTTTAAAGGAGAAGGAAAGCTACGGAGGCATTTTATTGCCAATATATTAGCTGCAATAGTGCAAGCTAGAATGCTATATTTATTCTGTAGAATGTTTTACCATACCTGAGTATAAAGCTCTAGAAACTCTCTGTTTGTTTAGGATAGGAGCTGCAGTATTAAGGTGGTGTGACATCACTTCCTGCCTGAGTCTCTCCCTGCTCTGGGCTCAGATTACAGCAGAGAAGGGAGGGGCGGGGGAAGAGGAACAAACTGAGCATGCTCTTGCCCAGGGCAATGAGGTTTAAGCTGAAGGCAGGAAGTCTGATACAGAAGCCCATGTGTACACAATAGAAGGAACGAAATGCAGTGTTTCTTTTGACAGGGTAGTCAGAGCAGCACTACTTTGGGGGTTTACTGGTATATTTGGATGGACCTTTCTGATAAGGTTTACTTAGTTTTAACCTTTCCTTCTCCTTTAATGACTTTCTAGTTGGGCTTAGAGGAGTATCTAGGAAAGTAAGGAAGCATTATCTCCAACTAACACTTTGATTGGCTTTCAGGTTAAGGCACCTGTTGTGGCTTTAAAGGCCACAGTTTGGGAACCACTGTCCAAAAGAATAATTGCAATTGTCATTGTGTTCACTTTCACTGTCTATGGACAGTATGCCATGACAATATGACTCAATGGTTTTATTGAAGTTTCAAAAAGTGACCATTCTTTTTTCATGCCTTACCTCCTTTTAAATATACATAAACTATGGGCACTTACACGCCTTGTCTAAAGTACATTTGTTTTGAAGGTAAGACCATGCATAATGTACAAGTTATCTAAGTAGTCTACCTAGTTGTTCTAGGTCAGGGGATCCCCAACCTCTTTTACCTGTGAGCCACAATCAATTTTAAAAATAGTTGAAGAGCAACACAATGAAAAACATTTCTGAGGATGGCAAATAAGGGCTGTGATTGTCTATTTGGTAGCCCTTATTTAGAATGACAGTCTAAAGGATGTTCTGTTTGGAAGTACACCTGTTTTTTATTCAAACAAACTTGCCTCGAAGCCTGGAATTCAAAAATAAGAACTTGCTTTGAGGCCAGTTGGAGCAGCAGTCAAGGGGTTGGTGAAAACATGTTGCTCACAAGCCACTGGTTGGGGAAAATTGTTCTAGGTAATGTAATTAAAAGGACAAAGTAACCACCAGGTCTAGTAACTCAGATGTTTGCTTTAAAACAGGTGACTATTACATTACTACCTGGTGATTGGCTGCCATGGGTTATTACCCCTGGTAAAAATGCTGTCACTCTTATTGTATACCCTTCATAGTTTGTATAATTGTTATTTCTGGTTTTCCTACTTCTGTAGCATTCCCATTTAATGATTATATTAGTATCAGAATCCTTATAAATAAAAGAAAACATTCTTTTTTCACTGACTGTATCAGCATAGTTTTGTTTATTATTGTAACTTGAACTCTCATTCCGTTACATTTTTCTTTGTTTGAATAGAGTTGTCTGATTAAAGGAGAAAAAAACCCTTACATAATAGTAGTGTGCCCGGAAAGTGGTACCTTTTGTATCCTCTCTTTTATTCCATCTTGCCAAGGTTAAACATAATTTCATTAACCGACAACTAGTAACCCAGAAAATCTCTAACTTTTGAATAGACTCAAACTGGTTTTAGCAGAAGAGCACAGATAAAAAGCAGTTGATTGGACCATGTTTGGAACCAAAGGCATCATCATCCTTTCACCATCGTAAGTGCAGTGGAGGTAGGATGAGATCAGTGAAATGTGACTTGCTTTGCTAGTAAGCTGGCCACTTTCTATGAGAGTTAGCACTTTATCCAGGAGGTTTTTTCTTTACATTTTAAGAGAATATTTGGATCCTAGAATGTGATAATTTACAGGCTTTTTGATGAATATTCGTTGCTGAGGTTAACTTTCAAATAAACATTTCCTACTGCTACATGGATTTGTTTAGGTGAACACTACTCTGTTCTATATGACATCATGCTATGACATAGCTAGCAATATTTTTATCATCATAATCATTATCCTCATTTATTTTTATAAAGGGCCAGGAGGCTATGTATGGTGTGCATTATACAATTAGTTGCTAATGTTCTTTTCTGTTAATGGTTTATACACTTATACTAGATTATTTTTGTATGTGCACAAGTGCATATTAGAGACTTGCTTATATCCATCAAGGGCGTCTTTTACAAATTTTAGGGCAGGGTGCAAAGTGCAAAAAAAGGAGTGCATACAGTATGTTGTTTGCACATTTGCATCACTAGCCCAGGTGTCCCCTATCCATCCCCTAACTTCCACATTATTCAGCAGTTAGCAACTCAGGGTGCTAAGGAGCCCTGATATCTGATCTGGTGCAAGGTACGAAGCACAAAAAGACCCCAAATGCAAGTCCTTACTGAATGAGCACAATTTTGCACCCTTTAGTGCACCAGTTCTAACTTTTTTTTTGACCAAACTAGAACCAATGTTCCCTGTATCTCTGCATTCAATTCCAGGAGCAAAAAAAGTTGCCCCTAAGGGTAATAAGTGCAACCTAGGGGTGAATTTTGGGCAAACAACATGCCACTTTGTACCTGTTTTTGTGTTTGACTACTTGCTACTCATCACTAGTTCTCTATAAAAAATCATACAGGGAAAATGTCTATGTTTGATGTAAGCCTTAAGGCATTCTGGCATTCTTTAATATTTCTTTTGTGTTTATTTTGTAATCACAGCTATTTGTGGTACATTTATTTTCTGGACTTCAGTGTTTGTAAATGTTCATCTTTTGCATATAAAAGGAATCCCAGAGGAAGAGCAAATGCAACAGCCAGAAATGATTTGCTAGGCATTGGCACTGATAAGTATTCCACTGCTTCTAACGTCTCTGCTCTTTTTCCTCTAATGGAGATATTATTATTTGTTCCCTGAAACCAAGAACCCTTCTATTTCTGCAGTCGGCTGGGTCCCCGTATGACTAAAGTGCTCTTTGCCGAGAGGAAACTTTCATTGTAAAACAGTCCTTTAAGAATTTCCTGTAGGAGGAAGTGGTTCCAATGCAAAACTTCTTAGCTATTTGCTTGCAACAGAGTGAACATAAGGGATGGATGACAAATCTGTAGTCATGTCTTTTGTTCCACTTGAGTCTAGGGATGTGGTGATGACATTCATATTGTCAGATGAAATCACTTTTTAACATTTAGCATGACATGCAGTCTTTCAGATGCAATAATAATACATGAACTAGGAGAGTTTGGACCAATCAGTTGCCACCAAAGGTCATATTTTGAATGGTCCAGTTCCTCCCTGACCTCTTCTCACTGTGCCAGCCCCACTGCTGATGCTGCCACACTTACTTATATACTCTCCCAGCTCCTTCCAATGATGTCAAGTATGGGCCGGATCTAGCATGGGTATATAAATCAGAGTGGCCGGCCGGGTTGGCTTTGGAGGGTATCACTAGTTGGGACCATCAGCTGAGGCCATATGAAATTAATTACATAATTGAAAGGTCCATTATCGTCGAAAATGGGGGAAACAATCATTTTCTTTAAAAAAAAAAAAATGCCCCCTAGGACCATGGCCATGTTCAGTGATGTACATTCACATAATGAGCAAGTTTCCCAGTTCTCTCATTATACTTATGCCCTTGATGTGTATAATGAGCGAAAGATGGAATACATTAATGAGATCTGTTATCTGGTAACCTGTTATCCAGATTTGTTTTACGAATTACGAAAAGGCTGTCTCCCATCTTAATCAAATAATCCAATTTTTTTTAATTATTTCCGTTTTTTCTTTAATAATAAAGCAGTAGCTTGTACTTGACCGAACTAACAATAATTATTCCTTATTGGAAGCAAAACTAGCCTAACGGGTTTATTTAATGTTTACACGATTTTCTAGTAAACTTAAGGTATAAAGATCCAAATTATGGAAACATCCCTTATCCAGAAAACCCCAGGTCCCAAGCATTCTGGATAATCGGTCCCATACCTGTACTATGCTTAGTGTCCCAACATGTGTAGGAAATGCAGCTGGCTCTCGAACACCCTTAGATTAACAAAGCGATGTCTGCTGCACTAAGGTAGAGGCTTGGCCACCTCACATCAATTATCAAGCAAAAAATATCCAAAGGCACACAGGCTGCTACAAGCAAGGAACACCTTGCACGTTTATTGCGCAAGTGAGCGACGTTTCAGGGTCATGCCCCTTTGTCAAGCCTGAAACATTGCTCACTTCTGCAATAAACGTGCAAGGTGTTCCTTGCTTGTAGCTGCCTGTGTGCCTTTGGATATTTTTTGCTTGATAGTGTCTCAACATGGCCACCAGCACCTGGTGTTCCCTCTTAGTGCTGGTGGCTTAGCACTTGGGGGGGGGGGGGCTTTTAAAAAAAAAACTATTGATTCCCCTACCTGGGTGTGGTCCAACAGGAAGAATATTTTTTTGAGGTCAGGTACCATTTAAGTATACCTCCTAACTTTTGAAAAGTGTAAGCATTTTAGATCATAATCCAGATTTACCAATTCACACCACACCATGATCCACCCAAACCCCTCTCCCTTTCCTGTAAACATTATCCAAATGGTAGTCTGTACATCAGGGCCATCCCACCTAAAAAATAATAAATGATGTGTGGTTTGTGCAGTATAAACAAGTCCTAAGGATGAAGGACGTAGCTCAGTACTCGTCAGGACCTTCTGCCAGCCAATCTCCTTATGAGTTTATATGTTCTGTTTAGAATGAGAATAAATATTATTTTAAATGCAGTAAAATCAATACCATTACGTTCATTGTAACCCACGCGCTGGTGAACTGTTATGGTCTAGGCAATGCTTCTTTTCCTCCATAAAACAAACATGTGAAGTGGGCGAAACGATATGAGAACAAAATAAACTTTGCAGCTCTGACAAAAATGTGCGGTTCCTGGCAGTGATTTTTGGTAAAAAGGTCACTGTGGCTTGAGAGACAGAACAAATATATTCATCCTCTTTATAGCCTAGAACATGTGCATGCTCTTGCTGCTTTCATCTGCACATCGTTTGCAGTTATCCCTGAGCATTTCAGCTTGCAGCTGGGAGTTTCAGTGTCGGCGGACTGAAACTCCCAGCATCCACTGATAGCCTAACGTGAGATTTGTATTTTAATAACAGCTGTATACACCAAACAATTCTTGTAAACAGATTTCCTGACGCCACATCACCGCAGCTCTTAATCCCTCTGTGTGACATAAGTTTAAAGTTAAGGTTTATTTCAAACAGAATAGTAGCTGCTTCTTTGGAAGATGTATGTCCCTGCTGGCTCAGGGTAGCTGGGATGTATCCCAGGTGAGTCCATTATCTTTTCCAATACAGGAATGAGGAAGACATCTTGACACTGAGCCTCCCAACTACTGAGTGTCAATATGTTGCCATGCTCAGTTACGAGTGCAAGTGTAGTATGCAAACACGTTGCCATCATTTTTACCCACAATGCAATGTTGATTCCCATAATTCCAGCACAACTGCAGCCACATGGTGGCAGTGCACCTGACACAACTGCAGCTACTGTGCGTTCTGCTTCAAAATGACTTTAGTGTTCAATGCTGTAGGTGCAAGTATACTACGGGGCCTATTTATCATACTTCGTAAAAGTTTTTAAAAACCGGTGTAAAAACTGTAAAATGAATGTGGAATTTATTAAGGTGTTATTTTACGCTGAATTTGAAGTGATCATTTTACACCACTTCCTCTGGTAATCTGTTTAAGTCAATGGGAAAAATTCAAGAATCAAGTAAGTTCTGGCCGGAGTTGCTATGGAAAAACAAACATTTTTAAAACGCAATGGATGAACGCCATATTTTCCCATGCCATTTTCAAGCAGCTGCTTACTTTTATGTCGAATTGTTACGCAGAAGAAGGCTATCGCTGAAAATCAATACAGAACTGTTTTTTTAACGTAGCGATGCCTGGTTATGTGTTGTGTATTTGGTCACTCATTTTTTAAACAGTATAATAAAAAGGCCTAACCTCTGCCCACAAAATGCATAAGGCTACTTTCTTAAGATTTCTTTTTTAATTAAATCTTTTTTAAAAACTGCATCAATTTATACATGTGTCTGGTTTGTAGGCCCCTACATATTGTACAGATAAGGATGCCCCGGAGGAGACGGGCCAGGACAGGGTCTAAGAAGGGAGACGGAATGTTTAGGGGCAAGGGCTTGTGTAGTGCAGAAGGTGATTGGTCAGAGGCGGGGGGAAGTGTGTGAAATTGAGTGATCAGGAGGTGTCAGCAGCCATTTTAGATTGAGGGAACAGTGGCAGCCAATGGCGGAAAGGGTTTGCGGATATCGGCCACTGTTTAAAGGGAAAGGGGGCTAGCGAGATTTAAGCAACAGGGAATCTCCATAAAAGCAGCCTTCAGCGGCTAGGTGGGGGAGATCCAGTGGGTATATTATAAAATTGGTTACGTTTGGAAATATATATGACAGTTAACTTGTGGTTAATAAAATTGGCTGCGGCCTTTTAAAGCCATAAGATGTGTAAAGTCCAGCACAAAGGTTTTAGTGGGAGCACTTACCGGACATTGACAGGCTTCAGCGTGCTACACGTCCATAGCCATCCCATGCTGTGAGTCCATTTCCTTTGTAGATTCAATTAGTGGAGCACCAAGGAAGCCGGTTTAAAATGGTAAAAAAAAATTATTTGAAGCACATTAAAATATCCAAAATTATAGCAGCATAGCAAAAAAAAAACCTGCCCGCTTTACTCATTTCATGCCCCCCAGCCACTTCATCAGAAGCTCTGATGAAGTCACTGGGGGCCACAAAACGCGGCAAGCGGGCAGCTAAGTTTTTTGTTTGTAATTTTGGATATTTTAATGTGCTTCAAATAAATTTTAATTTCTTAACCATTTTAAACCGGCTTCCTTGGTGCTCCGCTAATTGAATCTACATAAGATGTGTAGACTGGTTAATTTCAAGGGTGATGCTGTTGGGTGGAAGGGACCGAGACTTGACACTGCCCATGTCATGGAACCTGTTATCCAAAATGCTCGGGACCTGGCCGTCGCCCATAGAATCCATTATGATCAAATAATAAAAATGTTTATAAATATATTTTAATAAATATATTTTAATAAAGCAGTTATGATTCTGTGAATTATTATTGACTTCTATTCTGTGTGGTTGCATCTTCAGTAAATGATTTGTGTTCTTTATTTGTAATGCAGAGTATTCATGGAGTGAGCTTTCTGTGGAGATGCTTGTTTTGGGGAGATGGCTAGTTCAGCAAAAAGGCCTTTCAGGGAGGTGATGGCTTGGGGTGAACGCTATTTGGGCAAAATGGAAACTTGGGGGGATTCAGTTGGTAGGATGACAGTTGGAGGAGAAGGCTGTCTGAAGGAAGGATTTTGGAATAAAGCATTTTTCTCTGTTACAAGTTTTTAGGGATCTGCAGCTCATATATTTCACTGGATCCTGTGCTCTCTGGTCTGCTATAAATAACGTGCATGCATTTGCTATGGTAACGTGTTATATACTGTGCATAATACCCTGGGCATTCTTTTGCATCGTTTTACAAGCATTTTAACGTTCCTATCATTTATTTAACTGTGCTTGGTTTGGCTATTCAGATTCTGCAGTAAATATTTATATATGTTCCTCTAGTGATGTAAAGTACAGCTTTACATTTCTGATACTACATTGTAACACATTACAGCTTTCCTTTTATCTTGTTGGCAGTTTGATTGTAATCAAAATGTTCCACATTTAAGCTTGATGTTCCAGCATAACATTGGTTAGAAATGCGCGTGTGTCCCCTGACACTACAGAGAATGTTTATGAAATGTATATTGGCTTTGCTTTCCCCAAGTCTATGACAATACAGGATAATAATAGTTTTCATTCATCTAATAGTCGTTCAAGTTTCATAGTGACTATTTTTGACACAGCAGGGTATCTGTACTTATTGTAAAGTTTTATTTTTGGCCATATGTTATTACAACAAAAACAGCCACAGAAAGGGACTTGTGCCCCCCCCCACACACTTTTATTGGTTTGCATTGAATCCCTTTACAGTTTCCAGTCTTGTGAAAACTGAAAGAATCGCTTTATCGCCTTCTGTTAACATGCTTTCTATCATTCTTCTTTCAACTGGTAGGCAACTCACATCCCACATTCATTAACTTCTGAAACATAAATGTAAAATCGATGGCTCTGGGACTAAAATTTGCGGCTTCAAATTTGCACTTCATGCACAGCTAATGGTATCGATTTTTAGAAGAAAGTTGGCGAGTTTGGATAAATAAAACTTATCTTACTCTCAGCGTTTATCAGATCTATATGATTTATGCATGCGGCAACACATGCCTCTGTCCTAATTGCCTGCTAATGAAAATGGCTTCTTCCCCCCTGCTGCAGGTCCCTCAGAGAATTGGTTCATCCGTCTGATAAATATGTAAATGATGAAGGCTGCCAAAAGGTGCTGGGAGTTATAGTCCCAAAACTTTAGAAAGGCTGTTAGTTGTCCATACCCAACCTGGATAGGGTCCTGAGCTGCACTTGGGTTTGCAAGCCGGAACCCAGTGGGAATAGCCTAAGGCAAAGTAACTTTTGGTCACATGGCAGATACTTTTATATACTATATTTTTGGTTTTTAAAGTGGCAGAATAGGTGGTTGTTTGGCGATAACAGACAGAATCTGTATTTAAGATTTACTAAAGTATTGGAAAACACCGTCTGTATGTAAAGGTAGTGCTTATGGGGTGAGAAGCTGTGTATTCTGTTTCCTTTAAATTGTTATTGCTGAGCATGTTACTGGGCAAGATTGATGTTTTAGTGCTGTTGATGTCTCATGCAGGGTGGCTACATCCTTCCTTATCAGCTTCTTTCTCTTTGATATTATAACCGCCTTATAGGAAGGGTGTGTAACCTAGTGCCCAAGGGGCATGATATAATATCATTATGAGGGTGTTATTAGATTAACATTGCGTTACCAGAAATCGTTTGCTCACTGGAATTCCCCTGTATGAAACATAATTCTGCACTGAAAAGTTGTGTATAAATAAATGATTACTTCTGTGTATAGTAAGTTAAACACACAGGGGGAAAAGTCTGAATATAAAACATGAAAAACTTTGCTTTAATATTGTATTAATATTCTTAACAACTTGAGTAAAGTTAGCCATAGCCACCCATTGATATCTGGCAAAAAAGCACCATAATATGTAAGATTAAATTGGCAAATTGATGTCTACGCATAATGGGTCACCATAGGCCTCCATAGGGCGTCAAATCGGAACATTTGGTGACTTCATTGCCAGCTTTTATCAGTCAGTGAAGACAAGTGTCTGGTGATCTTTTTTTATCCAGCTGTATCCACAGACCTCTGAATCCTTAAGACTCACATAATTTAGTCATTTTTTAGCTTATCTCTTCAACCTTTTTTCAGGGTTGCATTAGCACTTTCACTGTAAAAAAAAACCCTACATTTGCTCTTCACCCTCATACCTTTCCGTGCCTTCTTTATATATATATATATATATATATGCATGCTTTGTACAAACTTTGTAACTAAAAGTGTCTCTTTTTTGTGTTAGTTACAGTTCAGTTGTGCAAAAATAGGTTTCCCAGGGGGCTATATGTTGGAGTGCTGGGGTAAATTTCTATTTAATTTGTATATCAAGCCGTACCCATGTGCACCCAATAAAAAGGGATTGAGCTGCATTTTTTTTGATTTAATTATATTATATATATATATATATATATATATATATATATATATATATATATATATATATATATATATATACTTCTATAACAAGAAAATCTAAGATGAAATTTAATGTAAATGTATGGATACCTCCAGTTCTGCCATGACAGACACAAAAACAGATTTTCTCAATGAGCTTCCCAGAACTGAACATAGCCTGGTATGGCTATTTTAAAGGACTATTTTATAATTCAGATACAGCAGATATGATTGGGGAAGTGGTCCGGTTACTCCCATGGTCCAGGAACATTTTTTGATGTTTTATGTATCCACATAAAACATCAAATCCTCAAGTGCCCCCTACACACACACTCCACAGGATCTAGCTTTATTTGAAACTAGTGAATAGGAAGATATATTGATATGTCAACCCTGCAGTCCTACCCTCATCTTTCTGATACTTATACTTAAATTAATTGTTCAGTGTAAAATAAAAACTAGGTAAATAGATTGGCGGTGCAAAATAAAACATGTTTCTAATACAGTTAGTTAGCCAAAAATTTAATGTATAAAAGCTGGAGTGACTTGGTGTGTAACCTAATAGCCAGAACACTACTTCCTGCAAAAACCAGCCTATTGGGTTTATTTCATGTTTACATGACTTTCTAGTAGACTTAAGGTACGAAGACACAAATTACGGAAACATCTCTTATCCAGAAGACCCCAGGTCCCGAGCATTCTGAATAACAGGTCCCATACCTGTACTTTCTTTAGATCCAGCTGCACATACCCCAAATGATTATACATTTTATGGATTAAAATATTACCTGCTTGTTATCTTTTTACAAAATGAAGGTAAACTTTACCACTTGTATTAAATAGATACTACAAAAAATGGAGCATTCAAAACCTCAAATATTTCTACTGTTTCCAGTGATAAGATGGAGCCATGCAGAGACTTAATATCTTTCATCGTTATCAACTGTCTGAAGATTTTTTTTTGAGCATGCCTGAGGGATTTATGTTCCTTTATCAAAGGTTTTCATTGGACAGTTTTTCAAATCATGTGGTTTAAATCCTTAGGTTAAGGTGGTAGTAAAAATACCCAAACTTTATTGGATTTGTACAATAAAAACAAAAGAATCTCTATACCTTTAAATCCATCAATGTTTAATAAATTGCACAATTTAAAAACAGTGGCTAGCCAACCTACCGACTGCAAATTAGTAAGAAATACACATTAGCAGTTAAAAGATTATATACATAGCCCATATAACATTCATCAACAGTGAGATTAATCACTGGCAATTATATAGTAAAAATGCCTCATAAAGTTCATAAATAGTTCATTAACACAGCAAATTGTGTAGATTAGAGTAATATTCAAGCAGAGTGGTGTACAGTATGGTGCTCAAACAGGTTTATTTATTTAAGTACCATACAAGACTGCTCTAAGTGCTTCTAATACCAGATGTGGAAAGGAAAAATTCTAATCTGCACAATCCACTGTGTTAATGAACTATTTATGAACTTTATGAGGGTTTTTTTTAAAACATAATTGCCATTGATTCATTTTACTGTTGATTGATGTTTTTATAGGCTATTTATGTAATCTTTTAACTATGCATTTATTGCTAATATACAGTAAGTAAGGTGGCCAGCCACTGTTTTCATCTAATATGTATTAGATTATATTATTAACATCACCGTGGCATTTAAAGGGATACTGTCATGCAAAAAAAAAAATGTTTCAAAATGAATCAGTTAATAGTGCTGCTCAGAATTCTGCACTGAAATCCATTACTCAAAAGAGCAAACAGATTTTTTGAAATCTGACATGGGGCTAGACATATTGTCCATTTCCCAGCTGCCCCAAATCCTGTGACTTGTGCCTGCACTTTAGGAGAGAAATGCTTGGGGGAACAATTTAAATGAAATAGAGAATGGCAAAGGAGTCTGTCAGTGATAGTAGAGAAAACAAAAGTGCAGCAAGCAGAATGGGGTAATGCAGGGCGTATGAGCTTGGGGTAAAAACCGAGTGTGAGTAAGAGATCAACTATGGCCATATTAGCATACCTACTAACATACCAAATTAAACATGTTGGTCACTATTAGGGCTCTCACACACAGGCGTTTTATCCTGCACTCCCCTGCGTTGTGCTTTCTTCTGTTCAGCCGCAGGGGAGCACAGGAGTAGACGCACTCAATTATTGTAAAGGGGGCTGTACTCACACAGACGCATGTATGCACCGGACGCAGGTGAAATGCAACATGCGGTGTCCCACATGCGTCTATGCGTGTACAGCCCCCTTTACAATAATTGAGTGCATCTACTCCTGCGCTCCCCTGCGGCTGAACGGAAGAACACGAAGCGCAGGAAAAAACACCCATGTGTAAGAGCCCTAAGGATTCTTACAGGCCAATTGCAATTAGTTGTTCACCTTTGAGATAGCTTTTAGAGTGATATTCTGAGACAATTTACAATTGGTTTACATTTTCTATTATTTGCGATTTTTTTATTCAGCAGCTCTCCAGTTTGCAATTTCAGCAATATGGTTGCTAGGGTCCAAATTATCCAGCAACCATTCATTCATTGGAATAAGAGACTGGAATTGGAATATGAGAGGCCTGAATATAAAGATGAGTAGTAATAAGTAGCAATAACAATACAATGTTTTTTAGATAGAGTCAGTGATCCCCATTTGAAAGCTGGAAAGAGTCAGAAGTAAAAGGCAAATAATTCTAAAACTATAAAAAATAAAAAGACCAGTTGAAAAGTTGCTTAAAACTGCCCATTCTATAACATACTAAAATATAAATTAAAGGTGAACCACCTCTTTAAATAAACTTTTTCGTGGTTTTGGGGACCACAATTCAGAAATCACAATCTGAGACAAATTTGGTAATCACCATGTTTAGCACAATTAAACTGAATTTAGGTGACCTGAACCTATTTACATGTTGTCTGCTGATATCAGTAACAGCAGCCTATCTATTTCAAACACATTGTTCATTGTAGGATTCCCCTAAGATTGTTGCAGTATGGGTAATCAACATGGCATCTCCCTTTCATGCCTTTTGTATAAATAAAAATATGTTGGAAAGATGTTGTCTATGTAGCCCTTACATTATATTGCCAATTATGTAATATAGTAAAGGTGGCCATCCACTGGCCAATAAAAGCTGCTGATTTGGCCCTAATGCTGATACCTTACTAAAAAAGCAGAATAAGCTGCAACTAATTCATTAAATTGAAAGGGCTGTGGTTCTTAAAGAGCACATACTTTAGTTGTTTAATAGGAGGAGAAATATTTTACATTAAAATTAAAATATTTATATTTCATTAGAAAAGAACAGCTTGAAGTCACCAAGCCAAGCACATGGAAACAGCTGAAAACAGACATGTTTATAATGTCAGGCCTTCTGATATGTTTCCATTAAAGAAGACTAAAATCTTATAAATGGTTTTATGATTTGAAGTAGCAGGGCCAGAGAATTACCGAGTTTATAATCCTCCCAAGGATGGCATTGCAGTACATGACGTGTATTGTTATTATGTTTCATCACCAATTCAGAGCTTGTACATTTGCCAAAAAAATAAGCATTTTGACCTTTTCATACTGGAGAGGGACATGTAGAGTGAAAAAGTGAAGCCCTGGCAATGGCAATAAACTGGATCAACATCAGGATGTAATTTTTCGGCGCAGATTCATTTTTCAAAATCAACCACTGGCGTTAGGCAGACAGCTCCATGAGAAATGACATCTGGAATGCACAAACAACCCTGCTAATTTTATAGTTTGTCCGGATAGCAAGAAAGGTCTCAGTTTTGGCCACTCTTCTGCAGAATGCATCCCCCCCCCCTCTTTTTGGCATAGTTTAGATTCTTGCCAATTATATGCAGGGCTTTAAATAGCATTAATGCAGGCACATGAAACACATTTATTAAGGGAAGCCTGCGCTGTGATCTTTCGTTTCAATCTGGAACATTGTGCAGAGAAATACATGACTTGACAGTGATCTCTAAAAGGCAATGTCATTCTCATAATCATTTCTGTAAATTACTTTAACATGGCAGTGTTGCGTGAAAAGGCATGCCAGAAACGGAATAAGGACTGAGAAATCCTGGAAATGCAAAAATCTAATAAGAACCAACTGGAGAATGCTACTCAAGGGGGAACTAAAGCCTTTTTGTGAAAAGGTGTTTATTCTTTGATCCACTCCCATGGAAGATCCCAGTAAATCCTACTAGTCATGAACTAGTTCATGCTCATATAATTCAGTAAATAGATCCCAATACAAACAGCTGATGTTATTCTAAAATAAGAAGTTCATATAAATAGTTCCATGAATTAATTTGCTAATAAGTCAGTCAGTTCATTGGGGGTTAGTGGAATTTGCCCTAAGTTTAAAGGAGAAGGAGAGGTTAAAACTAAGTAAGCTTTATCAGAAAGGTCTATATAAATACACCAGTAAACCCTCAAAGTAATGCTGCTCTGAGTCCTCTGTCAAAAGAAAAAACACATTTCTTTCCTTCTATTGTGTACACATGGGCTTCTGTATCAGACTTCCTGTTTTCAGCATAAACCTCCAGGGCAGGGCTTGAGCATGCTCAGTTTGCTCCTCTCCCCCTCCCTCCTCCTATTCCTGCTGTAATCTGAGTTTAGAGCTATGAGTGAGCAGGGAGAGACTCAGGCAGGAAGTGATGTCACACTAAGCTAATATAGCAGCTGCTATCCAGCATCTAGAGCTGTTTACTCAGGTATGGTAAAGCATTCTGTAGAATAAATATAGCATTTTAGCTTGCACTATTGTGGCTTATCTATTGGCAATAAACTGTCTTGGAGCTTTCCTTCTCCTCTAAGTCCTACCCATCTACCTGCTCCAATAACGTTGCTCTGCCTTGTGATTGCTTGATATGGGAGTTATGTAGGTAATGAATACGTTACGTAAATTGCATACGTTTAGGGGCCCAATTATCTTGCTGTGGGGCCCAATTGCTAATAAAGTCAGGCAGTCCATTGGGGTGGAATTTGCCTTAAATTTAAAACCTTCCAGCCCCTGTCCTGCTACTCTGCCGTGTCATTGCTTTATACAGAAGTTACAGAAGTTTATATGTAAGTTATGTAAGTTTCAAGTCAAGTCATGGCAGTTTTTTTAATTGTATAAGTTTGCATGTATGTTACTCAATTTGTGCAACTTTTTGCTACACTGTCGGGGGCCTCCATTTGGATCAAAAATTCCCTTTCTTCCTCTGGCAACAACCCGAATGAAATCAGATAGGGGGTTCCCTTAACTAAGGTTGACCCCCTGCAAACCTACCTATTTGTTTAAAATGCGTCCATAAATGTATAATGTATTTAACCATGTCATGTTTATTGCTATTGTTATAAAGTTAAGGCACGGAAGCTAAACTATCTTTATTTTCTGTTTGACAGGATCAACCAGGAAGAGAACTGGAAGAGCAACTGAGGTCGGTGTCCAGTGTGGATGAACTAATGACTCTCCTCTACCCCGAATCGTGGAAAATGTTTAAGTGCCAACTACGACAAGGAGGCACAACCGGCTTTGAGACCAGGAGGGACGACAATTTTAAATTTGCAGCTGCTCATTATAATTACAATGCCGAAATCTGGAAAAGTAAGAAGGGCAAAAGTGGCACCAATATTTAATCAGCAAAAAAATCTCTCAAGAGTCATCAACAGTCAATCAGGCTGATTCAGTGGTGAAGTTCTAGGTATTTAGTTGTGTGGGGACATATAACTTTCCATGCAGGTGACTTATGCCATCCTTGGAAAATACTATGATGCTGTGTCTAACATAGATACAGTATAGAATAATTCCACTAATCAAGCAATGTGTAGTACTTGTAGTTAGGGTTATTGATTATCAAGTGGCACCCCAAGACATCTTAACAAGATTGACATCTTCCCTGAAGAAACCTCAAGTATATCTGTGACGTAAATAGGAATAAGAACAGAAATGTAGGGGGACAATAATATGAATAAGTTCTGGTAAATATGTATTATTATATACAGGTATGGGACTTATTATCCAGAATGCTTGGGACTTGGCGTATTCTGAATAATGTATCTCTCCGTAATTGGATCTTCATACCTAGTATACTAGAAAAACATGTAAACATTAAATAAACCCAATAGGCTGATTTTGCTTCCAATAAGGATTAATTATATCTTAGTTGGGATCAAGTACAAGCTACTGTTTTATTATTACAGAGAAAAAGGAAATCACTTTTTTAAAATCTGCATTATTTCTATAAAATGGAGTGAATGGGTGAAAACCTTTCCATAATTTGATGCTTTCTGGATAACGGGTTTCCAGATAACAGATCCCATACCGGTAGTCCTATTTGTGCATGTCATTATTGATCACCAAAGAATGCATCGCTGCATGTAATGAAGTACAGGTATGGGACCTGTTATCCAGAATGCTCATGATCTGGGGTTTTCTGGATAACGGATCTCTCCATAATTGGATCTAAATACCTTAAGTCTACTAGAAAATCATGTAAACATTAAATAAAGCCAAATTGCTGGTTTTGCCTCCAATAAGGATTAATTATATCTTACAAGCTACTGTTTTATTATTACAGAGAAAACGGAAATCATTTTTCAAAATTTGGATTATTTGGATAAAATGGAGTCTGTTGGAGACATCCTATCCGTAATTCAGAGCTTTCTGGATAATGGGTTTCCAATAACGGATCCCATATCTGTACAGAATATCAGGAAATTTTGCAATTGCTGGATAGCCACAGTTTATCAATCTTTGTTCCGAGTGCTCAGAGTTCTTTTAATGCTTTTATGGTTGACTATGGGCCAGTATTAACACGTTCTCAGATGGCAAACCAGACGAATGGATGGCACTTCTGGACAAGGATTTATTAGCAGGTAGCTGTGAATTGCCTAACTCTTTTTGGGAGTGTGTCCATTAATCATAGGCTCAACTCAATTAACACGTTCTCATGTGTATTTCTTTGGGGGCTGGATTGTAACTTTTAATTATCCCTATACTTTGGCAGGTATTGAAAACGAGTGGCGAAAAACTCAGTGCTTGCCCCGTGAAGTATGTGTGGACGTAGGGAAAGAATTCGGAGCACCAACAAACACCTTCTTTAAACCCCCATGTGTATCCATCTACAGATGTGGGGGCTGCTGTAACAGTGAAGGGCTGCATTGTATGAACACCAGCTCGACTTTTGTCAGCAAAACTGTAAGTTTTATTCATGACCCATATCTAATTCATAGGGCATACTGCACATTGTAGAATACATTCTTTTTTCTTCTTTTTTTACAAGAGTATGCTTCATTTGTCAGTGATTTGCACCCTTTTGAAGATCAAAAGGATATGAATTTGTAAAATTTTCAGCTTCCTTTACAAGGATGTAAATCTGCTAAATGTCAAGCTATGCTAAGGTCTTCTTAACCACTGTAAAAATGCATTCAGAATTTTTGATTTACAAAGAAAAGACCATTGTACTTTATTAAGTATTGCCCTATTTTTTTGCTGTGTGTTAACACTGATTAAGTATTTATTTTTGCACCAAGGATTAAAATTCAGAAGGGTGTTAGAGCTCAGTACTGCTGCTGAGCTCTAACACCCCACAAAGCATTTGACTGCTAAATTATTTCCTGGTGATCAGGAAAATGTTAATAAATGGAGAAATAGCACATACTGGGAATCATTTTGGATTCAACATTTCCATATTTGATAAATCTTCCTCATGGTAAGCAGGTAATTGGCTATTAGCATATAAACAGATTACATTTTTGCTATTTCTCTTCTTTTACAATAAAACAGTAACTCATGTGCAAGTTGTTCCATTAACTATATGTTTGAACATTCGTTCATATGATTGATATGTAATATTTTGCATGCAGGATTAGATTAACCATTCACTGTATACTTGTAAATATTTCAAAATAAAGTCTTTCCAATAAAAGTAGCTTTTTCTAAGATTATTATCCTTTATTTATATATCACAGATATCCACAGTGCTTTACATAGATTATGCAACATTCACATCAGCCCCTGCCCCAGTGGAGATTACATGTCCCTATCACATTCACCTACACACTAAGGCTAATTTTATCAGGAGCCAATTAACCTGCCTGTATGTTTTTGGAGTGTGGGAAGAAACCCATACAAGCATGGGGAGAAAGTACCTTCAGATATAGGGTATCATAATAACATAACATATCAACCTGTCTGCTAGTTGATACAGAGTAAGGCAAAAAATCCCATTTGAAGCCTCTCCAATTTGCCTCAGAGGGGGAAAAATTCCTTCCTGACTCCAAAATGCCAATCAGACTAATCCCTGGATCAATTCAAACATAGGACTCTGGAGAACCAAGGTGTTGATTCAGTGATTCATTTATTCATACAGTGCACGACATGTTTCGAGCCAACTAGCTCTTCCTCAGGTGCTTATGAGGAAGAGCTAGTTGGCTCGAAACATGTCGTGCACTGTATGAATAAATGAATCACTGAATCAACACCTTGGTTCTCCAGAGTCCTATGTTTGAATTGTGAAAGTCTGCAGGTTTGGCGGGGCCTTAACTCTGAAGTGGAACCAGACACAATAACAAAAAGGATTACATCATCCATAAGAATATATCTTTAATCCCTGGATCAACTTGGACTATGAGCTATTTCCCATAACCCTGTATTCCCTCACTTGCTCAAAAGCCATCCAACCCCTTCTTAAAGCTATCTAATGTATCCGCCTGTACAACTGATTCAGGGAGAGAATTCCACATCTTCACAGCTCTCACTGTAAAAAACCCCTTCCGAATATTTAGGTGGAACCTCTTTTCTTCTAATCGGAATGGGTGACCTTGTGTCAGCTGGAAAAACCTACTGGTAAATAAAGCATTAGAGAGATTATTATATGATCCCATTATATTTATACATAGTTATCACATCACCTCTTAAGCGCCTCTTCTCCAGCATGAACAACCCCAATTTGGCCTGTCTTTCCTGATAGCTGCCCTTCTCTGTACCCTCTCTAATTCAATAATGTCCTGTTTGAGTGATGGAGACCAAAATTGTACGGCATATTCTAGATGGGGCCTTACCAGTGCTCTATAAAGTGGAAGAATTACCATCTACAAATGTGTATCAATTCCCCTTTTAAAACAGCTCAAGACCTTATTTGCCCTTGATGCTGCTGACTGGCATTGCTTGCTACAGTCAAATGTATTATCAACAACAGGGCTGTCCAACTGACCCCCCTTGTGTGGCCCTCCACATGAAGCCTGTCTGCTGTGTCTGCTTACCATGTGTAAGGTTTAAAAGGTATCACTACAGAGATTAATTTGCCCCTGCATTGTTTACATCTCAAATCCCCTGTATTGTTCACACATGTAATCCCCCCTGCATTGTTCACACTTGTAACACCTCTATTGTTCAAGACCTGTACTGTTCACACCTGAGACTCAGACTGAAACTGCCCACATTGTTCACCTGTTCACACTCATACAAACTGCTGGAGGGGCACAGCACTGTATGTAGCACAGTCCTTTTAGATTCCTGATAGGCTGTCTCCTGCTCTGTTCTGCCTTCCCTATGCTCTCTGTGTGTGCCATTCTCTGCTTTCCCAGTGCTGCTTGTATGTGCCATTCTCTGCTTTCCCAGTGCTTCTTTTGTGTGCCATTCTCTACTTGCCCAGTGCTGCTTGTGTGTGCCATTCTCTGCTTTCCCAGTGCTGCTTGGGTGTGCCGTTCTCTGCTTGCCCAGTGCTGCTTGTGTGTGCCATTTTCTGCTTGCCAAGTGCCACTTGTGTATTCCACTCTCTGCTTGCCCAGTGCTGGTCGTGTGTGCCATTCTCTGCTTGCCCAGTGCTGGTCGTGTGTGCCATTCTCTGCTTGCCCAGTGCTGCTTGTGTGTGCCATTCTCTGCTTGCCCAGTGCTGCTTGTTTGTGCCATTCTCTGCTTGCCCTACGCCACCTGTGGGATGTAAGCCTGGTAGTGGTTTGTTTTGGGGGTTTGTTGGCATTTGGAAATTGTTGTTAGAGGCTCCTAAAATGTTTAATCTAGATCCTTTTGCAAGGATACTGCGTACTGCATTTAATTAATTGGGCTGGATAGTTTTGTGTCATCTGTAAACACTGATACATTACTTACAATACCTTCCCCTAAGTCATTAATGAACAAGCTAAATGAAAGTGGACCCAATACCAAGCCCTGGGGGACCCCAGTAAGAACCTTACTCCATAGAGAATGTACCATTAACAACCACCCTCTGTACCCGATCCTGTAGCCAGTTTCCTATCCATGTGCAAATTACTTCATTAAGCCCAACAGACCTTTAGAAAGCATTTGTGGAGCACGGTATCAAATGCTTTGGCAAAATCCAAATAGATCACATCTACTGTTCCCCCACTGTCCAGCATCTTACTTACCTCATCCCAAAAAGCAATCAGATTTGTCTGACATGACCTATCCTTCATAAAGCCATGCTGATTGCCGCTCATAATGTCATTCACTAGGACAAAATTTTGAATGTGATCTCTTAACAAGTCTTCAAATAATTTGCCCAACACAGATGTCAAACTTACTGGCCTATAATTAGCAGGCTGAGATCCTAATCTCTTTTTAAATATTGAAATTACATCAGCATTTCTCCAATCCATAGAGATTACAAGACGGAGAATGTAAGATTCTTACCCAATTATAGTAATAGAAAGTCTATTGATGTTGTTTGGCATGTACCCAGTGATTTCAGTTGCTTACGTGCTACCTTGGGCTGCCACTCCCCTTCAGAAACTAATGCACAAGCTCATGGTACGGTTTGCTGAGTACCTTACCACAATGTTTTGGCATCCCACATTAAGCTTGGGTGAGCATATACGTGGTACAAAATACTACCCATACATTCTTCAAGAATTTGCAATTTGTCCATATGCGTCAGCATTTTTCTCACCTGTGAGAAAACTAAATCTTCCTGTAAAAATACTGGACACTGTGTAATACAATGCCTTTAATTTACCCAGAGAGTGGTGCTCATCATACAAACTCTATGGGCAAAATAATGAGCACCTAAAGTATACTGGTACTCTTTCTAAACTGCTGAGTTCCTTATTGTCTCTGTAAGAAATGTCAGCCAGAACTATTCACAGGCAATGTTGTGGTGAACAGAGCATCGCCAATGGACTCTCTCACTAACAGTGGAAATGCAGAGTGATAAATGGCATTCTACAAAATGGCAGTCCAAAGTAAAAGGTTGAGTTTGGTAGATGCCAAGAGAACACTACCTGCCTCAATGCAAAATGCTGGTGGTAAAGTTTTGCAGAGAAGTTGGTTAGGGCTAAGGTTCCTGTTTCTGTTGAATGCCAACTTTATGGCTACATTGTATGATGACATTCTTGACTTCAGTGCTTTTGTCTTCTGCCAAAAAAGTTAGAGGCTTTTAGGGAGGGAGGATCAACATCATATTAATATATTACCTTGGTTTGGGAATGAGATGTTGGACAGGCACATGTAACCCTGTTTGTATACCACCAACAAGTAGCAAAGCCAGACACCTTGGGGCTCATTTATCAACACTGGGCAAATTTGCCCATGGGCAGTTACCTATAGCAACCAATCAGTGTTTAGCTTTTTAAAGCCAGCTGCAAGAAAAACAATGAATGCAGCAATTTGATTGGTTGCCATGAGTTACTGCCCATGGGCAAATTTGCCCAGTGGTGATAAATAAGCCCCCTTGTCTTTTCACATGGTCCTCTTACCTCATTACTTTAATGGCCAGTGACAGATATATATAGTCGAGTCCCAGATGATATTCAAGTCTTTGGTACTCAACCAGCCCAACTTCCTCTGTCCATATCACATTATCAAATGGCAATTAATCTTGGGTAAATATTGTGTCCCTATGTCCTAGAAGACGATAAAAGGTCACTCACATCGTAAAGTACATTTTTACTTTCTTCAAAACTTAGTACAGCTACAGAATATGAACATTTGAACCATGGACCCCAGGCAAGTCATGATATTCTAAGCTAATTTTTGAAGTGCTGTCTAGCATCTGGATGGTTCATTTACCCACTGTGACATCTCATCAGGTCAGATGCCATAACTGATGTACTGTAGACTAAATACACTAATACTAACACAGATTTGACATAGTCTCTGAATATTTTTCAGCAGTTGCTGGAAAGATATATCTTAGCATGTTGGCTGTTCCATTCTGCAGTGTGTACTTAGTGTATGATTACACTGTATGAGTTTACTTCCCAATGTATTTATTTATTTATACTTAAATTTTTTACAGCACAAAATAAAATGCACAGTGTTTGGATTAAACTTTTGTTGGTGGACTTCATGGCAGTAGCAATTTGCATGTGGAGCCGGGAGTGGTGACTAAAGCATTTTGGTATGTTACTCTAAATCCAAACAATTTTAATCAGTGTATACAAACTTCTTTCTAATTACTGGTTCCTCCTTAACATTCCAAAAAGAAATGAAGAGGGCACAAAAAGCTTTTGCCGACTCCTGCAAATTTGATTAGTAGCATTTGATTCTCAAGGCTAGTGTTACTTGAATTTCTCAACTGCACTTATGATCTTTTGGCTGGATGGTAGAAAATCTGGTGGCAAAAATCTGGTGGAAAGACTTTTGAGAAGAGCAGCGGACCTACTTCACATTAATACCATCGGTTTGTTATGTTGGGCAGGCAGGTGTTCGGATACTTTTTGGAAGTTCAATGTTGATAAATGCAAGGTTATGCAGGCAGAAATAATTTAAATGCAAGTGATACACTAAATGGCAGTGTGTTGGGTGTTTTCTTACTTGAGAAGGGGTTTTTGTAGATAACAAGTTGTCTAATTCCAGGCAGTGTCATTCTGAAGCAAAAAAGTTCTGTCTTGCATAAAAAGGGCATCAATTCAAGGGATGAAAACAAAATTTTGCCTCTTTATAGGTCCTTAGTAAGTGCAGTTTTGGACTCTAGTCCTTAAGAGGAATATAAATGATCTGGAGAGAGTGCAGAGACGTGCAACTAAATTGGTTAGAGGGATGGAAGACTTAAATTATGAGGGTAGACTGTCAAGGTTGGGGTTGTTTTCTCTGGAAAAAAGAAGCTTGCGAGGGGACATGATTACACTTTACAAGTACATTAGAGGACATTATAGACAAATAACAGGGGACCTTTTTTCCCATAAAGTGGATCACCATACCAGAGGCCACCCCTTTAGACTAGAAGAAAAGAACTTTCACCTGAAGCAACGTAGGGGGTTCTTCACAGTCAGGACAGTGAGGTTGTAAATTGCTTGTGGTGGCTGATTATGTTAATGTCTTTATGAGTGGCTTGGATTATTTCTTGTACAAGCATATTATCCAAGGCTATTGTGATACTAAAATCTACAATTAGTATAGATATTGGTATAAATAGTTAATGTGAGTTTATGGAGGGGTTAATGTAAGTGTGTGTTTGTATGGACGTTGGGTTTGGAGGGGTTGATGGACTTTGGTCTTTTTTCAACCCAACTTAACTATGTAACTATGTACTGTATGTAACTATATAGTATATTCCATAACTGCCTGTAACACTCCCCATTGACAATGGAAACCACCTGACACAGCAGGGATGGTGTGTGTGTGACATTAACCTTAGGCTTCCCCTTACAGCTTTGGTATAAACATAACTCACCCTTTAAGAAAGGTGATCATTTGTCATACGGTGAGTCTTTTGGGATGATTGATCTTTCTTTGATCCTATTGCTTAATTGAACACTAGCCAACATGAGACAAAACTGTTACCATAAAGATACTCTCCTCGTGAACACACAAAAAGTGGCCATAATTCTTCAAAATTAGTACAGAGGTAGGATTTATTAATTCCATAATACTTGAGATCTGGAGTTTTTATGCATAATGTGGAAAGGCATAAGGGTAATTTACCAATGACCCAGATGCAAGTGCTAGAGCACTATGGGGAGCAAAACTGCACAAAAGTTGTCAAGCACTCGCATCTGGATCATCCCTTCAGTTCTCTACAGTTCTAGTTCTCTTTCTACTAAAATTCATGCATGAGGTTTAGGAACCAGTGCTGGTAGGCACAATGGAGTCCTATTCTTCCTGCCATAGGGCAGATGGTACAGAGTTATTTTGCGTCCTTTATCCATGGTGCTCCTTAATTTCCACAACTGGACACCAACATGCCTCACTTCCATTAAGTCAGTGTTGCTTAACCCTTACGCTCGACCTGCACCCATAGATGCGGACAGCAGGGCTGAAACTGCAAACTGCTAGCTTGTCTCTGTATTTGCACTTTGCACCCTGTCATCAGTAAATGAGCTCTAATACTATTTAAACCTTAAAACATGAATTAATGCTAGCAAAGTTGGCATCAACTAATGTACTTTTTTTATTACTATAGAGAAAAAACAAGTAAACCAAATGAGGAATTGTTTAATGACAACATGGCACCTGACAACATCGTATTTCTGAATATTTTGCATAATGGATTTTGTGTACCATACCTGCATTTTTATTTTAGAAGGCAAAGTTATCTTGAATCTTGGATTTATTATGATAAAGTATGACTTTCAAATGTAAGTTATACTTAAAGAGAATGATAGCCAAGGTATTGTGGAGCAAATACTAAATATTAGCTATGGTATTGTTTTCAGTTTCAGTTTGAAATAGCTAATTTCCTTCACAATCTAATTTACTTGTATTGCTCCAGTTTTGAAATTAGAATATATTAACAAATTCCCCCCCCCCCCATTTTTGTGCATAGACTCACGTGAAATTTAGCTTAGGTTTATTTTTATAAACATTGTTTTCCAGACCATGAATATATTTTCCGATGTATAAATTCCAGGCTCTCTTATTCAGCAAACTAAATCAATCAGAGTCAGAGCACTTCAATGATTTATTTTATCAGTGTTTATCAGTGGTACATTTTTGTATCATGAAGTGATAATTTGCTTTTTACCAAGCTGTAATATTTGTGTATGGGTGTATACATATAAGTATATTTATATACACATATGTATTTACACAGTGCACTGTATATTTACAGTATTTCAGAAAATGTATTGGCTCAGCATTATTGAAAAAGGACATCCTTTGTACCTGGAACACTGAACAAATTAATTTTATGTACAGGTGTGGGATATATTCAGAATGACACAACAACCCCAACATTTCACAACATAGTTAGGGTTAGCAACTTGTTGCATAGTCACTAAGCATTTCATCACACAGTGACCCCAGTAGATATGGCACAGTGGCCCCAGGATTCCATGACAGAGCAGCCCCAGCATTTCATGAAACCAATGTATATAGTACAGTAATCCTTCTATACTGACCCCAGAATTTGGTTTGTTTTTGCTGTGTACTTTCCTTTCCTCCTACTTTGGTTAGTTGGCTAAAATAGTGTGTTTTGTGAATGTGATAGCAAACTAAAGTTGGCCATACACTATAAGATCCGCTCATTTGGCAAGGTTGCCAAACGAGACAACCGTTTCCTTGATATGCCCACCAAAAGGTGGGCGATGGCGGGCTAATTTAATTTTTTGGCCCTATGGCCAAATGATCGGATTACAATGATACCAGCCAACTGGATGAGGACCACATCATCTAGCCGATGCGGTCCTCAATCTGGCAGGAGAATCAAACTTGCCCAATCGAGATCTGGGCAATTTTGGGCCAGATATTGGTCTGAGAGGCTTGTCGGAGGGCCCACACGCTGGCAGATAAGACGGCCATAGACTCCAATGGGTGAAAAAATTGTTGTGCGTAAAAAAAATGTGTTGCCCATTGACTTCAATGCATTTTGGTGGATTTTCACGGTTTTCCGGCAAAACGGGTCAGATTTGCTCATCACTATATACCACCTAACCTTGCCTATGATTAGTAAACTTGTGGTTGTAGGTTTGCAGCAATATCTTATAACATTTCCTATTATCCCACTACTTTCCTTCCCACCTCTGTCTCTAATTACCACTCTGTCATGTGTTCTCCACTTCAAACTCATTTTCTATTTGTCTCGGTTCCCAGCCTTCAGTTCAGAACCAATGATCTGATAAGGAGGCAACTGCCTGTGGTGTAATTATGAGCAGTGATTATATCAAACTTGCATATTGCATAGGAAAATGTGAAATAAGAGCAAATAGAGATTGTAAGTCACAGGTTCTTCATTTAATAGGCTATACGAGTCAGCCTGGTGAGCCATTATTAAAGAAAAACAGTGATCACTTTGCTCACCACAAAGGTAATTTGTCTAACAATAACCACTTTAAATGCTATGTGCAGCTATTATTAGCTTTGTATTAACAGTAGGAGAGTTAATGTGAAAAGCTGAGAGGGAGTTTCTTGTAAACCTGTCCTGACTGTGCTTTGCTATATCAATTACTACTTGCTCACATCTTGGGAAAGACACTGGAAAATTCATAAAACATTGTTTGGAATAATGTTACATAGTCTTGGGGAATTGTACGTTTCTGTAATTCTTTGTGCACAAATACTTTAGAAACATATCACTGTTGTTATTGACGTACTTGAAAAAGGTACTGTATTTTGTAATATTTTTTTCCTGTATTTTTCTATCCAGTGGGTGACCTCGAAGGTTTATTTGGATAAATCCCCCACAGTAGCGGCACACTTTAGTTCATACAATGGGATTTATTCATCTCGTATATAGTATTAACCAACTCATCAACTGTATCATTTTGCAGAAGGAACATCTACATTTGTCTCATAGGAGACTTTAGGGCACTGCTCACTTGTAATTTATTTTTATTTCACATAAAGAAAACAATTCTGGAAGTGCAACATGTATAACAGAAATTAGAGAGCTTAGAACAAATATTATAGTAGCATTCACAGAGATGTCCATCATCTTAGACTAATCCTTTTTTTTAGTCAGTTGAGCTCCTTTCTGTTTTAATTTTTATAGATCTACTTCCAGTCTGTAGATACTCCTTCTATTTAAATTTCCACCTTTGTGCCCTCCTTAGCTTTTTTCCCAATGTGTATGTGTATGTGTGGGCATATTTCATCTCTGCTCGTTGTTATCACACTTCCTTCAGCACAAACTCCATCTCATTTTCCTTTATTAATAGTTTCCTGTTTGGCTCTGGCAAAGGATGGTTAGATGCAATTAGCTGAAAAGTGGGAGTAAGGAAACATTTTTCTTTCACTCTACTGCAATTTCCTCTGACATAGGCTTTTACTTAAGTCACCGGGGGAGTCAAACTAACTGGCACACCCAAACAAACTTGCTAATATAGCTTTGTAGGTGACTTTCTATAAAGCAACGTGACATAAAACACATACAAAAAAAAACAACAGTGTTGCCAGCCATATAAATTTATTTTTGTATGGCAAGAACATACATTTAATCTGAAGATAAAGGATGTTTTTTCTGCTCTCTAAATAGTATGGGTTGAATAATCTGGTGTCTGAAACATTGCTTGTATGCTCAGCTGCTTTAATAAAGACATTTCATTAAAATGTGTTATCCTTTGGAGATATAGCCTACAACTACCAACCAGACATTTGCTATCATGATTTAGACAGCACTAGACCTAAGTGTTAAAATGCACTGTTTACTAGCAGGGCAAATGTTTACACTATTATTTTTCTTATTTTATATCCCCGAGTCTATGGGGCAGCAGCACTGAGCTCTATCACTCATCCAAATCCTTAATCCTTGATTTAAAACATATGCTCAGTAAGTCATTGTCCAAATACATAGATGAACCAGTATGCAAGACAAAAAAAAAGATCAAACCTTTAGAATTTTTAGGAGCAGTTCTTACCCTAAACATATGTTATTATCATTACTTTAACAGTTTGTTTTTACTTACAGACTAGAACCAAACTTAGTAAACTCAGAGTATGTTTTTACATTGTCCTGCTAGAGTTTCTAGCTTTCTGTGCTGACAATACTGACCATCAAGTTGACGGTGGGCAGTGACATCATTGGGGGGCGATGATGCAACAGGGGAAATGGGTGGGAGAATGGGCATATAGAGTAGGGAATGGGCAGGACTCTGCTTAAATGGGAGGGATCGACCATGGAGAAGGGAAGGATTTATAGTTAGTTTTGCCACCCCTACAAATTTACCAGCATATATATTGCTGGTAATTTTTTAATACCGTCACTGGCTCTAGCACAGATTCTGATGATCAGAACTGTAACTTTTAAGAATTGTTGATAACATTTTTCTAATTTCCGACATTATATATTTATTAACTAGGTTTGACTTTTTAGGCATTTTCATTTAAGTACATATCTATTTTCAGTAAATGGGTAGAATGTTTTTATCCTGAATCCTATTTTCCCACCTTTCAGTTTAACAAATTGTGACTTTGGTCACATGATATGCATCCATTCAGTCAGTGGCTTAACTACCCACCGGCAGGCCCTGGTATAGGATAAGCACCTGGGCCCCCCTGTCGGGCCCTCCCCCCCTATGAATCGAGTGCGATGTAAAATCTCCCCCTGCCCAACCACACACGATATCAATTATCGTGGCTCCGGTGGGCCCCAAGAGGGTGCGGACCCAGGTGCCATCGCACCCCCTGCACCCCTGGTAGTTACGCCACTGCATTCAGCCCCTCACAAACTTTATCATCTCTAACCCTACTCTCTTCTCTAGCTCATACGTAGATCTATACCTATGTAACAAGTGTCTTTTCTATAGGCCCCTCACAATTATATAGCACAGAGAAATAAACACAAAAGGCAGTGTTCAGATGTTAAATAAAGATCTGTAGGACTATATGATGCATATACCATAATGATATTTGATGTCAACCATATTATTTATGAAACCTTTATTGGTCTGCTGTAAGTAGCAGCTAATGATCTTCCTCCAGGACATGAGATATTAATAGGAAAAAGACAAAGACACCCATTTCTCATTCTCTTCCAGTATATTGTCCTCTGTACCTTTTCACAATACTCAAGCTGTCAGTACAAGTGTCACTAATCATTTTTAAAATGTTTTTATATTAACCTTTCCCTGTGAGCTTCGGTTTATATATGTATTTCTTGTTTATATATGTATTAGCTTGTTTAGGGTTGACTTTGTTAAAGTTGTTGCATTCTGAAAGGCCCATTCTTTTTCTTCTCTTTTCCTAGCTGTTTGAGATTACAGTCCCGCTATCTCAAGGACCAGTAAAACCAGTAACAATTAGTTTTGCAAACCATACATCCTGCCGGTGCATGTCTAAGCTGGATGTTTACAGACAAGTGCACTCAATTATTAGACGATCCTTGCCAGCCACCCAGTTCCAGTAAGTATCAAACTAATCTTGGTTTCCCATCTATAAAACTATTCTGAATTTATTTACAACATTCACAGATATGTCACACCATGTGCATCCGACACCGACACTCCTATTAAAATGGACATTGTGCATTTTACTTCATAAGAAGCGCCAGGTGAATCCCATGTAATGGTGAATGCTGAACTGCACCAGCAGCATTAGATGTCAGACATCGAAACATCCAGATATACACAAAGCATCATTGTTTAATTAAACTGCCTACATTTTTTTCCTTGTAAATTAATTCTGAAATACAGAAATGATATATCCTATGCAGAAAGCTGTTGGTTCATCAGTGTGCAGAATATTTAAACAAAGCAGAATTTTCTGTTTTCCTAGCCTTCTCTTCCATATTATAAGCTTATTAAAATACAGATATGAGATCTCTTACTTGAAAACAGTTATGCAGAAAGCTCTGAATTATGATACAGCATGTTCAGTATAGCCAGTTTCAAGCAAATAATTCTAAAAATTATTTCCTTTTTCTCTGTAGTAATAAAATAGTGCCTTGTACTTGATCCTGGCAAAGCTACATGAATCCACACTGGTGGCAAAACAATCCTATTGGATTTTATTTATTTAAATGATTTTTAGCAGACATAAGATATGTTGATCCAAATTACAGAAAGCCTCCTTGAAAACATGGGGGACAATTTATGACTGTTCAAACGTTAACATGGGGTTTTTTTTGGGGGGGGGTGAAGCCTCATTAGTTGCAGTATTCTTTCCGAGTGTGATTTTTTTTTTTCAATAAGAAAAAGCTTGGTAGCTTTTATGTGCCGAGTTTTTTTCTAATTTAAGAAAACCTGCTCTGGGAAAAATATCTCAACTAACAAGGTGTTTTTCTTCAAAACCTTGTGTGTGTTCCTCAACTCACGTATAGTTTCCTTCATGTTTGTTTGAGCCAAAAGGCTCAAGCAGTTGTAAATCGACCCCTTAGAAAGTTGTTGGCTTCTCAAGGTGCAGAAAAATGGCATAAATTTGTATTTTTTTGGCTTTTTCTAATACCACACCAAACTGTTTTATGAGATGCATTCTTAATTGTTTCCTTGTAGGACATTCCATTTTATTTGTAATGTACTTACTTTCTAACTGCCTGTCAACCATTCCTCTTTATGAACCACCTGCCCAATCACTTACTATTACTATACTCATTATTGTAAATTAGAACAATTACATTTTTGAAGACATGGCCAAGAGCAGTTATTCTCACATGCTGGTTACAGTCAACACAAAGCTAGTGAGTGCAGAGAAAGGCAATACATTATCTATGCAGCTGTTCATTGTAGAGATATGGGACCTGTTATCCATAATGCTTGGAACCTGGTTGGATCTCCATACATTAGACCTACAAAAAATAATTTAAACATTAATCAAACACAATTGGGTTGCCTCGGGTAAGGATTAATTACTGTATAGCTTATTTTTGATCAAGTACAATTTACTGACTTCTCATTACAGGGAAAAAGGAAATCATTTGTAATTGAAAATTGAATTATTTTATTAAAATTGCATTTATGGGAGAGGACCTTCCCATAATTCAGAGCATTCTGAATAAAGGGTTTCCAAATAACAGACCATATACCTGTACTAGGTTTTAAAGTGAAGAGGAGAGGAGCAATACCATTAAATATCTTCTCGTCCTGTTGATATAATAATGTTTTTCTGGACAAACACAGTAAAGCTATGTATTTTTCCCTCCGTTAAAAGTCATTCAAATGTATTTAAAAACAATACCCTTGTTGGCCCCTACTATATTAAGCAGTATAATGCCTTTTAAATGCCATCATTTATTGTTAGGGATAGCTGTGGCTGTTTGTTTACATTGTACAGCATTGAGAATACAGATTTGTAGACTTTAAAGACCAGGTCATCTGGCACAGCTTATCACTCAGTACATGTGTTGTAGCATCAAGGGCCTGTGGTAATTCTACAACACTTATTTGTATTTCTCAAAGACATAAAATGTAAAGTATGCTGCCACAGAGTTATTGTGCATTCCATTGTTCTGAGTGAACATCATTTATCTTCAGTGCAAACAGATGGTCCTGTAGAAACACTTTGGTTGTTAGAGAGTTGTGCATGCCATTGGCTGTACAATGTGCTTTTCATTTAGGTTTCCCTTAAACTTCAGCTTCCAGGGCTGAAATCTCAGTAGAATATGTTCATATGTTCGGTGGCAAGCTCTTACTTATCTGATACTAAGATATTCCCAGGAGGACCTGTTGTAATAAATCCATCTTATTAGTTCTAATAGGTCACTACAAATTACCAGCTGTAAATTGTAAACCCTTAATATTTGTTTGAATTTGACCTATATAATATGGTTTACTTTTTAAAGCTAGGTGTTTGGGCTCACTTGTGTTAAGTGCAATGCCATGAATAACTCTTACTACACATTACTTTTCCATGCTGCACTGCAACCAATTAAAATTTTTCTTCCACAACATCTGTGTTGAATACAAGATACATTATATTCAGCCAAGAAAACAACGGAATACTGATTTTGTTGCAATATCTCTTTATCTCCTTTTTCCATCTCTCACGCTTTATTTCATGTGTATAGGTCTGTGTGTGTTGCTTTCTTATTATACATGTAAGTGCATGTTCTATCTGAAATATTACCAAATCAAATCATTCTAATATTAAGTATTCACCAATTATTTCCAGCCTCTGTTGTCCTCTTGCTCCCTCACATTCAGTCAATATGCACCCCCATCTCATCTACTCGGCTTTCTTACACCCAATGCCTAGTCAACATGAATGAGAAAGTGTGGTTTTGTCTCATGTAGCAAGCTCTGATCTGAAGTGCTGCACATGGGTAGCAAAGGGTGGGCTGTAGGAGAGCTAGCAGGGAACCTCAGGACATATCAGTTGACAATAAAATTAACAATTTTTCCACTGGTGGATGGGACACTAAATTGCTGTTCATAAATATTTGCACATTTAGCATTTTTTTCCCAGTACAGGTATGAGATCCATTAACTGGAAAGCTTCAAATTACAGAAAGGCCATCACTCATAGGGGTATACTTATCAAAGAGTAAAGTTAATAGTGAAGTTCCGCCACTAGAGTGAAATTCCGCCACTTTCCATTCATTTCTATGGGATTTTTAAAGGCGTATTTATCAAAGGGTGAACTTTCACTTTCACCCATTGATAAATATGCCTTTCAAAATCCCATAGAAATGAATTGTGAGCTGTGGAATTTCACTCTAGTGGCAGAACTTCACTCTTTGATAAATTTACCCCATAGACTCCATTTTATCCAAATATTCAGAAGTTTCGAAATTAAAATGTTTTCTCTGTAATAAACCAGTAGCTTGTACTTGATCCAAACTAAGATATAATTAATCCTTATTTGAAGCAAAACCAGTCTGTTCGGTTTTTTTAATGTTTACATGATGTTCTAGTAGACTGAAGATCTAAATTACGGAGGATCTCTTATCCAGAAAACCCCAGGTCCCAAGCATTCTGGATAGCAGTTCCCATACCTGTAAATAAGGGAACCTAAACAAATAATCAGTGGTGCATGCAAGAGATGGCAGCCTGCTCCAGCATCTATTATCTGCCCACATTAAAGCAGACCAAGCACTTAACTGTTCATTTCTTAACACAACCACTTAGGGGCCGATTCATCAAGAGTCGAATATCGAGGGTTAATTAACCCTCGATATTCGTCTGGGAACTAAAATCGTTCGACTTCGAATATCGAAGTCGAACGATTTTGCGCAAATCCTGCGATCGATCGATCGAAGGATTTTTCGTTCGATCGAACGATTAAATCCTTCGAATCGAACGATTCGAAGGATTTTAATCCAACGATCGAAGGAAAATCCTTCGATCAAAAAATCACAGGCAAGCCTATGGGGACCTTCCCCATAGGCTAACATTGACTTCGGTAGGTTTTATCTACCGAAGTAGGTGGTCGAAGTATTTTTTAAAGAGACAGTACTTCGATTATCGAATGGTCGAATAGTCGAACGATTTTTACTTCGAATCGTTCGAATTCGATCGAATTTAACCAATTCGATGGTCGAAGTACCCAAAAAATACTTCGAAATTCGAAGTTTTTTAAATTCGAATCCTTCACTCGAGCTTCATGAATCGGCCCCTTAGTGTAGTCTTCTCTCTCCAGATGAGAGCAAATGTATTTTATGTGTTCAAGGCTTTTGGGATATGTACTTGGACCGTGATGGATTTCAAATGTTTAAAAAATCATATTACTTATACCAAGATACAAGTCTTTACATTTAAAATATATATATATCTTTATTATATAAAAATCTTTGTATATGTATTTTAAATTAAAAAATTAAATAAAAAATGTAAGTTCTATTAAAATGATCAAAGACTGATGAGTTCTTACAGTTTTGCAAAAATACTCCATAGAAATACAAATTTTCCAAATCAGAACTTTGATATGTTTATGTAGTGGCCTTGTTGTTCAACATATTCTATAGGCCTATGTTGGCATGTTTGGGAGACAAACTTTACATCTCCCACTCTGTGAGATCACCCTATATTCAGAGAATTTAATATTTTCCATGCACATTAACAGTATGGAACATTCCAGCACTCACAATCGGGGGACTCACAATACTGGAATTTTTTGTTCACATATTGATCCCCACAGATCTCTTTAGCTACATACATGGCAATGATAATATTTGCTAAAAACCAAATCTGATTTGATATCTAGATTAAATTTAATATGTGTGTCATTTATGTAGCACTATAAAACAATGGCCAGTAAAAATGATATGTATTTTATTCTTTTCATATATAATTTTTTGCAAACATTCACTGGCAGAATTCAGAAGGATTTTCAGCATTTCTATCTTTTGTCCCATTTATCAAGAAAGAATTATCCTGACTATCATCTGGTAGGAGTGTTATTAACAAACCAATCGTTACTAAATATGATCCTTCTTAAATTAGTCCTTTATGAGTCCCTACACACCCTGTTCATTCTGAATAACACAGTGGAATTTTTCATTTTCAGGATTTCTGTATAGAAGAAAATTGGACAGGAGCTGAGTAGGCAGCTTTTTCTTCCCATTTTAAGCAGTTTCTATCTGTTAAAGCTGATTTTTACATAAGCAAACTTAGGTCTTTTTCCCAAAGTTTTGCCAACATTCAAGTAATGTGTGTACAGTATATAGGTATTAGCTGCATGTTGAGCAGTTTGTTTACATGAAGCTTTGGCTGGATTGTAGCTGCAGCATAAATCTGCTGCACTCAAGCATCTTTAGAAATGGCCAAGTGCAATACGTTCAACATGAACATTTGTGCTGCAGCGATAATACAAAAGTCTTTCCTTCTTCTGGCCCTGCATTTATAATGGGTAAAATTAATCTGCTCTTCAGGTTCATGTCACTAGAAAACATTTGCGACTTAGGAGGTTGCAGCCAACAGTGCTGTTCAGCTGTACATAGAGATATCTACTTCCCACACATTGGGTAGCATGCAGCTTCTGTTACATTCTAAGACATTTACATTGAGTAACATCTTCTTTCTACTCTTCTTTTTATAATGGAATTACTCATGCAGAAACTTGACCAACATGTTAAATGCAGGGTAAATTGGAATGGCAGCCGTGTACCTAGTACAAGATACAGTATGCCCATATTAGACACATATTGACTTTGCACAACTGCTTAAACATAGACACTGAGAATCGGCTGTCACTCCTTCAGTTTGTCTGTATGATCTGGGTACATAGGCCCACTGCTGCAATTCAGCCGTGTTTAGTAATAAATTGAGGCAGGTACACTAGTTTCCGCTGTAGTGCTACAAATAGTATTTCATTGTCACATACAATAAGTGTGTGATTACTACCATATTTATATACCTAGCCTGGCTTAATCAACTATGACTTGGTCCTGATTACTTGTCTAAGATAAGTGCAAATCCTGTTGTTAGAAAATAGAGGCAATGATATTCTGTACCAGCACAAATCTGCCAGTTATCTGTGATACACATGTTTTAACAAACTTAACAAAACTGCCAGCAGGTGTATCATTGTTTAGGGATGCACAGAATCTACTGTTTTAGGATTCAGCCGAATCCTTTGTGAATGATTTGACTGAATACTGAACAGAATCTGAACCATAATTTGCATATGTAAATTATGGGAATGCTGTGCACGTGGTTAAAAAAATTTTGGCTTCCTTTTTTGTGTAACAAAAAGTCATGGGTTATTTTAGATTCAGATTCGGTTCGGCCAGGCACTTGGATTCATCCAAATCCAGTTGAAAAAGGCGGAATTCCGAACTGAATCCTGGCGGTGCATGCCCAATAATTTTACATTTGCTGAAGGTATAAGCTCCTATTGTGATCAGCCTTTCCCTACGTTAGTCAGTATGTAAGAAAAAACATTGTTTTCAATCAGCAAGGAAGCTGCCCCCTTTTATATAGGTTTCCCTTATTTTTGATTTCTTGTTTCCAGCTGGCACCTATAAAAAAGGTAAAACCGACATATAAAGAAAACAAACTGTATTTTCTTTCCCTTTAAGAAATCAGATGAATGTGCGTTCTCTAACTCTACAACCTTGTCTGTCACTATCTCAAATTTGTGCATGTAGCAAATTGCTCCCCAAGGTAAAATACACCCAATATATTTTGAAATGAAGGGATGAAACATAGGAATTTTTATGAAATTTTATTTGATAATCATGGTTAATGTTTGTCTTTCAACAGTTGAGCTATGTCACTGAACAGATACGACTAAATTAAATTATCTTGATTAATGGATCCCATTGTGCATTCTTGGAGATTTTGGCTGGTGCCATTAGTTTTTTTTCATTATATTTAGTATTACACAATGCCTAAGGAAAGCTTGCTTTCCGATAACACAAATAGATGGAAAGAAGCCTGACAAGCCTCCCAGCGTGTCCCAAGTGTATAGAGCATTTCACAATGTAGTGACTGGACAGACATATATCTGGAGCAAGATTACGTTTTCTATGTTATAAGCTACTTGTCATGGAACTAGTTTTAGCTGACAATGTTTCCCTCTTGGAAAGTATTACTTGTCATTTAGTTATTTAGCCATAGAAATACATGGGGCATTTTTATAAACTAATCCAAAGTGGGGTTTTTTTTGCCAAATGATAACATTTTGTGTTCAATTAAATCCTTTTTTTAAGAACGTTGTGGCATGTAGAGACTGTAGAGGCTGCACAATTTATAAGTGCATACCCTAAGTAATGCAGCAATATACAGGTATGGAACCTGTTATCCAGAATGCTTGATAAGGGATCTTACCGTAATTTGGATATTCATATAATGCTACATAAAAAATCATCTAAACATTATTGAATTGCAATAGGATTGTTTTGCCTCCAATAAGGATGAATTATATCTTAGTTGGGATCAAGTACAAGGTACTGTTTAATTATTACAAGGAAAAAGGAAATTGTTTTAAAAATTGAATTATTTGCTTAAAATAGGATCTATGGGAGATGACCTATTTGTAATTTGGAGCTGTCCAGATAACGAGTCCCAAACCTGTACAGAACAAAAATGATACATTTCAATGGGCCTGGCAATGTTGATTGAAGTAAAAGAAGTAATATAATGATTTATATTAGTAAAAGAATGAGCATATAGATGAAATATAGATTTAATAGCTACAGCAGTTTGTATGTTACATTTCTACAAGACTTTTAAGATACGTTTCTACTAGATTTGCACCACTTTTATTTGTGCATCACAGGATATTTAATTCAGCATGTTTTACATGGGGACTTTGTAAAAAGAGCCACAGAAAATATTATTTCTGGGTTTCAAACTGCCCCTTTGTGATTACTAGTGGTGCTTAATCAGAATCAGTCCTAATTATATGTTCTTACATAGAGAGCAACCAATTGTACATAGCCTTCCAGCAGTCATAGCACAGAACCAATGCCTTGCTTTTAGGGTGAACCCCTTTTGTGGAGACATGGACCCACTTTGTGAATAGCATAAGAAAACAAAGTGCATTTGTCCTTGAATTCAAAAGCAATAAAAGATTCTAATTCTGTGTAAAATTGCTTCTCATAGGTGTCAGGTGGCAAACAAAACTTGCCCTAGACATCACATTTGGAACAACCATATATGCAGATGTATCATGCAGCGGGATGTTGAAGAAGAAGAAGGTAAGGCAAATCAACTAAAAACATATTAAAACAAAATAAATGGTCTTTTTTCTGCAAGTGTGGCCACTTTCACTTTCTTTGAGGGTTTAGTATTTCATTTGACAACTGTATTATTTCTCAGATGGATATAGAAGATGGGTTATCAGCTAGATTTATTTAAGATGATTGATAATAATGTAATGTTGTGCGTCCTGTCAGAGGCGTAATTATAGAAAAAGCAAAGGGAGAGCCCAAGAGAGAGGTGAGCTTGGTGACCGCACTTTGACCAAAACTTGGTGGTGGAGCACAGTAAAAAGCAACAATGTAGAAGATGAGGGAAAAAACCCAGTGGTGCCTATGATTATGAATCGTGTTAGGCTGTTCTTTTAAATGCATGCAATAAAACTGAATTTTCAAAAGAAAAGTAAAATACAGCAAGTCCAGTTGATTTGACTTATTACTATAGATATAGCAGGACCTGGATGAATGAGAACATTCCCAGACAATAAATGCAGTTAGACTTAATACCTTCTTTCAAGCAATCCTTTCACTCTAACCAGTATGAATTCCTTTATGTGTTCTGGAAGCTCTTTTTAAGGGCAAGTTTCCTTTTTTACTGGCCTGAAATGAATTTGTATATTATAGTCTTTTTCTTGTGTAAACAATCACATTTTGTCAGTCGTTCCTTGTTTCCTTTATTTACATTGTTTTGCTGCCTGTCATTGCAATCTATCCATTTTCATAATTTTATTTAATTTAATATTCCAGGTGGAAATTTAGCATCAATTTATAGGCAGTCGATTTCACTTTGGCCCATTTTACATGCTAAACAATACATAGTTTATGGATTTTTATGTTGAGTAGATGAACGGTACTCCCTTGTCTTAGATTTTTCTCAACTGTTTCATTAGTTTTTAAAGCAAAATATTTATTTTAATTGCCAGAAACAGTAACAGTGAACACACAGTACCAGATTTTTACAAACTGTTGACTAAAATACACACAACTCATTATTTAGACAGCAAACATAGAACCCAATCTATTTGTAGTCTTCCCATTTTTCCCTATTGGAAAGCAATATTCAGAATAGTATACCATAACTCTAGAGTGAGCGTGAGTGAGGGAAACTTTTCGTAGCAATCATGGCAGCTGTTACTCATATAAACATAGGTGTCGTTCTAGTAAAAAAAGTTATTAATATAAGGTTGGTTCCTCTTCTGTTGTTGCAACCTCTGCTCTTTTGGGAATGCTATCCACTAGGTGGTAGAACTGTGTTGGTTGAGCACTGATATTTGGTTCATGCCTGGCTCACAACCAATTTTTGCCCAGATGTTCTACTGGGTTCAGTTCAAGGCTGTGTACAGACCAGTCAAGTTCTTTCCCATCTCAGCAAACCAATAATGCTTGTCTGAACGTTACACATATGGGTAGTATTGTCCTAAAAGGCCTTCCCCAAACTGTTGCAACAAAGGTAATACGGAATTATCAAGAATGTAATTGCTGGTACCATAGACCCTAGACAAAACCATAGTAGAATCAGTTGAAGTGTGCTACACAGTAGATAAAAGGCTCTTTGCAGCCCCAGGTGCAAGCTGAACCCTCTGTTGAAAAAACAGCAGCACTACGGTAATGTTTGAAAAAAGTGAAAAAACATTCAATTAAGTGCCACAGGTAATGTTTCAGGGATTTACCCCAGCCATTTGTCAAGCATCTCAACTGATTCTATAATGGTTTGGGCTAGGGCCCAAGCCTCAGGCTGGGTTTAAGCTCGAAACGTTGCTAATATTTTCCTGTGCGCAACAATGAATGCGGGTTTATGCTTTTTCCTATAGATAATGAAGAGACCTTTAATGATATATGTGGCCCAAACATGGAGCTTGATGAAGAGACCTGTCAGTGTGTCTGCAAAGGTGGATTAGTACCTTCAAGCTGTGGCCCTCAAAAAGAACTAGATAGAACATCATGCCAGTGTGTCTGCAAGAATAAGCTCCTCGCCAGCTCATGTGGACCAAATAAGGAGTATGATGAGGAAAAATGCCAATGCGTGTGCAAAAAGTCCTGTCCAAAACACCAACCTTTAAACAGTGCAAAATGTGCCTGCGAGTGCACGGAATCGCCAAATAAATGTTTCCTAAAGGGAAAAAAATTTCATTACTCAACATGCAGGTAGGCTATGTATGTGTGGGTGTATGTGTGCACTAATTGGGGTGTCAGCTATAACAAGATATGACCATTAGATATGAGACCATTTTTATTTATCTAAAGTTAAATAAATTTGGGTTCAGCAGTGAGTTTCTTTATTAGGCTAATTCACATCTAATTCCAAATATATCTGAATATATAAACTGATTTAAACTGCAAAGAATTTGGAAATTTTGAGTATATGCACCAAAACTCCCAGGCCATCCATGTGCCCCCAGTATCTAACAAAACGGGTCACCCTCCACCCAAGTATTGATTCCTCACACCCCAATAGTAGGTACAGTAGCACTTTTGCAGGTCAAGGAACTCCATAGTGATGTCTAATATTGTTAGATATCTAATTTTTATGACTAGTGGCACCACAGTTACCAGTGATGGCATCACTATGCAACCTAGCTCATCCCTTATATGGTATTCCAGCTTATGTAAAATAGCCATATTAAAAAATCTTTCATGATTTTTATGGTGTGATTTTTATTTCTATATTACATTACAAATAATTCATTCTACCATATAATATTTTGTTCCTGAACCAACAAGTCTATTTTTATAAAAAATAGTTTTTGGACTATTTTATAGCTGCCATTTTGGTGTGTAGGCAGCCATATCAGATAATTTTGCCTGGTCATGTGTTTTTAGAATGTGCCAGTGCTGCACAATGGAACTGCTTTCAGACAGGCTTTTGTTTCTCCTATTCTATGTAACTGCAGGAGTCACAGTGGGATTTGGACTTTTACTATTTAGTGTTGTTCTTAGATCTACGAGGGAGCTGTTATGTTGTGTCAGGGAGCTCTTTCTTGTTTACCTTTCCATCTGCTGATGGGCTGCTGAGGGAAAGGGAGGTGGGTGATATCAATCCATCTTGCACTTCAGCAGTAAAGAGTGACTGAAGTTTATCAAAACACAGGCCACATGACTGAGGGCACCTGGGAAATTGACATGTCTAGCCCCATGTCAAATTTCAAAATTAAATATAAAAGAAAACGACTTTTCTCTTTTGAAAAATGGATTTCAGTGCAGAATTCCGCTTGAGCAAAAATAATGCAAAAGGGATGAAAAAACCATGTTTTCCTGCAACAGAATCCCACACCAGACAATGATGGAAAATGTCTTTGATGGGTATCTATGTATTTTTTGCACCCCACTGTGCTACTCTATATCAGTCCCATAGTCAGAGATATACTGTAAGCATTAAGGATGGAGTTGACTGCTCGTATATCAGCTGAGGATGTAAGTTTCCCTAAAGCTCATTAAAGAATAAGCAGCTATTCATTATGCTTTCCTCCTTCATGATTGTCTGTTTTTATTATTACCCATCTGCTGGAGCCATGAAAATGTACATATCTGTTGCCCATATGTAAATGTTTAGGATGCTAGCCTGTTGCAATGCAACAATAGTAATTATTATTATTATTTTTCAACCAGCTGTTACAGACCACCATGTTCAACTCGACCGAAACGTTGTGAACCAGGCTTCTATTACAGTGAAGAAGTGTGCCATTGTGTTCCCACATACTGGAAAAGACCACATATGAACTAGTGTCATCAGCAAAAGAATATGAAAGAGCGATAGGCTTCCAAATACAAGGAGACCTTTTTTTCTGACTGATATACTTTTACATGAAATAACCCCACGGGGCTCTCAAGGACACAGATTGTGATATATGTATAAGTATGGGATGAGAGTTTCAAAGCTCAGCTGATGCTTTTGTCATTCTACGGACACACAAAGACTTTTTCTGCCAATGACAAAACAGCCAAGGTTTTCATGTGATTTTTTTTTTTAATTAAGATAATGACTATATAATTTATTTCCACTAAAATATTTTGCAGCATTCCTCTTTATTACAGTAACAATGTAAAGGTGCACTGTGACCAATATTTTTATATCATGTAAAATATGTTTAAAATAAAAAAAGACCAAACTTGTACTATATACCTCGAAGTGGGATTCCATAACATGCACAGAATCTGAATGAAAAAAAAACAATATACAAAATTTAGCTGTATCAGCTGTATCTGCAGGAAAGTCATGTTTGGAAACTGAAACTGTAGTGCCCCAGGAATGCACCCCAAAAAACTGACATCATGCTCAGTCATTTATTGTATGATAAGATCATGATTAAATGTCTAGTTTCTTTACAGGAAGTTAATGGCTTTAACTTTTTTTGCCCAAAACTTTACATAGGGTCCAACCTTATGAATTTCCTGTGGCTACTTTGAGAATCATAAAGTTTATGTGGCTTATTATATAGGCCTGCAATGCAACTTAAGGCTTTTGAGGCATTTGGAGAAATGTCAGGTGCCTTGGTTTAGCATTCCATCCGTAGTTGTCAAAGATATCCTGAAATTAGATGTTAGGTAAAGGCATGCATCTTTACTGTTTGTACATGATATATGACATTGCAGTACTTTCACATTAGCCTATTAAGAAATGCACAGTATTTTATTGAGTAAGATTCTTTTTAAAACTTTGTACATTCTATTTATTACAGCTTATTTTTGTCTGCCCTGTTTGCCTGCCTTTTCATGTTACTTTGCAGTATTTTACATTTTTTTTTTGTAATTATTAAATTAACTGAGAATGCAAATATTTTAGTTGCGGATAAGATATAACCGTTAGCATCTATGTTAATAACTCTCAAGTCTGTTTGTACTCACCTTTCATATTGGCATGAGTATACCAAGAAAAGTTTAGTAAATAATAGGGATGCACCAAATCCACTTTCTTGGGCATTTGGCCTAATGAAATTAAAGATTTGGCTATATACGTATATGCAAATCGGGGCTGGAAGGGCAAAAGAAATACATTTTTTTACTTTGTTTGTGTGACAAAAAAAATCACAGGACATTAAGGTTTTTTATTTGATTTGGCCAAATCCAAATCCTGCTGAAAAAGGCAAAATCCTGGCTGAATCCCAAACCAAATCTTGGATTGGTGCATCCCTAGTAAATAAACCTGAACCTGTGGCGTAACAGCGTCCCACTTATGCACCATGCATTGATGGTGTAATGATGTAAATTGATAGTAAATAAAATGTAGGTTATATGGATAGTAATAAAAAGTCCTGGATACATAGGTGGAATGTAATATTGGTCGCTAACGCTAAAATTGCTCACTCTTCGTGGATAAATGTTGGCCTTTGCAAACACTTTGCCCCTCACATGACAGAAAGATAGGGATTGTGAGTTGTAGAGCTTGCGATTGTGCGCAGTGTATGTAATAAAACTTCTCAATGGAAAAGTTTGCTCCAAAAGTTTACACCACTTTCAAGCAGGTGTTAAAGGTTCGCAATGCGCAAATGAAGGAATTTTATTGCTATATTACATTGCTAAATTTGCTCTCTTTGTGAATTTTATTACATTAACATCATAATGCATATAGTAAAGTTTGGTGGAGGACAATTGGTGGTCTGGGGTTGTTTTGCATGGTTTTAGCTTGTTCTATATCAGCGTACCCAACCTTTTTTACCTGTGAGCCACATTCAAATATAAAAAATGTTGGAGCGACACAATCCTGATAAAAATCCCTGGGGATGCCAAATAAGGGCTGTGATTGGCTATTTTGGCTGTACTGGAAGCTGGACAGCAGGAGCTACAAATGGACAAGTACAAAAAAAAGAATAACTATATTTGAGCCATTTTTGGGGTTTTACAATTGATTAAAAATCTCAACATGATAACTATAATATTTTGTATTTTCCTTCAAATCTGCCCACTCATTCCTGATACATATTATAATGTAAATTTCAGTTTCTGGAGTCAAGGTGAAGTACATGTAATGAATTACAGAGTTATGCGTAATACTTCTGTATCATTCTTTGTTCCAAATCTATATATAGCTCTATTTATAGTATAGTATAAATGTACCGTATTTCCTCGAGTATAAGCCGAGTTTTTCAGCCCCCAAAATATGCTGAAAAACTCTACCTCGGCTTATACTCGGGTCAAGCGCAAAAACGTCTAAGAATAGTCGCCGGCATCCAACAATAGTCTCCAAGAATATTCGCAGGCGTCCAAGAATGGTCGCCGGCATCCAAAAACGAGATGTCGGCACCTCCAATGGTAGCAGAAACCCTCAATTTTTTGATTGCAACTTACCAGAAGCTGCTGCATTTCTCACCCTCGGCTTATACTCGAGTCAATAAGCTTTCCCAGTTTTTGGAGGTAAAATTAGGTACCTCGGCTTATACTCGGGACTCGAGTATATACGGTAAGCTATTTTGTCAAATCTGCATTCAGTTGTTCATATTCAGTTTTTCTAATGCCACTTCCATCCTGTGACCAGTGTTTCAAGGAATGCTGACTTCATTTACCCATTTCTTACCCAAGTTTTAGTATTCTTCTATATGTTTATCAGCCTATTTAATGATGAATCTTGGAAAAGATTCATTTTCTTCTGTTAATGAAGTCTGACTGGAACACATGTAGCACCATGATATGTATAGTTAGATATATAGTCAGGGGTTTCCTTACATAGCAATGGCCAAACCCATCTGAGCAATGACCTGGTGGTTCTGACAGGTTTTCTACAGCAACACTCTTACTTGTAGTGAGTCTAACTACACACATTTACGTAATTCTTGCTACTCATGTTCTCCCTGGGATAAGGCAGTTCAATTATCTTTTCCTGTGCAGGATCTGTCCATGTATATTTGTTTTCTGTTTTTCCTTTTCAGCACTGTTTCTCTCCAGAAACACCTTGATCTGGCCCTGACTGCTTTTGCTGGTGCTTTGCTTTAGCTTTCTCAAGTGCACGTGACCTTACTAGTGAGAATTGGGTTCTATCCTATTACCCAAAGGGTTGCTTCATGAACTGCCAGAGAACCTGATTTTGAACAATGACCTATAAGACCTTAAAAATAACAGACTAAGCACGGGATCTCTAGTGCTGGAGAGCAAATACATTTCACTAAAAGGACAAAACAAGTAAAATAACGTTGGGAGGTATTGGGTTGGGGTGACTGCATTCCAGCGATGAAAAGGAAAACATTCAGAAATCCTGTGAATGCAAAAATATAATCTGTACAAACTGCCCTTTGTTGGTAAGTGAGATAGGTGGTAATGTAGTTGTTTAAATCTGTAATTATTTTCCTTGTGATGGAAATGTAGATAGAGCTGCGGCTGATGGACAGGGCTTTTGTTTTAGTTCAATAATCTACTGGCCAGTTGAATCAGAAGTCAATATATACAAAGGTTTTATACAGCTACATTCATGTCACAATATCTCTCTGAGCGTACTTACTCACTTCGATATAATTTACATTGTTAGCAATGTTCTTTTATTTCTTACCACTTACTACAAGTCATTACTAATTGTGCCACTCATTTCTGTATTTTCCACTGCCCGAGCCCTTAACACTTTAAGTTGGGACTACAATGAGGAAGCCTAACAGCACAGAACATGCAATAAGCCATTAGCAACATATCTGAAGCATTATTCAATTGCATAGTATTAAGATTAAAGGATATGGTAAAGGCATATACAGGTACAGTGATAGAACAGTGATGATATTGAATGCCAACATGTTGGATACAACATTGAAGGTGACAATAATGCTGATAGTGTTATGGAATTCTGACAAGATTTGATGAACTCTGTCTATGCAATATATGCTTTCTGTATATGGTGATGACAAACTAAAATGATGTGACAAAATGCTACTTTTATTTTACGTTTTGCAGTTAAAATTGGCATTAGGCGCCTCTACTTACTCTGTGGGACTGATTTATCAGATAGCAGACTGGGGATTCAGGAGAAATTCCCAGCAGTTTATTATTTTCCCCATTCATCATAGCCGAGAGGAACATTTTCCTGGCAGTCTGAAAAGCTTTTAATAAAGTGACACATTTATCAAAGAAGAAATCTGCTATGAGCAGTTGAACACTATACTCTTCAACAGCTTGATAGTGCTAAGAGCTGAGGAACTATTTCTCTCCTCTCTCTAAGTTTATCCTTAAAGGGCATTTTTACTTTCTTTAATGAAAAAGAAACCTATCTCCAATATACTTTAATTAAAAAATATGTACCGTTTTTATAAGAAACCTGACTGTATGCAGTGAAATTCTCCCTTCATTTACTACTGTGGATAGGAATTGTCAGACTGTCCCTAACTGCTGAGCAGGGAAACAATCATACTTATGAACAGCAGGGGGAGCCCCCGCCTTACTTCCCAGCCATGCAGAACTCAAGCTACTTTGTTTATGACGATCCCTAAGCAGCCCAGACCACACTGAGCATGTGCACAGTCTTAGTCTTGCAAAGATGTTTAACAAAGTTACAAGATGGTGACCCCCTGTAGCCATCTTCTTAAGCATAAATCATTTGTTTAATTAGGCTTCTGGTGCAGTCAGTTCAGGTTTATATTTAGTATACAAAATACAGCATTTCTAACCTTATTCTATTTTAGACTTTACATGCCCTTTAACTCCAAATACAGACATTTACATCCTCTGTATTTTTTTTGGATATGTGTCCTTTCATCTCTCACATCACAATTCAGCTACTGGTATATTCAGCTCATTTCCATATCCTGCATGAAAAAACGTTCTGCTTCGAGAAAACCATCTTTCCCATGATGCCTATTACATACATGACCGTTTATTTTATCTTTTCCTGGTTAAATTTGCCATAGCTTGTGATTTGAGCCATAACCTCTTTTTCCTTCTGTAGCCATGTATGCAGTTTTATTTGTAGTAACATTGCATGTTGTAATGCTATGAATCAGGTGAACCATAAACTGCTGATTCTGTAGATATAAGGTAATAGAAATACATTGAGGCTGTGTCACCTCTTTATTTCCATGCACTATAAATTGGTTATTTGTGCATTTTACTTTAAGGACAATGCAAAACAAATTTTATTAGGACTGCCAATTTGCTAGGAAAGATGTTTGTAGGAAAAGGTTGCTGTTGACCTTCTATATTTGTACAAGGGAATTAAATTCCCTCTTGGTGCACACATAGCTTTATTGCTCATTATTGCCCATTGGCCATTATTGCTTCATTGTCATCACATACTATAAGAAACTCTTCCATTCTATCAAATGATTGTAAGGCCAGAAGGAAGATTGTGATCAGCATACACTTTCAGAGCAGCCAAAGCATTGTCCCTGATATTTTCAGGGAAATTCAGTTACCAGAGACCCAATGTGAAAATTAAAATTTTATATAAACTCCATCATACTGAAATAAGAAAGTTTTTAAATACAACCAAATAATTATTCTGCATTGTTTCATGCAAGTTTATGTTCACTATCCCTCTCTCAGCATCTGTTTCTCTTCATTCTGTCTTCATTCAGCAGTTGGGTGTCAGATTATCATTGAAAGTTAGATCCAATATATCTTATAGGGGGGCTCATTTCCTAGCAGATGTTTTAGAGCTCACTCAAATAAGGGATTCCAGTACAAACAAAATCGAACAAAATAACTGCCTTTTGCACAAATCCTGCATGTAGAGAGACACAATGTCCGTGATTTTAATAGAGTGAGCTCTAATACATCTTCTAGGCAAAAAGGAGCCCCTCTATAAGATATATTGGATCTAACTGTCAATGAATTTCTGACACCCATCTCCTCGATGAAGACAGAATGAGGAGAAACTGATAGGGATAGTGAAGATAAACTTGATTATTTCAGAAACGGTACAGAATTTTTAATTGATTAATTAATTGATTGAAAAGTTTCTTATTTTAGTATGCTGAAACGAATATAAAATTTTCATTTTCACGATAGTTTCCCTTTAAGGTGAAAGGCAACTTTTTTGACATGAGCAACATGGAGTCTGAGCTCAGCAAGAGGCAGAACCCTGAACAAAAGAAATCACAGCGTTTGTTATAGACTTGTACTAGGGAGTTTCCAGTGCGAACAAAAAAAACAGAACTGCTCTTACAGCCAAACAGGTGGCTCTGTCTCAAGGCTAGGGTAATAGTGGCCACGGCTATTTTGGGAACAGAATCTATCCAAGTCAGGGGGCCTCTATGGGGGCATCTGCATACTCAGAATTTCATTTCTCTCAAAATGTCATTATGATATGAATGAGATGTTTAGCACTGATCTGGATACGGGATATATTATCCGGAATACTTGGGACCTGTGTTTTCTGGGTTTGGGGTATGGATTGCCATACCTTAAATCAAGTAAAAAACATTTAAACATGATGGGGCAGATTTATCAAGGGTTGAATAGTCAATTAGAATTTTTGAAATTTTTAGAAATTCACACATTCAAATTTTTATCCCCCTATTCTAATGTAAATTCTAATGTGAGATTTATCACACCTCGACCATGGAAACAGTCCTAAATTGAATATTCACCACTTAAACCCTGCCGAATTCATGTACAAGTCAATAGTAGAGGTCGCTGAGCCATTTGGAGATGTTAATAGTCTTCCTGACATTCAGGAGAAAAATTTGATTCATACGTATAACATTCAAATTTTCGGGTCAGAACTATTTGAATGAATATTAGCTATTAAAATTTAAAAAAAAAATCACATGAATTCGAAATTTGACCTTTGATAAACAGCCCTCTAAATAAACAAAAAAGGATTGTTTTGCCACCAATATGGATTCATGCAGCTTAGTTCTCATCAAGTACAAGGTACTGTTTTATTATTACAGAGAAAAAGGAAATCATTATGTTTTACTTAACATGGACTTTATGAGGCACATTTATCAAAGGTCGAATTTCAAATTCATTTGAGTTTTTTTAAACTCCCTTAAATTTGAATATACTCAAAATTTGACTGGGGAAGTATTTAAGAAAAATATTGAATATCTAAAACTCAGACGAATTTTACTGACAATCAAATTCGAAACAAATTCGACCAAACTTGTTTCGAGTTTTTTCTCTGAAAAAAATTTGAATGTCAAGAAGGCTACAAACATCTCCAGATTGATCACTCGACCTCTCCCATTGACTTATACATGAATTCGGCAGGTTTTAGGTTAAGGGCCAAAGTATGATAAATCTCAAAAATCTAATTTGAATTTTTTTTCAAAAACTCGAATAGAGTCTGGATAATTCCCTAGTCAAATTTGACAGTTTTGACCACTAATTAAACTTCAAAATTACAATTCTAATTTAAAGTTCGATCCTTAATAAATCTGTCCTAATGTGTGTTATTTATCAAAGGTTGAATTTTACAGCTACAGTATGTGAGCTTTTTTAGACCTTGACTGAACTCCAATAAACTCAAAACTGAAATGGTTTCCAATTTAAGGAAATACTTGAATGTAAAAATCTTGAATCAGTGAAGTTGGCGTCAACAACCGGAAAACTCGAATTGCCCAAATTGATCGAGTTTTCAAGCTAAACCCACCAGAAAAAACCTGGAACATCATGAAGGCTATTAACATCTTCAAATGGTTCAAGGGACCTCTGCCATTGACTTATACATGACCTTGACAGGTTTTAGATGGAGTATTTTCAGATTCAATCTATTTCCAGGGTCGGGTTATGATAAATCTCGAAAAATTCAAGTTTTATTTTTAAAAAAAATGAGTTTGTTTTTTTTAAACTGAAAAAAATAACATTGAAAACTACTTTTTCATGGAAAACACAACTCAACCCTTAGTAATTCTGAGGTTTCTGGAGAAGTATAAACTGGTGGTGTAAAGAACAAAAAATGCAGATAGGACTAATAGCAGAATTTATACAACAACAGCACTGGTCTTAGTCCCTAGGGTAAAAGACTGCCAAGAGGCCCATAGGCATTAAGACATCCCGCCTAAGTCACGACTATTGAACAACAGGGGTGGCACAACATAGAATGTAACATAGTATTGTTAAGAAAAACATTGGTACCTGCAGATATAAAATCACCCCCACTGCACAGGCTCCTTATATTTGACTCTTAGGTGATCTTTTGCTGTTCAGTATTACAGTTCCTCATTGCACCTGTAATAGGACATACTGTATAAGTTTTCCATCATAGAAATGCTTAGTAATGTATAAGAAACACTTCATCTATACTTTTATAAAACCCAGATATAGTTAATGAACATTACCCCACTATACTGTATGCATATTTCAGCATCAAGCCAGTATTATGGAGTAACTAAGCAAAGTACCAAAATAATATTTTATGTGATTTTTGATTTATGACTCATCTGATCCTTAAGTATATTCTCAGGCATTCTGTTGTATGAGTATTTCTTAAACTAACAGATTTTTTTTTCAGGACCACATGTCTGGTGTGATTATGTTACATACAATCATACTTTGATAATCTACTCACTGTTTTACCACAACTGTTCGTGATTCATATCATGGAATAATCAAATGAGTATTTTTTTTAACTGCTAAATGTGTAATTATTTCTATTGAAAATTCTGTTTACATAGTTTGTTTCCAGTACTTCTGGGATTTGGAGTTATAGAGCCAAACTATATAAAAACATGTCCAGTTGTGTTTTTCTACCTAAAATGTGTCTACATCTTCAAAAATGAGTAGAATTCATGCCTTTTTATGACTTCTACAATAGTTTAATATTTTAGCCTGTGGTAAATGATCAATAGGGATGAAATGTTTTTGCAAACTAAATTTGTGAAACACAACCAGAAAAACCATGTACTCCACATTTGGAGGATTCATTACATGGGGGCTCATTTACAATTGCAAAGCCAGTGTGCAAAGTGCAAAAAACAGGTGCAATCTGCATTTTTTGTGCACAATGCCTTCCTCTCTGATCCTGCATCCTTACCCTGGTCTTGTCCAGCTTCTGTTCTTGTTCTACCTTACAGTTTTGTTCTTGGTCTTTACCATACCTGTTATGTTTTGGTAGCCGAGGATGAGTAGAGTATAACAGTGCTTAGTTAGCAGGTTCATGCAGCCATTACACTTCAACAGTAACTTAAACTCTAATACTTTTAAGCAGTATAGAAAGTACTATGTACACAGTATAACTCTTGTACACAGTGACAGCTACAGGCCATTTGTACACTACATATTCCGCCTATAGTAGGAAAGCATTTGGGCAAATGTAATAAACAGCAACAATTAAACAGTATGTATCTTTAATCAATATTATGCATTATTCACATAACATAGTCCTTGGCCCATGGAGATCGTTTTCTGATTCTCTCAGTACGCCTTATATGTTCACTTTCTTCAGGTCTATTGCAGTTGGTATCAGGAGTAGGAAAATGTCCTTCGTCAAATGGAGCTTCTCCAAAGTCATTCCTAACCGGACCAAGATGACTTGCATTCCATATGCGTCCATCAGACAGTTCATATGGGTATGGTCCTCGCTGGTCCTTTCTTGAATTGGACATGTGAGGCAAGCTTGCTTAAACAGCAGCTGTAACTATAGATGATAGTAAATCAGTCAATGCTACAACTTCTATGTCCTGATCCAGAGTATCAGAAGCTGCAGGTAAAGGTAAACATGACAAACAATCAGAAGTGACATTTTTCAAACCTGGTTTTGCATTTTGTAGTTGAAATTAAGTAGCCTTGCTGACAATCTAGCTATACGTATTCCAGCTCTTCCAAGTCCCTTTGTTGTAAGCAGTGTAGTTAAAGGGCTATGATCAGTGCATAAGGTAATTTCTCTACCCCATAGGTAGGTTCTCCATTTTTCTGTTGCCCAAACACAGGCTACAGCTTTCTTGAATACTGAATACTTACGCTCTGCCTCTGTAAGTGTTCCGGATGCAAATGCATGATCAGTGGATCTGTGTGAGAACTGCACCAATGCCATAGTCTGAAGCATCTGTAGTAACCATAGTGGGTAGTGCAGGATCAAATAAAGCTAGTGCTGGACTGTTCACAATTAGCTGTTTCACTATTTCAAAGCTTTGTTGAGCAGACTCTGGCTTAAAGGGATACTGTCATGGGGAAAAAAACATTTTTTCAAAACGAATCAGTTAATAGTGCTGCTCCAGCAGAATTCTGCACTGAAATCCATTTCTCAAAAGAGCATACATATTTTTTTATATTCAATTTTGACATAGGGCTAGACATATTGTCAATTTCCCAGCTGCCCGAAGTCATGTGACTTGTACTCTGATAAACCTCAATCACTCTTTACTGCTGTACTGCAAGTTGGAGTTATATCACCCCCTCCCTTTTCCCCCCCAGCAGCCAAACAAAAGAACAATGGGAAGGTAACCAGATAACAGCTCCCTAACATAAGATAATAGCTGCCTGGTAAATCTAAGAACAACACTCATTAGTAAAAACCCATGTCCCACTGAGACACATTCAGTTACGTTGAGAAGGAAAAACAGCAGCCTGCCAGAAAGCATTTCTCTCCTAAAGTGCAGGCACAAGTCACATGACCAGGGGCAGCTGGAAATTCACAAAATGTCTAGCCCCATGTCAGATTTCAAAATTGAATATAAAAAATCTGTTTGCTCTTTTGAGAAATGGATTTCAGTGCAGAATTCTGCTTGAGTAGCACTATTAACTGATGTGTTTTGAAAAAAACATGTTTTCTGATGACAGGATCCCTTTAAAGTTCCACGTAGTAGTGCTCTAAGTGGCTCCACAACTGAAGCATAGTTGGGAATTAACTTAGAATACCATGAAGTAAGACCTAAGACAGCTCATAAGGTCTGGAAATCAGGTGGAGTAGGTGCTTGTATAACAGCCTTGACATGGTCAGGGTCAGGCAATAATCCATCTTGTGAAATTATATGACCCAGAAATGATAGCCGAGTTTGTCTGAAGTGGCATTTGGAAAAGTTCAGTTTCAGTCCTGCAAAATCAATGCATTTCAGAACATTTTTTAGGTACTTGTCATGAAGGTCCATAGGTGGAGTGTAGACAATTATATCATCCAAGTAGCATTCTACACCAGTTATGCCATGGAGACATCAGTCTTTGAAAACAACTGGCGAAAACCAGTCCATATGGTACTCGCTTGAACCGAAACAAACCATCATGGGTGATAAATGCAGTGAGGTCTCTGCTCATGCCCATGGTTTGGCTTACTCGGCATTGGTGGGTGCAGGTCAACTCCAAACTCACCGCCATCCACTGGGTGGGTGCTCTGTTTCAGAACACAGAGATTTGCAGTTTTTCAAATTGTGGAATGCAAAGTGAATAAAAAATGGCGTATTGTGACTACTCTACAGTGTCTGTCTGTCACTGAAGTAGAACTGTATCATCAAAGCATGGGGATACAGCCTAACATAATATGCAATGGTACTCAACATGTGCCTTCCCCACATTTATTAGCTATTATTTATTATTATTAGTTATTAGAATCACAAAGAGCTCTTAAACCTGTCCTTTTTAATTATTTTAAATCATTATCTATCATATAATTTTTATGGCTCTGTCAGCAAATATGCACATTAAAAAACTGCAACTTATAGTGATTTTCTAAGGGGGTTATTTAATACAATTTACTAAGGGGGTTATTTACTAAAACTCGAATTAATCTCAATTTTTTATTAAAACAAAGTGGACCAAATTCCCTTCCACAAACTGAACTCATTTATCAATTTTTGAAAAAATCAGAGCAACAAGACATCACAACAAAATCGAGCGTCAATTCATATCTTAAAATTGATGCTCCGAAAACACAATTTTATTGAATTTTCACTGCAAAAGCTCAACTTTTTGGATTATTGGATGAAAACCCAGATTTTACGGATTATCCAGCGCAGATCACAATGTCAAGAAACAACTTCAGAGACATCTGCCATTGACTTCTACATGACCTCTACAGGTCTGAGATGGCGTATTTTTTGGATTCCGAAAATGCGAGTTTTTACTTTTCCACAAAAAATATCCCCCTAAAAACCATGACCAGAATAAATCGAGGTTTAATAAATGGACCTCTAAATGCATGGCACATTGAAATAATTTAGAAAAAAACACTATAGGATCATTACTTTGAACAAATTATACATTTCCATTTTGCTACCCTCCAAGTCCTACCCCTCAGAAGCCATGTTCGAAACAAGATCAAAACAAGCTGTCTGCAAGTTTGGATATACGGCTCTGAACCATTAGGCTGTATCTGTGCTATAAACCAGTGGTTCTGGATGCATAGTTGGCCAAAGGGACATAAAGGAGTGATTTGCATGTCTCCGCCCATGATGCCTTATGGGAGAATTAAAACTCTCATTTTGGTATCTAGACAGTGCTGTGTGTATGGCATGAGACATGTAAATATCTTCTGATTTCAGAAGGCTTCTCTTTGCATGTAAATTGATAGTGAAGGCCCTTTTGACTCCTTTTAGCCCTTCTCACCCTAACCAGGTTCGTTTTCACATTTTTTTTAATGAAACTGTATTGCCTTTAGAAAAAATGTATCATGATATAAATGGAATAGCAGAGGAATAAGTCAGTAAAGTAGAGACTTTGTAGCTTTGTGGGAAAAGGCTAAAGGTGAAAATAAGTTTATTTTAGCCTAGCAGTTCTACATTATTCTTATTTAAAAAGGTCTTGGGACCTCTTCAAACTGTTTTTACTGTACTGTAAATTATGATATTAGCATTTTTTTGACAGGAAGGCTTAAGAGTGTTTTTACTCTAGTGCATTTGTTTTGATTATTAGTGTGCAGTTTTAAGAACCAATAAGTTGGACTGTTTTGTTTCATATTAATATTGTACTTACATATTAATAACAGGGTGTATTTAGAAAATAGTGTGTCCATATATGAAGCTGACCCAAAATATGTTATTAAATTAGAACTATTATATTAAATAATCTATTTAACTTCTATATAACGATTTATAAATTCAAAGTTTTTGGCTTCCAAAAAGTAAATAAGGATAGGATTTAGGTTAAGAAATACAATATTGACTGTTAATGACAAGGTTTAAGCAGTGCATCATTAATATTACCGCATGTTCGGGTGATATGTGCATGTATGAGGTGTCAACTTATTGAAATTCACTATTTCCAGACAGAACCAAGGCAATATGGATCTAGTTAGCATTTAAAAAAAATCGTAATGGCACTAAAAATTCATTTTAACACTCACAGAAAAGATTTAGGGAAATATAATATTTTCTCCTTAGGATATGACAAAATCAGGACAAATTGGAGTAAAATCTGAGAACATGGTTTAAAATCTGTGAAAAGACCCCATTATAATGTTATATAAATTGTCGGGACCATAAAAAACGGTGTAAAATGAGGAAAAACATAAAATCAGTGAATGAAAAAATTAGGTTTCACTGTAACAAAGCACACCCAAGAACACAGAGATATTAATAATGTTAAAATGAATTTTTATAGCTGTACAAATCCATGACATTTTAGTGGCCATTTTAACAACAATGTTATGGGAACATTCTACTATGAGATTTCTTATTATCTTCATCAGCTTGCTTGGGCATACCTGCTTCTCTCTGCTTCTCCATACTTTTAAATTTCACTAGACTTGCAGTTCTCTTTATTGCAAACAGCAATCCACTAAAATATAACATTTGTTTGTAATATTGACAAAAAAGCAGGGGCAAAAATGAGCAAATATATACGAATATGGGTATAGGTAATGAGTATGGGGAATGGGTATTTTGTCCTCCATTAATGCAACTACAGTAATATTGCTTGGATTATCTAGAACAAGAAGAAGCAAAAATAAGCTTTTTTTAGGTGAACTTTTATTTGCACAAATAAATCCTGTGGTTAGTGTTTTTGTATGTCCTAGGTAACACTTAAAAATCAAACTGTAGAAAAATAAATGATTCATATAAGTCATTGGAGTATGCATTTAATTATCACATCATATTAAAATATGCTAAATGGAATTCACTAAAGGGACATTAAAATGTAAAGAACATATTGTTAATAATAAAAGGGTGTTTCATACTATTCAATAAAGAATATCTTATACCATACAGATTTTTATGAGAATTTTGCAGAGAATTGCATTCTCACCATCAGAGAACCAAAGTAACATACTGGTGATAACAAATTCAGAAAAAAACCCACAAAAATAAAGGATAAGTAGAACAATAAGTAGAACAAAAAACCCTCAGAAAGCAACAAATGAAGGGGGTTATTTATAAAGTCAGAATGCTAAAAACTCGATTTTTTTTTGTGGATTTATTATACCCCAAGACTGCAAAAAGTCAAAATCCAAAAATCCTCCAACTTTAGACATGCCTAAGTTGTATATCAGTCAATGGGAGAGGTCCCTATACTATTTGGAAGTTTCCATGGTCTGCACTGGAATTAACCCAAAAATCAGACAATTTCAGGCTTTTCAGTCAAAAAATCCAAAAATGTAGTCTTTTCAGGAAAAATTCCCAAAAAATTGAGTGATTCAGGAAAAAAATCCCAAAAATCATACAATTTGGATTTTTGCTTGGGTTTTATTGAGTTTTTCCCCAATCCAATAAAATCAAGCTTTTTAAATAATAAATAAGGTCAAATAGTGGATTTTAGTTTGGTTACACTTTTTTAAATTAAAAATGAGAAGAATTTGGATTTTGATAAATAACCCCCGAAATGTCTATAAAATTAAATTATATAAAAAAACCATTTGCACCACCGCATCACATTTTTCTGTAAGGGGTCATACACGTGGCTGTTTCTTCCTGCATGTGGTGGATCTTTCACACGTTCCGCCACCGGGGAACACAGGAAGACACACCCATGTATATGAGCCCTAACACAGTAAAACCTGAAAAACACACTCAACCCTAAAATGACAACATCCATTAGATAAACCCAAATAATAAAAGTCCTGGTGTGTTTTTTGCTAGAACTTTCAAAGGCTGTGCATGAAAGTGGTGCATTATATGGTATTTAAGAGGACCACTCATAAAGTAAGTAGGCCAATTTCCAGAGCTATTAACAGGTCATGCTATGCTATAGGCTTCTTTGATAACAAAAATTCTCTCTCTTTTCCATTGTTGGGAACCTGTTTATGGAAAATTGTGAATAGGTTAATTCCAGTCATCAATGGCCATTGGGAACTTTAGTCCAGTTGATTGCATATGACTGTATTGGTTCATAGCACACTTCAAGTTATTTGGCTTCTCATCATGAGAAGAACTTGTTAATCTTCAAAAATAAAATTGTCAGAGTCTATCAGTATTTCAGACCAGAGCTGAATTTATGGACGTGGTTTCTTGCAGACATGCACACACCCTATTGCTGTTGAGATGTTTCTAATCAGGATGGAACCACCTTCTCTATTTAAACATCTGTTTAGTGTTTTTAAACAACTCATTGTTCCCGCTGTTATCTGTGCATCTTTTTTTTTTGGTCTTATTTGATTCAACAGCATTCTTGAAACAATGCCAGAAAAAGAAGAGACACTTTAGTAGCAAACTAATGTTGGCATTTTAATATAAATATTATGGGTATCTGTGATACTATAGACATTAATAAACATAAAAAAATTTTCAAAAACAATTGCATAAAAATATTTGATATGGTACCGATCAAAAACGTTACACCTTGAATAATCTTTAAATATATATATTGTTAATATATTGTTAATGCTCAACTGGGTTGGGAAAATTGGCTTCATATTATGGTTGATAGTGTATGTAGACCTAGTTTCCAGGAGCATGTCAGGAGCATATCATGTCTTAGTGATATGTAATTTGAAGTGAAAATGACATATCTTTGGAAAGAATGCTTGAATAAAAACAGATTTATTTCCTTGGTGAACTCCATATTATTTATCTTATTTATTCAGATATCCTACTGAGAAATAGAGTGTTTTTTTAAACACGAGATTGTGAACTCATCTGACTCACCTGAAAACTACAAGTAAACACCCTTGGATGAAGTTTTCTCTGCAGTGGAGTTATTGCCCTTAGAGTGAGGTGCATGGGATAATGGTCCATGCACCACGCAACATCAACCACTGATCATACTCTGCTATGAGCCTTCCTGGGACATAAGAAAGGATTTTAATTAAGCAGCATTTGTTCAGTGTAGCATTAGGGAGTAAAAGATGCACAAAAACGTTCCTCTGAAAATATTTATGTTGTTAAGCATATTATAGTCTTATTTCAAGCATTAAGACCCACTGATTTGTGAGTTTTATTTCCACTTCCATTATTTAAATTGTTGCCTTTATTTAATTTGTTTTACAGCTCTGCTATATTCTAGCCATTAACAGTTTTTCTTGCATAGGAATTGGATATGATTGGAAAGAAGTAACAGAATACTTGGCTATAATGTATAAAGACTGCCTAGAAGATTAGTATATAGTAGATATTTTTGGGATCCAAGTTGCATCAAGATTATGGATACAGTGGAATTAGGAATGTATTGCATTACTGATAATGAAGTAGACATCAAAATTAAAAGAAAGAAGCAGTGTTGGACTGTTGGATCCATGGGGGCTGCCGCATCAGGTACCCTTACACCTTCATAGAACCCCCTTCCACCCTCTGCAACTTCTTTCACCTACCCCTAACCTTTTTTGTAATTTAAAGAAAAGAAAACTGTCCAGACGTGCAATTTTATACTGAAAAACCTGTGAATAATTCAGAATTATTCACATTATTAGTTGTTATTAGTAATTAAGTTATATGCCTGGGGGAGGTACTGTAGGTGAGCAAGCAAGAAATGAGGTTAATGTGATCTAGAAGTGATAGTAAATAATAAAACAAATTGAATTTATGGGAGTTTAGGGGAGTTTTTAAAAATTCACAAGAAATCGAAATTCGACCTTTGATAAATGAGCCTCTTAATGTCTGACATAGTTCCATTATGAGGATTTACTAGCCTATCAAAAGGCTCACTCTTACTAAGTAGTGTACAATGTCAACACAAAGTACAGGTCTAATATTTCGAAGACTGCTTGGCTATTTAAGGAAACAACAATGAGTCTCTATGTTCCAATTTTAGACTACTGCTTTATCTGGTTCCAAATGTACTTAGCACAAATCAGATTTCAGACTTTAATGTGTATTTGTTGTACATTGTCCATTGCTGACATATTCACTTGCCTCATTTCTGCTCAAGATCTACTTGTTGGCAGTCACTGTGAATACAGGATATTAAGAAGGATGCAGTATAGATTCTATAAAATGCTTTAGTTATTTGCCTTTGGAAGCAGATACAAATCACTACATTTTTCTCAAGTGTTATGTTTAGCTTAAGACTGGGGCAGGCTGTTGGTGTGGACCAAAGTCTACATTTAGGGGATTATTTACTAAACTCCAAATTTATCTAATTTATTTTATTTAAAAAAACCATGACCAAACTCCCATGCCCAATTTCTCCTTATTTATTAATTTAAAAACACCAATTAATTGGATCAGGAAAAAACCCAATAAAATTGAGTGAAAACCCAGATACTGACTTTTTGCAACATCGGGGAATAATAAATTGAGAAAAATTCAAGTTTTTTTTCCAAAAATTAGTTTTAATTAGAGTTTTTGCTCCAAAAAGCTCGACCAGATAAATTTGAGGTTTAATAAATAACCCCATTACTAAAGGATGAAAAATGCATCCTACTTTCTAAGGATTATTTTTTACCAATAACTTTTGAATTGGTGTCAAAATTCCCTTGGCATAAGAAAAGTCAAAATCGAGGTAATTTATGAATTCCCCTGCCACAAGTGCAAGAGCACTAAGGGGTGCAAAAATGAGCCTCTAAATGTTCATTCAGGATGGACTTGCAGCAGGGGTTGTGTTGCACTGGCAAGAGATTGAAATCTGGTGCAAAGTATAGAGTTGGGGGCCTCAATGAGGACAGCACCTAAATTGCATGCAAGTTAGGGAATAGGTCGAGGCAGGAGCAGGGCAATGACGTGCCTCCTCCCACACACAACTCATAAATAGAACACTGTCAATATGGGCATCACTTTATTCTTGGGTCTCTGTACTTTGTTTTGGAGTGAAGAGAACTGAAGTAATTTATTTAGCGTGCACGGCAAGGTGCAAGGTGCAAAGTGCAAAAACATGGTGGATTGTACCCATTTTTGTCACTTTGCACCCTGCCTTGCACATAGTAAATGACCCCTTTCATTTGGAGTTACAGTGATCTCCCATCATTCTCAGTCACACACTATATAAGGATAACAAGATTAAAAACTGGTTTCAGTGTAATTTGTAATTTCTCTTACAATGTACTTTATAAACCACATTGCTGTTTTTAAAAATAACCATCTATTGGATACACAAGGCCAGATTGAATAAATCAAGAAAAAGGTTTATCACATGAAAACTTATGGCCGAGATTCAATTAGAGATGCAATTTAATTCAGATGAACTTATCTCATGGTTTATCACGTGAAAATACTATTGAAGTCTAGGAGAAAAAACTGGAAGTGAATTCGGAGAAGATTTTTTTTCTCCTCAAATTGACTCTCATCCATGCGTTTTCTCATTGAATTGAATCTGGCCCTATGAGGATGAAATTCCAGGCCAGTAAACTGGACATTAAATTAAACTGTCCCAAGGCTTTGGGATAAAAGAGCGCCTACCTTTTTTTAAAGTAAAGTAAGTAAAATCAGGGTATAGACAAATAATGCTACATCTTAAGTTTTGGAACTCTACTATTTTAAGGCCTTCATATTTGTATAACATTGAAGACCTTCTCCCCCGAAGTGTGCCCCAGTGGAAACATTTATTTGTTGCTCATAAAATATGTTGTATAACAACTGTATAATTTATTATTTATTGTAAGAAATTTCTACTGAAATAAAATATGTGGGTGTTATATAGATAAGGATAATTAAAATATAGTCAATCTATTTTAAACGTCATAGTGCGCGCAATAATGGGTATCAAACAGCACTGCACTCAGAACATAATTGGAAGGGATAACCAGTTACAGAAAATCTAGCAATGCATCACAAATAAAGATAATAATCACAACACTGCACAACATTGGAGACAAAATGGATTTGTAAATCATGTAACTCACAAATCAGTGTTTTTTTTTATATTTATTAATGCAGAACAATTTCCAGTGGCTTTTTGTGAGCTAGATCAAAATTTGCAGATTAGAAACAAAATCATACTGCACATTTATGGAATCAAGTATGAAACAGATCTGGCTTGCAGTATGGACTGTGGATTATAATATATTAATGGAACTGAGAAATGTACAAGATGTGTGTTGCAACATAGATGGAAATGGAAAGGCCCTGTGATCATCTGGTCTTTGTCTGCTGTGATATATTTCTTTCAGCTTTATTATCACTTCTTCTCACATTACGTTTCACTTGCAGCAGAACCAAACTCTCGGCAAATGAATGAAAATATTTGTCTTTGTTTTTAGTGTATTATAAACAAAAGAATTGTTAATAAGACGTTCTACAAATTGTTGTCTTGCATATTATTTATTCAGTGCGTAATGAGAGAGACTTCCCAAATCTTATGTTTATTTGCAATTCTGAAACAAACTTGGCTGCTACTTGGAAATATTTTGCATGCACGAATACCTCAGTAAAAATGGCATGGAAAATGAGGCGCTGTGGCTGCATTTGTTTGTTAAGGAGGAACAACTCTTCTACTTCAGATTTTGATGATATTGAATTCAGAGATTTGAATGGATGGAACATAAAGTAAGTTTATTACAGACATTACGAGGCCCATTTATTAAATACTCGAATTTATCTGGTTATGGTCAAGATTTTAAAGGGTAAAACTCAAAATTTTATTGGGAATTTTATTGGCAGCCTTCGCCGCACTTGGCCAAGCGAATTTTCACCAAGCCGCCGCTAATTCACTAAAATCTGAAGTTACGCTCAGGCGAAAGGTAGCGAAGTTGCGCTTGTGTTAATTGGTCAGGGTAAGTGAAGTTGCGCTAGCGAAGGCTAATTTGCCTATAGCGCAAATTTAAATTTGAATTTATGTATGCAGCAGCACATACAGTACACTACACAAACCCAGGGAAAGTTATTAAAAGTTTATATAGGTGTTCTAATGCCCTACACATGTGCCCACAGTATATTTAAGGTGTCATATGTTAACAAATGTAGGAGGGAAGGTGGGCACCCTAAAAAAAATGTGTTCGTTTTCAGCCTAACACCCAAAAAACGCCAGTGTTTTTTTGGGACTTACAAAATTTTTCAACTATTTTGGGACTAGCTAACTAACTACTAACTCCTACCTACTCTATTGAACTTCGCCTACTCTGACCTGGCGAAGTAAACTCTGGCGAAGGAGGTAACGTTCAGAAAAAAAAACAATCTTAGTAAATTTGCATAGTTTCGCCCCCTTCGCCAGAGTGCAACTTCGCCATTAGGGTGCAAAGTTGCGCTACTCTATCTACATCGCTGGTGAATTTTCCCCAGCGTTAGCCACTTTTGCAATTTAGTAACTTTGCCCCAAAGACAGATGTCCCTGAAGTTGTTTCTTAACATCATGATCTGCGCTGGATAATCCAATAAAGGGCCAGATTCAATTCAGTGAGAAAAAGGTTTATCCCATGAAAGGTCATGGATGAGATTCAATTTGAGATGCAATTCAATTCAGAAAAATGTATCTCGTGGTTTATCACATGGAAACTCTATTAAAGTCTATGGAAAAAAATTGGAACTGAATTTGGAGAAAAGGTTTTTCTCCTTGAATTGGATCTCGTCCATAAATTTTTGTGATAAGCCATGACGACTTTTTTCACAGAACTGAATCTGGCCGAAATTAGGAGTTTCATTCGATAATTCCGAAAAAGTTCAGTTTTCGTAGTTATAGTCCAATCATACGGTATGAATTGACAGTGTTGCAAACGTTTCATTAAACAAATTATTGATAAATTAATTAAATTCGTGGAAGGTAGTTTGGTCAAATTTGTTTTAATAAAAAATTGAGATTAATTTGAGTTTTAGTAAATAATCCGTGATTTTTTAGTATAAAATTGGACTTTTAAAATATATCACAAATCTTTCTAAATTAATTATACCCCGAGGATAGAAAAGTCAGAATCAAAAAATCCAGCATCTCAGACCCGTCGAGGTTGCATATAAGTCAATGGGAGAAGTCCCAATGATTTTTCAATATTCTCTGTATTTCGTGCATTCCCCCGAAGATTTTGGAGTTTTCAAGGGAAAAAAAATACAAAATCTGAGTTTTAGGGTGAAAAATCTGGAAAAATAGCGAAAATCTGATTTTTCCCCACAAAGCAAATTTTTGGAAAAATCGAATAAAAAATACACCAAAAAAACCCATGGCAATTGGATAGTAGTTTGTGGCTGGAAATGTTGAGATAAATTTGGACTTTGATAAATAACCCCATAGTGTTCATGATAGCTTCTTCACCAAAGACATATGTATCTACAACTTGATGGCATAGGGTGGATGTTATGGCTCTCATGTGTTTCAATCTAGCACACTATTGATACAATTCTGAAATGGGACATAATTCCTTACATGATTGCCATAATCGTACACCACTAGGAGTACTCTTTAGTCAACAAACATTTCATCATGCTAGTTCCAAAAAGTTTTTTTCTTTCCTATTTTGCTTTTTTTGGGAGGGGGGGCTGAGAATTATTAACCATGACATTGAGAACAAATTTAAGTATAGAAATCAGTGGGTTCTGCATCATTACTCATTCATAATCAATATTATCTTTTATGAAATGTTACTTTCTGTAACACTCTCACTCGTAGCTCTTTATTTAGAGCTCAAAAGTTGTCAAACAAAGCTAGAACAGAAACACTCTAGCAAAATATTGTTATATACAGTCAGTTCTTGGTTGCCATCCATTAATAGTGTTTAAAAACTGCAGTGTTTTCTAGATGTAGGTCTAATTTTGAAGATTTTATGCGCACGACTATTCAGATTTTTTTTCAACACGTCAGATTCTTCGCGGGCGAATTTTAGCCGCAGTTTGGTGCACCAAACTTTAATTTCAATTCATAAAGGCTTTATTGTGCATGGGATGCTACAGAAGCAAAAAAACATAAGGTGTAGAATAGCCTGATTCTTTGCTGAGCTTTAGCTCTCTTAAGCTTATTTTAATAAATAGTAGTTCAAGCATCCACTTTTCAAAAGTGTACCCAACGTTTTTTTTCTAGCCACATAGAGATTTTTCCTTTCATATGGAGCATTACCTGTTCTGCAGAAAAAGATTAGACTGAATCTGGACTGGTAAAGGCATTTTCATAATAGTAATGATGGCACAAGTACCACCACCCACTTCAGGAGTCCATACAAACAGAAAATATATCCCAAATAGATAATAACAGAAGACAGTGGGGGCCTTACCCCCATAGAATTTTGTTTCGAGGTGGTAGCTGTAGTTAAACTTACCACACTTGAAGCAGCAACAATGGTAACTGGATAGGCATGACCTTAAAAGACCATGAAATCCTTGCATGTAATGAGAACTGGAGACCCCAGCCGTGACCTTTGCATGACAACGCACAAAGTTATGAAGGTTGCAGCATTCTATTAATTTTTTTTATGACATTCGAACATAATCACTCCAAACTTGACAAGTATTACCAGTTTCCATATACAACAATAAAGATTAGGCAGGATTAACTGAACACATTCGATTCGGCTCTATGTAGCGGTCAAGAATATAATCTTTTTTCCTAAATCAAACGATTTTATGGTAAAATAATTGTTCTGTTATATGAACTGATATAACCCAGTCAGTTAAAGCTTTGGCACGACTCCCAGAAAGATTTTATGGCACCAATACATTGCCCCAATACAATTATAATGAAGTGACAGGTTCATGGTTAAATGGCTGCTTGCTTCAGCTACGCTGGAGTACATTGATCGTATTAAACCTACAAAATTAGCTTTATGTTTCAAAAAGATATTTTTATGCTATTAGTAAACTTAACCATTTCTGGATCACCTAGAATCTGGTGTTGTTAGAATGCTGGCAGCTTCAGAAATACTTGAAAAAGAATACCTGAAAACTGAATGGCATGTTTTGTGCCCAATTTCTGAAAGGTAGATTTATGAGTTTTGGGGATTTTTGTTGCCTCTTTTTTTTATATTCAACCATTTTAGTCAACCCATTTGAGATGCTAATGGAAAATGCATGTGGAATTAATTCCTGCATTGCACTCACTGCCAACTACCTGAGAGTCACCTTAAACAGCAATAATGTGGCTGTACTATAAAATCTTATTTGACAAAATTGCCTCAAATTGTGTCCGTACCTATATCTTCGTTTTTACCATGTCTTCCATTTATTAAAACACTTGCTCTCATTAGTTAATATCTAGGGTTACCAACCTTACAATTCAGAAAACAACATTATAGTATATGTTGGGCAAGAAAAGATTAATGCAATTAATGACAAAAAATTATGATACATATTTTAATGCTTTTCATATTTTTAAATGGCTCCTGTTATGTACAATTCGATTAATTATACAACTAAAGAAACCTGCATATAATAGTACACTTTAATAAGACTGATTAATAACAGTTTTAGTTGGCTTTTCTAGTTTTGTGTGCAAGCATACTATCTTTACTACGCAATCCTCAATGAACCCTTGCAAATATTTTAATGGTCAGTTATAATTAGGTTTACCAAAACCAGTTAAGGAAGTGTTAAATATGATAAGATGTACCGACACCTTATAAATCACAGTATCTGTATGATATTAAGATCTGTAGGATATTAACAAAGGCCCCGCCTAGACACATGCATAGAACAATACATTGGAATTTTGAGAAATGTAACATTAACCAGATGGCTACTCTTGTAGACACGAAAAAAGGGGGTTGTTTTACCATAAAAATATAAATATGCGCAGGCCTCCTGGATAAAGTTCAAGGATGGAATTTAAAGATCTAATCAACATTGATTCCCATAAGGAAAATTAGAATTTAAGAAAAAGGAATTCCTGCAGGTTTATAAGAGGAGTGGTTGGTACTGTTACTATAAAGAAATAGATTTTGGATCTTTAAACCATTTTAATATATCTTTGGCATTAGCACAATATCCATATGCCAGCAGATATGCCAAATAATTCATAAAAAAAATTAAATGCAGTTTTCAGGAAAGGAGTCAATTTAACAAGCTGAAGATATAGAGGTGAATACAGCATAGTGCAAAAGAACAGTTTGTGAGGACAAAAAAGGAAAAATCTTAACATTACTAAATCAATATTTCAATAAAATCTTAAAATTACTAAATTAATATTTGAGTAAATACAGCTCTCTACTCTGAATAAATTTTCTAACTTTTACTTTTGGTCCAAGAAACAAATTGCTGGCAACTGGGAGATAAATAACCGACCAAAAACTTAGGCTACACTTCCAGCCAGCAAAGAAAAGGGTCATGACACATTAATATAGATGTAGTACACAGGGACTTTGACTGTGATGTCAGATATGTGCCTCTAGTATACATATAGTAAATTAAAAGGGGAATCTGAATACTCTTGTACAGTAATCCAGAATGCTAACGTATACTTCCGGAATTTGATTTTTCATACCTTAAGTCTACTAGAAAATAATTTAAACATTAAATAAACCAAATAGGATGGGTTTGCTTCCAATGAGGATTAATTATATCTTAGTTTGGATCAGAGAAAGGAAAATCATTTTTAAAAATGTGGATTATTTGCTTAAAATGGAGTCTATGGGAGATGGCCTTTCCGTAATTTGGAGCTGGATAATGGGGTTTTTGCATAATGGATCCTATACCTGTAGTAAAAAGGATTGTGATCTCTTAGATTGTTGGGTTCTCCATGAACATTCATAAAGAATACTGAGCAAATTATGATCTACAAAGATTATGAAGATCCAATTCAGTTTTAGGCAGGTTAGAGGGACACTCCAATTTTTGATGCTGTAACATGGCACTGAAATATATAGCAATGCTGATGTTTAAGGCTGGTCCTAAAGACCTCCTCAGGGCCTGGACCCCACATGCCCTAAGTAGTCATAATATATATATATATATATATATATATATACGTACACAAATAGGAAATGCTAAAAATGTATTCTGCCTATTATTTTAATTTGAAAAATAAGCTGTTATTATGGGACTATACAGTATTTAAGAGGAACGTCATAGTATTGAAGGGACAATATACCCCCTTGTTCAACATAAGCTCAGTGAAAGGGATTGTGCTGAACATACTTTTGCCTATTGTTTATGTTATTTCTTCAGCTAAACAAGGCAAACAGGGAAATTGAAGTTGCTCCATGTTTGGTCCTTGATAATTACAAGTCCACAGATAATCCCCCTGCATAAGGAACCCTTGCTACAAAAACAACAAACACAACACAACAAAGGGGGAAGGCAGGGGGTTGTACTGTCTAATCCCCTTTGGCATTACCCGCTGCCCCCCCCCCACTTGCATGTGAGTACCCGGTTATGCCGCGACCAGCGCCAGAAACAGAGATCGACGCAGCAAGGGCAAAGAGCGGGGCCCACTGGGTTTTTTCCTGGCGCCCCACCGGCCCAGTCCGACCCTGATACTGCTATAACCCCAAAAATAACCTAGAGGGCTTTATACTGAAAAATTAACCAGTTGCTTTAAAAGTGACTAATAGCAACTGTTTTTGTTTTTCACATTTTTTCCAGCAAAACAAACTTGACAATCAAATTTTTTCTATCATGCAATCGCGCGAGGTCTGAAGTAAAATAATGGCATCAAATCTGGCTTTTGGCAGGGGCAAAGCAATACACAAAACCTTACACAGTTTTTTACAGTGTTGTTTTGTCGCTAATTGTTTTAGTGAAGCCGGTTTGTCTTTGGCTGAAATACACCTACATATGTTTGTTAAATTGTCAATGCCACCCTGACTGAATATAGTAAGGATCATGTTTAACATCACTGTGTAAATACTACATGCATTAATGACACACTCACCCCCATATGTTACCAAAGGAACTAAGGTTGACCAGGAGCAGTAGCAACCAATAAGATATTTTTTTCTGAACAGATGAGCAGAACATGCTCCCTGCTGATTGGTTGTTATGGGTTACTGCTCCGGGCAAACTTTGAACTCTGTTTCTTTTATCACATAACCACATACGGTTCATCTTGGGCGCCTATTCAGCCCTGTTGTGCAATGGAACAGTTGATTTTACAGCTGATCTCTGGGGGCTACTACAGCAATTTGGCCTGTTTTGCACATTTGTATGGTGTGTTAAGTCGCACAACTAAAAGAAATATATCCACTGTCCAAGCACAATTTATATTTTCTAACATTAACATTGTTTTTCCCCCAAAAGTAAACTCGTGTGCATATTACTTATTGCTGTCAAACCATTTTATCTGAGTGAATATCATTTTAATTAGTGTTGGGATTTTGTTGGGGTATGTAGTGAACAAAAACCATGACCAAATGATATTCATATCTTCATGATGGGTGCTTATTAATTGTATATGTTAAAAATAAAGTATATCCTCACAAATGAAAAATAATAACTCGGTATTATTATTATTATTATTACACATCTGTTCCTAAACCTTGCTGAGGGGAGAGCTAAAGTAAATCAAATAAATGTGAGGGCTGATTAGTGGGAGGATGCTTTATGAGGAATGGCTAAAGCGCTATCTTTCATGTCTGAATGATATATGAAGGGCCATAAGAATGTAGAACAGCGATATAAATCTGATAAGGAGCCGGCATGGGAAATTCAGCAACATTGAATCAAATCATCAATATATATTATGTAGAAGCCAGAGTGCCAGATGAAATTAATTGCAACAAACTTTGCTCATTTGAACCTAAACACAGTACAATTGTAAAACACATTATGCTTAGTTTATTGGTGGAGATGAATTGTTTGGGACATAATTAACTGTTTTCCTATTTTTATTTATACTTCAGTGTTTTAAATTTATTGTTTTATATACCGCTCCATATTACTTAATTTTATATTTCTTTTGAATTAAATATAGTATTAATCCTCATATTTTCTATATTGTGACACCAGCATTGCTATTTTTATTATTGATTTATTGTTCTCATATTACTTTTCCAATCGATTTAATGCTAATCACCCTACTGCCTGTGATGTTGCAACTCTAGTGATATATAGTTTCTAGGGATCCAAGGAGTTGTTTTATGGTACCTTTATAATAACATCTTCAATCTCTACCCATTCAAATCGGGACTTAATCCTCCGTTTTAACTCTCACTGGGACACAGGATCTTAATTGAGCACCATTATAACTCAATGATCTACCTATCCCCTTCTCAGCCTATCAAGCTGGTTAAATAAAAATATCCTTGAAACAATATAAATAAAGCGAAGCTGGAAACCCCATAATCATAACCCCAAAATTGTATATTGTGTATACCCCAAGTTAGGGACACCAAACCCCATTTATATTTTTGTAACACACTATCTCATGCCCTGTGTCATACCCACCAGTGAAAAAATGATGCGTTGTGAAAGCCATCTCCTACTAGGTGCCCCCCTTTTTTTATCTACTTGTATATCCCCAATCCTTATGTGGTGTAAATTTTTATACTATTTATTTTTAATAAAACGTAACCCAAGTTATATTTAAAACAGTGCTAAATATATTAGAAGTGTATTAACACACATACCCCCTTCCTCCAAAAAAATATTCAATCAACGAAAAATTGCGGCTTTTCAATGTCTCGTTTGTTGATCACCTGCATACGAAAAGTTAGGTCAGTTAGTGTATAGTCATTTCTCTTTGCCGAGACTTTACTACACTAGTGAGTCACAGTGTTTGTAGGGGGACGCACAACTTTACCTCTCAACTTAATGACCGCACATGCCTTCTTGTCAAATTTAACAGTGAGACTGTTCATGACCCCCGATCCCGACATCAAGCTCGGGACCCGACCACCGATTCAAGGGTAATGGTATCTCTCGTAGCGGGGTAATATATCACCAAAACCAACTGCCTGCCGTCCAAGTGTGGTTGATTAATCTCGAGATGGAAGGATCAGTAAACACACCGGGCAGGCACTCTCCATGTCATATTCACGACTTTGTGTCTGAGGTCATACATTGACTCACGGGAGGAGGTTGAACGATGTAGGTTCCCCTCACCTGGGGATTGTACCCGCCTGTCTGAACAACTCACACCGCTCGCTCCGCCACAGACACCTCATTTAGACAAAGTATCTAGACATCATACTGTCCAACATCACAAAAATCAAAGGTATGTATATATTAGATTTATTTGCCCTTTGCTGCTCTACTCTTCTGGGAATATAATTTAAAAATGAATTGAAAAATCATCAAATAAAACATGGAAGTCGATGGAAGGTATGTTTTTATATTCAGGATATATTACTTTAAACAGTTAAACCGTTACAGTTTACAAAATGAATGGAACATTGAAGTTCAATCGCTTTCAATGATATTTTCAGCTTGCAGATCCTTCTCATTTAACTGTGATCTATCATCAAATCACTGGATATATGTCTGGACATTCTTGGCAGTATTCACTAGCTGTGGGTTAGGCTGCTAATCATATTCTTTTTTTCTCTATTTTTGCACTCCTTGTATACTGAGCCTGATAGCATTCTGGGAGGCAAGATGAAGAAGATTGAGGTGCAAATGCATTTAGCTTTTGGGATTATGTTAGGGCTTCAGTGTTAGTTTTTATGCTTAGATATAACCTTTGATAAACAGAATTACCCTTTGTAACTGGATCACTACTTTCCTTTTGAGCAGTCTGTAATATCAACTGTTGTAACACTCACTTTTTTCTGTGAGTTTCGCCACAACAATGGTGCCCATAGACTCCAATAGACACCTATAGTTTTTAATGCAGTTTGGTGATTTTTTCACTGTTTTATCACTAGTCAGTGTAGCGTATTCCAAGATGGCTGCTGAACCTTCTACATCAACAAGTTACACTTTACATGTCTAAAGCATTAATCTGTATTAGCTTGTTGTAGTGACACCTAGGGGGTATTTACTAAAACTCAAATTTAACAATTTTTTTTTTTTAAAACAAAGTCTACCTAACTCCCAGCCAAAAAATTAACTCCTTTATTCAAAAATCAACTGAAAGAGTCAGTGCAGTAAAAGTCTCGACAAAATCATGCAAAAATTCGAATCATACAAATTTTTTGGAGTTTGACAACTGAATAACTCGATTTTTTCAAGTTGTTGCCCAAAAACCCCAACTTTTTCAGATTACTTTTTGTGGAGATGTGCCTGTGACTCTTTGCCATGGTGGTTGTACAGGCGATTCCCATGATGGTGTGCAAGGAGGGCTTTATTGCTGCATAGGCTTAAATCCTAGTGCTGCCAGAACCTGACGTTGTTCAGATTTTGTAATATGAGCTGTACAATGAGTTCAAATGGATAACCCCAGTGGTAGGCAATCTTATGCTCCCTTAATGTCTGTGTTATCGGTTTCAGTCCCCTCCTTTTGTTCCACATGATAGCCGAAAGGTCAGCAAAAATTTGTATAATATGATTACCATTTTCTAGAGAGGCAAGGGATCTAGCCTGGGATAGCGCAACTTCCCTCTGTTCAAAATAATGGAATCAGATAATAATGTCCCTGGGAGGCTTGTTAAGAGGAGGTTTAGGACCCAGAGACCTCTGTGCTCTTTTGAGTCCCCTCTTATGTGCAGATTCTGCCTCCTAGATCTATTTTTGAGGTCCTCACACATATTCCTCACATGAGTTATTTCCTCTTTAAGAGAATTGTTCTCATCCTCCAGGTTGGCAAACCGCTGGGCCAAATCATCTGTCCGTGCAATCACCTAACTCCCTCAAGTCCTTGCATACAGTCTTAATTGCAACAGCTTCTGTGTCTAAAACTCTCTTAGTAAGCGTGGTAGTAAGGCCCTGCTGAAACTTCATGAACCGCACTGCCAGTGTTTGCTCCGTAACTTAAATCATAATTGCATTCTGTATACCAAACGCGTCTTATTTCTAAAAATAATGAGAATGAGAACAACTCTCAAGGCACAAAAACGAATTCCAATAGCCAATCACTTTAAATGCAGCTTGGGTGACTGTGGAAAAGAGAAATATTTATTATGTTCTTATTTAACTAGCACATAAATGATAATACTTATCCTGCCCAATTGCACTTCATGAGAACGTAGGCTTTGCACACATAGTTCACATGGCTCCATGTAGCCATCAGCCAGAAATAAAAAAGCAGGTCACTCTGTCCTCATGCTTTCACTGTACAAAACAGTAGAGCATTGAACTAGAGAAAAAACACAAACTATCAATTCCTAAAGAACTAGGAAACAGCTCCAACGTCTAATAATACCAAGAATCCTTCAGTAGATATGCCTTGACAGAGTCCAGCTTTCAATTGCATATACAGTAGAAGCCCCATTTAAGGTATTTCAGGGACCAGAAAAAAATAGTGAAAATCTGGGAAAATGTAAAATCTGAGAAATGTATTATGTATAATATATATATACACACATGGGACCACTAAAAAAGATGTAAAATGACGGGAAACGTAAAAGCAGGGGATGTAAAATTGAGTTAACCTTTACAATGGATACAACCCTGACATAAAGGGGCCCATTTACTTAGTTCGAGTGAAGGTATAGAATAAAAAATACTTCAAATTTCGAATGATTTTTTTGGCTACTTCGACCATCGAATGGGCTACTTCGACTACGACTTCGAATCGAACGATTCAAACTAAAAATCGTTCGACTATTCGACCATTCGATAGTCGAAGTACTGTCTCTTTAAAAAAAAAACACCGACCCCCTAGTTCGCCATCTAAAACCTACCGAAGTCAATGTTAGCCTAAGGGGAAGCATTTTTTGGTCGAAGAAAAATCATTCGATCGATGGATTAAAATCCTTCAAATCGAACGATTCAAAGGATTTAATCGTTCGATCGAATGAATTGCGGTAAATCCTTCAACTTCGATATTCGAAGTCGAAGGATTTCCATTCAGCAGTCGAATATCGAGGGTTAATTAACCGTCGATATTCAACCATAAGTAAATTTGCCCCAAAGTGTCATATAAAAGTTACAACTTGACACAACTCTCTTTAATGTCAGTTTGGGTAGGTTACTATTGATTTCTACTAGATCTTTAAAACTCAACTCAAATACCTCTTAAATCACTGGAATAGCTGTTGCCATATCTTAGCACCTATAAAGCAAGGTCGGAAACACTTGTTTGAAATGTATCCCTCACACCTTGAATGTAAGCTCTTTGCATGCAGTTTTAGGCAACTTTGCAAAGAAAGGCTGAACAAGCTTCTTCTTAAAGGAATTGTTCAGTGTAAAAATAAAAACTGGGTAAATAGGCTGTGCAAAATAAAAAATGTTTCTAATATAGTTAGTTAGCCAAAAATGTAATGTATAAAGGCTGGAGTGATTTGATGTCGAACATGTCAATCAGAACACTACTTCCTGCTTTTCAGCTCTCTTGGTTTACACTGACTGGTTACCGTGGTTACAAGGCAGTAAGCAATCAGAGACTTGAGGGGGGGCCACATGGGTCATATCTGTTGCTTTTGAATCTGAGCTGAATGCTGAGGATCAATTACAAACTCACTGAACAGAAATGTCCCATGTGGCCCCCCTTCAAGTCGCTGACTAACTCAGAGTTATAGAGCTGAAAAGCAGGAAGTTGGATTCTGGCTGTTTTATTAGACATCTGTTCACTCCAGCCTTTATACATTACATTTTTGGCTAACTAACTATATTAGAAACATTTTTTATTTTGCACAGCCTATCTATTTACACAGTTTTTATTTTCACACTGAACTGTTCCTTTAAGCTTAGCTTAGTATATGTAGTTGTATGGTGCTTGTATGGCAGCAAAGTAAAAAAAAGAAAAGTGTAAGAAAGAAAATAAGTAAGTGAGCAAAGAAGAGTCACCTGAAATTTCTCTGGTCATTTCTAAGCAGAACAAAATCACAAGCATTTTTTTTTTTTTATAACATTCGTTTGGTAAAAACTGCTAATGTCTTGTAAATTGGAAAAACTATGCATGTAAATTGCAAAAGTGCTCAGAAGATTACACTGAGCAATGTTATATTAATCTATGTGCCACATACTTAAAAAGAAAAACTTTGTTAACACTTCTCCAACTGTTGACACTACTGGGCTGCTCCTGTTTATTATTGCTCTATTTTCATTGGATTAGAAGAAGTATATTCTCCTCAACACATTTCTTTTGTAGTATTTTTGTGTACTTGTCATTATATTGAAAAATGTAGATGATCTTGTCTCAAACCATGATGCCACTGGCAACAAAAAGTAGTTTTCACTGAATCGCATTGGTTTTAGATTAAAATTCCACTAATGCATGGTGTGTCTCAGGCACTTATGTATTCAAATGTTATGATCTTTTTCTTCAGAATTAATACGGCTTTAAGATCTAAGAGAAGAATTCTGTTTACTTAATTTGTCTTTAACACAGCCAAAGAGTATATATGATTTTTTTTAAAAATTGGCAATAAATTGAAGCCCTTCTGTTATTTTTGGTAGTAAAATGTGACTTCTTTAACAGCATCATTTCTATGGCCTACAGGTCTCATATTAACATCCATCTACAATGCAGTTGGAATGACTATGAGTTGCACGCTCAGAGGAATTTTCCAGTTTAAATTCTGTTTCTGTAGGATTTGTTTACTTAATCTACTATATTTTGTTTTGCTGTCACATCAAATTCTTCCTCCCAAAGACCAAACAAGTTTACAACAGCACACCCAGAGACAACAAATCAACATCTACAATCAACATTTCCATATTCAATACCAACTACATCCCTCACCAATATTGACATTTATATGCTCTTCTCAGGCCTTTGCAGACCTTTTCAAGCCAATTGACCTACTGATCCTTCCTCCCTCCCTCCCTCCCTTCCATCCTCCCGCTTCCATCCCACCCTTCCTTATTTTATTCCTTCCTTCCTGCTTTCTTTCCTGCTTTCCTTCCTTAATCTTTTGTCAACTGAATCTGTGCGAATCCTATTTGTCAAAGATTGAGTATAACCCTCCTACCACTAACTTCAAAAATCCTGGAACTTGTTCTCCTGTATTACTAATTTTCTCCACGCCGATAATCTGTTGGACCTTATGCAATCTACATTTTAACCTGCAGAATCTACAAATACAGCAATTTTGTAAAGTTACAAATGATTTTCAGGGTGCCCATGGTCATCATATGCTCATAGACCTACAGTATCATATGTTATCATTCATATGAGCAAGTATTTTCAGATATCAGTTGAGGAGAAGATGATTTTGAGTCCAAAGACAGGCATATAGCCTGCTTGGTTGGTAGGTAGGAATGTCATCAGCCAATGTCTGTGTGTGTTTGGGCAGCATAAAACTAGATCTCTAAGACTATGCAGGTCACCATCAGTTATAATGAGTTTAGTAAACTTCATATTTATTTGATACCCAGCTATCTTCCTATTTTGCAAGAAACCCTTGATAGCATGGTTATCTCGGTTTCTGTTTTATATGAACATAATGCTCAATTTTTTTTTTCGAGTACAAATAATATGCTCTCATTTTTGGCAGGAATTCAGGGAGTACAAAGTTATATTTAACTGTATTGCCAAGGCACACAAACTTGAGGGTTTAGATAATAGGAAGTGAAAAACACTATCCATTTATTAGATAAAATAAAATGGTTTTCCAACCATTGATTTCATTACTTTTTGATCCAAAAATAAGTCAGCTCTTCCCAAACCCACTCTGTTGAAAAATAGCAGCTACGATAGCTTTCATTAAATTGCCCGTATCAACAAACCTAAATCAAAAACCGCACAAACAAAATAAATAAAATAAAAACCATGCACTATATTTTTAAGTGTCTAGCACATACTAAAAGCTCATTTTTAGCTGAACATCCACTTATCCCTAAATTTCTCAATAAGATATATTTTATTCAATTTAAAGGCCAAAGATATATTGATTTGTACTTTTGTCATTTAGCTGACATTTGAAAAACATTGTTTAATATTGCCTTTAAAAAAAGGCCAATAAAAAGAATTCCTTTGGGAACACATAACAAGAAAAAGCATAAATGTTGCTTTACAGGAGGAGTTATGTAATTTTGTAAATTATAGCAATAATAGATAATTCACAAAATATTTTCTGGGTTGTTTTTTGCTGTTGTGTCCAATATAGACACAGTAGTGTTCGAGTGGTGTAAGCTCCAAAGTTCCACAGAATCAATAGCCAAACTTGCATGTGATTAAGTAGAAGTGGCAGAATTCAATGATGTTTAGTGCAACAATAAAAAAGGAGTGTGCATAGGCAAGGACCTATAATGAATGCAATAAATAAGCACAACATTTGTGGGCAATGTAATGATATGTCTCAGATGCGCATGTGGATGTAATTGACACTAATGGCCACATTCAGTTCAGTGAGAAAAAGTTATCTCATGATTTATCACAAGAAAACTCATGGACGAGATTCAATTTGAGATGCAATTCAATTCAGAAAAACTTATCTTACTGTTTTTCAAGTGAAAACTCTATTGAAGTCTATGGTAAAAAAAAAACTGGAACTGAATTGGAGAAAAGATTTCTCTCCTCAAATTGAATCTCGTCCATGAGTTTTCATGTGATAAATCATGAGATAACTTTTCCCCACTAAATTAAATCTAGCCATAAGGGACGGAATGCAATAAAAGTTGTAAATGGGAAAAAAATTAATAGATAAGAACAAAACTTTGCAATGTAATATTCTTCATAAGATAATAGTTGTAGTTCAGTAATTGTTTCCCTTCAAATTTTAATGTGAAAAAATTTCACATTGCAAATATTTTTTCTGTTAATAACTTTTATTACATTTCCCCTCAAAGTATCAGGAGATGCAACAAACAATGCTTTGCTACTACTAGGGTCACTAATGAGGGTCATTAGAGTGGACTGCAGAAGGGTATTGTTCTGTGTGGGCCTTTACACTTTTTCTGCACAGAGGTTCTATGCGGACTGTGTCCAACACTGGAATAGACAGTAGCATGCAAAGATAAATTTAAAGATTTAAATGAGAACCTACACACTTGTAGAGGCCCATTTATCAAAGGTCGAATTTCAAATTCATGTGAATTTTATTAAATTTGAATATACTCGACTGGGAGGTTACTTAAGAAAAAAATTCAAATGGCTAATATTCGATCGAATAGTTCTGACCCAAAAATTTGAATCATATTCGATTCATGCGAATCAAATTTTTCTCCTGGAAAAAAACTAGAATATCAGGGAGTCTATTAACATCTCCAAATGGCTCAACAGACCTCTGCCATTGACTTGTACATAAACTCGGCAGTTTTTAGGGGGCTAATATTCGAAGTAGGACTGTTTCCATGGTCCATGTTTGATAAATCTCACACTCAACTTTACATTCGAATAGGGGGATTAAAATGTGTGAATTTTGACACTCAAAAATTCAAATTTACTATTTGACCCTTGATAAATCTGCCCCTTAGTGATGAACGTATTTGAATTTGAGGTAAAATTCTGCATTTCACCATCAGAAATTATTTTTGTGAAACCGCAGGAAAAATTTACCACAAAAATGCCCATAGGCTCCAATGTACTATGCAAAGAAAAAATTGCTGTGGAAGAATTGAAGCTAAAAAAGGTGAAGCCAAAAACCCCCATAGACTCCAATGTATTTTGCATGGAGAAAGTAGGTGCATAAAATGCCCATTGACTTTAATCCATTTTGTAGATTTTTACTGTTTTGCTAATTTCTCATGATTTCACTGATTTTTCCACAGTTTTGCTAAATTTTAAGTTAAATGGAAAATATTTACTCATCACTATTCACTTTATTAAACAAATAGTAAGTAAATGTTAAGCTTGTATAGAAATAAATAGAAAAGTGTTGGAAATATAATTGACTGAAATAAAAAAAAACTAATAATATTTTTTCAATATGTGGATAAATGTTCAAAAGGAAGCTTACACACCCAAAAAAAAATGATTTTCTTAAAAAATTGTTTAGATTAAAATTGTTTTAAAAAATTGTAAGTACAAATCACCCAGGATTTGTTCAATCAATTGGCCATATTGTTGTTTTAATGAAATCTTCATTACTTTGTCTGATGAGTTAGTCAAGAAATTTTCAGTTTTAAAAATCTAAAACAATTTGAGAAATGCTCCCCAATAACTGTCAAATCCAAGATTCAACTAGACAACTCCAAATTCATCTTCAAATTCCCCCCATAATATGCTGAAATGGGTGAGTACAGAGAATATATTTTTTGTCTGGCTGAGTACTGCGACCGCACCCTCAATGCACCCCTTTTTATCACTGTTTGAAGCCATGAGCTAAAGTTACCTTTTTGAAAGAATCTGTATTCTGAACTTGAAAATAAAAGGACAAAAAAAAAACAAGGCATTTGTTTTGTCTCTCTGTCTAAAATGGCAACGATCCTATATGTGACCCAAACCCCTTAATTATATCTTTCTCCAGTTTGATTTAAAATATGTTTTTAAAATTCCCCAGTCCTTGTTTTTTAAGCAAATGTAGTAGCCCCATTCTTCTACAGTTTTATACAAGATCAGTCACATAAAGAACAATGAGCTGATTTTATGAGCTCCATGATATCTGAATGGTCAGTGATTAATGGCATCACATTTTTATACATCCTGCAATACATGCTGCCTGCCGACTGAAGCATAAACAGAGACCAAAATGAAAGTATAGGAAATTTGATATTAAATCATGCCAAAACTCTTCAAACAATTGTAAAATCACTCACTGTCTCTCATAAAGGAGTTCCCAATATTATGAAATTAAGTTCTCTTTTTAGGGCACTTCATGCATTGGTACAAATTGTATTTTGTTTTTTTAAATTAACTGGAACAGTAGTGTTTATTAATACATGAACCAGGTAGTCTACCTTCCTTGAAGACTTATAGGGGACATCACATCATTCCTGGTACTATATGTTCAAAAGTTATGACAACTGCCTGTTCAATATCTCATTCCAAAACCAATATTATTAACATGAAGTTGGTTCTCTCGTTGCTGCTAAACCAGCCTTTACCTGTACTAGTCTGCAAGGCTTTCTACTAGATGTTAAAGCATTGATGATGAGATTTGCTTTCACTCTACCACAAAAACATCAGTAAGGTTGGGTGTTAATGTTGGAACAGGCCTGGTTTACAGTCAACATTAAAATCCATCACATAATTGTTCAGTTGAGTTGAAGTAATTTTGCTATGCTATCTAGTCGAGTTCTTCCTTTCCCATGACAACAAACCAATGCTGCAATGAGCTTACTCTGTGATCGGGGCATTATCCTACTGGAAGAGGAAAGGACCTTTGCCAAATTGTTGCCAATAAGTAGGAGGCATGGAATTGTAAAGAATGACTGTAGCAGAGTTAATTGCTACAAGCTGACCAGCCTTCGGTAGTTAATTGATAGGCCTCAACACCCTGGTTGGTCTGTCTTACAGACATACCGTCAAACATTTTGGAATTAAAAGAGGGACAAAAACAATTGGTGCTCTATGTCCATTTTTGTGGCCACATCCCCTAATTACCATGCTAATTTAACAAAATTTAGCAGGTTATGAAAGTTTGAACATATTTATGTGGTTTTTTTTTCAGTTATAACAGTTTTGATAATGAAAGTGAATTGCCCTTTAAGCTGTGAGTCTAACTTTCCCAAAGGGACCTCCTTATCTAAATTGTTACAATTACTTATTTGCTTATCTCAAAATTGTTACAAAGTATCTTATTTGCACCTGTAGAAACTGTTTCTTTATCTGGCTGTTCAGTCGGGACTGCAGGTTGAGCTGTCAAAAGTGGGACTGTCCCACTGAAAACTGGACTGTAGGGAGGTATGTACAGAGACTCTGAAAGAGACACACAGATAGTGAGGTGAGGTCTGTAAATGAAATGCATGGAAGTCAATGTGCCTGTGCATATTGCTGCCTGATCAATGGTCTACATAAACCCACAGTTTTTTGCATTATCTTTTTGCTGAAAGCTAATTTTGTACTTTTGCTGAAATAAAATCTATTTTGCTTTAAGAGATTGTTGCTGTCCTGACAATTACTCTGTGAAAACCTGCCACAATGTCATTGCAACTGTGTCTGCAGTGGTTGGTGAGGCATAAGTAGTCGATTCCAGTCATTAGAAGGGGTGTTCAAATACGTTTGGCCACATAATCTTATGCACGGGTCTTGTTATTTTACCCATTGATTTTCTCAAGACTCCCCTTCCCTCACTCTCTTATCAAACTGCAGTCTCTATATACAGCCATCAATGGGTTTATTCAGGGTTATTTAGCACACCGGCTCATACCTGCTGGTCAATCACCAGTGGCCAAACCTGACAACAAGGGATTCTACCATGTACAGTATGTCTCTGTAAGAACTTTCTCTTCATTTTGGGATTTGTAGCTTGACTTTGTTGGCCTCTTCCCATTCAATGAATGTTGATCCTAAACACCAGAACACAGCTGTATAATCAAGTATGAATGCCTCATTCCCATAAATAAATGAAACACACATGGATTGCAAGTCCCGGAGAACCCATTCGTCAAACTGTGAAGAGCTAAGCCCTTGAAACAAGTATATTCATGTACAGATAAGATTCTTTAGAATGTATAGCCATTTAATGTTCAATATCCTCTCGAGTTAAAAGGAATTTCAATTTATATGCACAGATCTAAATCACGCAGCACATATGAGTACAATGAGGTGCCTGGCAAGTCTTCCTTCTTCCACCAAGACATAAAGGAATTGCGGTGGCATATTGGTGCAATTAATGGCATAAAACAAAGTGAGCTTCTATGGAAATGTTAAGAACAGAGAACTTTGAGTCATTGTTAAGTTTTTTTCAGTGTTCAAAGTGAATTTTGCAAAGACATTTAAATACCTTCTGCCAGCTCCATTTACAGTGTGTTTGTGAAAGAAACAGTAAAGTTAGAATAATTGTAATTCTTCACTTCAGTAACTGAATTGAACATTATTAATGGGCAAAAATAAAAAATCTATAACATTTTGATTAGAATATCATATGAATAACTGCTACCCCAAAGATTTAGATAAAGTGTATGAAAAGTAAATAAAAAATATTGCATTTTTTTTAATATACTGTACATTATATTGAATTCCAGGCTCTAACCTCTTCTTCCTGTAAGTTAGAAAGTCACCACTGCAAAGTTGTTTCTTTTTATTAAAAATGGTAGCACCCCATATTCCATTTAATGCCGTGCTGCTTTGGGGGAGCATTTAATATCAGAATGTGATAGTTGAGGCCAGGAAGACTTTTGCATGAGCTCTTTGTTGGGTTATAATGCTGGTTATATTTAGAAATGTTCAAAAAATGGAGTAGGAAATGTCAAATGCTTTTAACTGGTCACTGTTAATTTCATAGTGAATAGGGTATCCTACGCTAATATTCTTTGTTGCTTTTTTTCCCTTGGGAAACACACAAACAGCTAACCTCTGCAGAAAGTAAAGGGCATTTAGAGAGAACACTATAAAGTTTGTATTCTTGATGTTTTCGGCAGTCTAACTTAACTTGAAGCCAAGTCCATTTGAAGGGAGGCAACACCCCAACCAAATATCTCTCCCCGTGCTTCACGTGTAGCCTGTCCCCCACAGGTGCACACATGTATCGGTTTGTCAAAAAACACGGAGCAACAAGGGGGAGCAAAATAATTGACAATATATCACCTTTAATAGTTCATCTTTAAACAAATCCAATACATCACAACATAGAACTGTGGATCATATGCTTTATGCGTTTCATGGCGTCTCGCCACTTCTTCAGAAGCGATCCGTTTTTTTTTTGACAAACCTAACTTAGCTTGAAACCTGGGTCAAAAAAGAATAATATGGAATAAAAATAAAATGCTGGATTAATAACAAATAAAAATGACTTTAGATCAAGAAACTGACATTGACTGACAGAATCAAAAAAACTAACTTTAGGCCAATAAGCAACAACTGATGCATATTTTCAGACCTTGTTTAGAAATCACGACAAAAAGGCTAATTTGTTTACTAGCAACAGACGCAAATGTGAACATGGAGCTTTGCCCTTGTACAGAGAAACTTCATTTTGTGCCCCAGGCTGGGCATGGAGGATGCGGATCAGAGTGCACCGGGCTCCTCTGAAGATTTTTTGCAGGGAGACCACCTAATTACACCACTGTTCATGCCTCTTCTACCTACCCCTAGGTCTGGCCCTGATATGTTCCACTTTTGTGCCCCACTTCTTTTATGCAATCGATGCATACACTTAGGGGCAGATTTATCAAGGGTCGAATTTCGAATTTGAAAAACTTCGAAATTCAAATTCAAAAAGACCAACCGAAATGAAGTCGAAGTTTTGGCCGAATAGTTCTATTTTCGATCGTATAGGTCCTAATTCGGCCGAATTTGAATCATACGAATCGCAGAAATAACGCATTCGATCAAATTAGAATCAAAGAGACAGTACATGATAAATTTCAATATTCGCATTTTTTTCAAATTCAAATAGAATTTGTACTATTCCCTAGTCGAAGTACACAAAAAATAGCTAGAAATTCACATTTTTTGAATTCGAAAATTCACCTCAATCTTTGATAAATCTGCCCCATAATGTATGTGTGCAACTCTTCAAGCTCTATTCAAGGTACACTGTGATCAAAAATGCATTTTGTTTTGTGCACTTTGGACCTTGTCCTGCCGCAATTATTAATGTGTCCTATAATATTTATCTACATTATAATTTATATCCCACATTATATCCGACATTTAATGTATTTGTTGTTGTTAACTGTGTTAACCCCTGCTACAATGAGCAGGAATGGCCTTCCTTGCAGTGTTATTTGATTTTGCTGTGAAGAATATTATTTGAAAAAAATGTCACTGTCTTTAACTAATTAAATACTCTTTCACGCACAGTTTTTCGAATTCTATAGTGGCACACATATGTGAAGTGGATTGGTAAAAGAACATATGTTATCTTACTTGAGTGATTAATCACTACAAAACAATAGCTGGTAAGTGAGCAAGAAGAATAATAATGTGCTTCTCTCATAACTGCTGAATAATCCCCTGGTTAGTGATAGCAAATAATTTACAGTAACTAATCATCACTGTGCTTTGGACAGTCTAATAAAATGCAGAAGTCTTACAATAAAATTCCACTGGCCTCAAATCTGCCAGCAAGTACATATCTTAATGTATATTGACTGTAATTGTCCAAGAAACCATTGGGAGCAATGCAAAATTACCAATTTTCTTGTTGGCATGATACATATATTTTCAATCAACTATTTCTGAGGAGCACGAGAACTGCCTGTGTGTACAGAGGTAAAAATATATATTGTGTGCAAAATATTAAATCACTTTGGCCAGTAGATGGAAATCCCTATAAATGGCCATACTGTATATGTCATTCCCCTGGTAGTGTCAGAGTCCATCTGCTCAGCTCACCAGGTACGGCCTTAAAGCTGGTCAGCACATGCACATGAATCGCATATGCCCCGCATCTTCGAGCACCCATTTCGTTGTAAGCCTGCGTCCAAGCATTTGCATTGACGGGCTCATGCATGAAATCTTACTCCTGCGCACATTCTTGCACTCACAATCGCATTCAGCTTAAAAAGAACTAAACCCCCCTAATGTGAAAAGCCCTTTCCACTACCCTCAATTGTGCCCCCTCACAGGCTTCTTCCCTGTGTAGTGCATTATTGAAAAATGTGCCCCTAATTGTGAAATTCACATATATGTGCAGAGTAGCACAGAGGAGCTCATCTTCTGCATTTTCGGTTTTCTTTGGATCCACTTCCTTCCCTTCGACGAATTATGAAGTTTCCAATTTGGGAAGGCCGGCCTGGCACCGGACAGAGCATGCACCAAATATCTTTGTGTCGAGATTCACTTCCGGAAGAAAACCAAGATGTGGAAGATGGTGCCCTTGAGCTCCACTGTACTACTCTTTGTGATTACCTATGACTATATGATTGGGTAAGCATGAAATGCGCTAGGCTTTTTGTGGTGAATGAATGTCTTTTTAACTGTTGTGAAGATAGGTTAGTATACAAGTATACAAGTATACAAGTATATGAATTAAAAATAAGTATTAACTATGGGTTTACATTATTTAACATTAACATGGATGACAGGATTCAGGCCTGAGTATTTTATATCCTGAAATCATAAACTTGTCATCAACTTGTGTTCATTGCATTGCACCCGGATGTGTGTTCATCAACTTTCCATATCTAGAAGATGGACTGGCTGAGTCATTTATCGTTCCTTCATGATCTCAACAGGCCGCTTGATGCTCTTAACATGCCGCCGGAGACCTGACTCTCACCCGAGAACAGATGTTTACAGAACATTGACCAATTTTCAATGTGTAAAAAAAATTTGGACAACAAACAATGGTATCAACCCATTTTTTTACCACAGATACAAAACTATAGGGACCAATTATTTGTATTAATTGACCAAGCCCACCAGGCCGGTGTTATTGATCAAAATACAAGTATTTTTCTCAAAATTGACCATCCCAGAATTCCAACATTTTATGCTCTACCGAAGGGTAGACTCATTGTTTCCGGCTGTGGATCACTCACTGAACCCATTAGTGAATTCATTGATATGGTATTGCAACAGCTAGTGAAAAAATTGGACTCTTTTATATTAGATACTTCTCATATACTAAAAGAAATTAATGGATTGACCTTGGACTCTGGATTTATACTGGTGAGCTTAGATGTGGAGGCATTATACATGAGTATACCACATGACCTGGGATTAGAAGCCATAAAATCAGTGTTCGAGTGCATCCAGAAACCTGTTACTGAACAACATACTTTTGTTTTAGATGCTTTAAATTTTGTGTTACACCACAATGTCTTTCTATTTGATGGCATCTACTACCTACAGCGTCAAGGCGTAGCTATGGGTGCCAAGTGCGCCCCTAGCTACGCCAACCTGTACTTGGGAGAATGGGAACGTCATGTGTTCTCTACTGACAAATATGAGATGTACCTGTGCCATGTCCTCAGGTGGCACAGGTACATCGATGACATAATGCTAATTTGGCAGGGCCCCGAACAACTGTTAAAAGATTTTTAGCCAAATTGAATATTAACAACTTTAATCTATCTTTTACCATGAACTATGATGGTTCCAGGTTGGGGTTTCTGGACATAGAGATCAAAAAGGATGAACAGGGCCTCCTATCTACCAATCTATTTTGCAAAAAGACGGCTAGTAATAGCCTCCTTCGTGCTAGATCCATGCACCCTCCGAAATGTATTGAAGGTATTCCTAAGGGCAAATACTTAAGATTAAGGAGGATTTGTTCCTCGGATGAAGACTTTAAACAGGAGGCCTACAAGTTATATCAGCGCTTTAAGGCACGGGGCTACAAGACGCTGTCTCCATAGAGCATATCTAAGTGCTCTGGCCCAAAACAGGGAGTCTTTACTTTATAAACCTTATAAACCCAAAACTTCGAATAGTCAATCGAATAACCAGAACCAAACTAGATTTATTATGACTTATAGTGTAAACGACAGAGAGGTTCGATCTATAATTCAGAAACATTGGAACATTTTATCCAAAGACCCCAATCTAAACAAACTGGTCACCCCATACCCTTTGTTTACCTATAAAAGAAATACCAGCATTGGGGATTTATTGACCCAAAGTCATTATCAAAGATGTTTAGGGAAGGCTTGTTGTAAAACAATAGGAACCTTCAGATGTGGGGCCTGTGAACAATGTCAGTTCATAAAAAATTCTAATACCGTTGGACAACATAGAACTAATTTTGATATGCATCATTACACCTGTTGTATTGACAGAGATCTTTTGTCTACACAATGGTCGGTACACAGGTTCTTATTTCGAAGGTATAGATCGTCTCCATGGGGATATAAGGGGTGGAGATTTGGATAACAAATTGCTCCAATTGGAGACTACTTGGATTTTCAGAGTAAATACCTACAAATTATAACTGGGATTAAATGGCCATTTAAATTTTCAGGATTTTGTCAATAGATAGACCTAATTTACAGCATGTAATTGTATATTTATGCTGTGATTGCAATCTTATTTGTACCTGCACCAGCATGTGTTCCTTTTTTTACTTTTGTATTTTATATATTTCTTTACAATTTTTTCACTTTTTCTCTTTTGTTCATTGGAGTGTGGCATAGCCCCGAATTATTCCGGGCAATAGACAACACTTGTACATTTGTCAGATTTTTCATTTTTTGTTTAGGTTTATTATTTTTCATTATCAATTATGACTCTAATCAAATATTTAAAACTATAGAATCCTTATATAAAGAATCCTTGCCACAGTGATATCACATACATATGTTGTGCCTGCATATATTTTATATCTTCCTCCACAGGAATGGACGGTGTAAATGGACTTTAGGATTTATGTCCAAAGCCTCTTGGATTTCACATTTTTACTTTGAAACCCTATCTATTGTGAAGCCATCTTATAATTCATGAACATTGTTGGAGGAAAGACAGTCAGTGCGCAATTGCTATTGGATTTTTACTAGCTTTATTTAAAATTTAAATATATAGAACTGTGGTTTGGATCATCATGGTCACGTGACTTTGATTTTAAATACCACAGCACTTCTGGATTTGATTTTCGTTTGTGGCGAAACGGCTGTCGAGGTGTGTCGCTGTATCTGGCAAATGGGGATCCCCTACCTATTAGATGCTTTGCCTGTCGAACATCGCGCTGACATGCACATTTGAGTGACCCACAAAGAAGGTGATGTTCCAGCGGCTACCACACACTGTGAAGTAAGCCAACGACCTAGCAGACATTATTCCGCATATACGGTCGGTACAGAACTTTTTTGAACTTGTATTAGCTGAACATTGCCAGGCCCTGGGCATTATCTATATGTCAGTGGACTGATGTTTCTCAACATTGCGATTGCTATATAACTATCCCTCGTCATTCGGGATTTATTTACCGACTAGAGTGCATGCAGAGTCATTGAGCGTTCTTTATAAACATATGGATTCTGCCTTCAAAATGTGGGACACACCTCTAACAAGTTAAATATCCTTATTTGTGGCACAAGGCGTACTTATATTTCACTTTGGACAACTTTTGCTTTCCAGGTGGTTGGGAACTTCCATCAACTTTTTCACTCTGAAATGTATTCTTTACATCATGAACAAGAATTCATTTACGTCTGTATAGGCTGCCCACCCTCATCGCATAATATATTTGTATACAACTCACAATATATTGGTGTAGGCTGAACTATTAATCTGTTGTTTACAGCTAGACAGGTCAGTACTCCTATTTACTTTACATGCATATATTTGCCTCACACTTGATTTTCACAATAGTGTAGGGGTTAAGCATTTCCAATAGAGGGGTCCCTCTTTCTAGATGCAGCACTGCTTGTTTTTAAGTTTGTTTTAACTTGAGTACTCATGGCAAGGTGGTTAAAAAATATTGCCTTTTATTTTACTTTCTGAGTGATCATTCACAATATTATAACATATCTTTGAACAGGGGGTGAGGGGGTTGAGTCCCAATTTTTATGCGCATATAACTATATGCAAATATAAATACAAAATATTTTTAAGGCATTTATATCTCAAATATTGTAAGAAAAAAATAAAACCTATTTTAAAAGATAATTATGAAGCATTTACCACAATAGTGGATTTTTAATCACATGGATTTTTAAAGCTTGATTACAAGTTCAGTCTATATAGTTCCATAAATTTTACTGTCTATACTATACTGGGGGTTTTTTTCAACTCCAGAGGGGAGAGCTGGGGTTTGGTTACATTTAATTTATTGCAGGATATCTTTACACATTGGATCACAATATTAAATATTTTGTTGAATGCTTTGGTGGGTTAGCTGTTAATTATGGCAATGTTATGTGCAAACAGAGCAGTCAAATGTGTCTTGAGGTTTGAGACTCAACAGAGTTTAAGATTCAATACCAAACATTTTAATGGTGAGAGGGAATCCTGTTGCATATTCCAAGGGGATGGAAAGGCAAGGGAAAAATAACCCAGTTATGTTAATTTGAAACTAGGGTTGGATTATAATGTCATTATTGTTGAGATGAATTTTGCAGAGAATTAAAATTTGTGCAGAACTCTAATACTTCAATGTCTGTAAACGCTGGTAATAGGTCTTCTATTGTGTGATAAAAATGTATTGAATATAGTTTTAGATTTTTTTTGAGGCAAATAGGGTGGTAGTCAGACCATCATCTCCTGCTTTTTGGTTTGTGGTTATAATCATAGGAGCATTTTTGAAGAAACATCCTTTTTGAATTTTCATAATAGATGAGGAATTAGTTCTGTATAAACTTTGTTATAAGAACTAGAAACACCATCTGGCCCTTTTTTACACTTAAACACTTTTTTGACAATGTTTTGAGGAATTTGAGGGCCCCTGCAATTTTTGCTTTGTGAAATTTTTTTTATTTTATGCCATATTTTATGCCATTTTAATATGACGCAACCATATCTGTTTTACACTCCACGTGGCAAACCTGAGCCACTCCACAGTGGTATTGGGAGAGACTTGGTAGCTGGTACTTATTAGCGCAGTGCCTCCACCTAGTGGGATCCAGTAATGCACCTACGGGTGACCCCACTAGGAACAATAATGCACACACAGTAATTGGTAAAAAAAACAACTGTAAGTAAAAAAAGTAAGTAAGGGGGAATTAATACACCAAGCACTCCTAAACGGTGGCAACACGAGCCTTATTAACTAACTATGGACAGAGCAAACCATCTCTTCTCTAACTAAAGAAGTCCTTTAATCAGTCCAAAGAAACACAGTCTTTTAAATATTCAAGCCTTTAATGTTGATACTTCTGTTTGGATACTTTACAGTAGCACTTCACCTCGTAGTTTCACCTCAGGCAGCACAATACATCTGAGGAAGCATTAGGCAATATTTTAACTTTCAGAAATTGCGTACATTTGGATTTATTTTTGGCATAAATTGTAATTAACCAAACGTTGCTTTACCCCTTATTAAATATTAGGGCAGTGACACATGCTAAGAATCAGGGAGATTTGTTGCCCAGCGACAAATCTTCTCTTCTTCGTGCGACTAATCTCTTTGAACTGCCTTCCCGCCGGCTGGAATGTAAATCAGCAGCAGGACAGCACTCGAGCACTTCGTTTTCCAAAGTTGCCTGAAGTTTCCTTGTGAGGCTACTTCGGGCGACTTCGGAAAACAGCATACTCTGTGTGCCATCTTGCCGGCAATTTAAATTCTAGCCAGCAGGAAGGCAGTTCTGGGAGATTAGTCGCTCGAAGAAAAGGAGATTTGTTGCTAGGCGACTTATCTCCCCAAATCTTAGCGTGTGTCACTGCCCATTACACAAAATCATTTGCCTATCATGCCCAATATTATGTGACAATATAAAAAAAAGTTGCTTGGGTTGGGTTTTTCTTTACAAAATCAGATAACATAGCTCTGCAACGACCTATGTCAGAAAAACAATGGCTGTTTAGATGAAGCTGCAGGGATGGGTGTTGAAAAAAAGGTTTCCTTGCATTATTCCCATTTGGTTTCCTGCATCTTCATTGATTACTATGTTGGGAGGGAGCCTGCTGCAACAGAGATTACTTTATCAAACATTGTCTTCAATGATTTCCTGCCAGGTTCATTTTTACTCCTTCATGACTTCATTTGTTACATTTTTAACCTTAGGATTTAAAATGATTACTGTTGTGAATGGTGCCATTAATTTTCAAAATTAGGCCCATGCTGCCTAAGTGGTGCTATCACATTACATGCTGACTTGTACGAACTGCAAGTGACCTCAAAAAGTACACTGCTCAACTACGCATGAAATCTGGGAAAGTCTCGTTGTGTGTTTGTTCTGTTCCAATGTGCTTTTTATTCCATAAAGTAATACAGCAATAATAAAAGTGACATTCCTCATACAATGAAGTGAGTTAGGCTTTCTATTTACAGGTTTTCATATTTGAACGTTTTGATATTGCAGAATGGAGAAAGCAAGTAGCCTCTGTGACATTTAATTCCTTATTAGAAATCTGCTATCTAATACTGCAAAGTGAAGAGTCAAACACCCTTAGAAAATATAGTTGATGAAATTAGATTTTAGGACCTGTACTACTAAAATTTAAAAGTAAAATAAAAAAGGGCTATTTGCATATCCTGCATTTTCCCAACTGCTGGTGGTGCTGCACCTGTTATATGGTTAATGTATTGTTACCTAAAGTTGGTATGGTCAGAGTGGTACATTTCTACAGTGCCTTGTATTACTTGCAGCTCTGTATCAAGGTACAGTATATACAATTAGTTATTCGGCACGCTCAAATTCGTGGCAAATCCCCAGGGTTTGCCACGGGCGAATAAATTCGCAAAACCACAGTAAAAATTCGCCGGCGCAATTTCGCCAAAAATGGACTCCAGCGCTAAAAATGGACGCCGGTGTCAAAAACAAGACCCTGGCGCCATTTCACAAATTTTTCGCCGTCTTGCGAATTTCGCTGGAAATTCGCAAATTATTCGGCAAATCGAAACGCCCCGAATTCGCCCATCACTATATACAATGTAAAATATGCGAAATGAAGCTAAACAATCAAAGACACAATACTTTTAAATGAACTTTCTATTAAAGCTACATCTTGCATAATGTGATCTACTTACTCAAAATAGGATCCCATTCTCCCTGAAAACTATAGGCCTGTTAGTTTAAGTTTGGTGGAAGGAAGGGGGTAAAAAGAGATAAGATACTTGAATACATTGCAAATCAAAATACTTTGAATTTGTACCGTTGTGGGGTTATGACTAATCGATCTCGCCAGATAAATGTAATTGCCTTCTATGAACCAGATATCTAGACATATGGGTGCCAATGCATGTGATCTTCTTAGATTTTGCAATAAGTAAACGCTGCACAGAAGGTTACTGATTACATTTAAGAAAATTACTGTATATTCATAGTTCAAATAACCAGGATCGGACTGACGGGGGCCCTGGGCCCACCAGGACTGCTATTTTAAAGGCCCCCACTGAGTTTTTTGCTGATTTCCCGCTGGCCCAGTCTGACTCTGCAAATATTGAAAAAGTGACGTTTTAGAAAACATTGTTGAGTGTTGATGTTAGATTCTATTACACTTAAGATCTCAAGATCTACAGTTAGTTTAGCATAGGAATTGGTATATGTATTGTGTATATATATATATATATATATATATATATATATATATATATATATATATATATATATATATATGAGTGCATTGATAGGTAAGTATATATATATATATATATGCACTAGGGGTCATTTGATGGTGTTGACGTTGATAGAATGGTGGGGTTTTTTTCAACCCAAATTAACTATGCAATCATTATATTATAAATTTGTATTGATATGATATAAACAGCTGATAAACTGAGTAATATGGTCAGATGGAAGATCTTGTTTCACATTCTGGGGTCATTATGGTTCTCATTATCACTGTGTAAAGTCATTAATCATCATCCTCCCTGCTCTGATGTTCTGTATGACTGAATAGTAGTCTCTCATGCCTGGCTCTCAATACATTGCACTTTCTTGCTCTTTGCATTTATCATTCGGTAACTGGCAGATGATGATAATCACTTCTTAACACTGAAATAACATTCACTGGCTTCCTGAAACGAATTTCCTTAGACATTCCAGCAGATTCTCATCTCCACAATATACTAACGTGATTACCAACTCAGAGTGCATGTGTGAATGGTTTTATATGTGATGTTCTTTGACAATATCAACATGATCTGCAGTATATAAACATGCCCTAGCATTTATAACAATTGTGTAAAAGTACAAGGTATTTTGTATTCTAATTGATCTTGTCAATGTATGTCAACTGCTTTTATCTAATGCTACACGTTTCTAGATTAGCCCAGTATGTCATTGTACTGCTCATTTTTAGAAACAGTAAAACAGTATTAAACAAAAAAACCCTGAGGTATATTTGGCTATACAAAAGTATAGTGTTAAGAACCATTTCTTCCTAAAATGTATTTCATGTTCTGTCATTGTACCCTGTAACCCAGTGGTGGTCTTCTTTTAGTTTAAGCACCCGTTGAAGGTCCAATCTTTGGTCATAACCTCCTTAGATTATGAAATAGGTACACGTATTTGCATCTTCTCTGCACTCAAAGAAAATTTGTGCGTGTTACATAGCAATTGGTTCTACTGATAACAAACAGTTGCTCCCAACCATTCAGTCACTACATTATAGAGCAAAGGAACCTATAGATTTGCAAAATACAATGCTGTATAAAAGATTCTTTCTAATGAATACATTTTGATAAATAGGTAGTATTCCACTTGTACCTACAATATATAGTGCCATCATTTATAAAATTAATTATTCATACCTTGCATGTTGGGCTCAAGCCATAGTGCATGTTGTTGTATAGTCCTAGTGATGTCACTTCACCGAAACGCATGATGACATCATCAATCCTATATAGCCTTTGTTTACTAAGTTCCTGGTTTCCAAGTTTATTGCTTACAGTTTCTTATTTACCGGTTCCTGATTTTCAACCAATTTTCTGATCACTGAGATTGTAGTCTGCCATGACCAGTACAGACACATAAGATACAGTGTGGCACAATTCTGAACCACCAGCTTAGTTAAATTAAAGCATTCTTAGTTTATTATGTCCTTACACAATTACATACAAATAGCCTTACACGTTTCGTGTCACAAGGGGCACTTAATCATAGACCTATTTGGTGCCAAATTCAATGAGTGTTTTTGTTATTATAAAAGGTATTATAAAAGGTACCGGAACCCTTACTGACTTATGCATTTGCTCCTGAGGAAGTGTGGCATCTACTATGCGAATCATGTAGAACTTCTGATCTTTACATGCATGATACCCACTGCAAATTTGTGAGTAGCCTGTATGCTATTATTTTTTATTCTTTAAATAAATAAATAAATAAATAGTGTAATAACTACACTATTGTGTCTATTTATTATGCTGTGTAAAAAGAAATTTGCCAAAAAAATTGTGTAAAATGTTGTGTAAAATACAGTAAATGGTAAATGTATTAAGATGTGTTTTATTTCACATCATGCAAGTACTTGATTTGCCGTTGTTAGCTCAAAGCAAAAAGCTCAAAAAAGATTGTGATATTTTTACTCCATTCTTTACACTGCATTGCCTGGTGAATTATCCACCGTTTTTTACACCACATAATAAATCTGCCCCTATATGTGTCATCTTTTCTATAATAAGTTTGGTAAGTCATTAAGGCACCGCATTTTAGTTTAAGCTTTGTGGCGTAGTTGATTGTGCCTTGATATGTGAGTCTGGTGAGTAGATTGACATTTTGGGGTGAAGGTGAATCCCTATTGGATTGCACTTGTCACTTTAAAAGTTTTAAACTACACTAACACGTATTTTAACGGGTGTACACGTTTTTACTAAAAATGTTACACCATATTATCTGTTTATCTTATCTTATTTGTGCTTCCTTGTACCTTGGCTGTACTGTATAATGTCCCACATTTCTCACATGACAAGTACCTGATATGTTGAAATGAAAATGGGGTACTGGCTTTCATCACATGGTCTGATGAATTAAAATCTGAATATTTAGAAGTTTCTGAGATACACCACTATAACTAATCATTATATTGGATAGTAAATCAAACACACAGCTCTTTATAAGTAGTGATGAGCGAAATGTTTTTGCAAATTTTAACACAAAAATGATGTCCAATGACGTGAAAATAATTGACGCACATCAAAAATAGACCAATGAATTTCTGTGAATTTTCGTGGTTTCCCGAATTTTTGTCTTAGTGAAACGATTCAGTTTCGCCCATCACTATTTATACCAGTAGATTTAGTCTGTATAGGTTTACACATTTACACTATAGTACAGGTGTTCAGCGCAGTAGCAATCAAGTGTAATTTAGACATTTGAAGAAGCACTAGGATGACAATTGAACTGAACTGAACTCTTAAAATTGGTCGCAACAACTAGAGAAATTGTACAATTAGGTGGTTATTTATCAAAGTCTGAATGCAAAAAAAAAAGTTTTTTTTACTATAAAATCTGAATTTTAAGTGCAAAAAAACTAAATTTTTTAAGATTTATTATACCCAAGGATGGAAAAAGTCAAAATCCAAAAATTTTGAAGTTTCTGTGATCTGCTCTGAAATTAGCCCGAAAATCCGACTATTTGGGGATTTTTAGGCAAAAATCTGGAAAATTCTGACTTTTTGGGAAAAAGGACAAAAAATGTAACGATTCAAGGAAAAAAATCGGAAAAAATCATACGATTCTGATTTTTGATCGATTTTATCAAGTCTTTCCCCTATCCGATTAAATCATGCTTTTGTAATGATAAATACAGTCAAATTGTGGACTCTAGTTTGCTCTGACTTTTTAAAATAAAATTATCAGAAAATATTGGATTTTGATAAATAACCCTGTAAGAGTATCAATTGCATACAATTCGAATTGTCACATAATTTTGTTGAGACTTTTCCCGCACCTTTTTTTAAAACTGGGATTTTGCTAAATTAGGTAAAATCATTTATGGGAGTTAGGTTGACTTTGTTTTAATAAAAATGAGAAAACGTGAGTTTTCATAAAAAATCCCCTTAGTGTATGACATAAAAATCAAAGCCATTTTACAAGTCAGCATTCCTAAAGATTCATTAAGGTTGGTGAAATAAAACTCATTTAATATAAACACCAGCCTTTTGATTTTCTTTTTAAATACTATGTTCTGCAAATAAAACCATTATAGGTTGTATTTATAAAGCAATGAAGTTTCTATGTTACCCAGTTCCATGTTGACTAAAATAACATCAAAATTACTTTGCCATCACTAACTGGCAAAACCTTACAATTTCCTATGGGAAAGAAAAACTTCTATTTGGAGACTTGAGGGAAGTGACAATTTAGCACTGTACATTTTACACACACATAAAGAACTGCATACACACAAACCCTATAATAAAATCTAAGGCTAAAACCAATACAACCACACTTTCTAAATATGAAGTATAATTCTTTAAAATGGTTCTGTTTGCCAGAATGACTATTAAGGTTAATTTTGTGAACTAATGTTATGAATAGATGAGTCCTGTTTTTACATGAAGAGCAGCAAGCAGTGGCATAACAGAAATTCAGCACCTTTGTAAATAAACTCATTCATCAATATGACACAAATTTACATGCCAAAGGAATGTTCATGCTTTAGAACTTGGTGTCAGTATTAAACTAAACTCATTTCTGGCTTCCCTTCAAGTCTTGATGTTAACATTCTCAAATACAATGCATTGGGTAAGGAATAGTTTTCCGTTTCATTCTATTGTGCTCGGGCCACACAACTAATGCTAAGATCATCTACTGGCTTTTCACTCACTAAATATGGAGGGCCTGTGAGGTTGATCTCTTAAACTTTCATGTTGTCTCTATTTTCACAGATGAGTCATCTGTGAAAATAGAGACAACATTGTGCTAAAGTCAAGTTCCATGTAGGATGTTGTCCCTGGTTCCTTTGCTTTTTAACCTATGCATTAATGAGATACTGCTTGTACACGTTCTGCCTGTTTTCACTTTAAGTGCATCTAAAGATCCTTAAAGGGAAACTGTTATGAAAATGTAATATAAGCTTCATCATACTGAAATAAAAAAACTTTATAAATATAAACAATTAAAAATGTTTCTCTTTTTATTTTGAAATAATCAAGTTTATGTTCAAAATCCCTCTCCCCTTAGAGCTCACTCAAATCACTGATTCCAGCACAAACAAAATCTAACAAAAGACTTTGGCACAAATCCTGCATGTAGAGAGACATGATGTCTGGTGCTTTTAAAATAGTGTGCTCTAATATATCTTCTAGACAAAAGGAGCCCCCCTAAAAGATAAATTGGACCTAAATGCTCGTACATGAAGAGATAATGACGGGAGAGGGACAGATGCTGAGAGAGAGTAAAAAATAACTTGATTATTTCAGAAATTGTACAGAATTAATTTAGGGGCAGATTTACATAGGGTCGAATATCAAAGGTAAATTAACCCTTGATATTCGACTGCCGAATGTAAATCCTTCGACTTCGAATATCTAAGTCGAAGGATTTACCGCAAATAGTTCGATCGAACGATCGAATGAAAAATCCTTCGAATTGTTCGATACAAATGATTTTAATCCATCGATCGAACGATTTTTCTTCGACCAAAAAAACATTAGAAAGCCTATGGGGACCTTCCCCATAGGCTAACATTGCACTTCCGTAGGTTTTAGGTGGCGAAGTAGGGGGTCGAAGTTTTTTTTTTTAAAGAGACAGTACTTAGACTATTGAATGGTCGAATAGTCGAACGATTTTTAGTTCAAATCGTTTGATTTGAAGTCGAAGGTCAAAGTAGCCAATTTCGATGGTCGAAGTAGCCAAAAAAACATTTGAAATCCGAAGTTTTTTTTAGTCTATTCCTAATTTTAGTATGATGAAGCTTATTTATATTAAGGGGGTTATTCACTAAACGCTGAAGGCAAAAATCCCAAAAAATCTGTGATTTTTTTGGTATTTTTTTGGTATTTTTTTGGAATCTATTATACCGCGAGGATGGAAAAAGTCCTAATCAGAAAATCCGCCATCTCAGACCTGTCGAGATATGCATATAAATGGGAGAAGTCCCAATGATTTTTTGATGAACGCTGAGTTTCGTGCAATACCCCAAAGATTTTGGGAAAAGAGTTTTCGGGAAAAAGGCATACAAAATCAGAGTTTTCAGGAGGAAAATCCAAAAAAATTATGGAATTCAGATTGTTTCTCTCAAACCAAATTTTTGGGGAAAATCTAATAATCAATAAGTGTAAAAAAACCCATGCGGATGTAATTGGAGTTTTTGGCAGAACTTGTTGAGATAAATTCCGACTTTGGACTGGCCTTTGGTTCTGGCCAACAGTTTGCCTGAACGCATGGAAGCTGTAGTTGTTTAGGACTTTTTTCCCTTTTTTAAAGTGTATGTTGCTTGTGAGGAGGTTGATGAAAACACAGTACTGTGAAGGCATCCCCCATTAACACAACAAAGGAAGAGTCGTGCAGCTAAAATACAATACTATGGGTCATTTTAAACTCTTCTAATCAACTCTTTCAAACACTGCTCAAACATTTTTCTTTTTAATTCATATTTTATCGTCTTTGTTCAGTGTATTCCTGTGAGATAAGAAATTTAAAAAGTTAATCAAAAAAAGAAAGGCTGTCACCTGCATTTAACCCCCCAACTCTGCATTATACCGTGTTAGAAGTTTTTCCATTGGATCAATGTTTGGCAGTGTAATTTATATTCACTGGTAAATGTTGCAGGAGATAACATTAAAACTCATAATCTTTCAAATGAGATTTCCTTTAATTGTGAGCAAGAACATACTCCCTCTTAATCCACGCAAGTGAAACAAAACCCTGCAGAAAGTCTGTGCACTGCCAAATTAAATTATAGTCACATCTGTAAACAACTCAAAGTTCATTGTTTCCTGGAAGTATTTAAACATTCATTTTTTTGGGGTAACGGCTTGCCAATTTATCCCTTTCATTGTACCGTGCCTTTCAGAAGTGGCAACACATTGGTGCGATGTTCAATAGGTGTGTAATTAGTATAATACGAGCATGATTGCCAAGCAGCAAATATTTCAAATATTGAACTAAAGTTTAATATAAAGGAGCAGAGTTTGATGAATCTCCAAATTTGAAACTCATAAGTGAACTAGTAGATCAATATGTTGGCTTCTTCAAAGCCAACATAATTACCGTTAGCGGTTTGCAGGCAGCCTGGATTTGGTTTAGAATGGAGTAGTTAGTTTTGAGCAGCCACTGGGAAATTTATATTTGTGATTTTGAGAACATTCCAATGTTATGATTATGATTATTTTAATATGCTTCTTGAGGAAAATTTATATTAAAGCAAAGTGTGATTTTGTTGTTATTTTTCCTCTGGATCAACAGCTCTACAGGAGCGACTTTCATTGAATAAGTAATGTCTAAGTAACACCATTACAGCAAAATGAAGTGGTTTCTGAATAATTGACACTGATCACACCTCTATGATTAAAAAAGGCAGGCTTCATGCTTTAATAGTGCATGGTCAATCTTAGACTGGTTAGTATCCCACCCCCCAATACCAATAGTTTAGTGTCGGTGGGAAGATCTAGTCAACCTGGTGTTCATGTAAATGTGTTTTATCACCACCTGTCATGAGGGTAATTCAAGAATTAAAAGGGACATTGTAAACTGTCAAACTACTTAATTGATAAACAGATAGGGGCAGATTTATCAAGGGTCGAATTTCGAAGTAAAAAATACTTCAAAATTCGACCATTGAATTAAAATACTTTGAATTCAAATATCGAATGCGAACTTTTTTCACCGGATTTGGCCATCGAACGATCAAAGTAAAATCGTCCAATCGAACGATTGAATCATTCAAATCGAATGATTCGAACAATCAAAGTAAAATCGTCCAATTGAACAATTGAATCATTCAAATCAAACGATTCGAACGATTTTATGGTACGATCGAACGATTTTACTTCCACTTCAAAAAACTTAGAAAACGTATTGTATTTGACGTTTTTTTAAAGAGACAGTACTTCGATTATCGAATATTCGAATATTCAAACTATTTTACTTCTAATTGAATTCAAAGTAAATCCGAAGTCGTAGTATCCTATTCGATGGTCAAAGTATCCAAAAAATTACTTTGAATTTTGAATTTTTTTACTTCGAAAATTCCCTCGAATTCACTTCGACCCTTGATAAATCTGCCCCATAGAATATGCGCAGAGAGAATTGTCTGTAAAGTTGCTAAGATATTCCGATTTGTTCTCTGAAAATAGGTATTCAAATCTATATATAGTTATGGAATAATTTTCATTTAATATAACAAACAACAGCAGTCTACTCATTCGTTGTTGTATCAAGCTGTGAAACCCCACTACAAGGGGGTAAATCTACAATGTACAAAAATGGCAGCACAATACACAGCAAATAAAGTAATTTACTATGTCATAGAACAGGTCATTTTTTTGGCTTTACTCCAGACTTTTATCAAGTTCTAGACTTGTTAAGGGGCTGGAGTGAAGCGGAAACATCGCCTTTTCCATTCCATGTGTTTTTAATGAGGCGTTGCAACTTTCAATGGTACCAATGGGAAACGTGTGCAAGGATATTCTTTAAAGTTCTTCAAGGGCACTACAATATACTGTATATATGTATGGTGTCACTAGACTTACCAATGTATTCTTATGTGTTATATAGAATGGAATTTGACAGAACTAGATGCTGGACAGTCCTGCAGTACACAACTGGCTTATGTGGTACAAATTTCATCCGTACAGTTAATGCAACATGATAAAATGGCTCGCTTCTAAATTATGATTTCATAGACATTGTGTGAAACAGAAATTTAGAGTTTTAGGAAATTTGAATAGACGCTAATGAATGGCTGGATCTTTTTCATTTAGCATTTGATGGATTTTGTAGGCACAATGGCTCAATACTGTTCTGACCTCTTGTAGTCGTTCACATCCTGCACTTGACATTTTATGAACAATTTATCAAAAGCCATTGACCTTCAGTACAAAACACTTATTCTTGGGAAAATGAGCAAGGCAAAACAATGCGCACAAGTGGAAATTAATGCTGAACTTTATGATGTATGTTTATCTCTTATAGTTGTTATTATTTGCAGCAACTGACACTTATGCCATATAAAGTGCTTTTTGCACAACACTTGTACATATATTGCTATATAGCTTGAATACGTCTATTGTTAGGCCAGCTGTATGGATGTTCTTTATATTCTTGTTTCAAAAAAAGTTCAAGAAGCATTTCAACCGTTTTTAATCTTTATAATTTTCCTCTTTTTTTGTCTTCTCTCAACTCACCTTTTCTTTTCTATCGCCATTTAAAAAACTCTCCTCTTCCTTTTAACTTTTTTATTTGTTCTAAAATTCCTTATTCTATTCTAAACACAATTTCTGAATGTACAGCAGTCTTTTTTTATTTTGGTACTGAAAATGCAGTCAAACTCAGAAACGAATTGTGCATCGTATACTGTTATACTGTTGTGCAATATGGTAAAGGAACCCAGTTACTTTAATGCAATGTACATTGTTGCAAGTGAAAACTTAAAGGGGAATCATTGCGAAAAGGAAAATATAATATAAGCTTCATCATACTGAAATAAAAAACATTTAAAATACAATCAATTAAAAATTCTGTTTCTCTTCATTCTCTCGTCATGCAGGCATTGGGTGTCAGATTTTCATTGACAGTTAGATCCAATATATATTTTAATAATCATATAATATATGTATTATAATCTTTCCTAGCAGATTTATTAGAGGTCATTCAAATAGCTGATTTCAGGTCGAACTAAATCTAACAAAATAACTGACTTGCACATTCATGCACAAATTCTGCATGAAGAGAGACAGGATTTCTGGTGAGTAGAGTGACCACTAAAAAGAAGCCCATCCCAAAAAAAGATATTTTGGATTAACTGTTATTCAAAATCAGGCTCTGAACTCCTGCATGAAGAGAGCAGTTCAGAATTTTTTTTTTTATCTAGAAAATTTCTTATTTTAATATTATGAAGTTTATGTTAAATTTTCATTTTTGCGATAGTTCCCCTTTAGGACAGAAAACTGGGCCTGCCAAAAACATTTTTATATGTGTGACATAACAAAATGTGCTGTTGATATTAAAAGTTTATCTACAGCAGAAAACTTTTTTACAGTTTTCAGAGGAACAGAAAAATATGGTGTGAAATCCAGGAAAATGTGAAATCAGGGAAATGCATTATGGATTATACATTAGTGGGACCACCAAAAAAAAAAAGAAGTGTAAAATGAGGGTAAACAAAACAGGTGAAATAAAATTGATCTGTGTTACATGCACTTCATTTTAAATATTCAAAGGCAAAGTATTGGCTCGCTAGATTTAACTAGTTAAAGGAACAGTAACTTCAAAAAATAAAAATGCTTTAAATTAATTAACTAGTTAAAGGAACAGTAACTTCAAAAAATAAAAGAGCTTTAAACTAATTAAAATGTAATATGGTTGCTATGCATTGGTTATGTGTTTGCTTTCTAAAGAAAACTGCAGTTTTGTAAATCGGCTATTTTGCAGTCATGGGGGCAGCCTTCAAGATAAAAAAGGAGAAAAGGCACAGGCTAGCAGATAACAGATATGCTCTGTAGTAGAATACAATGGGACTCTACAGAGTGCATCTGGTATTTGCTATGTAACTTGCGCTTTGAATGGCTGCCCCCTTGGCTACACAGCAACTTGTTTATAAACAGTATAAACTATAGTAGTGTTTCTGCAAACACACCAGTTGTGCCAGTACTAGGAAAGAGTACATTCAATTGTAAAACAATAAAGGGCAGATTTACTAAGCTCGAGTGAAGAATTAGAATGGAAAAAAATTCGAATTTCGAAGTATTTTCTTGGGTACTTCGGCCATCGAATTGGTCAAATTCGATCGAATCGAATGATTCAAATGATTCAAAGTAAAAATCGTTCGACTATTCGACCATTCGATAGTCGAAGTACTGTCTCTTTAAAAAATACTTTGACTTCATACTTCGCCACTTTAAACCTACCGAGGTGCAATGTTAGACTATGGGGACCTTCCCCAGCACTTTTCTAAGCTTTTTTTGATCAAATAAAAATCCTTTGATCGATCACTTAAAATCATTCGAACCGTTTGATTCAAACGATTTTATAGTTTGAACTATTTTTATTCGATCGAAACATTTGTGCAAAAATCCTTCGAATTTGATATTCAAATTTGAACGGATTTTACTTCGAGGGTCGAATTCGAGGGTTTATTAACCCTCGAAATTCGACCCTTGATAAATCTGCCCCTAAATTGTTGGTGTTTAAGAACAAAAAGGCAGTGCAATATCCTGTTAATTTACATGGCTGAGCGAATGATGTAGGGAGGAGGAGGAGGTTTTTGGAGAAGTGGACTGATTTTTCAATCAGCTACAGGCAGCATGGGCTGCACCTCAGTGATGATGGTGCGCTGCTTTGGAGGAGAAGATAGCTAGAGGGTTGGAAGAGATTTTAAACTAGACATGGGGGGGTGCAGTAAAGGATTCTGTGGAAGACAGGTTAGATTAAGTAGTGGGCATAGGAAGGGAAAATGAGGGAGGAGATTTTGATTGGGTACTGTTAAGGACAGGGAGGACAACATGTTGTATTCACAAAATTCTCTGTTTCCAGTATTTAATGTACATTTTCAAATGTAAGGAGTATGAATGGTAAAATGGTAGAGCTGGAGGTGCTTAGTCCTCGCCTCTGCTGCAATCTTAGCCTCAACCCCAAGCCCCATTGGGGGAGAGGCTAAGATTGCAGCAGTGGCTAAGGATAACCCCAAAAAGTTTTTTAAGTATATTAATATTAAAAAGATTGTGGGTCCTTTAAATAATGGTACCAGTATGGTTATAACAGATACAGAAAAGGCAAATGTGTTAAATCAGTTATTTTTTTCAGTGTATACAATAGAGGAGTCAGAGTTCCCAGGCCCACTTAGCTGCACTGTTGGCTCAGTCTAGTCTGTGGCTGACTCAGACTTGTCCATCAGACACATTTGATTGCTTTTTATGATGAGATAAGTAATATGCTGGACAGCGGAGGAGCCCCACAAAGGACTGCTTCCTAAACTAAGGGCTGTTGGGCTTAATGAAGTCTTTACACATGGATAGGAAACTGGCTACAGAATCAGGTACAGAGGGTGGTTATTAATGGTAACTTCTATTGTTTCCACTGGCTGTGGTTTTTGTCCCCTCTGTTTTTCTAACCTGTAAGGTCTGTTTCTATACCTCGTCCTTGGTATTGGCGTTCAGTAGAATATATTGTTGGTTGAAACAGTCCAAGGTCGACGCAGAGCTTTGCTGCAAAAATCTCTTTATTCACACAACATGTTTCGAGCAAAATTGCCCTTTGTCAAGTGTACACTTGACAAAGGGCAATTTTGCTCGAAACATGTTGTGTGAATAAAGAGATTTTTGCAGCAAAGCTCTGCGTCGACCGTGGTTATTAATGGTACTTGGAGTAAGGTTACTAGTGGGGTCCCTCAGGGCTCTGTATTGTATCTGTATTTAACTGGTCCCTGAATGACTTAGGGGAAGGTTATAAGTAATGTATCAGTGTTTGCAAATGACACAAAATTATCCAGCCCAATTAATTCCATCCAGGATGTGGCATCCTTGCAACAGGATCTTGACAACTGGCAATCTGGGCAGCTAAGTGGCAGATGAGATTCAATGTTGATAAATGTAAAGTCATGCACCTGGAATGTAAAAAAGAAGGGCAACTAAGCTAGTAAAAGGTATAGAAAATCTCAGCCGACTGTCCAAGTTGGGCTTGTTCACGCTGGAGAAGAGGTGCTTAAGGGTATCATACAATAACCTCTCTATTGCTTTATTTACAAGTAGCTGACACCCATTCTGATTACAAGAAAGGAGGTTCCTGTTAAATATTTGGAAGGGATTTTTTACAGTGAGAACTGTGAAGATGTGGAATTCTCTCCCTGAATCAGTTGTACTGGCTGATACATTAGATAGCTTTAAGAAGGGGTTGGATTGCTTTTTAGCAAGTGAGGGAATACAGGGTTATGGAAGATAGCTCATAGTACAAGTTGATCCAGGCACTAGTCCGATTGCCATTTTGGAGTCAGGAAGGATTGTTTCCCCCTCTGAGGCAAATTGGAGAGGCTTCAAATGGGATTTTTTTTCTTCCTCTGGATCAACTGGCAGTTAGGCAGGTTATTTATAATTAAAATGTTTAACTTGATGGGCATATGTCTTTCTCAGCCTAACTTACTATGACTATGATTACATGCTACCTCCATTTTTATGTCATGATGCAATGCCACTACCCTAGCCCCCCCCCCCAAATGAAAGTGACTCAAGAAGTCTGTATTTTAGTTGTGGTCATTTCTGTCAGGTATTATGTTTCCACATTTATCACATTCAAAAGTGATGACCTGTGGTTTGATCCAGTTCTTGTGATTCATTCTCTTTTCCCAATTGCACATGTGAAGTTAAGGGTTTTTCCCATTGTCACGTGTTCAGCTTTCCATTTTTAGGTGAAAAAAAAAGACATAAATGACATAAGGTCAAAATGTGCATATTTTAACAAATCCAAACAAGTTCTGGGAAGTGCAATGATTCACACCAATTCCAGATTTTATTCAATTGGTTCACTGGGGCCTGTCTGAGAGGTCATGGGATGATACAGATAATGAGAAGGGAGGACATTTTTGAATGATGATATACTGTACTTGTATGGACTAGGCAACACTGAACTATGGCTGTAACCAGAAAAATTAAACTTATTATCTGCTTTCAGAGTTGCTTAGAATAGTACACAACCTTGCGCCCACTGTTTAGGGGGCATTATAAGTCTGCCTGCAGTAAACTTATGAAAGCTAATTGCTGACTGGCTGATATGGATTACTAAACTAGTGTAAATGTGTGTGATATTAAAACAAAGGCATAGGGCTTAGTTTAGGTCAGTTAAATGTTGTTTTATAGTAGCACAGAAATGCAGGCAAAACACATGAAATGGAACATCATTTTAGTGTGTCCTTGCTTATGACGTATTGTCCTTAGCAAATTAATCCCTTTGTTTTTCTAGCTTTTAGATTCTTTCCTTTGAACTTTAACAACTTTAACTTTAACACCTGCAAAATACCCTTCCTATAAACAAAGACACACAATAGATTTTACCACTTTGCATGAACACCCTAGACTTGCATTGTTGCAGCATTAAAAAAAATGATCTGTGACCTTTCAAGATATCAATGCAAAGGAAACAATGAAATTTCACTTCTTTTACTTTATGACCAAGACCGGGGAGATGGTAGATTGCATGGATAAATGTGCACAATCCTTAACAAAACTCCAGGAAAAGGTTTGCAACTGTTAGAAAAAGACAAAAAATTGCAGGAATCCCAAGTCAACCTTCAATGTATCTGAACGTAGAATTCTAGTGGCACCTTAGATGAATTAGGTTCTTTTGAATGGAGGGGGGCGAATAGTAAGATTCACAAAAGTATTATTTATGGCTTAGTCCTACTTCAAATGCAGTATATAAAATGTAAATCGTTATGTAGCAAATAATGGGCCAGATTCAATTCAGTGAGAAAAAGGTTTATCACATGAAAAGTCTCGGGCGAGATTCAATTTGAGATGCAATTCAATTCAGAAAATCTTATTAGAGAAAACTGGAACTGAATTAGAACAGTTTTTTTCCATGACTTTTCATGTGATAAACCAGGAGATAACTTTTTCTCACTGAATGGAATCTATCCCAATGCCTTAAATCTACTGAATTCACAAAGTTGGCTGTGGAAATTAAGTTCTTTACATTATATCAGCATCACTGTATATTTCTTCCAACCACTTAGGGGCCGATTCACTAAGGGTCGAATATCGAGGGTTAATTAACCCTCGATATTCGACTAGGAATTAAAATCTTTCGACTTCGAATATCGAAGTCGAAGGATTTAGCGCAGATAGTTCGATCGAACGGTCGAAGCATAATTCCTTCGATCGAACGATTAAATCCTTCGAATCGAACGTTTCGAAGGATTTTAATCCAACGATCGAAGGAATATCCTTCGATCAAAAAAAGTTAGCCAAGCCTATGGGGACTTTCCCCATAGGCTAACATTGACTTCGGTAGCTTTTAGATGGCAAACTAGGGGGTCAAATTTTTCTTAAAGAGACAGTACTTCGACTATTGAATGGTCGAATAATCAAACGATTTGTACTTCGAATCATTCGATTCGAAGTCGTAGTCGAGGGTCGAAGTAGCCCATTCGATGGTCGAAGTAGCCCAAAAAAAACTTCGAAATTCGAAGTTTTTTAACTTCGAATCCTTCACTCGAAGTTAGTGAATCGGCCCCTAAGACTTAAAATACTTTAACATAAATGTGTAGTAATGCTAAAACATGTTACACCGTACATGGAAATGCTGTACATTTCACTAATGCTGATGGAAGTTAAATGAATTCTAAAGTAAAACATGGAGGAGCATGTTGTAACATTTATAGATAAGCATGTAGAAGTTTCCATTACATAATATTACATGTGCTATTTCGGAGAGGCTTAAGCAAATACTTTCCTTATGCTTCACACTCCACATTGTTCTTAGTCAAAGCAGAGTCCCTGGACTTGGAACATGAGAAGGAAACATGTTATTCCCACCTGCTTTGAATCAGTGCATCTAAAGATACTTTAGCTATAATATTCATTAAGAGACGAGAGACCCCATGCAAGTCAATATCATGATACGCAAACCACATTCAACAAACAGGGATGTAAGTTAAGCAAGGTGTTTTTCTATTTGTACCTTCCTGAACTCCACATTTACATGTTATGTCTGCAGGGGAAAATAAAGAAGAACACGTGGATAATTAATTCTGACAGATTCATGTAATGTATGCTTCTGTGCAGATGGTCTAAAAGGTACTCTTGGTGGGGTCTGATGACAGATTTTATAATGTTTGTCTTACTGATTCCTGGCAAGAGCGAAACACTCTGATGTGCTATACATATTCAGACCAAAAATGATTGCAACATATATATTGCTATTGCTGTTTTCAGTCTGGAGACAGCTGGAGATATAATTTCCAAGCAAATGAGGCATATAAATAATACCGCGAAAATAGGTTCCATGTAACTTAACATGATTTCAAAGATAAGTAGTTTACCCATGTTAACTGTGAATAAAAGCAGCTCAGTCCCAAATGCCCCTTTAATAAGTGGGTTGCTACTTAATCTTTCAAATCAACGTAGCTATTGTGCCCCAAATTTTAAAGCAATCATCTAGTGCTGTGACCTGGGTGTGTACACCCCAGGTCCCGCGCTCATGGATTATACAACTTTTGAACAAGCTAAGACTTGAAGGGAAATGCACTCACCCAAAGTATCGAGTGGCCCAGGTGCATTGGCCGAACTCGTAGCAGGAGGTGTCTGTGCAATTGTAGAGAAGAATCGATAAGCACTCTGGACGCTACTCATAAGGTAAGAAGCAACTTTATTTCAGCTGATTAAAAACATAAGGTTAGGATTTTACCTTATGAGTATCGTCTGGAGTGCTTGCAGATTTTCTCTACAATTACACATGTTAACTAGACTAATTTTAATCAACCAAACTGGTTGGATACTTATCAAGAGTTTTCTGTTTTATCAGAATGAGTGTGATACATCCCTTTGGAAGAATTTAGTTCCAGCTTTGTAATTTCTAAAGGTATTGATATGTCATGGCTTTCCATGCCTCTTTCTACCAAAGATAGAACCTTGCCTTAGATAAGTCACTGTCTATATCTACTCTCATCCCAAAATTATATTGCCAATCTGTTTTCCTTTTTATTGATGCTTGTTAGGGGGACTTTTTTCTTTAAAATATGTGTTGTTTTTACTTCTTTAAAAATCTAAAAATTTGAGATTAAAAAAACTCTAATACAAAACCTGGTAAAAGCAGTCATGATCCGATAGTAGTCAACGGGAGCTGTGCTGATCCTATAGGACAAGTTTTTAAGCCATTCAGACTTTTTAAGGTCTTCAGATGTTTTAGTAATTGTCCAAAAAACGTGCATTTTTAAAGGTTTTAGAGGTTTTTTTTTTCATTTGTATCGTTCTGCATTATTTTTCTTTCATGCTTTTTCTATTTGGATCTTTTAATAAATTACACAGCATTCGTGGTTTTAGAGAAAAACTGTTTAATCGTGGTTTCAAAATCTCTAAAACAACTAAAAATGAGAATGTTGATAAATAGACCATTTCCATGCCAGCACAAAGTATTGTTACAGTAGCTGTATCATCAATGAGCAGTAACTCTGCTAGATCAAGGGCAATTTTATAAAAAAAATAAACTGATACAATTAAAAAGAGGCGCATAAAAAAAAGATTAAAGGAAGTAGTAAAAGTCATGAAATAATTTAGATAACATGGTCATTCTGATATATGGACAAACAATCCCTGTTTTGTTTAAAGGGTAAGGCATTTTTCAGTAGCAGTATGCACAAAATGTCTCTGTCTTAAATATATTGATAATGGGTTGAGTGTAGAGGACTCTTGTATTGGTCATTCTGGTGAGTTAGCCCCATTACAGGTGTATCAGAATTAGTGGGCAGCACCTGTTCAAGTAAGTATATGTGTATGAGGGCAAAACCAAGCAATTGCATTCTTTTCAAAATAGGAAGTTACATAAAAATGTATATGTTATGTTACATACAGTACATGATAATTATTATAATGAATACTATCCGATGGGCAGAGATGGAACCAGTTTTCTAAGCATATTTAGACAGTGGATTTAATCATGCGCAAATGGCTATTTCCTGCAAAATTACAATCAAGCAATTATATTTGACTTTATATAGATTCACTTCCATTGTTCCAGGAGTTAAAACCATTTCCATCTTTTTTTACAAGTTCAACAATTTTTTTTTTGGTGCTTTTGATAAAAGGGAATCACGAGAAAGCACTAATTAAAGGGAAATGAAGAAGTCAAAGGTTATTTCCCTAAAAACAAAAGGAATACAGTTGTGAAAGTGGGTAAAGGATTCATGCTTGACCATTTAAAATGGCTAAGTAAGCATTAATGAAAGTACCTTGGGCATTTTATCTACTGGCCATATATCAGTCTTTTGGACTCATTTCCATAAAAACAACAACAAGTTTACAACCAAGAATCTAAGATTTGCTGGAATTGCTTATGATGGGTAGCAAGTGTTCTTCAGAGTGGCTCTGTGGGAATGGTTCTTTATTCATTGACCAGTTATTGGCTGTCATAAAAAAAACCCTCAAGTGCAGACATTCGTGGAATGTTTCTGATGCTTATCAGTAGAGACATCAGCATAATGAAGGGGTCTACAAAACACACAAGAGAAAGGAAAAGGTTCCTGAAATTTCTTGAGATTGCAAGTGGATACATTTTGAATGAAACATCTAATTTTCTGCCGCTAGAACACAGGCAGCTAGATTTTAATTTTAAACAAACAGGAATACTTACTATTGATTTAACATGAAGGGGAAAGTCCAATATTGTCAGTTCTTTAGTAACAATTCCACCTTCTGGAGAAAGAGGAGAACATACATTAGGGGCAGATTTATCAAGGGTCGAAGTGAATTCGAGGGAAATTTCAAAGTAAAAAAATGTGAAATTCCTTAGTAATTTTTTGGATATTTCGACCATCAAATAGGATACTACGACTTCGAATTTTAATCGTCCGATCAAATGATTTTACTTAGATCGTTCGATGGGTAAATTTGGTGTATAATCCTTCGACTTCGATATTCGAAGTCGAAGTATTTTAATTCGATGATAGAATTTTGAAGTATTTTTTACTTCGAAATTCGACCCTCGATAAATCTGCCCCTAAAATAATGAATAACGAATTCTTAAGACCAGGGACTATTATATTTTTCCACTGATTTATAAGTAGTGATGGCGAATTTATTCACCAAGCGCGAATTCGCGGCGAATTTGCGCGATTCACTGTCGGCGAATAAATTCCCGAAACAGCCGTGAAAATTCGCTGGCGAAAATTAGCCGGCGTCAAAAAAGAATGGACATTTTCGCCAAAAAACGGACGCCAGCGTAAAAAACGAGACGCTGTTTTAGTGAATTTTTCACCATTTTGCGAATTTCGCACAAAATTTGCTAATTTTTCGGCGAATCTAAACGGCGCTAATTCGCCCATCACTATTTATAACCTAAAATTTCTTTGAAGGCATTCCTGTCTCAGCTTTTGAGCTTTAGCTTTTAGTCTGGCAGATCACCTTCTTCAGGTGGTCTACTATTATGTTTTAATGCCAGTACCATATAATTATGGAAACATTAGTATTCCTTTTGAAGTAAGCTCAATTTTGCAAAGAAATGTGGGCATATAGTGACATAAATGCATGGCAGGAATAATCGACGTGTGAAAGCCTTAAATAAAAATACATTATGTCAAGAGGTCCTAATACTTTAAACTAACAGCTTCTGGATTGTAATCACTTGAGGAAACATTCTCTTTTAAGTTTTTATTATTGGCAACATTTCCTGCCACTGCCAGTATCTCATAACCTACACACATTCTGGGAATTATGGCTATTTCTTGTCTTACATTTGTTTGACTCCGCTGTGATTCCTGTTCATTTATTTACAGTTTTCATGAGACAGGTTATTTAAACTATAGGGAAATACATGACCTGCACACACTTGAGCACAGAAACTATATTACATGAAATTGTTTTTTTTATTGTGTATTTCATCTGTATACAAAATTTGGTACCGTAGCACCCAATTTTATAATGTCTACTTCAGTGTATCATCAAAATTGTAAGTCTTCCAGTATACAAGTAAAAGAGTACAGGAATAAATATATATTGGGTACAATAGCAAATAGGAAGCTACAAAATAAGACCTGCTGCAAATGAAATGATTTATTAAGAGGCCTGCACACTGATGCCACTCAATGGAATAAAAGCAAAAGAGGTAAAATCTGCAGTGGCTAGTACACAATACGAACATATTTAAGTACATTTCAGTTTTTAATTGAAGTTATTTAATTTTTTTCCTATTTTATCTCACTTTGCTACGGCATATTTTTTTTCGGCAGTAAAAACAATATGTTTAAATACTTTCATCATGAAGTTCAGACATATTTTGATAAATAACTATTAAAGGTCTTCCTCTGTGGTTTCAAGGGAACAGTTGGAAAATGTCATATGGAACATTGAAATCTTTTCTTATGACCTTCATAATTACAAATTCAAATTCTCCAAGGTCAAAAGACCTGCCCCAAGCAGCTTATGAATCACTTTCTTACTTAAGTTATGTTGAAATTGGCACAGCTATTGTGTTAGAGTCCTCCAATCATCTTGTTGACCTTTACTGTGGGGGCTAAGACAAAAGAGCATTAGACTTCCAACTTCCACAATTCAAACATGGACCTTAAAGCACAGACTAAATAAGCTAAGTTTTCTTAGAAGGGAAGCAAAATATTAGTTAATCTGAAAGTATAGTAGAAAGACAGAAAGGCTGATTTACAAACACTGGTACTAAAGTGCACTAGTGCCAATAGAAACCATTCAGCAATTAGCTTAAAAACTGTTTAATAGATAAGCTAGCGCATGTAGAACATCCAATTGTTTGTTGAGACTGAACCCAAATGGAGGGCCAAATCAGGTTTCTTTAATCATTTTAACCAGAGGCCAATGGTAAAATTACATAAGGGGTTTATGCAGACCTAGTAGAAAAAGACCACATTCCTAGCTCAAGTCAGTTCTAACCAGATGGGATTTTCAAACTTGTTTGAAAGATACTTGACCAAACGTGACCAATCTGTCACTTTAGCCCCATATATAGGCTTGATGGCAGAGTTAGTAGCTAATGTCAGAACCAGCTTTACAGAATACACAGGGGCACATTAACTAAGCTCGAGTGAAAGATTAGAATGAAAAATACTTAGAATTTCGAAGTTTTTTTTTTGGCTACTTCAACCATCGAATTGGCTACTTCGACCTTCGAAACGAACGATTCTAACTAAAAATCGTTCGACTATTCGATAGTCGAAGTACTGTCTCTTTAAAAAAAACTTTGACTACCTTCTTCGCCACCTAAACCCTGCCGAGCACTAATATTAGCCCATGGGGACCTTCCCCATAAGCTTTCTAAGCTTTTTTTGATCAAAGGAAAATCCTTAGATCGATGGATTAAAATCCTTAGAATCGTTCAATTCAAAGGATTTAATCATTCGATCGAACGATTTTTCCTTCGATCGATCGATCGAAGCATTTGCGGTAAATCCTTCGACTTCGATATTTAAAGCATTTTACTTCGAGGGTCGAATATCGATATTCGACCAATAGTAAATGTGCCCCACAGTTTAAGATGTAGCTGTTTTCATTGTAGAGTGAGATGACTGAATTCCAGGTGCCAAATACATCTGGAAACACATTAATAGTTAGTCTTCTAACTAAACCATTGTTCCTGTTTGTTAATAAGCAGCAGTATATTTAACTTTGCTAAAGATTTGTATTTCAAGCCAGTGTAATGCTAACATATAATATAATTTATATGAAACCCCTACTGCTTTCAAAAGTACTGGGTTTCTTGAGTATGGTGCCATACATATGCTGTATGACAAATATAAACCAAGACCACCAAAGTAGACTGTCAAAACAATGAACCAAAAACATCAAACAATTCATTTGTAAGGCCAAAATGCTCGTTTTTTTTAAACGTTAAACATTAAAAGAAGACATTCTAGTGATTTCTTAATAAAATGTAATGACTAATAAAAATGATTGATTTGCAGGATAGAAAAAAAGTCACATCAAAAAACATAAAGAAATGATTTTAAACACATATAAAAGTAACAAATATAAATATCATATATTTATCTTGGGCAGTATAGTAGCACAGTGGTTAGCACTGGTGATTCACATCACTAGGGTCCCAGGTTTGATTCCAATGAAACCACTTCTGTTTTCTAAAGAAAGATGTTTTTGGAAGGTTTCAGAACAAAAAAAACCCATAAATATGAATGCCACAGTTATCTTGTACATTTTGTGTATCGGTTTAGACAGGTTTGTAATGTATTCTGACCAGAAATTATAAAAAGTGCATACTTGCTTTTTTTTTGTCATGTATATAAATATTTAAACATTGGACACAAAGATTCATGCAAATAAAGGTGACTTGATTCACTAAAATTTGGAGTGCGGTTTTATGTGATTAATTATGTAATAAAGGTTTTGAACTTGTACCCACAAGAATACAGAAAATCCGGATTACAGTGTGGCTGCCTTTGAACTTATATATATGAAAACCTTTCTCATATAAAATAGAATGTTTGTTGCCAAGAAATATTTATGTGCAGTTTAACAATATCAATTTACTTATCTCTGTCAAGGTGTTTAATTTAGATTAAGATAAATTAATGGCTGCATCCAAATAAAATATCTTGATTGGCCATGAAACAAAGTACTTGTGTCATTCACATCAATAAATAACAATGCTACAAGGTGCACGACTGGTTTGATGGAGAAGTTTCACACCATTTCACCAGGCGAATTATCATTTAGGTGAACGATCTTTTAATAAACAAATTTATCAAAGTATGAACGTTTCTATTCCTTACCCTGTATTCACATATGACATGTATATGCCAGCTATATTTAAATTGACATAAGCATAAGTAAGTTAATGACGTTTTGCTAGGAAGAAACTAACACAAGAGAAAATTTGCTAAAAAAAAAAAAAGATATTTTGCCGAGACAAAACTGGGCATCTTGATAAATACATTTATTCATCACAAAATAATGTCTGACCTAGTTGCGCAAAGTATGGCGAAGTTTCCCAAAGCGAAAATTCGTAGGAAAGTAAATATGCCCCATAAAGAAGAAGCAGTGGTGAAAAGGAGACGTGCCTTAGTCTAAACCCTTTAAAGTCAAATAAACTAGCAGCTAATCAGAGCATTTATTTTCTCACTTAAGTTTTACAGAATTTACAAAAAGAGAAACAAAAAAAAACAACAAAAAAAGGATTTCAATGCATACAAAAACTGAAAACCACAAATTATAAAAAAGCACAATCAGAGAATTCAAATTTTCATTTGACTTAAAGAGTCAACTCTTAAACTGGCCATACATGAAGAGATCCACTCGTCAAATCGCCAAACGAGCGAATCTTTCACCAATATGTCCACCAACGGCAGGGCTATATTGGGGGATAATTTGAACATTCGGCCCTAGGGCCGAACGATCGATTACAAAGAGGAGCAATGGGCTCGGACGGGTCGGTCAAACCTTCCCGATTGATATCGTGGCCAGGTATCGATCGAGAAGACCAGTCGGAAGCCCCCAAACACGGGCAGATAAATTGCCGAATTGGTCTAAAGGACTGATATCAGCAGCTTTATCTGCTCGTGTATGGCCACTATGAATGATTCTTAGCAGTTTTATATTTTATCCATTTAACAAATCGACACATTCATCAGGCTGATACAGAATCAGTGTCAATCCATCAGTATGTGTACCACTGGTTTTAGCAGTGGAATGGCCTGTGAAGTTCATTGGCATACATTTTGCCTAGTGCTGCTCACCTGTACCACTGACCACTAGTGATGGGCAAATCTGTCCCATCTTGCTTTGCCAAATAATTAGCGACACAGTGAAAAAATTCAGGAAACTGTAAAAATGTTTGACGTGAGCAACAATTTTAATTTGTGGGACTATTTTGTCCAAATGCATTTAATGGGTGTCCAAATAATTTTGACGCGCGACAATTTTTATGAGTGCGGCAGTTTTTTACGCGTGACTTTTTTTTTTTGTTGTGGCAAAATTTTTTGACGGTGAATTTTTTCGACGCAGTTTCGCAAAAACATTTGTTGGCGGCGAAATGTGGAAATTCGCTTTGATCCCATGTCTGGCGAATTTATTTGCCCATCACTACTGAGCACTATTACCCATCAGAATCCTGACTCACTGATGCAAATTGCATGTGGGGAGAAAGGATTCAGACACAGTGAATCTTTCCAGCAGAAAAAAGAGACTGTTAAATCAAAAACCCTTGGTACTATTTTACTGAGCGGCAACAACCATCCAATCATAACGGCCATTGGGAAAATCAGTTTCACAACCCAATTATAAAGTATTTAGGGAGAAGTGAAGTGAGAGAAATGAACCCATCCTAAAACCGATTTATAGGTCCTAACTTATATTTATAATCTCTGATACTACTACAGGTATGGGACCTGTTATCCAGAATGCTCGGGATCGGGGGTCTTCCAGATCTTTCTGTAATTTGGATCTTCATAGCTACTAGAAAATCATGTAAACCTTAAATAAACCCAATAGGCTGGGTTGCGTCCAATAAGGATTAATGATATTTTTTGGATCAAGCACAATGTTCAGTTTTATTATTTCAGTGAAAAATTAAAACATTTTTAAAAATCTGGATTATTTGGATAAAATGTAGTGAGAGATGGCCTTTCCGTAATTCAGAGCTTTCCGGACAATGGGTTTCCAGATAGTGAATCCCTTACCTGTACCAGTTACTGGGTAGTACAATGGGAAGGGTCAATATGGAGTCAAATTCTACATTTAGAAATTGGACCTTTATGTCTTTTCACACTGATTTTTCTCTGAAACCTCATTGCATATCCTGGAATAAAACATTTTTGTTTCTATTAAGAATGTAATTGTAACAATAATTAATGCATTTTCATCCTTCACCATAAACTATGTTTTTTCCCTTCTAATTTCCATTCTATAGTTTCATGACAACAGAAGTGATATTCCTTAAATAAATACTTTTACCTAACCAGTTTATTGGTCTAGAGAAAGAAAATGGAATGTTCAGTATGATTTTCTTTTGTTTGAAAGTTGGTATAGAAATTTTAAGTAATATTGGCTGCATAACTTTCCTGCCTGTTTCTGGTTAGATTAATGACCTTAGAAATATGCTAAAAGAAAAAGGAATTCCGACCCGTGAACAATTTTTATTAGGACAATACTTTAACCTTTTCTGTATATTATAAGAGCGGTGATGTATACCAAGTCTGAATTGCAAACCAGCATCATACTCTATCTTTTATTGTCAGCTATGGAATGTTATTTATTTATTTTCATTTTTTCCAACATGTTTTTTTTCTGTATTTATTGCTTTGATTGACTGAAGAATGATACAGTAAAGTTTCACATAGTTCGCTCTCTACTCCAACTATTTGACCCGTATAAGCAATGTGCTTGATTTATTGTTCATTAAAGAAAAACAATCCTGTGGGTTTATCTTCCATTATTTCCCTTAAAGTAAGAGGAAAATAGACAGAAATATATAAGGGAATAGATAATTGTATGCAGAGAACATTCCAATGTTGTAGGCTTAAACATATGTGTAGGTGTTGACTGATAGCATGCCACAGCAAAACTATACTCCATTAACAACAGCAGCAAAGGCACAATCTTTAGGCTAACAACACACAAGGTATGAATTTGCCTGTGTCACTCCTGATTGACTTTAAAGGTGGTTTATGGAAGAAACTGCTCTAATATGCATCTTCAGGTCAAAAATTACCTGTTTCAGAGGTGTCAGGTAGTTTCCAAGTCAATGGGAGGTCACATAGGTATTTACAGATGTCTCTCTGCTTGCAGACAATAACCTGTTTTACATTAACCTTAAGGTACAGGTATGGAATCTGTTATGCAGATTCAGAATGCTAGGGGCCTGGGGTTTTCCAGATAAAGGATCTTTCCAAAATTTGGATCTTCATACCTTAAGTCAGTGCTGTCCAACTTCTGTGGAACTGAGGGCCAGAATTTTTTTGACCTACATGTGGAGGACTGATAATGGAAGCCAGTGTTGCCCACTCCCCTTTTAAACCATACCCACGTCATCACAAGAAATGTTAAGATGATACCCACACCAAAAAATCAGATGGTACCTCATAACATCTCTTTAAGTCTATATCATCCTCCCCTGTCAATCACAAAGCAACCGCCAGATTAAACACCTTGGGTGTTTAATGATGCTAACAAACCCCCAAAAAGGTTCAACTCCCACATAAGGAGCAGGCAGAGTATGGCACACACAGGCAGAGTAGGGCACACACAAGCAGAATAGGGCACACACAGACAGAGAAGGGCACACACAGGCAGAGTAGGGCACACACAGACAGAGTAGAGCACACACAGGCAGAGAAGGGCACACACATAATCAGAGAAGGGCACACACAGGCAGAGTAGGGCACACACAGGCAGAGTAGGGCACACACAGGTAGAGTAGGGCACACACAAGCAGAATAGGGCACACACAGACAGAGAAGGGCACACACAGGCAGAGTAGGGCACACACAGACAGAGTAGAGCACACACAGGCAGAGAAGGGCACACACATAATCAGAGAAGGGCACACACAGGCAGAGTAGGGCACACACAGGCAGAGTAGGGCACACACAGGTAGAGTAGGGCACACACAAGCAGAATAGGGCACACACAGACAGAGAAGGGCACACACAGGCAGAGTAGGGCACACACAGGCAGAGAAGGGCACACACATAATCAGAGAAGGGCACACACAGGCAGAGTAGGGCGCACACATAATCAGAGAAGGGCACACACAGGCAGAGTAGGGCACACACATAATCAGAGAAGGGCACACACAGGCAGAGTAGGGCACACACAGGCAGAGTAAGGCACACACACGGACAGAGAAAGGGTACACACAAGCAGAGTAGGGCACACACAGGCAGAGTAGGGTACACACAAGCAGAGTAGGGCACACACAGGCAGAATTTAAAGCTTACCATTTAAAGCTTACACAAAGGTAATTAATCAAAGCAGCCACAGTGTGGAGGGCCACACAATGGGGGCCATGTGCTGCCAGTTGAACAACACTGCCTTAAATCGACTCAAAATCATATAAACATTAAGGGGCAGATTTATCAAGGGATGAATAGTAAATTGGAATTTTCGAGTGTCAAAATTCACATATTCTAATTTTAATTCCCCTATTCGACTGTAAATTCAAAAATGAGATTTATTATACTTCAACCATGGGAACAGTCCTAATTCAAATATTCGCCACTAAAACCTGCTGAGTTCATTTACAAGTCAATGGCAGACATCTGTTGAGCCGTTTGGAGATGTTAATACAAATCGCACATGAATATGATTAAAATTTTCGGATCTAAACTATTAGATCGAATATTTGACATAAATTTTTTTCTTAAATAACCTCCCAGTCAAATTGTGTATTGAATTAAAAAAAAAATTCACATGAATTTGAAATTCGACCTTTGATAAATGGGCCTCTAAATAAACCCAATAGGCTGGTTTTGCTTCCAATAAAGACTAAGTATTGTATATCTTAGTTGGGATCAAGTACAAGATACCGTTTTATTATTACAGAGAAAAAGTAAATCATTTTTAAAAATTTGGATTATTTGGATAAAATGGAGTCTATGGCCTTTTCGTAATTCGGATCTTTCTGGATAATGGGTTTCAGGATAACAAATCACATACCTGTACAAAGAGCTTCTTGTCATCCATGAGAAATCACACTCTCCCAGGGGCGATCCTAGCCCCTCCGCTGCCTGAGGCAGCAGCACTTGCTGCTGCCCCCCCTCCCCCGGAAATTCGCTCTTAAAGTACCAGGAGCAGCATTTTTGCTGCCCCTGGTACCTAGTAGGGCGCTGCCGCCTCAACTCGCCTCATTGGCGAAGCACCCCTGCACTCTCCATGGGGAACATAGTGCTCTTTCATTATGATGAACAGCAATTGCCCTGAGTAAAAAATGGCTTAGTCCTGCCAATTGTTGGTCTCAATAAAAGTTTTTTTGTGTACTTTGTCGCCTGTGGGGAGAATGATTCCATACATAAATGTGCAATCACCTTTCACTATTGATCCATTTGTTATTGCACTGGCTCAAGGCAACATAGCAGCTTCTATTCATAGGTATAACTGAAAATATAAGGATCAGAAATGATCTGTACATGTAGTAAGCTGCATATTTAAACTTGCAAAGATATTTTGAAAATGTCCCTTCTTTTGTTTTAATAAATGAGAGTACAATGTTGTCACTAGCATAGAATTTGGACAAAACAGTCAGGGAAGTCTCAGACAATGTTCAAAGTCAATAAATGTAAGATTATGCACCTAGGAGGCAGAAAACTGTAATTTGAGATTTAAAAGAAAAAAATAGATGTGAGAGTATATGTGAAAACACACTAGCGTACTGGTGGAATGACGTACTGGTTGGTCTTGATTTTCAGGGATTTTAATTTCCAGACACATTTACAAAAAAAATAGAAATCATAATTTAAAAAGTTAAATAAACTGTAAGAAAGGGTGTATAACAGGCAGAAGAGATTTAATACTAAATAAACGCATGGTTGTTGAGTAGGTCGCATGAACAAATACCTTCATGAATATCATATACTAAATGGAACACAGTTGGGTTCCTTAATAGGAAAAACACTGTCAGTCAGTATCTGATCCAGCAATACTTTAAATGAATAATGTAATTACTAATTGAAACACTCAGCAGCTAGCTTGGGGCTGCATTTGTAGGACTGTTGGTACCTCCCACACATTTGCTATCCATGAGCTGTCAGAATGGTGCCTACAAAAAGGGACAACACAGGCTCAATCTCTGCTTCAGTGTATATGTCACTTGTCTATTCAGTGGCTTATGACTGCATACACAGGACAAGAGCCACCGAGTAGAAAGATAGGGTGGGTAGTACCCAGGCACTGTCACATAGTAGCCAGCTTAATACTCATACACCACTACTTACAGCCGCAGGGGGCACATTTGTCTACTTAGCAGCAGCTGCTTATGATAAGCCAACAGTACTACACTATGGACATCAGAATTTACACAAATTAGGAAAACATAGCTATAATCTTGCATATTTTGTCGGTGTTCAGACTTTTTCTATAGAGAAATAGCAAAGGCCCCGATAGTTAAACAAGGGCAATACTCCTATCCAAGGAATATGGGTATTGCAAGGGGGCAGTTTCATTTGCAGAGCCACTAGTTTTTAGGTTTACTTTATAAAGAGCACCTTTTCCGGTCCCGAGGATAGACTTATACCTACTGTAGTTATGACACCTATGCTGTCCAATTATAATAGCTGAAATATGATTAGCACCAATAACTACATAGATTCCATTCTCATATTCTTCTTTTACCATTACCATAGTGGCACAGTAACCTACAAAACCCTCTAGGGAAAGTTGTAGCGTTGCCACCTTTCCTCTACACAAACTCCGGGTGGGGGGTAGGACAGTGGCATCACAGCGACAGGGATGCCAGGGTAGGTTGGTGGGCAGAGATATGAAGTGGTGATCAGTGATTGGCTGTGTCTATCTTAGGGAATCCTGGATGTTTTTTCAAATAAGGAAAACTGGGCAGGCAGTTTTCACCCAGAAAGCCTGGTTTTCAGGAGGAAGCCGGACAGATGGCAATCCTCACCTGGAAAAGGGTGTAGCTTGGAGTGAGCAAACTTGTGTGCAAGTTTGTGCAGCTTGGTGAGCAGACAAGAAAAACCAAAAGACTGGAAATAAAAAAATATTTTTTTAATATATTAAGTTGCCCTTGTAGTGGCTGAGGCATTTTCAAAAGGCAGGTATCTTAAATATTCACACTGCCAATTCTGTTCGTGTATAAGTGTCCCAGCAAAAAGTAAGTGAGTAAAAAGTGCTGAAGCTGGCCATGGCGGCACAAGATGGCAGACCCCGATATTTGCGGGAGGTTCCCAGACGGCCTGCGGTGAGTCAAACACCACTGATCGGTTTGCAACTGACTGCTTCAGTGCAATTCCGTTTAAAACACTATTGAAGGCTGTGAGAGAGACAAGTACCGACCTATGGACTTGTGCTATGGGATGAACACTGGGACTGTGAATGACATAGATGGGTTTCGTTTTATGAATTTTGGATCAGAAAATACGATGCAACAACTACACGGAGGGTGTATATGTGGTGTTTTACTTTATTTAGTTATTATTATTATTTATTTTTTATTCTTTTTTCCTCATTTATACACTATTGTATTTATTGTTTTATTAATTTAACACATTAATCGCTGGTTATTGATTAAACATATGGTGACTTTGTAACTACTATTCTATACTATAGAATAGTAGTATACCCATACTATTCTAGTATGGGTTCTGAGGGCCCATAATAGGGGTTATGTATGTTGGTGGCATTTTATATATATATATATATATACTATACTACTTAACATAATTTAGGGAAACCAGAACTTGAGGTCACCTGGGGTTAGTTTGCATTCATAGATAGGCTGTTCACGGCTGGGCTATAGCCTAATGGGATTAAAAACCAAGAGTTAATATACTAATATAAGTAAAGTTTTAGGGTAGGACTCCACGAGCGATTTAGTCATGATATGACACGCTGCGACAAAAATAAAGTAAGAGATGGAATTGTCGCATGGTGTCGCAGCGTTGATCCGACGTGACACAACTGTCGGATGCAGATGCTACACACTGTCGTTTCGGATCAACGCTGCGACACCATGCGACAATTTATTTCTGTCCTTGATAATGGTCCTAATGAGGACTGAAATGTTGGACACAAGTGGTATGTGAAATAAAAAGTTTTATATACAGTAGAATAAAAGAGAGTGCTGGTCCTAAACAATATATATAACATTAAATAATTAATATGAGGGATAGATGTATATATGATAGATGTATGTGTATGCCCTCATCCTCCTTTACAATCCTTTCCCTCGATTTAAGGGAAAGGAAAAGGAAGCATGTGAATACAGAATAAACAAGAATGCACTGATGTAGCATTCTAGGTCATGCACGTATATGAGTAAGAGATATAGATAAATATGTAACATCTATACGCAATAAAAGGGAAAAAAAATACTTTTAAAACCCCAGATACTAGAAATGAAATATTACTAATGCTAGAATAAAATAATTTAACCGTGACTTCTATTAAAGTAAAATTACTTTAAGCCCATCATGACTTATGTTTTGCATTGTATCCCACACAACTCATTAAATGTCTGTATTATTAAAGGAAATAAATAGCGCCGAATACTTGTGGGGAGATTTTGCTGTAGATAACATAAATATTACAATTGCACAACAAAGAAACAGCTTACAAATCACTCCTTGTGGGTTAAGAAAGTAATTATATGTTACATGTAAGAGGAATACAATCAATAGACAAATATGAGTGAACTATATGTGAAGATAATAAAATATGTGTTTGGAGTTTCCAAAAGAATAGATATAAAAGCAATGTTAGGAATTTGCAAACCCTGTCCAAAATAAGATTGGCTGCAAGTCATTAGAATTATTGTCCAATATGGTTTATCCTTGAAATTTCTTGCTGTGAAAAAAAAAATATATACGATATGCAATTGCCAAAAGTGTTTTTTGCTCCAGAAAACGGAAAAGATTGATAAGGATTTAATAGACGTAAGTCATTAGTGCTGTAGTTTAGATGGGCAAATATACTGCACATGATAGATTGGATTTATGAAAGAGTTCCAAAAGACAATCAATACCACAATGTTATAAAGAATGGAATGCTGATATTTCTTTAAGACATTCTATGATAATAGAGTGAAAAATAGGCCAATAAAAAAAATCACATGAATTTCTTAGAGTAAAGCAGAGCTCCTGGCCATACAGGCTTCCATTAGTGATGACATTGGTGTTTGTGATTAAATACCAAATTTTACAACAAAGCTGTGAGAATGAGTAGAAGACATTTGGCAATACCAAATATTGGAAACATTGTGAAATATTGGGGTTTCTGCATGTGAGTAACCATATTGTAATGTTTATCCACATCCCTTCCTGGATAAGTGTATTATACTGTATTCTTTCTGTATAGCGATAGTTTTACAAGACTGCTGAAAAGAGAGATGGCGCTTTACGGCAAGTAAGCAGTCACTCAGATGAAAGGCCCATGTGTAAAAGAGCAAGGCTATGTTTGTAGTGCTTTTTAGATCTCTTTCAGCTGCTGAGTGACATTTCCGCCACTCTCCATTCATTAATATTTTAAAAGAGTATTTATCAATGGGTGAAAGTGAAAGTTCATCCATTGATAAATACGCCTTTCAAAATCCCATAGAAATGAATGGAGAGTGGCGGAATTTCACTCTAGAGGACTGTGGCGACCTCTAACTTCACTTTTTGATAAATATACCCCTTTGAGTCACTCTTTAGGGTTGTTTTCTACTTTCTGATATGAACTGGCTATTTATTGAGCTTGTGCCCATATTGGGTGCAGGTTTAGTAACCCTAGGGATAAAGGCAAAACTTGACAACTCATGCACCAGTTCTGAACACTAGGGCAAATTTACTTGAGGGCGAAAATTAACCAGCAACTGATTTGTACCCATCGCTACACTTCTCCAGGCAAAAATTCATTCAGACAACGCTAATTCACTGAAATGCAAAGTTTTGTTGTGGGTGCCGAATGCTGGCGATGTTGCGCTAGCGTTACTCAGCAATGCGAGCAATTGAAAGCGAAGATGCACTAGCGTTCATTGCCGCCTAGCGCAAATTTGCTAGAGGTCTTGCACTCAGATTAATTTGCATACGATGGAAATTTAAAGTTGAATGGACATATATGTTGCAGCATACACATTACACATTGCATTAAGTTGTTATAATGCCCTACACAAGCCCACTGTATAGTTAATGTTCCATATGTTAGAAAATGAATTGGGGAACCCGGTTACTCAAAAAAATTGAAGGACTTTTTCAGGCTATCACTGTGAAAAAAGGAAAATTCACCAGTGTTTTTTTGCACTTAGAAGCTTTTTTAACTAAAAAATATGATTTAAGTAACAGAAGATTGAGGAAGATCTATGCACTCCTGTGCACTTCGCCTGGTCTGAGCTGGCAAATGCAAGTTGGCAAAATAGCTAACGTTCAGTAAAATCCCCATTTCATTGAATTTGAGGAGTAACGTCCATTCGCCAGAGTGAATTGTCACCTGGCGATAGAGTGACCGATATTGTCTATCTCTTTCGCTAGCGAAGTGACGCCTACGACCGTTAGTAAATTTGCGATGTCCCTGTGGGCAGTAATGCTAGCGAATTGAGGCTAGTGTTAGCCACTTCGCCCTCAAGTAAATCTGCCCTTAAGTGTTCCCTTAGCTACTGGATTTTTAATGGGAACTTGTCACCAAGACATTCAAAGCTGTATAATAAAAGCCCTTTTCAAATTAAACATAAAAACCAATTTTTTTTTTATTAAAACATCCAAACTTGTTATAAACCTGTCTCAGCAGTCAATCATATATTGTTTGTCCTACCTCTATGACTCTATTTTTTGGATTTTTTTCTTAAGGTGACAGGTCCCCTTTAAGGAAACTGTAAGATGTGTTGAGTCCAAGGCCTCTTGCCTTTATATGGTAACAGAGATCCTCAGTAACTTCTTAAATCCTAATGATTTACAGTAGCAACTTCATGATTCCAATATTTTTTATGGAACTACTCTGCCTGTGCATATATTGTTTCAACACGATAAATTTATATTTCTCAATAGCCGTGTCTGAGGCAAACAGAGATTTAGAGCTTGCATTAGGTAAAATGATACCAGTGTTTGAATCAAAACAGGTGCACTACTGAAATCGTACCAAAATGATACCTTTGTGTAACCTATGAATCCACAGGTATCTACCTTTCTGCTAAACTGATACCATTTCCCTTTTTACCGTCTGGCTCCTGTTTCTCATTTCTTATCTACTCCGTATTATTTATGGTGCTTTCTAATCTGTAGTCCCTGTGATTATACAGCACTGTGATTCTATAAATAAGTTTGGCGTATAAAATCACCCAGTGGGGTAGCTGTGAGGCTAAATCCTTCTGACATGCATATCAAGCTGAAAGGCTTTAATGCTTTCCAGTAGTGGCAAATATACAAATGTACAATAACTTTTGTTCTGCATCTCAAGGTGTTTACATACTGTATGTCACGGTTGGCACCCTAAATTCAGAACCAATGCTAAGCACCCTGTTCTCGGCTCTTGCTTCTGCCTTTAACCGCTGCCTTTCACCTCGGGAGGAGCCCTCGGCTAATCGGATGCCGCCAGGTCTTATTAAGAGAGGTGCCAAGTGAAGGGTTCTGAACAAGCATAGGGGCACAACGGTAATGCAAAGTCTTATGGGCAGAAGGTTGCTGTACAAGGCATAGACAGAAAGAATAGTCAGATCAGGCCGGGTCAGGGCAGGCAGAGTACAAACAGAGTCAGGCAGGCAAGGGTCAAACCAGGAGATCTATCAGAGGGATTATGGATACAGGAGAGTCAATTACCAGGCAGGGTCAGGATTCCAGAAGTCGGGATAGTCAAAAACAGGCAGGGGTCACAACAAATAATCAGAATCAAACAGCTAAACAGCACAGAAGCACCAGGAACAATGCGAGCTGGCGTCATCATGCCAGCTCGACTGCGCCTTTAAATCACACAGAGACGCACCGTGCGCCCTAAGGAACCAGCGCCTGAGGGGAGAAAGACCGGCGTGGCAGGCGTCCCCCCGGCCCACTAGACCGCCAGGGTGAGTAACTCTCACAATGTAGCTATAGTAATGTTAGGAGGCTAAGCATAAAACAGAGAGAGAGAGGTTAGAGAATTCTGTATTTTATCTGCTATGTGATATAATAAAGGGAAGGTTTTAGTTTGATGCAAACTCAACCCCTTATCCTGTTTGATTCCAGTGTCCCCTAACCTGTGTTTGTGCTGAGCTTCAGTGCCAGTCAACCATGTAATAGACAATGAATGATTTTAGCTCCTAAATAAATCCTGTTTTCAAGCAAGTTCCTACAAAGGAATGAATATACAGTGTATGCTATGCTTTGTGAATGTTGAGAAGGGTTTTTCAGTTTTCCCATTTAACTTCAAGCAGAAATAAGCCCCTGAATGTATCACAGTCATTTAACAGAAAACAAAAGATTCCTCCTTCAAAATATAATATGCCATGATGCCTTTGACCATCATCCTGTTACTTTTCTCTCTTTTTGTCATGCCAGGTTACCTACTTCCCATACCCCAATGTCTGACCCCTCACAGTGTTACAACATCATTATCTGGTCCCCTCAGTTGGATTCACAAGCTGGATAAAAATTATAGGTAGACAAACAAACAGCAATGTCATTTCTTCTCTTTTTGTAACTCTACACCTTGTCCAGTGTCTGATACATCACACAATATACTGGAGTTTTAGAAACAAAAATAACAATAAATGCATTACAGGTTGCATTTCGATGATTTTATTGGTATACCTATAATTTGTTGTGTGGATGCCCCAGTAACTTCCTTACAACCACCTCAGGCAGAAACGGAAAATAGAAAATACTGCATGTTACCAGCAAATTAGATGAAAATAAAAATAACACCTGGGGTGAATTAACTGAAATTAAAGTTATTGCGGAAATTTGAGAAGACCGAGGCAAATAACTAAATAATAAATAAAAAATCTCAAAAATAACAATGAAAAATCATGGCAACTAAAACCTGGCAAGCTTCTATGGAAGTCAAAGGGAGGTGCATTTTAAATATTGAAGTTATTTTAGCTTAAGTTTTCTTTCCACGACTTGACGTGAGTTTTTTTAGTTTTTGTATATCATGTTTCTGTACATATCAGTGTTAGCAGAGAGCTGATCTGAACGGCATGTGCAGCTTCTCTGTAAGTCAGGACAGACACACCAACTTCTGTGTGAACAGTAACTTGGTTGCTTTATACAACTCAGCATAAACACTTCAGCATAACATGTCTGCAAATGTTCAACATGCAACAAAATGCAGGTGCAATAATGCTAATTTTAACACATCACCCACAAATGCACTAGGCACAGCTTTAGTGGCAAACTCAACAACATGTACACGTTGTGGGGTGGTAAGTAAATTAGCCCTTCTGTCTCAACTGTTTGTCAAATAAACCTACATGGTGAGGGAATTTCTGCTCCATGCCAGTTCTAGTTCATCAGCAAGTGATAAGAAAGGGAATCATGTTCAGCAGGGTAATGTATGTCCCAAAGAGTGAGGCTGCTGGATCTGGAAACTCTCAGAACTTCCATAAAGCTAATATGCATATACACTGAAACGATAATCTAAACTTAACATTATTATGCAGTGGCGCAACTATTATACAGTAATATGTTGTTATAGTTCCCATTTTATGTGGCACGGAAACTTCAGAACATTTGTGTTTATATTCCTGCAGATAATGTTATCATTTCACATGCGTGTCCCTCGTTTTGAAGTAATAACCTGGAAGCTTCCCAGTACACGGCTACAATTTAATATTATAGAGTTTTTTTTTCCCTAGAAACTTAAGAGCCATGTATAATTGTTCTTCAAACATGATTCTGTCCAGAAACAATATAAACAATATATCCTGGCTTGTACAATCACTTGTAAATTGGCAAGTTGAGAAATAAGCACAGCATCAGCCACGACTGGCACTTTTTCACATTCCAGAAAAAACTGTATCCCACCCTACGAGTTTATATTTTTAAGATATTCTTTAGAAAAGAACAGGTGGAAGTGTCAAAACTAGAGCCCAATCTATGCGCTATGAGTGTTTCTTTAGACTTTGCAGCGCTGGGTCTGAGGAGGATATATTTCTTCCAGTGTTTGATCTGTTGTGTGCCGGATATAACTTCCAGATGGAAGCCATAAGCTGCTACAAGCTGATGTGTATTTGAATAAGAACCATTAGTTTGATGTTGCCCTAGCTGCTGTCCAGATATACCTACCAGTTTTCATGTGAGGGATCATGTGGGAGGTTTGTTGGGGAGGCAAAGTATGATGATAGCCTTCAGTCATGGATAGCACAGCCCTACAAATGTCACTGTTGGTCAGTGCTGTGGATCCATGACAACTAGGTCACCCTACCCTGAAACTTATACTAACCCTGTTTTAAAGCATAACATGGTGAAGTTCAGGTACAGCAAATTAGATTTGTTTAATTGGGAACTGTGTAGCTTAGAAACAACAGCTGTGTAATGCAGTTTGAGTCATACCATGGATAGGGAATGGTATGGGTTATCTACAACTAGATAAATACAAGCAGTCTATACTCAACCCATTATCAATATATTAAGGACATTGAGATATTTTGTGCTTTAAGCTATATATGCATTATATTTAAGCTGGCCTACTATGTCAAAGTCCCTTTATAAAATGTATAGTGAAGCAGTAGAATTCTTAATGATTCAGATGAAAGTTGAGTGTAGGACTTGCCAGACCAGGGATGACTTTGATGTAGTTGGTCAGCTTAAATCAATCGCAATCGCTGCTTTCTTTAAGGGGGGGGGCATTTTTAGTAGCTTAAGGCACAATCCCCCATATGTAATAAAAGGCACTAAGTTTGCCCAATAGCACTAACCCATAGCAACCAATTTGCTTTTAAACAGGTGACCGGTAAATGCTACCAGTGGATTGGCTACTATGTGTTAATGCTCCAGGATAAACTTAGTGCATTATATCACATAACCCCAAATACGTATCAATGTCCCTAATATATTGGTAATGTGTTGAGTGCAGAGGAACTCTATATGAATTTTGTGCTCACAGCCCTATTGCAGCATAATGGTTTAAAAATTAGTAGTGAGCAAGACTTTTTTTTATTATAGTTACCTACAACTGGAACAGGCCAAGTGGAAGACATTCAATCTATTATGACATTTATGTTGTGGAACTTTTGAGTACAATTGCAATTTTGTTGTGTTTGGGCCACCTTCTTTCCAGTGGAAAATGACATGTACTGGGCATTTTGTACAATGCTTTTAAAACTATGCAGTGCAGCATATTGTGAGTATGGAGCAGAAATGACATGACTGGTTGTCTGGTGTTACTAAGAAAAAAAATCAGGAAACAGCAGTGTAAGCATGCATTTATTTTCCTGTTCTTTGCACATGGCAGTGGGCAATGAATGTGTTAATCCCTCATGCCATGCAAATGGGGCAGGAAATAGCAATAAATGACTCGCTTCCACCCCCGCCCGCCATTTTTTCCTCCTGTCCTCCCCCCATGACAAGTGCCAGAAGACTACCTCTTAACTTCTGAAGCTCTGAGGGTTTACCTTGTGAGAGTCGCCTGAGAAATCTAACACAGCTTCACGGCCATTTGTGCCTTCGGCGCATTCAGTCGCAAAGCCAAAACTTCGGCGCATGCGCACTAAGACGCCGGTATCCTCCGCTTCCAGGATGGCGCTGATCCACGGAGCATGCGCAAACGAAGCACGTCAAACCAGGAAGTGACACGGAAGTAGAAAATTGAGTGCGAAGGAAGCCAGGCGCAGAGTAACTGCTGACAGTGTGGAAAGTATTGCTGGGGCTGGTAAGAGGCCTTGTGTGCCACAGACCATAAACAAAGGGTCTGAGAAAGTAACACCTGTGCTCTCTGTTAAGAGACAGGACAAGGATACTAATGTATACTTTTCTTGCAGGCTGGTGAAAATAGGAGTATCCTTGTTACATGATGAGCAGACGCTCTCATTCAGGATCAAGGGGGTGAGTGTTGGGACAAGAGAGGCAATGAAAAAGGGACTTCAATAGGGCTCTCAGAGTCCAGATAAATACTTGCATTAATGATATGCTTTATTTGGCAGGAGTTCCCCTACTGAAGGAAGTAGAAGGAAAGCGGCCCGAAGAGAATGTTATGGCTGTTCCGGAAGGGCTCTGCCAGATAAAAACGTTTGTGCCAAATGTCTAAAGGAGGCTTCTGGGGAAACATCAACACAATTCACACAATTAAAGGACTGGATGAAACAGACATTCAACCAATCAATGCCTTCTATGGTTTCACAGGTGACAGATGAAGTACTAAAAAATCTATACCACTCCAAAACTCACAAAGACATGACATCCGGAGTAAGAAACCAAAGAGATAGTCCTAAGAGAACCACTCCATCTATTAACTTGGATTCATCTGAATCAGAGGGAGAGAATTCAGACAATGACTCCGAAGATAGAGAAGATGCAGACTTTAAAATGGAGATGATTGAACCACTTATTAAAGCAGTCAGGAAGACTCTGGACCTCGAAGAAAAAGAAGAATCATCAGTTAAGCAAGACAAAATTTTAAATCTACATAAAAAAATAATCATTTGTTCCCGGTTCATGAAGTTATTTTATCCACAATAAAGGCAGAATGGAACTGCCCAGATAAAACTTTTGTGAATACTCTCGGAGCAGTTGCAAGACTGAATGGGAGTGCATTGTATTGATAATAAAATACAGATTTTCTCATATCTGGACGATATCCTTATCAAAGCTCCAACAAGGGAAATCCTGGGTGTACACTTGAAGAAAGTAATATCCTATCTTCGAGAAATGGGATGGATAATAAATCAAGAGAAAAGTATCCTATTTAGCTTCTTTGTTCTCATAGAAATAGGGAATGGCCATGAAATAGGCCAAAGAGTAAGTCCAATGCCAGTATCTTCATTAAAATGGTGGACAAAGACAGAGAACTTGCTGAAACCAGTATCTCTTCACCAACCAGAATGGGTAACGATGAACACTGATGGCAGCAAGTGGGGCTGTGGAGCACGTATCATGGAGAACAGAACACAAGGCAGATGGATGATGTCAGAGATAAACAAATCATCCAACTAGAAAGAACTGAAAGCTGTGTTTCTGGTCCTTCTGGCTTTCAAACATCTTCTCCAAAACAAACCAGTTCTAGTCAGGTCAGGCAATCTGACAACCGTTCAATATGTGAACAATCAAGAAGGAACAAAATCAAAGAATCTATTGGATTTGACCATTCTTATTTTCACCTGGGCAGAAAAGAACTTAACAGAATTAAAAGTGGAATACATAAGTGGAGTCCAGAATATAATGGCAGACAAACTGAGCAGGCCAGTCGGAACAGAATGGAGAATGGGAACTTCACCAGTCAGATTTCATAAAGATACAGGAAAGGTGGGGACCATTCTCAATGGACCTAATGGCCTCGAAAAAGAATGCCAAGATACCGACATATGCCTCATGGACTTCGGACTTGAATGCTCTGGTCATAGATGCTTTCTCAATCAGATGGAATTTTCAGAGAGCATATCTCTCTCCACCTATTCCCCTGATACCAAAAATACTAAAAAAAATCATGGAGGATCAGGCGGAATTGGTATTGGTGGCACCATGGTGGCCTAGGAGACCATGTTTTCCTCAACTTATATATCTATCAAAAGATCTACCTATGAGAATCCCGTTCAGAGGAGATCTCCTAACACAAGGGAACATGATTCAACCACATCCGGACAAATGGGCACTAACGGTGTGGCCTTTGAAAGGAAGAAATTTGCTTCTTCAGGTCTATCTGAAGGCTACATTAAGATACTTTAACATTTGGGAAAAATTCTCAATATGGTGCCAAGAGAAAGGACTGAACCCTGATAAAGTAACAGAGGTTCACATAATAGAATTTCTACAGAAACTTTTATCAGAAAACAGGTTCCTCCTTGGGATTTCAGTTTGGTACTGGATGCACTAACAGGTGAACCATTTGAACCTTTTTAGACCATACCTCTCAAAGTGTTGAACCTAAAAGTATGTTTCCTATTGGCCATAACCTCAGCCAGAAGAGTAGGTGAGTGACAAGCGCTCACCATAGTAGAAGGGAAAATCACACTCTCACAAGATAAAGTGATTTTGAAAACAGCCGATAAATCTATTCGAAAAGTAATGTCAGAATTTCATACCACACAAGACATTGTGTTACCAACTTTCTTTACAAATCCAAAGACACCTGCAGAACAGAAATGGCACATGATTGATGTTGTAAGGTGTCTAAATACCTACCTTAGAGTAAAAAACATCAGAAAATCGGACTCTCTCTTGATAATTCCTGAAGGTAAGAAGGTTGGAACTCAGCCTTCTAAATCGACAGTGGTGTCATGGATCAGAGAATGTATCAAAATGGCCTATGCTTCAAAGTCCAGCACAGTACCCTCCAGTATTAGAGCACACTCTACAAGAGGCATAGCAGCGACTTGGGCCTTCCAATCCAAGGCTTCTTCAGAGGAAATATGCAGAGCAGCAGTCTGGTCATCCTTTAATACATTCATCAATCATTACAAGTTTGACGTATTCTCTAATAAATCTGCAGCATTTGGTACAGCGGTTCTACAATCAGCTCTTGGTCTCGAATAAAAGTCCCTCCTAATAGTTGTGTTGTGCCCACTGCCATGTGCAAGGAACAGGAAAAACGAAAATCATATCATACTTACCGAGATTTTCTTTTCCTGGACTGGAACATGGCAGTGGGCATAGCTTCCCACCCTCGTTGGGGGAGATTATAGGAGTCAAAAGATGGCGGCCGGGGGCGGAAGCGAGTCATTTATTGTTATTTCCTGTCCCATTTGCATGACAGGAGGGATTGACCCATTCATTGCCCACTGCCATGTTCCAGTCCAGGAAAAGAATATCTCGGTAAGTATGATATGATTTTCATTTATCTCCAGGTGCAGAAACTCATAGCACAGGTGACCAGTAAATGCTGCCTGCTGATTGTTTTTTGATGATTAGACCTGTAGCAAACTTTGCACCTTTTATTACATAACCCTGTATTGCTTTGTGTTCATAGTCTACCACTGTATCCCTCATTCCTTAACATTTTAACTAAGGGCAATTTGATTGAGACTCTGTGTGTGCTATACACATCATGGTTAAAGTCGAACTAAAGCGTAAAAATGTTATGCACATAAATGCTGTATTTTATATGCTGAAGTGACAGTGACAGTCCAGGGGTTTTTGTAGTCCCATAATAGTGATGTTTGCAATTTGTCCACAGTGGCTCACCTTCTTTTACCTTGATAGGTCACCTTCTGTGTGCCAGTGGCACCGCACTAACTCGGTGTACTCTGGATTGATGATAAGAAGCTATGTTTAGGGCAGTGGCATAACTAGAGGTAGCCAGACCCAGGTGCAGGATGCCACCCCTTCCACACTTGATTTTTCTTCTAAGGCTTCCCGAGGCTTGGTCCCTAAACTCTAGAGCATGTGCTGTTAAGCATTAGAAAACACATGGGGAGCTACTCAGGGCATTTTTGTAGGCACATCATTTTACTGTTTAAAAGATTATAGGGGCAAAATCAGTGTGATGTAATTTCGGTACTTTGCCGATTTACTAACGATCGCTGGTGTAACTTCGCTAGTGAAGTTACTAGACTCTAGTGGTACTTAGCTCCCTAACGCCTGCCAAATTTTTACTCTGGCGAATGGACGTAACTATGCAAATTCATTAAGATGCGGATTTTACTGAACGTTACCTCTTGCGCCAGACTTGCCTTCACCACCCAGGTGAAGTGCAATAGAGTAGAGAGGAGTTCCTAAAAAAAATAGTTGAAAATTCCCAAAAAGCGCTAGCATCTTTTCCTTTTTCAGTGTGATAGGCTGAAAAAGAGAGTACATTTTTTTTTGGGTTAACCGGCTTCCCCCCTACATTTCTTAACATATAAACTATACACTGGGCTCATGTAAAGGGCAATAGAACAACTTTATTTTATTTTATTAAGGTTTCCCGGGCTTGTGTAGTGTAATGTATTTGCTGCAACATATACGTCCATTCAACTTTAACCACCGTTTGCAAATTAGCCAATGCTAGCGCAACTTCGCTTTGCTTGACGCAGTAACGCTAGCGCAACTTCGCCAGTGTTTGGTACCCTGGACGCAACTTCGGATTTTAGTGAATTAGTGTTGTCCTGGCGAATCTATGCCTGGCGAAATGTTGCATTTTTGGAGCATTCAGAATGGAAAAAATAGAAAATGTCTCCAACATGACCTCACTAGACAATGGGTTAAAAATTCAGTTTTCTTGCTTTTTTTAACACTTTGAATTAAATTCCCTGGTACATTTCCAAATAACTCAAGGATGTGCTTGGAGACCCTAAACTCTCTGCAGAAGCACAGCCGCTTCTAAAAGCCAAAGTATACAATAAACAGTTGGCATGTAAGCTTTCCTATATCATATAACGGCTCATTCTCTCCAATTGAAAATGCTGTGAATATTCAACTTCTAATGTAAACTGACTCACAGCTGTAACCACAATTAATATCAAGTCACTCAGATTGCTTGGCTGAAATATTAAATATGTGATAAGAACGAGAACATGTTTTTCTACAAGTTAAATTACAAATCTTAACATTCGGTATGTCCTTACTACTTATTGACTTCACTGAGTCGATTGCCAAGCATACCAACGACAAATAAAAATATATGATTTCTATGGACTGACTTTTGCTAATGGATTATGTGTATAGATTATTTAATAACAAGAGATTTGACTACAAACTGCAGAGGATAATATTGATTCTGGATCAGGTGGCATTTTGATTTACAAAATGGCAAGAAGTGGTGTGTTTTTGGTCTCAGAAGTGCATTTATTAAATGAAAACTCAAGTGCACTTAGAAATCCAATTTTTAATATGCGTTTTCGGGGGGTCATATATTTACCTGCAACTTATTTTACCAAGGTCAACAAATGGTTTCCCTTTTATTCGGAACTACAGGTATTTTGTAACAGGATTTGATCATAAGCTGGGAATAATGGAACAATAAGGAGCTGATCAGTGCTCCTGTATAAACAGCAAAAGAGAAAGTTATTAAAATATCAATAGGAGATACAATTAGGTTGCGATCACATAATTCATAGAAAAATGATACCCTTCAATTATGATGGTGATCAGTTCTAACGCAAAGTCAGAATTTCACCAGCATTTCACAATGCATTTTTGCAACTTGTTAACAGGGTTAAAACTCCCAAATGATTGCCTTTTTTATTGAACACCAGAAGGAGAACTTTCTGTCAGGAGATCCTTATGCTACCCAGTAAACATGGCAACCGTCTGGGGAATATTATTCAGTGACATCCTTCAGTGACATTCTTATTGAATCACTTATTCATAATTTAAAATGGGTAGAGGGAAGAATGTCTTTCCCTTTTGCTATTAGTATATATATATATGGATATATAAAATATATTGCCTGTTAAGCAAAGAATAACATATAAAATCCTTCTACTAACATTCAAAGCCCTTCACTCCTCTGCTCCTCACTATATTTTGTCTCGTGTCTCACTATACATTCCTGGTCGTCTTCTCCTCTCTTCTCAGAATCACCTTCTCTTCACACCATCCACGTCCACTGCCACCTCTCATCTTAAACCCTTCTATCTTGCTGCTCGTTACCTCTGGAACTCCATCCCTGAATTCCTCCATAAGGAATCCTCTCTCAATGTCTTCAAGAAAAAACTAAGAGTCTACAGTACCTTTTGAAGCACTAGAACATTAGCCTAGTCCTGTCCCTACTGACTATGCCTTACCTTGTGCACTTTTTCATCTCCAATTTGTACATGTATGTTAGCCTCCCATCCACTTAGACTGTAAGCTCTATGGGGCAGGGACCTCCTTCCCACTATGTTTCTTACCACATAACACTTAAGCTCTTTGTCCTATGATTCTGTATATATTTATTATGTGATTTGTCTACCCCATGTATACTTTTATATATATATATATTGTACTTTTATGCACTGTACAGTGCTGCAGCTCCTTAACAGCACTTTACAAATAAAGTTATACATACATACATACATATACAATTTATAGGATTTGTCTGTCCATGAGAACAGTCAGTTTCACCAGAAAAGACAAAAGGTTAAGTTAAGTGACAAAGCTTCTCATGAGAATAAAAAGGAAATGGGAAGAAAAGTGTCCATCCATGCCAGGACAAGTACAGCCATACTAGTCACCTACATGCAGCAGTTAAAACTGGAGGAGCTCAGAGGAAAAAGGAAGGGTGTGAGTGGTTAGTTACATCCGAATTGTATTCAAATAGAGAAACAATGAAAAAAAAAATCTTTAGCTGAAAGGTGGATTTAAAAGATGATAAACACTTCTAATTCAAATTGTATTAGATTAGGAATATAAATGAACAAAACACATGGCATGTTCTTTCTAAGAACATCAAATGCATATGCTACAGGGACGCTGTTCAAGTGCAAAACAAAAATTGATTGGTAGAAAAAATTATGTTCACGCCCATCTGCCACATCCTCCATCTTACAGGACACACAGAAATAGATTTTCTTGGCAAAGAAAATCATTTTGAAAGACTTATTCATTTTTATCTATCAGGTTAAAAAGAGTGAGCTTTCCAGTGCAAATTTATAGTCAATCGCACATATGCTTAAAAAAAAATATTTCCTTTTTCTCTGTAATAATAAAATAGTATCTTGTACTTGATCCAAACTAAGATATAATTAATCCTTATTGGAAGCAAAACCAGCCCTTTGGGTTTATAAAGAAACAAATTACTGAAAGACCCATTATCTGCAAAACCCCAGGTCCCAAGCATTCTGGATAATAGGTGTATATATCTGTATATATACAGTATTTCTCTATAATAATAAAAAAGTACCTTGTACTTTGATACCAGCTAAAATATAATTATTTCTTATTGGAGGCAAAACAGACCTATTGAGTGTAATTAATGTTTAATGCTTTTTTTTAAATGGACTTAAGGTAAGACCCCTTATCTGGCAACCCCCAGGTCCTGATCATTCTGGATAAAAGGACCCATGCCTATACTACTATTTTTAAAATAGTCTACAAAGTAATACAAAAATGGGCAAAATAGTTATAGCTATTAGTGTGTGAATTTTATGCTGAGTAAATCAATCTCCAGTCAGTATAACATGACGGGAACTCCCAAACTCCGGCGCCCTCCTTTTTTAAAGTTGTTTCCCAAGACATTTCAGGCTGACTTTGATTTTTTTTTGTTTTGTTTTCCTTTATTTCCTGTAAAAGGTACAGGAGCCAGGTCACAAGAGAACTTTATTGCTAACACCAGTTGTTGTGGCTTAATACCATTGTTTCCTCTGCCTTTTCTCACCCTTTTGTAAAAATCCATTTCCCTTTTTCTCATGAATGAGAACTTATGATGGGAATATGTTTTTCTTTTCTTGAATATGTTTCAGCCATATGCCTAAGTGTTCTTAGAATGAACCCTCGATCAAAACTGTGCAAATGTCATTTTCTAATTCTAGAAAACAATGAGAAAATACAAGGCTGTTTCAAATGCATTTTTTTTAAATAGAATGGCTATTTTGGAATTGCATGATTTCACATTAATATTACATTGCATATTATACATATATATCAATACATATATAATGAAATAGAAGCTGTGAACAGGAAATAGATTACATGTTTTGTATATATTAAGAAGTGCTTGTAATAATAATAAGGAAGAAACAGCACAGGTATGGGGCATCTTATCCAGAATGCTCGGGACCTTGAGTTTTCTAGATAACGGATCTTTCCGCAAATAAAAATAAACAAATTAATTAAATAAACCCAATAGACTGGTTTTGCTTCTAAGGATAAATTATATCTTAGACTGAATCAAGTACAAGGTAAGGAAATCATTAAATTTTGGATTATTTGAATAAAATAAAAATGAGTCTGTGGGAGATGGCCTTTCCATTATTGGGAGCTTTCTGGATAATGGGTTTCAATGGATATACAAATAAGCATACATAAAAGATTAGTAATATACACAATGATAACCTGAGGTCAAGTTTTTACAAAATAATTTTCCCAGTGGGTACTCCTGCAGAGCACTGAACAGCTGTGTTTTTGCTAGTTTTCATGGATCCTGTGCACCGTTTTGGATACATGAAATGTTTTGGTGAAATATAGGCGTAGGGGAACAGTAATACCCATACATCTACCCACAGATACCTCAAAGTCAGGAAAACATGGAGCAAAAGTAGGAAAGTACTCCAGTCTTTTTTTTTTATAACAGATTGGCCAGACCAAGGGTGACTATTGTACTTGCCCATCAACAGGGAGTGAATTTTCGATGGCTTTCTGCTCAGTATCTTCTTATATTCCTTAATATATTGATATGTGTGAAAAGGATTTATTTTTTGGTCTGGGTTCAAATTTCCCTATATTCCAGAAAATACATATTTCGTTTTAGCACAGTCGTTCAGTCAATGTAACCATTCAAACAAATCATTCCTCACATACAGCAGGAGAATAATCAAAAAATAATTTAAAGGGTTGGTTCACCTTTCAGGTAACTTTTAGTATTTTATAGAATGGCCAATGCTAAGCAACTTTTCATTTGGTCTTCATTATTTATTTTTTTATAGTTTCTTATTTACTTGACTTATTTGTCTGATTCTTTCCAGCTTTCAAAAGGGGGTCACTGACCCCATCTAAAAACAAATGCACTGTAAGGCTACACATTTATTGCTATTGCTACCTTTTATTACTCATTTTCGAATATGACTCTCACTAAAAGTTACTTTAAAGGTGAACGACCCCTTAAAGTTTTAGGCACTTCAGGATTTTATTGGTAAAGAACCAGTACACAAGCCATTATATTAACAGTATTGATCTTTATATCCTGGTAAGCCCATGCCACCACGCACTTTACCTAAGTTGACCTAAGAATCACCCAGAATGCAATAGTTGTTGGCTTTAGGCAACAATCAGTATGTCATTAGCAAACGAGATGTAATAGGAAGTCAAAGAGAATATTCATATTGTCCCTCAGATTGACAGCGCTGAGCACTTAATGAGAACAAAGCAACAGATGGTGTAAATATATTTAGAATTTTGTATTGATATGTGTCACTGATGAACACAGAATGTGAAAATACAGATAAACACCTTTCTTGTTTACCTTTCAATCAAAAGGTATATGTTAAAAAAGAAATATTCAAATTAATTTGCAGCAGAAAGTTTAAAAAATGCACTAAACTCAAATGTGTGCTTATATATATTAATAAACTCAAATCTTAAAAACTTTATTGATTGAAAAAAATCTTGAACACAGTAAAATCGCATTCTACTAATTATTTCAAGTCTACCAACTTTCAGAAAAATCTGAAAAACTCATTCGATTAGAAAAACTTGAATTGAAAAAAAGTTGCTGAAATTTTGCCCAGGACAACTTCCACTGACTTCTTTTACATTAAAGCTTTTTGTGTTTTTTGAGTTTCTGAACCGCTAATTTGAGTTGACGTTTTAGCACAAAAATACTTAATTTAACATGTAGAAATATGTACTGCTATTGTTTCTTATTATACAATAACTTGTGGTTTCGTTATTACATAATAATATGGGGTAGCTTATGTATCAATGGTTTAACAATGATGTTTTTTTACAAGCACAAAAAAGGTGTCCCATATTGAGGGTACATGCTTAGACATTATTACATTTAATACCTACTGAATTACCTATACTAGATACACCTACTGGTAAAAAAAAAACAATTTTAACTTTACTAGTCTTAGGGGAACATTTACTATGGGTCGAATATCGAGGGTTAATTAACCCTCGATATTCAACCATCGAAGTAAAATCCTTCCACTTCGAATATCAAAGTCGAAGGATTTTCCGCATTTCGTTCGATCGAACGATCGAAGGAAAAATCGATTCGAAGGATTTTAATCCATCGATCGAACAATTTTCCTTTGATCAGAAATTACTTAGAAAGCCTATGGGGAAGGTCCCCATAGACTAACATTGGTGTTTGGTAGGTTTTAGCTGGCGAAGTAGCTAGTTTTTTTTAAAGAGACAGTACTTCGACTATCGAATGGTCAAACGATTTTTAGTTCGAATAGTTCGATTCGAAGTCAAAGTCGTAGTCGACGGTCGAAGTAGCCAATTCGATGGTAGAAGTAGCCATAAAATACTTCGAAATTCGAAGTATTTTTCATTCTAATCCTTCACTCGAGCTAAGTAAATGTGCCTCTTAAATCTGGAAATAATAATTCAGTCCCTAAAAAAAAAGATATCTAAAAGGCACTACATTTGCCCAGGAACATACCCCTGGTCCGGACCCTTGTTCTCCAACCGGCACTCTCCGGCGCACTCCTCCGTGCACGCTACCTCCCCGCGTGCACTGTTACATTGGATTGGCACATTCTTGCACATGTGGGTGAGAGGGAGGCGGAGTGGCTGGCCGGCTTGCCTTGGCCTGCCTGCTATATTTGAAATACTTTACTGTCGCAACAGTTATTGTCCATGTTTTCAAAGTTGCTCATGGCAGCTTCTAATGTTGGATCATGTTAGGCCATCTTTTGAGTGCCTAACAAGATCCACTGTGCTCTGGGTTGCTGCTGAGAATCTGAGCTTGGGAGTTTTTGGAAATCATCAAAAAAGTAGCAGAAAGAGAGGTTGCACCTATCACTGAAGTTATGCTATGATGCAGAATTCATTGGTTTTGACGTTGTCATATAATGTGAGCCTTAAGTTAATTACTAATCAGCCATGTATTTTGGATTATATATTTCTAAGTCCCTAAGATCAGACAACTGAGCATTCAATTGCGTTTGCTGTGAATCTGTAGAAAAGTAGTTGAGAAACAACTGAGATACCAATTTTCAGTGCTAACGGGCTATAATAAAATGTAACATTTCTAGCCTAACTCTTTTGCTTTATTCTAATTAAAGCATTGTCAGCATATAACAGCCATACCTTTTTCCTCTGTAATGAATGGTATGTTGCGTGCTCCAGATGCATCAATATAGTTCTCTCCTTCTGCACATTCTCAAGTTTCTTGTATAAGCCCGAAGCAATGAACAGGTTAGAGAATATCTGGAGAACTCACATTTTGTTTACATTAATCTAACCCTCATCGCTGATTTTCAATCTTGGCAAATTTGAGTTAGCTTCCCAGGAGAAAAACTTTTTGTTTGCTTTATGTGGGTGGAAAATGCAAATGTGAGGATGGACAAAAAGTGTCTTGTGAGCTGCCAAGAACCAATGGCTGATATCTTTACATACACTTAACATATGTGTGAGCTATTGAACTGAGTAATAAGTAGCACTGACAATTGTTGACAATTTAATGCTTTTCGATTGCATAATTGAGTTGTACAATAATAATTTTTCTATATATATATTTTTATTGAGTTTTTTTTTCCATAAAACTTCCAGCTTGCCCCAAATATTGTTTACATACAGTGGAGCACATAATTACGCAGGGTATTCTCAGTTCTAGGAAAATGAAACAATAATCTCCAACTCGGTAAGTAGGTGAAGTTTTATTTTAGCAAGCTCATTTACTCATTTCATTTACTCATTTACACACTCAGAATCATATGCACATAGCTACAGTTTACAGTTAATCTATTCATCAGTTATCCATCAGGGTTCCCTTTTTCTCTGTAATAATACAACTGTATCTTGTACTTGGTCCCAAGATGGATTTAATCCTTATTGGAGGAAAAACAATCCTATTTGTTTTATGTAATGTTTAAATGATTTTTTAGTAGACTTAAGGTATTGAAATCCAAAAGGATCCTCGATCCTCTGTATTTACCAAGCTGTCTTTTCACACTAGCATGAAAATAAGAATTTTTCGGAATAGATAATGTCTCTGTTAACATGCATAGCACTCATTTTATTGCAAAGCCGCCATGTTTCCAGGCTATGTGTCAAAAAACTTCGATTTTTTTTTAATAAATTTCGGTTGGTATTTCTTTATTCGAATCTCAAAGTTTTTTTTATTCCAAATTCGACCCTTGATAAATCTGCCCTTAGGAAATAATGTGTAGTGGCTAGCAGAACATGTTATGGTATTGACAGGGTAATATATTATTTAGGCATGGCGGAAAAGTTGTCCTTTGCCTTTTCGTCTCTAGCGTTAAAGGGGCCATGTCATCCAAATTTCTATAATAAATGGACTTTTCAAAATAAATATGAAGCCCTAATTATTATTTTTTATGACAATATCCATACTTGTTATAAACGTGTTTAAAAGACTCAGCTGTCACTAATATATTTCCTGCCCCTCCTCTTAGGCTTAGGCATAGACGCAGGACAAACAATTACTTTCACTTTCCATTTAGCACTTCCTAGATTTCACTGAACTCCCCACATTCTCCCCCTTCCTTCCCACCATCTAATTATGTAACCAGAACATGGACATGGGCATCATGTGCCCCATTCTAGCACATAAACAAGATTTTGGCATGATGCAAAGTTTGCCTCAATAACATTGTGCACAAAATGGTGCCTGCCTGACTGCTGTAATTGTGAATTCCAAGACAAAAAAAAGAAGATTTAAATAATTTTATAGTGTAGGTGAAGTTTATTTTGCTTAACTAACATCATAAAATAGGATTTGAATTTATTTCTTAAGGTGACAGGTCCCCTTTAATTTATGTTAATAGCCTATTTATCAACAATAAATTGACTTTCTCTAAAACCAGGAATGTCATGAAATTTCTTAAAAGGTCTGAATTGAAAAGGCACAACAGGAAAATTTGCATAAAAGTTGCAAAAACTGCAACTTTTTTAACTTGTCGCACTACGACTTTTTCTAATTGTCCCACAAAAACCAGCTCCAAAAACACCCAAAAACTCTAAAACCATGAATCAAAGAAAGATCTTCCAGTTGTAAAAGGGACATCTGCCATTGCCTTCTACATGTTTTTGACAGGTTTTAGCTGGAGTATTTTCGTATTCACAATTGTTGCAGTTTTGTTGCATAATAAATCCCAAAAAAAGTCAAGCTTTTTCACCCCTCTGAATTTTTTTGATTTTTGACGTCAAAAAGCCCAACCCAAAAAAGTTGAGGTTTAATAAATCGGCCCCTTAAAGTTCATCAGATTTTTTTTTTACATTTGAGGAATGTGTCATATTTTATTAACACAACTATGATTAGATGATAAGGGCATGTGTAACATTTTGTTAACACCACTATGACTTCTTGTGTCATGACTTCTTTAATAGCACCCCTTTTAGCGCCTTGTTTTAAGATAAACGTCTGCATGTTTTTCTGTCTGGATGGATCTCATGATGATTTTACAGTCTGTGTATAGCAATGGACCGGATCTATACAATAATGCTCTTTCTCTGCATTTGGAGGGTGAGCAAGGCCATGTTTTGTTTTAATTGTAGGAGGGATGCCATTTGAGACATGAGAAAATAAATGAGATCTTATGATGTGTCCATAAGAGGGTAACATGCACAGACATTCAAAAGCAGGGTGGACTAAGAAACTAAGCATATACTTAGCAATGGGAGATTGTAAAGTACCGTAATGTACTGTTGGCACTTTATAAACACTTGTTATTAATAGTAATAAAAAAAATAAATGGGTTGACAAGCAGTGTGGCAGATAGCAAAAGAGGTGCAAGAGTGGACATCTGAATAGCACTAGGTACACTTTTAAGGAAGAAGTCAAGTTTTTGCATAAAATATGACTTGTACTGTATATAGGACTATCTATACCCAAATGCTACTGTACAAAATCAAAATATACTTGAAGAGGCCCATTTGCTAAGGTTCGAAGTGAATTTGAAGTGAATTTTCGAATTCAAAAACTTTGATTTTCGAATTTATTTTTGGGTACTTCAACCATCGAATAGCCAAAATTCGATTCGAATTGAAAAAACTTTGAATATTTGATCATTCGAAAATCGAAGTACTGTCTCTTTAAAAACTTCAACTTCGAGACTTCGCCACCTTAAACCTGCCGAATTGCTGTGTTAGTCTATGGGGACCTCCTAGAACAGTTTTTTTTTTGAAAATCGTTTGATCGATCAATTTCTACGTTCGATTTGAATTCGATTGAAAACTGCTAAATTTATTTTTTTTTAAAAACTTATACTATTGAATTTCTACAATTCGAAATTTCAAAGTTTTACCACTTTGAAATTTGACCCTTAGTAAATGTGCCCCGTAGTGTCTTAAGGATTGCAGCCACCATATTTAAGAAGGATGATCAAGCCTATGCTTCAGGGTGTTCATGAATGCGCATCCAATGACATGTAGGGCCACCTTTGTGAAATGTATCATTGCTGAAGTCAAATACAGAGTGACAGTGCAATCCCTTGTGTGTGATGGAGCAGGGCAATCAAACTGCTGATCTGAGCCTGTTTTGCAAGGCAGTGGACTGAAAAAAAAATGCTGCAGGTTGGGACATTTAAAATGATTGTATTGGGCATCATGCTGAGCTTGTATTTCACCTTTCCTTGTACTTCCGAGGATGCTTTAATATGAAAAAAATTTGAATTAAATTAAATTAGAATTTTTTTTGTTTCCCTTAGAAATAAATGGCATCAGTGTATGCAACTTAGCAGTACCGGACAGTTTCTGCTACAACCATGTACACTGTATGCAGATTTATTTTCATTTTCTATTATTATTTTTTTTTAAATTTCTAATTTTAAAGGGATACTGTCATGGGAAAACATGTTTTTTTCAAAACGCATCAGTTAATAGTGCTGCTCCAGCAGAATTCTGCACTGAAATTCTCAAAAGTGCAAACAGATTTTTTAATATTGCATGTTTAAATCTGACATGGGGCTAGATATATTGTCAGTTTCCCAGCTGCCCCATTCATGTGACTTGTCTGTGCCTGCATTTCTTCTATTTAATGTAACTGAATCAGTCTCAGTGGGACTTGGATTTTACTATTGAGTGTTGTTCTTAGATCTACCAGGGAGCTGTTATCTTGTGTTAGGGATCTGCTATCTGGTTACCTTCCCATTGTTCTGTTGTTAGGCTGCTGCGGATGAAAGGGAGGGGGTGATACTCCAACTTGCAGTACAGCAGTAAAGAGTGACTAAAGTTTATCAGAGCACAAGTCACATGACTGGGGGTAGCTGGGAAAGTGACAATATGTCTAGTCCCATGTCAGATTTCAAAATTGAATATAAAAAAATCTGTTTGCTCTTTTGAAAAATGGATTTCAGTGCAGAATTCTATTAACTGATGTATTTTGAAAAAAACATGTTTTTCCATGACAGTATCCCTTTAAATAGACTCAGTAGTTGCTAGTGGCGACAGCACTATTGCAGTTTGTACATACAGAGGGAGTAGTGGCTATCCCAAATATTTTCTTGGGATAACTCAGATAGTTAGCTTTTCTAAGATGGACTCCTGAGGATAATATGATTAAATGGCTCAAAATACTCTAGACTCACTTGGGATAGGTCTTCTAAAAGAGTTCATTATATTATTTTCAGCCATCTGAATCAAATCAACCCCTTAGGAATCCAGCTGAGGGAGGTTAACTATCTGGCAGCTAGCACTAAATCATTTTAGATAGCCAGCACTCCATCTGTATGTTAGCCCAAAACTTGAAAAAAAGCAAATGAGTATCCAAGCATATTCTGACGTGTTCATATTTTGTCGGTCAATATTATATTGATTTTTCTAAAATAGATTAAGTATACAGGTCATATGTACTTACATGGAAATGAGGGAAATGCAAAGACCATCACAGAAAATATCTGTCCAGAAACAGCCTGATGTGTTTACTTAATAGAACATTTATCTGCCCTAAGTAGAACATTGTCATGCGGTAACATAATGTACATGTACAGAACACCAACGCTAAATAGAAGCAGACAGTGTTAAGGCATATTGTGACAAGATTTTTGTAATTGGAAATGAATCAGCTGATACTAGCAAAGATAAACCTTTTATAATTGATCAAATTTTTTGATCAGCCGCCTGAACAATGCATCGACAGAGGTCTAGGTAACAATTTTTGCATCTTTCTTTTTATCCGGGGTACATTTAATCCCTGGAATGGTATTTTAGGTATTCCATGAGGGAATTAATTTACCCTTTTTGCCTGGAATACAGGTATAGGATTCATTATCCGTAAACCTATTATCCAGAAAGCTCTGAATTACAGAAATGACATCTGCCATAGATTCCCTTTTTAATGAAATAGTTCACATTTTTAAATATTGTTTACTTTTTCTCCGTGCAGGTATGGGGCCTGCGATTCCAGAATTTCTGGAACCGGGGATTTTATGGATAATGGCCCTATCTGTAATTTGGATCTTCATACCATAAAGATGAACTAGAGCTTAAGTAAAGAAGTAGGCTAGAAATGTTGTACATTATGTTTTAGGCTTCTATACGAGCCCAAGGCAACCACAGCCCTTTAGCAGTAAAGATCTGTGTCTCCAAAGATGCCCCAGTAGCTCCCCATCTTCTTTTCTGCTGATTCACTGCACATGCTCTGTGCTGCTGTCCCTTACTGAGCTAAGGGACTGACTCACAATATACAGTACTCATAGAATATAAATGTCACAATAAAAGGCTGATTAGTAATTAATACAGATCATTACTACATGTCAGCACAGAAACCAGTGCAACTAGCATCAGAATTTAATAATCAGCCCTGTAGCTTCAGCTTATATTACAGGCCAACCTAATTTTCTGCTTGATAATATATGACGACCCCTAAGCTTAGCTTCCCAACAGCTTCTCAGAGCCCACTGAGCATGTGAGTGTCGCAGAGACTTTCCAAGATGGTGACCCCCTGTGACAAGTTTGAAGTCCTGGATCATTGCTGCTATCGAGGAACTGAAACTTTAGGCTGGTGCAATAAGTTCAGTATATAAAATTTTTAGCCATATTCATTTTTAGGATTTAGTTCTCCTTTAAGTCTACTAAACAATCATGTAAAGATTAAATAAACCCACTCGGCTTGGTTTTCTTACTATAAGGATGATTTATATCTTCAAGATCAAGTACAAGCTACTGTTTTATTATTACAGCGAAAAAGGAAATCATTTTTTAACAATTTGGATTATTTGGATGAAATGGAGTCTATGGAGAAGGCCTTCCGTAAATTCGGAGCTTTGTGGTTAACAGGTTTCTAGATAAGGGAATCCCATACTTGTAATAATAAAAACAGTACCTTGTACTTGATCCCAGCTAAGATATACAGCAATTATTCCTTAATCCTGTTGGGTTTAACCAATCTTCATATGATATTTTAGTTGACTTAAGGTATGGAGATCCAAATTATGGAAAGATGCCTTATCCATAAAACCCCAGGTCCTGAACATTCTGTATATACTATAAGGCGCCAGGCAAAAGTAAAGTGGGCTACAAGGTACTATAGGGTGTAAACAAAAACGTTGGGGATGCTTTATAGGTCTATAAGGAGACTAGTGGTGTTGGACCACAACACCATCATACTGTCTGTGTTTAGATATTAACCCCCATATGTAATAAAATGCACTAAAATTGCCCAGGAGCAGAAACCAACAGCAACCAATAAGATGTTTGCTTTTAAACAGGTAACCAGTTAATGCTACCTGCTGATTGGTTGCTATGGGTTCCTGCTCCTATGGGTTCCTGCTCCCGGGCAAACATAATGCCTTTTCCTACCTACCCTTAACTCTTCTACTTATACTGATGTTTTGCAGTTATTGTATTGTATTTTCATATCTACCAATGCAAGCTGGTGTTCCTAAGATCTGGGGTTCAGTAGGATCAGCAGGTTTTTTCAGCCACTATTGTAGTACTTTTCATATAGAAGAAAAACATGTATATAGTTGTTAACATCACAACCGATATGCGAACATGCATTCCCATACATGGCGTGGGGAAGGAAGCCCAGATATTTCACAGTGGTTTGGAAATGAAGGTCAGCTTTTGGACGGACACTTTTATACACAGTTAAATAATGGTGAATTAGTGTGTGTTGAAATCTGCCAGATTTTCTGTGAGATATCTTAACACACTGGCTGATTAAGGTTTGAATGTTGAAAATCGTGAAATGTAATCTTTATGTAATTCCTGTTTGAAAGACATTGTAACGTTATGGCTCACATTTCACTTATTTTAATCAACCGCAGCAATGGCTCTTTTGTTCGTGGTCAAATAAACATTATTTTTGAATCCTCCATAACCTTCTTCTATATTTAGTCACTGTCAAATGTCTGCGACTTGATCTTCGAACTACAAACATTTTAGTTGGTCCTGACAAAATCCGGAACAAGAATACAGTGTGTAATACTGATAACCTGCAAAGCCTTGGCATGTCATGGATATGCACATATAAAATATTCAAACATTATGGCTGATTTGAACTAATTTGGGGTTTTTCTACATATTAAAATGATTTATAGAAAAAAAGATCACTCAGGAATCAAGTGTAACCTTGACATACTAGTAGATCCATTGGGAAAACATTTTCAGCTCCCCCTGCTGTTCATAAGTCTGATTGTTTCCCTGCTCAGCAGTTAGGGACCATCTGACAATTCCTATCCACAGCAGTAAATGAAGGGAGAATTTCACTGCATACAGTCAGGTTTCTTATAAAAACGGTACACATTTTTTAATTAAAGTATATTGGAGATAGGTTTATTTTTCATTAAAGAAAGTAAAAATGAGATTTTATTTTTTTGCCTTTAGGTGCCCTTTAAGTAGCAGAGCTTTTACCATTTATTTGGAACAATGAGAAGAGGCGAGGAAATATATTTCCTGTCCTTCCGCATGGCAGTAGGCACTAATGGGTTAACTCCCTCGCACAGCGGAAGGACAGGAACCAATAAACCTAATTCCCAACCCCCTTACCCCATCTCTTTTTTCCTGTCCTCGCATCAGGAAGGATTCCCCTGTGCCGGTGTGGTTCCTCTCTGCCTCACCGAAGCGACCGGTTCACATATAGCCGGTGGAGCCTGGTAGCTGGGCTTTTAGAACGCGGTAAGACACGGGGTGTGCAGTAAGGCGTTCTGAGTGCAATAAGTCGGATCCCGCGGTAAGACGCTGTGTAGACTCTTGATGATGTCATCTCGAGGCGCCCTTTGCTCTTAAAGCGCCCATTACCTGTTGCTCAGCAGGAGCAGGTTTTGTATGCAGTACATGCAGCAGGAGCCGTTTTGCTGGTGGGGAGAGCCTGAATGTAAGCGGTGTTGCAGGCCTACCTGTTGGGGACCTAGGTGAACTGTACAGCTACTTATGTTTACTCCTCTTTTTTCAGAGCATGAGTTCTAGGAGCCGGAGATCCCGGTCATCCTCTAGGGGGTAAGTGTATCAGAGAGATGGGTGGTGACTCCTTTGTGATGGTAACAAACTCGTTTCTTTGTAGGTCACCTAGGAGGAGGAGTCATCATTCAAGGAAGGCGGTGGAAAAAGAGTGTTCAGTATGTGATAATCCAGCGATGCATAACAAAAAAGTATGCCTGATGTGCTGGGAATCTATGTCTGGCAAAAGAGCAGATGATCAGTGGAGTGCTATGAGAGACTGGTTTAAGGAGTCTATGTCTAAATCACTGGAGGACCTAGTAGGAACTGTGACAGCTAATGTGATACAGAAAGTGGGTCCCAGTGCCCCAGTAATGGGGAAAGAGAGCCGTGATCCTAAGGTGCCTGCGGAGTGTGAAGCACGTCAGCAGGGGGCAGCAAGGTGTAGCCTTTCGGCTACTTCAGAGGAGGAAGAGGAGCTAATTGTATTGGATGAAGATTCCTCGTTTGATTTGGATCTATTAGAACCTCTAGTAAAAGCTGTCCGGAAAGTGTTGGAACTAGAGGACACTGAACAAGAGAAAAAGCAGGACAGAATGTTTAAATCATCAGGAAAGAAAGATCTGGTATTTCCAGTCCACGATGTACTAAAAGATATTATTAAGGAAGAGTGGGCAGTACCAGATAAAAAGTACTCAGAACCTAGACACATGAAGAAGATGTACCCGTATGCGGAGGGGGATGTGAGTCGGTGGACCAACCCCCCCAAAGTGGATGCTGCCATCACAAGGGTGGCTCGTAAGACCACATTACCAGTGGATGAGGGGGTTTCCTTGAAGGATCCTGTAGAAAGGAGACAGGATACAGTACTGAGGAAGGCCTATTCAGTTTCGGGGCTACTCTGCAAGCCAGCGGTAGCAGTCACGTGTGTGGCGAAGGCATCCAAGATCTGGCTGCAAGAGATAGAAACTGAGCTGCAGCTTACTGGAGACAAAGACAAGGTGGGTCAACTAGTGGATGATATAAAGGTGGCTATTGATTTCATCACGGATGCATCTTTGGAGGTGCTGAAATTGGCAGCCAGAAATATGGGGTATGCAGTGGCAGCTAGGAGGATGCTGTGGCTAAAACATTGGCAAGCAGATACCCCTTCCAAGTTCAATCTGTGTGCGCTCCCTTTCGAGGGGGAGTTGCTGTTTGGGCCAAAACTCGACAGTATTATTTCTAAGGCTTCGGCGGGCAAGAGCTCCTTTTTGCCGCAAGAAAGGCGTGTGAGACGTCAGCCAGTCCGTGCAGGCTGGGCGGACAGAATGCCGTTTAAGGATGCCAAGACCTATAGGCCTGGAAGGCAATTTGATAGGCAGCCCTTTTGGAGAAATCGCGGGCAAAATCAGCTCAAAAAAGAGTTCAAGCAGGGTAAGCCTAAATCGTTCTGACGGTGTTCAGGCCCAGCTGCCGCCAGTAGGGGGAAGACTACTTCAATTCCAGGCAGTCTGGGGGAAAACTACGAGGGACAGTTGGGTCCGGGAAGTGGTATCCTTAGGTTACCACTTGGAGTTTTCAAGAAAACCAAACAGAAGCATTTTTGTGGAATCAAAGGTTCCGAAAACGCCGGAAGCTCATCGAGCAATGAATCACATTTTATTAGATCTGCTGGAAAAGAAAGTAATTTTATCAGTGCCGGAAAGCCAGAAGGGACAAGGTATCTATTCTCCGATCTTCCTCAGGAAAAAGGCGTCGGGGGAGTTCCGAGCTATCTTAGATCTCAGAGGATTAAATTCATTCCTGAAGGTAAAGTCATTCAAAATGGAGACGTTGAGTATTATTTCGCAGAACCTACGGATAAACGATTGGCTAGCAAAGATAGATTTGCGAGATGCATATCTTCATGTCCCTATTCTCTTAAGTCACCAGAGATTCCTCAGGTTCTCGGTAAGGGGGAAGCATTTTCAATACCGAGCACTTCCCTTTGGGCTAGCGTCTTCACCGAGAACCTTTTCAAAAGTTCTGGCTCCAATCATAGCCGCCCTACGCCTGCAGGGCATACAGATCTTCACCTATTTGGACGACCTGTTGATAAAGGCTTCAAACGAACAACTTCTGAACCAGCAGGTCCAGGTGACCATTATGGTTCTAGAGGAACATGGATGGTTAATAAATTTCCAAAAGTCACAACTGGTCCCGTCACAACGGATGGAGTTCTTGGGGGTTCTAGTGGATACCAAGCAGTCGCGACTATATCTTCCCCCAGGCAAAGTGGAAGACATTATTCGAAGAGTGCAGAATGTTATCAAATTTCCTTATACCACGGCTCTGAGCTGTCAAGAGATAATAGGGAAACTGGTAGCTACGAAGGATGCCGTCAGGTGGGCAATGATTCATCTTCGACAGTTCCAGTTCGGGTTTCTTCAACAGTGGAAAAGAGTTGCTCAGTCTCAAATCATTATTCTGTCACGACAAACAGTGAAGAGCCTGGATTGGTGGCTAAATCCGTTCAATCTTTCTCAGGGCAAGCCAATAGATTGCTCATCGTGGCAGATGGTCACGACGGATGCCAGCAGCCTTGGATGGGGGGCTCATACGGCATGTATATCAGCACAAGGCGTATGGCCACCGGAGGCAGTAACGTGGTCCTCGAACTTCAGGGAACTGAAAGCGGTGTTGCAAGCGCTAGTGAGCTTTCAAAGTCAGCTCAAAGGGACAGCAGTCCTCATTCAGTCAGACAATATAACGACGGTGAAATATATAAAGAAACAAGGAGGGACTCACAGCAGGAAATTGTTGAGTCTGACTTTGGAGATTTTCGAATGGGCAGAGAACAATCTCCTCGACTTGTCAGCAACTTATATCCCTGGTCGGCAGAATATTCTGGCAGATCTGTTGAGTCGGAGGACACTCCACCCAGGGGAGTGGGAGTTGTCGCAGGGGAGTTTCCAGACATTGGTGAATCGTTGGGGCCTCCCGCAGATAGACCTCATGGCTACATCCAGGAACAGGAAGGTGAGACTGTTCTGCTCCTGGTACCCGGAGAGGCAAGCATTGTGTCAGGATGCTTTCAGTCTGAAGTGGATGTTCAAACTGGCGTACATTTTTCCGCCGATCCCGATCATATCAAGGGTATTGAACAAAATTCAGAAAGACAAAGCTACAGTTATAGCAGTAGTGCCTTGGTGGCCGAGAAGGCCTTGGTTTGCCCGGTTGTGGGAAATGGCATTGGACAATCCAGTCAAACTACCCTATCACCAGGGTTCGCTATGCCAAGGCAAAATATTCCACCCAAACCCACGGAAATGGGCTTTGACGGGGTGGCTTTTGAGCGGAAAGAGCTGACAGAGCTTGGGCTCGTAGAAATGGCTATTGACACACTGTTGGCAGCTAGAAAGCCATCAACAGAGAATACCTACCACAGGATTTGGGAAAGATTCAGGGAATGGTGTACATTGTCAGGAGATTCATTTACATCACCAACCGAGTCGGCAGTAGTAAATTTTCTGCAGTCAGGCTTAGAGAAGAATCTCAGCTTGGCTACCCTGAAAGTGCAAGTGTCAGCCTTGTCAGCATTGACGAAAGTCAAATGGGCGGAGTATCCATTAGTGACCCGCTTTATTCAAGGAGTCAAACATCTGAAACCGCAAGTGAGACCAATTTTGCCATCATGGGATTTGAATTTGGTTCTTCAGTCTCTCATGACGGAACCATTTGAGCCTCTGGAGTCAATTAGCTTGGACCTCCTGTCAATGAAGACTGCTTTCTTGATAGCGGTAACGTCAGCACGGAGAGTGGGGGAGATACAAGCATTGCTAAGGAAAGAACCATATCTGAAAATGTTACATGATAAAGTAACGTTAAGGCTACCAGAGAAATTCCTCCCGAAAGTGGTTTCCTCCTTTCATGCTAGTAAGGAGATTGTGCTGCTGGCTTTCTTCCCTAACCCCGCGACGGAAGATGAAGTAAACTGGCATAAGCTGGATTTGGTGAGGTGTTTGTCAATATATTTGCGAAGAACCGAGGCATTCAAGAGGTGTGATAGTCTCTTTTTGCTATTTAAAGGATCTTCTATGGGCCATCAAGCTTCTAAGCGTGTGATTGCAAGCTGGATAAAAGCTTGTATCAAAAAGGCGTATTTACTCAAAGCTATGCAGGCTCCCCATGTTAAGGCTCACTCCACTAGAGCGGTGGCTGCGTCCTGGGCGTTCGAGGCTCAAGCTACGCCGGAAGAAATTTGCAGTGCAGCTGCATGGTCCTCTATATCTACTTTTGTTCGCTGTTATAAGCTTGATGTTTGTTCCGTAAACAAAGCTGGTTTCGGGCTTAAAGTCCTCTCTTCTGTTCAATTTAATAAATGATTTTCCCGCCCAAAGTCTGTACTGCTTAGTTAATTCCCATTAGTGCCTACTGCCATGCGGAAGGACAGGAAAATGGAAAATTCTATCATACTTACCGTAATTTTCCTTTCCTGGACTGAAGCATGGCAGTAGGCACGACCCACCCCTTCAGTACCTGAGCTCGGACAGGGAAAGAGATGGGGTAAGGGGGTTGGGAATTAGGTTTATTGGTTCCTGTCCTTCCGCTGTGCGAGGGAGTTAACCCATTAGTGCCTACTGCCATGCTTCAGTCCAGGAAAGGAAAATTACGGTAAGTATGATAGAATTTTCCATTTTTGACTGCTGAAGTTTATCCTCAGAGCAATGCTACTGTCAAAATACCCCACTGCCATGACCCTCAAGGTGTCAGGGGTGACAGTTACCATAGTAATCCATGGAAAGCATTTCAGACTCTGCATAGAAGTTCAGTCATAGGTGATTTATTCAATAAAAGTGCACCTTGAGGATTACTACAAGAAGTTAGCTCTGCTCAGCTGACATTATTAATAGAAAGCATAATTGCTTTATTTGTGGCTAGTTTTCAAAACGCTAAAACATTTACAGTAGAGTTGATATAGATAAATCCACCTTGTAGGTAAAATAATGTGCAGGTATGTGAGATAAATGTTTTCCATACAGATTAATAAAATAGATGCATCAATTTCAAATTTCATTGCCTTACAAGGCAAATCATTAATATACGTTACTGAGAAATGTGATTGTTTTCTGAGAAATATATTCTGAGAAATGTGAGAAAGTTGGGGCAACAAAACACTGGAATAGCTGTGCAATGTTAAACGGACATCACAGTGAGGCTGAAGTAAAGATGGGGAGGAGTACACCACTCTGTAAAACATGGCTTGTGGGGGGCAAATATTGCAAAATTCTAAGAATAGCGTTCCTCAACATTAAGGGGGTTAGAGTTTTTTATACCTCCAATGAACTCGAATGAAATCGCAACTCGAATGGTATCTTATTTAAGAAAAAGCTCGAACGGAATAAACCCGATTCTATGAGTTCTAGTTGTGAAACTCGAGATAATCCAGTTTTCCGCAATTTGAAAAGCTCGAATTATTCGAATTTTTGGGCAAAAGCCTCTGAACATCATGCAGGCCATTAACATCTTCAAATGCTTCAAGGGACCTCTGCCATTGATTCAAACATGATGTATTGTGTATTGATGGTGTATTTTCGGGTTAGCGCAATTTCCAGGGTCGGGTATAAAAAATCTTGAAAAAAAAAATGTATCCCGATAATTTGAGTTTTCACCAAAAACCAAATCGAAGGTTTGAATGTTCATGGAAAATACAACTCGAACCTTAAAGGAGAAGGAAAGTCATCTTGCACTTGGGGGTGCCAAATGTTATGCACCCCAAGTGATTGTATTTACTTACCTGAAACCCCGGGCCTGTGCTCCTATCAGCAGAAAACTGCACCGGCCCAGGGTTATAGGAGTGAGCACCATGGATCGATCCTCTTCTGACTTCCTCTTTCTTCGTGCGGCTGCACATGCACAGTAGATCGAAAAGCCAAACTTTAACTAAAAAGTCAGCTATTTCGTTCTGCTGCGCATGTGCCTGCCCTGGAAATATAAAGAAAGAAGAAGCTGGAAGAGAATCGCTCTGTGGTGCTCGCTGGAATAACCCCAGGCCGGTGCAGTTTTCTGCTGATAGGAGCACAGGTCCGGTGTTTCAGGTAAGTAAATACAATCACTTGGGGGTGTCTAACATTTGGCACCCATAAGTGCAAGACGACTTTCCTTCTCCTTTAATAAATAACCCCCTAAAAGTGTCAGAGTCCAGAGAAATCTCTGTATACAAGGGACAAGGCCAAAAGCCAATATTGGATGGCTGCGATCTTTGGGCCCTCAGACGGCACTGCATCAAAAACAGACAATTCTGTAGTGGAAATCAGCGCATAGGATAAGGAATACTTACCCAAAACTATTGTCTATGAACACAGTTCATCTCTGCAAATACATAATAAAACTCCTACATCAGATCTGTGCATTCTGGATAACAGGTTCCATACCTATATTAACTTGATTCAGAAGCACTGCCATCTTCTCTGGGCTTAAGCTCATTAAAGATCGACTGAGGCAGCATATGTTGCCATCTAGATATCATTTTTTCAGGGAAGTCTTTGCTTATTTCAGGAAGACAATGGCAAACCACATTCTGCACGTAGAAGTATGTTTTTTTTAAGTAAGAGGGTCCAGGTGCTAAGCTGCTCTGTCTGCAACCCAGACCTGTCACCCATTGAATACATTTGGTTTATTGTGAAAGGAAAAATACAACAAAGGAGACCCCCCGAATTGTTGAGCAGCTAAAAATCCTACATCAGGCAAGAATGGGACATTTGACTTTCAAAACTACAGCAATTGGTCTCCTCAGTTCCCAAATGGTTAAGGTGGCCATAGACGCACTGATAATATCGTATGAAACAAAATTTCATACGAAATTCAATGCATTTATGGTGGGAGACGAGACAAGCCGACTGATATCGCCAGAAGACTTGGATCTTGGTTGGCTCATTGTAAAAATTTGATGGGGCGCCTTTGAAGGCACATGAACATCGGCCAGTTACCGCTGAATCATCAGATACAGGTAGAATTCTATTGTTTCTACCTGTATATCTGACGATTCAGCTCTACACGTGTGTATTGAAATGAACGATCTTCCTTCAAAAAGATCTTTTCCAGGAAAGATCATAATTGTAACGTCTATGGCCACTTTTACAGAGTGTTAAAAGTAGGTATGTACCGAATCCACTATTTTGGATTCGGCCGAATCCTTGCAAAAGATTCGGCCCAATATCGAACCCTAATTTGCATATGAAAATTAGGGTGGGAAGGGGAAAACATTTTTTACTTCCTTGTTTTGGGACAAAAAATCATGCAATTTCCCTCCCTGCCCAAGTTCGGCTGGGAATCTGAATCCGGCTGAATCCCAAACTGAATCCTGGATTCGATGCATCCCTAGTTAAAAGAAGAAGTGATGTGACACAGTGGGAAACATGCCCCTACACAACTTTTTTGAAATTTGCTGTTGGCATCAAATTCGAGAGTATATAAATAAAAGTGATATATTGTATAAATATTTTTCAGAAAACAATACCATTTCTCAGTTTTGATGTGTTGTCTTTGTACTATTTGCAATTAAATTTAGGGGTTAAATCATTTGGAAATCATCCTGTTCTCTTTTGATTTACATTTTACACAGTAACCCAACTATTTTGTTGTTGTGTTGGCTGTATATTTCTAGTGGGATGCTAAATAATAATAATACATGCTTTGCGAACCAAAACAAGTCTGCTTCCATGTCTTAGACATGCTTTGTTCACACATTATTCTTTGGCCAATTCAAGCTTGAAGAGTAACTAAAATGCAGATGAGGTTAAATTGTCCCTTTAATGATTTCCAGGAGCCATTCTCTAACAAATGCAAAAAGTTGTAGTGCAAGTATCAAAACAGACTGGTGATTTTTTTTTTTTTGCAATTAAATGATTACAGAGCTCTGTTTTACTGTAGGAAAATGATCAGGGCACACGGACTCACCCAGTATAAAGGATACATTGCCATCTTGTGGACAGCTAGTTTTATATTCATTCCTTAGTGAAACTTTGAAGTTTGGATTTAAAACCTTTATCCACTATAAGAATCACTTTCAATACCAAAGTAAACAGTCCCCAGGGATCTAGCCTACCTGTGAAACCAAAGAAGAGGGCACAAAGAAAGTCCAGTATTTTTATTAGCACATGCTTTTATAGGACATATTTATCTTGGTGTTCTTTAGAATTTACTTTTTAAGCATCCAATGGAAATTTTATTTCTGATATTTCAACTTTTTGTAGCTCTCCCTCTTTATTGTACTTGCTTAAAAACCAGGCCACAGCAAAAAATGTAATCGTTATTATTAATAAATTTTTCCTAAGGGAATATACCAAACTGTGGTGGTACAAAAAGGGGAAAATTAGTTAAAAAAAAAAATAATTTAATTTTCAGCAGAAACGACATAATTGGTCATCCAACCTTTTCAAGCATCACATAGGGGGTTATTTATTAAAGTCCAAATGCTACAAACTCTATTTTTTTCCCATGATTTATTATACCTCGAGGACGGAAAATGTTGAATCCGAAAATCCGGCATCTCAGACCTACTGAGGCTGTATATAAGTCAATGGGAGAAGTCCCCGAAGATATCATGATCTGCGCTGGGTTTCGTGCAAAAATCAGAATATTTGGTGGTTTTCGGGCAAAAATGTAAAAAAAAAAATTATACGATTCAAATTTTCACTATTTTTTCCAGTTTTTTTCCCAACACTGGAATTTTTCTGGAATATGTATTGATAAATAAGGGGAAATAACTTGTGCGGATTTGGTCGGAATATATTTCAGAAAATGAGAAATTCGGATTTTGATAAATAACCCCCATAAAAATGAATTAATCTTCTTGGTCTCTTTAAATAATTAACATTACATAACACACATCTTGTATATTATATTTCTTTAGTTCTAAAGTCACAATTTGAGAAAAAAAAATTTTGTAACAGGCCAAGGAAATGTTGTCACAATTTTAGATCGTTTTATTTGAAAACAATGTTCACATTACTAACATTAATCTATGTGTAACCATGTTAGAATTGTGTGTACCTTCAGAATGGATGTCCTAATACAAAGCAACAGTAAAAAAGCATCATCTTTGAATGGTTCGGTCCACATTTAGCAGGAACAGTTATAAGCAGCGGAATTGTATTTGCAATGCTGTGAATCAATACGGTGGAGTTGGTTTCATCACTTTTCTGGAAGACGACACTTGTACTACTCAAAATAAAAAAATAAAAATAGTGGATTCTTCATTTGTATTTACATACACGGGTATTCAAACCCACATGGCCATAATCATTTTTTCAGAAAGAAGTTGTGTTTCCGGTTTCAGGTATTTTGGTATAAACTTTAGGCAGGAGGTCTCCAAGGTTTAGATGGATAAAAAATAGCTTACAAAACATTGCAATAATTTAATAGCTCATCGTGGTTTTATAGGTATCAGGAAATGGAATGGATTTATGTCCTGATCCTGTGACAAGGGGTAAGATGCCAGCATTTGGGACAACGTTCCAAGAAAGAGTCAATGTGATATTGCGATTACCCCTGCAAAACAGAAATTGACACATAAAAATCATGTACAAGAACTCCTTTTATACACAAGGAACAAATTACAATGGTTCTTTGTTATATAATTATTTATGGCACAAAGCCAATTAATCTTTATTAAATAAACTTATACTACGTGTAGTCGTAAATGTACTTATTGTAGGTGCCCAGCTACGAAACCTAAAATGTAAATCCCAATCATATTGAGCTGCAAACCCCATCTCATAAAGATGCCATATGCACAGGACATCAGCTAAACAAGGTAGAGGCATGACAAAGAGGAACCTTGTAATGTGATAGTATGAGACTGTTGTACATGAGCAAAGCATGCACTGATACAAACACTAACACACTTCTACCTAGGCCTCACATACTTACCACAGTATCATTCTTACGGTCATGTCTCCAGCATAAGCTTCCACCATGCTATGATATTTCCATTTTACAGCTCATAAGAAGCACACAGTTTACTCTATTCCCCTTGCCATCCAGTAAAATCTACAGACTTCAGTTCTCAGTCTCTTTATTGGAGTGCGGGAAGGTTTAGCTGCATGTCGAACTACACACTGCCCCAAAGGGTAAAACGTAGGGAGGATATAACACTAACCTGAAGTTACAATGATTGCATGAGACACATATTTACAAGCTCAGCACAGGTAAAAACTGAAGTTTTGAGTGTTACAATATATGGAAGGGAGTAAGAAAACCATTTCATCCTCACCAGTTTTACAAGCAGGCATTAATTATGTAAATCTGGCCTGACAGTTTGAGAAAACTTACTTTAAAGAGTACAGGTATGGGACCTTTTATCCAGAACGCTTGGGACTTGGTGTTTTCCAGACAACAGATCTTTCCGTAATTTAGCTCTACATACCTTCAGTCTATTAGAAAGTAATGTAAACATTAAATAAACCCAATAGGCTGGTTTTGCTTCCAATAAGGATTCATCTCCGTTTGGATCAAGTATAAGCTACATTTTTATTATTACAGAGAAAGGGGAAATCAATTTTAAAAATTATCTGGATAAAATGGAGTCTATGGGAGATGGCCTTTCCGTGATTTGGAGTTTTCTGGATAATGGGTTTCCGGAAAACAGATACCATACCTGTATCAGGATTCTCAGTAGGTCTGAAGCAAAGTATACGGAGCAGCATAGTCACTTGATGCTACCACCAGAGATACATACTTTTAGTACGGAGTGCCAGTTGGCTGCCCTTGTGTGCTTAAGAGGTGGTAATGATAAAGCGCCCAATTGCGCAAAACGCATCAGGAGGGAGTGGCTGACACAAGGTATGAAGAGGGAGACACTGTCATGTGGTATGTTTTGCATGAACACTTGTATTGACAATGTATTTTTATTTTGGTGAATTTGCACAAATAAATGCTTGATGTGAGGTCCTGCGCATGTTTCTAATTTGATGGTAATGATGTGGACACAATTTAATACTGATATGGGATCCGTAATCTGGAAACCAGTTATTCAGATAGCTCCTGAAAGGCTGTCTTCCCATAAACTCCATTTTATTCAAATAATCCAATTTTTTTTAAAACAATTTCCTTTTTCTCTGTAATTAAAACATTACCTTGTATGTCTTAACTAAGACATAATAGGTCCTTATTGGAAGAAAAAACAGCCTATTGGGTTTATTTCATGTGTACATGATTTTCTAGTACAGTTAAAGGTATGAATATCCAATGTACGGAAAGATCTGTTATTCAAAAAAAAAAAAAAAATCCAGGTCCCGAGCATACTGGATTACATCCCATACCGGTACGGTCAGTATCACTTAAACATAGAAGAGTTCACATTTCACACAATGGAAAAAGCCTAGTTCAGGAAATGATCACTCAAAAACATAGTAAAGCAGTGCACTCCTTTAAAGGGATACCTACAACTCTTTCTTAATACAGATATGTTCCTATGGAATTCATAGCAATGTGTCAGTATTCTTTTTAGTGCACATTTTCAGTGCACATTTTCTAATACTTTTCTTTGCTTTGTTTTAAAGGATTTAATTAAAGAAATTTGCCAATTGTTGGTGCCAAATGTTAGGTACCCCCAAGGCATTGTACTTACAGTACAGCGAAATGCTGAACTTTATCGAAAAAAGCCAGCTATTTAGTTCTACTGCACATGCGTCTGCCCCAGGAAATTTGAAGAGTGAAGAAGGAAGAGGATTACTATGTGGTGCTCGTTGGAAGAACCCCGGGCTGGTGCAGTTTTCTGCTGATACGAGCACTGGCCCAGAGTGTCAGATAAGTAAATCTAACATTTTTACTTCTCCTTTAAGACACCCCCTCCCCCCATATTCTTACTTTCTAAACAATGCCAGTCTGTCAGGTTTCTATTTAACACACATGCATTGTCCTTAAGCTCTGGAGTGAAAACAGGCAAATTAAAACTATACAGCTACAAAGAATTATGCCTACATAATGCCCTCACTAAAAGCGATATACACGCACTATCATAGTAAACGGATTGAAAGAGAGGCTGCTACAATGGCAAAAATTTAAAGGTTTTTTTTTAACCTCTCATTATAATAATGTAAAGGTATGGGATCGGTTATCCTGGAAACCTGTTATCCAGAAAGCTCCGAATTAAGTAAAGACTGTCTCCCATAGGCTCCATTTTATCCAAATGAAAAGTTTTAAAAATTATTTCCTTTTTCTCTGTAATAATAAAACAGTACCTTGTACTTGATCCAAACTAAGATATAATTAATCCTCATTGGAAGCAAAACCAGCCTATTGGGTTTATTTAAATTTTACATGATTTTCTAGTAGACTAATGTATGAAGATCCAAATTACGGAAGGATCAGTTATCCGGAAAACCCCAGGTCCCAAGCACTCTGGATAACAGGTACCTGGACCTGTTATCCTGTATTTTAGTACAGGTATGGGACATGTTATCCAGAATGCTCAGAATCTGGGGTTTTCCGGATAACAGATCATTCCGTAATTTGGATCTTCATACCTTAAGTCTACTAGAAAATCATGTAAACATTACATAAACCCAATAGGCTGGTTTTGCTTCCAATAAGTATTAATTATATCTTAGTTTGGATCAAGTACAAGCTACTGTTTTATTATTAGAGAAAAAAGGAAATTATTTTCTAAATTTGGATTTATGGAGATGGCCTTTCCGTAATTCGGAACTTTCTGGATAACTGGTTTCCAATAACAGATCCCATACATACCTGTAATAAATAGAAAGGTGAAAATACAAAATTGGGACAAGCTCATGTTACTTTCATATTTTCCTTTTCTACAATGCTGACATACCTTTCTAATGATATTAAAATAAAAAGGATAAATAGGGTATTCATTTCAGGATTTTCTCCAGTTGCCAAGGGAGAGAGATTTTTGGTCCAATATTTGTGGCAATTTCTACATATTACATCTCATTTCCATCTTCCCCTTGTTTTAGGTCACTATTCCTAAAGCCTTTTTTCCCTGATTTCAACAAGTAATAGTGTTAAAAAAGGTTTCAGGAAACCGTGCTACATGTTATATCAAACAATGATAATTAAATAGCATCACTTTTGGAGCTCTTTTGACATCCTGATCGTTTACAGAACTCTCCATTGTGTCACCTCAAATCAATCACGGACCTTTCTGGCGCCAAAAAGTAAACAGACATCAGCTTTTTGTGTCAGGTTTCACCTTATAAATTTTATCTCTTGCACTCGCTTCTTGAAAAGAGCACATTTTAATAAAACAGTATATTTTTTCCAGATGCTTACTTGAGACCATTTCCATCGTCAAAGAAAAAATACTTTGATTTCATTTCTTTTAAGGACAACTTTGGATTATCTCCTCGGAGGATGATCTTGTCCCATAGTACGACCTGGTTCAGGGTCTAAAATAAAACCAGAAAATAACTCAGTCTGTAGGACTAGGCTTTGTTACTTAATGCATGGAAAGATACATCTTAAAGGAACAGAACAATATTTGGAAAGGAACATGTTAAAGGAACAGATCAGTGTAAAATTAAACTGGGTAAATAAATAGGCTGTGCAAAATTAAACATTTTCTAATATAGTTAGTTAGCCAAAAATGAAATGCATAAAGGATGGAGTGACTGGATGTCTAACATAATAGCCAGAACAGGACTTCCTGCTTTGCAGCTTGTTACTAGTCAGTAACCAATCAGTGACTTGAAGAGAGGCCATATGGGAAAAAACGGTTTTGTTAGAATATAACCTGCTTGCTAAGGATCAAAACTATTTACCCAGTTTCATTTTTACACTAAAAAGTTCCTTTAAACATACAGACAGAAACAAAGACACCATTTCTTGTAAATTGAGATGACCTAAGGTTAAACAAAATCATTAGAAATAATAAAAACAAGCAAAGATGCCGTCTACTGAGCAATCATGGACTTTGGGCACACATGCACAATCACCTGCAGTGCATTGCCATAATGTTAAAGGAAAACTATAACCCCAAAATGAATATTTAAGCAACAGTTTATATCAAATTAAGTGGCATTTAAAGAATCTTACCAAACTGGTATATATATTTAAGTAAATATTGCCCTTTTACATTTCTTGCCTTGGACCACCATTTTTTGGTGTGCTGCCTCAGAAATCACCTGACAGAAACACTACAAATCTAAGTGTGGAAGCAAAAGACAGAACTCTGTCTGTTAATTGGCTCATGTGACCTAACATATATAGTTTGTTTGATTGCACCATGAATCATACAAAACCAGGGGGTGGCCCTTATTTTATTTTTTTTTTTTAAATGGCAATTTTCTATTTATGATTACCCAATGGTACATACTGTGAAAAAGGTATATTATTATGAAAATGGTTTATTTACATGAAGCAGAGTTTTACATATTAGCTGTTTCATGCAATATATTTTTATATTGACCTACATTGTTCGGGGAGTATAGTTTTCCTTTAAAGAATAAAAAAAAACTATTGCGGGTTGTGGCACATGCATGCCAAATACTGTGAATACAGAACAGTTCACTTCTAACATATGTAAGAATAGAAAAAGGGAAAAGCTCACTTACGTTGCTTCTGGTGGAATATTCAGCAGACAAGTAAATAAATAGCTGTTTAACATTCCAATCAAATATCGGCTGCAAATGTATGACTGTTAAAGAAAACAACCTAAAGATACTGCATGATCTATCATATGAGAAGCATTCACAGTACTTCATCAAATCCCACCGATATTGCTATTATCTTTTATTTGCACAGCCCCGTGTTATACAGAATGTTACCCTGTCTCAGTGGAGCTTAAAAGGGATACTGTCATGGGAAAAAATTGGGTTTTTTTTTTTTCTTCAAAAATGCATCAGTTAATAGCGCTGCTCCAGCAGAATTGTGCACTGAAATCAGTTTCTCAAAAGAGCAAACAGATTTTTTTATATTTAATTTTGAAATATGACATGGAGCTAGACATATTGTCAGTTTTTCAGCTGCCCCCACTCATGTGACTTGTGCTCTGATAAACTTCAGTCACTCTTCACTTTAAGTTGGAGTGATATCACTTCCTCCCTTTTACCCAGCAGCCTAACAACAGAACAATGGGAAGGTAACCAGACAGCAGCTCCCTAACACAAGATAACAGCTGCCTGGTAGATCTAAGAACAGCATTTAATAGTAAAATCCAGGTCCCACTGCAACACATTCAGTTACATTGAGTAAGAGAAACAACAGCCTGCAAGAAAGCAGTTCCATCCTTAAGTGCTGGCTCTTTCTGAAAGCACATGACCAGGCAAAATGACCTGAGATGGCTGCCTACATACCAATATTACAACTAAAAGAAATACACTTGCTGGTTCAGGAATGCAATTTTATATTGTAGAGTGAATTATGTGCAGTGAAAACAGTGAAATTTAGAAATAAAAACTACATTGTATAAATCATGACAGAATCCCTTTAAAATTTAATGTCCATAGAACATTCAAAGAATGCACAAGCTCAGTTGTATTACAAGCCAAATAAAGGTTAAACACTGGGGATGCTACCAGGATGGCTAACCTTGTGGCCCAGGTCAGTTCCAAAAAAATCGCACCAGGTTGGGGCATTTTCTTTTAGACCTTCTGTAGGTTTGGAATATAAAACATGCATTATATTAAACTGTGGGGCTACAATAAAGTTCATCACTATACCACAATATCTTTTTTTTTTTTTTTTTAAACATCGTCATTTCCAAATATCCACCATTTGTTTCCTTCTTTTTAAAAATAAAAATAAATTTAGATTATAAAGAAGGGACTTACTCACTTGCATTGTCAAGCCGTTACCTCACTTTTAACCCCAACTACAATAAACTCTCCACTGGGAAGTGGTAATTGCGCGTGTTTAGATTAGACTGCAAATATGGATCCAGTTCTCCAGGTCTCAAGCAGCCTGGTAGAGTTTAAAGGAACAGTTCAGTGTAAAAATAAAAACTAGATAAATAGATAGGCTGTGCAAAATAAAAAAAGTTTCTAATATAGTTAGTTAGCCAAAAATGTAATGTATAAAGGCTGGAGTGACTGGATGTCCAACATAATAGCCAGAACACTACTTCCTGCTTTTCAGCTCTATAACTCTGAGTTAGTCAACAACTTGAAGGGGGGCCACATGGTACATTTCTGTTCAGTGAGTTTGTAATTGATCCTCAGCATTCATCTTAGATTCAAAAGCAACAGTTATGGCCCATGTGGCCCCCCTCAAATCACTGATTGGTTACTGCTTGGTCACCAGGGTAACCAGTCAGTGGAAACCAAGAGAACAGCAAAGCACGAAGTAGTGTGCTGTTCTGTTCGACATCCAGTCACTTCAGCCTTTATACATTAAATCTTTTTGCCAAACTAACTATATTAGAAACATTTTTTATTTTGTACAGCCTATCCATTTACCCAGTTTTTATTTTTATAATGAACAATTCCTTTAAGGGAACGTATAGACCATTTTTAAAGATAGGGCTGTATGGAACCTACGTTTTGCCTATTCTTTTATTTTGCCCTGTTTAGAGCAAGAAATAACAAAAACCATAGATATTTCCTAACCAAAACAATTAATAAAAGGTATGTTCATCATAAGCCCTATTTATTGCACCAGTGATAAAAAAGTGGTTATATTAGGCTGTATATCCCTTTAGACGATACAATTAATTTGTATAATCTGTCTTCTGTTTCCTGCTAGCCTCTGTTTTTTAAATGGGTGGATATAGGTGGGTGTATACGCTCCACTGAGACAAGGTAAAATTCTGTATAACACGGGGCTGTAGAATCCTTGTTCTGGTGCCATGTACAAGCTCTTTTGCATCCCTCATTCCCACCACATTAAAGTCCACAACCAGACTGTCTGAGTAATCGGAGAGTCTGATGGTAATAGCAAAACCATTAAAATATAGAAAAAATCTCTAACAGCGACTGCTTTCCCAATGCCTTTTGACAGGGATACTAGGAGTAAATATAGTCTTGGGATTTCATGCTTTGGGTTGTAATTAAATGCATCAATTTTGTATTGCCTACATATGATATGTTTTACTGCTCACAACAGCATACACATTTCATTTTTGAAAGGATATCTGCATTTATATCAAATGTGATAAATCCTAGGTCACTTCTTTCCCGGGGACCAGTAAAATCTTCAACATTCTCCCTGAAAGACAAATTTGTACATGAAGAGTTATTCCAGAATACTATACACAGCAACAGTTAGCCAAAAGAATAGCATATATAAGGAAATAATGCAGAGATACCCGCATTGAATTAACTGGTTTTATACTGGGGTTTTAAATGTAAACAGGGTTGCCAATTAATAGAAGAGAAACAGCATGAATTCATTTGTGCTAAGCAACATAATGCTGCATCTTTTTCTAGTAAGGTAAAAATACAAAGTAGGTAAAAACACAAAGACAAAACAGTTAAGAGAGAACTGTTCTCAAGAGCTTCCCATCATAGACATAGTATTCTGAACAAAATCACGCTCTTCCATTCTGGCATTTATTTTATATGTAATATCAGAACACAAGCTTCCAATGTATGGTCATGAGGCTTTAATCACTTTAAAGGTGCATAACAGGACTGTATAGATTTTATTTATCAGTGGTTAATGAATAAAATAATCTATAACTAGCAGCAAATACAAAGATTCTGAACAACCAGGCAAAATAAATCTACTGATGTCAGAATCAACTACATAAAAACAATTTGTGCTGTATGGGGTTGAGGTTTGCGCGGTCACCAAAATATATGTAATAAAGCTGCACTGCTGGTTTTTGTGGATCCACCTGTCCACTGTGTTCAAATATGAATTTTATAGGGTAGAGTGCGCTATTAATTGCTGATAAAGTAATTCCCAGGGACCTGTATGGGGAGACAATATATAGAGTAGTACGCCCAAAAGGAAGCTTAGAATATAGCGCTATATTCTAAGCTTCCTTTTGACTACGATCCCGTAAGTGGAAAACATCTCGCAGGGTGATACCTGCGGCTCTGACGATATAACACCATTTGAAGTCTCTGTATTGCAGGATCACATCGGAGACGATATATACGCATTTAAAACATCAAACATGTGAGTAGTTCCATAGAAAGTCTGTAAGGGTTCTCTTTTGGGCGTACTACTCTATATATTGTCTCCCCATACAGGTCCCTGGGAATTACTTTATCAGCAATTAATAGCGCACTCTACCCTATAAAATTCATACATAAAAACAATGTTCTACTATAAAATTACTAAGGGATAAGTAGAAATTAAGAAGCATCGCAGAGGGTTTATTTCATGCAGATTTCTCAGGGAGCACCAAGTTAAAGGAGTACTTTGCATTTCTGGCTGTAATAAGGAAGGTGGTGTGAATCACACAGTGACTCTGACTTAATAGCAAGTAGTGCAGATGGAAGAGGAGGAGCAGTGCTATTTGAATAGAATAGGCTGTCGTGCTGGTGTTTTATTGGCCAAAGCAAATTCAGCAAGTGAAAACAGATAAGCAACTGAACAAAACTCAGTCATTTAACTCCATAACTTGCTCCTGTGCTAAGCAGAATAAATAGTGACATAAACTGCATGGATTGGGTGTATTATAGTTACATATTGAATGAAATACAGAGAAAGAGATACATGCAGGATGTGCTCACAAAGTAAAAGGGAAATTCAGCAAGATTACAGCCTCCCCCCTTTTCCCAGGACAACTTGCTGAGCAATTTAAAAGTGCCTATAAATGGTTAACTGTTAATTCTTCATAGCATTCTGTAATGATATTATTTTGCCATACATTTAATGGAAGTAAGGAAGTTCAAGTTTTTCTTGGGAAAGGGTTAGTTCACCTTCCAACACCTATTTTTCTGTTCGGTTGGTTTCAGATAGTTCACCAGAAATAAAGTCTTTTTTCAGATACTTTCTATTTTCTAATTGCGACAGTTTTCTAATATTAAAGTTTTAAAGTTCATTTTTCACCTTCTTATGTCTTTCTGAAGCAGCTCTGGAAGGGGGGGGGGGGTGTCGCAGACTGTTAACTGCTTTAAATTGATCCAAGAGGGTTATTTATCAATGGTCGAATTTTAGAGTTTTTTAGACCTCGATTGAACTGACAACTCGAATGGTTTCTAAGATAAGAAAAAACGTAAATAGAAAGAACTCGAATCAGCAAGTTTGGGGTTTAACAACCAGAAAACTCAAATTGATTTAGTTTTCAGGAAAAACACTCCAAAAAAAATAAATAAATAAAAAAAATAGAAAATCATGAAGGCTGTAAACAACTTCAAATGGTTCAAAGGGACCTCTGCCATTGACTTCTACATCACTTTGACAGGTTTTAGATGGTGTATTTGAGCTATTTCCAGTGTCCATAGTATAATAAATCTCTTTTTACTCAAAAAATTGATTTTTGACCAAAAAAATAACCTTTGAAAACTGGAATTTTTGTGGAAAACACAACTCGATCCTTAATAAATCTGCAACTTAGTTGATACATTTCTTACCTGCTGAGCAGAATCCCAGAGACAGCTATTAGAATTGATACAATAGTTGCAAATATTCCCACAGATGCTGCTAGGAAATGTATCAATTGTTACAATTAAATGTAACCGTTCAGAATCTGCATTACTGAGCTGCCAGACAAATACCACAAACAGGAACATTAACTTTTAGACTTTAATATTTTTTAAAAAAAAATGGTAAAAAATTACTAATTGAAAAAAAAGTATCTTTATTTCTGGTGAACAGTTTGACAACAACTGAACTGGAAATGGGGTTTGGAAGGTGAACAACCCCTTTAAAAGTTAAATTCGCATTTTCTGTATGTGTACCTATCCATATCCATGAGGCAATGTTACCTCCTTCCAATGAAATCACAATAACTTAATAAATCAGACGTTTAGTATGTGTTAGTGATTATGTATTATTTTTAACAGAGTAGCAACAAGGAAAACCGCTCAGATAACAAAATTACCCATAGTTTCAGATTGACACGTTTAAGCAGCACAGGACACAGACCCTAGCAACCAAGAGCTGCTGAATAAAAAGCTAAATAACTCAAAACCCACAAATAATCAGAAATGAAAACCAATGGCAAATAGTCTCAGAATATGACTCTCTACATCATACTAAAAATGATTTTAAATGTGAAGAATCCCATGGAGACAAACATCACCAGTGATATTGTCCTTAGCAACCAATCAGATCTTCGTTTTGTTTTCGAACTTGTAGGTGACAGTTAAAATGAAATTTCAGATTGGTTGCTATGGGCAAACCAATCTCCAGTGTTAATATGTTTGCCTCTTAGTATGTTACAGATTGGCATTTTCTGAATTGTCAGTTTTTATTATGCTGTATTATTTACATTCTATATTTCTTACTTTTCCCAGAATGCAGTTATCTGTTGTGTTTTTCTGTCATTGACCTTGACAATCAATTCTGTGTGAGACCACATTTTAACACTGTTGTTTTCTGCTTCTGTTTCCATATAGACCCTTTTCTATTTTCCACTATGCATTCTACACTGCTGCCTGGTTGCCAGGGTAAGTAGGATATTAGCAACCTAATAGACGTCCAAGTTTTGACATTTACTTTTTACATAAATCCTTTTTTGGGGGGGGAATAAAAAATACATTTCCTTTGACAGCTCCTATGAAACAAGTGAAAGGCTGATTCTTTGTGAAGACCTCTCCAATGAGAAGCTTCCTGCATAGTGTACTCTGTGATGTCATACTTTTGGGCTAATGGAATGAGCATCTTCCAGTCCAGTTTTGTGGCAGCTGTTGCTGAAGGCCCCCCCCCCATGTCTGTATTGTGTCCCACAATACAATAAGCAGAGGTTACAGAACCATCTTAGACTTTGGAAGACTGCTCCATCACTCCAGAACCCAAAGCAGTGACATCAAAGTGGAAAGACAGTGGGCACCTTATAGTTGAGGCTTCTCACTAGAGAGACATCCTCCATATAAGATTAACCATTGGGGCAACCCACTCTGTAACAGCTGCTAAACAGCTGGATCAAAAAAAGAGCCTTTCTCAAAAAGAAGTTATTTAAAAAAATAAATAAATAAATAAATAACTGCAAGGCGCACTTTATACATGTTCAATTTATCATGAAACTTTATTTACATAGTGCTGACATGTCACAAAGCCCTTTGCAATAACTGTTCATCATTCACACCAGTTTCTGCCCCAGTGGAACTTGCAATTTAAGATCCCTATTACACTCACACACGCACTAGGGTCAGTTTTACAAGGAGTCAATTCATGTGTATGTTTTGGAGTGTGAGAGACAACTGGAGTAACAAAAGGAACTCAACTTCTAACACAAACTTTTTTGACAGGCTTTTTGTTCCCACTTAACCTTTTAAATGCTACAGACAGTGAAGTCTACAGCACTGACAGAATGCAGAGCAACAGATTTTAAGTCTCTGGATAAAAGGTTAAAGAGTGAGGGACTGCAAGTTGACCTCAATGGGTTACTCCAAGTTTAAGGTAAAATAATAGTTTACTTTTTAGCACCAGACTAGTTTGAAATAAATTGCACGCCTATACATTACCAAGAGCTAACCAACATAAGGGTAACAATGAAGCACCATATTTAAAGAAAAAGAGATGATATTAATATGCTCCTCTAAGTACAGTTACTGGAGTTGCATGGCTCCTTGACATTCTCTGCTGGAGTGGTTTCATGTTAGGCCAAATTCTGGAAAATTCAGGTTTTTTTGTCACTTGTCACTCATGTTTGAACATGTCTAACTGCACGAGTATAGTTCGTTTTATCCTGAATAATTTCACTCACAAGAACCAAGATCTGCATTTTAGCACTGATGCATTTCATTGTGTTTATTCAAATGCAGCCTGCTGTGTTTTATGCATTTGAAAAAACCTTTAACATACAAACGTGCCTTTTCACAAGTTCAATATGTGGTAACAAAATAAAAATGTAGAAATGCAATGTATTAGGGATGCACCAAATCCAGGATTCGGGTCGGGATTCGGCCTTTTTCAGCAGGATTCGGCCGAATCCTTGTGCCTGGCTGAACCGAATCCAAATCCTAATTTGCATATGCAAATTGTGGGGAGGGCGGGATTTCACATGACTGTTACAAAACAAGGAAGTAAACCAATTTTTTCCCACTTTTCCCTTCCCCGCCCCTAATTTGCATATGCAAATTTAGGGTTCATTTCGGGATTCGGCTGAATCTTCCAAGATGGATTCAGGGATTCGGCCGAATCCAAAATAGTAGATTCGGTGCACCTCTACAATATATGCATGTTGATGCATTCAGCAGGCATTTGAATAGACTTTCAAAGACCCATGTAAGAAGTCTTTAGCTGTTGTCAAAGTGCTACTCTGACAGTGTATGCAAATGCAGTGAGCAAAATGCAATTTTGAGCACAAACAACTGTTTTTTTAGCCTCACGGTGCAGCTTTTTTTCAGATTTCCACCGTCACTGCAGCTGTAAATTGATGCAATTGCACTGTGCCTACTGCAATTCTGATTCACAAAAATTGTGCTTGTGCTTTAACTAAAATCAGAGATAGTCTCATCAAATAGTTTAAAGTCTGCCTGGCGTCATTTCCGAAGGCAGAAAGGACTAAACACCATTGAGCACAGCAATATGCACAAAAAAAAACACATTTTAAAAAGTGCAAGTGCCTTTAATGAAAGTGGTGCTATACACAACTAACTGTGGGCAATGAGCAGGGACCACTACTGTCCTGTCCTTGTGGGTGTACATGTGCCCTACAGAGGTGGAGCAATAGATATATTTATTCCAGTTTTAAGGATTTATGACGCTAAAACAGAACTCAGAGCATTTTCATTCAGCCTCCGGAGTAACAAAAAATGTTTTCAGTTTAGTTTTAGTGTTTTTTTTTTTTTAGGAATTGCTGGCAGCTGCTCAGTTAAAGATGCAAGTTCTACGCTGCATTTATAGAAAAGGTTGAATAAACCCTGAAAAAATAAAGTCAGAGCTGCAGTTTCAGTTATAACATATGTTGCCACACAATACAGCACATGAGGCTATTGACTGCCACCCAGAAGGAAGTCCAAATACGTCTGTCATAATGGTAGTTAAGGTTAAATAAGTAAGGTAAGCAAGTGGTGGTTTTCTTGCATATTAAAATGTACATGTACTAACCCCACACTAGCACATGTAGTGACATTGTTATCATACAGTGCAAGACTATGGTAGCCATGCAACAGGAAACCCATGAGGCGTGTATCTTTCTTATATGTCCCCTCTTAGGGCAGTGCAGCTTTCACAGGTTTCCCCTAATAAGCTATGGTAACTATTAGGACCCCTGGGGCCACAGACATATTTGCAGCGTGTTTTTTCCCAGAGACTACAGGGCAGGACACACTGTAAATGAGAAGGAAAGGCAGTTCATCAGAGGGTCGCTACTCACAGCATCACCCGAGACACATGGATGTTGACAGGAACTATCCGCTCCTTGAACGCGGTGGTGATAAAGCAACCAAAGGTGAGCGCCGCCATAACGCTCAATGAAAAAGCAAAGAGCGAATTAGCTCGCGAAAGAACGGTGTTCATGGCGTCTGCAGCCCTTTAACAGTGACAGAGAAGGTAACGAAGGCGAGGAGCTGCGCTTATATGTCACCAGATGAATGGGGCTCGGGAGATGAAGGTGCGCGAAGTGGCAGCTGGGTATAACCAACAGGAAGTCACTGATAAAGCTGAGCTGTCTGTCTGAAGGCGCTTTCAGAGCCACAATACCACTCTACTTCCGGGATACAAACCGGAAACTGGGCGTTGCATTCGGTAGGTGCCGGGGAAGTTACCGGCACGTGATCAGAGAGCTTCAGCCTGAAGCGGCCATAGTTGATGTGGGTAAAGTTCCTGGTGTTGGTAGTCTAAAATCAGTGTATGTCTGTATAGCTTCAGATAGCGGCATAGCCTCTGCTAGATATCTTTTGAAATGCTGCAATAGTACAATAAGGAGAACAAATATGGCAAATACATTATATTAAAATATATTAAACACAAGTTTTAGTCATTGCTAAGGACGCGTGGGTAAAGTAAGTAAAATGACAGCTCTGTACTCTGTTGTTTCCCTGGGCTGGTGCATTATTTTTTTTTATAAAAGAAGCCCTGACCTATTGAAAAAATCTTCACGACTGGAGTTGGAGTCATATATTAACACTGGGCAAATCTTCACCTGGCAGTAACCAGTAACCCATAGCAACCATTCATTTTTTGTCAGGTCAGGGTTTCCCCAAATAAATTTTGACTTTTTAAATATTTTTAACAACTGGCCTCCTCATCTAAGTGATGCAATAGCCTCGCTCCGGTGTCAGAACTCCACCAACATCATTGTGCCCACCTCTGATGTCATCATGTCTGTTCCTATATCACTGCCCCACCCCCAAAACTATGTGCCCATCCCAGCAAAGGTGGCAACTCTAGTTTGCATAAATGTTCACTTTGGTGTATAGTAGAGTTGCCGCCTGTTGCTACGTCATAATCCCGCCCATGATATAAACCCACCCCTACGTGCTCACCTCCCCCCCCCCCACACACACACTCACACCTGATTTCCCAGCTTCAAAATGTGACTTCCCTAATGTACAGTCTGGTTAAATGCTACATCACAGCTTTGCTTTCTGTATAAAATGTAATCCGGAACGTGAAATAAAATTGGCAAAGTTTCACAAAAAATCCTGTGTTTAGCACAGCTATAATATCAGGCCTGGACTGGCAATGTGTGAATTCTGGCAAATGCCAGAGGGGCTGCTATAAGATGACGTAGACAGGCACTATTAGGTTTGTTTGGGGATGTTTGGGCCTCTGAGTTCTTGAAATGCCAGGGCCTATTTTAAGTCCCAGTCCAGGCATGCATAATATTTATATTATAATTTAAATGATCAGTTTTTGTTTGCCAAATCTAGATTTTGCAACATTTAAGCACTCTTCACAGTTCAGGAGTAGTCTGGACACTTAACCTTGATACCTATCATTAATCCAAGACATAACCAGATCAGTTTGATAAAGTTCGGAATCAGTTCATAGTCACAGCTCTAGTTTTTGTTCCCATATGTAGGTCTGAATATGCAGCCATAACACAGGTGTGCATTTGTCGAAATGTTGTATTAGATGTATATGCATTTTCTTGCCAGTATGTGCATATTTCGAAATTTAACATGCATTTCTCTGTTCTAATGTATTTTGACATGTGACCACATTTGCTGTCATATAGATTGTTGGAGCTATTCAGCCTACAGGAAAATACATTTCTTAAAATGTATTACTAACGGGATTCATAGGGGTGAATTTTAGAGCTGCCATTTTTTTGTTGTTGAAGCCATAGCTGATGCACCATTGTCTCCCTATATTAGTAACCTTGTTTTGCACTAAGTGAGCCCTAAATAAAGTTTGGTCCTTCAATTAGGGGCTTGAACCCAAAAAGTCTGACAACCACTGCTCTATGAAATAGTGTAATAATAGTTCATCGTAATCTTTTTAAAAAGTTGTTATGCAGTTTTCTATTGGCTTAGCTGGTAAATTACCAGGGGTAGAGGACAGTCGGAAGAGGCTAAGTAGTATTTCCTTGTGCAGCAATTCTACTTCGTCTGGCTCTTCTGGCATTAAAGGAGCACTAAAGCTTAACTAAAGAAGTAGACTAGAAAAGTTGAAAGGCTGATTAGTAATTTAATACAGATAATTATTACATGGCAACACAGAAACCAGTGCAACTAGCACCAGAATTTAATAATCAGCCATGTAGCATCAGTTTATATTACAGGCCAACCTCATTTTTTGCTTGATAATTTGCGACGACCCCTAACCTAAACTTCTCAACAGCTGCTCAAAGCCCACCCTTGGTTTATCAAATCTGATCATCTGTATCAGTCTAAGCTTATCACATGATTATTATTGCAAACCACCAATAGGTTCTCAGTAGGTGTTTGGTCTTTTAATCAATTAGTCATACTATTTATCATACTTAAATATCTTGTCCACTTTAGTCCAACCTGTCCCCTAAGTCCTCTTCACATTTTTAACCCACATACAGCTTGACGCCTGTGCTGAGTGCATAGACATCAACAAATAGGAGGGCATGATGGGAGTACATTGGATACAGTCCCTAGATAGTTTGGACTTGCCATCCATTTGAAACCATGGGTGGAACTAAGTTTCTCACCGTGAACCAAGCCCCATGGATCAGCAAATAATTGGTATAATATATGGCATAAAACTGGTATAAGAATACTCATTAGCAAGTGGCTAAAATGTCCGATCTGAGATGTTTAACATAACCAGGCAGAAGCTGAAGGATCTCCTCATGTTCACCTTATTCATTCTGTATCCCTGAATGCCTGCCCGCAATAGCACTCGTATTTTTATTACATATATTTTTTCACAGATTTCCCATTCCCTGTTCACTCATCCTGTTTTGCAAAGTGACTAAAGTTTCTTGGCATTCAAACAGAGTTGACTGATTCCTGGAACCAGCCGAGGCACATATTTGGCTTGCATCTTGTTTCCCCTTTCCCATATGAGGGCATATAGGACCATTGACGCTACAGATCTGTCATATATCACCACTTTAATGAACATCTGCACATTCAAACTTGTATTATAGTGCTCTGCAAGTAAACCTCAGTCCTCTCATTAACCTTTTGTACATGTTAAGCCATGTTTTTGGAAGAAGCCCATCAATATTTTAGTTTTTATTAGACACATTATTTAAAATAAGCCTTATGGCTTTAGAGGGATCTGAATATTATGTCCGGAACTATTTATCCTGGCTATTCATGTCAGAACAAATAGCCATTATAAATCAAGCTTGGCCCAAGCTTCATCAGCATGATAGACAGTTGGCAGGTGTGTAGCTATAGCTGATTTACAGAAAGATAAGAATGTGCGCATGAGAGCTATGTAACATACATAGCTGGTGAAAATGGGAACTTTTGAATCTGACATCTGCTATACAAGCTAATTTAATCTGGGCGTCTATTCCATATCATTTCCCCATTTTTGGCATGTTTATATGGTGTCTGTTTTGAGAAATGTTACCTGCCTATCTTGTGCTTTTTAAAAATGGCAAGTAGGGTTCAAAATGAGGCTGAAATTCTGACATCTCTCTCTCTCTCTCTCTCTCTCTCTCTCTCTCTCTCTCTCTCTCTCTCTCTCTCTCTCTCTCTCTCTCTCTCTCTCTCTCTATATATATATTGCAACTTTTCTGCAACAAGTACAGTATGTATTGCTGGAATGTAAACATTGAGAGTAGGTGTATAAGTATAATACAACTGCAATGGAGAGAGTAATTCTTAGGAGGTTATTTATCAAAGGTCGAGTTGAGTTTTCCAAGAAAAATTTGCGTTTTCAAGGGTATTTTTTAGTCAGAAATACATTTTTCAGGTTAAAGAGAATAAAACTTCAAATTTTTCGAAGGTTTTTTTTTTTAAAAAAAAAAAATCAAATTGTTTGAGATTTATTATACCCCGAAACTGGGATTTGCTTGAAACTGTAAAAACATCATCTAAAACCTGTCAATGTCATGTAGAAGTCAGTGGTTCCTTGAACCATTTGAAGATTTGAAAATACTTCACGATGTTTAAGTTTCTTTTGGTGGTTTTGCTTGAAAACTCAAGAGATTTGAGTTTTTTCTGCCGAAAATTAGATCAATTTAAGGTTTTCACTCCAACTACATTGATTCAAGTTTTTTTACATTCAAGTTTTTTCTTAAATTAGAAACCATTAGAGTTGTAAATTCATTCGAGGTCTAAAAAAGCTCACAAAGCTCTAATTTGAATTCGACATTTGTTAAATAACCCCCCTAATTGGAGAAAGCTAATTCTATAGCCAATGTAAAATCAATACTGCATTGTACTGTAAAGTCGACTAAGTTTAAAAAGTGACATAAGTCCCCAGTGAGGCCTGTGTGACATAGTTAGCTCTGGTGAGGAGCTAGAGTTTGGAGAAAGGAGGTTCTGAGGGACTTGACTGTACATGATTATCACAATATTTCCAACCATCATTTGTGTGTGTGGTCAGTGCTGTGTGGTTTACAACAACACAATTTAATTTTAACTGCCAGCTAATGTAAAAAAAGTGGTGAATAAAAAGCCTCTAAAGTGTGAGAACGGCAGAACTTTTTAGAAAAACTGCATTTATAGAAAATATGATTTTGACAGTCACTTTGATGCTGACCAGATCTGATTTGTCTGTACAGCAAAGTGTTTGAGTCATTAGACTGTTCTCCAGTTGTCCATATAACTCATCTGAACTCCATGTGTGTCATGTATAATTTAATTTAGCAATGTATGAATGAGGCATTGCAAAATAATTTTTTTATTCTATTTCCTCTGTGATCCTAAAGACAAAGGGTTTGTTAAGGAAAGAATGATTGGAAATTTGTTTTATACACATACGTATATTTATTTGTTTTTTTCAAGATTTGGTGAGATTATCCTCTTCTATTTATATTTGCTAAAATGTAAATTCTAAGACCTTGTCACTTGTGCTTCAAGGTCAGAACTCAAAATACCCAGTTTAATCCAAGCGAAAACACAAGAGGCATGGATCATCAAAGCAAAGAACATCCACATAAGCATATATCAAAAGTAGTGCCGGCTATAAATGCTAATATTCTTGGCCCATTTTTTCATGTCCAGCCATTTGTTTACACAGGGTGTTACATCATACTGAATGACTCTGGGTTGTGATGTCTCCAATAAACTAAATTTGAAAAGTTATTTGTTTTTTCACTTTTTTGGGCTAAATCCCTGATTAAAGGCCAACATGTGGTCAGGTGCCTCCTATCTTGTAATGGTGTCTGGATTATAAAACTATGATTCCATACAAAGCAGATTATCCGAGCCATAAAAACACTTAAAGGCCCACAAGCAATTGTGCAAGCAGATTTCTTTCACACATGCTTTTTTTTCTTTCAGCCAAAAACATTCAGGAAGAAGTATGTCCCATACATGAATAAAAAACAGGTGCTTAGCAAACCAACTCATTGGGAGCACTGGTTGAGTTTTAGACAACTAGTTAAGCGCTAGCTGACTGAACTTTTGCTCATGAGCTAAAAGATTTTCCCAAACTTTTCTGAAAGCCTGCTTCAACATTTTCTCACAAGTGAGCCGTTCCGCAGTGTGAAATTACATTTAGTGGCAGATCTATTAACATTCTTTGTTTAATTAATTTCCCTGAATTGAGCTTTTTAGCTCTTAAGCTGTCCATAGACGCAAAGATCCGATCGTACAAATCATCGTATGATTGGACTTTCCCATCTCCCGACCTGCCACTAACCATTCCAATCAAATAAAGTACAAACGAACAGATCAGCCGATGTTCTGCCCCTGACAGCAATCGTATGAAAGTTATGTCCGACCAAAGCTAGTGACAGTCTCCCTCTAAAAATCGTACGATCGTCAATACACGCAACCTGTCCGACCGACCAAACGACTGATCTCCGCCGGATGAAAAATGTCGGGGCTCTCCACACACGGGCCGAAAATCGTACAAATCCTCGATTCGTATGATCAGATCTTTGCTATGATGGTCTATGGCCAGCTTAAATGCAAAACGTTGCCATCTAAAAGCTTGCATGGTCATGTGGAAGTCTATGGGAACTGTCCTTTTCCAATTGTTAAATCTTTTGTTTGCTTCAAGCTTGTAGTGGTTTTCGGGGGTTTCATCATCTGTAAGTTCACAAAAATTAGTACGAAATTCGTACGAAAATTAAAACTTTGAAGTTTTAGTATTCTTATTTGTTCCACATAATTATTTGTTCGTGAATTATATAGTTTGGGGAAGACCCTTTGCTACTTTTTGCAGGATAGTAATCCAGTGCATAAAGTAAGGTCCATGTAGAAGAGTGGAAGAACATGGCTGGCCAGCAGAGCCCCAACGTCAACCCAACTGAAAATTAGAGCGATTAACTGGAACCAAGATGTGAGCCAGGCCTGATCCCCAACATCGGTTTCATCCTCACTAATTCTTGTGTGGCTTGATTCAATGGATGTAGAAAAGCTGTTTTAGCAGTAGAGCGAGGACATACATGATATTAATACCATTGACTTTGGAATGAGATGTTATATAGACTCACTAGTGACACCAACCACTATTTTCTATGAGTGAAATGAAAGCTGAAAGGATGAGGAAGATTTATTTTTGTTTATGTCTATTGACCATAAGCAGGAACGTTGGAACAGCACCACAGATTGTATTCACTTAAAAAGCCTTTATTAGTGCTTACGGCATTACAGCAAAGTTTCAGGCCATGTAGCCTTTTATGAAGGTAAATAAAAGGCTGCATGGCCTGAAACATTGCTGTAATGCCGTAAGCACTAATAAAGGCTTTTTAAGTGAAAAGAATCTGTGGTGCTGTTCCAACATTCCTGCTTATGGTGTGCCAGTGGAAAGTGGCCATTGGAGAACGTGCACAACCTCAAGAAGAATTGATAAGTGTCGTGCTGACTGCTTGTTTATACTCCGCAGACTCGATAACCTATGCCTTCATAACTTATTGACTATATACAGAAAATACACGGACCACTGATCATAAATATGGTTCATATATTCCCTTCATGTGTAATCTTGTTGTAAGGTTTTAATATATTTTCACTGTGTTCCTTATAAATACCTTCTTTAGGATGCTGGAAGTGGACTCAGAGGTTTTGCGCAGCATAAATAATCGTCATATTTTCAGCAGCAAGCATCATGACCACCTGATATCTTATTTCCTTAGTACCAGCTGTTGTGAGCAGATTCTGCCCGGAGCCATGTGATCTTGTCAACAGAGTCTGACCCACTCCCAAACACTGACAAAGACTCTGGTACAGCAATGACGGTGCTAGAGGAAAAACCTTTTGCTCAGCAGCTCTCAAATGTCTACTTCACTATCCTTGCCTTATTCTGCTTTAAATTATTCGTGAAAATAAGCCTGGTCATACTCAGTCATTTCTATATTGTAAAAGGCAATCGGAAAGAGGCAGCACGGATAGCAGCAGAGTTCTACACAGTTACTCAAGGACAAGGTACTGTACTGGCTTGTTAGGATTATAATCATTTATATGCTTGTCTTTTTACAGTGCAGTGATAATCATTTTTAGGATTATATTGTTGGTACAAAAGAAAATATACAGTATACCTGTAATAGAACTCATTTTCATGGTTTTGTCATATGTTGTATTACACTGTGTTACTTTCTAGATACTCTATATACTATTGCATAAGCATTGCATCTATATCATCAAACAATCAGCATCTAACAATGAGTACAGGTACAGCGAATGATATGGGGAAAGTATGGATCATACCACTGCTGGACAGTGGGCTATTGATGGTGTCAATTAAAAAAATTTGGAAGGGAATGAATAACAAGATTGACATCCCGATGTGGGAGTTATGGGTCAGGGGATGATGAGCAAAAGACAATGGAAGGGGATTATAATCTACAGCCAAACTGACAGCGAAGCAGATGACCCTGAGGTATTGGGCCAGAGTCAATTTGGTTTATCTCATGAAAATTAGAAATCTAGGGAAACGTAACAATTGGATTAGGGAGTTGTTTTTTTAACTGAATTGGATTTCAATGGATAGAAAAGGTGCAGCATTGCTCTATGCAAAACGTGTATGCCCAGTTCCATAGTTTCCATAAATAAAATACAATACAGGTATGGGACCTATTATGCAGAATGCTCGGGAACTGAGGTATACCAGATAAACGATCTTTCTGTAATTTGGATCTACATACCTTAAGCATACTAGAAAATCATGTGAACATTAAATAAACCCAATAGGCTGGTTTTGCCTCCAATAAGGATTAATTATATTTAAGTTTGGATCAAGTACATACAAGTAATTTACTGTTTTATTATTACAGAGAAAAAGGCAATCATTTTAACAAATATGGATTATTTATATAAAATGTAGTCTATGGTAGACGGCCTTTTTGTAATTCAGAGCTTTCTGGATAACGGGTTTCCGGATAACGGATCCCATACCTGTTTTCACAAATGAGCCTGGCACTGCTTGAGTTATTACTGAAGTATACCATGGTATGCACTTATTCTCTCATCGACTAGCACAAGTGAAAGGAGTACCTGTGAGAGCATGAGAGGACTGTGTTTCAAACGGTATAGTGTATAAGTACAAATGCTTTATATCCCTTATTACCTTACACTGCTACATTGTATTATGTTTACATTTTAACATCAGTCAACTTAAGATAACCAACTAATACATTGGGTATAACTCATAACTTTCAGAGTTTCTGCAGCACTAGGATTAGCATAGGACCCTACGTTGTGCTTGTGAGACTAAAATTCCACTAAGACTTTTAATAAAGATATTTGCCTTTCTGTACTTCACTTATATGATTTCCTAATAACTGAGGATATCCTGAAAAGCATTAGCAAGTATCAATATATAGTAGTACATTTAGGGGGTTTTATTTATCAAAGGTTGAGTTTGTTTTTATACCTCGAATAATAAAATGTTTGCTTATTTCTGAAAAAACTTGATTGTAAAAAGCTTGAATCAGTGCATTTGGGGGGATAAAACGGAATGCTTAAATTTATTGAGTTTTTGGCAAAAATAAACTTAAATTGCTCAAATTTATAGAGTTTTTGAGCGAACACCAATGACAAAAACCTGAACATGATGAAGGCTACAAACATCTTCAAATGCTTGAAGGGACCTCTGCCATTTTACATGACCTCAACTGGTTTTAGTTGAAGTATTCTCGGATTTGAGCTATTTCCAGCTATGTGACATAATAAATCTCGAAAGATTTGATTTTTTTTTTTTTTTTTAAACCCGAAAAATTCAATTTTTTACTGAAACTACCATTGAATTTTTTGGGAAAAACGCAACTCAACCTTGATAAATAACTTCCACAAACTAGTAGTATATATTCTTATTTCTATTAGTACTTATTTACCACATGTTTTAGCTGCCCACCTAGAAAGCAGATATCATCATGAAAACCCTGTATATGTTTCTGGGTTACATAAGGCACAATATAATAACTGCACGTACATGATTGCTTTCCCTATTCAGTATCTTCATACAGAGTCATAAGAGACACTTGTAATGGGGAAGGAAACAGAAACCTGGACTAGTTGCAATTTGTCTTCTTCACAGGCCAATATTAGCTGCCAACGTGCCCCCCAGACCTAATCAGCAACTGATTGGCCTGTTACTGAGCCTATTATCCTGTGTTTGTCATGAACTAGGAATAATGTATAAGACTCTTTTTAGCATGATGCAAATTTACATGCAATTGAAGATCATGCAGCACACATCCATTTCCTGCCCATATTAAGCCCCTTTTGTTCTTTTTTACTCCAGGCACAAACTGTGCCAAATGGTGTGTCATTTTCTAATCAGTGAATACAGTAAAAAGTTTTGAACCTGAATTGTTACTTCCAGTAAAACGCAACTGTAAAAGACCGCTCTAGCTCCCCATAATTCCTTCACCCAGGTGCTCAGTCAGTAGAACCCCCATTTTTCATTTTTCAGGGGACCAGAAAAAAATGGTGTAAAATCCAGGAAAATGTAAAATCAGGGAAATGTATTATGCTTAATATATAGGTGGGACCACAAAACAACAATGTAAAATGAGGGAAAACTTAAAATCAGGGGATGTAAAATGGGGGTTCTACTGTAATAGTAAAAAACTTGGAATATTGGATGGCACTTCTGGAAAAGGCTTATTGTAGCAGGCTGCTGGTCAAACACCTAACGCGTTTTGAGATTATCTCCCTTAATCATAGTCTATGATTAAGGGAGATAATCCCAAAACGCGTTAGGTGCTACAATAAACCTTTTCCAGAAATGCCGTCCAATATTCCGAATTTTTCACCTGAATTGTTAGATCTGAAAAGTTGCTCTAATTTGCGGCAGGTACAGTAACACTGGAAATCTTTTATTGCACGTTTTTTTTTACCTTAAAGGAGACTTATACCATCGTTAAAGATAGGATTTACTTTTATGATGTTTTTTTAAAAAATGCATAGGATGCAAACTTTATTTGATAGAAATATGTTTATCTGTGAGATGCAGAAGGCAGCTCTCCCCAACTTGTGCAAGTTAGAGAATAGTTCTATTTGCACCCCCCCCCGCCACTCATGAATGCGGTGTTTTGGAAAGTGCAGGTTCTTGTGTTTCCATTGGTACAAAAGTGCAAGATACATGGCATGTTTGTGTGCTACACTTCATACATGAGGCTCCTAAAGTTTCATATACAGAGTCTATGGAAACAGTGTCTCTACTCTACTGGCCAAATGGTGCTTGTTTGGTTCTACTGAGCAATAGCTTTTAAATAAAGCATCTGTGCTCAGGGAGGCAAGATGATTTGTGGTCTAAATGGAGCATATCAGAAAAAGTACAGCTTACAAGAAAGAAGGGGCGGGGTGATATGGAAACTTTAAAATATATCAAGAGAAATCAGAAGGGAAGCATTTTTCAAGAGTGGTATTGAACTAAGGGATGAATACAAAGAATTTATGTAACATTATACTTTAAGACTTAAAACTAAAATTAAGCACTTAATGGGCAGGATAGATGGAACAAATGGTCCTATTCAGCCATGGAATGCCAGTATAAATAATAAAAAGCAGTTGTTTTCTGACAAGTCTGTATGATATTTATTTAAAGCCTATTTACAATGCCTCTCCTGGATGGAGTAATACAGTGGTTTTTGCTCATAATCTATTTGTATTAGGGATGCACCGAATCTACTATTTGAGCATTCATTTGAATTAGTTCTGCCTTGATACAAATTAGGGATGCACCAAATCCAGGACTTGGTTCGGGATTCGGCCGAATCCTTGTGCCTGGCCAAACTGAATCCTAATTTGCATATGCAAATTAGGGGCAGGAAAGGAAAAAAATCTTTTGTGACTAAAAGTCACATGATTTCCCTACCCGCCCCTTATTTACATATGCAAATTAGGATTCGGTTCGGCCAGGCACGAATCCTGACCGAATCCTGAACCCAATCCTGGATTCGGTGCATCCCTAATTTGTATCAAGGCAGAACAAATTGAAATGAATGCTCTGTATAAATAAGTAAATATTTCACATTATAATACCCTCAAATGCTAGCCAAGGTGTCCTGATAGTATGGGAGCAACTTTTTATCCCCCCCCTTCCCACCAAGTACAGTGGTTTGGGTTGGGATCGTTTTGCAATGTTGATTGACCTCCTGCTTTGCTGGCTTAGCTGTAGGTCTGTTGGGTTGATATGAAGTGATTGGAAGGAAATTCTGGTTTCTATATATTGTCAATGATAATCACTCCCTTGTGCTCGGTGGCAGTAAGGGAAAGTGATCAGCAACATGTCTGGGTGTTTGATCCCCCAGATAATCCCAGAGAAAATGACAGTGATCAAAATGCCATTGGTGACATTGCCAGAGATGGGGTACATATGGAATTTGCAAGTATGAATGATGCCTTGCCTTTCAAAGGAACATTCACAACTCAGATGCAGCAGCAGGGATTCACATGGAAAGTACACGCTTCCCAAATGCCACAGTGGAAAGACTGAGTGGGTATTCGCAGCACTGTATGGTCAGGGCTATGTTTTCCTATCATTCATTCTTAACAATTGATAATGTCAGTCAGCAGCAGTTGTTGTGGGAAATAAACTGAGAATGGCAAATTTCCAGCATTCATTCCAGACACATCACAGGTCTATAAATACATTCACAATATGTTGCTTAACATAACAGATGCAACTTTAAACTGCACCGGCCCAAAAAAAGTAAACAAGCATTGCACTTTGTATGCCCATGATCCCTGCATATACATATTATGTAATTCATGTACAGGTATGGGATCCAGAAAGCTCCAAATTACAGGAAGGCCATCTCCCATAGGGGTTAATTTATCAAAGAGTGAAGTTCCGCCACTAGAGTGAAATTCCGCAGCTCTCAATTCATTTCTATGGGATTTTGAAAGGCGTATTTATCAATGGGTGAAAGTGAAAGTTCACCCTTTGATAAATACGCCTATAAAAATCCCATAGAAATGAATGGAGAATGGCGGAATTTCACTCTAGTGGTGGAACTTCAGTATTAACTTCACTCTTTGATAAATATACCCCATAGACTCCAAGGGGCCGATTCATCAATAGTCGAATATCGAGGGTTAATTAACCCTCGATATTCGACTGGGAACTAAAATCGTTCGACTTCGAATATCGAAGTCGAACGATTTAGCGCTAATCCTACGTTCGATCGATCGAAGGATTTTTCGTTCGATCGAACGATTAAATCGTTCGAATCGAACGATTCGAACGATTTTAATCCAACGATCGAAGGAAAATCCTTCGATCAAAAAAAGGTTAGCAAGCATTTACTTCGGTAGCTTTTAGCTGCCGAAGTAGGGGGTCGAAGTTTTTTTTAAAGGGAAAGTACTTCGACTATCGAATGGTCGAATAGTCGAACGATTTTTCGTTCGAATCGTTCGATTTCGTTCGAATTCGAACGAATTTAACCAATTCGATGGTCGAAGTACCCAAAAAATACTTCGAAATTCGAATTTTTTTAATTCGAATCCTTCACTCGAGCTTAGTGAATCGGCCCCCAAATGTTTTGAAATTTAAAAACATATTCCTTTTTTTCCTGTAATAATCAAACACTACCTTGTACTTGATCCAAACTAAGATATAATTAATCCTTATTGGATGGAAAACAATCCTATTAGGTTTAATTGATATTTAAATTATTTTTTAGTGGGTTTAAGGTGGAGATGGAGATTCAGATTACAGCAAGCAGTCTGGAAAACAGGTCCCATACCTGTACACAATTTTGGATTATAAGTCTATGTAAATATTGAAAACACAATCCAATCCAAGGAGCCTAGTTCCCTTAAATAATAGTAGTAGTGTAACTGAAATGGTTTCTTGTATATTTCTTATATAAGAACAGCAAAGATGCAATGATGGGGGCTGCTGGGATGTTGCAATACTTTCATATAGAGGCATATGAGCAAGAAATGTAATGAACATTGTAGACCATGCAAGAAGTTTATATAGGATAATATCTTGCCTGTTCCATGTAATTGTAGATACATTCACTGTGTTTGTCGTTGAAATACTATACGCACCCAATGTCAACAGTATAGGGCATAAAGGGGACTTCAACATCCCCATTGACAACTCTGCTTCTGCTGCCACCTCTAAACTTCTCTCTCTAACAGCTTCATTTGGTCTCTCTCAGTGGACCGACTCACCTTCCCACATCGAGGGTCATGCTCTTGACCTTATATTCTGCTACTCATGCTGCCCATCCAACTTAATTAACTCTCCCTACCCTCTGTCTGACCATCATCTACTCTCCTTTCAGATACTGCTTTCATCTGCACCTTCACAACCATCTCTCTCTACCCACACATACAGAAACCTTAATGCCTTTGAACCACAACAATTATCAACAGTATCAGCACAATCCATATCTCATATTAATACTCTCTCCTGTCCCAATATGGCAGCTTCTCTCTACAACGATGCCCTTTCAACAGCACTTGACTCCCTTGCACCTTCTACCACCCGTCACAGCCGGCCAGCTAAACCCCAACCCTGGCACACTAGTGTAACACGGTACCTCAGAAGATGTAGTAGATCAGCTGAGCGACGGTGGAGAAAGTCACAAACTGATCCTGACTTCATCCACTTCAAATTCATGCTCTCCTGCTATAACCGAGCTCTATCATTAGCCAAAGAACAATACTTCTCTTATCTAATATCTACTATGTCCTCCAAACCACAGCAGCTGTTTGCCACATTTAACTCACTCCTATGGCCCCCTCCACCCCCTCCACCTATTAATGTTACCGCCCAAGACCTTGCTCATTTCTTTAATGAAAAAATCGATCTCATTAGGCTGAGCATACCATCCGACAACAATCTCAGACCAACGTGCAGTCCACTCACATCTACTTTGCACTCCTTCACCCCTGCAACTCTAGATGAAGTTAGCATGACCCCATACCCTCTCGCCTCCTCCACCCAATCTCTGATACACTCTCTCCTGCACTTACCCACCTATTTAATCTTTCACTCTCTACTGGTACCTTTCCATCATTATACAAACAAGCACTAATCACTCCTATCCTCAAAAAACCTTCCCTTGATCCCAGCTCTCCCACTAACTATCGACCGGTCTCCCTTCTTCCATTCGCATCCAAATTACTAGAAAGGCTTGTTTACAAACGCCTGATCCAGCATCTCACTCACAACTCCCTTCTCGACCCCTTGAAATCTGGCTTCCGCCCATCACACTCGACTGAAACTGCACTCACCAAAGTAACCAATGATCTTCTATTGGCAAAGTCTAAAGGTCACTATTCCATTCTAATCCTTCTAGATCTCTCTGCAGCCTTTGACACAGTTGACCACACACTCCTCCTTGACATTCTACACTCAGCTGGCATTCGGGACACTGCTCTTTCATGGTTTACATCTTATCTGTCTGACTGTTCCTTTGAAGTTTCCTTCTCTAACTCTACTTCTACTACTTTCCCACTCTCTGTTGGAGTTCCTCAAGGCTCTGTTCTTGGCCCCCTGCTGTTCTCACTCTATACAACTTTACTAGGAAAACTTATTCAGTCATTTGGACTTCAGTATCACCTTTATGCTGATAACACCCAACTCTACTTGTCTACTCCTGATCTTTCTAATTCTGTCCTTTCCCAAGTCACAGACTGTCTCTCTGCTGTCTCCTCCTGGATGTCACAGCGCCACCTGAAACTGAACCTTTCTAAAACAGAACTCATTATATTTCCTCCAAGATCTTCCCCTGTCCCTCAGATATCACTCACCGTAAACAACACCACCTTTCATCCCACCACACAGGCACGCTGCCTAGGAGTTATCTTAGACTCTCTTCTGTCTTTTTCACCACACATTCAAACACTTGCAAAATCTTGCCGTATTCAACTGCGCAACATTGCTCGAATACGACCATATGTCAGTTCAGAATCAACTAAAACACTGATTCAGTCTCTCATCACCTCCCTCCTTGATTACTGCAACTTACTCCTCACAGGTATTCCAACAAGTCACCTTTCACAACTCCAATCTGTTCTAAACGCGGCTGCTAGACTCATTCATCTAGCTCGCCGCTCAACATCAGCTGCTCCCATTTGCATGTCCCTTCACTGGCTCCCAATCTCTTCTAGAATCAAATTCATATTACTTACACTCACATTCAAGGCCCTTAATAATGAAACCCCTCCCTATATTTCATCTCTAATCTCCAAATACACTCCTTCACGAAACCTATGCTCTGCTTCTGATCTTTGCCTCACTTCTCCTCTGATCACTTCTGCCCATTCTCGTCTACAAGACTTCTCTCGGGCTTCTGCTTTTCTCTGGAACTCTCTGCCACAAGCTGTCAGACTTTCTCCTTCCTTCCAAACTTTCAAGCGCTCCTTAAAGACCCATCTGTTTAAAGAGGCTTATTCGATGTACCTTAATTAATCATTGCTGTATCAAAAATGACAGTGTTTATATAATCCTACTGTCTCAATTGTACCCTAACCTTTTAGTTTGTAAACTCTAATCTCTAGGTCCTTCTAACCCTATTGTACTCTGTAATCCTTGTTTGTTATCCACCATTTATTCCCTGTTTGCTATAACTGCAGTAAAGCACTGCGTATCTTGACAGCGCTATATAAATAAATGATGATGATGATAAAGGATCCCAAAATGAAAATAGTGCATATCGAGGCTCATTTCATCTAATGCATGAGGGTAAAGCTGTTAAAAAGTTTACCACAGAAAGCCATATATTTTTTAAAAAGTACACATTATCTTGACTCCAAAATGAGTAAATATAACTTTGCACTCCAAACTGCCAAACTGCAGATGGTATTGATAATTTTTCTGAAAATCCCTTCAAAGCTTCCACTTTGCAGCATAGTATCTCCCACACATGTGACAGACTGGTCTGTAGGCCCCTCACAAGACACAAGATCTCTGATGGAATAGTCACATAATTTATTACTTACTAGCATTTTGTGTACCCAGGTACTCTTATAAAATGTGATACTAACTTTACTGCTAGTGTAACAAACTGATTGATTCTACACCTAATACATTGCTGCTGTGTCCAATCTTTTTAATACGTATGTTTGTCTATTTTAAATTTGGAATAAATAAAGTGTGTGTTTATCCAACATATTCCCAGTAGTGAGATCCCCTGTTTTGAGTGAGTTCCCGCTATATGGACTCTTTTCTAAACAGTACTTTAATCTTACTTGGGGGAGCTGCTGGTGAATTTTCCCTTAAAGTGGACCTGTCACCTACACATAAAAAGCTGTATAATAAAAGTAATTTACATATTAAACATGGAACCCAAATAGTTTTTTATCAATTAAGCATCCAGACCTGTTATAAAGGTGTTTAAAAATCTGAGCTGTCAATCAAATATTACCTGCCCCACCTCTATGCCTCAGACATAGAGGCGGGCCAGTCACTTACTTTCACTTTCCATTCAGCACTTCCTAGATATCACTGCCCCCACACATTCCCCCCTCTTTCCTACACTCTATAATTTGGTAGGGTACTGTGTATGGGCATTACTTCCAAACATATTTCAGCAGCACTCCGGGCTGAACCAGCCCTTTATCAAGCTTGATGAAGGGCTGGTTAAGCCCAAAACATTGCTTCACCTGTTGCACAAATAAATTACATTTTCACTATATTGGAGTGCTGCGGAAATATGTTTGGAATTATGGATCGGACCTGAGCAGACGGTGAGGATTGTGTAGCACTACTTTGTGTGTTTGTGTATGGGCATTAGGTCCCCCATTTTGGTGCATACATAAGATTTTGAGGTGATACACAATTTGTCTTAATAACAGTGTCCAGAAAATGGCTCCTGCCTGCTTGATGTGACTGTGTAATTCCAAGACAGAAGGAAACAAAATGTAAATAATACATGTAGTGTAAGTAAATTTTATTTTGCTCAACTAACATGATAGAAAATAATTTGGAATTATTTCTAAGGGTGACAGGTCTCCTTTAAAATTACTGGGAAGTAACAACATCAAGGTTGCACCTCTATTTTCAGTTTTGGGATATTTTCTTTTTTGTATGTTGTGTGACTACTGATGGTTGTATGCCATACCTACCACTGCTTGCTAAACATGGGGCTGGACCTCCACCACCTAGTATGACGTTAGCCTTAAGGTGGCCATAGACTTAACAATTATGATCTTTCTTGGAAAAGATCTTTCCAAGAAAGATTGTTCGTTTCAATACATGCGTGTAGAGCTGAATCGTCTGATATACAGGTAGAAACAATAAAATTCTACCTGTATCTGACGATTCAGCACTAACAATGGCCCATGTTTGGATGCCGAGCCGACCGATATTCAAGTCTTCTGGAGATATCGGTCGGCTCTTTTCCCACCATACACGCACCGAATATCGTATGAAAATTAGTTTCATACGATATTATCTGTGCGTCTATAGCCACCTTAAGTAGAAGACCTGTACTCAAACTACTTTTATTTTCTTATCTCCTCTTGCATAAGCATCTAATTAAAGCACAACCAGTGATCGAAGCCAAAGACTTTGACACCTGGTTTCAGGTCAGGGACAGAACTATTGAACCCTGAGCAAACTATCAGGTCTTCTGCAGTAGACCAGTATTTTTGATATCTTGAATAAGTGATGCCCATCATGTCCTCACCTGCAGCCCCCAATATAGAGACCGTTTGCTGGCTGCCTGCGTTGGTTTTATAGGGTACTCCATAAAGGATTTTGAGCATAACATGCAAGTGGATGCTTCTTAGAGTGCAGGGGAACTTGCATCCAAATATGTGCTATTTGTGCTAGGTTGCAGTGGGTGCAGGAACAAATAGTGCATTATTAGTAAAAGCTTTATTTTCACTTTGTATCCCTTCGATAAATTAGCCTTTGGGTTTGAAGTATGCTTTGGCTATTAGGGACATGAGGAGTGGTGTGTATAACAGGTGCCAGAACTCCCATCAGCTTCCCCACCTCTTGAACTCCTTGCTGTGATAGATGACCCCTGTTATCTTCCTCACTAGCTGACAGTTCCGTTTGGATTCCTTCCTGAAAGTGGCATGTAAGTCACATGACCAGCAATGTTGTTCTCATTTACTTCCAAGGAAACCACTTTGGCAAGACATATGACTCTCTCGCAGCGTATACACAAATGAAGTCAACAGTAAGTTGGAATTTGAGCTTGTGGAAAATTAATTAAAGCAAAGGAACATTTTGTGGGTGTGGGTTGGGGGTTAGGCTATTGGGGGTGCCTGGTGCATGTAACCAAATAGCAACTGTGCACATGCATATGCTCCTTTATTCTAAGGGGGGGGGGGAGCAACAACCCAGGACTCCGACAGGGTTAATGGTTTTTTATTTACTTCATGGTAAACTATTTCAACTTCAGTGCTACATTAGTACAAAAGGCTGTAAGTACCAAATAATTTCTTGAAAGGAACAATGTAGCTATCAACAAAGGTGCAAATGAAAGGAGAAATAATCACAATCAAAATAGAACCCATGACCCACTTCACCCTAATCCTGCATCATACATTCTCACAATGTTTTTTTTTTTGTGACTAGCTATAGTAATAGAATGTTCTCCTCAGAGCAGCCCCTTCCTTATGCCAACAGATGCTGCATGCCACTATTATTAGTTCTATTATTAATAAAGCTCAAAGCATTTTAGGATTGCATTGAAGGGAAAAATAAAACCGTAACATGCAAACTGGTAGGATCTGTTGCTGTTATCATCTAGAACTCTTACTTTATCCCCCCTCAAATCATTTTTTGTCAGTCTAAAGATTAACAAAGAAATAGGCTGGAAATACTACACATTAAGATGTGAGATTCTCTAGAAGTACAAGGCAATTTAACTGTGAAGGTCTGTGACTAAGAAGTAGATGGCCTCAGTAGCTCCTCAACTACTTTTCTGCTGATTCACAGCACTGCTGTCAGTAACACGACCGTAGAAACTGATTCACAATATACAGAATACTTAGAAAGTAGTGGATTTGCATAAAATGTTTAGTATCCGCTTCTGTTACAGATGGGGCAGCCATCAGGGGGGGACAGGGTGGAGAGTTGTAGGGGGCCCCGAGGGTAAGGGGGGCCCGGCCACGCAACACTTACTTGATTAGCCGGGCCCCCCATCTTTCTGAGAGCTGCTGACTCGGGGAAGGCATGGACATTTAAGGGGCCCTGGCCACCAATTTTCTTATAATGGGGGGGCCCTGGCCACCAATTTTTTTTTTCTCATGTGGGGTCCTAGCCACCAATATTTTTTAATGGGGGGGCCTGGCCACAAATGTTTTTTTATGGGGGGCCCTGACCACCAATATCTTTTTATTTTTCTTAACATGTGGGAACCCTAGCCACCAATATTTTTTTTGTTTTTTTACTGTGTGGTGGGGGCGGACCTGTGGGGTGGGGAGGGCGGACCTGTAGGTGGGGCTTGCGGTGGGCGCAGCCCAGGAAGCCCAGGAAATGTTGTTGTATGGGGCCCTGTGATTTCTGATGGCATACAGACAAAACCTTATTTTCTACTGGACAACTTCTGACAACCCCTAAGCTTAGCTTAGAGCACACTAAGCATGTGCAAGGTCACTGACACTCAAAGATGGCTAAAAGGAGAAGGAAAGTCTTTTTTTTTTACTTAGGGAGTGCCAAAAGTTAGGTATCCCCAAGTGATTGTTTTTACTTACCTGATACCCCAGACTGGTGCTACTGTCAGCAGTAAACTGCCATGGCCTAGGATTCTTCCAGCGATCACCACAAAGCCATCTTCTTCTTCCCGCTTCTTCTTTCTGTGAAAAGCCAAACTTAAGAGAAAAGCCAGCTATTTAATTCTACTGTGTATGCCTCTGCCCTGGGAAATTTGAAAACAGAAGAAGTGGAAGAAAAGGATCGGTTACCCAAAAAAAGTTTGCAGGTAATTCTGCTTCAAAAAAGGAAAAGTTGCCAGCGTTTTTGGAACTTTAATGCATTTTCGGCACACAGGATATGATGTAAGTGACAGAAGATTGAGGGAGATCTAGCTTTTAAGCACTATGCCTGGTCTGAGGTGGCAAAGTTAACTCTGGCGAAAGAGGTAATGTTCAGTAATATCCACACTTTAGTGAATTTGCAGAGTAAAGTTCGCCAGAGCGAAAAGTTGCCTGATGAGTCCGAATGAACACTAGCAACAGTCCCGGTCGCTAGCAAATTGGCGCTTGTTAGTGAATTGGTGATGTCCCTGCGGGTGGCAACGCTGGCGAAAAGTCACTAGCATTAGCCACTTCGTCCTTTAGTGAATCTGCCCCATAGCCTTTTTTCACATCCGCCATCGCTACACTGCAGCTTGTTTATAGGAACTATAGTAGTGTTTCTGAAGCAAACACATCAGTTTTACCAATGCATCATTTTGTGTATCATTTTTTTTAAATTTTGTTTAGAGTAAGCAAAATAGATTTGATATAAAAAGTATGTACATAATTAAATATAGCTGGTATCATTTTAGCATTCAGATAGAATGGAATCTGAGTTTGCTAAAGGAATATTGAAAAGGTTTGCCATCTTGTGGTCTGGCAGCATCCAGTATATGATGTTTGATTTGATGGTATGCCTTCTTCATGTTTATTGGCACACTGAGTAGGGAAATGAAACATGACCAGCTGGCTAGAAGTAAATCTTCTAGACTTGCCATGATGGGAGTAAACAGGAAATATTTGCAGAAGGAAAAAGTTGGTGACGCTCTCAGGGGAAGAACAACAAATGTGCTGCAGATCGTTCTTTGGTCAGAACAAACCTAAGTAGCCTATTTGTGCATGGCAACCACTGTGTAGCACTTTGTTAAATTATAAAATTTTACAAAACAGGTGCTGCTTATATATGCTTGCATATCAATTCCCAGCATACTGTTATTGGTAAGGTTGCATCAGATTACTGGAAATGGATACAGCAGTAGTCTTTCTAGTTCCCTCTTGCCACATATATCCGACTACATTCCCCACTAGGAATCTTTTCTAAAGTTCTGCCCCTTTGGCAGTATCTAAGAAAGATCAGGAAAATAGTTTAAAGAGGCAAAGATATTGAGGGGGTTATTAATCAAAGGTCGAGTTGTTTTTTTTCCATGAAAAATTTGAAAAACGAAACTAAAATTCGAGATTTATTATACCCTGAAGCTGGAAATAGCCCACATCCGAAAATACACCATCTAAAACCTATCAAGGCCATGTAGAAGTCAATTGCAGAGGTCCCATCAACCATTTGAAGATGTTAATAACCTTCATGATGTTGGAGTTTTTTTCAGTGGGTTTCGCTCGAAAACTCAATCAATTCGAGCAAATTGTGTTTTTACCAAAAACTCGATGAATTTGAGTTTTCACTACACTGATTTGAGTTTTTTTAAATTCGAGTTTTTTATTAAATTAGAAACCATTCAAGTTGTGAGTTCATTCGAGGTCTAAAAAAGCTCACAAAGCTCTAAAATTCGACCTTTGATAAATAACCCCCTAAATGTACTTGCTTGAAGTAACGGTGGAAAAAAATGCATGGCTACAGCAACATTAAGTGACTTTTAAAGGAAAAATATACCCCCAGAATGAATACTTAACCATCAGATATATATATATATATATATATATATATATATATATATATATATATATATATATATATATATATATATATATATATATAGGAAGTCATCCGTTTAGTTCTACCCATATTTGGCTGCAGCTTACAAAGCCATGGGCTGCACTTCCATTGAGGTTAAAAAAGAGCTACTTTAGGCCTCATTTATGATCGCCATATGGATGTCCATCCAGTCATTTCTGGTTAATCATGCACAATTGCGCCTATTGGCGCAGGGGATACCTGAAATTACCACCACCATGAACTTGGCAGTAATTTCAGGGTTCCCACAAGGGGCTGCACAGGCCCGGATTTACAGCAATGCCACAAAGGCCCAGGCTTAGGATGGCATAAATTCAGGGGCGGCATCCCGCTCAGCCTCAGCAGTAGTTTGCTTGATTCCGGAGCACCAGAGACTATGCGCTAGTCAGGCCCGGATTTTTGGAGAGACCACCAAGGCCCGGGCCTAGGGCGGCAGCATTTTAGGGGGCAGCATGAAGCCCAACCACACCCATACTGGGTCAGAAACATTGGGTATTCACAGGAGATACAATTGTTTTTTAAATTTCCCATGCGCCAATCCCCATTGCTTCGTTCCCGATGATGAAAATTTGCACGAATAAAGGGAAGGGTTGGGGGCAATGAACTGCAGTGGGCCTAGGGGCACCCGCTGTATAAATCTGGCCCTGGCGCTAGTGCTCAGGTATGAAGAAAGGATTCACATGTATGCAATCCTGTGGGATCTATGGGAAATTGTCCATCAAAAACCGCATGCAAACACTGTATAAACACAGAGTACCTGAAATCTATGCAATCTTGACTCCTGACAATTTTGACTGTATGAAATTATGAGAAAAATCCTTCATTGGGGGTATAAACATGATAGATTATGTCAAAAATTTAACTTTTTTTACACTGCAATTGTGGTCCTAAGTGAACTCTATGTTGTGTATATGTTGTTTAATATTCCCCTAAATTAGACATGGCCCATAGATTTATGGTATCTTGTTAAGAACATCAGTCGTGTTTAGTGCGAAACCCAGAAAATACATTCTGTGTTTAATAACATAATATAAGCAAAGCAATAAGCATATGAACTGTGCGTAAGGGAACTGAGTGAAGGCAGCACACCAATAATAGGAACATCTAAACTGCACCCAGGACAAAAATAACCCCTGAGCAGCCACCACATAAAAGACTGTGATGCAATCTCTGTTTACCAGGAAAATAAATATATATATAATAGCTCTGTTATCTAGACCCTTCTATGGAAAAACGAGATTACTGCATGGTTAATAGTGTGTGTGATAGTGTGCTATGAAATGCCATGATGAAGTCTGTGACCCAGAAAGTATAAATCTGCAAGTGCAGCTTTTATTTGTTAGTGATGAGCTTTTTAGATAGAACATCTGCTATCCTTACGTAACTGCTGGCTGGACTTTTGCCTTATTTGCCCTTAAAGGAACAGTTCAGTGTAAAAATAAAAACTGGGCAAAATAAAAAATGTTTCTAATATAGTTGGTTAGCCAACAATGTAATGTATAAAGGCTGGAGTGAGCGGATGTCTCACATAATAGCCAGAACACTACTTCCTGCTTTTCAGCTCTCTAACTCTGAGTTAGTCAGCAGCGACTTTAAGGGGGGCCACATGTTACATAACTGTTCAGCAAAAAGATCAGATTCAAAAGCAACGATTATAATAGAACATTTTTTATTTTGTATATTTTAGATATTCATCCAGTTTTTATTTTTACATTGAACAATTCCTTTAATGGCTTGTCTTCTAGACAGTCATCCTGTTAACCACAGTCAGTATTATGCCTTTGACAAACATATATATCTACATTAGTGTCAGTGCTTATTTCTCACTGAATGAAGGCTCACACTGTGTCTTGTTTCTCTGCAATAAAAATAGAAAGTGCTAGGACAGACCATCCCTTCCCCCCCCCCCAGTGAGTACCCACTAGTTCAGCCCCAGCCCTGTAAGTGCCATTCAGCAGAGATTACTGTGTGATTCTGACTCTGAAAATACAGGGAATTCATTCTCTAAAGACAGGGCAATAGAAGAGACACTGCGAAAGGACATTCACCCTTAGGAGGACTCTGAATCCAGTACAGGGGCCAGTTTGTGTAAGGAAGAGCTGTGGGAATGTCTGTGGGAGCTGCAGCAGTGCAGGCGACTAGCAGGAAGAGAGCAAGCACACACAGTGCAGCAGCAGCAGCAGCAGACAAGTATCCAGCAAAGAGGAGAGCCAGCTGGGGCATTCTTACTAACCAAGGTCAGTGGAATGGAACTGGGCTCTAGGCCTGAGAACTGGTGACATTGCATTGGTTTAGATTTAGATTAGGTTTTAGATTTTTGCACAAGGCAATCACAGTTTGAAGATGTTAGCAAACTGCATAAAATGATTCAAATGGTGCTCTCTCACCCCTGCAGTGGTCATGAAAGGGTGGCTGTAAAATATGTGAGATACGCATATAGTGGCACATCACTTACTGACAGACAGTTGTACCCCTGCAAACACCTACTGGCAGGCTGTGTCCTACAGTGCATGAGATCTCTGGCCTTCTGTGTGGGAAAACATCTTCGGGGCAGATTTGCTAAAGGGCATAGGGGCAAACACTAATGTCAATTCTCCAGCGTTACAGCCCACAGGGACATCGGCAATTTACTAATGGGTGCAGGCCCCAATTCACTAGCGAAAGGTAGTCGCTAGGGGCGCCCACGATGAAACTCCGCATTTTAGCAAATTATCGTAGTTAAGCGAATTTTCATCTGGCGAAGTGCGGCAATGGGTGTGAATCGGTGACTTTTTGCAGGTTAATGAATCTGCCCTAGTTGGAGTGTTTGGTGCGGGGGGGGGGGAGACCTGGGTAGATTGCACTGCATTCTGAGGCATATCTGGCGTTTTTTTATTTCTGTGGCATCTTATTTCTTACAGTGCTTGCTTACACTGACCACACAGCAAACTCAGTGAGTGACTATCCAATCATGTCCATACATCCACCACATAATGCAGCAAAAGAAACCCTTTATTATGTTCCTTAAAAATGTATTGGGCCCCAAAGGATTTCATTAAATTTTAAAGCAAAATTTAACTTCACACAGGAAAGGTAGGGCGTATGCTTCCCAATAACAACCCAGAAACTAAAATAACTATAGACACACAGGGTGAATGGTAGTGCAAGGCCTAAACGTATTGATTGGCTATTTTTATTATTTACAGACACCAAATTCCTAGAAAATACAACAGATAGCCAGGCTCTATAGAAGATAACTTCTCCAGCAGGCTACCTGGAAATGAACCCTTGCTTAATTCCCCGCCATACCAATGGGTTTAACAAAATAATTTATACGTTATGCAAAAAAACTAGCCATTTTAAGTGGGATTCGGTTAAATCCAAGATTCTAATAAGGGCTTAGATCCAGTTCAGTATTTGACCAAATCTTTTGTGGAGGATTCGATATTTGGCCGAAAAAATTAAAAAAATATACACATTTCGTTGAATCTTTTACATAGGGAAAACCACTTTTGGTGCTCATTCAGTATGTGGACAATAGGACTTTCACTATATGATACCGTTTTACAATTATGTTGTTTACATACTAGGAATAGTGACATCTACATGACATATTGCTTTGAGAGGAGGCCAGTAACTGGTTACTACCAGTAAACTCTCTGCTGGGGTAACATGAAATCCAATGAAACACTGGGGATACAACAGCAATAAAGTGTTTGAAGACTTGCTTTTTAGTTACCGAGTAATTGCTATGGAGCAGCACATCTCAGGACTATCTACACATCTAAAATGCCTAAAGCTGTAGGTCACATGAGAATATTTTAATGGTTATTAAAGAACGGTAGTGTTATACTACTGCCTCAGAAATGGAAATGAAGCATTTATTGGAATTTGTACTCTGCCAAGTTCATCTCCTTAGTTCTTTGAGCAGGGTTAGTGGTAAGGAAATTTAAAATTGATATTATGTTTTGAATTCCACTTCAATCAGGCTTGTATAACATTTAAAAGTTTAGTTTATATTTTACCTTTACTTTAGCTAATTAAATTTATCTCGGCTAGTTGCTGAAGCTGTCCATGTAAAGTATAGCACGATCAGCAAGTTCATGTTAGGCAGTCACACACTGATTGAGATTGATTGACGTGTACAATTCTATTGTTTGGATCTGCAGCTTTAAAAAAAAACAGATACATTTCGATTGTTAGCCCTTGGACCAGACTATTGATCACATGAAAATGGTTGTGTCACCAGTTGTATTCTCTTCAACCTTCTACAGGTTTTATTATGATAACATTTTGCTGATATCTCTATGATTCTGTTGCCTTATTCAGTTCTATAGTCCTAGTCAAGCCACACAGCAAGTCATATGGCAAGACAATATCTTCTTCATAAAAAAATATATATATATTACACACAACAAAATATTTTTGTCATTTGTGACCTCGCCCAACATCTATGCCTTAACTTATATGTCCTATTTATGGTGGGGCTTACCTACTGTATATTGTATTTTCTACAACAGGGGTCCCCAACCTTTCTAACCCATGAGCTACATTTAAATGTAAAAAAGAGTTGTGGAGCAACACAAGCTTGAGGAAGTCCCTGGGGATACCAAACAAGGGCTTTGAATGGCTATTGGTAGCCCATATGTGAACTAGCAGTCTACAGGAGGCTCTATTTGGCATTAAATCTGGTTTTTATGCAACCAAAACTTTCCTCCAAGTCTGGAATTCAAAAATAAGCATCTGCTTTGAGACCACTGAGAGCAACAGCCAAGGGGTTAGAGTGCAACATGTTCCTCACAAGCCACTGGTTGGGGATCACTGCTCTACAGCAAAGTCATTTTCCTGACTGCCAGTGTAGTATAAGTTATGTTTCCAGGTTTCTATTTGATCTATGCATATCATGTTTTGTCTGGCACCATATACCATGACTAGATTAAAGAGCCCCAACTGGAAAGGGACTAAAATAGCAAGAGTTCCCTCCACCCCCAGATTTCTCTCTGATCCTGAGGTGTCAACTGTGCTCATCAAATGTAAACAAGGAGTTGATGTTACAGTCCTTTCAGGGTTTAAAACTGAAATTTCTATGATTATTTAAAAAACTATTTTTTTTAAATAACCCCCTATTCGATTTGCCCGCTAAAAAAATGTGGCAATGAGTGGATCCCATTTATACTAAAGAAGGCATTTTGTACATCCCAGCTTCAGAACAAGAGTTGTATTTATTGTACATACTTTTAAGATATTTTAACTGAATCATAAAACATATAGTTTCTCTTTAAGATGTTACATGCGTACGTAAGTACACACCGAATTATCCAGAACCATTCCAACCCTTAAAAACAAAATGAAAGAGAGCCTGCCCCAAAAACGTATTATCTTAAAGCCTCTTTACTTCCAAAAAATAATGACCTTTTTTAAAAACATGCTAAATGTGGAATCACATATTTTTTATATTCCAAAACATTGTCTAAAAAAACAAGAGGTATTATTAATAATGCATTTATTTTGCCCCTTCTACATGTAAAACATCTACTCTATTCTCATGAATAGTTTCTTGGGGGATCTCTGTTCCCCTACATTACCACTGATTATCATTCCAAGTTATTATATAAAGAGTAGTTGTTCCAAACTAATCTAGGAAAATATGGGAACAGTACAGTCCACTACAGCATGGTCATCTTTATGTGTGTGTGTGTGTTTGTGAAGGGCTGTTGTGTGTGAAGGGTTGTTGGATTTCATGTTTCCAAACATGGTTAGCCTAAATTAAGCAAACAGGCATTTGAGTCCAATGACACACCGGCATGAGTGCTTTTCTGGTAGATAACGAATGGTTTGAAGTGCCATGGGGAGATGGAGACCTAGGTACTGTATGAATTGAAAGTTTATAGCCTCCACCTAATAAGGATGTGTTACATATAGTGAAGTTTTGTTTACATGCATGTGCAACTACTAGGATTCCGGCTGATATTTCTATTCCCGTGATGACTTGGAGCATGTTATGTTGCTAATTATAGTCTTCACTTCAGGGCACAACAACTCACTTATCAGTTACGACTGGAGCTTTTACTGGTTTAATAGCCCTCTTTTAATTCTGTTTTGCACTTTGTACTTTTCGGATTACTTACTGTACTGCCCTTCTTTAAATATATACTCACACCATCTCTGGATAATGCTGCGAGTAAGTATATTGCTGGGAGACTGATTTGTGCTTGGTTAGCCAACATCTGTAGAAAAAGACATAAATGCTGTCAAACTATGTAATATAATTTGTTAGTTCATTAATATGGAAACAGCAGGTTTATTGGAATACAGTAGGTAACGTGACTGCACTATGCTTGTGGTGACAAACATGTCGGAACAGTTAATGCACTAGTGTCAAAAGACCCGTTTTGTGTGGCAGATATTAACCGATCTCCTCGATGAAGAACATGAAAGTGTTTGGAATGCAGCAGGTGTAATCTTGGATATTGATTCAGGTTCGTAATTTTTTCAAAGTGATGTAGGGTTTTACAAGATGCTAAATGAAATATGTGTGTGTGTATATACAGTATATATATGTGTGTATATATATATATATATATACTGTATATATATATATATATATACTGTGTATATATATATATATATATATATATATATATATATATATATATATATATATATATATATATATATATATATGTATATATATATTAAGCAACTTTTTAAAATGTAAACATATTTTATTAGAATAATTAAAAATAATGGAAAAAAGGCCAATGTTTCAGTCTACTCCTCAGACCTTTATACAGTCATATGAAAAAGTTTGGGAATCCCAGCCTGCAGAATGATTTAGTCCACTTTCAACAAAAAAGATAACAGTGGTATGTCTTGTATTTTCCAGGAACATCTGAGAACTGGGGTGTTTTCTAAACAAAGATTTTTAGTGAAGCGGTATTCAGTTAATTAAATCAATGTGAAAAGATGGCTGTGCAAAAATGTGGGTACCCTTGTAATTTTGCTAATTTGATATCTCAGAGGTTTAAACTGTCAGTTTCAACTGTAAGGAATCGCTTGTTGTATGCAAAAGCTTATTTAGCCACAGTCATTTTGGAACAAACTTTGGACTGATGAGACAAAAATTGAGTTATTTGGTCATAACAAAAAAGTTCTTTGCATGGTGGAAGAAGAACACCGCATTCCAATAAAAACACCTGCTTCCTACTGTCAAATTTGGTGGAGGTTCCATCATGCTGGGGGGCTGTGTGGCTAGTTCAATGACCCTAAACACACTTGGAAATCTACAAAGGCATTTATGCAGAGGGAGAAGTACAATATTCTGGAATGGCCGTCTCAGCCCCCCGACTTAAATATCATGGAAAATCTATGGGATGATTTGAATCAGGCTGTCCATACTCGGCAGCCATCAAATTGAACTGAGCTGGAGAGATTTTGTATGGACGAATGGTCAAAAATACCGCCATCCAGAATCCAGACACTCATCAAAGGCTATAGGAGGCGTCTAGAGGCTGTTGCGTTTGCAAAAGGAGGCTCAACTAAGTATTGATGTAATATGTCTGTTGGGGTGCTCAAATCTATGCACCTGTCTAAGTTTGTTATGATGCATATTGCATATTTTCTGTTAATCCAATAAACTTTATGTCACTGCTGAAATACTACTGTTTCAATAAGACATGTTATGTATAAAAGGACGTTGCTACTTTGAAAGCTCAGCCAATGGTAAACAAAATGCCAAAGAATTAAGAGGGGTTCCCAAACTTTTTCATATGACTGTATGTACAGTATATATATATATATATATATGTGTGTGTGTGTGCGCGCACAGTGCACCATTAAGAGACAATTTATTAAAGACCGACTTGGGAATTTAAAAGGATTCATTAGTGTTTTGCTACTAATATGGATTTGTTTAGTTACCATCAAGTATTTATGTATTATGTTTTGAGGAAATAATTGAAAAAAATCAGATTTTTTTTTTGCCTAAAATGGACTCTATGGGAGATAACGTTACAGAAATTCAGACCTTTCTGCATATTGTGTTGGTGCATAATAGATCTTTTAGTATTGTTGTTACCATTACTGCTTATGCACCTATTTTACTGATTAAGTAATATGAGTTGATTTTTACATGATTTCATTTTTAGGGTCATGGGCAGATCGATCACCTCTGCATGAGGCAGCCAGTCAGGGTCGTCTTCTAGCTTTGAAAACATTGCTCTCACAGGTAAGTGTCAGAATAAACATTGAGTTTAAGTAACAATCTTTAATCCACCACTAGGTGCAGAGCAAGTGCTTACTGAATACTGAGTGCCATGTAAATAATGTAGCACCAGCTGTTCTTCTTCTTCACTCCAGATCTACTAGTATTAGAAACCTTAGGAATACGCTTATCTAACTTATTCGTATTACCTTCCTAGCAGGCAGAAGTCATTGTGATATTTGATATTTGAGAATGAAAACTTTAAAGTCACTATTTTAATACATATACACAATTGGCATGAGGTCCCTGCCTTGAAGATCTTATACTCTATTATGGTCTGAGGCTGTTTCCTTTGCTTCTAAATGTGGGCCACACACATACGTACATGCAAAGGGCCAATGTGGTCAACTGAAGACATTAAACTATTATTCTTGTCTTCTATTCATTTTATAGTGGACACTCTAGGGGGGTTATTTACTAAAACTCAGAACGCAGAAATTTTTTGTTTTTTTAAGTGTAAAATCTGAATTTTAAAAAAACACAAACTTTTCGGAATTTATTATACACCAAGGATGGAAAAAGTCTGAATCCGGCATCTCAGACCTGCCGAGGTTACATATGTCAATGGGAGAAGTCCCAAAGATTTTTTGATCTGCGCTGGGTTTGTGAAATAACCTGAAGATTTTGGGGTTTTTTTTCCCCCGAATCTGAGCGTGTGCCCTGACCCTTGGGCTTCATCTAACATGAACAAGAACATTATTGCAGAGGCAAGTATTTTATTACATGCAGCCAGTAATCTTTATCTCTGATTGGCTGAGTAAATGATGATGATGATGATGATGAAGAAGAAAAATCTGAATCTGCTCACTTACAGATTACTCCAAATATTCTCTTATTTTCATTGAATTACTGTTGGGAAAATATCTATATAATTTACTGGAAAATATTTTACCTAGGGTTATAATGTAAACACACTGACGATCGATCACGTGACTCCGCTCCATGACGCCTGTCTGGGGGATCATGTTGGATGTGCAAGGACCCTTTTAGAAGCTGGAGCAAATGTAAGTTTTCATGCTATATACTGATAACAATGGTTCATCACATTTGTTTAACTATGATGATCACATATTTGCTGTTATTATATGTATGGTATATGCTTTGTCTTTCTTTTAACCCTCCTAAACATTAAGTGGCAGATTTATCAAAGGTTGAGGTGAATTTTCGAATGAAAAAATTTGAATTTTGAGCTATTTTTGTGTACTTCAACTAGGGAATAGTCTTAATTCGATTCAAATTTGAAAAAAATTAAAAAATCTGAATATTGAAATGTATCATGTACTCTTTAAAAATACGACTTTGGCCATTCGCCACCTAAAACGTGTCAAATTGCTGTTTTAAAGGGTTTTTTTTTGGAAAAACCTTGAATCGAATTTGATTGAATGCGCCATTCCTTCGATTGACTTAATTTCAGTTGGTCTTTTTGAATTCAAATTTCGAAGTTCGACCCTTGATAAATATCCCCTTAAGCTTTATGACTTCTTTTTCTCATGTGCATTCAAAAAGAATTTCTTTTTCTTTGTACAGTGTAAACTGAGACAATTATCTATTAAGACATACATTGAAAATCAGAAGCAGGGGCCCAACCAAAAACCTTTGACCAGTGGCTCACCAATTAATCTTAGACCAGGGGCCCACTCTTAGTACTATTTTTCTTCCTCTCCTCACTCAACCTCTATTCTGCTAGTCTCTTTTCTTTACATACTATAATCTATTTTTCCATCTATTTAGCCTCTTTGCTCTTATAGAAATAGGGAATGGCCATGAAATAGGCCAAATGTTTAGCAGCATGAGGGCCCACTGACACCTGGGCCCACCGGGACTTTTCCTGGTATCCCTGTGGGCCAGTCCAACTGTGTCATAGCATTTTTCCACAGCCCCTCTCTGGTTAAAGGAATGCTGTCAGAACTATTAAAATACTAATAAAATACTATTTTAGATAATATTTGTTACATTATACCTTTTTCAATTTAAGTCCGTTTTGGGGCTCCAGCCTTTGGTTAGGGCTTCCTTTAGCTCATAAAAGCTATAGATATAGGCAAGTAAAGTTGTATCAGTCATTTTCCTATTGTTCCAAGAACTTCTAGGACAGGAAATAATATTTCCTCCCTGCAATGACAAGAAGTATCAATTACTTTGAAAAAATTAAACAGTGCACACTAGGGGGGTATTTATTTAGCTCCGAATACCGAAATCCAATAAATTCGGATTTTTCAGACCTTAAAAAAGTCAGATGGTATGAAAATTCAGAATCTGAAAACTGGCATCTCAAAGCTCTCGGGGTCCTGTCATAGTCAATGGGGAAGGTCCCAGTGTCTGCGCTGTTGTCAGTACCATTATCCGTTGATTTTGGGGATTTTGGGCCAAAAAAGTCCAAAATCTCCGTAAAATTAGTGGTTTTTAGGGAAAAGTCCAAAAACTTTGGACTTTTCAGGCAAAGGTCTGAAGTTTCGCCGAACCTATTTTTTTGAATGATAAAAAAAGGTCCATTCGGGAATTCGGAGTTGCTCAGATTTTCATCTTAGAAATACTGAGATAAATTCAGAGCTTGGGTGCTATCAGATAGTGAGAAGGAAAAATGCTATGAAGAAAGGTTAAGTAGAATGAGAAATTCTGTACAGCGTTGCAGTACTGCACAATGCGTATCTCTTATTTTTCATAAAGAAGTATAACCATGATGCAGATATTTTTTTTTTATCCATGGCCTTAGAATTTGCAGCCTCAGAAGAGCTTTGTTTATGAATTTGCATCAAGTGCCCAAGTCTGCAGTGACATATAGGTGACCCAGTAGTCCAAGTGTGTGATAGATCAGGCTGTTAAAACAAGACTGTTGCAATGCAACAATGTAATGCTCTTGATATCCTGTTTGCTATTGTACAGCCAATACCTTCGTCTGGATTCACAAAAAAATAGTCTGCCAACTCAAGAGCTCTTGAAGTACAGTGCGGAATATAAGGACTTTTACTGGTCACATAGCTGGATGAATAGAAATCACTGGAATAATTAGTTTTCTTTTATTCCCCAACCCAATATACTTCCCATTTCAGGAGCACATGCTTTGCCCTTGTCATGCTTTAGATTTGAAATCACCAGGATTATTATATATTATATATTTTTTAGGAATTATTTGATGTATTTTGTCAATTGTTAAAAAAACGTGTCTGTTGTAACATGATATCCAATAATACTGCTAGTCTTATACTTATAGATGTCCAGGTATCAAACTAAACTCTTCAAAATCATAATGATCAGTATATATATACCGTATATATATTCATAACCCTATGGCTATATATGAGCTCATTTATAACTTACTTCCTGCCTGCCCCTAGACATTTTGTGATATGTTTTAGGTGAATGCCACAACAATTGATGGAGTGACTCCCTTATTTAATGCATGTTCAAGAGGCAGCGCTAGTTGTGTGGAGCTTCTTTTGGAGTATGGTGCAAAAGCACAGTTGGAAATATGTCTTCCTTCACCGATACATGAAGCATCAAGTAAAGGTAATGAGTACATAAATAGTGTGCCCAAGTTATATTTATATTTCTAGAATTTCCTCTTGGCTGACACTCCAGCAATGTTAACGTGTTGCTCCATTCTGGCCCTTATTACATTTAAGTTAAAACAAAAGCCAAAGCTATATCTTTTGTATTTTCTATTTGTATAGTCTAACAACAGAACACCTTCATCGAGAAGAAACATTTGCATTTTGCATGAGAAATTGAGTTATATTATTACATGTGCCACAGTCTGTACAAAAGTCGATACTGATGTCAATTTCTTTCCTGCATTACAGTAGAAGTTAGCCTTGGCAAGATTGCCTGTCTTCTGTTTGTAAATTTAGCATTTCAGTTCCATTCTGAACCGTTCAATAAACACACAATTTAAATATTTAAAATATACCAATCACCAACCACAATTCATTAACCACGTGACACATTTGCATATAACAATCAGTAATCTTCAATAGTGAATAAAATATTATAAAAAGACATTCCAAAATGTCTAAAATGTAAATATCTTGAAAAACTTCTATACCTTAAAAAACTCTGTATTCTGAAAGAAGTGATTTATATTACCCTCAAGGGTTGTTACATCCTTGATAACATGTAGCCACATGTTAATATTGTTGCAAACTAACTATAAATAGTATCCAAAATAAGTAGCAAACAAACTCAAATAAATATATTTATATAATATACAGGAAATTATAGAAAAATCGGACCTTGTAGTTTGCATTGAGTCCAGTGTGTATAATTTGTGTTGTCATTTATGGGGTTTTTTTGGTAATGAACATCAGTTTGAGCTCATAGTACAGGTGTACAATAATAATACAATACAATAATTACTGGTGTCAAGACTGACTGGCTGGAGTGTAGACAGCCTATGTGTTAGGTGACGTCGGTAGCAAAATGTGACGTTTTGGACACTGTGATGATGTTGTGGGCAGGATTATTGCATCTGTCAGACGCAAGTTGGGGGATTGCTGCCCGTTTTTCAGAACGTTGAAAACACTGATCCAGACAGCCTCTTGAAAAACCGGGTCGAACAGGTAGCAACCCTATCCTGGATTGACATGGAGTAACATATAAAAAAAATCAGACAATGCAAATTAGATTTTGCCTGAGCATCGATAAATTAGGGGCCTTTAAGTTTTTATACATTTGTTTTATTTTCTGTTGATATTTTCAGTAATGCTTTATTTCTTTTAAATTATAGTTTTTACTCTTTTTTTGTAAATAATAAATGAAGCCCAATAATCCCAAAGTGAGTTATTGTATTGCCCTGTTTTAGTAATATTTTTTTTAAAATAAAAAACTGGCCAGCCAGATCTAAAAGAAATAGGGACCAAAGTGGATGGGTGGTCCTAAAGTGACCCATAAGGTGTTGGAAATTTTCTTTTACGCTTTTTTTGACAATTATATTGGCAAACACACTAGGGCTTATTCATGACATTTAGGGGCCCATTTATTAAACGTCAAATTTTTTAGGGGGGAAAAAAAACTAGAATTTGTTATATCCCAAAGCTGTTAAAAATCCGAAAATATCTCAAACCTGCCATGGTCATGTAGAAGTCAATGGCAGATTTCCCTGAAGCAGAGTCCTGCGCGGAACCAATTTGTTAAACCCAACCCGCAACCTGCACCCGAAACCCGCATACTTACCTTCCTGGACCCGCTTCCTGACCCACAAGTACCTTATCCGCAACCCGATCCGCTGACCATCAAGAAACAGGAAGTGCTTTCATTGTTAACCGGAAGTTATATCATTAGAAGTAGGCGTGATCAGAAAAAAAGAAGTAAAACAGGAAGTGCTGTCATTGTAAACCGGAAGTGACACCATTAGAAGTAGGCGTGATCAGAAAAAAACAAACAAAACTCAACTCACTATTGAGAAGATCCGCGATAAAAAATAGATTAATTCGAGTTTTAGTAAATAGCCCCCTTAGTCTAAACGACTATTGTATCGGTGCTCAGTTTCTTTAACTGACGCCTAAAATATTATTTGTCAGAGAGCAAAATTGAATTCAAAAAGAACAAATGTACATGCATGTGCCCTAGATAAAATTACCCACAAGGCAGACCACATTTTTGCAACTCATTTTCATTAAAAAGCATTATGGCTGATTGGCATTCATTTATAAAAAGGATTATAGAAAAGCAAGACATTACTTTTTGAAATAGGCATTTCTGGAAACCTTTAGTTATTTAATAATATCACAGCTTCCACAAAGCGATCCCACCATTGATCCCTCCCAAAATAATTATCAGGTCCACACAACCATTCATTTGTCCAGGCGCATAGGTTTAAAGGAGAAGTCAACCCTTTAAGAAAAACCTCGTACTCCCCACCCCACGGAGACCCCCCTCCCTCCTTCCCCCAGCCTAACTGACCCCCCCCCCGGGGAATGCCCCATACTTTATACTTAACCCTCGGCACAGATTCTGGCATCGGAGTTCCGCGCATCCATCTTCCAGGTCTTCGGCAAGCTGAGTGGGAGATCGACATGTTGGCGCATGTGTACTTGGAGCAATTTGCCGGCCTGAAACTCGTGAAAATTGCCGAAGCGCTGGAAGCGGACACGAAGACTCGGAAGACGGCTGCGTGGAACTTTGATGCCAGAATCCGCGCCAAGGGGTAAGTATAAAGTATGGGGCATTTTCTCAGGCGCAGTTAGGCTGGGGGGAGGAGGGAGGTGGTTCTCCGTAGGGTGGAGGATTTGAGTTTTTTTCTTAAAGGAGAATTCAACCTGTTTGTAAAAAAACCCGTACCCCCCCACCCCAGGTAGACCCCTCTCCCTCCTCCCCCCAGGCTAACTACCCCCCCCCCCCGGGGAGATGCCCCATACTTAACCCTCTGCGCAGATTCTTGCAGCGTTCATCTTCTGCGATCTCTGTAAGCTGACTGAGCAATCGGTATTTCTGCGCATGCGTGAAATTACACGGAAATTGCCAATCTCTCAGTCAGCTAACAGAGATCGCGGAAGATGGACGCGTGCAACTCCACTGGAAGAATCTGCGCAGAGGGGTAAGTATGGAGTAAGGGTTGACTTCTCGTTTAACAGTCCTGCAACAATTTCCTTAAAACTTGGAAGATTGTATCTTGTCCACACCTTGTCCATTACCCTTTAGCATAGATGGGCCAGTAGTTTAACATGTAGGTTATTACATGTAGGTTATTACAAATCTAGATATTTTATAGTATAAATGTTTACTTTCACAGGGCACAGCGAATGCTTAGATGTACTGATTTCCTGGGGTATAGACGTGGACCAAGACATTCCTCATTTAGGAACTCCTCTTTATGTTGCTTGTAAAGGCCAACATATCAGCTGTGTACGAAAGCTCTTATATGCAGGTGAATATGGAACTTAAAGCTAAAACAGTTCAACGCCAATCATATCATTTGTATTATATTTATACAGAATGTTCTTTACGGAGAATAAGCCTTCAATACAAGTTAATGTATATTCTTCATGTGTCCCAATGCACCCCTCCAGTAGAGAACATATAAAAAACAAATATCCAATAAATACACATAGTTTGAGTCTAGGACCTTTGAGAAAATAGAGTATGTACAATATAGTACAGTGGGTTAACCTCAACAATTTAAAATGCAGTGAACTAAGTCCCCCATTTAATATGGTGCCCACTGCACTGTGCATAGATTACCCAAAACTCTCACCCTTGTGAGAAAAAATTGAAGCAGGGATGTCTTGGAAACATTGAACAATAAAATAACTCTTTTCCTTTCTTAGGTGCTAATGTCCAGCATGGTAGACATTTAGACACTCCATTACATGCTGCTGCTCAGCAGTCCAATGCAGACATTGTTAACTTATTACTGGACTTTGGTGCAGATATAAATGCCAAAAATATAGACTTTAAACGCCCAGTTGATGTTGCTGCTGCAAGAAGCTTGGTGGAAAGGCACTTGTTGATGTATGAAGGTAAGCTGTACTTCAGGATAAGAAGGTATTGGTTATAATCTTATATTTTCATATGCATCGCCAAATGCATATATTCAATTCATGTCCTTCATTATACATATCCCTACAGAAAGCATGATTGAGAATAGACAAATAGGACAAAGAATTAATTATGTTATAAATACATAATACACAAAAGCCATGAATATCTTGTAAATTATATCCTTATAATCGCAAAAAACAAGAATATCTTGTAAATTATATCCTTATAAACGATGAGTTCTGATGTCATCACTTATAAATGGTGAGTTCTGATGTCATTTCTGTCACATGACTCACTGAAATTTGTGTATTATAATAACTAAAGTACCCCAGTTGCAAAATATGAGGATATTAGAAGTTACCTTGAAGTTCCATGACCTTTATAAAAGCCTTTGGCCTCATGTTTTTATATGGTCATGAAACTCCTTATATTTTCCAAGAGGGGGTACTTTATTCACTATATATAAACAAATCCAAGAGGTCCTCTACACACAAGCCATTATCAATATATCTAGAACGTTGAGACATTTTGTAAGCTAAAAATGACTTACCCTTTAAAGGAGAACTTAACCCTAAACATTTATACAGCTAAAAATGCCATGTTTTATATACTGAACTTATTGCACCAGCCTAAAGTTTCAGCTTCTCAATAGCAGCAATGATCCAGGACTTCAAACTTGTCACAGGGGGTCGCATCTTGGAAAGTGTCTGTGACACTGACATGCTCAGTGGGCTCTGAGCAGCTGTTCGGAAGCTAAGCTTAGGGGTCGTTGCAAATTATCAAACAGAAAATGGGGTTGGCCTCTAATATAAACTGTTGATACAGGGCTGATTTTTAAATTCTGATGCTAATTGCACTGGTTTCTATGCTGCCATGTAGTAATTATCTGTATTAATTACTAATCAGCCTTATATTTGAGACATTTGTATTCTGTGTATTGTATATTGTGAGTCAGTCCCTAAGCTCAGTAAATGACAGCAGCAGAGAGCATGTGCAGTGAATCAACAGAAAAGAAGATGGGGAGCTACTGGGGCATCTTTGGAGACACAAATTGTTACTGCTAAAGGGCTGTGGTTCCCTTGGACTGGAGAAGCCCAAACATAATGTACAACATTTCTAGCTACTTCTTTAGTTAGGCTTTAGTTCTGTAGTCCTTTGAACAAAACAGGGATTGTTTGCCATATATTGCAATATATTTAAGATGGCCAACTACATCAAAGTCATCCCTGGTCTGGCCAGTCCTACACTCAACTTTCAGCTGATTCATTCTTTTTTTAGTAGCTTAAGGCACAAAATATCTCGGTGTCCTTAATATATTGATAATGGGTTGAGTGCAGAGGACCTCTTGTAATTGTCTATATGAATTTTGTGCTCACAGCCACATTGCACCCCCTCTTTATGGTTTTAAAAATGAGTCTATAAATATATGTTTATTTGTTGCCAGAATACATGCACTCTTGTCCATCTTTTTCTCTGCAATTATATGTTTGGGTCAACTATGCCATTAAATGCTGGGGTTATTTTAAAGTTTATTTAGGGGCACATTTACAAAGCTCGAGTGAAGGATTCGAATTAAAAAAACTTCGAATTTCGAAGTGTTTTTTTGGCTACTTCGACCATCGAATGGGCTAGTTCGACCTTCGACTACTACTTCGACTTCGAATCGAACGATTCGAACTAAAAATCGTTCGACTATTCGACCATTCGATAATCGAAGTACTGTCTCTTTAAGAAAAACTTCGACCCCCTAGTTCGGCAGCTAAAAGCTACCGAACTCAATGTTAGCCTATGGGGAAGGTCCCCATAGGCTTGCCTGCGTTTTTTTGATCGAAGGATATTCGTTCGATCGTTGGATTAAAATCCTTCGAATCGTTCGATCGCAGGATTTGCGCTAAATCGTTCGACTTCGATATTCGAAGTCGAACGATTTTAGTTCCTGGTCGAATATCGAGGGTTAATTAACCCTCGATATTCGACCCTTAGTAAATCTGCCCCTTAATGTTGTGAGAACATTCAATAATATCTGGAGTGAGATATACTGGAAACTGCCATGCACATTAAAGGGCAAGCATGAGTTTTTCAACTACTGTGGCCAAAAATAAATTTTGCCGGCTCTAATCCCTGTAACTTCCCTTAAATTTATTCAAAAGCGCAACACTGTTTAAGCGCTTAAAAATCTATAGTGCCGAAACAAAACAATGAACTGTAGCTCACCTAATTGGACAGTTGACCTGGGTGTAAAAACCCCAGGTCCAACACTTAGGGGCACATTTACTAAGGGTCGAATATCGAGGGTTAATAAACCCTCAAATTCGACCCTCGAGGTAAAATCCCTCAAATTCGAATATCAAATTCGTAGGATTTACCGCAAATCCAATGATTGAAGGAAAATTCGAAGGATTTTAATCGATTGAACGAACGATTTTCCTTTGATCAAAAAAACCTAAGAAAAGTGATGGGGAAGGTCCCCATAGGCTAACATTGTAGCTCGGTAGGTTTAAAGTGGCGAAATATGTAGTCAAAGTTTTTTTTAAAGAGACAGTACTTTGACTATCGAATTGTCGAATATTCAAACGATTTTTAGTTCGAATCGTTCAAATCAAAGCCGTAGTTGAAGGTCGTAGTAGCCTATTCGATGGTCGAAGTACTCAAAAAAAAAAATCGAAATTCAAAGTTTTTTAACTTCGAATCCTTCACTTGAGCTTCGTAAATGTGCCCCTTAGAGTTGATCAATTGAACTTTAAATACATTGAAGTCAGCAACAATCTCACTCACCAAGTCCGGCAAATGTGGCAAATGTAACTTCAGGTTATCATAGCAGCCCCAACCTTCTGTTTGATTAAAGGGGTAGTTCATCTTTTTAATGCAAATGTTTTCCATGCTGTCTGTACTGCTAAATCCATCTCACTGTGTTGCCCAGTACAAAATAGTTTTTAACACATGCAACATGTTTCAGAACTATAGCTTGAAAAGTATGCACCTCAACAACGTTTACAGAACCCCCCTTAACTGCGAAAAACAGATATTTTGTTTAGAAGTATATTATAGATTTTTATTTTTATATTAATGATATTTTCTATTTTATTTAGCTACTCCACGTTCACTCTGTCAGCTGTGCAGATTATGTATCCGAAACTGCATAGGAAGATCCAGATTTCATCTTATTCCACAACTCCAGCTTCCAACAGTACTAAAAGATTTCTTACAGTATCGAGAAAGTATAAGAAACTTTTAATAATTTGTGTGAATGTGTAGATATATATATATATATATTTGACATGAAAGTAAAAGACTATCTCTAACCAAATAATGACATTTACAAATGTAAAGCACGTACAGAAGGTAAATATGAATAAAAATGTAAAAATAAAATAATTAATATACCAATCTGATGTTATATTCACAATTGCTATTCCTTTACTGACTATGTTAGTGGTACTTTACCCTTGAAAAGAAGCAAATGCATTGCACCCTCTACAGAGATCTCTAAACACCAAAATATATTCACACACCAGTGTAAGATAATGGTAATTTGCTTCAAACAAAAAATTTCAGCAAAAGCAGCTGCGGCAAATTTACTAAGCGGCGAAAATTCGCCAGCAACGACTTCGCAGGCAGAGCAACACTTCACTAGACTAAATTCACACAGACAGCGCTAATTTACTAACATGCAAAGTTGTGTCCAGGGTGCCGAACGCTGGCGAAGTTGCGATAGCATTGGCTAATTTGCATACGGCAGGAAGTTAAATACATTACACTACACAAGTATCCCTTTAATAAAAGAAAATAAAGTTGTTATATTGCCCTACACATGAGCCCAGTGTATAGTTTATGTGCCATATGTTAGGAAATGTGTGAAGAAAGGAAGAGACGCCAGAGTATTTTTGGGACTTAGAAAAATGTTCAACTAAAGTTTGAGGAAGTCCTATCTACTCTATTGCAATTCGCCTGGTCTTAGGTTGCGAAGGCAAGTCTGGCGCAAGAGGATAACCCTCAGTAAAATCCGATTCTTAGTGAATTTGTGTAGTTACGTCCTTTCGCCAGAGTGCAACTTTGCCTGGCGATTGAGTGCGAATGAGCGCCTTTTTCGCTAACTAGGTGACACCTGCGCCCGTTAGTAAATCGGCAAAGTACAGAAATTAAGTCACGCTGGCGAATTTTCGCCAGTGTTAGTCACTTCGCCCTTTAGTAAATTTGCCCCTATGATCCTATAAGGCTTCAGCAAGTCACTTCCATGTCTGAGTGATACATTTGTCAGTGTTGACAGTTCTTTGTAAAACACTTGGGGTGCAGTTGGGTTGCATGTCCCAATCTACCCAATTCCCCCACACTCCCAGTCTGCCAAACTATGCCCATTGGCTAATAACAAGAATTCTGCTTGCCCCTCTTCTTTCTGAGAAGAAACCATGACTATAAAGCCGACACAGCTCAGTTCTGTAACAAGAAATAAATCTCAGTCTACGAAGCAGAAGCAGCTCCATTTACAGAGGTGATGTATGATTTACCTCTAAGAAACCAAGTTACACTTTTCAGTTACATTTGTTTATTGCTTTATTGTTTAGTGCTTTATTAAAGGGGTGGTTCACCTTTCGGTTTACTTTTAGTATATTATAGAATGGCAAATTCTAACCAACTTTTCAATTGTTTTTTATGATTTCTTTTTTATAGCTTTTGAATAATTGCCCTGACTCTTTCCAGCTTACGAATGGGGTCACCAACTCCATCTATAAAACAAATCAATGCACGGTTGCTAGGGTAATTTGCACAATAGCAACCAGATTGCCGTAATTGCAAATTGGAGAACTGCTGTTTAAAAAGCTAAATAACGCAAAAACCACAAATAATAAAACATGAAAACCAATTGCAAATTGTCTCATAATATCAATTACACAATACACTATGACATACAGTACCTCCCAACTGTCCCGTATTTCGCGGGACTGTTCCGATTTTGACAGCTTAGCCCACAGTCCCAGGTTTTTTACTGAAATGTCCTGACTTTCTCTTTGATCTCCTGTACTGAACAGCCAGAAATCTGTGGGGTCTGGCAAATGCCAAAGGGGCTGCTGTAAGGTCCCATAGACAATCACTATAAAGTGGGCTGGAGGAGGATTATTTGGGCCTTTGAGTACTTGGAATGCCAGGGCCTATTTTGACTCCCAGTCCAGACCTGGTTTGAAGTCCTGGATCATTGCTGCTATCGAGAAGCTCAAACTTTAGGCTGGTGCAATAAGTTTAGTATATAAAATATGGCATTTTTAGCCAAATTAATTTTTAGGGTTTAGTTCTCCTTTAAAGGGCAATTCACCTTCATTAGCAAAACTGTAATAACACATAAAAAGCACAGAAATGTGTTCAAACTTTCATAACCTGCCAAATTTTGTAAAATGAACATGGTAATTAGGGGGTGTAGCCACAAATTGGGCATGGTCAAAAAAAAAATTCATTGCGCTATGGGCGGCAAATCTTTTTATCCATCTTTCTGTTTCCAAAATGTTGGGAGGTATGAGTATGACGCAATAGTTTAAATAGAAGTCCCCTATAAATTTCAAAATTCAGGTTAGGGTCAGACTTGGATTACAATCACTTCCAAAAATATTTCTAGCAGACACCAAAAGCCTGAAATACTATTTTCTAGTCGATTTTAGTGTGTCCACCCATTGATCAACTCACTTGTGGTCCAGCATTCCAGTTATAATAATAAGTCATGATGTGAAAAGTGCCAAGCTTTTGCCACTATTAAATAGGCTTTGTACAGAATTATTCTATAATGAACTTGATTGTGTTACAGGGGAACCAACCTAACAGGAGTGGAAACATTGGAAGTGGGCTTTAATTGCCCTTTAAATAAGTCCCACTATCTGTAATGATATTACCTGCTGAAAGACCCAGAATCTCAAAAATCTGTTTGCTCTTTTGAGAAATGGATTTCAGCGCAGAATTCTGCTGGAGCAGCACTATTAACTGATTCATTTTAAAAACATTTTTTTTCCCCATGACAGTATCCCTTTAAGGTAAAGGTTCCTGAACTATTTAAAAAGAAGGCAAACAATAGATCATTAATATGATAATGCAATGTTTAACGGTAACATTAATGAGCACTAGACTGAAGAAAATAGAAAACGCAAAGTTAGCACGCCTGATACAGTACATGTACAGTTATGTTGCATTTTTATAGGCCAAGGTACTTGGATACATTTAAATTCAACAGCACAACCATCCTGAGTAATTGCTGTATTTTCCCAACTAGACATTGTTACAAGTCATTGCCATAAGTACATCTTTCCTCACAGTCTGCCATTATTGGGATTGCACAGTCAGGGTCACACAGTAGAAAATTCTAATAGTACAGGTATGGGACCTGGGGTTTTCCAGATAACGGATCTTTCCGTAATTTGGATCTTCATAACTTAAGTCTACTAGAAAATCATGTAAATATTAAATAAACCCAATATGTTGGTTTTGCTTCTAATAAGGATTAATTATATCTTAGTTTGGATCAAGTTCAAGGTACTGTTTTATTATTACAGAGAAAAAGGAAATCATTTTTAAAAAATTTTGATTATTTGGATAAAATAGAGTGCATCTGAGATGGACTTCCCGTAATCCGGAGCTTTCTGGATAACGGGTTTCGGGATAATGGATCCCATACCTGTGACTTGTCTGGAGTCAGGTGACATTTTTTTGAATATCATTGCATTCATCTGCATGCAAACCTGTTTTTTTCCCCACAGCACTGGGATGTGTGTCTACCATGCTGGCTGAGAGTGGGGCAGAAGTAAAAGAATGGGATGCTGAAGTTAGTGCAGCAAAGATGTTAAATGTTAAGGCTTTATATCTACACTCCCCTAACTACCTGAATAAGTAAGAGCCATGCAATGGAAGTCCACATACTGTAGGTGCACTAACTGTTGCAGAAACAGGACAATGGCCATTGCCACCTTATTGCATTCTGTAACTTTTTACGCACAGTTGTGGGAAACTGAAAAGTATGAATGGCGGCTGATTTACTAACATGCTAAATTAGACTATTACAGTTACCAACAGAAACCAAAAAGCAATTCGTTTTTAGCAGAGCATTATGAGAAAATGAAGGGCTCATTTATGGCCGTAGCTGCAAAAACAACTTTTCTATAGTTAAGCTTTTCACCAGTATGTCTGTCCTGCCTTCTCTTCTGAGAGACATAAATGGTTTCGTTTTCCCCTATAAATAGCATTGGGATCAACCATAATTTTTACCGGCCAGGTGGCAACCCTAGACACAGGGGAACCCTGGAGCTACCTGCCACCTTTAAAGGTGTGCTTCACCCTTAAGTTAACTTTTAGTATGTTATAGAATACCAATTCTATATCAATTGCTTGTCGTTATTTGTTTGTTATTGTTTGTAAATGATTTGCCTTCTTCTGACTCTTTCCAGCTTTCAAATGGGGGTCACTGACCCCACCTAAAGACAAATACTCTGTAAGGCTACTAATGTATTGTTATTGCTACTTTATATTACTCGTCTTTCTATTCAGGCCTCTCCTATTCATATTCCAGCCTCTTATTCAAATCAATGCATGGTTGTTATGGTAATTTGGACCCTAGCAACCAGATGGCTGAAATTGCAAGCGTTATGAGCTGCTGAAATAAAAAGCTAAATAACTCAAAAACCACAAATAATAAAAAATGAAAACCAATTGCAAATTGTCTCAGAATATCCATCTCTACACCATACTAAAAGTTCAAATGTTCTCAAATGTGAACAACTCCTTTAAGCTGGTGTGCCAGGGTTCCCTCTGCAGCTAGGGTTGCTTGCCACCTGGCCAGTAATTTAGCGGCCTGGCCGTTAAAAACGAAGGCTGATCCAAATGTTATTAATAGGGAAAAAAGATAAATATATAGGAAGGCCGGTATTTTTTTCCAGAAAAGGTGGCAACCCTTTCTGCAGGCTGTGTGAAAAGGTGCATAACTGAGAAACCTGCAGGTATTTTTACTGAGACTCCTTAGCACATGATCCAACCAGGTTCAAGAACAAAGAACCACGTGCTTCCTACCCTTATATATAACTTTGGGCATCTACTAGAAGGGGACCTAAATCCTTGAGTACCCTACACCTCTCCCATATGAAATGAGACATTTGTTGACGCAAAGGAATTCTATGTGTGGAGGTGTTGTTGCATTTCACCTGTAAATAAATAGTTCACCCTCTGCACTACTGACATTGCCACAGGAAACAAGGACCAATCAGCGTGAGGCTGTAGCTACGCTCCTCGGCTGAGCGGCTGACACTTAATAAAAATGTCTGTCTCTGTTTTGAATGGATTCCCCATTATAAAAAAAGACATCAGGAAATGTTTAGAGTACAACAACAGATTAAAAACATCTACACTCTCCGCGCTACTACAACTGCAGAGATGGGCGTGGTAAACTTTTCTTTTTCTGCTCGACGTGCAATTGGATATCGTGTTGCGGTGCCTGTAACCATAGTAACGGTTTCCAAGGCGCCTCGTAACGCTTCCCAGTTCGCTGAATGTTGCGAGTCGCCTGGTTGCTCCCTCGGGTTATGGCGTCATACTCGGAGGTCCCGCGTAGGACCGGGCTGCCCCGTGAAGTACTGAAATGGCTGCAGAGCTTGGACCTAAGTGTATCCCCTAAGAACTTCCGCAGGTAGTGTATAGGAATTGCATGCCGTTGTTTGGACTCGGATTATTGTTTACTTTGGCAGTCATTTTGTTCATTACCCAGCATCCCTTGCTACACTGAGACAGCTGAAAGGTTCCTGACGTCATTGGTGGCAACAACCAACTTCATACTCACCTGTTGGAAGGCAGAAGTACTGGCATTATTGGAATCAAGTGCAACTGTCATGTAAAAGATGGCAACTGACCATACAGTATAACATTTTGCTCAGAAACCCTTCCCTGTCCCCTGCGACCCTATCAGCTGCCAGTGTGTTTTATTTGCACATACAGCATCATAACTTATCAGCATTTCTCTCTCACTTGCTCTTTCCCTTACACTTACTTATCCCTTATGTCAATGTGTCTCAGACTCTCAGCTGATGGAAACTGTCCACCCTCATGTAACTGCTGCAGTTTAGGACTCCGCTTCAGCTCTGGACTAGGATTCAAAATAGGCCATGACATTTCAGGTACACAGAGACCCAAACAGCCCCCCACCAGCCCAATAAATAGTGATTGTTTATGGCATCTTACAGCAGCCCTCCTGGTATTTGGCAGAACCCACAAATTGCAAAACAAACCCGACCTACCCCTGCTCCCTTCACTAGACATCACAGACAGACTGCAGAGGATTCAGTGTGCAACATTCATGCAGAGCTCCGCAAACTGCCACTATCCAAGACAAAAAAGAAAAAATTGAGGGCACACTGCCTTGTAAAATAAAAACCATTGTATATTATAACATTAAAAAACAGGTGGCCGCTGTGAAATGGATGCCTACGGCCTAAGGTGTCCATTTCACTGCAGCCACCTGTTTTTTAATGTTATAATATACAATGGTTTTTATTTTACAAGGCAGTGTGCCCTCAATTTTTTCTTTTTTTGTCTTGGAGAGCCCACCGTTTGCCAGTCCTGGCCTGCCCAGTTTTTTTGTCATGGCATTTTGTGCAGATACTTGTATACAGTACAAAGCACCAGTGCAGGAACTACAGTTCGATTATGCGCATCACCTCCATTGCACAATCTGGACAAAAAGTATTTGGGGCATGTTTATCAAATATTAAAAGTCTGCCTCTCTCTTTTTTTTGTTTCTATTGCATTTCTGGGAGCCTATTCATTAAAGGAAAACTATACCCCCAAAATGAACACTTAAGCAATAGATAGTTCATATCATATTAAGTGGCATATTAAAGAATCTTACCAAACTGGAATATATATTTAAGTAAATATTGCCCTTTTACATCTCTTGCCTTGAGCCACCATTTCGTGATGGTCTGTGTGCTGCCTCAGAGATCACCTGACCAGAAATACTGCAGCTCTAACTGTAACAGGAAGAAGTGTGGAAGCAAAAGACACAACTCTGTCGATTGGCTCATGTGACCTAACATGTATGGTTTGTTGGTATGTTTGTGAGCACAGTGAATCCTACGATCCCAGGGGGCGGCCCTTATTTTTTAAAATGGCAATTTTCTATTTATGATTACCCAATGGCACATACTACTAGAAAAGTATATTATTATGAAAATGGTTTATTTACATGAAGCTGGGTTTTACATATGAGCTGTTTTATGCAATATCTTTTTATAGAGACCTACATTGTTTGGGGGGTACAGTTTTCCTTTAAAGGAGTTGTTCAACTTTGAGTAAACTTTCAGGATGATGTAGATGTAGAGAGTGATATTCTGAGACAATTTGCAATTGGGTTTAATTTTTTATTATTTGTTATTTTTGAGTTATTTAGCTTTGTATTCAGCAGTCCAAACTACCCTAGCAAACCATGCACTGATTTGAATAAGAGACTGGAAAATGAATAGGAGAGGCCTGAATAGAAAGATGAGTAATAAAAAGTAGCAATGACAATTGGGAGCCCATTTACTTAGCTCGAGTGAAGGAATAGAGGAAAAAAAAACGTAGAATTTTAAATGTTTTTTTTGGCTAATTCGACCATCGAATGGGCTACTTTGACCTTCGACTTAGAATCGAACGATTCTAAATAAAAATTGTTCGTCTATTCGACCATTCGACCCCCTAGTTCGCCACCTAAAACTTACCGAAGTCAATGTTAGCCTATGGGGAAGGTCCCAATAGGCTTTGCTATCTTTTTTTGGTCAAAGAAAAATCGTTTGATGGATCAAACGAATTGCGGTAAATTCTTCGACTTCGATAGTCGAAGGATTTCAATTCGGCAGTCGAATATCGAGGGTTAATTAACCCTCGATATTCGACCTTAAGTAAATTTGCCCCTTAATGTGTAGCCGCACAGAGCATTTGTTTTTTAGCTGGGGTCAGTGACCACCATTTAAAAGCTGGAAAGAGTCAGAAGCAGAAGGCAAAAAATGAAAAAACAATAAAAGATAAATAATGAAGACTAATTGAAAAGTTGCTTAGAAATGGCCATTCTATAACATACTAAAAGTTAACTTAAAGGTGAACCACCCCTTTAGCTGACAGCTCACCATTTGATGAATATGTCTTTAAAAAATCCCATATACATGGAGAGCAGCAGAAGTTCATCTTAATTCACCGGGTTTATTTGACGACTGCATCTCATATTTACTAGGAATCCTGTTTGGTCCTTTGTTGAAGTATGACATTGCAAGTGTATTATGCAGAAAATATTTGCTGCCATAAATTCATTGCAAAGAGTGTATTCGCCCCCACTCATTGCCAGTTAATTTGCCAGAACTTGTCCTCACCTTTTTGTAAACTGGTGATTTGTGGCAAATAATCCAAATGTTACATTTTGCCCTTTAGTATATGCCCCTTTGTGTGAGCTTATGATAATTGCTTAGCATTAATTATGCTTCTCTATCTAATCACTGTTGTCCATAACACAATAAAGCACTAGGGGTACACCCTGTGGCTCGGCTATTCCATGTGCTGGTTCTGCTTTCCTTTATGCCAGTTGTAGAAAGACATTTTATTGTATTAAAGGTGAGTGTAGCTTGGGGATCTCTATAGCACCCTGACTCAAAAGTAAAGGATTCCTGCTGTATAAGAACCCCCACTACTTACAGTGACATGGGATTAAGGGGTTATTTACTAAAATTCGAATTTATCTCATAATTGAAATCAAAAAAGCATGACCAAATTCCCATCCCCAATTTTCCCTCATTTATTAATAAAATAAATCGGTTAGGGAAAAAAACTCAATAAAATCGAGAGTAAAACCCAAGTCGTATGATTTTTTTAACTTTTTTTCCAGATTTTTCTCTTTTTTGGTTCTTCTCGAAAACCCCGAAAATATCGGATTATCGGGCAGCGCAAGCCATGATAACTTCCAATTGATACAGGGACATCTCCCATTGATTTATATTTGCCCCAAAAAGCCCGACCAGAAAAAAAAAATCAAGTTTTAGTAAATAACCCCCTAAGTGTACTTTAACACGCACATACTGTATATGAACAAGTGCCCTATAAAATATTTCCTTATAGATGGTGCTAGATCTATCATGGCCGGCAGAGTTGTACAATAGAAGAGTGTTAAGTTTAAGATGGCCCTGCTCCATAGAGCTTACAATCTATGCTTACAATCAGATGTCACTTGTGCCATATTATGTGTTTATTATAAATAACATTTGAGGATCTTACCTTGGAGTTTCTCAGTCTGTATACAAATTCTCTGCCTGCAGCAATGCTGAACTTCGTACATTATATATATATATATATATATATATATATATATATATATATATATATATATATATATATATATACAGTATATATATATATATACAGTATATATATATATATCCACAATCTCTTCTACAGCTAGAGTAAAATAGATGTCAATCGAATTTTTGTCAAAGTAGTAAAATTGTACCTGTAGTGTAATTCCACCATTTCCAAAGGATTCTCATGACTTCTACAGAATTATAGATGCGTAGAAAATATTTTCATTTTATAAAAAAAAAGAAATGAATACGGTTCTGCCACATCTGAGTTGAAGCATAATGTTTATCGATACATTCACTGACAGTGCAGAATTATTAATAGTGCTATTGCTATATTATTCCATGGATTTCTTTTTGTGCTATTTACAGCAGTACATTTGTGGGCACATTGTTGTATATGTACAGACAGTGTTTTCAGTGAAAAATCTTCCTTGGAGATATCAAGAAAAAAAGATCTATAAAAAAGATCAACTGGAAAACATGTATTAAAGCTGAAGCTTGAGCACAAACACAAGGCTTCCGGCTTCCTGTAACAAGTAAACTATTAACGTGTTATTGTGGTTGTTTCTTTTAGAGATTTCTCAAATGGATACCTTATAGCTGAGATATTCTACTGGTACTTTCCAGAAGACATCCAACTGCATTCCTACGAGAATGGGACGTCCCTAGCTAATAGATTGAGCAACTGGTCACAACTGGAGAAGGTGAGCAATTTTACATGAATAATGCAAAAACTGTCAGTAGTTGTTCATTGAAATGTCAGTTCAGAACTATAACGAACTATAAGATCTATAAATATATATCTGTAAGAGATATTCTTTGTACAATAACAGAAGCTAATGAGACATCAAAGAATGCATAAGCCCCCCAATTCGAAAATTCATAATTTTGGCCGAAAACTTCAGGGTATTGCCAAAAACCCAGCGCACATCAAAAAAACATTGGGACTTTTCCCATTGACTTATATGCAAACTCGACAGGTCTGAGATGCCGGATTTTCAGATTCTGACTTTTCCCATCCTCGGGGTTTAACAAATTCCGAAAAATGATATAGTATAGTCCAGTGGCCAGATGTTTGTTTTATAGTTCTTCATGAAAAGGAATCTGAAGGTTACCAAAGCATTAATGGACGGCACCATTCACTGCAAACCAGAAGCTGCAGAATTATTCATCCAGGAAATGTACGTCATGCTGACAAACAGACGGTAAGTTCTGTGTTTTGTCTTTTCTAAGAAAATATACAGTACAGCGTGTAAACAAGAGTTATTGGTGTTGATATATAATCTACAATGATTCATTGAACCGAGTTTCTAACTGAAACACAACAGTATACAATTTACCCTAAAAGGTGGTGGAATTAATTCAAAAAGTTGCACTTTATGTTTGTTCTTTAAAGGAGAAGGTAAAGTTAAAATTAAGTAAGCTTTATCACAAAGGTCTATATACAGTAAATACACTAGTAAACCATCAAAGTAATGCTGATCTGAGTCCTCTGTCAAAAGAAACAGTGCATTTCTTTCCTTCTATTGTGTACACATGGGCTTCTGTATCAGACTTCCTGTTTTCAGTATAAACCTCCAAGGCTAGGGCTTGAGCATGCTCAGTTTGCTCCTCTCTCCCTCTCACTTCTCCCCTCCCTGCTGTAATCGGAGCCTAGAGCTATGAGGGAACAGGCAGAGACTCCAGAAGTGATGTCACACCAAGCTAATATGGCGGCTGCTATCCTAAACAAACCGAGAGCTTCTAGAGCTGTTTACTCAGGTATAATAAAGCATTCTGCAGCATAAATATAACATTCTAGCTTACACTATATCAGCTAATCTATTGGTAATAAACTGCCTTGGTAGCTTTCCTTCTCCTTTAACCGCTAAGCTTACCTTACTACGCACAGTGGAATGTTTCAAGTCAAGAAGATTGCAGGGGTAAGCATCAGATCCTAATAGTTACATAGTTAAATCAGGTTGAAAAAAGACAAAGTCCATCAAGTTCAACCCCTCCAAATGAAAACCCAGCATCCATACACACACCCCTCCCTACTTTCACATAAATTATATATATACCCATACTTATACTAAATAAATAGATTGGGCCGCAAGTTTATTCAGTGATCTACATATAGCAAAGGGTACTTGACAGTTTCATCCAACCTAGCAGTTTTAGATTCTTTGCGTATCGTGAATTAAGCAGACAAACATCCTTTATAACACGTTAATATACGCAGCATAACATAAAGGTGTATGAGCTTGTCGCATCAATTATTACTTTTGATTTTTTTAAGGATAAAAACCATTCAGGATAATGAAGTTGATTTTACTGACTGTCATTATCAAAAGAAGCTGCCTATGGTTGCTAGATCTACAGCAACAAAGACTGTGAAAAGCAATGTTACCCTGACTGAAATCCTGGCGGAGCCTGATATCCTAGTAAATAAGCAGAAGGTTCAGGCTCTGATGGGCTTACATTTGCAACAGAGACAGCAGGAGAGAATTGAAGATCCAAGTGAGTAATGATTTTACTGAGATATTAATGTGTTACTTCATATGCATGGCATTGGTTCAGGATTAGTCTAGAATGTAAAAAAAATCTGTTTCTTTGTACAATTAAAGGGCAACTAAAGCCCTTCAACCATTTGGTTTTACTAAATGAGGCTGCTGTATTAGCTCCAATGTACATCACCCCCACTTTATTGCACTGCTTCCCCCATATCTACCTGGTCCTTAAAGGGGAACTATCGCGAAAATGAAAATTTAATATAAGCTTCAGCATACTGAAATAAGACACTTTCTAAATTCAATCAATTCTGTACCATTTCTGAAATAATCAAGTTTATCTTCACTATCTATTTCAGTATTCCGAAGCTTATATTAAATTTTCCTTTTCACAATAATTCCCCTTTAAGCATTGGTGTAACCCTTCCCCCCCCAGAATTTTCCTCAGTGTCATTCAGCTGTGTCATTGTAAGACCTGTTTGAAGCTCATCAGCAGGGATTCTGCACTCTAACTCATGTGCCATGACTGCAAGGTTCTACAAATTACTGTAAACAATTAGTTAACCCCCTCCAAAATGTAGCCAGTAGGCTTTGTATGCATACCTTTCTCCTTGGATACATGCTTGGCTGATTTTCAGATTATTAAAAAAAAAAAAAGAAATGAGAAAAAAACCTGACTCTGATACAATTTTGTTTCTAACAGAACGATTTAATGTGAAACCGTCACTGGGTGAGCTTGCTATACGTGTTCCACCAGCAGGAAATAAAAGTGATAGTTATGACAACCTCTCAAACAGATCACAGTCCTCCTCTGCTTCCAGTGAGTATTAAAATGCATATATAAAGTTATCAGTGAGTATAATGTGAATTTTATACAGTAAACGTGAAAATAAATCCATTTCTGCAGTTTGTGTGGATACAGACAGTTTATTCCTATGGCTGAATGCATTGTATTTATAGAAAGAATTGTGCCTTAAAGGAGAACTTAAGCTTAACTAAAGAAGTAGCTAAAAATGTTGTACATTATATTTTGGGCTTCTGTACCAGCCCAAGGCAACCACAGCCCTTTAGCAGGAAAGATCTGTGTCTCCAAAGATGCCCCAGTAGCTCCCCATCTTCTTTTCTGCTGATTCACTGCACATGCTCTGTGCTGCTGTCACTTACTGAGCTTAGGGACCCACTCACAATATACAGTACACATAGAATAGAAATGTCACAATATAATCTGATTAGTAACTAATACAGATAATTACTACATGGCAGCACAGAAACCAGTGCAATTAGCATCAGAATTTCATATATTACAGACAAACCTCATTTTCTGCTTGATAATTTGCAACAACCCCTAAGCTTAGCTTCTCAACAGCTGCTCAGAGCCCACTGAGCATGTGAGTGTCGCAGACACTTTCCAAGATGGTGACCCCCTGTGACAAGTTTGAAGTCCTGGATCATTGCTGCTATTGACAAGCTGAAACTTTAGGCTGGTGCAATAAGTTCAGTATATAAAATATGGTATTATTTGCCACGTTAATATTTAGGGTTTAATTCTCCTTTAAGGTGACCATAGACATTACAATTATGATCTTTCCTGGAAAATATCTTTCCAGGAAAGATCGTTCGTTTCAATACACACGTGTAGCGCTGAATCGTCAGATATACATATAGAAACAATAGAGTTCTACCTTTATCTGACGATTCAGCACTAACAATGGCCGATGTTTGGGTGCCTTCAAAGGTGCCTGATCAAAATTTTCAGGCCAGCCCGATCGATATCCAAGTCTTTTACCAATAGTCGGCTTGTCTCCCATCATACGAATATCATCCGAAAATTAGTTTCATATGATATCATTGGTGCGTCTATGGGTGTATCGTTTGCAGAATAACCTCACTTTCAAAAGCAAAAACGTCATGCTTGTGTTTAGTTTGGTTGAGTATTTATGATTAGGGTGTTTACAGAAATCTGCTGCATTTAGAGTCAGCACATTGTGACTTCTCTGTTTCCTCTGTGTTTTAAGGTGGGACTGACATTAGGAGCAAAGCTAACGTTCAGTTTAAAGAAATCACCGTTAAGCAAGGAAACAGAAGCTACGTGTCATCAAGTGTCAGTTCCAATTCATCGTCAGCCATGTTAAGCACACTGTTGCAAGATGCTGGAGAAAAATGGGCTGCTGCATTTTAATTGTATTGAAATGAATACTAATTTTGTATAAATTGTTCCAAGTCAAATAAATGGCACATAAATGAAGGCCATACTGTAGTTATGTTGATTTATACCAACCATTGGTTAAAATCTAAAAACAAAGAATATGTTTTTTTTTAAAACCATATTTCATCTTGTATAATAGAATATAATAGAAAATACTGAATTAATTTGTAATTTCTTACTGACATAGTGAACACTAAAGAACAGAGAGAAAAATAAGATAAAGTATTAAAAGCATTAGTGTCCAGGGAACACTGAAGGAAGGTAAAGGTGAAGCACCAAGGACCACATAATACCTAATTAGCCATTACTTGGACCTATAGTCTAAAATTAAAGGGGCTCTTCACCTTTAATTACCTTTCTGTTCACGCCCTCTCCTATTCATATTGCAGTCTCTCATTCAAACCAATACATGGTTGCTAGGATAATTTGGACCCTAGCAATCAGATAGCTGCTAAAATGATGTTGCTGCTACATAAAAAGTTAAATAATTTAAAAAACACAAATAATAAAAAATGAAGACCATTTGCAAATTGTCTCAGAATATAACTTTCTATGTCATACTAAACATTAGGGGTGATTTATCAAAGTTCAAGTTTGAATTTTTGCGACGATTCGATTTTTTTTGCACAAAAACTCACTAATTGGAGTTATATTTTCAAAAACTCAAACATTTGGTATTTAAAAAAAACTCAAATGTAAACCTTCAGGATCTAAAAGCTGGCGAGTTCATATACAAGTTGTCCTACGCAAAATTCAAGCCATTTTTTAATTTAAGATTTTCAAGTCTTTTTGAGCTTGTAAACTCAAAAATTCGAGTTTTCAAGCCTATAAACTCGATAAATTCGAGTTTATTCCTCAATTGTATTCAATTGAGTTTTTTACATTCTGATTTTTTAATAAATGCGCAAACATTCAAGTCTTTTTCAATTGTGAGTTTATTCGAAGTAGAAAAAAACTCTAAAACCTCTTTAAAACCGAATTGGAATTTTTAAGGCCTCTAAAGGTGAACATACCCTTTAAATATCTATGGAGACCTATTAGGATGCGGAAACTATAGTTTAAAGCACATATTTCATTTTCTTTTGGAGATGCCACTGCCCTTACAAATAAAAGCTGAAGGCCCAAAAAATAAACTAACCCATAAATCAATGGGCCAAGTGTGCAGTATAATCACATTGTTACAAGTATTAAAACCAAAATGTAAAAATTTTGTGTTGACCCCAAATCTGTGGGAAGGGCTTTTATTTTAATTTATTTTTATTAATTGGCTTTGTAAGTCAAAACAGAGGAGAATACATTTTTTATTTCCTCCCAAAATCCACAGCTAACGTTTTAACTGTCACACTCGGGCATATTTATCAAGGGTCGAATTTGAATTTGAATTGTACAAATCAAAGTAATAGCACATTCAAATCGTATGATTCAAAGTTTTACCCAAAAAAACCTTAGATTTTTCAAACTCCACCAATTGACTCCAAGTAGGTTCTAGGAGGTCCCCAAAAGCCTAAAACAGCAGTTCGGCAGGTTTTAGATGGCGAATGGTCAAAGTCGCATTTTTAAAGAGACAGTACATAAAAGATAGCTAGAAATTAGAATTTTTTTAAATCGAAAATTCACCTCGACCTTTGATACATCTGACCCTCACTGTGCGTAACCTCCTGAATTCTGTTATAACTTGTGCTAATTAATAAGAAAATTCTCGTCTCGAATATATATAAGAGAAACTATAAATACACAGTTGTGGTAAAATACTAACTATATATTTAAGCTCCATAGCCCGACTTAGAACAGCATGGCTTTCCTCGGGTAAATAAAGAATACCTAAAACTTTAGTAGAAATGACCAGCATTTGGTTTTTATCACTAACTTTATTCTGTAAATAGAGAATTTGTATAAACAAATAATGTTAGGGAAAATGCATATGATAAAAAAGTAGCCATTCATACTGTATATTTATATTTAGTGGTGTATTGCACACGGTAGAAGTACAGTACAAATTGTATGCTAAAATCTTACATTACATAAAAATGCTCATAAATTTCACAGTTTAACTTCTTTCCATTTTTGGCTTATGTACACAGCAGTGGCATGGACACTAAGCAGCTTATACAGAATAACTCAAACAGGATTTTTTAACTTAAAGGACCAGTAACATAAAAGATTAAGAAATAACTTACCGGTTCTTGCGCTCCTCTTCAGAAAAGGCGACAGGGCGACAATCCATTGTGCAGCGCTTGATTTCTCCTCCCTAACTATCTCCTATAGAAGGCAGGGAGGAGAAATCGAGTGTCGTGCGATGGATCGTCGCCTTTTCAGAAGAGGAGCGCAAGCGAAGTACTGGTAAATTATTTCTTAAATTTTTTTTTGCAAATTTAACGTTAAATATGTCTTGGTGGGTTTTTTTTCCTATGTACAAACACATTTTTTTTTACATTTTTTATGTTACTGGTCGTTTAAAGGAGAACAAATGTTTAAATCAGTGGGGGCATCGTTCCAAATGTTAGGCACCCCCTCCACCAGTGATTATAATCACTTACCTGATAACCCAGACCAGCGCTCCTGCTCGGTGAAAACTGGATCACCATCCATTTCCACTTCTTCATTCACAATGTTGGATGCGCATACAAAGAGTGAAAAGCCCAAATTAAAAAAGCCTACTATTCTGCTGGCCCAGGGAAGAAACGTAAGAAGACTATAATGTGACACTACTACAGAAATGACCTGGTGCAGTTTTCAGCATTAGTATTTTCAGCAAACAGAAGGCCATCAGGTAAGTGATTATAATTAGTGGAGGGCTATTAATTATATCTCTGTAAACTGCATAAGGGGAAGTACAGTCGGTTGTTTGATGCAAATTTTGATGTTGTGGTAGTCACACAGTTAAATACATTTGTTGTTTCATATTTTTCATATGATTGTGTGTTTCCCTTTTTCTAGTATTCTACACACAGTTACACACACTGAAGGACTCGGCCCTAGTAGCAGCAGCAGCACTGTTTGCGTGAGAAGAAAATGGTTTGCTAAAGGGTTTAATTTTTGGGGTTAAGATTCTGGCTAGGCAATTAAAATTAGACTGTACCATCAAAAGATAAAAAGAGGGAGTTCCATTAGACCTAAAGTGGACCTGTCACCCAGACACAAAAAGCTGTATAATAAAAGTCCTTTTCAAATTAAACATGAGATCCAATTTCTATTTTTTATTAAAGCATTCAGAGCTGTTGTAAACTCATTTAAAATTCTCAGCTGTCAATCAAATATTGTCTGCCCCTCCTCTATGTCTTAGGCATAGAGGTGGAGCAGACAATTTCTTTTACTTTCCATTCAGCACTTCCTAGATGTCACAGCTCTCCACACATTCCCCCTTTCTCTTCACTGTTTAATTGTGTAACCAGGGCAAGGGGATGGACATCAGGTCCCCCATTCTGGTGCACAAACAAGAGATTCTGAGATGATACAAGGCTTGTCTTAATAATAGTGTCCACACAATGGCTCCTGCCTTCTTGCTATAATTATGAATTTCCAGACTGAAGGAAACAAGATTCAAATAATTTATATAGTGTAATTAAAGTTCATTTTGCTTGACTAATGTGATAAAATAGGATTTTGAATAATTTTTTTTGGGTGACGGGTCCCCTTTAAATAGTAATCTATTTTAAGCTGCCTGTCCCAGGGTTCAATAATATCTGCATTCATCCATTGGAAATAAAACAATGCGTTGGACTGTTGGATGGATCGGGAGCAAAGAAGTTGTTTCAGTGCTTTTGTAAGTCCCTTGGTTGTGTCTTAGTACAGAGCTATTTCAAGAAGAACTGCGCAACATGTATTAGAATGGATTGAGACGGATTCCTGTTCCTAGAGGTGAGAAGGGGTTCACTTTTGCCCACATTAAGGCATCGTTCAAAGAAATGGCCGACTTCCCGTCTTCCAGAAAGAACACTGGTCCCTGTAAAATGAAAATAACACATTGACATTTAGTTTTTTTTTTTTTTAAATATAATCATATGAGGTTTGGGCAGTCATAAAATTTTTAAAGGAACAGTTCAGTGTACATATAAAAACTGCATAAATAGATAGGATGTGCAAATTAAAAAAAAATTCTAATATAGTTAGTTAGCCAAAAATGTAATGTATAAAGGCTGGAGTGACTGGATGTCTAACAGAATAGCCAGAACACTACTTCCTGCTTTTCAGCTCTCTAACTCTGAGTTAGTCAGCGACTTGAAGGGGGGCCACATGGGACATAACTGTTCAGTGAGTTTGTAATTGATCCTCAGCATTCAGCTCAGATTCAAATGAAAACAGTTATGACCCATGTGCCCCCCCCCTCAAGTCCCCCCCCCCCCTGTCTGGTAACCAATCAGTAGAAACCAAGAGAGCTGCAAAGTAGGAAGTAGTGTTCCGGCTATTATGTTAGACATCCAGTCACTTCAGCCTTTATACATTACATTTTTGCTTAATTAACTATATTAGGAACATTTTTTATTTTTGCACAGCCTATTTATCCAGTTTTTGTTTTTATACTGAACAATTCCTTAAAATGTATTTGTCTTGTTTTATATTCATTTACTCTGTGCCTGAAGGATAGGTGGTACATGGGTATACCTCTGATAGGGCAGCTTGCTTTGGGTAGGGGCAGAGTCTATGCCTATAATAAAATGCTTGTAAGGTACTACTTTTGCCTCTACACTGAATCCATACCTGTATCCGTAAGCCAGTTAAACATGATACATGGACATCTGAGTGACTGGGTAGGTTGGACCCTGTAACATAGTCTGGTCCAGTCAATCCTTTAAGGGGTTCTTCTTTTATTTTTGATAGAAGGTTTGAATAAATTTTCCTTTGGGACTCTGTAGGAGGGGTGTATGGAAGATCATCACCTGATCTTTGCATCAAATAGAAAAAAAGCATGTTGGAACAATATAGCTGTAAATGCCACATATTATTTCAGCATAATCCTAATACTGTATATGTCAACAGCAGTGAATGTTTTTTCCACCGCTACATGATGTAGATACTTGGTGCAGAAATGAAGTCTAATATCTTAATATCCAATGTGGTAGCCAATGTTCTCATGCTGAGACAAAACTTGTGTACTAAATGTCTGAGGATATGAAGCTAAATCAGTCATTTTTGCACCAGAATTTTCTGCCACTTTGAAAGTAAAAAGTCAGAATTGATTAGTGCCAGAGTTTCTCCTAAATATAATTCCTCTCTCTTTTTTTAAATTAAAAGATAATGGCATTATTTAGGCATCAGATCAGGCATCAGCATTGCAATGATTTCAGTTAAAAATTGTGTTTTTTCCTCCTCCTCAGGGAATGTATTTTGTACAAATCCTGAGTTGGTATATATTACAGATCATATTTTTCTTAACTGAGAGTGTCAGACATTTAACTCTGACCAATTTACACATAAAAAACAAACCACATTTTACTTTCTAGCGCATTATTAAGCTCTGAATGTCCCTAGAAACGCACCCAAGCGTCAGTGAAGGCCACTCACTTGTTAGTAGACAGAGTGCAGGCTCTCCATGCGTCCAGTTCCACCGACAGCTGCCCTATCTGCAGGGGAACAGACACCTCACGACGCTTCAAAAGCTGACTGCAAGTTATTATAAAAAGAAGTGAAAACAAAATAAATAGATTATTTTTGAATATTGGTAGTTTCTTCTGATGAGACAAGATGCTCTGTTAGATCAGAGATAATAGGGTCGTGATTTCTCTACATGTAAAACTATGACCCTAAAGGCAAACTGTCTCCTTAGCTGGTGAACAGCATATACTTTAGGGAGTCACAGGAAGAGCATGGGGCAAACACCACTTCCATCCTCACAAGAAGTTTGAAATAACGGCACATGGACTATGATTCTGGGAATTATACTCAAACCATGGGGTTTCTTTATCAAATAGTGAAGTTAGAGATCGCCACAGTCCCCTATAGCGAAATTCCGCCACTCTCCATTCATTTCTATGGGATTTTTAAAAGAGTATTTATCAATGGGTGAAAAGGAAAGTTCACCTTTTGATAAATATGCCTTTCAAAATGCCATAGAAATGAATGGAGAGTGGCGGAATTTCACACTAGCAGACTGGCGATCTCTAACTTCATTTTTTGATAAATATGCCCCAGTATAAGAAGATCACATCCACTGCTATTAGGGAGTCAAGGTTCCTGCTCACCTCCTCGTAAAAGGCAATTCAATTTGCCTTTTTTGTCGGTTTCACATAAACCATGCTGGCACAAACTCATAGTATTATGATTTGCAATGAAGTCAACTATTTTACCCCTTCGAAAAACTTTCCTACCAGGTCTTAAGCCATCTCAATATGTATCATTGAGTTTATGTGAACCTTATGACAATTATTATTATAATTATCATTAACATGTATTTATATAGCGCCAACATATTGCAAAGCACTGTACATATTGCGTAGCACTGTTTTGTTGAGACTAATCTGCAGATGGAATATGACGCTACACATGGCTCCGCTCTGCTGCAGAACTTTTAGTGTGTCATTAGCTTATGGGGGTTCCCGAACAAAATGTGAAACAAACTGTGATATTTCTGTACCTGCATAGATTTGCAACTGATAGTAGAATTCCATACTTATCTGGGTATAATTATTATGCATTATTCATAACAAGTCACCTTGTGTATTCATAAAGTGCAGGGACAATGCTTGTGTAGTGCCTTCTGATGGCAAGTAAAGCCCCAGTGTATCCACATAGTATGAGCAGCTCATTCCGCACTCTGTTAAAAAAAACAATATGTAAATCCTTTCAAATCCTTCAAGAAAAAAAAATTAATGGATGATTATGCCCCCCTCCCACAAAAAATAAAACCACAGAAAGAGTCCACATTGATAAAGCTGTTACATCTAAATCAATTCTAAATAAGCACATTTTCACTTTTCACGTATTACTTAAGAAAGTAATTATTGCCTGAATTTGCAGTGCATTGTTTATTGTCCTGACCCCCTGCTTCCTGGCCTGAGGCATTGGGATATTTATTACCCAGCCCAATGACATAATACATTGTTAAGTCCTGCAGCGGGTAGGTTACCCGGAAAAACCTGCGGTACCCTCCGGGTTGTGGGTAGAAGTTCTGGGTGCAGGTATAGACGCGGGGCGGCGGTTCTGCTGGGTCGGGCTGCGGGTCTTCTCAATAGCTATTATTATTAATTTTTTCTGATCACGTCTACTTCCGATGAGGTCACTTCCAGTTTACAATGACAGCACTTCCTGTTTTACTCCTTTTTTACTGATCACGCCTACTTCCGATGATGTCACTTCCGGTTTACGGCAGCACTTCCTGATTCTTAATGGTCAGCGGGTCCTGGTTGTGGCTAAGGTACTTGCGGGTCGGGTAGCGTTCCAATCGAGTAAGAATGTGGGTTGCGGATCTGGATTGCAGGTTGCAGGTACGGGTTCCAAAAAATGGACCCGTGCAGGACTCTAATACATGGTACTTGTTAATATTTTCTTTATAACCTTGTTATACATTGTTGTATCATTCAGTTATAGCAGTAAAATATAGCAAAGAAGTGTTCTTCACCCTAATGCTCACCCTAATTTACCTTCAAGGTGGGCTTCACCAACATCTGGTATGCCCCCCCCCTCGTGGCAACCCCATTGATTGGGGACCACTGCTATACAATATATACAGTATACACTGCAGTTGTTTGTGGAAGGAGGAAGATAGAATACTTACTCACTACATTTATGGAGAACTAATCGTTCAGTTCGTATGTAACTGAGAAGATCAAGAACTGGACAAATGGAGTCTAAAGTCCAGTGGGAGCTGCTTATTTGTTCTGTGGAATACAGAACAGAAAAAAACATTTAGTAAATGACAGAGAAATCATTAGACACACACTATTATGCCTGAAAACCAAGGGAGGGTAGGGCTCATTTTATAGGGGTCATTTTTCTTTCCTTGAGAAGTAGACTAAAGCATCAACATCTCCTCATATAATAACTAATTAAACAGGTAAAGAATACACAAGAGTACAATGAGTATTTTCTGAACAGCTATATTATAAAGAATAACCTAAAACGTCAATTTACAAATAACATGACATTAGACAGATGCACTATACCTTTTACAAAATGGATACCAATAGGAAGAGCCTTTTCTGGTTCGGAACTTAGCAAGTAATATTTGACGGCCTGAAAGATATCTCCATCTTCATGGGATTGATTTGCTAGCTGAGCACACTCTTCCAAACATGGCAGGTCACACTGTAATGCAATCAGATAGGATTATTCATTATACATTGGGAACTGTATTAGTGTTGAACAGTAATCTGGACCCATACAGAGGGACTATGGAGAGTATCCTGAGCAGCTGTATCACTGTCTGGACTGGGAACTGCACTGTCATGGAGCGCAAGACCCTACAGAGTATAGTGAAGACAGCAGAGAAGATCATAGGTGTCTCTCTTTCTTCCATCACGGACATTTACACCACTCGCTGCATCCGTAAAGCCACCAGCATTGTGGCTGATCCAAAACACCCCTCACACTCGCAGTTCATACTCCTGCCATCTGGAAAAAGGTACCGAAGCATTAGGGCCCTCACTACCAGACTGTGTAACAGTTTCTTCCCCCAAGTCATAAGGCTCCTGAATACACAAGGACCGGACAGATCTCTCTCACGCACACACTTCATCTGACATTACTATATACCACAACGTTACACAACAACTGTACGCCAACGTTACACTGCCACTGTACGCCATTGTATAAATAAATAGCCATTGGATACAATTGTTCTCTATGAGCACATCTGCACTTTATCAAAACAGACTTTTGTCTGTTGTCCGGTACATCTATATTGTGTGTAGCACCATGGTCCTTGAGGAACGTTGTTTTGTTTCACTGTGTACTGTACAAACGTATATGGATGAAATGACAACAAACTCACTCTTGACTTGACAAAGCCCTGTTGTAAGTCTGCAGAAAACTAGTCCCTAGTAATTACTGATATGCATTCACGGAAATTGGAAGCAGTATAATCCATCAATATTCACATTACAGTAATATCAGTACATACAAAGGCAAGCTATTACCTACAGGACCTGGGTGAATGAAACTAGTGGGAACAAACTAGATATGCACCGAATCCACTACTTTAGGATTCGGCCGACCTCTGAATCCTTTGTGAAAGATTCGGAGGAATACTGCGGGGTCTGCTTCCTCTATAGTTACGCCACTGACTTCCTTGTTTATGTGCTGAAAAGTCACGTGATTCTTTGGATTCGCATTCCTGGATTCGGTGCATCCCTAGAACAAACCTTTTAGAAGTAACAGCAGAGAGAAGCTACAAGGAGTTAAAAATTAAAGCTGAAACCCTAAGATGAAGGAGTATATATAAGCAGGATAATATTCTGTTTAAGACATTACAGTATTACATGAGGATGATACTGCAGCATAGTGACAGATAAAGCAGAGGTGATTGTAGGTGGGATATGGCACACACACTTGGATATATTTGGGGGCCGATTCACTAATTAACCCTCGATATTCGACTAGGAATTAAAATCCTTCGACTTCGAATATCGAAGTCGAAGGATTTAGCGCAGATAGTTCGATCGAACGATGGAAGGATAATTCCTTAGATCGAACGATTAAATCCTTCGAATCATACGATTCAAAGGATTTAAATCCAACGATCGAAGGAATATCCTTCGATCAAAAAAAGTTAGACCTTCCCCATAGGCTAACATTGACTTCGGTAGCTTTTAGATGGCGAACTAGGGGGTCGAAGTTTTTTTTAAAGAGACAGTACTTCGACTATCGAATGGTCGAATAGTCGAACGATTCGATCCAAATCAATTCGAAGTCGTAGTCGAAGGTCATAGTAGCCCATTCGATGGTCGAAGTAGCCCAAAAAAAACTTTGAAATTCGAAGTTTTTTAACTTCGAATCCTTCACTCGAAGGTAGTGAATCGGCCCCTTGATGTCTCACTGAGATGAGTTGAAACAGAAAATATCCATTTCTACAACTTACTTTGCTGTGCAAATCATTTATTTCTGCTGCACACCCTGGATAAAAAGCACACAGTTTGACTAGGAAAAGCTCGTTATCAGGAATCATCCTGAGAAGATCTGCTGCCAAATCCCTGCAAAACAAATGAGCCCTGTGTGATTATAATGATGTGTTATAATACAATTCCACTGCACAATACACAGGCCATCGCTCACCCCCCCAACCATTGTTAGGATTCCATTATTAGGCTACTATTACAATTATTAATAACAATTATTACACATTATTAAAATGAACCCAACAGTCCAGTGTACCAGTTATCTCCAGCAGCAACGTCTTTATATGTGTGTTGTTATGTAGGACTCTACTTACAGTATTGTAATTGGAAAATTGAGAATTGATATAAAAAAATGATTGCAAAAGCATAAAAATGTTATATTCCACCAGGGCCCGTATTAAAGAAACGCAGGTAATGCCCCGTATTAAAGAAACACAGGTAATGCAGTCAGGAAGCCAAAGATGAGAAACAAATGAAAATCAGGGATGTCCAACCAGAAACCCTTTAGCTGCTTTACAACAACTTCCTGCAAGTGTTTATACAAGACAATATATATATATATATACACTACCTGTATCCAAGAGATGGAAAGCTGAAGGAAAGCAATATCACAAAGTTAAAAGAAAGAAGTGAAACACTAAGGTCTACGTTTATTATAGGGGTTGTTCACCTGCTAAAAACATTTTTAGTTTAGTTGTTTTCAGACTGTTTACCAGAAATATAGACTTTTTTTTTCATTGCTTTCCATTTTTTATTTGTATGTTTTTTTCCAAAATTGAAGTGTAAAGTTTAATGTCTGTGTCTCTGGTGTTTCAGTCTGGCAGCTCAGTGATCCATTTAAACATTTAATCGAAACAATTCTTATAATTTGCTACGTTTAATTGATCCATTTCTCAACTGCATCTGTGGATATTAGCAACTTTTGTATCCATTCTAACAGCTGCCTTTAATGAAACTCAAGGATTCTGCCCAGCAGGGACAAACATAAGAAATGTATCAATTTAGGGGCAGATTTACTAACCTCGAGTGAATTTTCGAAGTTAAAAAAGTTCAAATTTCGAAGTAATTTTTTGGGTATTACGACCATCGAATAGGATACTACGATTTCGAATTTACTTCGATTCGAAGTAAAAATCGTTCAAATATTCGACCATTCGATAATCGAAGTACTGCCTCTTTAAAAAAAACTTCGACTTCATACTTCGCCAAAATAAAGCTACCGAAGTTCTATGTTAGCCTATGGAGACCTTTACTTTAAGTTTTTTTTTTGGTCGAATAAAAATCCTTCGATCGATCGCTAAAAATCGTTCATTTCGAACGATTTAATCATTGGATGGAAAGATTTTTATTCGATCGAGGATTGCCAAATTTGTTGAAAAAACTTCGAATTCGATATTCGAATTAGAAGTTTTTTTAATTTGATGGTCGAAGTTCGAAGTTTTTTATACTTCGAAATTCGACTCTTAGTAAATCTGCCTCTTAATGTAGCAGTTTAGAACAGTTTACAGGGTCGGCGACCCCCTTCAGAAGGTGAAAAAGTAACCTTTTAGATTCATTATTAGAAAAACGGTTGCAAATAGAAAGTGATTGAAAAAAGTCTTTATTTCTGGTGAACAATCTGAAACCAACAGAATTGAAAAAAGTGTTGGAAGGTGAACAACCCTTTTAAAGTGTGAGAAAACCATTACCAAAACCTACACTCCAAATATCTCAAAATCCATTTTCCACTTGAATTGTCTACAAAGAGTAAAATGCTTGTGATAGATTAAAAATCTGACGAAAAGGTTCATTTACAAACTTACTGTAGGTAGTAACAAAGCAGCTGACCATAGCAACTAACCAGCAATTCATTTTGATCAGTCGACCAGCATTTAGAAAATGAGCTAAATAGTTGCAATGGGCAACAGCACTGGTGCAAATTCCCAGTAAACACAACAAATCAGCCGATAGGAGCTCAGTCAACAAAAGCAAAGGCTGTATTTAATGTGTGCCTTTAGCAGCTGATAAGTACAGGGCTATGTTGTGCTTTGTGCCTCCCCTGCTGCTTCTGCCTTGTACATCCAGAATGGCACATGTGTGCCGGGGAGCTGAGATGCTTTGTGCCTCTTAGTAGTGGGTCCAAATCCTGAAGGAGCAAAGCACTTGAAGAGTGATGTATGGGAAGCACTATTTGGATTAGGAGTAATGGTCACTGGTAGAAATACAGGTATGAGACTTGTTATACAGAATGCTTGGGACCTGGAGCTATCCGGATAAGGATCCTTCCATAATTTTGATCTTCATACCTTAAAAGACCAGTAACAATTTCTTTTTAACGAAAAAAAAAACAAGACAGTTTAAACTTTTAATTCGCAAAGCTTTTATTAAGAAATAACTGACCGAAACTCTGCTTGCGCTCCTCTTTAAAAAAGGTGATCCATCAATCCATTGTGCGGTGTTATATTTCTCCTCCCTGCCTTCCTTACAGGAGATAGCCAGGGAGGAGAAATCAAGCGCCGCACGATGGATCGTCGCCCTGTCGCAATTTCTGAGGAGGAGCGCATCAGTAAGTGATTTCTTAATAAAAGCTTTGCAAATTAAAAGTTTAAACTTTCTTGATGTTTTTTTTTAGTTAGAAAGAAACAAATTTTTTAAAAAAAAATTATGTTACTGGTCCTAAAGGAAATCATGTAAACATTAAAAGGAGAAAGAAAGGTTTCATACACTACCTCCATCTATAGTACTCACATCGATGTCCTTAATCGCTATATGTTCTCACCAGTGCGCATCCAAAAACAGAAAATGATGGTTGACCTGCTGCTCTGCTTCTGTAGAACGCAGCGGCCATCTTACTAAAGGATTTGAGACCTCCTTCACCTCTACATCAGTAATGCGCAAGTGTGAAAAAACTTCCCCTGAGTGCGTCAGATGTGACGTAGCGCTCATTAGCAATAGCAGCACCGGCAACAAGAACTGCTCGCATGGCTAAATTTGAATGCACGTCATCTGGGGAGAAAGGCTGCACCTCTGAGACATGAGCATAACTATAATTGAGCCCAACGCGCCTCAAGACGTCACCCGAGTCCACTGCTTGATTCTCTACAGCAGAGCGCTGTTCCTACTTCTAGACACCAGGGAGGAAGCATCAACTACGCTTTGTAAGTTACGAGTGCACCAGACTTATGATAGAAATCTAAGTCTAACCTTTCCTTCTCCTTTAAATAAACCCAATAGGCTGGCTTTGCTTAAAATAAGCATTAATTACATTTTAGTTGGGATCAAGTACAAGCTACTGTTTTATTATTACAGAGAAAAAGGGAATCATTTTTCAAAATTTGCATTATTTGATTATAATGGAGTCTATGGGAGACGGCCTTTCCGTAATTCGGAGCTTTCTGGATAACGGGTTTCCAGATAACGGATCCCATACCTGTATTTTAATATGAGATGTGAATTTTTGAATCATGGCGGTAGTTATTTGTAGTACATGAGTTTTAGAAACGTCTATTCTGCGTTTTAACGGCACTTCTTTTTTCTATATATTTCTTTACTATGGCTCATTTGAGAAGTAAATGCATTTGTGCTGCAACTGCCCATTTTTATTTACTTTGCGCAGTGTGTTTTGTTCCTGCAGAATGGCTACAGACCTCTGCGTTTTTTTTTGCCGTGTATAGACCTGGGGCTAGCCCCTTGTATAGAGTGCTGCCTGCGTTTGGTAGCACTCTATCCAAGAGGGAAGAGCCGCCTCTTCCAAAATCGGCACATCCCATAAGCTGCACGTAATTTAGATAGGAAATAAGACACAGGAGGTGCAGGCTGGTAACAAGCATCATTTATAGTGCAATGCTTTAAAGAACAAATAGTGAAAAATTCATTTTATGGTTTCCTAGAGGGAAACTACACAGCTCATTATTCCCCTGCACAGGATTGTTTTTTGAGGGATTTTAATTAAAGGGGTCATTCACCTTTAGTATGATGTAGCGAGTGAAATTTATAGACAATTTGCAATTGGTTTTCATTTTCTATTATTTGTGGTTTCTGAGTTATTTGGCCTTTTATTCAGCAGCTCTCCAGTTTGCAATTTTAGCCATCTGGTTGCTAGGGTCCAAATTACCCTAGTAACCATGCATTGATTTGATTAAGAGACGGGAATATCAATAGGATCGATAGACCTGAATAGAAAGACGAGTAATACATATTAACAATAACAATACATTTGAAGCCTTACTTGGCATATGTTTTTAGATGGGTTTTAGCTGGAAAGAGTCAGAAGAAGAAGGCATGTAATTCAAAAACTATAAATAATGAAGACCAATTGAAAAGATGCTTAGAATAGGCCAATCAATAACATACCAAACATTTACTTAAAGGTGACCTGTATATTTATTAACCCTGACAAAATTGCGCCTGAGACCTGGAAACGAACGTGTGTTGGTTTGTTTTTGTTTCTAAGATATATCTTGATATCACAGAGGCATTAAAACGACCTATTTCTATGACTGACGTGTTTATCTCACTTTGAGCCTGACTCATTCATCTCCTGATCTGGTGATACTATTAATCTGATATACATACCACGTGGTAACAGTCATGCATTTCCTTGCAAGTAGCTCTAATGCATACTGAGTTGCTTGTGTTGCACTCTCCCCTAAGACTGTGCCCACGCACACTGCCAGCTCCAGCTCATTGCCACGGATGAGATTAGCCATGGCCAGCTTGCTCAAAACAAAAATGAGATGCTTCCTTTAGACAAAATATACGCCATCAGTTCTTTTCCATACACAAAGACACAGGGTGCAACATATATTTAACAGATCTTTTCTCTATATAAACATCATAGTGAATTACCGTAAATATCTATTTTTTAATGTCTTTTTATAAAAGCCATCTTTCCTGCAAACATTCCTTTATTTGTAATGAATCATGTAAATATGTTATTACGAGTCTTACTTCTATATTATCAACAGCTAAATGACAGCATGCAGCAAGGACTGCCCTCCCATCTTGGAAGTACCATTCAGCCAGTTCTGTGCTGACTCGATGGAGAAGTCTGCAAAAATAAAAACACAGTTCTTCATTTCTATACATCTTCTCTCATTATATATTGTAATAAGCTTAATCAAACTAATTCCAAGCCTGTCAATGTTAGTAGTCTAGTTACTAAATAGATTCTTTTCTGGATTAGAAGTGACAATTGAATATTATGGAGCAGCCAAAAACAAGTCTTGTTTTGATTTGTCAGTGGTAGGACATGGGTTGACTACAAGAATTTTAAAAATGAAAACATGTAATTTAAAAATGATGATAGGCCCACTTATGTATTGATGTTAAATCATAGACAGACAACCCCTAACTCATTGACTTACTCATTATAATCATCAAAGTTGTTTCCATCTGTTGGAGAAACAGTAGGTACAGAAACGTGCCCAGACTGCATGTTGCCTTCACAAGCTGCCTAAACGATAGAAAAAAATGTAAATAAATGAAACTGTAGAATAAAAGGAGAATAAATAACAAATTATATTGCTCTCCGTATCAGTTTACCCAGTGACTCCTCATCTATAAATTAATAAATATAAATATGTAATTATTATAAATAAATATACACATGCCTCAAGTGTGACTAAAAGAGCAATCACGCTATAAAGCTGGCCATAGATGTTGAGATTTTTAAAAGATCCGATCATCATCGTGAGGCCACGATTATCTCGGAACGATCGTACGAATTGTCCATTAACTAAAAAGACCAATTTGCCGGGAAAACAAAGGGGAGCTGCCTGCTTGGCCCTGCAAACATAGATAGATTGCACTGGGACCGACAAAGATTTTTTAACCTGCCCGATCAATTTCCTGACAGATGTCGGCCGAAAAATCGTAAGATGTTCGATCCTTCGAATCCCACTAACCGCTTGATAATTCCGAAGGATCGGTCGGACTTCGCTTAAATCGGTCGTTCGGCAAGAGAAATCTTTGCGTCTATGGGGACCTTAACATGGGGTCACATACTTCGCAGCTCTTACTCCAGACATATTACATTTCACAGTTAACCAACACTAGGCCTGAATCCTGAAGCAGGCTGGGTGCCTAAGGAAAACCTTGCCAAAAACTCAAACAATTTTAGTGGGAAAAAAACTCAAATTTTTGGAGATTTATTATACCCAGAGGCTGGAAAAAGTCTGAATCTGAAAATACGGCATCTCAGACCTGCCAAGGTTGTATATAAGTCAATGAGAGAGGTCCCTATCTGATTTGGAAGTTTCTGTGGTCTGAGCTGGAATTAGCCCGAAAATCTGACTACGCGCAGAAATTTACTACATTTTTTCGTGTTTGTCCCCAATCCAATCCAATCTTCAGAAAAATTCGGATTTTGATAAATAAAGCCTAGAGTTCTAGCCAGTTTTCATGTATGTAGTTGATTGTGGGCTGCTTGTTTTAAAGAATGGTAAAGATCTTTCACCTATTTTCACTATTTATAATGCCAGTGCTTTCCACTCTATTTTCCTAATTTCCTTATGCCCTTGATAAAGTCAAATTCTGTTTCCTGTAGGAAACCCCTGGTTGGGTTTTGTGTGGATGTCACAGGTGGGAGCCCATTGAATCAGACATGCTTAAGCATTTGAAGTAGACAGGGGTCAAGCCACGCAGTATTGTAAGTCCTTAAAAAAAACCTTGCTGCTTTCTTAATAATTCCCTCTTATACAAATCCTAACATGGTGGGAACCTAATAGATGCATAAGTACCCCCTAAAAAAAAATCCACCATACAAAGAATAGAAAATTAAATGATTGTTGAAGTTGAAGTTGGATTCACAATACCTGTGCCACCAATAAAGCTTCTTTCAGTTGTCCTCTGGAAGTAAAAAAGTTGACCAGCTTCTTCACATCCCCTGTGGCTATGCAGTAGGGAATAACATCATCATTTTCCTCTTCAATTAACTGACTCGCCCTTCTAAAATAAGAGTTTTTTTGTTACTACTGATGACTTATTAACTTTAAATGTATGCCTCATGCCAGGAGAATAGTGACTACTGTATGTGGTCAACTGGTCTTAAGATCTCAGTATGTACTCAACAAAACTATGAGGAGAGTAGCCAGACGTCAGACTAGGCAATTATATGTTCAACCAACCATATGGGACACAGTTGCCGGATTCAACTTTAACAATATGAAAAAAAAATAAATGGACATTATTACAGGAATTTTCATGTTGCCATTATCATTTTTTGTTCAAGCAAGAGAGAGAGATAATACAATTCTGTGTATGCAGGTTCCCTCTGGTAGCCTTCCTGACTTGGATGGATTCTTTTCTCAAGCTAGCCTTATTACTAGTATCCTGACCTTGAGGCAGAGCCACCTACTTGGCTGCAAGAGCAGTTCTCTTTTTGTCTGTGCTGTGAAGTGATATCTATATGCTCTACCACCTGGCAACTCCATTTTACTCCTGTACATTTTCGTGTTGTACTATCCCAAGTCTATAAAACTCAGTGATTCCTTTGTTCAGGGTTCTGACTGTTTGTGAGTTCAGAATCCATCATCAACATTTTATTCTCTGTTATATGACATGCCTTCAGTTGTCCAGCACACTAACTACACATTAAAAACAAGATTTTCAGATTTACAGTATTCGGCAGACGTTTCAGGATACAGCTGAATTCATATCACAAAACATAATAACGTAGAATTTGGGGCATCGATGAACCACAACAAGAGCTTGTTAACAGTTTAGAATTTTTTTCTTAGTACAGAAGGAAATACTGGTCTATTCATAAAGATACAGATTTGTTATGGTAGTTCATTTTTATTTGTTTTCTGCAGCCAATGGCTTAAACTTGACAATACCTAACCATTCAAGTGTATGGACGCCTTAAAGGAATTGTTCAGTGTAAAATTAAAAACTGGGTAAATAGATAGGCTGTGCAAAATAAATAATGTTTCTAATATAGTTAGTTAGCCAAAAATGTAATGTATAAAGGCTGGAGTGATTTGAAGTATAAAAAGTCAGTAGAATACTACTTCCTGCTTTTCAGCTCTCTTGGTTTACACTGACTGGTTACCCTGGCTACCAGGCAGTAACCAATCAGAGACTTGAGGGGGGGGGCCACATGGGTCATATCTGTTGCTTTTGAATCTGAGCTGAATGCTGAGGATCAATTACAAACTCATTGAACAGAAATGTCCCATGTGACCCCCATTCAAGTCGCTGACTAGCTCAGAGTTATAGAGCTGAAAAGCAGGAAGTTGGATTCTGGCTGTTTTATTAGACATCTGCACTCCAGCCTTTATACATTACATTTTTGGCTAACTAACTATATTAGAAACATTTTTTATTTTGCACAGCCTATCTATTTACCCAGTTTTTATTTTCACACTGAACTGTTCCTTTAAGGGCCTGACACTGCAGTGGGCATATCCAACATTTATATCCATAATCAAGCCATTTCGTTTATCCCTTTTAAGAACCTATTTTTAAACTGTGATATACATTATTTTGCAATATAGTAGTTTTGTTTTATTATGCCATATGAAATAAAAACTATTCTTACCTTTGCATCAGTTTTTTCCAGTATTTCATTGAAACACCAGGTGCTATTGAAAGTGCCTTGTCCCACTAAAATAAGATATATTGTTAAAAAGATTTTAATGGAAAAATTAAACATACAGTGTAGTAGCATTAATATTAACATACCCTACAATAAACACAAGTAAACCCATGTCTGGTAATTTAGAGGCCCCATCCAAACCTTTCTTGGTTCCTTCCATCTAAAATTAACTGCAACACAGCCCTGAAACTCTACCCTACTATTACATTAAACTGCATGAGTTTTCTTGGGACTCTCCTACCCTTTAAAACTATTATAACTGTAATGAAAATGAATTTAAAGAATATCAACATAAAATCAATTATTTATTAATTTATTAGAATCAAATACATTTATGTAGATCTGTACCAGCACATACACATATAGAATGTATTATCCAGAAAGCTTTGGACCTGGAGTTTTAAAAATAAGGGTTTTTTTCTCTCGCAATTTGGATCTCTGTACTTTAACTAAAACAAATGTAAACATTAAGGGGGGTTATTTAACAAAGGTCGAATTTGTGATGTTTCATCCAGTCCAAATTACTGCTGCACACTGACAAAGTGGATCACCATTAGACACAAAGTAGACAAAGCAATGCCCTTTATAAAGCCATGTGAGGTCAGAAACATTGCCTTGTCTACCTTGTATTGAGCCAATAAAATAACACAACTAAAATGGTGATCCACTTTGTCAGTGTGCAGCAGTAATTTGGACTGGATGTGACTTCCTAACCCGTGGCAGCTTGGGTAATACACTATTTGGCACCTGATGCAAAAGGAAAGAATACAGGGGTTGAGCACTTCAACATTGAGTAAGTTTGTGAGGTTATTTATACCTTGAATAGACTCACAACAGGAATGTTTTCTAACTTATGAAAAAAAACCCACAGGAAAATAAACAGAACATCATGAAAGCTACAAATGTCTTCAAATGGTTTAAAGGACTTCTGCCATTGACTTTAGCTGAAGTATTTTCGGATTATAGCTATTTTGAGTAAATTAGATTTTTCTTTTCCCAAAAATTTATACTGAAAACTACCCATGAAAACTCAAAATGTCAGGAAAAAACTATGAAACTATGAAAAAAATTTGATAAATAACACCTAAATAAACCCAATCTGGATTTGTGCAGCTAAATTACAAGGTACTGTTTAATAATTACAGAGTAAAAGGCAATTATGGAGGCCCATATTTTGGAGCTTTATGGATAATAGGTTTCTGGATATGAGATCTCATACCTGTACAGCATTTTATTATTATTATTATTATTATTACTGGGTATATAGCCAGATGGCATACAGTACCTCTCCAAGTTCTACCATAAGCTCACAGTATCTTTGGATTTGTCCTAGTCGCAGGTGGATCTCTGCAGCTTCTTTTAACCTTTCTTCTTTGCTAGGGGCTCCGATACCACCACCAAATTTGGACATTTTCACTGTGGTTAGTTCCTGTGCTTTGGACTAATAAACACACATATATATAGCATGTTAGATGGCAAATCTAGAGATGATCACTAAAAATTGAGTTTCATGTAATGTTGCTGTCATATATTAGGGAATCATTTCATTAAGTACTGTATGAAAATGTACTGCGCAATGTCATATCATAATAGGTGTATATCATTCATATAACTAAAGAAAGGTAAAGGAAAACACACCAAATTGCTTATAGCATTACTTCATTTCTTTCTGTCCATCTGTTCTGCTCAAACATTTATTGTAAGAATAAATAAAAATATAATTATTATTAACTGTAATTAGAAGTATACTTATACATATTACTAATCTCCTGTATTTTCATACAGGAGCAAAAATGAATAAAACATATGTAACATGTGGCTTCAATGTAAAAATATACAAATACTGGATTTTGAGTATGCAGCATGGAACCAAAAAAGTCTACAGACATTGCCATTAGGGTTCATTTAATAATTACAAACACGGTCGCCCAACTTTTGCCAGAGCTATTGCATTAAAGGTACTTGCATCTAAAGCTGTTCATTGTACTTGCACTTGGTGTAAAATGCTAGTGCACCACTGCAATGCATTTGGATGACTCACGCACCTGCTGACCCTGGAGCCTGGAGTTACTGTCACTTCAAAAGTGGCAGTAGCTCTAGGGTTCCCACAAAGGCATGCATCAATAGACGCAGCATAATTATGTCTTAAGAATTTCGATATAGACATCATTTTTTTTATTACTGACATTGTAGATTTTCAGATCAATTCCGTACAATTAGCATTGAAAGCACATACAATTCTGCACTTTATAGGGCAAATTCCCACTTAGCAGTCATAATAGCACTTTGCCTTATAATGTTTATTGGGTGTTGTCTGACACTGCACCACTGGTTAGTTATAAGTCTACTAAGTTACTATAAGTAGGAGGCTAAATCCTGTAAGCTTAGTAGCTGGAAAGAGAACTCTGAACTCATGAGCTGATGAGGGCTGCAGATGATGGCATCTGCCAAGTGCTACAGTGAAGATGATGGGTGTGAATGTGATCTGACAGTTATGAGTGGAAGACAAATAAATCTTTCCAATATCATTATTATAATAGAAATGGTTATTTAGTAAAATAATTATTTAAATGTGTACTTACTGTCTTAAACCTAACCAAATGTTTCATGTGCATTATTCCTTTGCAGTAGTTTTGTGGAAGTAAACTGTCATCTTGACCTTTTAGGACTGCTACTAAGTCCCATAGATTTTTACTACCTCCCGGAGGCTAAAAGGTGGAAATATAAAGAAAAATGTTATTTGTTTAGCACATATGATCAACTTGCGTGACTTGCTCAGCTGATATACATTATCAGCTAAATTTCTATTCCCTTAAATATTTAAGGTGAGTGAGACATATTATCTTTGACTTGTTATAAGCCTGTCTGTAAGCATTTCACTGGAATATGGAAGTCAGGATAGAACAAACAATATCACTTCCAGCTGACACTTAACCAGGGCCACTCCACAAAAACCTAACTTAAGCTTTTTGAAAAGTAAACATAATTTCAAGCAACTTTGCAATATACATCAATTAAAAAATATGCAGACTTTTCATGATTTTAATGGTTTCTGACAGTTCCCTAAGCCCTGCTCTCCTGCTGGTCTGTCTGACTACTTTGCTGAGCTGGCTGACTACTGTGACTTTGCATCAACAGCCATCTGTCCTCAGCCTGCATCCTCCAAACCCCACAATTCCCTGCACACATGATTTCAAGGATCATGTGTAAGGAACAGAACATCACAGTGCAATGCATTGTGGGGTATGTAGTTCCTGCATGCTGTCTGTAAGCTGTGGAGAAGTTGTTACAATTTGTAACATCAGTCTTTTAGTCCCTCCTTCCTCCTTCCCTGCCAGGATTTCAAATGATATAGAAAGAGAAGAACTGTTAACCAGCTGGATTTCAGCATAGAAAATAAGAATTTATTTATACTTTTTGAAGAAACAGGTAGCTGTGATGGATATATTAGGAATTTCTGTGTTATGTGGGCCTCTTTATCAAATTTTGGTTTGGAACCCAGAGTTCCCCTTTAAGTTAACTTTTGGAGGCACATTTATCAATGGTCAAATTTGGAAATTCATGTGAGTTTTTAAAAACTTCCCTAAACTCCCATAAATTTGAAATTCGACTAATTTGAATTAAATCGACTCACAAACTCGAATCGAATTCAAATCAAATCTGATCCCTGGACCACTCCCATTGACTTAAGCAGCAATTTGACAGGTTTTTGGTGGCAAATAGTGGAATTTGAGTTCTTAAAGGGCCAAAATATGACTTAAGCAGCAATTTGACAGGTTTTTAATGGCAAATAGTTGAATTTGAGCCAAAAATATGATTTAAAAAAAATTAAATCTCGCACATCTAATTTTTTTAAAAACTCAAATTGAATTTGAATAACTCCCTAGTTGCGATATTCCTATGATTGAACGATCAAAGGAATAATCGTTCAATCAAACGATTAAACCCTTCGAATCGAACGATTCAAAGGATTTTAATCCATCGATCAAAGGATTTTCTTTCGGTCAGAATATTGTTAGGAAGCTTATGGGCCTCGGTAGGTTTTAGGTGGCGAACTAGGGGGGTCGAAGTATTTTTTAAAGAGACAGTACTTCGACTATTGAATGGTCGAATAGTCGAACGATTTTTACTTCGAATCGTTCGAGTCGAAGTCGAAGGTCGAAGTAGCCTATTCGATGGTCGAAGTAGCCATATTCGACCATTCGAAATTCTAAGTATTTTTTCTTCTATTCCTTCACTCGAGCTAAGTAAATGGGCCCCTAAATGTCAATGTTACCAATATGATGTTATTGTTATTAATATAAGAAAAACAACACAGATATTGTTCACTAGCAATAAATCTTTACAAATCAATAGAAATGAAGGTTGGATACTTACAGAGAGACATTCTGAGAACCATCTCAGTTTCTTCCCTCTCAGATTCCCAGTCAGTTTATCTACTTCCTGTTTAATATCCCGGGACACCTTCCCGCAGAGTAAAGGAGGGGCTCCGGCCTCCATTGCACGGTCTAACACAGCATAAAATCATTTTTGAAACAATTTTAAAAGCAATACATTAAAAAATATTTATAATCACATTTACAGTTTTAAATGAAACCTAATACCCATCAGTAAGATGTACAGAGCAAAGTGAACACATGTGGCTCATTTATTAAGAGGGTGCGGCACACAATTACGTGGTGTATAGTAAGTCAACAAGTTTTTTTTATTCAAGCAATGAACTTCCTAAAAACATTTTTTTCTTGTTGGATATTCTCTCTAGACAGAAAAGGTCCCAAAATACACTCCACACCCCTCCAGTAAGTAATAGTTCTGGCAGGCCTGTCAATAACTCACATCTAATACATTTTCTATACTTTATTATGACCCTAGACTCTTGTAACGAGGCCCAATGCTTTCCTGAAACAAAAAGCAAACATACCAGTGTTACCAATGATCTCCTCCCACGGACGATCTGCCAAGATATTTATTTGAAGGGGTGTAATTAATGGTGTTAATGACCAAAGCCTTACTGTGGAGTCCCTGGAGCAAGATGCCATTGTAAATGGCCGATTAGGGTGGCAGGTTAAACCTAGGGGAAAGAACATACACAAACATAGATTTTAACGAACACCGCACACACACACATATGTATATAGTTTTCAGTACATGTTAAATTCCAGCTCACAGAATCCCACAGGAAAAAACATCTTTAGAAAAAATCTAAATGGGCAGCTGAGGTCAATTTAAAGCAGGACCACAAAGAAATTTAAAGGAGACATATTGTGTAAAAAAAGAATGTGCTAGTGCATTATACTATTTTTAATATAGAAGGCATGGGATAAAAAATAGTCTTGATTTATTAATTTTATTTTGCAAAAACCACACTAGTCCCATCCATCTGTTCCACTTTCTGCTGTCTCCTTTCCCAGGCTCTGCAGGATAGCAACCAATCAGCAGCTTGGCTGACCTGATAGGTAACTGAAGCCTGTCTTTGCTTGTGTGACTGCAGGGCTGTGATTGGCTATCCCCTTCCTACTGTGCTTCTGACAGGGACCGTTAGGACATGACTACCTCTCATCTGCACAGGAACAGATGCTGAAGCAGATCTAGGGGGGAGCACCAATAAAGGGGCGATTTTTAAAGATATTATTAATGTTTAGCCCAAAGTAAAACCGGCACCATATATTATACATCACTACATATGAGACTTGAAGGGTTTTTAGTCATGCTACAAGTGTCCTTTAAGATACAGCGCACAAGAAAAAATAGCGTTAACCTACCATACACATCTGCGCCATGATCGTACACTGTATCCAAGCATGTACCGTCCCTTGTATCCCAGACTCGAATAGTGTAATCCCAGCTGCCAGATATTAACAGGTATGGAATTTCTGTATTCCACATTAACCCACGGACAGGAGCAGTGTGGCCACTAAGCACATTTATACATGCATCTTGTGTGTAGTCCCATATACGCACAGTACTAGAGATAAAAAAACAAACATTGTTACTGTGTTGCTAAAAACTCACTTGAGTTTTTCTACTGTGAGAAATTCTGTAGGATAGGATCAGTCTGTATAAGTTTAAATATTTATAAGGGGAGAGCCTCACAAATAACTGCTAAATGCTTTGCCAGCCATGATTTTCCTTGCCCAAAATGATACAGACAATTGCTACTTATTGAATTGTTTGGCAAAAACCCTACTAGTCCCACCCATCTGTTCCACTTCCTGCTGCCTCCTTTCCCGCACAGGAGAGGAACCAATCAGCAGCTTGGTTGACCTTAGTCATATGCCCTTGGTGTATTGGGGTGCTGAAAAAGTCATGGCCAACAACTGAACATGGCTTTGTGCCAGTGGCCAGTGGAGCCAGGGCTGGAGTGCTTCACCTGAAGGCAAGTTGGGGACACATTTGAGTACAATGTCTAGTTGATCTCCTACATGCTGCTGGAATACTACTTTGATATACTGTACAGTCAGAGTCTGGGGTGAATAATGACCCTGGATATTCTTATAAATTTAGCTGAATGACTAATACAGAAATGTTTTAATGTATCTGTAACCTTGTTATGGGCTGCCGGGGGCCCTGGTCAAATGTTGGACCTCAAAAGGGGGGGCTTGCATCCAAATCTGGTGCTTTATGCTAAGGAATTTTCTCACACTCAAAGCTTTTCCACTTATCAAGTTTCCAGCATGAATGAGATATTACAGTTGTCCCCATTTCACACATTGGGGAGGGATAGATTCTCAGGCATGTTAATCCTACTGCTCTGAACCGACATAGCAACGGCTTATATTTGTGGATAAGAAATCATAATTGGTCAGGTATGTTCTTAATTCATAAATAATATGATGGCAAGGAGTGTATTGATGCAACAACATAACTGTCCTGTAAGATTAGTTTATAGTTTATGTAGCAGCCTGACAAACCCACATATTTATATCCAAACTGTACATTATATGAGAACTATATCTCTAGAACATTTGGCAGTCAATCTCAAAGCAGACAAATGACAGGAGGATTTGCTGGGGATTACTGGTGTGCATATGTTCAATTTCTTTTTATATCCTTATCCAACCTTTTTAACCCTATCTCACCTTAAACAACTGCTGTACTTTAGGCAGCGCTGCTTTACATGTATATATTCTGACTAAAGTGTTCTTGAGCTACAACTTCCAGCAACCTCTTCCCCAACAACTAAAGGACAAAATATATAAAGTACATTATTAGTATTAAATCTGGGGTATAGTGAATGGGAACAAATACTCCCTCGCAGGTTTGATGAGGGTTTGCAACATCAAGAACTTGACCCACAGTTGGGTATCACTATATAGGCCATAATCATCTTCTTTGCCAGGAATCTTGGTTCCTCAAGGGAAATGTGGCCTATTATGGTTACTTTTTTGTAAGCTCCAGATCAGAATAACAGGCTTTTTGGTATTCAATTTAGTTAAAAAGAAAAAAGGAAGGATAGGCCAAAAAAAACCAGTCTGAAAATGTGAATTCAAAATATTAGCTTTAATGACATGGTCTTAAAGAAAGAAAGCTACATATATACTCTACTTCATCCACCACCATTGTGAGCAATGCTTCAATTGTTAGGGTGTACTTATGGGAATATAAACTATAGTTTAATATGATAGATCTATCCATTTGCTATGATGCAAAATAGAAATAGCTGTTCCTCGGAACAGAGTAAGTAAAAATTACTTTGAATGTGTTTAACACATTAATCAAAGTAGATCAATGTGTCACTGAATCCATCATTTTTGAAACTGGACATACATGAAATCCTCTACAGTACAAAATATAATATAGGTTTATATTGATTAAAAGAAAAGCTAAATTCAGGTCTCTGGGGGAGCCAATCCATTAGGCAACCCCCAATGACTTTAATAACTTGCCTTTTATGGTGGGACTGGTGGCCTCCATCTTATTAAAGGGGATCTATCGCAAAAATTAAAAGTTAATCTAAGTTTCAGCATACTGAAATAAACTTTCTAAATACAATCAATTGAAAATTCTGTACTGTTTCTGAAATAATCAAGTTTATCTTCGCTATTCCTCTCTCAGCGTCAGTTTCATTTCATTCTGTCTTCAATCAGGAGTTGAGTGTCAGATAATCATTGACAGTTAGATCCAATATATCTTATAGGTGGGGTTCATTTTGCCTAGAAGATGTATTAGAGCTCACTGTATTAAAATCACTAGACATCATGTCTCTCTACATGCAGAATTTGTGCAAAAGGCTGTTATTTGGTTTGTACTGGAATCAGTTATTGGAGTGAGCTCTAATACATCTGCTAGAAAAGAAAGCCCTCTATAAGATATATTGGATCTAACTGTCAATGAATATCTGACACCCAACTGCTGCATGAAGACAGAATAAAGAAAAACAGATGCTGAGAGAGGGACAGTGAACATAAACTTTATTATTTCAGAAACAATGCAGAATATTTAATTAATTGTTAGAAAGTTTCTTTTTTGCTGAAACTTATATCAACTTTTAATTTTTGCGATAGTTCCACTTAAGAAACCTTTAAGAAACATCTGTGCCAGGTTAGACATGGCCAATGTAACTTTTAAAGAAGTGGAGCTCAGCCTGGGGTATGGGGGAAGTAAACAAACTGGCACCCCACAGTGACATAAGGTTTTCTTGTCCTTTAAATTTGAGTGAATGTTCCTCAAACACAAAAGAGCCGAAGCACTAACAAAGGACCTACCCATCATCGGAGCCACTGCAAAGAATTCCTTCTCTGAGAGGAGACCACCTGACATGGAACACTTTGGCTGTGTGCCCTGTGAAAACCTTGAGAGGCTGATCAGAGCTGGTTGCTAGATAATATACGCGGACATTCTTGTCTTCACACCCAGTTGCTATCATGTCCCTATAAATAAAAAAATACATATCATACAATTTAGATGTTATTTGCCAGAAATATTTTGTATATGCTTAAGCTGTTAGGGTATTTGACCAATCTGATATCGATCTGTGTGCTCCTCTTGCTTATTCAAAATTGACACCTGTGGTGCAGATCCCTAAGGATGTGACATTTACTGTATATAACATTGAATGTATAGCGGCTCTACTCCAATTAGCAAATGATCATGTCCCCTATTATCCTGTTTTTATTAATTTCTCTAAATTCAATTTGTATTTATCTTGCCCCTTAACATTGCAGTTTTTTTTACTGCCAAAATTAACACAGTGATCATGTTTACTAATGTGTGATGCTCCTAATTCATCTGGCTGTAGTTGCTGTCATTTTCACAATCATAACAACTAAGGGGGTTATTTACTAAACTCTAAATGCCAAAAACCCGAAAAATTTGTGTTTTTTAGTATAAAATCCAAATTTTTAGTGAAAAAAAAATCACGAATTTTTCAGAATTTATTAAACCCAGAGGATGGAAAAGTCCGAATCAGATAATCCGGCATCTCAGACCTGTCGAGGTTGCATTTAAGTCAATGGCAGATGTCCCAATGATTTTTGATGTGCGCTGGGTTTCGTGCAATACCCCGAAGTTTTCGGAGTTTTTGGTCAAAAAGCATAAGAAATCTTAGGGGCAAATTCACTAAGAATCAACTTCGCAAATTCACTAAGAATCAACTTCGCCGCTCTTCGCCGCACTTCGCCAGGCGAATTTTCGCCAGCGCTCCGCAAATTCACTAAAATGTGAAGTTGCGCACAGGGGTAGCGTAAGTTTGCGAAGTTGCGCTAGCGTTTTTTCGCTATATAAAGCGAAGTTGCGCTAGCGAAGGCTAATTTGCATACGGCGCGAAATTCAAATTTCAATGGAGGAACACGTATCTGCACTACAAATGCCTAGAAAACCTTCAAATCAGCCAATAAAAATTTTATTTTGCCCTACACATGTGCCCACTGTCTAGGTAAGTTGCCATGAGTCAGGAAATGTAGGGGGGAGGAAGGGGAGCCCCAAAAATTTTTCGATCTTTTTCAGCCTACCACCCGTCATGTAGAAAACACGCCAGCGTTTTTTGGGACTTAGAAAAAATTTTGACTTTTTTGGAAACAATCCCTATCTACTCTATTGCGCTTCGCCAGGTCTGAGGTGGCGAAGGAAGTCTAGCGTAAAAGGTAGCGTTTGATACACTGCGCAAGTTAGTGAATTTGCGTAGTTTCGTCGCTAGCGAAAATTCGCCTGGCATAAGGTTGCGAAGTAACACTAGCGAAACTACGCCAGCGTTCGTTAGTGAATTTGCGCAGTAGCGAAAATGCCGAACGCTAGCGAAAAAACGCTAGCGTTCGGCGCTTCGTGCCTTAGGGAATTTGCCCCTCAGTGTTCTGGTGAAATTTGTATTTTTCACGATTTTTCTGGTCAGAGTTTTTTTCAGTAAAAATTTAGATAAATTCGAACTTTGATAAATAACCCCCTAAGTGTCAGTGTTACATTTAGGGGGTTATTTATCAAAGTTAAATTTATCTCAATTTTTTCTGAAAAAAACTCTGACCAAATGTGCACGGGTTTTTTATGATACATTTTCCCGAAAATTTTGTTTGCCGGAAAAATATGAAAAAAGTATGAAAAATACGAATTTTACAATTTTTTCGGAATTTACACCCAATTTTCAAAATTTTTTGGGATTTTTCACCTGAAAACTTGAGGGTATTGAACGAAACCCAGCGCAGATCAAAAAATCATTCATTGACTTATATGCAACCTTGACAGGTCTGAGATGGAAGATTTTCTCATTCTGACTTTTCCATCCTTGGCGGTTTAATAAATTCCGAAAAATTCACAATTTTTTTTTCACTAAAAATTCGGGTTTTAAACTAAAAAAACAAGATGTTTGGGGGGTTTTAGCATTCAGGGTTTAACCCCCTTAGTAAGTGGCAAGGTTTTGTTTGACAATTTATGTCAACTCTTTTGGTGCACATCAAAAAATCATTCATTGACTTATATCCAACCTTGACAGGTCTGAGATGGCGGATTTTCTCATTCGGATTTTTCCATCCTCGGGGATTTAATAAATTCCGAAAAATTCTCAATTTTTTTCACTGAAAATTCAGGTTTTAAACTAAAAAAACACGATTTTTGGCATTCGGAGTTTAACCCCCTTAGTAAGTGGCAAGGTTTTGTTTGGCAATTTATGTCAACTCTTTTGGTGCCAAATGACCATTCTAGATGAACAGTGAATAGTTTACATGAATCATGAATATACTGAATTAAAGGGGTTGTTTACCTTTACATTAACTTTAAGTATGATGTAGAGCAGTGATCTCAACCCGTAGCTTGCGAGCAACATGTTGCTCGCAGCTCCTCTTGGTGTTGCTCGCGTAAGCTTTTCCCGCCCCATACCAGTACTGTTTTACCCAGTAGATCCTGACTTACTAGCCCTGTGTAATAGGAAGCTTTTTAATAGATTGTGGGCCAGCTAGATCCCTTCTCCCTGACTCGCCATAAGAAGCTTATATCACAGTTTCAGTTCAAGCACAATCCTTTCTATATAGCCAACCTTCTGTAGTACATGTAAATGTTTCAGTGTGATACTTTCCAACCAGCCCTCATAGTCTCTCATAAATTGCCAGCGTCTTCCCCCGATCAGTTCTGTGAGCCTCCTGTCAAATCGATCAGTGAGTTATAACAGCAGTTATCTTTTCTCTCCATTCTCTTCCTGAGCTTCCTACTCACTGCTCGCTCACAGGACTAATTGCGAACACGCTATTATAACTCACTGATCGATTTGACAGGAGGCTCACAGAACTGATCGGGGGAAGATGCTGGCAATTTGAGGGCTGGTTGGAGACTATGAGGGCTGGTTGGAAAGTATCGCACTGAAACTTTTATATGTACTACAGAAGGTTGGCTAAATAGAAAGGATCGTGCTTGAACTGAAACTGTGATAGTGTCCCCAAATATGTACCTGTGCCAGCAGGTGCCAAAAATCCATTATATTGCACCAAACATCTGTGTACATGTGCCAGCAGACACCATATAGCCCCATGTACCTGAGCTAGCATCAGCAATCCCTCATATTACCCATCCAGATCACATTTTGAGATCCAGATCACTGCAAAATGACTTCTGGTCTTTAATAGAAATCTTCAAGTTTCCCATCCTAAAAGAAACCTCACAAAGACTGAATTCCTGTTTTGGGTCAACTTACCTTTGTGAATCTGGATTTTCAGCTATGAAAATGTTAAAATCTAAATATAGAACACATTTAAATGATGATCATCTGGGAGAATGCATGAGGCTGCCTGTCACAAACCTCAGATATTCAAAAACTGGCAGAAAACATGCAGTGCCAGATTTCACATTGATTGATATTATATATCATTTTAATTTAGAGTATATGCTTACTATTAATAAAAAATGATGTTTGCGGTACTCTTCACTTAGGGGCCGATTCACTAAGCTCGAGTGAAGGATTCGAATTAAAAAAATTCGAATTTCGAAGTATTTTTTGGGTACTTCGACCATCGAATTGGTTAAATTCGTTCGAATTCGAACGAAATCGAACGATTCGAACGAAAAATCGTTCGACTATTCGACCATTCGATAGTCGAAGTACTTTCCCTTTAAAAAAAACTTCGACCCCCTACTTCGGCAGCTAAAAGCTACCGAAGTCAATGTTAGCCTATGGGGACCCATAGGCTTGCTAACCTTTTTTTGATCGAAGGATTTTCCTTCGATCGTTGGATTAAAATCCTTCGAATCGTTCGATTCGAACGATTTAATCGTTCGATCGAACGAAAAATCCTTCGATCGATCGAACGTAGGATTAGCGCTAAATCGTTCGACTTCGATATTCGAAGTCGAACGTTTTAGTTCCCAGTCGAATATCGAGGGTTAATTAACCCTCGATATTCGACTATTGATGAATCGGCCCCTTATTGTGTGGCTCGCTGACAAGTTTTTCATCTGAGTGTGGCTCACGGGGTGAAAAAGGTTGGGGACCCCTGATGTAGAGAGTGATATTCTGAGACAATTTGCATTTGATTTTCATTTTTTATTATCTGTGGTTTTTGTTATTTAGCTTTTTATTCAGCAGCTCTCCAGTTTGCAGTTTCAGCAAACTGGTTGCATTGATTTGAATAAGAGACTGGAATATGATTAGGAGAGGGCCTGAATTGAACATTTGTTGTTTTTTTAGATGGGGTCTATGACCCCCATTTGAAAGTTGGAAAGAGTCAGAAGAAGAAGGCAAATAATTTAAAAAAAATAATGAATGACCAATTGAAAAGTTGCTTACAATTACACATTCTATAACATACTAAAAGTTAACTTAAAGGTGAACCACCCCTTTAAGAAAGTAATCATTACCACTAATCAATGTATTACAACACTTATTACCAACTATTATCAGTTATGAATTAATATAATTTTTTTTTATATTATCAGTTAAATCAGTAACAATAATTGTATATGTATCATTCTTGTCCAGTTAGGTGGCACTGGTCCTGTCAAAAAAGAGCAGCTCATCTTTCTCATTAGTTTTTATTCCATTATTTCACATATTGCCACTTTCCAGGCACCAATAGAACTTGGTGATGGTTCTGGTGTGGCTAGACAAGAATTTGGGCACAAGACTATATAAGTTATAGATGCAACTTAGATAATAGGTGAAAAATATTTTTATATATACATACACACACATGTAGATATGCACAATATAAAGTCTCTGCAAGTCTCTAGACATTTTTGCCATTGCTTTTGACTCCAAAATCTTTATTTTATTTACTATTCCCTTTCAAGGATGCTGGCTTGGCATTCATATATAGAGAGTTTGGGAACCCATGCTAAGCAGCAAAATCATGTTATTTTTTTTTTAAACATTTAATTTTTTCTTCTACTGATATCTCAAATGTCGCCATTTTAGAGTAGCCCCTATGTAGTATTAAAAAACCAAGTACTCACTTGTTATTTTGGCTCCAGTCACATCCAAACACAGCTGCAGGGTGCTTATATTTATGTAGAACTTTACCATCAATTGTTCGAATAATACTAAAATAAAATGTACAGTTTAGATGGATACACAGTAAACTACCAAAAGTGTATAAAAACATATGAGATAAAGATGGGCAGTCAAGGTTCATAGCTGATTTAACATTCTATCATACTTACAGAACAGTAAGAAAATAATAGTTTGCTTTCAAAGAGTGCTAGAGTGCCAATAGACTGCTCAATGATTGTTTAAGGAAATGCGAGCGAGTGATGCCATGATGGTGGCATTTAAGCATTTGGGACTGACCATATTCTGCCCTTTCATGTGTGTTGCAGGTGACTCACAATTTGTTGGACAGGGACCACCAGGGGACACAGAAAAATTGTTTTGGTAGGGGGGCCAGGGCCCATATATCTACTGTACCTCACCACTAGATATGTTCTATAAAGATTAGGATCCACAGCACTATATAAATGCAAAAAGAAGAAGTAGGAAATAAATCTCACCAGAATCCATCTCCACTACAGGTAGCAATACGTTTTGAATCTTTATGACTCCAGGAGATACAGAAAATGCCATTTTTTCCATGCTGGAAATAATAAGAATAAATAAGTTAGTAAGGCAAAGATCTAAGGCAAAGCTCTAATTAGTGCTATGTTCTACCCAATGTTGGAGGTGAGCACTGTAGTAATGTTCTGGTCCTACTACAGGTAGGACTTAATGCATCATTAGATGAGAAGGAGGAGAGCACTCAAATGCATATTAACTGCTTGTGATTAGTGTTTATTGCAGACTGTTAAACACAAGTCATTTATCAACACTGGGCAAATTTGTCCATGGGCAGTAACCCATGGCAACCAATCAGATTGCTGCATTCACTGTCCTGCTTGTAGCTGGCTTCAAAAAGCTAATCACTGATTGGTTGCAATAGGTAACTGCCCATGGGCATAATTGCCCAGTGTTAATAAATGAGCCCCGTTTCATGCCCTTTCTCAAGGACTTTAATGCATGTAATGCATTTTTTAAATGAAAAACTATATGACTACTAATACTCAGTACCAGGCATTTTGTCATCAGGAAGGAATTTATTTGTATTCTAAGACAATTGGTAGCTATTTTTTTTACCCATCTCTAGATAAACTGGACGTTTGGTAGATTTTATTTTAGCACAGGGTTTACTGTTATAGGCATTTCTTTTTTCCCTTTATATGCAACAACTACTATGTACTGTAACTATTTTAACTGCAGTATATTGTTTACTTGCATCAATGTTACTTTGTTTTAGACAGACAACAGGATACGACCTACACTGCTTCCACCACCATTTGAAAGATAAGGCTGTGAGAAGTAGCAAAAGACCCCATTCCGTTAATAATGATGATTTAAAAAGCTATATTTACAGTTGCTCTATAAATAATAATGTACTTACTGGATGTAGCTCACAACTTCCATAGCTTCTGAATGGAAATATATTTACTATGTAATATAATGCATATTACTGAAACACAATATAGACTCTCAGGGAACAGAATAGCAAGAGTGCTGCAAGGAATGGCATACTGGTATCTGGCCTTGGAAATGGAGCTAGCAGGAACAATAACAATGAGTCTAGTACTGTTTGCGTGGATACTTTATGTCCTAGATTATTTCTTGTCCAAGAGAGCCAAGCCTATACTTGGTGCCACATTCTTCCTATTCATCTCATTAAGCCTTCTTGACCTTGTGTTCTAAACATCTCTTAATAGTTTGGGTTTGGGGAATGGATTAGTGGGCAAAGCCATGTTTTTTAAGTCTTTGGTAATGTAAAACATTGCCCAAGTCTAATAACAACCAATCAGATTTGTTTTTTTAAGCATCTGACCAGTAAATGCTTCCTGCTGATTGTTGCGGTTGATGACTAGATCCTATTCTAAACCTATGAAAGGAGAGAAAACATAAAACTAGATCATGTGTAGTGCATAAACACAACTAAAGCTTCATTAATGACTCTTACTTCATTGAAACGTGTTATCATTTTTCCTTTCTTAACATCCCAGATGAATCCTCCATTTTTGGAAGTTGCACCAGCTATACAGTTTAAATCCCCTTAAGAAAAGAATATATTAAAATCCAAATTAGACTGCAAAATAAATGCTACATGACATTGAGATGTTCCATTATACTGTCATCAGGCTTACCTGGCGCCCATGAAAGTGAATAAATAACACCTTCATTGCCCGGAGATGTGTATACCGCTGTTAAAGTATTTATATCCCAGACTTTAATTGTTCCATCAAATGATGCTGTAGCTAACAAATTGGGATCGTCTGGCTTAAATTTACAGTCAAAAATTGTTTCTATATGACCCTGTAAAATAAAAAATTAAACCAGAATAATACACGAGTACTCTGACAAGGTCATGATAAAGTAAGATTTGAAATGCAGTATTAACAAGTGCTATTAGGTTGTATCACAAAAATGCTCTTCTTTTTGAAAACATACATACCAGATCCCTTAAAAAATCCCACTTCTTGGCTCCCATATCATAAAGGCCTACTCCCCCATCCATAAAACAACAGACGGCATGGCCTGGAGGCAGGGAAAAGGCCTGATTCTGTGTCAGTGTTGGAGGTGGTACAGCTTCACTGGTTGATGACGTGTGATGGTTTTTAGTAGGCGAATGTGATAAAAATGCTAAACAATAGAAACAAAAGCAGTAAATATATAATTAAGCATGAGTAACAGGGCATTGTTATTGAAGAGGAAACGCCACACGTTCTTTCAAATTGTTGGTTATACTAGGGACAAATTGCCCTGATTTCTACAAGTTTCATAGCCATTTCATCTCTGCAAGCATTTTCATTGAATCAACCAATCTATCCTATTGATTTGATTGAATAAATAAGGATATCTGAATGAAGCTATTAAAAATTGATAGCTGTCCAGGGATTTGAAAACTAAGACTCCCATGTCTGACATACTGAATCCAATAGTAGGTTATGGACAATTTTTATATATTTAAAAACTGTTTTCCAATTGTTAGTAACTTTCACGGATTGTTATAGATCGTTAACAATGATTATAGTATATCTGCCCCTAGGTCCCATATTTAGTTTATAGAGACAATATTTAAAAAAAATCTATATAACAATTTCTGTAATTCATAACATATACTGTATTTTAACCAACCAAAACAATAGTGCACTCACTTTTTTTCTTTGGAGGGGAGTTGAGAACATGGAGAGCATGGAATCCAGTCTTCTTTAATTTAAAGTTGTCTATCGGGGTTGTCTTGGACACATTCCATACCCTGAGTACTCCCACCTGAGAATCTGAGGACATCAGCAACATTTGCTCAAACTGGAGATCGGAATTATGGTATTTCATATATACCTTTGTGGCTCCCCATATAGCCAGAATTTAAATGGATGATCAATAAACAACAGTTTAGGGAACAAGATAATTTATTTACATTAATCATACCTCATTATACAGGTATGGGATCTGGTATCCAGAATTCTCCTGACCTGGGGTTTTCAGTGTGCATATATTGTCTGTATATCATTTGGAGAAAAATACCAACTGGGTGCTTCTAGCACTTTTTTTTGTATAATTACCATTTATCATTGCTTAGCATTACCTAAAACCAACTTTAGGAATAGTTATATGTCCAATAATTACCTCCTGTTATGAACATTCCCGGGGCACTTGGAACCCAAGCCAAGCACTGGACAGAGGCAGCAGCACTTGGAAAACTGAATGTGGTGATACAGGACAGGGATTCAGAGTCTACAAGTCGGATCCCATTGTGCAAATTGGCAACAAGAAGATAATCAGTTGACAGTGGGTCCCATTCCAGAGCTGTCACTGGATCCTCCTCATCTGTTCCTTCCAGAGACTCGGGCCTTAAGACATGCTTTTGGCTCTTACATCCTTTAAAAGACATCATTTTATTTAAAGGGTAAATATGCTTCATTCATAAAATCTTTAACTACATCTGCAAACTCAGATGCACTGTATAAACTTAGTTTAAAGGCACATTCTACACAACTATGTGCAAACCTTGCCTCCCCTATCCCATACCCACAGAGATATATTAGCTGTAACCAGAGTTTACTAGTAGTGTGTTGTTAGAGCAATGAAAGCAAACATCTGATATGGGTTACCAGATATGGGACATGTTATTTGGCTTGATGTTTTTTTACTATTTCAATTGTAATGAGATGTTTACTTTTGAATTGTGAACATTTTAAAGCGCTGTCAACACAAAATTAGCTTCAATGTCTTTCTTCCTACTATAAGCTGATAATTAAATATACATTACAATTATGAATTATATATGCAGTACAATAATGAAGGTTATGAAAAAAATAACAAAAGTGTATTCACCGTGTGCCTTTATAGAAGGGGGGGGGGTATTCAAATGATTAGTTTGTTTTCTCTCTCAAAGCAGCAGTTGTATCATGCATCATGGTGGAAATCCTAGCGATCTTGACAATAGCAGGTAGATCACAGTGGTCCAAGATGCATTTATTTCTGTTGCTGCAGCTTATGGCACTCGCATATACAATATGTCATCACCATAGTGCTCCTGTACTCACTGACAGACCCTCCTATTCATACAATTATGAACATGCTTCCTATTGCAGTCACTTCTGGCAGTAGATAATTTCAGTCAAAAACACTAGCTTGATTCATGATCGGCCACAAGTTGCATAATTAGCACTCACATTCCAATGTTATACAACACATCCTGCCTATTTATCCTTAATATCAACACTTCCAATTAAATAAATCAGCACACATTTTACAATATAAACTATACGTGTACAAACAGTGATTTCAGGCTTCTTTCCTTGTTACATTTAAAGGGATACTGTCATGGGAAAAAAAATTCAAAATGAATCAGTTAATAGTGCTGCTCCAGCAGAATTCTGCACTGAAATACATTTCTCAAAAGAGCAAACAGATTTTTTTATATTCAATTTTGAAATCTGACATATTGTTAATTTCCCAGCCTCCCCAAGTCATGTGACTTGTACTCTGATAAACTTCAATCACTCTTTACTGCTGTACTGCAAGTTGGAGTGATATCACCCCCCTCCCTTCCTCCCCCCCAGCAGCCAAACAAAAGAACAACGGGAAGGTAACCATATAGCAGCTCCCTAACACACGATAACAGCTACCTGGTAGATCTAAGAACAACACTCAATATTAAAAACCCATGTCTCACTGAGACACATTAAGTTACATTGAGAAGGAAAAACAGCAGCCTGCCAGAAACCATTTCTCTCCTAAAGTGCAGGCACAAGTCACATGACCAGGGGCAGCTGGGACATTGACAAAATGTCTAGCCCCATGTCAGATTTCAAAATTGAATATAAAAAATCTGTTTGCTCTTTTGAGAAATGGATTTCAGTGCAGAATTCTGCTGGAGTAGCACTATTAACTGATGCGTTTTGAAAAAAACATGTTTTTTGATGACAGGATCCCTTTAAGCACACAAACAAATCCCTTATCAAGACAAAAAAGTGCATTTAGTGTCCTTTCTACCTATCCATTTTTTCTATTTTGTATTTATATTGTATAGGATCCATTATCTGAAAACCATTTATACAGAAAGCTCTGAAATACAGTAAGGCCATCTCCGATAGACTCCATTATAATCAAATAGTTTACATTTTTAAAAAGAATTTCCCTTTTCTGTGTAATAATAAAACAGTACCGTATATTTGATCCCAACTAAGATATAATTTATATTTACTAGAGGTAAAATAATTCTATTGTGTTTAATAAATATTTAAATGATTTTTAGTAGACTTAAAAGAACAGTTCAGGGTAAAAAATAAAAACGGTGTAAATAGATAGGCTATGTAAAATAAAAAATGTTTCTAATATAGTTACTTAGGCAAAAATGTAATGTATAAGGGATGGAGTGTCTGGGTGTCTAACATAATACAGAACACTACTTCCTGCTTTTCAGCTCTTCCAGGCCACACGGGACATAACTGTTCAGTGAATTTGCAATTAATTCTCAGCATTCAGCTCAGATTCAAAAGCAACGATTATGACCCATGTGCCCCCCCCCCTCAAGTCACTGAATGGTTACTGCCTGGTAACAAATCAATGGAAACCAAGAGAAGTTTGCTGACACCTGTCTCTACAAGAACACGACTATATCATGGAGATGCAAGTATACTAAGTTCATCACTTCCAAGAACTATAATTGGGACAATACCTTTGCAGATGCCTTTACTATAAATAAGTTCAAACCATCTTTTCTAAATGGCACTGGAACATGGATAAAGAGACTTATGTTTACTAAACGCAATATTTCAAAATATATGCCATGAAATCTTTTGGGTGTTGGTTGAATTAGATATGTAATACTTCATGTTAATTCTTTTAAACTGAAGTACTTTGTGTAGTTAGGCAAATAACAAGATTGGGATGGATTAGGAATTCTCCAGCATGTAGTTGTGTTAATTCTGCTGGTCAAGAATGAGTTCTTGGTTTTGAAGACAGGCCTAGCCCCTCTTCAGAGCATAGTAGTCTCAATACGGTTATTTGCATTTAGGTGAGTTTATAGTTTAGGTTAATTTTGGTCATGGGTGTGACCAAAAGGGGGGAATGTTAAGGTGGCCTTTATTATAATCACATATATCATATCTAATACATGGTTGTATACCACTTTAATCTAAGTCATTTTCTATAAGCAGAAACCACATTGTATGTCAGCATGACACTAAGCACCATCCTTTAAACAAACTTTAAACTTATGCCTCTGTTCAAGGTTGGTCCCATTACACAGGACTAGGTGAACTAGGTGAATACTTGTTATTTCTGAAACGGAATACTCTTTTCTAATTGGTTATGGTGGGAAACCACCCTAACCCACCTTGAAGCATACCAGTTTAGTTACCTCTCTTTCCATTGGGATTCCTTCTGTTCATTCTAATCTACCCTTTGCTGGCTGTCTCTCTAATATTACTATGTTACAATGGCATTCCCATTTGTATTACTTCTCTCCTATTCCTTCAATCTATCGTTCCCTTACCTGTTTCCTACCAGTGTTACATATTGCTAATTATCAACTCCCTCTTTCTCTGTTCCGCACACTTATTCATCATCATACTGACACTGTTGCTACCAAACATAAATTACTTTCTCTAGGTTCCCAGTTACAGGATGATTTGCAACACTATTGGTATGACATTTTCACTGGATGGTCTCCCACTGGTTCTCAAATCATGCATGCTATTTTTTATCCTATTCTCATTGTTACTGTTGTTTTGGTTCTTCTTGTTATTTTCAATTTAATCTTCTCTGTTCTTTTCATACCCGTGTTAAGTATCTTTTTTATACTGCAGAACAGTCCCAATTAGCTCGTCTTCATACCCACTTAAACCTTCTTAACTGTATATTATGATTTTCATGATGATCATGATATGATCAAAGAGGGGATTGAAGGGTTACCTTTATGTTACACAATGCTACACAATCAATGTATGTGTAGGGATGTAGCGAACTGCCGATTTGGTGTTTGCGAACGCCGTTCGCGAACACCGGCAAAAAATGCGAACGTTCGCGAACAGTTCGCGAACTTCGAACACCGCTAAAATCGTTCGTTTCGAACGATCGAAGGATTTTAATCGTTCGATCGAAGGATTTTCATTCGAATCGAACGATCGAAGCCATTCGATCGAATGCTTTTCATTGGATCGAATGCTTACAATCGTTCGAACGAATGGAAATTGTTCGATTTTTAGCGGTCGAAGGAATTCGAATGGTCGAATGGTCGAACGATCGAACACGAACTCAAACTGCGAACGTTCCCAAACGTTCGCGAACATTCGGCGGACGCGAACGGTCGAAGTTCGCGCGAACTAGTTCGCGGGCGAACAGTTCGCTATATCCCTATGTATGTGCTGTTTCTTCTCTGCAACTGTTATTACTTAATCCTATGCTATAGATCATATGCTTCTGATACATCAAAGTGTTCTTTGTCCTAGTACTCAATATAGGCTGTTGTAACACTACCAATGAACTGAACGTGTTATGAGTCTCACTGCTTGCTAGTGTCTCTCTGTACAAGCTCCCGGATCCGAGGAACATACGGACGCGCTGTCTTAGGGACCCCTGGGCGTCAGTAGCCGGTTACCCCAACAGTAGTGTTCTGGCTATTATGTTAGACATCCATTACATTTTTGCCTAACTAACTATATTGTATCTTTTTACCCAGTTTTTTTTTCTATACTGAACAATTCCTTTAAGGTATGATGACCAGATAATGGATCTTTCAGGAATTTGGATCACCATTTCTTAAGGCTCCTAAATTAAATTTAAATATTCATTAAACCCAATAAGATTATTATATCTCCAATAATGATTAATTATATCTTGTTAGGGTCAAGTACAAGATGCTGTTTTTTTATAGACAAAAAGGAAATAATAGGAGACTTCCTTTCTTTACTTCAGAGCATTCTGGATAACGGATCCCATACATATATACAGGGATACTTTTTCTGAAATTTTTTGGGGGGGGGGGCTCATTAGGACCACTATCAAGGATCCTTGAAATACTATATACAGTATAACTCTGCAATGTCCAGCCTGCAACCCTCCAGCTTTTGGTATACTACAACTCACAGCATCCTCCTGAAATAGATACAGGTATGGGATCTGTTATCTGGAAACCTGCTATCCAGAAAGCTCAGATTTACAGTATTGTGATCCAAATTATGTAAATTATCTGTAAACCCCCAGGTCCTGAGCATTCTGGATAAAGGGTCCCATACCTGTATTAAAATAACTAAACACTGTATAACTGAAATCTGTTCTCTGTACTTTTATCAAGATTTATCCGCAAGGGACCCTTATTATGTTGCAAACCCATTTTTTGGTGTAAATTCAGTTATTTAGGCAATCCCAAATCCTGGGCCTTCAGTTTAAATGACAAAGTTTTTACTCTATTAAAAAAAAAATTAACCACTAAGTAGTTTAATTTAGGACTTGATGGGGGGTTTCTAGCAAAATATTCCCCTCATTAGCCAGCAATTTGCAAATTCTAAAGTGTTTCATGAAGTTAATCTGCTAATTAGTCTGTCGCAATGTTACATTAAATTGCTTCTCGATACCAATAATACAATTACTACGTTAATTTAGATGGCTGCACTGTTGCAGCTACAGAAGCAGCTTAAAGAACTGGTGATAGAGCCACAAATGCACAAAGCTATTTAATGTATGTGAGGAACCCTCCATGCCTGCCCCCTCTGCAAAACAGTGCGAGACATTTTCTTAGACACAATGAAAGCAAAGCAAATCTTCAATTAACACATTCTCCTTATGGGAAATGGTGGCCATGGAAGTGTTAGGCCATAACCACCATTGAGAAAGGGAGGAGGCTAGCTAGGCAAGAGGTCGATGGTGTTGCCAAGGCAACGGAAAGCATAAACAGGTACTGTGAGAGCAAACAGATGTTCGTCAGTGTCAGTGTACTGCAGTTTCAAGGAATAAGCCTTGGTCACTTTCTCAAGAGCTACTGGCAGTTCTAAATCAATCCTTCTGGCATTCCTGGGTTAAAGGAACACTAGCCTGAAAGTGATTTGTTTAACTGTGCCTAGTACAGGGAATTATTAAAGGGGTTGTTCACCTTTGAAATAACTTTTAGTATGATGTAGAACATGATATTCTGAGACAATTTGCAATTGGTTTTCACTAGTTATTATTTGTGGGTTTTGAGTTATTTAGCTTTTTATTCAGCAGCTCTCCAGTTTGCAATTCCAGTAGTCTGGTTGCTAGTGCCCACATTGTCCTAGCAACCATGCATTTATTTGACTGAGAGACTGGGATATGTATAGGAGACTAATAGAAAGATGACTAATAAAAAAGTAGCAATAACAATACATTTGTAGTCTTACAGAGCTTTTGTTTTTAGATGGGGTCAATGACCCCCATTTGAAAGCTGGAAACAGAAGAAGAAGGCAAACAATTCACAAACTATAAAAAGAAGAATTAATTAGAATTTGCCATTCTATAACATACAAAAAAAATTAACACAGTTTTATGTTATCACTTTCTCCAAACTCTGGGGGAAGGGGGTTCTATTTGGTGTTACTGGTCATGTATGTTCTATATAAACATATGATATATGATAAATAGTGTTTTAACACAATATCTTTAACAAGCTATGGAACAATTTCAAACAGATTATTGTTTTATTTTCATTCTAGCAATATTCTAGAGTTTTACAATTTTTAGGGGCCGATTCACAAAGGGTCGAATATCGAGGGTTAATTAACCCTCGATATTCGACTGGGAATTAAAATCCTTCGACTTCGAATATCGAAGTCGAAGGATTTTAGCGCAAATAGTGCGATCGTACGATCGAAGGATTATTCCTTCAATCGAATGATTAAATGCTTCGAATCTAACGATTCGAAGGATTTAAATCCAACGATGGAAGGAATATCCTTCGATCAAAAAAACTTAGGAAAGCCTATGGGGACCTTCCCCATAGGCTAACATTGAGTTCGGTAGCTTTTAGATGGCGAACTAGGGGGTCGAAGATTTTTCTTAAAGAGACAGTACTTCGACTATTTTTATTTGAAGTCGTAGTCGAAGGTCGTAGTAGCCTATTCGATGGTCGAAGTAGCCCAAAAAACACTTCGAAATTACAGTTTTTTTACTTCGAATCCTTCACTCGAAGTTAGTGAATCGGCTCCTTAATATATTGCTAATGGACATGCATAGAAATATTATTACAGGTATGGGACCTGTTATCTAGAATGCTCGGGGAAGAATTTGGATCTTCATAGCTTAAGTCTATTAGAAAATCATTTAAACATTAATTAAACACAATAGGATCGTTTTGTCTCCAATAAGGTTTATTTCTATCTTAGTTTGGGACAATTACAGGCTACTGTTTTATTATTACAGAGAAAAAGGAAATATTGTTAAAAAATTGGATCATATGGATAAAATGGATTCTATGGGAGATGTCCTTCCCATAATTTAGAGCGTTATGGATAACGGGTTTCTGAATACTGGATTCCATACCTGTACCAACGAAACCAATGAGCTAGTTACCTGGTTGAAAAATTGAAAGGCTTCCATCGGTGTGCCCGAAAACCACTTTGCCTTTTTTCTTTGGATGCCACCGGAACAGACAGATGTCTGACAGGAAACTATGTGCGTCTTTGTGAACAGCCACACCACAATCTGGTCCAGAAACAGTCCAAATGTAGAGTGGCCCTCGGTGGGATACAAATGCAACTGAATCCACAGAGTTCCAGCACCAGCTAAGAGAGGCTGGCATTCCTAATACAGAAGAAGAAACACTGCATTATTAATTCAGCCGCATTCCACTCGGCTGCACAGAAGCCAATTCAGTGTGAAGCATATATATAATGTCAGGGATACGGTGAACGTAGCAGGGTATATTAATTCTAGCATACCCCTGTGGACGTAAATTCCTTTGTTTCGTTATTTGGATGGCCTTCGTTTTTATGTTCTTACTAAGACAAATATTATGTCGGCCATCAAACAGGACATACATATGCATAAAAATAAAAACAGAGGATTGTTTTTACCCTTCGTACTATCGAGCCTAGCAACAACTTTCTGTTCGGCCACATTCCATATGATGACAAGATTATCAGCGCTGGCGCTTGCAAAAATGTCTGGGTTGTGCGGACACCAAGATATCGATGTGATTGTCTTCTTGTGTTCGGACATAATGGCCCGCAGTTTAAATTCATTGTAACGGTGATCCAACTAGAAACAAGAGAGCAACGTGTAGAAGCATTGAATTCAGTTCTCTTTTTTTGCATCTTATAACACTGAAAATGAGTCCACAGAAACGTACAGCCTGAGTTGGCTGATGTATGAGATTTTACTTAAGTACCTTCCATAAAGCCAGTCGGTGGTTAGTGCTTTAGCAAAGATAGTTACGTTCACCTAAGTAACCTTTAGTATCATGTGCTATTGACACAGGGTAACAACAGTGGCTTGGGTCAATAGATGAAACACTTGTATCTTAACAATCGCATGCAAATGTCACAAGAAATGCTCTGTAAGGCTTCATACATATTTATAGTTATTGCTACCTTTTATTACTCATCTTTGTATTGAGGCCCTCTCCTATTCATTTTCCAGTATTTATATCAGTGCATGGTTGCTGTGTTAATTTGGACCCTAGCAACCAGACTGCTGAAATTACAAACTGGAGAGCTTCTGAATATAAAGCTAAATAACTCAGAAGTAAAAGGTGTTGGAGAGCAACGCTAACATGAAAAATATTCTTGGGGTGCCAAATAAGTGTTGTGATTGGCCATTTGGTAGCCCCTATTTGGATTGTCAACCTACATTGAGACTTGTTTGGCAGTGCACGTGGTTTTTATGCAACCAAAACTTTCCTCCAAACCTGGAATTCAAAAATAATCACCTTCTTTGAGGCCACTGGGAGCAGCATCCAAAGGGTTGGAGAGCAACATGTTGCTCACGAGCTACTGGTTGGGGATCACTGATCTACATCATACTAAAAGTTAATTTATGGTGAACAACCCCTTTAAAAGTTAGAATAAACATCCCGTTTAAGGGGCTGCTGTGCATAAGATATTGAGCTTAGTGGTTGTTGGACAAAAAGATTTTAATCTTAAGACTGCATATACATTGGATCCTTAGGGTCAGACCTATATCTGATTTTTACTGTTCACCAAATATGTGCAATGCTTACATTTTAGTGCTTATTAGTGATGGGAGAATCTGTCCCGTTTCTCGTTGCCAAAAATTCTGGGAAAGGTGAAAATTCACAGAAATTAATTTAAGTCTACGGGCCCCCAAATTGTTTTTGATGAGCAAAAAATTTTTTCACTGATTAGAGTCTATGGGTGTTATTTTCGCTCATCACTAGTGGCAATATTTTTTTACTGAGAATGGCATACACATGTGGCAGGTGGTTACATGCTACATGCTTCTATTTAAGGCCTTGTATCCTGGCACGCCATGGCTTATTGATGGTTACTGAACAAGTCTGCTCAGAAAAGTAGAGACAAATTATTTTTAAACCAAACCTATGATATTCCCAGACATTAGTATACTGCATTAGGATTCAGATGGTGAATTTACCTGGTACACATAGATTGCAAGAGTGGCACAGTATGCAAACCTGTCTCCACTAGCTGCACAAACGTCTTTGTTCCATGGCTGGCATCCAGCGGCCAGAAGACCAACTTGCTTTACTTGAGACATTTTTGCCTGTAACCAAATAATGCAAACACATTAAAACACAGTAAATACCCCCTGCACTATTACAGTGTCAGGCTAATTTGAAATGATGCAGAACTTCAGCCACCCCCTTAGTCACCAAATGGTGGGCAGCTAGACATTTGGCATTACAAAACATTGCAAAACAGTGAGTTGTTACAACTGGACATTTATATTACAATACCAGGGCGACTAATCTCCCCAAACTGCCTCCCTTCGGCTAGAATGTAAATCATCAGCGGGATGGAAATCTGTGCTCTTTGTTTTCTGAAGTCGGCCCAAAGTTGCCTCACGAGGAAACTTCGGCGACTTCTTAAAACGAAGCACTCCGAGTGCCATCCCGCCGCCGATTTACATTATAGCCGATGGGAGGCAGTTCGGGAGATTAGTCGTCCCGAAGAAGAGGCAATTTACCGCTATGCGACTAAATCTCTCTGAATCTGAGCGTGTGTCTCTGTCCTAAACAGGTATAAGCATGGACACTAGATAATATCACAGCAGTAGTACAATGAACAGGTAAAAGCCCAGAAAACTAGATAAGATCTTAACACTAGTGTAATGAAGAAGTATAAGCCCAAAAACTAGATAAGATCTTAACACTAGTTACACTAGTAACACTATTACAATGAACAGGTAAAAACCCAGAAAACTAGATAAGATCTTAAAACTACTACAATGAACAGGTATAAGCCCAGAAAACTAGATAAGATCTTAACCTTTGTACAATGAACAGGTATAAACCCAGTGTAGTGTAATGAAGAGATATAAGCCCAGAAAACTAGATAAGATCTTAACACTAGTACAATGAAGAGGTATACACCCAAAAACTAGATACGATCTTAACCCTAGTACAATAAACAGGTATAAGCCCAGAAAACTAGATAAGATCTTAAAACTAGTACAATGAACAGGTAGAAGCCCAGAAAACTAGATAAGGTCACATCACTAGTACAATGAACAGGTAAAAGCCCAGAAAACTAGATATGATCCTTATACTAGTACAATGAACAGGTAGAAGCAGCCCACAAAACTAGATAAGATCACATGGAGCCTAATCAGATTGTTACATGCCTTGGAATTTACTGTCACAATGCTTTACACTGTGACTATCCTTTTGAAAATTTTGCAACAATGTAGTACAGGTACAATGTAATGATACCTCAGATTGCAGAGCTACAGATGTGGGAGCACATATGGTGGAGCTAGGGGTGCCACCTTTTCTGGAAAAAAAAATACCGGCCTTCCTATATATTTATCTTTTTTCCCTATTAATAACATTGGGATCAACAATCATTTTTACCGGCCAGGTGGCAACCCTATGTGAATCTGGTATAAAACAAATGGCTTAGGCTGCTTTATGAGTCAAGCTCAATGTGAGGTTTAACCTGCCACCTTATTTCTTGGTGTCTCAGGAATTAAAACCTATATTGTAAGCCTAATGTGGAGATCACGCTGGAACACACTCATTGGCGTGTGTTTTTTTTTTTTAAAGCTTGTATTGCTAACTTACCTCCTACTCACTTAAAGGGATACTGTCATTGGAATTTTTTTCCCAAAATGCATCAGTTAATAGTGAAATCTGCATTGAAATCTGTTTCTCAAAAGAGCAAACAGATTTTTAAAAATGTAATTTTGAAATATGACATGGGGCTAGACAAATTGCCAGTTTCCCAGCTGCCCCCAGTCATTTGACTTGTGCTCTGATAAACTTCAGTCACTCTTTACTGCTGTACTGCAAGTTGGAGTGATATCACCCCTTCCCCCCCAGCAGCCTAACAACAGAACAATGGGAAGGTAACCAGATAGCAGCTCCCTAACACAAGATAGCAGCTGCCTGGTAGATCTAAGAACAACACTCAATAGTAAAATCCAGGTCCCACTGCGACACATTCAGTTACATTGAGTAGGAGAAACAACAGCCTGCCAGAAAGCAGTTCCATCCTAAAATGCTGGATCTTTCTGAAAGCACATGACCAGGCAAAATGACCTGAGATGGCTGCCTACATACCAATATTATAACTAAAAAAAAAATACACTTGCTGGTTCAGGAATGCAATTTTATATTGTAGAGTAAATTATTTGCAGTGTAAACAGTGTAATTTAGAAATAAAACTACACCATAAAAATCATGACAGAATCCCTTTAATCCCCTTGTGCTCCTCCCATTCATACTGCTTCTGCCATGCTTCATCACACCCCTTATGTATTAATCCCTCTTTCCATTAACAGTCCATTTGCATCTCATATCTCTGTCCCCTGAGAACCTTTATGGATGCTATGGGCAAGCTCTGGTTACTAAGGAAGCTGTCAGACATAATTACTAGGAAACCAACAGCAGGAGATTGAGGCTAAATATTAGAGAAGAGAATGTGAAAGCAAATACATTACAGGAGCCATATCTTCCTCTAGTAACAACTATAATGCTCTTTGGAAGACTAGAATGTATTATTGAAAGTAAAGCATTACTTTCAGAGAATCTTTAGCAAATGATGATATAACATACTCACTAATTTCTTATGCCTTTACTTAACCCTCAAGTCAGACATCTTGTCTTACAAACAGAAGCAAAATAAAGTAACAACGTGTAAGACGTTTCCCTTATCTCCCGGCACGTCTCGTCTCGGGTCCTTGTGCGCAGGCTCGCACTTCCGGGTTGTGCGCATTAGGACTCCCTTGACGCTGGCGTATTGACGATGGGCATCATGACGTCACCCGAAGGCACGGATTTCAAACTTGGCGCCAAATCCTCTTTAAAAAACCCAATCTCCATTTTGAAAGTGCCCAAGCTAGGCTTCAGTTTACCTGTTTCTGCTCAAGCATTTATTCTAGTTCTTGATATCCTGGTTTTGACTTCTGCCTGATTTTTTGACTACGATTATTGCCACCTGCCTTGAACCTTTCACCTGAATATGATTACGCCCTTCTCTTCATCCCTGTCGGTACCTCGCTTACGTTCCTGCTACGCACTTCCTTGTTGGCTTCCGCAGCAGAAAGCCTGGGGCCCCAAAAGGGCGTCCGCGGGTACTTTCGCTGAGCAAGGTTCCTGATAACGTGGTCGTTACATTATGTTAGGCAGTGCGGATGATATATGGGGGGCAGGAGGCCTCTGAACAATGCCTTACTATTTAAAACCAAGGGGGGGGGGGAATAGTACTCTTTTAATACAATACTAAACTGCCTTTTTCCACTACAGTACTTTGTAGGGCATATATATAAGAATATCTAGTGTGAAGTTGTACAGAATAAATTCAACAAAAGGTTATATTTGGGTTTAAAACATATTTAAAGAAATATAAACTCTGAAAACAAATGAATGTAAAATTGCTCTTCTAAGCACTTTTGACGTTTTCGGTCTTTAAACTTCTAGTAGGTTAGTTACTAAACTCCGAATGCAAAAATCACGAAAATGATGTGATTTTTTTTTTAAATAAAATCAGACTTTGTTAAACCCAGAGGATGGAAAAGTCAGAATCTGACTGAATCCGGCATCTCAGACCTGTCGAGGTTACATATAAGTCAATGGGAGAAGTCCCAATGATTTTTTGATGTGCGCTAGGTTTTTGGCAATACCCCGAAGTTTTCGGGTGAAAAATTCAAAAAACTCGCGAAAATCTGATTTTTCACGTTTTTTCCAGATTTTTTCCCGCAAACAACATTTTTGGGAAACTGTATTAATAAATAAGCCCAAAAAACCCATGTGGATTTTGGTTTTTTTCAGAAAATATTGAGATAAATTCAGACTTTGATAAATAACCCCCCTAGTGTAATGCATTTTATACAACTGTCCCACTTGCCTGTCATTATGGCTACAGTCAGGAAAAAAGACAAGTTAAAAAAAGTAACTTTCTTTTGCCTGACATTTGAATAAAAAGCTAAATAACTCAAAAACCACAAATAATAAAATGAAAACCAATTGCAAATTGTCTCAGAATATCACTCTTTGCAGAGATTGATTAAGGGTTGAATAGTAAATATGAATTGGAATTTTCGAATTCTTTGTTTTGGACAAAATTTTTAAATTGGGAATAATCCAAACGCTTTGAATTTTAACAAACCTTGACCCTTGGAACAATTCGAATTCGACTATTCGCCACCTAAAACCTGGCAAGTTCATATAAAAGTCAATGGGAGAGGTCCAGTGACCTATTTGAAGATGTTTTTAGCCTTCCTGACATTAAAGGTTTTTTCGGAGAAAAAAAACAAATTCGAGTTTAGTATAATTTGACTGGAAATCGATTTGAGTTTTCAGGTCGGTAATATTAGTTTGAGTTTAATATATTAAATTTTCTTTTATTAAATAACCTCCCATTTCTAGTTTATTTCATAAAAAAAACTCACATAAATTCAAAATTTGACCTTTGATGAATGAACAACCCCTTAAGTAAAGCTGGCCACGATTATGATATGTTTAAGTAACTGTCTGATTTTGATCAAACTGTCATCATGCTGGGGCCAATTAGGCTACTGATACAATAGGTTTTAGTTGTGTCCAAACAGAAAACCTGGGTTTCTTTTGTCAGAGTGACCCAGAAGTAATCCAATAGGTCGACAGGGTTGGGCGTATGAATAAAGAAGATGTACTTTTGTATGTTGCAGCTATGTTGCAGATGTAAGCATATCCAGTCTGGGTAAGAGCAGGCTCGGAAACTTTGGACACAAAATAAATGTGACTTTATTCATCTAAACGATTTGGAGTGCGGTTCTATGTGAGAGTCTATGAATACAAACTTTTGATCCAGCACCAACCATTAGACGAACAGATCCGGAGCAGAGTGCGGCTGCTAATGTCAGTTTTTCACCTACAATAAAAACTTTTTTACACCATAACATACCTCCCAACTGTCCCATTTTTAGAGGGGCAGTCCCTCTTTTGACAGCTCAACCTGCAGTCCCTCATTTGTACTGGAAAGTCACGTTTTTCTCTGCACTGAACAGCCAGAAAAAGAAACAATGTTTCTAACTTGATTGGCTTTTGGCAGAGAGCCCAGAACAGCCACCAGGTGCACTTGGAAACTTTTGTAACAATTTCAGATAAGCAACTAAGTAATTGTAACAATATAAGATAACAGGTCTCTTGGGGAAACTGTGACTCACAGCTTAAAGGGCAATTCACCTTCATTAGCAAAACTGTAATAACTGGAAAAAAAACACAGAAATGTGCTCAAACTTTCACAATCCTGCCAAATTGTTTAACAGGAAAATGATAATTAGGGGGTGTGGCCACAAAAAAGGACGTGGTCCAAAAATTTTGGCAACTTTTTTGTCCCTCTTTTTATTTCCAAAATGTTGGGAGGTAAGCCATAAGCCCTGTGAGAGCGGCTACTTTAGCGAATATACACTCATGATTTTGGTGGAACTGCACCCAGGCAACAATGACTTATTTTTCGTGAGTGCCGGCATCTACTTCACATTTATATATATATATATAGTGAATAAAGTACCCCCTCTTGTAAAATATAAGGATATTATAAGTTACCGAGGAGTTTCATGACCATATAAAAACACGAGGCCGAAGGCCGAGTGTTTTTATACAGGTCATGGAACTCCGAGGTAACTTATAATATCCTCATATTTTTCAACTGGGGGTACTTTATTAATTATAATACACAAATTTTAGTGAGTCATGTGACAGAAATTACATCACTACTCACCGTTTATAACTGATGACATCACTACTCACCGTTTATAAGGATATAATTTACAAGATATTCATGACTTTTGTGTATTATATGATAATAAATAAATTCTATCTGCATTTGATCCCACATGCCTGTGCTTAGGATGCTGTACTCTATGATCCCATAGCTACTGCAGCATCTCTGTGTGCAATCGATTCCTTCACACATGTTCAGGTTGGTGCTCAAAGTGGAATATAATTATTGGGCTGCACATCAGTAAGCAGCTGAAGTAGTACTAATGCCGCTTTAAGCTACTCAGATGAATTTCAATTTCTTTCTAGTGCTGTATGCTGAAGACTGAAAAGCGCACTGGACAAGGGCAGGGGGTGGCAAGAATTCAAGAACAAAATATCAGATTTGCTTAGGCGAGATCAGGGTTATCCTCCCTTTGAACCTATAAGTGTTAGTTAGGAATGATGGGAATGGTAGTTCTACTAAAACTGTAAGGCTTTCAATTATTTAAACCATAATGGTAATTGTCTACTGGTGCAGGTTTGGGACCTATTATCCAGAATGGTTGGGACCTGGGGTATTCCCGATAATGGATCTTTCTGTAATCTGGATCTTCATATCTTAATTCTACTGGTCAATCATTTGAAATAGGCTGATTTTGTCTCCAATAAGGATTAATATTAGTTTAGAGTGGATCAAGTACAAGGTAATGTTTTATTATTACAGAGAAAAAGGAAATCATTTTTAAAAATTTGAATTATTAGGATAAATGGAATATAAGGGAGATAGCCATCCTGTAATTCGGGTTTCCGGATAACGGATGCCATACCTGTAGCAATAAAAGTAACAAGACTTTATATAACTATGCCTTTCCCACACATCATGCAACTTTGCTTTATGAAAGGGGACAATGGCAGGGCCTGCCCTAATCAGCATGGAGACCTATTTTTGCATCCTGGCCCATGGGTTAAAGAGGTGGTTCACCTTTAAAGGACATGTAAACCCCCCACACAAAAATGTTATCACTGAGGAGCCTCTTTGAAATCTCTAAATACCTGCCACTTTGGTTGTTCAAAGGTTAACGGTAAGGCTGCAGCATCCCCTTAATCACCCAAGATTCCTTCAACTCCTCTAACCCACTCATCCCCCTCCCTCTGGAATTTCTTTTGGCTGTTGGCTCATGAGCATGCTCAGATCTTAATAAACACACCCTCCAGTCTAGCAGCCAATGAAGAGATGGCATTGCTGTTCCCATAGAAACTCTGCTCTAGCTGTCTGCTCCTATTTTTAAATCTTAACCCTCTCTTGAGCTTGGCTTAAACATTACAGTTCTCAATCCAAGCAGGACTTGTCATCATAGTGAATTATGCCTGTTTAGCCTGCCTTCTTCAATTGCATCCACTTTACATCACATATGTGCTGTTGGCAGATGTAAATGCACTGATGATGTGTCAGAGGAAAATGGCCCCTGCTATTTGTTTTAGAAAAATGTGATGGCACTGGAAAATGGAGGGTATTTATGCAGTAAAAATAATGCCATTTTGGTGGGGAAGATGTGCCCAACTTACATACATGGAAGGAAAATGTAGGCTTTACATGTCCTTTAAGTAAACTTTTAGTATGTAATAGAATGACCACTTTTACATTCATTATTTATTTTTTATAGTTCTATAATTATTTGCCCTTTTTTTCTGACTCTTTCCAGCTTTCAAATGGGCGTCGCTGACCCCATCTAAAAAGCAAATGCTCTGTAAGGCTACATATTTGATATTGATATTGCTAATTTTTATTTCTCATCTCTCTAGTAAGATCCACTCCTATTCATATTCCAGTCTCATATTCAAAGCAATGCATGGTTGCTGGGGAATTTGGACCCTAGCTGTCAGATTGTATATAATGCAATCTGAAGAGCTGCTAAATAAAAAGCTACATAACGCAAAAACCACAAATAATAAAAAATTAAAAGCAATTGCAAATTGTCTCAGAATATCACTCTCTACATCATACTAAAAGTGAACAACCCCTTTAAGAATCCCTACTCCAGCTGAACACATGCTGCTCTGCTCCCAAACTTTCCAGCAAGCTATGATGATGAATCCCAGTGGTCACCCCGCCTTGTTCCCCTATCAGCTAGAAGGGGTGACAAATGTAAGTCAGCCATTAATACTTTTTCCCATTTCTGCAGTGTGAAATTAAAATTGTGTTAATTTCAACATAGATAAAATATGCTGTACAGCTGTAAAATTCTACTTCATTGCTGCTGTCCAACTACAACTCCCATCATTAGCAGATGGATGCAGACTTAGTATTATGGTTGTGTGTGAGTTCTCCAGCTGCTGGAGGGGACATTATACTGACACTTGCTACAGGGCATCCAAAGCAATACAGCATAATACACGGACACACTCCGGGTGCTACAAATGCACGTTATATAGGCAAACAACAATCCAAGCACATGGGCTGTACCTTCTCCTGATACATACCCTGCATGTACATTCCCCTCACATCTAAGTTTCCCTGACAATTGTAATAGGAAGAAACCATTCACTCACTGAGCAAAATGGCAGCACAGGAGTTGACAAAGAAGCTCAGAAACCCATCAGTAATACATCACTGCACCTTCTTCTGCCGCTCACCTTTAACTTATTATCTAATGGTGCCTTTTTTATCGTGTGCCCATTTTGTGCTCAATCCTTCATACTTTCTACAGATAGACACGCATATCTGGGAGGTTCAGGTCGTAGTAAAACGATCCCATTGCAACAGCAGCTAAAATCAAAGAATATCTCTGTTTCCACGGAGATAGGAGAAAGCAGAATAAGCATTTCCCTTTGTAGCTACGCTTTACCCTCAGCAAACGAGAGAACCCCCCCCCCCATGATGGCTTTACATACAACACATTCCAAGAAGAACCCCCTAAAAGTCCTTAATAAAATAATATAAAATGCTGGCAATATAAAGAGAAATGTCAAAAAAAAAAGCATCCATTGAGATCCAGGCACTATACATTGCTAGACATCTCTTAGATAACCCTACCTTCACATACGTATCATATTTTGTGAACCATTTAAGGATTTCCATGTCCATTCCAGATCTTTCCCGACTCAAGAACTGATGTATCCCTGGATTCTTTTCAGCACACACACACAGATACAAATATAGCTCACTAAAGGGATGGAGGAAGACTGCCAGCTCTCTGAATAATGCAGACTTCCTAAAGGATACAGGAGAAAAGCCTGAGCATTGTGTCAGGCAGCACATATACACCGCACTGTCAGTAGCCTGGCAACTGAACTGTCTAATAGGGCTAATTCTGCATTGTCTTTTAACCTAAATGCACATGTGCAAACACTTTACACAGTAGCGATAAAATAAGAAGCTGGGGGGATATATACATCATACATAATCAAATCCCAAATTTACATTCTCCAGGTTACTACGTGAAATGTGAGATAAACATACATATATATATATATACATATATGTTTGGTTGTATGTATCTGTTAGATGGAAATGGGTGATTTTAATTGATTCTATTGGTCTTTTAACTTCTTCGCTGCCTGAGGGGGCATTTAACTGATCACTAACAATATAAAGTGAACTTAGAAACCTAGAAAGACACCTAATATAACATTGTAGGCATTGCTCATGGGAAAAAAAAAGATATTTTGGATGATGGGTGGCAATTGAAACATGTACCTACAGTATATCTAATGATGTAAGATGACAGATTGGATTAGTATGCCCCATAGGCAATTATTTCATAGGCTTTAGAAAATAGTTTCATTTTTGACCAATGACTTAAAATGTATTTGTATGAATTTTGCTAATGTCTCTCCTTAAAGAAGCATTTGACCAAGGGCTTTCCCACTAGTTATATACAGGTATGGGACCTGTTATGCAGAATAATAAGGCCCTGGAGTTTTCCATATAAGGGTTCTTTCCTTAATTTCACCTCCATCTGATTTTAAAAATCGAATCCGATTTTATCTCATTTTGAAATAATAAAAGTTCGACTAAACTACCGTATATACTTGAGTATAAGCCGACCCGAGTATAAGCCGAGGTACCTAATTTTACCTACGAAAACTGGGAAAACGTATTGACTCTAGTATAAGCCTAGACACAACTACAGCCCTGTCTCCCAGCAGCGCACATTCTGCCAAAGCGACCCCCCCAGCGATCAACCGGACTTCTTTGCAAAGTTGATGGTGACAGAGAATTACTGTGTGCATTGTCCCACTACCATGTGCAGAGGGTGCTGTTTGATATTGCCATCACTGTTAATCTTTCGTATAACCAACAGAGGGCGCTGTGTGATATTGCAGTCACTGTTATTCTTTCATATAACCAACAGAGGGTGCTGTGTGATATTGCAGTCACTGTTAATCTTTCATATAACTAACAGAGGGCACTGTGTGATATTGCAGTCACTGTTATTCTTTCATATAGCCAACAGAGGGTGCTGTGTGATATTGCAGTCACTGTTATTCTTTCATATAACCAACAGAGGGCGCACTGTTATTCTTTCATATAACCAACAGAGGGTGCTGTGTGATATTGCAGTCACTGTTAATCTTTCATATAACCAACAGAGGGCGCACTGTTATTCTTTCATACAACCAACAGATGGCGCTGTGTGATATTGCAGTCACTGTTATTCTTTCATATAACCAACAGATGGCGCTGTGTGATATTGCAGTCACTGTTATTCTTTCATATAACCAACAGAGGGCATTGTGGGATATTGCAGTCTCTCCCCAAGTGTACTGTTGGTATAGGAATGATTAAAAGTGACTGCAATCTCAGCTACTCGGGTCGGGTACCACTGACCCGAGTATAAGCCGAGGTAGACTTTTTCAGCACATTTTTGATGCTGAAAAACTCGGCTTATACTCGGGTATATACGGTACCATCCATGATTTTGCCTTATTTATCATTGAAATAACTCAAATAAATAGGATTGGGAAAAAACTCGATAAAATTGATCGAAAACACAAATCGTATGATTTTTTGAGATTTTTTTCACAAATCACTTGATTTTTATTGGGTTGTTGCCTAAACTCAGCGCAATCCACAATATCTTCAAATTGGGATAAGGACATCTGCCATTGACTTATACATGACTTCGACTAGTTTGAGATGGCGGTTTTTCGGCTTAAGGCTTTTTGCAGCATTTGCTTTGCGGGAACAAATCTGATTTTCACGAATTTTTCGGACTTTTTCATTCGATTTTCAAGATTTTTTCGTAATTTTCACCCGAAAACTTCAGGGTGTTGCCCGAAACCCAGAGCACATCAAAAAATCATTGGCACTTCTCCCATTAATTTATATACAACCTCGACAGGTCTGAGATGCCGGATTTTCAGATTCGGACTTTTCCCTCCTCCTTTAATAAATTCCGAAAAATTTGTAATTTTTTCAAAGTCAGATTTTATAAAAAAAAAAAAAATCACGAATTTTTCATGATTTTTGCATTCGGAGTTTAGTAAAGAACCTCCTTATTGTTTCTAAAGCTAAAAGACTCCTGCTGCACAGATATGGCTGCCCCCTCATAGGGAAAAAAGGGGGTAAGAAAGGTAATGTAAAATCATCAGGCAGATACCTTTATGGAAAAACTATAAATAGCATTTAAAGATAATGTTATTATAGATTTATAGATTTATTTTTCATTGCATTTAAATTGGCCTAAATTACTGCTGCCTCTTCTACAAACTGTCCATTTTGTTTATCTAACAGACTATTTTTATTGGTACCAGTATCTCTCTCTCTCTCTCTCTCTCTCTCTCTCTCTCTCTCTATATATATCTTGTCTATTAAAGCACTAGGTTAAGACCAATAGAATGGACTGACAAATCTCAGCTCAGTATATGATTGATTCTATCTATGTAGACATTCTAGTACCACAGAGACAATATGGATAAATACATGGTATGTGCAAACATGTATAGATGTCACATAATAAAAAGGAGGCCTAACATTTACATTTAGATGACTCAAACCCAAGAAAATCAATTATTTAAGTCTGAATTTCAGTGTTAAATTGAAAGGGATTCCAATGCTGATTTTGTTCTGCAGATGTAAAATCCAGTAATTAAAGGATAATTACTTCTAACATACATTTAGTTGAAAATGATGACAAATTACCCACAGCCTGGGAAGAACAAGAGCTGAACAAGTGTTAGAACTAGATATTAACATATAACCTGCTCAGCCACTCAGCCACGTTCTATTCATTCCTATGATATTTTTAAAATCGTACTTAGCAAATGGTTTCTAACTTTCACCTATTGATAAATACAATTCTAAAAATCCCATAGGAATGAAGAGAAGGTGGCTGAGTTTTTATTTATTAAGTTCTAAAGTCACATTTTGATTAATCTGCCCCCTTAAAGGAGAACTAAACGCCCGTACCAAAAAAGTCCCCCTTAATTGCCTGACATTTAAATATATACAATATATAAATATAAATATATCTAAATATATACAAATATATTTATATATATTTGTATATTTACAATACATACAAAAATATATAAAATAAAAACTGGCAAACTGAATTGTCTTGTATAATATCAATGGTTTCTCTTTAAATTACAAACCTGAGACCTGCAGATCAAAAAATAGTTGGAAAAAAAAAAACCTTGAAAAAAGATGACCAATTGCACAATGCTGTCTATGCCATGCTAAAAGTTCTTTATAACAATCCCTTTAATTAATCCTGCTCTATAATAATGGCTCAGTCTTATTTTAAAAATCACTTTCTGGTACAACTCAACATTTATTAGTAACGTCTATAATAAAGTCTATAAACTAGATGTTGCAAATGGTAATGGAAATAAACAGAATCATGGCTTTGGTACATCCCTAACATAAAGCTACATGTTACATGGCAGATAGGCAGATAATATATAAAGGATTTTATGATAAAAACCCGAGGGCTCCTGTGCAGCTCTTCCTTCCTTTTGACACAACCTTTTATAAGAAAGAGTTTCTGAAAATAGAAAACTTCACTTCAAAGCGTTGTTTCCAAGGTAATAATGCGAATCAGAGATATTCAACAAACCAGCCTCTCAAGTAAACCCTATATTTCTTTGTATCTCTATATTTAGCATTGCTGAAATAATTAATGAGCAAAATGTTTGGGCTTCTTACATAACCAGATCCAATGTTCCTTAAATGGATCTATATTTGGCTTTGCTGAAAGAATTACAGAACAAAATTGTTTGGGGTTCTTACATAACCAGATCCAATGTTCCCTAAATGGACTGATCCATATATATATACTTATACAAGTTCTGGATTCTGGAATAGTAATGAGAAAGAACTTTTTTCAAGCCATTATTAATTGTAATTACTAGCCCCTTTACTAGGAAGTTGTGACTATGTTTTATTAAAGGGCAAACCAGATAAACATCAGGTGAATCTTCTCTGCTCACAAATTCATTTTCTAAACAGAACAATATCACATGTAGTTCACCTTTAAGTTAACTATTGGTACGTTATGGAATGGACAATTCTAAGCAACGCTTCAATTGGTCTTCATTATATATATTTATTTTAATTCTTTGCTGCCTCTTTACCCTTTCCTGCTTTCAAATTGGGGTCACCGACCCCCATCTAAAGAACAAACGCTCTGTAAGGATATGAATGTCATTTTATTGCTACTTTTTTTTTACTCATCTTTCAATTCAAACCCTTCCCTATTCATATTTCAGTCTCTTATTCAAAGCAATGCATGGTTGCTAGGGTAATTTGGAACCTAGCAACACGATTGCTGAACTTGCAAACTGGAGGGCTGCTGAAAAAAAAGCTAAATAACCACAAATAAAAAAATGAAAACCATTTGCCTCAGAATAACTCAAAAACCACAAATTAAAAATAAAATTAAAACCAATTATCATCATACTAAACAGCAATTGACGCTGTTTCAAAATCAGTTGCACAAAATGTGCTCATACCTTAAAGGAGAAGCTTAAGCTAGAAATCTTGTACATTATGTTTTTGGCTTCTTTATCAGCCAGCAGTGTCTCTAATCTGTGTCTCCAAATACACGCCAGTAACTCCCCATCTTCTTTTCTGCTGATTCACTGCACATGCGCTGTGATGCTGTCACTTACTGAGCTTAGGGACCAACTAGCAATATACTGTATATATAGAATATAAATGTCACAGTATAAGGCTGATTAGTAATTAATACAGGTAATTACTACACGGTAGTACAGATACCAGTGCAACTAACATCAGCCCTGTAGCATCAGCCTATAGGACTTCTCAACAGCTGCTCAGAGCCCACTGAGCATGTGAGTGTTGCAGAAACTTTCCAAGATGGTGACCCTCTGTAACAAGTTTGAAGTCCTGGATCATTGCTGCTATTGACAAGCTGAAACTTTACGCTGGTGCAATCAGTTCAGTATATAAAATATGGCAGTTTTAGCTATATTCATTTTTAGGGTTTAGTTCTCCTTTTAAAACTAAAAAAAAAAAATGCATTAAAATTCCACAAGTAGTGATGGGTGAATTTATTCGCCAGGCGCGAATTCGCGGCGAATTTGCACGATTCGCCGCCAGCGAATAAATTCGCGAAACGCCCGCGAAAATTTGCGTTAATTTTTTTCGAAAAGCGGACTCCAGCGTCAAAAATGGGCGCCGGCGTCAAAAACGGGCACCGGCGTCTCGTTTTTGCCGCCGGCGCCCGTTTTTGCCGCCGGCGCCCGTTTTTCGAAAAAAATTAACGCGAATTTTCGCGGGCGTTTCACGAATTTATTCGCTGGCGGCGAATCGCGCAAATTCGCTGCAAATTTTTCGGCGAAGCGAAACGGCGCAAATTCGCCCATCACTATCCACAAGTGCTCAGAACTGAACTTTGAGCAATATTGCACTAATGAGGATTCACATTTCCTTCAAATTTAGCAATTTGGTATTTATTTTTTCTCTGTAATGATATAACAGTAGTTTTTACTTTACGGGAACTAAGCTGCATGAATCCATATTGGCGGCAAAACAATCCTATTAGTTTTATTAATTGTTTAAATAATTTTTTAGCAATACGGTGATCCAAATTACAGAAAGATCCTTTATCTGGAAAAGATCCCGAGATGAAAGATCCAATTGTGTAGAGTTACATTTTCTTTCACTCCAATTGAGGACTCCTTTTAAACAACAATGATGGCTCCTAGGCAGTGACATGGGTGGTTACATTTAAAAAGTAAAAGGTTTATGCAATGGAGATGAATTTTGGCAAATTAATTTAGCTTAGAACAGGTTGAGTTTCTATAGCACCATGACATGGGGCAATCTGTAAATGGATGCTTCGCCTTTAAGTTAAGTTATAGAACAACCTATTCTAAGCTACTATTCAGATGGTCTTCATTATTTATTTTTTATAGTTTTTTTAATTATTTGCCTTTTTTCTTCTAGCTCTCTCCAGCTTTCAAATGGGGGTCACTGACCCCATCTAAAAACAAATGCTCTGTATTTGTAAAGCTACACATTTATAGGCATTGCTTTTTTCATTACTCATCTTTCTATTCAGGCTTCTCCTATTCATATTCCAGTCTCACTCTCTAAATCACACTAAAAGTTAATTTAAAGGTAAACAAACCCTTTAACCAGGTACAGTACACAGTGAAAAGATCCAGAGTAGCTCGATACAAAAGTGAGTGCCATTCATTAGACATCTAGGGCAGAATATGAAGAGTGTGGGGTCAAAAACAGAGCAGCAGAGATTGGGAGTAATAACTCAGTGTCTCAGTTGGAACCCACTGAGTGGAACCTGCAGTGTGTATTTTTAGTTCCTTGTTTACAAGATTTAGAAGCCATTACTCATTACAAAACACTGAGATGGAATTAATTCAGATCACATAATTACCAAAAATGAGTAATTTGTATGAAAAGTGACACACAGGTAGAACTATCATACGAGGACTCATTGAAATTATTTCAGCACAATGCAAGACACTAAAATGGACCCACAATGGCCTCCATTAAGATGCCACAAATAAAGAGTATACAGTAGTCTATACTTCATGCATCTAGTGCCTGCGTGACTGTTGCACCATCTCCTATGAATGGCATGTAAAGCGCAGCACAGCCTTAACCAGCTGGTACAGGTATGGGATCTGTTATCCTGAGACCTGTTATCCAGAAAGCTCCAAATTACGGAAAGGCCATCTCTCATAGACTCCATTTTATCTAAATAATCCAATTTTTGTAAAATGATTTCCTGTTTCTCTATAATAATAAAACAGTACCTTGTACTTGATTCCGACTAAGATATAATTACTGTAATCCTTATTGGAAGCAAAACCAGCCTATTGGGTTTATTTTATGTTTACATGGTTTTGTAGCAGACATAAGGTACTGTATAAAGATCCAAATTATGTAAAGATCCGTTATCCGTAAAACCCCAGGTCCCGAGCACTCTGGATAACAAGTCCCATACCTGTATGTACAGGACTCCTTTGGTGCACTAAATTATACATCATTCAAATCCCACACAAGAGAAGGGTGTGTATTAATGCATTCCAGTTTCCCATCCAAATGCCACCATTACTTTTCAGGCCCAAGTTGCACCCAAATACTCGCCGTTCACTAAACTCCACCCACAATTACACTAGAAGTTTTAGGGAAAATTTTGCACTGTGGGTTAAAAAACATGGCAAATTACATCAAGGTTTCTAATTTTGCACTACTCTATTACTAGACACTACTGAAACTGTGGTTACCAGAACTTCCCTTGAGGTCTTGAGTTGATTGTCTGTCAGGGTCCTATCTGCAAATTGTGTGTATTCTGGTGTCAGTTTACTCTGGTTATTTCGCACAGTATAAACACACAGTGGTGGTTTAAATGGCCTCTGTTCAAACTGACCCAAGTATGTCTGTGTTTCACGGGGGGAGGGGATGATGAATTATTAACAAGTGCCCCTTAGTGATGGGCGAATTTGCGCCGTTTCGCCGAAAAATTTGCGAATTTCGCGAAACGGCGTAAAATTCGCGAAACGGCGCCAGCGTCTCGTTTTTGACGCCGGCGCCCGTTTTTTCGACGCCGGCGTCCGTTTTTGGCGCCGGCGTCCGCTTTTTCGAAAAAAAAAATTTGACGCGCAAATTCGCAGCGAATTCTCGCCTGGCATATAAATTCGCCCATCACTAGTGCCCCTCTATTAAAAAAAAAGTAATAGTTACCCTCTCCAGCCACTGACACCTATGTGGCCCTTTTAGTACTGGCCTGGCCAGACACAGCAGCCACAACCAGCACCACAAGTTGTCTAGCAGGGTTATCTTCCTACAGGGACCGCACAGGACAATCTACTGTGCTGATATGCTGATATTTCCACCATAGATTCTATTATCCACAGCCTTGAATGGGTTGAATACTTATTTTCACACAACCTAGTGACAAAATCAATAGTTTACCCTCTGAGACACAGCTTAGTTTAAATAATTTATATCACAGCTCTAACATGTATTCACAGTCTCAATTTAAAGGAACAGTTCAGTGTAATATTAAAAAACGGTGCAAAATAGAAAAATGTTTCTAATATAATTAGTTAGCCAAAAATGTAATGTATAAAGGCTGGAGTGAGCAGCTGTCTAACATAGAACAGAACACTACTTCCTGCTTTTCTAACCCAACTAACTGCAAACAGTTATGACCCATGTAGCACCCCCTCAAGTCACTGATTGGTTACTGACTGGTAACCAATCAGTGTAAACCAAGAGAGCTGCAAAGCAGGAAGTAGTGTTCTGGCTATTATATTTGACATCCAGTCACTCCAGCCTTTATACATTACATTTTTGGCTAACTAACTAAATTAGAAACATTTTTTATTTTGCACAGCCTATCTTTATTTACTGAGTTTTTAGTTTTACACTGAACAATTCCTTTAAGGAGGAGGAAGGAGGTAAGAGGTACACTATGCAGCATGGGTGTGGAGCAGATGTTGCCGGGGGGAGGCCATTGAGGTGGAAAAGAGGGCCCTTAGAGTAGCAGTCTTCGTAGGACTCAGACACCCCATTCTAACTCTGTCGCTGTGCACATGTAGCTTGGTCCATAAACAGAAATGTATTGCTGGATATAGAGCATAAGTAAAACACCAACATTTTCCATAGAGATGTGAGTTTTGTAATATACAAGGTTCTAAGACATCTTGTGGTAACACGGGACTCTTCAGTTGCCTGGATACATCTCCCAGTTGTACCACTGTATCCTATTATTATTCATTAATTTGTTTGTGTGCATAAATTAATCATCTCTACTACTCTAAAATCACCATTTACACACCCTTCTTTAGCTGTCGGTTTAGAGTCTAGACTTAGTCTAGTCTTATCTATATTAAGATTTATTGGCTTGGTGCTGATAAAAGAAACGCAATATCAATGTTTTACTTTCTATAACAAATTTATAATAAGCAATTAGAGTTACCTTTTAAGTACAGATTTGGGATCCATTATCCAGAAACCTGTGATCCAGATTCCAGAAAGCTACAAATTACCGAAAGCCTGTCTACAATAGACTTCATTATATTCAAATAATACAAATTTGTAAAAGTGATTTCCTTTTTCTTTGTAATAATAAATCAGTACCTTGTACATGATCCAAACTAAGATATAATTAATCCTTATTGGGAGCAAAGACAGTCTATTGGGTTTATTCAATGTTTATATGATTATCTAGTACAGGTATGGGATCCATTATCCAGAAACCCTTATCCGGAAACCTCCAAATTGTGTAATAGGCGTCTCCCACAGCCTCCATTGTATCCAGATTTAATCTAGATTTTTAAAAATTATTTCCTTTTTCTCTGTAATAATAAAACAGTACCTTGTACTTGAGCCAAACTAATGTATAATTAATCCTTATTGGAAGCAAAACCAGCCTAATGGGTTTATTTAATGTTTACATGATTTTCTAGTAGACTTCAGGTATGAAGATCCAAATTACGGAAAGATCCCCTATCCGGAAAACCCCAGATCCCAAGCATTCTGGATAACAGCTCCCATACCTTTAGACATAAGTTATGAAGACCCAAATTTACGAAAAGATCCATTATCCGGAAAGCCGCAGGTCCCAAGCATTCTGGATAACAGCTCCCAATTAAATTAAAGTAATTTATTGTTTAAAAGGATTATCTGCAGTACTAGTAACTATACCAAAGCAAAATCACCACTATGTTCTTCCGCCGTATATATATTAAACAGGCAAATTAAATTGTTTAAAGGAAAACTAACACCTGCCTTAAAAATTCAGGACCAGGTACATGACAAATATTTCTGTATTGTGTCGCAATAGTGAGTTACAGGACCCAGCCTGTAAAGGTACCTATGGCTTTCAGCTCAAACAAGTTATCAGTGGCTGCAATGTTTGAGCAAAATTAATGTGAATTAGAGCCTAGGGCACAATGGAAAACCCCCCCCCCCCCCCTGTATGTGGAGAGCTTAGTGTTAACCAGGCCCTTTTTTCTCATTTCCCCAAACTCACTTTCAACTGGTATGAAAGTATTTCCACTTCAGGCTATAATACAATAACAATATGAATTTCAATGTACTCATTCTGCCTTCCCTATTTTATGTCATGCTTGCTAGATTTAATTAGGTTTACTGAATGGTGGTTACATACAGTACATGTACAGTTAAACTCCAAACTCCAAGGTACAAATGTGATTGGCAATTTGCACAAGTATACAGGGATATCTAAAACTGACCCGTTTATTCTTCAGTGATATCCATAATGGTAATGGAAGGTGCAACAGATCAGTAAGGTATTATATACAGTACAGACATAGATTCAGCAGGAAAGCAGCCAAGGAACAGCAATCTAACATTATAACGCAGCATATCCAGCCACTAATCAGCTTACATGTGTTTAACTTAAATCCTCTTTCAATAAAACCCACCAAACTTCTGTTCATGTGTATAAACCTACTACATATGTTATGTCTGATTATGTATAGCTCAAGCTCCCGGGTGTTGGTAGCACACAATGTTTGAAATGATGCAGGGGTTATTTTGTGCTATATACCTTTTTCCTACACAGACCAATGTATTAAGAGTTGCAGGCCCAATACAAAACACATCTACCTACCAGTCACAGATTGCCCGAATTTCCAGTAAGCTGCCTGTTCTCTCCATGTACCTCTATGTAATTTTTTTACCTCCTCAAGAATTCAGCAGTTGATTTTATAAACTCCAGTACAGGTATGGTATCCATCATCCGGAAACCCCTTATCCATAAAGCTCCCATAGACTCCATTATAATTAAATAATAATTTCTCTATTATAATAAAACAGTACCTTGTACTTGCTCCAACTAATATATAATTAATCCTTAATAAACCTTAGGATTAGTTAGTCCTTCAGAATAGCTCTCTCCTGCCATTCCTTTTCAGTCTCTCAACTTCATACAAAATGTCACATAAAAAGCACCTAAAACCATCAGAGAAAGCAAAAAAAAAAAAACAGAGATAGAAATGTGGTGTAGTAATTTAGGTTATTTCTGGAGCAGCCTGTGTTTGAAAAAAGTCACTGGTGCGAGTTCCCCTTTTAAAAAGACAACTTTTTTTTCCAGTTGTGTATAACAGGTTGCAACCTGTGTTATTTGCCATAAGGATTTATTGCTGGACACTTAGGGGGAAATTCACTAAATGGCGAAGTGACTAACGTTAGCGAAAATTCGCAAGCGTGACGTCATTTCGGGACTTCGCTGATTTACCAATAGGCGCAGGAGTAACTTCGCTAGGAAAGGAGATAGACTCTAGTGCTACTTCGCAATCTTACGCCAGGCGAAGTTTCGCTCTGGCGAAAGAACGTTGCTTCACAAATTCACTTAGATGAGCCGTTTACTCAATGTCACCTGTTCCGCCAGACTTGCCTTCGCCAGCTCAGGCCAGGTGAAGTGTAATGGAATGTATAGGGCTTCTTCAATTTTTAGTTGAAAAATTTTCTAAGTCCCAAAAAACGCTGGCGTCTCTTACTTTTTCAGGGTGATAGGCTGCAAAAGTCTGTAAAAATTTTTTGGGTACCCGAGCTCCCCCCCCCTACATTTCCTAACAAATGGCACATAAACTATACACTCGGCTCATGTGTAGGGCAATATTTTATTTTATTAAGGTTCCCTGGGTTTGTGTAGTGTAATGTATTTGCTGCAACATATACGTCCATTCAACTTTAACTTCCCGCCGTATGCAAATTAGCCAACACTAGCATAACTTCGCTTCGCTTGGCGAAGCACCGCTAGCGCAACTTACCCAGAGTTCGGCGCTCTGGACGCAACTTCGGATTTTAGTAAATTAGCGTTGTCCTGGCGAATCTACGCCTGGCGAAGTGTTGCGATGTGAGCGAAGATGTTGGTTAGAAGAGGTTAGTGAATTTGCCCCTTAAGGTTTTTTCACAAGGAGGCAAGTTCCCTGGTAGCAAGGACTGTCTACAAGCTACTGCCCTAAAGTGCTTGGGGAGTGAGCTGCACCTGCTTCAAAGAAAAAGCACAGGGAATCTCCAAAAGACTGGATGTTTCTTTAAACCACATGAATAGGGTGTAATCCATCTGATTGGGGTGGTTTTATTGGTGAAATGCGTCAGGCGGAAGTGACGTCACAGTCACACCACGAGGGAAAGCAACACTGGCAAATCTTCTCTTTTGGGAACCAACTGGTGACACCTGCTAAAGACTTACGTTTATGTGACTAAAACTCATGGAAATAAATGTGAGTGAAATATTTTTTTTTTAAAAAAAAAAAAAAACAGTATTATACTAAGCGACTTCTGTAACCTTACCTTGGAACCTAACAGTGGTCTGTGGAGAAGGGGAGAATACTGGTGACCACTACTACATGTGTTAATTCTACTACAATCTTGTAAGTAGGCATTTTAGCCAAACTTGGTGAAGGTCTCTGAAAAAATTATATACACAACCGGAAAAAAAATGAAATGTATTTTTTAAAGGGCAACTCGCAGTAGTGACTTTTTTCCAGCACAGGGTGCTCCAGAAATAACCTAAATTACTACAACATATTTCTGTTTCTGTATTTTTGCTTTCTCCATTTGCTTTAGGTGCTGATCCAAAAATTTTTTATGTGATATAATTAATCCTTATTGGAAGTAGAACCAGCCTTTTTGGGTTTATTTAATGTTTACATGCTTTTCTAGTTGACTTCAGGTATGAAGATCCAAATTATGGAAAGATTCGTTAATCTGGACAACCGAGCATTCTGGATAACAGGTCCCATACCTGTATTGGCTATTGTCTTGAGTAAGAAATATTCTTGGTTTTGTTATTTCTTGAACTTAACAAGAAATTGAGGGGCAGGGGGTTGTTTATTCAACTCTCCTTATGTTGTGGCTGGGGCCATGATAAATAAGCCATTAAGTGAAAAATTATATATAACGTCTGTCTAAATTGCCAGAAATATTTTTTTCTGAAAAGGAGCAAAGGCCCCAGGAACAATGTGAGTAAATAATTTAATGACCTAACAGGTTAGCACCCCTGGGCGACTTTGATTTTTATTTTTATTTATTTTTTAATGTAATTTAAAGTAATCACAAAAAGAACCAGTATTTCAAGCATATGAATCAGTTGGAACAGCTGGGCACATACAATCAACAGGGCAAAGTGGGCTATTGTGTGCCCCCACAGCTGACACAAAACAAATGTGTAATAGGACTACTCTCAAGCTAGAGAACTTGAATATAAAATGTAGGAAATACGGGAACAGTCTGTGCTTAATGAAATAGACATGAGCTATGGGATCATTGAAATATAACAATACATTACAATGCTTATATCAGAGAGTTGAAAAAAAAGGAAAAGAATCTCTGCTGCCTGCCCCTAGTTCTGACTCTGTTTCCCTGCACATTTAAAGGGAAAATATATCACATATAAATACAGTGTTAGTAGCCCAGGGTTGGACTGCGGGGGGTCAGAGCCCAACAGGGCTGACACATCAGGGCCCCGCCACGGCCTCCGGCAGCTCCCCCTCCCAGTGGCAGGGCCCGCCGCCGGGCTCCCTCTTTTGCTCCCTCCCTGCCGGCGAGTACTTGCTTCAAGCCTTTCTTACTCGATCGGGTGGGGGGAGGGCAGGAGCGCCAGCTATCCTATGTCTAGTGATCCTGTCTGGCCAGTGGCGCCCGTGAGGGCTGGGGCCCACCGGGTTTTTTCCCGACACTGTGCTAAAAGTTAATTTAGGGCAGAGACACACGCTCAGATTCGGGAAGATTTAGTTGCCCGGCGACAAATCTCCTCTTCTTCGGGGCGACTAATCTCTCCGAACTGCCTTCCGCCGGCTAGAATCTAAATCACCGGCGGGATGGCACTCGGAGCACTTCATTTTCCAAAGTCGCCCAAAGTTTCCTCGTGAGACAACTTTGGGCGTCTTCAGAAATCGAAACGCCCCGAAGAAGAGGAGATTTGTCGCCGGCCAACTAAATCTCCCTGAATCTGAGTGTGTGCCCTTAAAGGTGAACAACCCCTTTAAAGTCTAGAGTGTCAAAATATCTGGATTACCCAGCTGAACTTCATTAACTTGTCCTCCTGGAATAATGATACGTATTATCAGATCTCAAATAATTGGCATTGTTTGTCAAACTACAACTCCCAGCACTCACTTAGAGCTGAAACCCCCCAGAAGGAACAGCACGATTCCCCCATGAAAACCAGATGACAATAATAAAAAGGTGTGATCATGACAGATGCAGTTTATCCTGCTTGATCCACTAGTAAACGCTTTTATTAGAATATATTGCGCTGACATGAAGGCGCCCCTACCTTAACAGAGAAGGGAAGTGATTGGCAGGAGTTGGACAGCGACCCGGTGCTGAAATCTTCCCTGTGGCAAAGAGAGAGAAGAGATCAATCGGGGTCGGGCACACAGTGTCCCATATGTACAGTATGTGGCTCTGGGCCTGGCATGACCCAAACCTAAAACCTCCCAATCACACAAGACTCACGCTGTTGATTTTCCCAGCACATTTGCTACACACTAAACGGCGCTTCGTTTAAGGTCATTATCATTTCTCAATGGAACTTGAATGTTGTATAAATACAAGGGAATCGCTGAGCCAAACTCAGTGTTCAGTTATCACTAGGCAGCCTGTCTCACTGAATTGTACAGCCAAAGCGATCCCACCCTCATCCCACATCCCGCCATTGGCCAGAGATCGCGGTACCAAACAGACAGGGGAATTCAGAGGTGTCACACGGACGCAGCAATCTGTGCTCGGGCTTAGGGGGGGACTAATCAAGTCAGTTCATGTAATGACATCAAGCGCAAAGGCTAAAGCAGGTGACCCCCCCCCCAGGCGCTACCAAGCTGGTACCGCCACCCATGTCCCCGGGAAGCACAAACACTGACTGACCTTTCTCCTCAAGTTACCAGGGATACGGTACAAGCGCAGCCTCCCGGGCTTATCCCTGCAGCCTGACACACTCACACTCACAGATACACATCAGTAGCCCCTGCCCAAGAACTCTCCACGCCCACTAAATAAGATTTGCTAAACCATAACACACATGCTTGTGATTGGACACAGGGACTGTCTCTCATGCTCTGGCTGGGTCTCCTTTTTAAAGGAACACTAACACAAATATTTCACATGAAAAATATGTAAACACTTCTATTAGAATACATAATATACCAAATGTTAATATTATATATGGATTTTGCATCAATATCATTACTGTAGGGATCACTGTGCAGATCTCTGTCAACTCTCATGACATCCTTCTGGGCAGCTCCCCCTCCTTCCTCTCCCTATTCCTATACAGGCTTTATTTACTCAGGCACACAGGCACAGGGAATGAGAAGAAAAAAACTCTCCCATCCCTCCTTCTCTCTCTCTCTCTCTCTCTCTCTTTCTCTGAACCAACACCAAAAAGGGGTTGTTCACCTTTAAATGAACTTTTAGTCAGCTGTAGTGAATGCTATTCTGAGACTATTTGCTATCGGTTTTCATTTTTTATTATTCATTTTTTAATTATTTAGTTTTTTGTGCAGCAACTGTCCTGTTTGGAATTACAGCAGCTATCTGGTTGCTAGGGTCCAATCAAGGCCGGATTTGCAGTGATGGCGCCCCTAGGCCCGCTGTCATTAATCGCCCCCTTCCCTCCCTTTTATTTGCTTAAATTTTCATCATCGGGACCGGAGTAATGGGGATTTGCATACAGGAAACTTATAAAAACTATTTTATCTCCTGTCCATCCTCAGTGTTCCTGAACCAATGTGGGTGTAGTTGGGCAGCATGCCTCCCCCTAAAATCCTGCCGTCCTAGGCCCGGGCCTTGGTGGCCTCTCCACAAATCCAGGCCTGGGTTCAATGAACCTAGCAGCCAGTAGGGATGTAGCGAACGGCGGAAAAAATGTTCGCGAACATATTCGCGAACTTGCGTCAACGTCGCGAACCCCATAGACTTCAATGGGAAGGCGAATTTTAAAAGCTAGAAAAGACATTTCTGGCCAGAAAAATGATTTTAAAGTTGTTTAAAGGGTGCAACGACCTGGACAGTGGCATGCCAGAGGGGGATCAAGGGCAAAAATGTATCTGAAAAATACATTGTTGACACAGCGCTGCGTTTTGTGCTGTAAAGGGCAGAAATCACACTACGTCACTCAGGTGATGTTTCTGGACACGGAATGTGAAAAAGCTCACACAGCTAGGTGGCACTTGGTTAAAGACTGGGCAAACAATGCCTGCAAGGGCAACGTATACAGTAGTGGGTACGGAATATATTATTGCTGCTGTAAAAACATCACTCAGGTGATGTTTACGGACACGGAATTATTATTGTTATTTAGACAGAATGTGAAAAAGCTCACACAGCTAGGTGGCACTTGCATACCTCCCAACTGTCCCTCTTTTGACCACTCAACCCCCTGTCCCTCTTTTGTACTGGAAAGTCCCTCTTTTCTCTGAACCGAACAGCCAGAAAAAAAACAGTTTCTAACTTAATTAGCTTTTGGCAGAGAGCTCAGAACAGCTAACAGGTGCAAATAAGATACTTTGTAACAATTTTGACTCTGGTTGGTGCTGGTAGTGGTGAACTACTAGGAGGAGCAGCACACCAGTCCCACTCCCCAACACAGCTAGACTAATAGCACTGGGCTCTTATAGTAGCAAAGTAAAAAAACAAAAAAGAAAATAAAAGCAGTCCTTACAAGGACTATTGGGTTACAGGCAGCAGTCAGCAGATGAGATCAGAAGCAGTGCCCACAGCAGCTACATACAGAGCACTGCAGTAGAAGGTAGATTACTAGTCAGCAAAGCTAACTAACCTAAACTCACTGTCCCACAAATCCCTGCAGAGTTCTGTCCCTACAATACAGAGCAGTATCAAGTAGATTACTAGCCAGCAAAGTTACTATCAACTGTCCCTCAAATCACTAAACAGCTCTCTCCCTACACTAGCTCTTCCAAGCACACACAGGCAGAATGAAAAAACGCTGCAGGGCTTCAGTTTATATATGGAAGGGGAGTGGTCCAGGGGGTGTGGGGGTGGTCCAGGAGGGAGAGCTTCCTGATTGGCTGCCATGTATCTGCTGCTCTGGGGTGAGAGGGCAAAAATAAGCGCCAGCTAAGGCGAACCCAAATTGGCGAACGTTGCGCGACGTTCGCGAACATTCGGCGGACGCGAACGGTCGATGTTCGCGCGAATTAGTTCGCGGGCGAACAGTCCGCGACATCCCTAGCAGCCAGCCAGAGGTTTGAAAGAGAGCTGTGAATATAAAAAGAGGAGGGACTGAATAGAAAGATAAGTAATAAAAAGTAACAATAACAATAAAACTGTAGCCTCACAGAGCAATAGTTTTTGATGCAGGGGGTCAGAGACCCCCATTTGAAAGCTGCAAAGAGTCAGAAGAGGAAGCCAAATATTTTAAAAACAGTAAAAAATGAAGACCAGGTGAAAAGTTGATAACTGGCCATTTTGTAACATACTAAAAGTTAATATGAAGGTGAACCACCCCTTTAATCACAAGATGGCACTGACCACAATAAGGAATGCAGGAAAATAAGGAAGTAACAAAGTTTGAACCGGAAGTAAAGCAATCGATACAGCAACGTTTTTATGCCGTGCCCTTTACATGAATGGTAATATATATATATATATATTAGCTCAACTATAACAATAAGCTGGAGCTAACCCACAGTTTATATTGAAGCATAGCTAATTATAATTTTCATGAGTAGGGTTAAACCTGTACTCATCAATGTCCAGACTGTATACTGTTTACCCCTTATACGATGTAACGAGCACCCAAAATACCATAATGACTTTATGTATTTCATAATGGGAGTAAGATATTTTTATTCAGGCAGCTAATCCTTTCCTTGTTATTTCCTGCAGAATATACATATTATACAAAGCAATAGGGGAACCCCCCCACTGGCAGCATCAAGCAGCTCAATGCATTTACAATCAGTCAATGACAAGACTTCAGTTCAGTTGTGGTCGATCTTTTTTGTTTCAATCCCACTTTGGAGGTTGAATTTTTTCATCAGGAGCCCACCTTAGTTCATAACAAGTTTACAAATATGTATAAATATTACTATATAACCAGTGGTGTAACTAGCTGTTGCCTGGACTAATACAATTACTAATAACCATTAATCAGCATCTGATCACATAACTACAACAAACACTTTCATTCAATGTAGCGTGAACTATTCCTACACAACTATCATTGCTGCAGGAGGTGCAGATAGCGCAGCATCGTGTGATAAAAAAGGTTAATCTTTGACAAACTATTACAGTTAAAAGTTTATGTTGTAATTAACAGTATTATACAAATGAATACATTCTCTTGATTACAACTCCATATTTACTGCATTTTTTCAGTTTGCATCCAGGTGGATAGCTAATAGTAGCCAACCAGCAGGCCATGCAACTTGTAGTACTTACTGGTAAACTGTTTGAAAGCAAGCTGAATATTCTGGTTTACTAGACATATACAACTTTAAAGAGTTGGATCACCATTACATTAACTTTTATAATGTTATGGAATGGTTAATTTTAATCAACTTTCCAATTGGTCTCTATTTTTCTGTTTTATATTTTTTTTAATTATTTGCCTTCTTCTTCTTCTTTCAGCTTTGGGATTAAGAGGTTGGGCACTGATGTTGGCAATCAGGCTTGGCTTGCATTGTCATCATTTCAATTCTTCCCACAGTTGTTTAGTTGTGTTGAATAAACCAGTCAAATTCTTCCACTCCAATGTTGAACCCAATTCTATGTGGAGCTCAATTTTGCATTGAGTTATTATCCTACTGAAATGGGAAAGAGCCTTTTCCAAACTGTTGTCAGCTGTAGGAGGCACAGAATTGGAAACAAATGTCATAGTTTGATGTAGTTTTATATAAATAAAAGGGGTTTCCGTATTCATTTGGGCATGTAGTATGACCAGCTGCAAGCAATGTGCCAAGAAAATATATAAGCAGAACTAATAAAGCTTGTGTCATTATGTAATTAGAACATACCCTTTAATATAGCTTTATCTTTTTTCACCGAAAATGTAAAACATAGATATTTCTCTGGAGAGCATACAACATTTAGAGCATTTAAAATACTTAACATATTTATTGTTTTGAGAATAAAAGACACAGGAGCAGATGTTCTGTGGGCACATAAAAGCAATGTACCATGTTAGTGAGATAGAAAAAAAGTGTCATTTCTCTTTACACGCATAAGATAGATGTATATAGTACAGAGAAAATATAGGACTGGAATTTATAACTCATAATTTCCTGGGATAGATCACTAAGGTATATTTTCAGCCTAGTGATATATATCTTCTTAATGTGGTACAAACCAAATTATATGGCACCAAGACGGGCAGATGAGAAGCAGTAACCAATAGCAACCAAACGATTTTAGGCTTTTTTCAAACAGATGCAGGTAAAACAGTGAAGGTAAACATCTGATTGGTTGGCAAATTCACTCATTGTTTAAAAATGCTTCATTGAGTTTTCCTTCTAAGCCTGCCTAGTGCATAAATGATAACATCTTAAAACAAAGGGCAGACTGTTGTATGGGTATGACTAGATAGACAAATCATTGGGTGGTTCAGCTTTACATTAACATTTATAATGTGGCACTCAATCTGAAAACTCTGCTGCTCAAAAGTTTCATGAATTGGCACATAACAAGGAAAATTAGATGGCACTCAACAGCAATTGTACAAAATCCTTTAGGCTTTTATTGAGATCTCCACACAACGTTTCAGGGGTTATTCCTCCTTTCTCAAGTGCTCTAACAATTGTAACACAGGCTACAGGTGTGTATATATATATATATATATATATATATATATATATATATATATATATATATATATATATATAGAGGTATAGAGGTGGAAAACTCCACCCCCTCAATTTAGTGACATCACACGGCTTATCCATATTACATCAGAACTGTTTGGATTCAGGATATGAGAAACTAGCACTTCTTTGTCCCCAAACAGGTATCGACTTATTATTGTATACGTGCGATATATAAGTGTGATGTCACTTAATTAAAGGGATGGAGTTTTTGATCTCTATACCTATATATACCCATGTCCTGTTTTACAATTGTGATAGCACTTGAGAAAGGGGAGGAAACTTTGTGTGGAGATCTCAAAAAGCCTAAAGGATTTAGCACAATTGCTAAATTCTCCAGCAAAAATCCGCTAGACGCATGCGCAGAACATTTCAGTGGTGTCAGCTGGAGCAGTGCAGTCTCTTTGGCTTCAGGAGTAGTTGTGCACATCACAAACCCGGAAATTTTTTGGCAGGTCCCCCGACTGTGCTCTCTACCAGATTGACAGCTCTTTGAATATACAACTGTGCCCTAACTATTATGATGTTAGAATATATCTGCTATCTTAGAATTAATACACATAACACATGCACTAACTCCTATCATGTCATGCATTGTCTAGCACGGAATAACTATGCAACTGTCTCTCTTGACTATTATAGTGTTATACTATATCTACTAGCCAGGCTTACAATAAAACACTAAAACCCATATGCATTAAGTTTGCCCAAGAGCAGTAACCCATAGCAACCAATAAGATTTTTGCTTTTAAACAGGTTACCAGTAAATGTTTCCTGCTGATTGGCTGCTATGGGTTACTGCTCCTGGTAAACCTAGTGCCTTTTATTACATAACCCTCTTAGGGACCTAATTATCATGCTGTGTAAAAATTGGAGGAAACAGCGGCATATCTATAGAGGAAGCAGACCCTGTGGCTGCAGGGGGGGGGGTCCAGGAGGTATAGGGGCCCCATGAGGCTCTAATTCATATACGATTTCAATAAAACTGGAGATATTTTGGGGACCTGGAAAAATAATATGCTGCGGGGCCCCGTAATATCTAGTTACGCCAATGGGAGGAAAACATCACCAGAGATGTTGCCCATAGCAACAGATTTCAACAGTCACCTACTAGTTAAAAAACAAGAGCAAAGATCTGTTTGGTTGCTGTGGGCAACAACACTGGTGATGTTTTCCTTCAATTTTTATACAGCATGATAAATAAACCCCTAAATCTTTTAGACAACAATTCACCTTTCAAATACATTTTTAAAATGTAAGAGAAAGAGAAATTTGGAAAAATGAAGCAACATATATATATATATATATATATATATATATATATATATATACAGTGGTGTGAAAAACTATTTGCCCCCTTCCTGATTTCTTATTCTTTTGCATGTTTGTCACACTTAAATGTTTCTGCTCATCAAAAACCGTTAACTATTAGTCAAAGATAACATAATTGAACACAAAATGCAGTTTTTAAATTTAAGGGAGAAAAAAAACTCCAAATCTACATGGGCCTGTGTGAAAAAGTGGTTGCCCCCTTGTTAAAAAATAACTTAACTGTGGTTTATCACACCTGAGTTCAATTTCAAAGGTTATAAAGCCATTTCTAAAGCTTTGGGACTCCAGCGAACCACAAATGGCAAAAACATGGAACAGTGGTGAACCTTCCCAGGAGTGGCCGGCCAACCAAAATTACCCCAAGAGCGCAGAGACAACTCATCCGAGAGGCCACAAAAGACCCCAGGACAACATCTAAAGAACTGCAGGCCTCACTTGCCTCAATTAAGTTCAGTGTTCACGACTCCACCATAAGAAAGAGACTGGGCAAAAACGGCCTGCATGGCAGATTTCCAAGGCGCAAACCACTTTTAAGCAAAAAGAACATTAAGGCTCGTCTCAATTTTGCTAAAAAACATCTGAATGATTGCCAAGACTTTTGGGAAAATACCTTGTGGACCGACGAGACAAAAGTTGAACTTTTTGGAAGGTGCGCGTCCCGTTACATCTGGCGTAAAAGTAACACAGCATTTCAGAAAAAGAACATCATACCAACAGTAAAATATGGTGGTGGTAGTGTGATGGTCTGGGGTTGTTTTGCTGCTTCAGGACCTGGAAGACTTGCTGTGATAGATGGAACCATGAATTCTACTGTCTACCAAAAAATCCTGAAGGAGAATGTCCGGCCATCTGTTCGTCAACTCAAGCTGAAGCGATCTTGGGTGCTGCAGCAGGACAATGACCCAAAGGATCCATTTTCCAGAAACCCAAAATACAGAAAGCTCAGCATTATTTAAATGCCATCTCCCATAGACTCCATTTTATCCAAATAATCCAAATATTTAAAAATGATGTCCTTTTTCTCTGTAATAATAAAACAGTACCTTGTACTTGATCCCAACTAAGATATAATTATTCCTTATTGAAGGCAGAATCAGTCTGTTGGGTTTATTTAATGTTTACATGATTTTCTAGTAGACTTAAGGTCTAAAGAACCAAATTATTATCCATTATCCAGAAAACCCAGGTCCCGAGCATTCTGGATAACAGGTCCCATACCTGTACCTTGCACTTGATTCAACATATAATTAAAGGAGTGGTTCACCTTTAAATTAACTTGTAGTATGTTATAGAATGAGGAATTCTAAGCAATTTTTAATTGGTCTTCATTATTTATCTTTTATAGTTTTTTTTAATTATTTGCCTTTTTATTCTGACTCTTTAAAGCTTTCAAATGGGGGTCACTGACCCCATCTAAAAACAAATTGAAAATTGTCTCAGAATATCACTCCTACCCCTTCTACAAAACAAATGCTCTGCAAGGCTACAAATATATTGTTGTTGCTACTTTTTATTACTCCTCTTTCTAATCAGGCCCTCTCCTATTCATATTCCAGTCTCTTATTCATATCAAGGCATGGTTGGTAGGGGAATTCGGACCCTAGTTACCAGATTGTTTGAAATCCAAATTGAAGAGCTGCTGAATAAAAAGCTAAATAACTCAAAAACCTTAAATAATGAGTTACAGAAAGATCCCTAAACTGGAAAACCCTAGGTCCCTAGCATTCTGAATAATAGGTCCCATACCTGTACCCATCCATACCTATTCTACTTTAACTCTAAAGTTAAGTAAGCCTAAAGAGAGAAATTGCTCTCTTTAGTAGAGAAAAGCAATTCACTGGTTTGTTTTCATTACTTAACGGCCATCTATATGTTGGCTGAGGCACAGGACATTCACGTCATTTAATCAAGAATAATAGTAGAAGGGAAAACAATGTCTTTTTTTCAAAAACGTTCAATTATTCAATGATGTAGAGAGTGATATTCGGATTTGCAATTGGTTTTAATTCTTTATTATTTGTGTTTTTTGAGTTATTTAGCTTTTTATTCAGCAGTTCTGCAGTTTACAATTTCAGAAATGTAGTTGCTAGGGTCCACATTACCCTAGCAACCATCCACTGATTTGAATAAGAAACTGGAATGTGAATAGGAGTGGACCTGAATAGAGAGATGAGTAATGAAAAATAGCAATAATCATAAATGTGTAGCCTGACAGATCATTTGTTTTTATATGGGGTCAGTGACCCCCATTTAAAAGCTGGAAATAGGCAAATAATTAAAAAAAAAAAATATTCTATAATAATACTTAAAAGTGAACCAGCCCTTCAAAACCCTCATTGAACTGTCGTAATTTTATAGCACATTTTGCTTAATTTAGGATACAGCAGAGGGCCTATAAACATGTAAAAAAGATAAATACACCATGCATTACTGTCTGAACTCCCTGTACTGGCATATTTCATACCCATGGGAAGACCTCGCAACTCCATGGCGAATGCCCAACTCTACCCATACACTACTCTGCTCTGCCAATTACTTATAGCTTGCCCTTTAACATGCTGGAGGTTGTAGGTCCCAACAGGACCAGAGCCCACTGGACTTTCTCCTGGTGCCTCAGTGGCCCAGTCTGACCATGTCTGAACATGTGTACCACCTTAAATGGCCTGTCTGAGGTGGCATAAAAATAATGGCATGAATTAGACCAATCAGATGACGGTAAAGCAAAAACTTTTAAAGATACTGCAATTAGTTATTTTTAATAGATGCAGTTATTGCTACGGATGGTGTAACCTCGTGTGTAAGAAGAAATACTCAGATATATAAAAATGTTATTCAATTTTCCAGGATAAATCATTTTACACAGCTTGAGAAATAGAACCCCCAAGTGTCTCCCCTATTTTTAAAATGTTATTCATTTGAATCTTTCTCCGCCAGAGGGAGCTCTGCACCAACATTACAAGAGTGAACGTTCAACAAATGTCTATAGCATTTGTTTATGTCGATGTATAATTAAATCCTACGCATTGTGTAGAAATAACTAAAATATGTCGTCCTTTATGCAAAATATGTCGAAATACACGTTTCTAGGGATGAGAATGTACATTAAGGAATTCTTCATCATCGTTTGCTCTTGGTCATTTTGCAGAGACGAATAATTATTCCCTGGTTTAAAGGCAAATGTGATTTGTAGAGCATGAAATGTCTGTAGTGCGATATTCATATCTCCATTGTTTTTATTCTTTAGTACCAATATGGGCCGAGGCATTTTTTTCTAGCCTCAGTTGCTAGGTTACGATAAACACACACCAAATTTTTCTGTATCATACAAACACACACGCTCACATTGTTAGTACGTGTATTGGATCATCAATGCTGTGGACCTTGGACTTTCTAGATAGGGGGTTTCTGTAAGAAAGAGCACCATGCTTTAATGCTACAAAAAACATTTCAACATTTTAAATAAACCGAATTGTATTGTTTTGCCACCGGCATGCATTTATTTAGTAATCTTAGTGTCACTTACAAGGTACGCTTTTATCAGTAAATCGGTTAAAAAAATGTGACCTCTATGGGAAATGGCATCCCTTTATTCTGTAGATTTCTGGATAATAGATCCCATACCACGTATAGTTAATGCTTAAGTCTGGACTGGTCTGGATTTTTTGACATACAATAGGTTATAGCCATCAAACTTCCCATTGGTTTAAATGAGCAGGAAAGAGAAATCTTTGCTACATCCTATAAGTGGGCCCCTACATTTTAACCAAACCCAGTTTGCTGTACCCATCCCCCTTAATAGTAACAATACAGACTATAAGTTTATATCATATAATTAAGCACACCAGCTATATAAAGAAAACAATAGGCATGCACACTATGATATTATCAGTGTAATGCTCTTAATTCAGATGAATCAAAACACACTGCAAGGTACTCAAAACACCCAGGGCACCGCCCAATACCCACGCCGCCACGCAGTGTGGGAAATAACACATTGCATTTGGCACACACACTTATTCACACTCTTTATTTCCTTATCCTTCTATCTCCTTCCCTGCTTTAACCATTTTTGTTCTCTCCATTTGTCACCCTATTCTCTGCCGTTGTTTTCTCCACTTAATTCACCCGTCAATGTTCCCTCTCATTTTTTATAGGCTGTATGTGCAAGAAAAATTCTGTTGTGCAACTTTTAAGGACCAGTACACAAATGGGTGCACAGCACATCACCACTTTGAAAATGAAGCCACTACTTTTAAAGCCACACCCTTTAAACTCCAGGTCCTAGGTGGCCATGGATGTAATAATTACAATCTTTACTGGAAAAGATCTTCCCAGGAAAGATTGTTTGTTTCAATACACACGTGTCACCTTAAGCAGCACGGGCATTTTTCCTACTCTGACAGGTGTTGACATCTCAAATACACTGAGAACAGTAAGAACTGGCACTACAAGTATATCACTCTTTGAAAGGTCGTGGGTACTGGCACCCCTAGTACATTGTGCGCTGAGAACCAGTAGGCACTGATACACCAAGCAAATTATATTCTCATTATTATATAAATGTTTGGAGCTCACCTTCTGTTATGCATTGGTCACTACTCCTTTTTGTTCCTTTCTGGTGTACTCCTCCAAGTTTCTTTGCCACCTTTACTCCTAGCCACCCTTTTTAATGTTTTCCTTTAATTTCCATTTTTGTTCTATTTACCCTTCATATTATATTTTTCTATGTTTTCCTCCTCTAACACTTTAACTGTTTTTTTCTTCATTCCCATTTCCCTTCATGTATCTTACACTTACTGCATTTTATTTTCCTTCCACTCCTTTTTCTTTTCTTCATTTTATATAGTCTTCTTATTTTTCTCACACTCTCCATTTTATCCCAATTTCCTCCTCCCAATTGTTTTTGTTCCGCTCCTTTTGATTTCCTTTCATACATATTCTTTACACTATCCATTTCTTTTCATCTTTAACTATCTCTAATTTTCCCTCACACTGTTGTGTCTCTATAGTATTTTATATCCTTTCACTCAATGATGCTTTCTCTATCTCTGCCCCCAAAAGCAATGCTCCTTTTTTCTTCTGTTACTTCCAGCTGCTCTTTTACATGCATCCAAACCGTTAGGCTGTGAGACAGCACATGTAATAGGTTGCACTTCTGAGCGACATTCAAAACTAAAAGAGCACATTATGTGCAGTGTTTTCTCTAAGCCCTCTCTGGGAGCGGATAGTGTATAGAAGAATTGGGCGTGGGTAGTGAAGGAAGAATTGGGCATGTGTAGTGAAGTAAATATTGGGTGTGGGTAGTGAAAGAAGAGTGTAAAAATAAAGAGAGAGCAGCAGCAAGCTCCACATTCGAACCCTTCCCAGAGTAGCTTTTTGCACCACCTACTACAGAGTGCAACTCTGAGTGGGTACTGTGGTGTTAGACTCATTTCTATGCTGCCTTCTTCTGCCCTGTGAGTATTGTGCACCCAGCACTAATTTTTTTGAGCGAGTATTGCCATGATGGGAAAGGGAGTAGCATGATGTTAGGAGGCTTGGCTATGTGTCAGGTGTTGGCAGAAGGGTTGGCTACATGGCAGGGCAGGTGGCTCCGGGTTTATGGCCTGCTTCAAAGCCTGACACTGTATATTCAAAAAAGAAAAAGGATGAATGGAGCAACACAAAACGCAGTACTTAGCAGCTAATATTTTTGGTCTCACAACATGTTTTGGGTCACAGCGAGCCAGTCTTAAGTGTGAGTAGATAGTGCTTGAACATTTAAACAGGGTGTGTTATATACTGTAAATGAGGTTGAAATCGTACCTAGGTGTGCACTTCTACGCCATGGTAAAAAAAGAAAAAAGCAACATGCACCATTTGTCTCCAGATATGTAAGGCGTAGAAAGCAGGCCCATTTTACAAGGAAGTCAATAAATTTGGTAGATTGAACCCCCCTTCTTTAGATATATAAGAGGTAGGAGTATCAGAGATACGTTATGTGCTGCTAATTTATATGTTAAAATTCCCTTGCACATTAGATTATGTAGGCAAACGGGTTGGAGCATTATAATTAGAATAAAAAAACACAAGGGTGAGATTCATAACTACTAAGAAGGTACCCAGACTGTCACTACAGTTCACCCCCCCCCCCCACTTTACATAATCATTGTCAACTAAAGTGGGTAGTTTTGAAGGATGTCCAACCACTAGTATTAAAAATATCACAGTGAAATCATTGCAGAAATAGCCAATGAGCATTCTATTAACCTTAGACTTATCAGTAAGATGACTACAGAAATGGCCAGAGAGCACTGCATGAATAGATACATTGAAAGCATTACCTCCCCAAGCAGAATACCACACTTTTTTTCTTTCCCAATCCCAATGCTGATTGTCTTTCTCTCTGCCTCTTCCTCCTAGCTGAAACCAAAGTAAAAAAAAGAAACAGAGATGGCCATGACTTCTACAGTGAGATTCTATGACTAGCAGGTGAGGAGGTGGTGGAAGATCCCTTCAGATTGCATGGGTGGCTCAGCTCTTTAGGACTTGGCTTCCCCCGCTGTGCAGTCCTGCGGGGCTGTTATTTACTGTGATTCTCTATATCAGTCACTGTTAAGCCCCCTGTATAATGAATTTCTCCTTTTTGTAAAGCTAACAAAGACATTATACGTCATACCTGAAGGGTGACTAGGTGTCTGGTAAACATAATTACTGAAAGAAAGAGATGTTGCAGGAATTGATAAATTACTTATCAGAAATGACATAAGTATTTTGCCTGTTGTAACCGAATAATAAAAGCAAGACTATAGAGATTTTATACCTTTCTGTCTTGTGTCCAGTGTGATGTCTTATCCCAGTTAGTCATTCATGCACATCTAAAGCACATTATTGAAAAAAACAGTTATCCCTTAGCAGTGTCTACAAATACAACCGCTGGTAATCCTAATACTGTACTGAAGCTATTCTTATCTTATCTTGATGCTAATTCATATTAACTTTTTGCATCTTGTTACTTAGAAAAAAACATTGAATATATTGTATAATAGAGGCAATACTTTAACCTTCTTCTCCTCTTCCAATCAGGACCGGTGTTAGAAGGGATCCCCTAAAAATACATGGATGCTGGAGCCCCAGATCCCCATATAAGGGGAGGGGGAGAATTAGGGATATCCAAGCTTTGGTCCTAAAGTTGTAGTTAAGTCACAACTCCTGGCACCATTTGAACATCCTTTAAGATTATTTATTCTTCTTTATCACAATCGTTTTGTCAGGTTCAAAATTGAAGATTGGCTGGTCACATTTGAATGCAGCGATAGGATATCAGCAAAAGGTATGACTTTAGGACCTGTAGCCATCACTGGTCCTGAAGACTGAGTCCACAAAAGGTAACCTGTTTATGCATTCACCGCCACCGGCTTCTGGAAAGAACTGAATGGGGCAGATCTAGAGATAAGGTTTGCTTGAAAACTTCATGAACAAGTAGGAGAAAACTCATACCAAGGGAACCCAGTGCAAAAATACAAAGCAGATTACAGAGATTACAAGATGATCATTTATTAGCACAGGCACTAAACAGCACCAACATACTTACCTATAGCAATAAATCAATCAGAACATTTGCATTAATCTGCTAACCTTGCTGAAGGGTTGCTATGTAAAACCGCACTGCTGATTGGGTTGCTTTTTAAAACGGCACTGGTGTAAATTAGCACTTATATTAGTAAATAAGCCCCACTGTGCCCTTTAACTGTTGGAAATTTGTTACATTACATGGGAGAGTTCTTTACATTGTAGTGAGAGGAGGATTTAGGCTAGTAATTATGGACATGGAGATGATAAAGGAAAAATTGCCTACTCTGGGAAAAATACATTATAAGTAGGAAATATACTGTACATGTTTCTTGTAGTACACATATTCTGAGGCTGATTCATGCGCAGAACTAATTTATGAAACTTGGACCTGACCCAGACCTGCTACCAATAACCCTTCCGGACCCTACATGCAACTGCCTTATCCACAACCCAAACTGTAACCCACTGACCACCAATAAACAGTGCTGTTGCTGCAAACTGGAAGTGACATCATCATAAGTGGGCGGGGCAGAAAAAAGTTTATAAAAATGCTCAAAGGAGTAAAATATAGATAAGATAAATAATATAGACAAGACATGTGACCCACATCTATACCCGCATCCAAAAATCCTACCCAAAACCTGCAGGGTACCCGTTTTCTTTGCAAGTAACCTGTGGGTAACCACAGATACCTGACCCACTGCAGGACTCTATTTTTAGGCATGAAGTAAAGAATACAAATGTAAAACTTAACAATATAAGCCTTATGCAATAATAATTCACTACAAGCCAGATACTCAGAAAAAAATGGCAAGGACGTGAAATCTAATGTTAACGTTCTTTGAATTTTCTTTGCTCTTAGGAAGAGCAGATTGTGAGCAATAAACTTGTATACTTTATGTTTAGCATATTGCAAGCCTCACTACATTTTAAAGAAAGAAAAAAATTGCTATGGGATTAAATAAGCAGCCTGTGGTAATCAGCCTCCATATGTCCACCCTGCGCCAGAACTAGATAATCCCAATACATCTGTCTCAGAATAATGACGTTTGGAATCAGATGTTAGGGGTGAGCTTTCAGGCTCAGGGGTTGGATGCGAATCCTACATTGTTCCCTTTGTAGGAAATTTATGGACTGTCCCCTGTGCTAGTAAATCATGAGCTGTTACCCACACAGAAAAGTCATGCACTGCTGTCTGTGCAGAATAATTGTTTTCCCTCAACTTACATTGTAATTGCACTGGCAGCAAATTGAAGCACTGAGACTGGCTTCAGCAGCTAAAATTGACAATGCAGCTGCAGATTTACTGTACTTTACATGCCACTGCTGTGCTATAGTTTTTGCCGCCCCGCTGCCCCGCCTCCCCACAACACTCACCTTCAGCGCCAGACAGGGGTCGGGAATTGCGCTCTCTGCACTAGAAGAGCCAAATTTCCAGGTTGAAAACCGGAAGTTCGGCTCCAAGTTACCAGGAGCAGCATTTTTAACGCGCCTGGCAACCAGGGGGGCGCTGCCGTCTGAGGCGAGTGCCTCAACTCGCCTCATTGGCGGAGCGCCCTTGGCTATGGCCAGAGATTTCTCCACAGATTTAAAGCAGAGTGCTATGGAATAGAAATCTGTCACAAGATGTCACAAACCGACAGGTGTTGGACCCTGCAAAACACAAAAGGTTGGAATGTAATTAAAGTTGCAAAGAGAAAAACAATTTGCACCAATAAGAATAATATTCCACATCTCACAATGTAATATTGTTCCTTAAACTGTTATTGCATTGCAAATTCTAATAGCACATTGCGAATTTTAATTGCGCATTGCGAATTTTAAATGTGCACTCTTAAGAAGTGCTTGAAGGTGTCGTAATCTTTTGGAGCAAACATAACTTTTTCATAAGTTTTATTACATTTACTGCACATTGGCGTAAACTACCCTTACATGATGTTTGTGCTTTGTCAAACAAAAATGAAAAACAATAACTTCAATGGCACACAGAAATCCCATTTGGTTTCAGCTGACATGAAAAATTTGCTTTATTAATTATGCAATCAAAAATATAAGGGCCAGGAGAGGCAAGTCACATGATTAAGGGGGCCTAAAACGCAAACGAATCTCATTTTTTTCTTAAAACAACAAATTGAACTCATTTATCAATAATTTTTACTTGAGAAAATAGGAGCAACTAAATGTAACGACAAAACAGAGTATCCATTCGTATCATGCGATTGATGCTCCGAAATTTTTATTTTATTGAATTTTCGCTGTGCAAACGTAACTATTTTCAATTATCAGATGAAACCCCTGATTTTTTCATATTATGCATTGCAGATCACGATGTCAAGAAGAAAATTCAGGGACATCTGCCAATGACCTTGACAGGTTTGAGATGGAGTATTTTCGGATTCTGATTTTTAGCAGCTTTTGGGTATGATAAATCTCTAAAATTTTAGTTTTTATATTTCCATGAAAAATTTCAGTTTTCTCCCTAAAAACCTTGACCAGAAAAAACTGAGGTTTAATAAATGGGCCCAAAGTGGCAGGCTAGAATGGAATCTATAGAAATGGGTAAGATGAAACACAAGCTTTTTATTCATGCAAAGTAAATGATTTAAAGGGAACATTGGTGACGCAGTGATTCAGATACAGCCAGCTAAAAAAGGTTGCATGAACTGTTGATTAGTTGTACAGAATAATTGCAAATTAGATAACATAATCACTAATTTGCTGCTCACACACTGTCTTTCTCTGCCAGCCAGGAAAGAACTTTCTGCACATTTGATCTTTACAAATATTTTCTTTCCCTTTAAACCAACTGATATATAATTATATTTCTCAAATAAAATTAAAAATTACACTTATGAGACACATTTCCCTTTAATAAAGGGGATCATAGCTGTTAAATACTCATAATTCTGCCAGTTCTCCCCAAAATACTATTATTTTCCCTATGAAAACTTTGCTCAACCATTATACATAACAATCCTCAATGTGATACAATACATTTCTGCTAGTCTTGGGGGGTAAGCTTTGTAGACACTTGTTTACCAGACCAGTAATAGATATTGAAGATCTCTAACATAAATCCCAGAAGCTTTTAGCCAGGGCTTATTTTCTGACATAAAAGGTGCACAATCACTATCCATGATAAGGTCTAGAGAAACTGTAGATAAAGGTCTAATGGGCTGTTTTATAAAGAGGGAACATTTGTACTGCATGACCCTGGAAATCACCCTTGCTTTTACCATCTGGAAATCTGAAATTGCCAATGCCTTGAGTATTGCTTCTTTAATACAATCTCAATTTAATGGTGTTGCAATGTTAGGAAGATTAAAAGGGGGATTTTTTGTTATGAGTGTTTGTCTGTATGGTAGGTTTAATGTTCATTCCATTGACTTCACTTAGATTATGTAAAATAAAAAACAATTGTCAAAATGCAACATGTATGTGGCAGCACCACTATTAAAAATGAGCATACAACTTTTATCATTTTCAGCTGTAATGTCGAATGTTACATGGCCCAGACAAACATTAATTCCAGACAGATAGACAGACAGTCAGACAATAAGGCAATTAAAAGAAGGGAATGTAAGGGTGGCCATATACAGAAAGATCTGCTGGTTTGGCAATGTTGGCAAACAAGTGGATCTCTACCTGATATGCCCACCTTGAGGTGTGCAATATCGGAGTGATCCGATCATGGGCCCTAGGGCCCATGATCGGATCATAATGCAGGAGTAAGGGGCGGTCAGATCGTGGGACAGATGTGGGCTGTGATCCGATGGGATTTTTAACCCTGCTCGATCGACATTTGCCCAACTTTCGCCCAGATATCGATCGGGGAAGCCCGTCGGAGGGCCCCATACACGGGCCAATAAGTTGCTGACTCTGTCTGTCGGCAGCTTTTATTTGCCAGTGTATGGCCATCTTAAGGATCAGTAGCCCCAAGCCATGTTGGCTGATGAAAGTGATAACTGGTGATGCCAAGGCCTGAGGATCAAATAGCCCATATGAAAGTTTTATCATCCAACATCATTTATATAGGCTAGCTTTGGTTGAATTAAGATAAGAGATACGAGTAGACCAGCTAGCTAAGCAGCTGAGAAAGGGGTTGGTATCCCAGCAGCACTAGCCAGGTAAAAGGTTCAGAGTCACAGGGCTAAGTAGGTCCTTGTCTCACATAAATGAGCCACAAGGGCCCTTGAGTAAAAGCGAGACTCAAATACAGAATTGGACTGGGTTACCCAGGGCCTCCCAGATACCCGACTCATGGGCAGACCACCCAGCCATAGAAGGGCCTACCGCCACTCGCCACTCGCACTCAGCCAAAACCACTTTTATTCCCTGCACTACCCTGCTTTTAATAATTAAAGATGGCCTTGTGTTCCACAATGGAATGCACACCAGTGGAGCAAGGAGCAGTGGTGGCTGGGGTTGTCCTGGGGGGGGCAGTCTGACCCTGCTGAAATAGGTGGCAAGAGGGCAAATACAAACCCCACTGTGGTTTTCTGGTGCTGCTTTTTTATATTGCTGGTGTTGTGGTAAGGTAAAACACTGTATCAGTGACCGTCAATAACAACTTTTCCTGTCTTTATCTGGAAGATCTGTGTGGCTTTCCAGTTTATCCATTACTGAAATTTCCCGCCAAAGAGTCTCCCTGTGATGACAGTGTGAGAAAATGATTAACTCAGCCATATACAGTAGGGTTTATTCCCGTAGAACAGCATTTTACAGGCAAATAGGGGATCAAAGAAGGACAAATGTGCCTGACAACAGACTAGTGTTTTTGCGAATCTTGATGGGATGATCCATAGACCAGTCTATACAGTTTCCGTCGTTGGACACTTGGGGACAGATTTATCATTAGCCGAGGGTTGGGCAAATCAATGTAAGAATATGCATGAGTCATCTTCATTTTGTCCTAATTCTCTTGCATTAATTGCTTATTTTTTCACAATTGCTTTCATTTATCCACAATCTGGATTAAAAAATAAAAAGACAAACTCAACACCTAAAACCTGGCAAGCTTTTTATTTGGTAAAAAAATGATGCAGTTCAGATGCAGATCACTCTCATGTTTTCTTATATCAATGGTTTTGCACAGCTGCCACATAGGTGTCCTGCCCCCTAATTTGAACACCATTTAAACATGCAAGTTTGCAGATTTTTTTGCTTGTAAAAGTAAATATGCCTGAGACTTCTAAACAATTAAAACCCATACAAAATATAGCAAAGCCAGTATTTTTTTTCCTGAAAATGCGGCAACCCTAGTTGCAGCACAATGTTCACATATTAAATGGCTGATTTGCAATTATTCTGTAGAAATTAGCTGTTAGTGCTAAAATGCAGAGAGAACAAATGCAAAACATTTTTTTAATGGGAAATTAATGACTTCGAAATGCAAGCACTTTTTGTGTTAGGTGCTTCTGTTATTTTATCTGTAGACTCCCTGAGTGCCAAATACCATCTGTTCTTGGTGATGTATTTACTTTCAGATCATATAGTTTCCTTTCATTTTCTTTCAGCGGCAGTTACTCAAATATTTGTTTAAGGGTATGGATACAGGATATTTCATTGCAAGCCCTGAGATATTTGCTCTTCTTTAGTAAAAAACAAAGAAAATAAGTTGTTTAAAGCATCAGACTGTTCCTTATTCTCTTGCTTAGATCCCATCCTCGTCGACAATCTATTATGTTTTGGGTAGCCGAGGATGAGTAGAGTATAACAGTGCTTTATAAGCAGGCTCTCATGCAGCCATTACACAACAGTAACTTTTACTTTCACTTTTAAGCTGTCAGGAAATATGCACAGTATAAGTCTGAGCACAGTGATATCTACAGGCCATTTGTATAAACACCACAATTATAATTACATCATCTTAGAGAGAAATAAGTGTTTCCATATAAATGCAGCATGCTTGAAATAAGTATTTGGTTTTTTTTATGGCCCTGCTTACCCTTGAATGTTAATATTTCATCTATGTTAACTGCATGATTTTTTTCTATAAAAAAAAACTATAACTATAAAAAACGACAGTGTTGCACAGCATTCTTCCACGCCCACCTGGGATGGCTAAACACTTTCCAGCTTCGCAATAACTATATTGCATTTGGGCAAAGATAAAATTGCTCATGGAAAGCAATCATTTTTTTCTTTTCGAATACATTTATATATTATTTTGATGATAGACTTTGCAGTGATCATTACAAGTAAAGAGCCATAGGCCTTAATATGATTGCTTTTCATGAAGACATTCCATCAAGGTCCACTGATGCTGTGCATAAACCTCCCAGACTGCAGCCTAGTTTTGCACTGGATGTCTCTTTGATTTGTTAATAGCTCCAAAACTGTCTCAGGAAAAAAGTGTCAATAGGAAAGTATCTTCTGTTTCTGAGCTTTAATAGAAAACAATACAGATTATTGTGATATATTTGTTTTATGTTTTGTTGCATATGCAGATAATTCTAAACAAGGAATGTGCACATTTACAGCACCCCAAGAAATTCTTTACATGATTATTATAATCCTTTTCTCTTCTGCAACTGCCATTTGCAGTTTTTATTTTGTGGCTATGAGAGCTCAGATGCTGTAACTGAGATAGTACAGATATGGGACCTGTTATCCAGAAGGCACAGGACCCGTGGCTTTCTGGTTAAGGGATGTTTCTGTAATTTGGATTTCCATACCTTAAAGGGGACCCGTCACCCAAAAAAATTTATTTCAAATTCTATTTTATCATGTTAGTCAAGCAAAATTAACTTTAATTATTAATTAATTTAATCTTGTTTCCATCAGTCTAGGAACTCATAATTACAGCAAGCTGGCAGGAGCCATTTTGTGGACCTTGCATCATCTCAGAATTTTGTTTGTGCATCAGAATGGGGGACCTGATGTCCATCCCCATGCACTGGTTACCCAATTAAATGGTGAAGAGAAGGGGAATGTGGGGAGTGCAGTGACATCTAGGAAGTGCTATATGGAAAGTGAAAGCAATTGCTTGGCAATATTTGATTGACAGCTGAGATTTTTTTAAAAAACAGCTATGATCACTTTAATAAAAAAAAGAATTTTGATTTCATTTTTAATTTGAAAAGGACTTTTATTATATCCGAAATGGACGCCATCGCTTCAGAAACGGACGCTGGTGCGCCCAAATTGGACATCGGCGACCACAATTTGACGCCGGCGACCAGAATTTCGACTCCGAGCCCCCCTCCTGACCCCCTACAAAATGTAGATTATAATGCATATAGTGGACAATGTACCCCCCTACTAGAAATTTATAAAGCTATCAGAAGTCACTTCGGAGTTATGTGGCCTGCGGCCTCATGCTTTTATATGGTCACATAACTCCTCTGTGACTTATAATATCTTTATAAATTACAGTAGGGGCTACATTATCCACTATATATATATATATATATATATATATATATATATATATATATATATATATATATATATATATACATATATATAACGGTTGTACTAACCGGACTAGCAGCAGTAGTAGTGTGCCTCCCCCAGTCCAGCGTGAGTGATCTGTAAATGTTAAAATAACTTCAACACTACTGATCCAAAAAAGAATCAGTGATTTCAGTTGAAGTCAAACATTTACAATGAAGCAACACACACTTTTCGGAAGATCGAAAAAACCTATAACAACCAATTAATTTGCTTATATTGTTCTAATTGAAGTAGGTGAGTAAATGCTACTTTGAGGTCACTTGTCCTGGGCTAAATCTGTTACATTTCCGTGTACGTATTCGTTGTACCAAAAAGAATTTGGACAATGATGAATTTGTTATTCTCTATCTGTATTTTATGATCAGATCATCGGAATAAGTTGCCTTTTCTACTTTATAAAATGTGGTGATGACCCAAAAGGATATCGCCCATTTAGAAGGCAACAAGACAACAGACAAGACGGAGAGGTTTCCAACTATTTTTCAGACACCCATATATTCTGCACCCACATAAATATCAGCCATTTCCACACTGTTTTTTGACAACTTTCGCTTTTCACCAGAGATGAGATTCTAGCTGAGAGCGTCTGTTGGTGATTAGAATTATAGGACCTATGTATTGCTCTCCTGTATTCTAACAACACTCAGCAACAGAAATATGTTAGGTAGAACCATGAGACTCTCAGTCATACACTAAGAGGCATATTTATCAAGGGTCGAATTTAGAATTGAAAAAACGTTGAAATTCGAAATCAAAAAGACCAACCGAAATTAAGTTGAAGTTTTTTTTGGTCGAATAGGTCAGTTTTCGATCGAATAGGTCTGGAATCCTACGAATCAAATGAATAGCGCATTAGATCGAATTTGATTCAAAGTTTTTCCCCAAAAAGACAGTACATGATAAATTTCGATACAGTGTATTCGAATTTTTGATTTTCTTTCAAATTCTAATCTAATTTGGACTATTCCCTAGTTGAAATATACAAAAAATAGCTCTGAATTCAATTTTTTTTCATTTGAAAGTTAACCTCGACCTTTGATAAATCTGCCCCCCTGGGACAATCAATGGAGAGCTCTGTGCTTCTTAAAGAGCACAGCATGTATATGTAAATATATTGATTCCTTCCCTTTTGCTTATTATTTCAGTGTTTCCTTAGCAATTGTACTCAGCATTCATTTGTCTGTGGTTCAGCTGTGCTGTCTACATATTACACTACCCCCTTCCACAGTAGGTCCTTTTTCATGCAATTTACAGAAATCCCAGTTATTAAATGGAAATGCATTTTCCTTATGACAGTTCTTGGACCCCCTCTTATGCTAATCAATTTTGACGGCGGCGTTAAAGTCAATAGGCGTCCAAAATTTTGTGACGCCGGGGAGTTTTGCAAATTTATTCGCCTGCGGCGAAACATGGAAGTTTGACTTGAATTTGCACCTGACGAATTGTTTTACCCATCACTAGTTACTACCATTTATTCCAGCCAGTCACAAATCTACAAGAAATGTTACATCTCCCCACAGTTACAATTTTTATACAGGTATAGGACCTGTTATCCAGAATGCTTGGGACCTGGGGTTTTCTGGAAAAGAAGTCTTTCTGTAATTAGTATCTCCTTACTAAAGTGTACTAAAAATCATTTAAATATTAAAGAAACCCAATAGGATTGTTTTGCCTCGAAAAAAGGATTACTTAAATCTTAATTGGGAAGACTTAAAAGGTACTGATTTATTATTACAGAGAAAAGGGAAATGATCCTGAACATTTTGAATTATTTGATTAAAATTGAGTCTATGGGAGATGGCCTTCCCTAATTCGGAGCTTTCTGGATAATAGTTTTCCAGATAACGGATACCCTACCTGTAACATCTTAACTAATTCCCAAGTGCCTGCATTTGTGTGGCAGCTCTCTTTATAATGTACTTTGGTTAATCATTTGCCATCTTTTAGCAATTTCCTTATATTCACTGAAAATGCAAATGATGACTTTCAGGAACCAGAGATTGTCACTGATCTTTAACCTTTGATAGTCAGGGTTAAATTGCACAAAGTATGGCACATATGCAGGATTATTTTATGAAAATGTTCCCATAGGGGTTCTGGCCAATAATCATGTTTATGTGCCATACACGAACAAGGGGACATTTACCTAAACCACTGGAAGAGTTCGATTTTTCCTCGGGTAATTTTTCCTGCTGAAAAAGGCTGAATCCTGGCCAAATATCTCAACCAAATCCTAATGTATACACCCTGCTACAGCACTGAAGAACATGTTGCCTGTAATAGTACATTTAACATGAGTTTGGGCTATACAGGCCAATGGGGTAAATCACCAGCTAGTATACTAGAGCATAGGCTACACTTGACTCTAACACTGAAGGTAGGGCCTTCGCAAAATGGAAGAAATGAAGGTGCGGTGTAGTGCAACTACAACTCCCACAGGCTACTGTGCATAAACCAATAAAGAAATGGGTGCCAGGAGGTTCTTGTAGTTAAACAGAAAAAACTTTTATTTGTCAGAGAGAAATGATCCACAGGTTTTGTACTTACAAGCCACAGAGGCCCCAGCAGATAATCATGACATGGTTACTACATGTCCCTCAGAGACAGCAAAGTGGAACTCCCTGAGGCAATAGCGTCACACCTGGATAGATACACCCCCAGGATCTCAGCACCGTGACCTGGATCCCACACGTTGGATCAGGGAACTCACTAGCCCTAATTCCCTATTAGGCTGTGTCCCTATACTACAGGCCAGTCTTATCTGAGGGGAGAGTTACCTCCTTGCTATCCCTCATAGTTGGAGCCAAGCTGCTCTTGCTATTCAACCTGCCTATCTCTCTCCTAGAGATTACTATTACAGGTAGTATCCTGTCTCTAGCTGGCCTCATTCACGGCCTGGTTGCACCCAGTCTCAATATAAACATCCTGCTGGATCAGCAACCAGAAGCCAAAGAGGAAGATCCAAAGAGGAAGTGGTCACAGTGCCTCCTGGTCAATAACCAGGATATGTAAATTACAACTAGATACATGGGCATCTGCCCAGCAACTAGGGAGATCAGGAAGTGTAAGGATTTAGTGCCATAGGGGCACATTAACCATATGGGTCCCTGTATACTGTACATATACCAGAAGAGTGATTTGTGACAAATACAACTTTTGGGACAGATACAACTAACTTGATCAAAGACCTCTTGTTTTGATCAATTTGTAAAATCTCTTCAGTATATCAGCTCGTATAGCTATAAATTACATGTAGTATCTATACATTGTATTAGCTATATGAATATGAATGAAGGCAGCCATATTTACTAAAATATGCCTAAATATACAAATTTGTCATGTGTTTTACCACAATGCCGCACTTTCACTCTGAATTGCAGCATAATCGTATCCGGTGCTAATTGCTGCAAATGGTTAACCCTAAAAATCTGCATGAAAATTATAGGGTCTGATGTATTAATTTTTCCATTCATTGCATTACACAAATAATGCAAATCACTGCAAAAAAGCAAATGTGTCAGTAAATAAAACATGCTCGTGGCACCTCTGAGAAAAATCGGGGTCAAATGATTATGACATATTTAACCATGTGATGTATATCTGTGAATTATCTATTTGTGCACCTTTACATGTTATGATGCAATTCTGAGCACTCGTTAGTTGTAAATGATGTAATAATTATATAGCAACTGCAACCAATTTATTAATGCCCTAGATCAGGGGTCTTTCACAAGCATGAAAAAGTCCCTTGGAGTGCCAAATAAGGGCTATAATTCGCTATTTGGTAGCCCCTATGTGGACTGGCAGCCTACAGGAGACTTGACTTGGCTCCATACTTAGTTTTTATGCAATTACAACTTGCTTTAAAGCTTGGAATTCAAATAAAGCACCTGCTTTGAGGACCCTGAGAGCAACATCCAAGGGGTTGGAGAGCAACATGTTGCTCACGAGTAACGAGCTACTGGTTGGGGATCACTACCCTAGTACTAAGAAGCACAACAGTGTACAGAATACTCGTGTCCAGGGTATTCATGTAGCGCAAAATGCTGCGCCTCCAGGTGAATTCCAAAAATAAATCCTACAATTTCTGCAAGAAGGAAGCCTGTTGTAGTAATTTAAGATTTCCAAATGTTTTGCTTGAACGTAATGTCTCTTTGTGATGACAAGTGCACCGTCACCAGCCACGTGATATTGCTGCTACAAGCACAGGTACTGCTATTTGGGCTTTTTAATAGAATATGAAGTCAATTTTTGAATAAATAGACGTTATGTAGGAGCAATACACAGTACTAAACACACATTAGAAAACAGTAGATGTTGACATGCTATGAAACATATGGGTAGCATCAAAATGAACCATTTCACTGCTTGCATTTCAAGCTCTAGAGCAAATATTCAGTTCTACATATAAAGGCTGTTACATCTCTAAGTTACTGTTATACTACAGTCAGCATGATCAGACACAACCAGGACAGGCCCTATGTGAGTATCACCCAGTGTGAATCATTCTGTGCTGCCCTTTGTCACATGCTCTTTCTATATCTGCTATATTGTACAAGTGCAGTTGCCGATAGAAATGAATCAGGTCTTTGCTTATTTTCCCTAATTTTTAGCATTCATAACTAATTATTGATTGGTTGTTGTGGGGGCGGCAGCTTTATGCAGCTTAGATCCTATATCGGTTAATCAGCCGATAATCTTATAATAGTGAGTCTACTTTGTTTGTGCATTAGCAGTGGTCTGTTTGGTGTGAGAAGCGCATTGCTTGACCTGTAACTTCAACTCCCAGGATGATCTTGTGGAGAACATCAATGTAAAACAACCTCTCATGGTTATTTTCTAATGACAACTGGCCTAAGCATTTTAAGATGGATTTAGAGTCTTACATGAAAAGTATTCACAATTATTCAAGAAGTCTTGTTTTTCGGTGAATATTGGACATACAGTACAGACCCTTATTTCTCAGTTAGATGGCAAATGTAATAATGCGTAAGTACTGCACAATTATTTGCCATTTACACATGTGAGACTGTAATTATACACATTTGTCAGTACAGGCAATTAAAACTTAACCCCTATTTGACATCTTTATTGCTAGGGGAATAGACCTAGATTTGGAAAAAAAACATTTTTATTTTTTCATTTTACACCTTAATCGTTTTCTCACTGTAGCTCAGTTCACCACTAAACACATCTTTTTTCTACTGATATATCATATAAAATCCAATTGCTAGTATACTGTATAATATACTGAATACTTGTACATAAACACGGATGTGAAGGCTGTGTTCGCTCTGGTTGAAAAGCCAGTAGAGGTGTTAGAATTAATTAGACATAGCTGTGAATAGGAAATGGGACTGGGATTGAGCTCCAGGAAGTGAGGTGAGCAAAAAACTTAATGGAATATATTTTGTTATTGTAGTGGCTAAGCCACTATCAAATAGCAGGTTTCTTAGGGATTTAGACTGCCAATGAACCAGTCTGCTCTGGTCTCAGAAAAATAAACTGTTGGATAAGTGCCCTGTCTTGTGAAAACCCCTGCTGTGAATAAAACAAAGGTGAATACCTGCTTCAAGATAGATTTGGGTGAACACAATATGTTACATAAGCACAATCCAAAAATTTGCTCTGCAAAATATCACGGTCATTATCCGCAACAGCTGGAATTGGAGGCCATTGATTTTACTTCTTTTACCACAGCTGCTGACCAGTAGAAGACTATTATATTGCAACATGCTTACTCAGCTGGACCCTCACAAGCTAGTGGAGAAAAGCTTGGGAACTTGGGAAGCTGAATTATAATTCTAAATATGTAAGTACTGTGACAAATTATTAAGTGAAAGGGATTCTTAACCAAAAAGGTGATTTATTGAACAGTAGCAAAGGTACTTTCTGCGTACAGAAAATGGTAAGGCCATATGAGAGCTGATGGCATAGCAAAGTTTAAGAAAGTACATGCACCCAAGGAGACATATTGTGAAGGATTATTCTCACCAGTACAGATACATCTTGGCGGAAGCCTCTCATGAAGCAAAATAGACTTAGTCCCTTTCCAGAATTCAGTTCCTACACTCCCCTGAGACATCTGTCCACTTGTGCTTTAGGTTCTCAGCACATCTATGCCTAGTATCAAGTACTAGACCAAAGAGCATGAGGGTGAGCCATGTGTTTTCACCCATTATATAAATGATGGGCAGGAACTGGTCACATTACTCATTGGCCAGTTGGGAAAGCTGCTTGCCTTCAAATTATCACTAGGTAGCAGATTATTTTGCAATCAACAATTCTCTATTCGTCCTCAACTCACACATTATATATTGGGATTTCCCAAAGTCTAAGCTGGTGAAAATGTTTTAACTAAACTGTATGGATAAAAAAGTGGAAATTATATTCTTGACAATTCTTGACAATTCTGTACTTTGTGGAGACAGCTTGGGGAATGTATGTTCTTGTTTCAGCAGCATAATAACCCTATGCACAAAATAAGTTCCATATAGCACTGGGTTGCAGAGGTGGAATGAAATCTAATGAATGGAAGCAGACCCGCTAAAAATGTTCCAACATCTTGTGGAAAGCCTTCCTGAAATAGTACAGGGTAAACAGTCTTTATTGAGGCTCTATTTAAACAGTAAACACCCCATTTACCCAAAAATAAATGCTGTTTTATCAGAAGGACCAAATTCATATGAATACCATTTGAAATAAGATGAAAGACAGATAGGAGTCCATGGAGCAAATTCACTAACCTCCGAAAATTCGCCAGCGGCTGCTTCGCTCACTTTGCAACACTTCGCCAGGCGTAAATTCGCCAGGACAACACTAATTCACTAAAATCGAAAGTTGCTTCCAGGGCGCTGAACACTGGGGAAGTACCGCTAACATTACTGCGGCAAGCGAATCGTTGTTGCGCTAATGTTGGCTAATTTGCATATGGCGGGAAGTTAAAGTTGAATGGACATATATGTTGCAGCCAATACATTATATTACACAAGCCCGGGAAACCTAAATAAAATTAAATAGAGTTGTTATATTGCCCTACACATGAGCTCAGTGTATTGTTTATGTGTCATTTGTTAGGAAGTGTAGGGGGGAACCCGGGTACCCCAGAAAAAAATTTACGATCTTTTGCAGCCTATCCCCCTGAAAAATTAAAAAAAGTCATCAGCATTTTTTGGGACTTAGAAAAATTTTCAGCTATTTTTTTGAGGAAGTCCTATCTACTCTATTGCACTTCGCCTGGTCTGAGGTGGCGCAAGAGGTAATGTTCAGTAAAATCTGCATCTTAGTGAATTTGCGTAATTACGTCCATTCACCAGAGCGCAAATTCGGCAGGTGTTAGATAGCGAAGTACTGCTAGAGTCTATCTCCTTCGCTAGCACAGTTATGCCGGCGACCGTTAGTAAATCGGTTAAGTTCCAAAATGACTTCATGCTGTATGCTGTATATTCGCCAGCGTTAGTCACTTCGCCCTTTAGTAAATTTGCCCCCATGTACTGTACCTTTGGTCATATTGTGCATGTTATACTTGAAGATGATGGCACAATGAGAAAAGACAGTCAAAGCAGAAGTTGAATTATAACAGTAGACAGTTAAAAATGCTTTTTAAAATATAAATGTACAGGTATGGGACCTGTTATGCAGAATGCCATAATTTGGATCTTAATACCTTAAGTCTACTAGAAAATCATGTAAACATTAAATAAACCCAATAGGCTGGTTTTGCTTCCAATAAGGATTCATTATATCTTAGTTTGGATCAAGTACAAGCTACTGTTTTATTATTACAGAGAAAAAGGAAAACATTATAAAAAATTTGGATAATTTGGATAAAATGGAGACGGCCTTTCCGTAATTCGGAGCTTTCTGGATAACGGGTTTCCATGCCAGTACATGAGAAGTTTCCTATAGGTTATGTTTATTTCTTTTTTGCTGATACAGTAGCTCTGCTTTTGTGTAATTGTTAAGTAATTGTTACTTGACGTTACTAAATCTGACTTTTCTACCAACCTGACTGTCCCTTCTCAACCTGTCTGAACAGGAACATGTGGGGCAATGTGAAAGCATAAGGCAGAATTATGGCAAAATTATAAATAGCATGCACAGACAATGTAAAAACAGGTTTCATTTCTGGTGTCAGCATCTCTTTATGGTATTATGAGAATAAAATGTGAACTTTTAAAAATAGGCAATATTTTAAAATGGATCAATGAAATATGCCATTTCAACCATTTTTTCACCATGACAAATAGATTCCGTAATCACATAGCTTCTAAAAAACAGGTTACATGTATTTGAAACTGATGTCAGTAGTGATGGGCGAATTTATTCACCAGTCGCGAATTCGCAAAACGGCCGCGAAAATATGCTGGGGAAAATTCGCCGGCATAAAAAAAATGGACTCTGGCGTCAGTTTTTTTTCTGCAAAAACGAGACGCCAGCACTGTTACGAGAATTTTTTGCCGTTTCGCAAATTTCGCAGGAAATTCGCCCATCACTAATGGTGAAATGATGTTTCTTGCCTACTAATACTCCTTCTCTTATTATGTGCAAGTTGAGAAATAACCTACCAATGATTACTGCATAATATGATTATTTGAATAAAATCTGGGAGCCGTATACTTGCACATGCAGAACGCTTTAAGTAAAATACATTTCCGCTGCCACATATCACATCAATGATTTTTTCCCCAGTAATTTAGTTTTAGAAAAAACCGTACAAAGTCCACATAATAGTCACATTCTAGATTCAAGGTTAATGAAAAGGCTTGAAGAATAAAAACGATTATTAAGAGGAGCTTTTTGCTTATCCAGACTGCCTCCTTTTTACACCCTTTCTGGTGTGCCTTGTTTCCATAGTTACTGGTTTATTCATGATGCACAGAACCACGTCTAATTATATACTGGCATAAAATTAATACTTGAATCCTTGACTTAAAAACAATTAGCAGCTTGCTGTTTGTCTGTTCGTAGTTATACGAGATAGCGCACTTCATGTTTTGTCCAACAATTTCTATAATGTATAATATATATTTACAATCTCAGTAGGGGATATTAAAGTTGGTAGTGCACTAGTAGATGCATATATTTCCATGTATTGATTTTATTGAATGTTTATGCACAAAATAGTTTTCTGACAAGCTTCTGCTTTAAATGTCAGACATGTCAGCAGCTTTTTTGTATCTCTATTAAGGGAAAGCTGGAAAGGGCTGGAATGGAGGTAGACAATAGGTATCTACTAGGATAAGAGGGTCTATAGAAGCTGAGCTTCAAGTATGGGTCTATAAATACTGAAAGATTCTACAAATGTTGTAAGAAATAGAAGGAATGTCATTTACACTACAGTATACCCTCCCACTTACAGCATATGGACTTGTTTTTTCTTCCTCTGTCTCTTTATATGCACCTTCTCTTATGGTGGACCAATAACACCCAGACAAGCTTGGGGCAGTCTCTTACACATACTCCTAAAATGAATTTGGATGACAGATATTCTAAAAGGTCCAGTAACACCAACAGTTTAAGGTCTTTGTATGTGTTTGAACATCATGCATTGTTATACTGTATGTTTCCTCCCAAAATATTATTACCAACAGTTTATAAAAAAATTGCTACTATTCAGTCATGGTGACAGCCACTCAGGATGAAACAAGGACATAAGGAAAACGTTTATACAGCAGATAAGCCGTGAAAAATACCATGGTTGTAGCTTAGGTTCAGCTGAACTGAATCCGAACCCTTAGGCAAGGACCACACCATACTGAATTCAGCCTGCAGAAAAACCCAGGCTGAGAAACTGCTCATTGCTGCTGCTCTGTCTGCACCCAGACACATTACCTCTGCTCGGGTGCAGGCAGAAGTGGTGGATTTGGTGCAGAAACGCATGATTTTGCATTTTATGTCGAAATCCACTGCATCTGCAGCAAGGGGAGCATATAAGTACCCATTATTACTTTAGAGTAATAGTTTAGAGGTGGATTCATTACTAAAAAATGTTGGTGTTAAGGACCTGAACAACCGCCCAGGTTTTGTGCAGGGCCGCTATACCAGAATTTTAGCATAAATGTATCCACTGAAAATCAGGTAGTTAAGAAGTGATGTGCACTTTCATTAGCAACAAAATGGGCATCATACCACAAGGCATTAGTAAACACCTTTAACCCCAAATTGCGTGTGAGTCTTGGATACATAAATTAGCATCTGAAAGCAGAGGGACCGTGTAATCCATGCTTGGTCAATGGCAGGAGCCCATCCAGGTCTCCACTGCACTCATGTGACTCATCTACAGCATAGAAGAGTTCACCATTAGTAAGTTATAGACTGTCCTATTCTTAAAAGCCTTTCACTTGGTCTTCATTTTTTGATTTTTTATAGTTTTTGATTATTTCTCTTCTTCTTCTGATTCATTTTATTACTGATCTTTCATATCAGACCCTCTCCTATTCATATTCCAGACTTTAATTCAACCCAATGCCAGGTTGGGAAATTGGACCCTAGGACAAAAATAGCAGTTAAACTAAAAGCTAGATAATTTAAAAACCCACTAAGAATAAGAAAAAATAAAGTCCAGCTGCAAAATAATTAGTGAATTTCCTCTATAATAGGTGGTAGCCATCAGAAAACGTTGGTATAATAACTGCCATACATGAAGCATTTTTATGTGTGCGTTGCACTTTGCACTGCTAAAAAAAAAGATGCCCTATCAATAAGAAAATACTTTGTATGGCCAATGTGGCTTAGTCCAATCAAATACTGAATTACATGTACAGCAAAGGTTTGGAATAACTGGGCTAACTGTATACAGATCTATATTGTTCTCTAAATGCACTGAAGGCAATCCAACCAATACAATGCAGCTAGATAGACCAAAGTATTGTGGAAATGATGTCCGATACTAGACAATTATGATTGGAGCCACATGCATTAATGAGTAACTCATTCACTTTATTGCCAGCGACTTTCATCATTTAACTATTTAGAAAACCAGCATTATATTTATTAAGCATTAGAACTAGGTTTGCCACCTTTTCTGGAAAAAAATACCGGCCTTCCTATTTATCTTTTTTCCCTATTAAAAACATTGGGATCAACCATCATTTTTACCGGCCAGGCAGGTAAAATACCGGTCAGGTGGCAACCCTAATTGGAAGCCCAAATGGCTCTTAATAGATGACTGTATTCTGACAGGGCCATTCTATAACATACTAAGGGGCACATTTACTATTGGTCAAATATCGAGGGTTAATTAACCCTCGATATTCGACCCTCGAAGTAAAATCCTTCGACTTCGAATATCGAAGTCAAAGGATTTACCGCAAATGCTTCGATCGAACGATTCAAGGATTTTAATCCATCCATCGAAGGATTTTCCATCAAAAAAAGCTTAGAAAGCTTATGGGTGCTTCCCCATAGGCTAACATTGGTGCTCAGTAGGTTTTAGGTGGCGAAGTAGGTAGTCTAAGTTTTTTTTAAAGAGACAGTACTTCGACTATCGAATGGTCGAATGGTCAAATAGTCGATTTAGATTCGAATCGTTTGATTTGAAGTCAAAGTCGTATCTGAAGGTTGAAGTAGCCAATTCGATGGTCGAAGTAGCCAAAAAAAAAACCTTCGAAATTCTAAGTATTTTTCATTCTAATCCTTCACTCGAACTAATTAAATGTGCCCCTAAAAGTTAACTGAAAGATGAAACACTCTTTTGATGTAATAATTCTAAATCTGAGGGACGGCACACTTCCTGCAACAAATGACTACTGTCTGGCTTGTAATGATGTCAGCATTGGCCCAAGTACCACTTATTTAAGATACAGTTATAGCATCTGTTATCCGGAAACCCGCTATCCAGAAGGCTCCAAATTACAGGAAGGCCATCTCCTATAGACTTCATTATAATCAAAAAAGTATTTCCATTTCTGATTTCTCTCTTACAATAAAGCAGTATCTTGTACTTGATGCCAACTAAGATACAATTAATCTTTACGAGAGTGTAGACAATCCTGGGTTAATGTTCAAATAATTTTTTAAGTGGACTTAATGTATGGAGATCCAAATTATGGAAAGACCTTCATTTTAACTTTTTATATTCTATAGAATGGCTTGGCAACTGTTCATTTTTTTTCGCCAAAAACGAAATTTAATCCAGTTTTTGGTGAAAAAAAACCTTGAATTGCTCGAATTAATCGAGTTTTCGAGAGAAGACCATCAAAAAAAATCTAAACATGAAGGCTAAAAGGGACCATAGACTTCTACATGACCTCGACAGGTTTTAGCCGGTATATTTTAAAATTTTAGCTATTTCCAGGTTCGGGATATAATAAATCTCGAAAGACAGAAAAATGTGAGGTTTTCTTGCAACCTGAAAATTCGAGTTTTGCCTGAATAATATCCTCAAAACCTAAAATTGTATTGTTAAGTTTATTACTTACTGTATCTTTCTACTCAGATGCTCTGATATTCATTCTAATCCCTGCCTGGTTGCTAGTGTAAATGGAACCCTAGAAACCAGAAGCAGCTGAAATGCCAAACTAGATAGCTTTTGAACAAAATAGTCCTTAGGGATGTCAGACCGTGTGTCTTGGGTTGCTGGCAATGGCTCTTTGCAACTTCTGAAAGGTCTGGCCTGAAGGTTACATTTGGAAGAGATTCTGGTATAGTGCTTATTTGCTCTCCTAGATACACCTGGAAGACAAGCTTAAAGGTCAGTTAGGGTGATATTTGGGGTTAACACCTAAAGGGGCAGATTTATCAAGGGTCGAATTTCAAAGTAATCAGAGTTTTTTTTAACTACCCTAACTTCGAAATTCGAATAAAAAAAAGACCAATCGAAATTTATTACAAAAATCGAAGTTTTTAACTTCGGGTGAATAGGCTGTATTAGAATCGTTCAAATCGAAGTTTTAGCGCATTCAATCGAATTTGAATCAAAGGATTTGTCCCATAAAACTTAAATTTTTTAAAGTCCACCAAATGACAAGTAGGTTCTAGGAGGTCCCCCATAGGCTAAAATAGCAATTCGGCAGGTTTTAGATGGCCGAAGTCGAAGTTTTAAAGAGACAGTACATGAAACATTTTGTTATTCGAATAGTCAAATTTTAAATTCAAATTGAATTTTGGCCCATTCGAAGTACATAAAAACAGCTTGAAAATCGATTTTTTTACTTGAAATTTTCACTTTGACCCTTAATAAATCTGCCCCTCTCCAATGTTCTCCTATTGCATTGTCCTGTGCTTAAGGGGGGGGGGGGAGCTTGGCCAAAGGTTGTACTTATAGAGGGGCCACAACTGAAAAAGTGTACCAACCAGTGTACTTTAGGAGGACTTTGAAAACATAAATGGGAAAGACCATAGCTAAAAAGTAAAAAGCATGAAGTAAACCTGTTTGCATATACAAATATTTATTAATATGTTTTTCTTTAGCAGCAATACAGGTATGCTTTGCAGGTATGACAACTTTTGGTTGTAGAAGTGTGTCTCCCATTAGCAATAACTTATCCTGAGCTCCTTAGTGTTCAACCAACCTTATTATATTTAATACACTACACTGACTTTTATATCACAGCGGACATAAGAAATGAAATATAAAGCATTATTTGTTTGATGGAACTGCCAAGTCTATACAAGCCATCTGTCATGAAGATGAGTAGAAATGGTGAAAAATCAATATGTTTCTTGAAAAGCCTCAGGATTTATATTGCGCTATTTAACCTTTCCAGCACTGAAATATGTAACCTTCCCTTCACATATTTGGTATATTCCTTTGTTCTCCTACAATTTAAAACAATATATAGTTTAGTATTTCTTGTTTTTGTTGATAAAATTGGGTAGTTTTGGAATTTACCCAAGCCCTACATTGAATCCAGTGACCTGCAGGTTTATGTTAGGCAATGGCATCCAGCTTCTCTGTAATTGAGAATTTATTTATTACACCCTATACTCATCATCTGAATTCTGATACTATTCAGATCAGCAAATGCATCTGATTGGGCAGATTCATTGTAATCGGCCCATTCTCTTTTTTTTTTTTTGAGCAGTCCTCTTCTAAGAGAAGTTTAGACATTTATGAGTGATGCCATAATGGTTTGCATGATATTGTTTGTATAATATGATTACTGCTGACATATCCCCATCTTACTCTTTCTATAAAGCAACAGTTTACCTGCTGCATTTTGGCCACATGGCCATAGGTCTTTGTTAAAATTATCACCTTTAAATGGACTTTCAGTATGAGGTAGAGAGTGATTTTCTGAGACAAATTGCTGTTGGTTTTTATTTTCCAATATTTGTATTTTTTTTACTTATTAAGCAGCTCTCTGGGTTGCTAGGATCCAGTTTATACTAGCAACCAAGCATTGCCTTGAATAAGAGGCTGGAATATGAATAGGAGAGGGCCTGAATAGAATTAGTAATAAATTAATTAGTCATTAAGTAAATTAGTAATAAAAAATAGCAATAACAATAAATGTGTAGCCTAAGGGTTTAAGCACACGGGCATATTCGGGGAGATTTAGTCGCCTGCCTTCCCCCTGCCTGCCGCCTGCTATAATGACAAAATGCCAGCACCAATGCACTCATGGCGCTTAGATTTCCGAAGTCGCCCAAAGTTTCCTCGTAAGGCAACTTCGGAAATTAAATCTGCCCGTGTGCTTAAACCCTTACAGAGCATTTTTTTTTAGATGGGGTTAGATGGGGTCCATGTAAGGTGGAAAATAATTTAAAAACGACATAAAATAAAAGCCAATTGAAAAGTTGATACGAATTAAGCATATGTACTAAAAGTTAACTTAACTTAAACATCATGGTGATGTTTTTCCAATTGGATGTTTTTCCAATTTTTTGCACCACATTATTAATAGACCCCTTAATGTCTTTGCATGTTTCTTTGGGATAAAAATGGAACCCTTTAAATGCCACAGAACATAGAATCTACGTTCTGCAGCATTAAATGGTTTTGGAACAGAGGAGCAGCTTGTAAAGCCGATCGCTCCATTCCTACTTGTTTCCCAGCTCTTAAAACAACGAGCCTAGGCGGGGAACGAGTGGTCCCTGAGGCATGATTGCCCAGGGGCCCCAAAGGCAGCAGCAGACATGTGCAATGTAGATGTTCTGCTACTGCCTGCGTTTCCTGCTCCACCAAGCTGCACCCACTTACCGGATCCACGAAGAAGACGGTGCCATCTCTTCCTCCAGCCCTCCTGGACGATCGGTGAGCCTGCTATCCCAGGTTAGTGCCTCCCCACATACACAAACACACACTTATTTTACGAATACACTCTAAGGGGGTTATTTACTAAACTCCGAATGCAAAAATCATGAAAATTTTGTGATTTTTTTAAATAAAATCTGACTTTTGAAAAAGTATGAATTTTTTGGAATTTATTAAATCCCTAGGATGGAAAAGTCTGAATCTGAAAATCCGGCATCTCAGACCTGTCGAGGTTGCATATAAGTCAACGGGAGAAGTCCCAATGATTTTTTGATGTGCACTGGGTTTCGGGCAATACCCTGAAGTTTCGGGAAAATGTAATAATAAATAAGTGTAAAAAACCCGATCGGATTTCATCGGAGTTTGTAGCACAAAATATTGAGATAAATTTGGACTTTGATAAATAACCCCCTTACATTCACTCTTACACACACACACATATACAATTTTAGGGGATCAGGGGGGTCACACACATTCATAGCACACATGCTTGCACACGCACACAACATGTAATTGGCCAATTGTACACACACATACACACATACACTATTTTGTCTTTTTTTTTCCTTATCATATTGTTTGTTTTTTTGCCTGAAAAAACTTTTATTGCCATTGCAAATAGCGTATTCGCTAATTTCACTGTGCAATACTTTTTGTATGTTATTTTGGTGATTATATTGCAATTTAAGTACATTAGAGGACATTATAGACAAATGGCAGGGGACCTTTTTACCCATAAAGAGGATCACCGTACCAGAGGCCACCCCTTTAAACTAGAAGAAAAGAACTTTCATTTGAAGCAACGTAGGGGGTTCTTCACAGTCAGGACAGTGAGGTTGTGGAATGCACTTCCGGGTGATGTTGTGATGGCTGATTCAGTTAATGCCTTTAAGAATGGCTTGGATGGTTTCTTGGACAGACATAATATCAAAGGCTATTGTGATACTAAAATCTGCAATTAGTATAGATATTGGTATATATAAATAGTTTATGGAGGGGTTGTGTGAGTGTGTGTATGTATGCAGGTTTCATTTGGAGGGGTTGAACTTGATGGACTTTGGTCTTTTGGTCTTTTTTCAACCCAACATAACTATGTAACTACTATGTAACTCAATGAAGCAATGTGACTACTTCTAACCACTTTCGCTTATTCTGCTCATAGAGTTGCATATAATATACTGTTATTGTTATTATTGCAAGATAAAGTGTGAATAGAGAGTGTTTATTATTGTATGCTACTATGCTTTATTTCAGTACATGCTTTACACTTAAATTACTGTATTAAAATTGGCAGCAACATCAGAAGCTTGGGTCCTGCAGAACATTTATTACATAGAGAAGCTTCTCCACCAAACAGCAGGCTTGTTATTTTCTGCAATGTCGTTGTTGGTGTCATTAAGGCTCTACACAGCAAATTCAGCTCAAACTGAACAGAACAAAGTAGGACATTTTATTTAATTATCAAGCATGGATTGAAATTGGTTTGGAAAAATTAATTAAATCAATAAAAACATTAGCTTAGACCAATGTTTGACCTAATTATGCAACTGTGCAATGGGATGACTTTGTTTTTATATTATCCGCAAAATAGTTGCCAACTGCACAATCTATTACAACTGAGAATTATTAAAGGGGTTGTTCACCTACAAATTAAGTATGTTGTAGAAAATGATATTCTAAGACAATTTGCAATTGTTTTTAATTTTTTATTGTTTTTGAGTTATGTAGCTTTTTAAAGGGGACCCGTCACCCAAACAAAATTATTCCAAATCCTATTTTATCATGTTAGTCAAGCAAAATGAACTTTAATTACACTGTATAAGTTATTTGAATATTGTTTCCATCAGTCTGGGAACTCATAATTATAGCAACCAGGAAGGAGCCATTTTGTGGACACTGTTATTAAGGCAAGCCTTGTATCATCTCAGAATCTTGTTTGTGCACCAGGGGACAGGGACCCAATGTCCATTCCCATGCAGTGGATACACAGTTATCGTTAAGAGAGCTGGGGGAATGTAGGGAGAATGCTGATATCTAGGAAGTGCTGAATGGAAAGTGAAAGTAATTGTTTGCCCCGCCTATAGGCCTAGGCATAGAGGCGGGGTAGGCAATATTTGATTGACAGCTGATATTTTTAAATAAGTTTACAACAGCTATAAATGCTTTAATAAAAAAAAAAAAGAAATTGGATTTCATATTTAATTTAAAAATGACTTTTATTATACAGATTTTTATGTCTGGGTGACGGGTCCACTTTAACAGCTCTCTGGATGCTAGGGTCCAAATTACCCTAGCAACCATGCATTGATTTGAATAAGAGACTGGAATATGAATAGGAGAGGCCTGCAAAGAAAGATGAATAATAAAAAGTACCAATAACAATGAATGTGTAGCCTTACAGAGCATTTGTTTTTTAGATGGGGTCAGTGACCCCCCATTTGAAAGCTAGAAAGATTCACAAGAAGAAGGCAAATAATTCAAAACCTACAGAAAATAAATAATGAAGACCACCTGAAATGTTGTTTAGAATTGGCCAATTTAAAACTTACTAAAAGTTTACTTAAAGGTGAACCACACCTTTAATTATTAGGACATTCAGATAACTAGATAAAGCACAAGGAAGTGTGCAACAATGCAATATATGAGACAAACAAACTGCATACACAAAGTGACTAATTAAACCATGGGCCATGGAGTAATTTACAATATGTATTTCTTATCTTTAGTAAACAAAATACAGTTAGCAAGAACGCACTTGTTTCTGGTTGGCAAACCCAGGTAAGGAGCCTATTTATCAAAGGCCAGATTTTAGTGGTTTTAGAGGTTTTTGAAACCACAACTAAGTTCACAGACTACGAATGTCTTGACTTTGATTAAAAAATCTGAATAAAAAAAGTACAAATAGAAAATTACACTGGAAGATGCACTAAAAAATATGAATAACTCGAAAATCTCTATAAATTCGATCAGCACAGCCTTGTCCGACCCTGGATAGATCATAGAAATGTTTTGTGCAGAAGTAAGAAAGCACCACATACAGTATTTGTAAAAATATATATTTTTATGGACTGGATCTCCTCCAGGCTGTAAATATTTTCAGCAGCACATAATGAATATGATAAATGTGCCAAGTTATTATTTTGTCATACAATAACGTCCTCATTTTATTTCTGGGGTGTGAAATAAAATGTATTGCTTGCTTATTATGTAGAATAGGGTGTTACCCTGGCTTGTGGTATTTGCTATTAAATAAATGTGACACCAATACAAAAACCATGTGCACACTTCAAAAATACCAAAATCAGGAGACTTTATTACAAATTAAAAAAAATAGTTGTTTTTCGCTGTGACATTTTTCATGCAAAATACATAAGATTCAATGGGCTTTTTATAATGGCAACTTTTTCTGAGCAAAATTTCTTTGAAGTCAATGGGTGTTTTTTTCGTGGTGACTTTTTCTGATTAGAATATCTTAAAGTTAATAGGCTTTTTTGGTGGCAACTGTTCTCAACATACATTGAAGTCAATGGGTGTTTTATTGCCAAGTTTTTTGTGGTGAAATTTTGCTGCAGTTTCAAAATGCTGAATTTCACTTCAAATTCATGCCTGTCAAAAATATCTCTCTTCACAATATATTAAGGGCATTAAAAAAACAGGGGATTGTTCGTCCATGTATTAAATGTATTTAACATTTGTAACCATTGGTTGCAGGAAAGATAATTCATTTTCACTACAAACATTAAGAGCTGAATTGTCACATACAGTCATATGAAAAAGTTTGGGAACCCCTCTCAGCCTGCATAATAATTTACTCAGCCTGCATAATCATTTCCCAGGAACATCTGAGTACTGGGGTGTTTTCTGAACAACAATTTTTAATGAAGCAGCATTCAGTTGTATGAAATCAAGTGTGAAAAACTGACTGTGCACAAATGTGGGTACCCTAGTAATTTTGCTAATTTGAATGCATGTAACTGCTCAGCACTGATTACTGGTTGGATTAGCTCATTAAGCCTTGAACTTCACAGGCAGGTGTGTCCAATCATGAGAAAATGTATTTAAAGTGGCCCAGATACTAACGAAACAAAATAGAATTTATTGGGATTTATTAAACCCGAGGGGTCCAAATAAAAAGTACACCAACTCAGACCTGCCGAGTTCATGTAGGAGTCAATGGGAGAAGCTCCGAAGATATCCTGATCTGCACTGGGTTTCATGCAATAATCTGAAGATTTTGTAGTTTTGCGAAAAAGTAACTGTATTCGGGCGTCAAATCTAAAAAGTTGCGGTATTCGGATTTTTTCATGATTTTATCAAGTTTTTTCCCAAACAAGAAATTTTCCAGGAAAAGTATTGATGAATAAGGGGAAAAAAATCAGTATGAATTTGATCGGAGTCAATTTCAGAAACTTCTGAGATATTTTCAGATTTTGATAAATAACCCCCCAATTGTAGTGCATCAGTCCCACCAGGGAAGGTTACTTAATTTGAAAACTGAATTTGCCTTGACCTATGAAAAGAATACACCAATCCAGCATTTCAACATGGTGACAGATAATGACTCACAAGGAAACAGATTACCTCTAAAGCTGATGTATAAGTGATGCTCCTCAAGCTGATCTCAACAATAAATAATGGAATGCAAGGCATAACATAAAGATTAGCTATTGCTGCAACAAAAGACAGTGTGTGGTATCGAATCAAGGTAAGTTACTAGGCAACCAGAAATCACTTATAATCACCATTCACTCAAATGCCCCATATACAGTAGTTGAACTATAACATGACAGACAATGTTAAAAACAGGCAAAAAGAGAAATAATGTGTAAGGTGAAGGGAGCGCCTGAATCAGTCTCCAGGTATGAAATTCACACAATGCTGCTGATTTTCAACAGTGAAGAGAAGCAAGCATACAAAATGCAACAGGCAGAGCTTAATGGTATAAAAGACAAAAAGAGACCCTGGAGCCACTCAAAGAAACATTCTATGTTGCATCATCAATTTTACCCTTTAAGAGGAAATTCTGGTGAAAAGGCCAGATCTGTCAGCGCAGTTTCTATTTGAATAAAATGTAATCCATTTCTTTTATGAGACACCTAGGGCAAAATGAAAGAGGGGACAGGTTTGCTTATAGTTATGGCATACTGTACATCAGATCAGTAAATGCTTCCAGTACTTTCTCATTTAGTTGGTATTCACACAAATACAGGTGTAGAGGTGGTACTTACCGCCATCGTAAAACAATCCTCAGCACTAGGTGAAGCTCACAGTAGCTGCTACACTACCCTAATTCTGCCTCTTACCCCTAGAGTGAGCTATTACAAATCTTTCCTGGCACTTACTTCACCTACTGGAACTACCTATGTCCCAGACCCTTCAGCAAACCACCACCTCCAGCAAGTGATGGCCAAAAGAGAAAGAGCACATAGTGGTTTCACCTTTTTATAAACTAGGGAATCCTGGCACTCCATGGCCAAAAACTGAACTGCCAAGAAAAATGTCCCCCCTTCCAATTGTAATACAGGCCCATCCTTTAGCCAGTCAATACCCTCCTGGAGTCAACCTGAATAAAGTTTGGTTTGGTTTTACCCCCTATGGTTGTAACATACCCTGGTGGTATAGCGGGCTGGCGGGGATTTCTTGTGCGCCTTTGTCGGGGATGCCTGCTGTGTGGTTCTCTTTCCTCCTGTCCTGGTGGTTCCTAGGGCATGCGCAGCACACTCTTCTGGTTTTTATATGCCGTCCGTGCCCCGAAATTTAAAGGTGCTTAAGGGGGCTTTGGGTTTGTGAGCATTGCCCACTGTTAGGTCTAATTCATTAGTATCTGGGTATGATTCTGTTTGTATATTTTCCTGTTTTGATCCTGCCTGCGACTATTCTGAACTCTGTTGATATTGACCCTTACCTGCCTTACTATTCTTGAACGCTGCCTGTACCGACCCCGGTCTGTCTGACCATGCTTTTCGTCTACTCCTTGAAATGTTGCCTTCTGTCCAACCTTGTTTACATATGTGCCTCTTTGCGTGTTCAGAACATTTGCTTGGCTCCTCTCAAGTTTAAGACCTGGCGGCATCTGAGTAGCTAACTGAAGAAGATTGAGCCGAGACCAGGGTGCCTAGCACTTATTCTGAATTTAGGGAGCTGTATGTGACAATAGTATTATCAACAAAGCTAGAATATATAACATTGTTAGGTTGTGGTGCCTATGTCTTTACTGAAAATGTCTTTACTGGATTAAATGAACCCATAAGAAGGGCTCAAGTGTTGAAAGACTATGTGAAATCTCATAACATATTATACAAAAGCAGACTATAAAGAAGTTAACTACCCTAAATTACAATCAGCTGTACATAAATCCATAAATACTAAGGCTATGCATTCCTTTAATTTATGTGATATCTTAATGTCCTTTAAGCAGCCCAATTTTGTAGAATGTTCTACCCTCTTCCTTAAAAAAACTAAAAACTGGAGAATGAATGAGCTGTCTATTTGTGTCCATGCTGGTGCAATTACACATGGAATTCTGGGAAAAATGCTGCATTTTGGCAAATTGCTTCCAAACAGAGGACCTTGCACTCTATGCTGTTTCCATACATGAGCCCTTTTACCTATGCAAGATACAGGGCACTGAATGAAGTGCAGAAAATAAAATACATAATTTTGCAGTATTCTGTATAATCATAGGAGATGGAGGAACTGTCTTCTCTGTTTTACCATCTGAATCCCCACACATATATATAAAGAATCTGAAACAAATAAAAGAAAAATATCATACACACTCCCATGCATGAGTGTTTGCTAGCTTGGAATAACAAAAAAACATCAGTTTTCAGGCTCAGCATCGTGCATGTGAGAGAAGCCATTTCTAGCCTTGTTGAGTGCTCTAATCTTCTTGCCCGTGTGATGTTTTTCCGAGCCTGCCCACTCAGAGAATAAATTGAAGGATGGGGAAGGAGCAACACTGAGACTCTCTCTCTCTCTCTCTCTTTCTGTACTGCACATGCAGACATGCTGGCTAAGATGTTTACCCTTTCATCTGTACTGAATAATTCCAGACTTTCTTCCTGCTGTAAAAAGAGATTAAGACTTTAGGAAATAATAAAAATGTTGCCAATTACAATGATTTGATCTGTAAATAAAAAAAAAAAATTGGAGAAGAGAAACCATCACCCAGGGCTATGCATTCCTTTTATTTATGTGATATCTTAATGACCTTTAAGCAGGCCAGTTTTGCAGAATGTTCTACCCTCTTCCTTAAACAGAATGTAGAATATCCATTTCCTTTCTCAGATGAGTGGCATATTTTCTTCCATGAATCATAGTCTATTGCAGTGATCCCCAACCAGTAGCTCGTGAGCAACATGTTGCTCTCCAAACACTTGGATGTTGCTCCCAGTGACCTCAAAGCAGATACTTATTTTTGAATTCCAGGCTTGGAGACAAGTTTTGTAAAAAAAACAGGTGCACAGCCAAACAGAGCCTCAATGTAGGTTGAAAATCCACATAGGGGCTACCAAATGGCCAATCACAGCACTTATTTGGCACCCCAAGAACATTTTTCATGCTAGTGTTGCTCCCCAACTCCTTTTACTTCTGAATGTTGCTCACGGGTTCAAAAGGTTGGGGATCCCTGTATTGTGTGTTTTGCTTTCCTGGCCCACGGGACTGGGGCTCGTTATGCGATACCCCACAATAGGTCCTGCCTGCTCATATCACTAGTGGCTAGGGATGGGCAAATTTTTTCGCCTTGTTTCGCTGCAAAAATGACGGCCATAGATGGAGTAATGCGTTAAAAAAAAAGATGCGCGTCAAAAAAATTTGCGAAACTAAATGGGACAAATTCGCCCTTCCCTACTAGTGGTACTAGGGTTAAAATTCATGGTTTCTTGCATATTAATATCTTGCTGTGGTGCCCACTTTAGCATTCACTCTACCATCTGTTTAGGGGTTTATGTGGCAGAGGGTGTTCTCCAATGGTGTAATGTATGTGCTTTTAATATCGTGAGTGGAGTTCTCTGCTGGAGCTAAGGAACACGTTAGTAATAATAATAATATTATTAAAGTAAAATATTCCTGATAGCAAGCCAAAACACTGACTTCCATATCCTAGTTGTGTATCTCTGATGTGAAAGTATTGTGTGTTGCACTGTATCGGTATCCTATGCTATGCCAATATTTAGAAAAATATATCTGATGCATAATAGTGCCATAATATATGTTATCCCGTGCTTCAGAACCGCCTGCTGTTGAATTCTGTGCCTTTCCATGTTCCAAGTTGACATTAGAATCATGTAGTGTGGCACACTGCCTGAGAGGAATCTGACCTGCACTAACACAAATGAGGTGAATCAATAAATTATCTATCAATAAGGTCTCCATTAGGTAAGCAGAAAACAAAGTAGTTACATTATAACTGTCTGCGCATGGTGACTCGAGGTGTAAAATTATGATATATTATTAATCAAAATAATATTCCCCCCTCTTACTAGGGTTACGGTTCTTTGGAGCAAGCAGACCCAGAATCCACACCAATAAGTGTATATTAAAGTGATTATATGGATTAATAAATTAATGGATTGTTATGCTAAAACATGTTTAATATTTTTTTGTTTATTTATACCATAAACCAAAATAGTACATGTAGCTTATTAGCCCTGTCAAGGCAAATCTCTCTGGTAAGTCCTAATCACTTGCTACATGTCACTTGGCATTACGCAACTCTCTGCTTGTAGCTGCATGCTAAAATTAAGCCTGCTGTGTAGGAGCAGCCTAAAGTCCCTAATTAATTATGAGTGGGAGAGCAGCCTTCCACACTAACAACAGATTTTAGGTGTCCAATACACAGTAGCAAACTTGCATTTAAAAGCAAGTGTACAATTAGTTGTGGTGCTGCTCTTTTGTCTAAATTTATTGAAGCTAACGGTAGGACTACATGGACGTTTTCAATGCGATCCGACGCGCTGCGACAAAACGCATGCAACTGAAATAAGGTAAGAGATAGAAATGTCGGATGAAGTCGGAGCATTGATCCGACGCAACATGACTGTCGGATGAAGAAGCTGCACGCTGCGACTTCATCCAGCATTTCTATCTCTTACCTTATTTCTGTCGCATTGCGTCCATTTAGTCCTACCCTAAAACCTAGAACAGTGCTTTACATCCCCATAAATACATTTTCTGCATAGGGTGCATAAAATGCTTGAGGTGGATTCAAAGAAAATGAGCCCAATCTTTTCTGTGGTTTCGACCAACCTTAACCATACTGGTGTAATTACTGTGGGTATTTAGTTACACAGAACACTTTAGTCCAGCATTCAGACAATTGCATGACACATGAAACAGGTAGCCTAACGTGTTTTGTGTCTTGGGGCCACTCAGGGCTCTTACAGACGAGCGTTTTTACCTGCGCTCCCCTGCGTTCCATTTTTCTGCGTTCAGCCGCAGGGGAGCGCAGGAATAGACACATAACATTTTTTCCAATGGGGCTGTACTCACACAGGACGCCGGAAAAATGCAGCATGTTGCGTCTCAGCCTGCGTTCGGTGCCTACAAGCGCCTGTGTGAGTACAGCCCCATTCCCCTGCGTTCCCCTGCAGCTGAACGCAGAAAAACAGAACGCAGAGGAGCGCAGGTAAAAACGCTCGTCTGTAAGAGCCCTTAGTCATAGGCTCATAGCTGCATGAGTCCATGTAATATGTAGCAAATGGTTAGGACTTGTCAAAAATAATTGCCTTAATGAGGCTGTTAATCTTAAATAGTCTATGGTCAAGTGGTATAATTAAAAAATCTCACTAATTTTATTTTTCATATTTGCTTGTTTGGATGTGCTGGTCCCTTATAGGAATAGGTTTCTCGTGTTACTAGTATGTATCACTTGTATGTGTGAGCAAATACCAAATTAAAAGGGATTAGGGGATAATATTAATCTTTTGAACCAAAATGTGGCCTCTCTGAGCTAGTGTTCTATAGATTTACCGATGATGATAAATAGCAGGAGACCATTCTCTGTTCCTACTGTGTTTTAGTCTTTCTGTTCTACGACTGAATTGTAAGCAAGTCCCACTGATACATACTATCCCTTTTTACTCTTTGCATCTGTTGTCATGGTAATGTAGATTCCCAAGCCTGTTCCTTTGCTGCCGTTCATTGCTTTTTTATAGGCTCGCTATCTTTTAAGCTAGATTTGAACAGTCATCCCAGTGTTTTTAAGACCAACAGTCCTTCATCTCGAAGGCATTTGTTCTATGACTCGAAACGATTTCTTAACAACTTAGAATAAGTGGTGATGTGCATATGTTTTAAATGATTATGCGTGGCTTTTCCAAGAGAGGATGGAGGACTGACAAAACTCAAAATTGCAATACAGCCCAATGTAGGAAAGAGATACATACTGTGCTGTATATAGAAAGAATATATCAGTTCTTGGTCACAGAAAGACAGTTGTGAGAGAAGCTATTGGTTTTGCCTTCATTCTCTTCTTTTATAATGCACAATATAATGTTGGTATCCTCCTTATTCTAATGCAGTCTGTAATGTATTATTTTACCTTTAAACTGTTATTCCTCCACAATATAACCAGACATAAATCACCCTCTTCCTGTAACAGCAATACTGTATATGTACAACCTGACTGCAGGACTCATTTACAAACATCAAAGAGTGCTAGAGAAGTAATTTATCCTGCACGTACTTCTTGAGAAATGCAGCTCTCCGTAACTACAGCGGAATAAAATTCAGCTCAAGGTGCAAAGCATAGTGCTGGAGGGGGCAAGTAAACCCTATACTTGGTATTTGCCCAGGGACAGGTCTCCATAGCACCATGCACCCACCAACACTTCCTAAATTGTGCACGTGAATAATGGGGTGGATCGGGAATGACATGTCTATGTGGCTCCCCTAGCTCAGGGGTAGGCAAGTCGCGGCTCTGGAGCCTCATGCGGCTCTTTATCCTGCTTGCTGCGGCTTTGACTGTCAGGTCGTCTATACAGCCCTCGCACCTGCTGGCAGCTTCTTGAGTATGCAGCCGTGGGAAGCAAACAGTTAGACCCCGGGTAGTCCTCCAAAACCAATATATCAGTTTTGGTTTACTCTACAAATCCCATCTGGGTAACTGACTTGACTTGAGCTTACCGCAGTCGCACATGCAGGAAGCCGCGAGCAGGTGCAAGGGCTGATTAGTCATCCCAGGAGTGACAGGCAAGACCAAGCCGCAGCAGGATGATTTATCATGGTCCTTACTTTGGTCACACACTCAAGACAAGAGAGGGAAGATCAGGTGGAGCTTCAGAAACAGAAGTCACATTAAACAGATGAGAACACTAGCATGTAATAGGGCTATTCGGTGTTTCATTTATTTCAAAGTAGGCCTACACATACACACTGCACTTCTGTTTGTTGCATTATTTTGTTGTAACAGTTACAATTTAAAAAAGTTTAAAACTTTTAAAAGTTTATAAGCTGTGTTATGTTTTGCGGCTCTTTCCTTTAGTGAAAGAGGAGGCAAAACGGCTCTTTTGATACTATTCGCACATGTGCATTGTGCATTTATCTCAGCGCGACCATATCACCACTCACTAACTATGATGCCCTTTACAGGTATTACGGAATGGCTCCCATTGACTCCATTTTATCCAAATTTTTAAAAATGATTTCTCTGTAATAATAAAACAGTAGCTTGTACTTGATCAATACTAAGATATAATTAATCCTTATTGGAAGCAAAACCAGCCTATTGGGTTTATATAATGTTTAAATTAATTTCTAGTAGACTTAAGGCCTGAAGACCCAAATTATGGAAAGATCCGTTATCCAGAAAACCCCAGGTCCCAAGCATTCTGGATAACAGGTCCCATGCCTGTATATGTAATCATTATGCTACTACCACCATAAACCTGCAAGCAAAGGAGCGGTTTGTGTTAGGGATGCACTGAATCCAGGATTCGGTTCGGGATTCGGCCAGGATTCGGCCTTTTTCAGCACGATTCGGATTCGGCCGAATCCTTCTGCCCAGCCGAACCGAATCTGAACCCTAATTTACATATGCATATTAGGGGCGGGAAGGGAAATCACATGATTTTTGTCACAAAACAAGGAAGTAAAAAATGTTTCCCCTTCCCACCCCTAATTTACATATGCAAATTTGGGTTCAGATTCGGTTCGGTATTCGGCCGAATCCTTTGCCAAGGATTTGGGGGTTCGGCCAAATCCAAAATAGTGGATTCGGTGCATCCCTAGTTTGAGTATACCACGACTCTTACCGATCGTGTGCCCTTGAAGAAGTCACTGATCGACAAAACGCGCAGGGTCGATTTTATCACAAATTGATGAGCCTTTAGATGCCTACAACTTTGTGTAGACATTTTATTCTAACAAAGCCCAAAATTTTAAATGGAATTATACTAAGGGAATTCGTCCTTCTTTTTCCTTACTATACAGCCAGGGGTGCTATTGGTGGCTCAGGCTGCCCAACCCCCTGCTACCAGACCCGTATGGGCCCACTGCTGCCCTGGTACTAAAGGGCTCAGGTGCAAAATATGCTTTGCATTCTGGTTATGTTGGAATTGGTATTTAGTGGTGTGCTGCTTCCCCACCTAAGTACCAAGGGCTTCCAATCAGTTATCATGGGGCCCTGAATAAGGCTTCTCTGGATACAGAATTTCTTTTGCTACACTGCATTTTCAATATAAGATAATAAAAAACATAATTTGATTTACATCAGACCACCAGGACCTAGAAGGGTAACGAGAAGCAATGGTACGGATAATTAAAAGAAAGTAAAGGAGACTGCATTCTATGTTTACAGAGAGAAGTATTTGCGTTTTTTAAGATTTTGAGATTCAGAGAGGTTATAGTTGATAAAGCACTGGTGTGTTTGATAGGATGAAACAATTAAATGGCTCTATATACACTGTAATATTGTGCTTTTGTGAATATTAAACAAAGCATTTAAATGAAAGCATTTTCAGCTACATAATATTTCTTATTATTATGTAATTGGCTAATGTTATGCTAAGCTATTGCTTTGCTGCTCTTTGTTCTTTCTGTTTTTAAAAATGCTAATAAAAACAATTGAAAAGAAAAGAAAGCATTTTCAGGTTCATTGGCCCCAAAAACTTCAGGGCTCTCTATTATACTTGCTTTTATCATTTAATTGTCTGCAGAGGAATTTGCTTGTTAAAATTACTAATTTACAAGGACACTAGTTAATACTGTATATATGGAACATTTTTATTGAAAACTGGCTGTTTATAACATTGGATTTTTATACAATTACACTTTTGTTGGGAAATATTAAGCCACGTTTAAATAATTTGTTTTTGAAATGTAACATGTTTGAATCAGAGTTTGTTAAATAGTGATATATTTCAAAGCAGCACTTTACAGCATACACCATATAAAGTGACTTTTGAGGAACTATATCACTACTACGGTAAATTGGTTATTTTGTCTAATTAATTAATTACCATAATTCCTGTTTCTAGGGTCTTACGGCAAAGGAATTTTTACAGCAAATAACATTGTAGTTGTCAATCACCGCTGTACCATGGCTAAAGTGGGGATGTCTGGTGCATGTTAACTCACTTAGGGGCCTATTTAATAAACAGTTTGGAAAAATGGTGTTTAGGCATCGCCAAATAAAAAAACGTGTACTTGTCAAGCTTTGTACTGCGTTTTGGCAACCGTGTATGTCCACATACAAATCCAACAACTAAAAACAGCTTTTTGAAAATGCTATGATGCTATGCGTTCATCCATAGTGGCTTTTTATGTGGCTTTTTCTAAAGCGACTTCTGTCTAAACGTACTTACCGCTTGAATTTTCCCCTAATGCATTCCGCAAGGTCTGAAGCAGTGAAAACTAACGGCGACAAATCCGGCGTTCGGACTGCCTAAAACCTGGACAAGTTTGCCATTTATTTTTCATTGATACTCATTTTGCACAGCATAATAAATATGTCCCGTAACGTGTCAAAAAACCCTATGAAAGGGGTTGTTCACATTCTGATTAATTTTAAGTATGACATAGATGTTGTGATTCTGAGATAATTTGCAATTGGTTTTCTTTTTTGTGCATTTTCTGTAATTTAGCTTTTTGTTGAACAGAATTTCAGCAGCTATCTGGCTGCAATGGATTAAGTTGACCTTAGCAACCAGGCTGAATCCTTGGTGAAAGATTTGGCCGAATACCGAACCGAATCCTAATTTGAATATGCAAATTAGGGACAGGAAAGAAAAAGTGGAAAAAAATCCTTCTTTTGTGGTCGAAAAGTCACGTGATTTCCCTACCCGCCCCTACATTTACATATGCAAATAAGGATTCGGTTCAGCCAGGCACAAGGATTAGTCCGAATCTGAATCCTGCTGAAAAAGGCCGAATCCTGAACTGAATCCTGAATTCGTGCATCCCTAGTTTGAACAAAAAAGACTGGAATGTGAATAGGATATTGACTAATTAGAAAAATAAGGACTAAAAAGTAACAATAATAATAAAATTGTAAGTTCACAGAGCAATAGTTTTTCAGGTCAATGACCCCCATTTCACACCTGGAAAAATGTAGAACTACAAAAAAATAAAAAAGAATAATAAAGATCAATTGCAAAGTTGCTAGGAATAGGACATTCTATAATATGCTAAGTGTTCATTTAAAGGTGAAACATCAGAGAAAACCAGGTCTGGTTGCTGGCATGGGCACCCAGGAATTCACTGACATCTAGTGATATTGAATTGGATTTTAAAGAATGTGTTTGTATGTGTTTCCAAATGCAATTGCAATGAGAAGAGCATTCCAGCACACTCCCTGGCAATAGTAAATGTTAGTGTAATTGTGCTGTGCTTTGGTGAGCAGCTTGGTTTGATTATAAATGTGAGTAACTGTTTTTAACTATTCACAATGACAACCAGCAGGGTCACTAATGCATGCAGAGCCGCACACAATACAGTGTAAAGCCCTCATATTTTCGAGTATATATATTTACTCAAAAATTATCTATAAGACTACAAATGTATGTTATTGCTACTTTTTATAACTGATCTTTCAAATGGTCTTTATTTCTATTCACAAAAAGTTTGCGTGGCTGAGCATATAGGGAATAGTGATCATAACATGGTCTCTTTTGAGATTAGGTTGCAGAGACAACTCTGTAAGGGAGTAACTTAAACACTAAATTTTACACATGCAAACTTTGTCAGTATAAGGGCAAATCTGCTCATATTAACTGGGAAAGGCTTTTCACAGGGTTAAACGGAATGAAAATGTCTTTAAAATGTCTTTTATCAGACCTCTGAGGTTGTAAAAGTGGACCTATCACCCAGACATAAAAAAAGTATAATAAAAGTCCTTTTTAAATTAAAAATGGAATCCAAATGTAATTTTTATTAAAGCATTCATATCTGTTGTAAACTCATTTAAAAATCTAAGCTGTCAATCCAATATTGCCTTCCTATCCTCTATACCTTAGGCATAAAGGGTGGGGCAGGCAATTACTTTTACTTTCCATTCAGCACTTTGTAGATATCACTGCTCTTCCCACATTCCCTACCATTCTCTTCCCTACCATTTAATTGTGTAGCCAGGGCAATAGGATGTACATCAGGTCCCCCATTCTGATGCACAAACAAGATTCTGAGATGATGCAAGGCTTGCCTTAATAACAGTGTCCACAAAATGGCTCCTGCCTGCTTGCTATAATAAGGACATCCCAGACTGAAGGAAACAAAATTCAAATAATGTATACAGTGTAATTAAAGTTAATTTTTCTTGACTAATGTGATAAAATAGGATTTGAAATTTTTTTTTGGGTGACTGGCCGCTTTAAGATGAAGAAAATGTGATTTTAAAGTATTTAAGTTAGCTGGGACAGCTGAAATGTTTATCAGGTACAAGGAGGCCAATAAAGAATGCAAAAAAGCAAGCTATCAAAGGTGAGCAGGATTCTTGACTTTGGGATGTCAGTGGATGTGATATACTTAGACTAAAACATTTGATACAGTACCACACAACAGGTCAATGATTAAGGTAAGGAATATTGGTCTTGATTTTTCAACAAACCTCAACTATGTTAGATATTATATTATATTTTACCTAATGTATAATGTAGAGTTTATGAGATCCCATAAGTAGGACATCTGTCAGGGCTGTTGTCTTGAACACATAACATTCTATGGACTATATTACAAAGCTCATTGTTTAGTGTATAAGGAACAGTTCTGTGTAAAAATAAAACCTGGGTAAATGGGCTGTGCAAAATAAAAACATGCTAGCCAAAAATGTAATGTATAAAGGCTGGAGTGATTGGATGTCTAACATAACAGAACAATACAATACTTCCTCTCTAACTCTGAGTTAGTCAGTGACTTGAAGGGGAGCCACATGGGACATAACTGTTCAGTGAGTTTGCAATTGATAGTCAGCATTCAGCTCAGATTCAAACACAACAGTTATGACCCGTGACCCCCCTCAAGTCACTGATTGGTTACTGCCTGATAACCAGTCAGTGGAAACCAAGAGAGCTGTAAAGTGTTCTGGCTATTATGTTAGAAATCCAGTCACTCCAGCCTTTATACATTAAATTTTTGGCTAACTAACTATATTAGAAACATTTTTTATTTTGCCCAGTATTTATTTACCCAGTTTTATTTTTTATACTGAAAATTTCCTTTAAATTAATTTACATTAAAATAGCCCTTTAATCTCTTTTACAATAAAGTTTTTAATGCAAAAATTACATTAAACCCATTTCTTGTGTATTTATACACCCTCCCAATAGACACACACACATATATATTTTATATTTGTTATTTAGTAGCATGTGAAAAATAACCTATAGTCCTGTATCCATAGCAACCAATCAGCACATAGCTTTGAACAGTCAACTAAAGTTAAAATTGAAGCATTTGTTGGGCTGGTTGCAATTACTATCATGACATATGCAGAATGTGCCCCACTCACCACAATATCTTCTAATAAAAAAAATAGTACCTTTTTCGGCAGCAATCCTTTTTTGTGTGTTTCAGGTGTTTCTAGTTTATTCACTTGCTCTTTAGCAGCAAATAGTAGCAAGCACATTGCCATTTCTCTGTTGAGGATGTTCTACATCCATGAAACGACAATTGCACAGATCTGTAAAGTAAACAGAGCCAGATAAACATTGTTAAATAGAATAATACTTTGTTTCTAATAGGGATGTATATACATGTGAGTGGGAACAGCTACATCCCATGCATTTGCAAAGGCAATCTCCATAGAAATTAACAGTGTCAGGTATTTTTTCCTCTGCTGCTTAGTATAATGAGTAGTTCAGTTGGGGCAAACAACAATCTACTGTTGTCATTGTTGTGTGTTATAGGCTATTGAGGTGGTTCACCTTTAAGTTAACTTTTAGTATGTCATAGAATGACTAATTCTGAGCAACTCTTCAATTGGTCTTCATTAATTATTTTTTATCGTGTTTGAATTATTTGCTTTCTTTTTCTGACTCAGCTTTCTAATGCCCCTGTCTAAAAAACAAATGGTCTGTAGGGCTACAAATTTATTTTTTTATTTTTTAGATGTTTATTTCTGTTTTTTTAAACACACAAACAATAACAGACATATACAAGGTTGTGCACCGAATCATTAATACACGTATAAGTTATCATGTATTTATCAAATTTTGCAGGTGAACCTCTGGCAATGTAGGTCAATTTAATAAGTGGTAATGTCTTATTTATTAATTCTCGCCACATGGGCTCATCCACTTCATCACCACCAGCTTTTTTGCATAAAATAGTTTCCTGGTTTGGTTCAGAGGCACCAACTCATCTACCACCCCTAATAGACACACCAATGGGAATTTTACTCCCGGGAGATCAAGATTCTGGCTTAAATATCTAACAACTGCTGACCAAAAGCAGGAGATAACCTCACATTCCATCACCATTTGAAAGAATCCTGCGTTAAGGGTTTGACATCGATGACATTGTCCATCTACTGACCTACCCATTTGTTTCAGTCTGACAGGAGTAATGTATAACTGGTGTATTGCCTTAAATTGTATCATTTTGTCCCGAGTAGACCCATAGGTACTCTCGGTAGCCTCCTCCCATTTCTCAAGATCAAGCTCTAGAATATATTGAGACCATTTAGAATAAGACTTAGTAAATGGATCTACACTTGAGCCCAGGAGTAGCTTATATATATCAGAGAGCAGTTTCTTGGTTTGTGGATCCCTTAGTCTAGATTCAAGTTTTGAGTTTACCCACGTTACAGTTAGAGAACCAAATTGAGCCTTAAAGGCATGTTGCAGTTGCAGATATCGATAAAGTTGAATGGTAGGGTTGTGCAACTTCCCACAAATGTATTTTTTATTACTCATTTTTCTATTCAGTCCCTATTCATATTACGGTCTCATAATCAAATCAAAGTATAGTTTCTAGGGTATTTTAGCCCCTAGCAACCAGATTGCTGAAATTGTAAACTGGAAAGCTGCTGAATAAAAAGCTAAATAACCACAAATAATAAAAAATGAAAACGAATTGCAAACTCTACATCACACTAAAACACTAAAAACTGACTCTTTAATATACATTTCCTTGTATACAGTGCTGTATAACAGATCCATGTGCCTGTTAGGATACACCATGCTTATAAAATTTGCACATAGTTACTAGGAGTTGACCCCTTAAAGGGGTGGTTCACCTTCAAGTAAATTTTTAGTATGTGATAGAATGGCCAATTCTAAACAACTTTTTGATTGGGCTACATTAGTTATTTTTTTTATCGTTTTTGAATTAATTGCCTTCTTCTTCTGACTTTCAAATGGGGGTCACTGACCCCATTTAAACAACAAATGCTCTGAAAGGCTACAAATATATTGTTACTGCTACTTTTTATTGCTCCTCTTTCATATTCCAGTCTCTCATTTAAATCAATGCATGGGTGCTGTGGTAATTTGGACCCTGGCAACCAAACTGCTGAAATTGCAAACTGAAGAGCTGCTGAATAGAGATGTCGCGAACTGTTCGCCGGCGAACTTGTTCGCGCGAACATCGGGTGTTCGCGCTCGCCGGAAGTTCGCGAACGTCGCGCGACGTTCGCCATTTTGGGTTCGCCATTGTTGGCGCTTTTTTTTGCCCTCTCACCCCAGACCAGCAGGTACATGGCAGCCAATCAGGAAGCTCTCCCCTGGACCACTCCCCTTCCCTATAAAAACCGAAGCCCTGCAGCGTTTTTTCACTCTGCCTGTGTGTGCTGAAGAGATAGTGTAGGGAGAGAGCTGCTGCCTGTTAGTGATTTCAGGGACAGTTGAAAGTTTGCTGGCTAGTAATCGTTTTGATACTGCTCTGTTATTGGAGGGACAGAAGTCTGCAGGGGTTTGAGGGACATTTAAGCTTAGGTAGCTTTGCTGGCTAGTAATCTACCTTCTACTGCAGTGCTCTGTATGTAGCTGCAGTGGGCAGCTGTCCTGCTTCTGATCTCATCTGCTGACTGCTGCAATAACAGTAGTCCTTGTAAGGACTGCTTTTATTTATTTTTTTGTTGTTTTACTACTACTACTACTACTACTACTATAAGAGCCCAGTGCTATTAGTCTAGCAGTGTTGGGGAGTGGGACTGGTGTGCTAATCTGCTGCTCCTAGTAGTTCAGCAGCACCAACTTTAATTTTTTTTTTTAATATTCATTTTTTTTTTATTTTACTTTTTTTTATTTTACTACCGCTGTAGTAGTGTATAAGTTGACCTTTTAGGCATTATTTGCCCTGTAGGCATTATTTGCACACTGTTTTCTTCAACCCGCCATCTAGCTGTGTGACCTTGTTCACATTCTGTCTAAATATCCATAATATTACCGTCTCCAGAAAAAACACCGGAGTGACTTTTTTCAAGCAGCCATAATATATTTTACGTAATCCGTATCCACCGCTGTAGTAGTGTATACGTTGACCTTGTAGGCATTGTTTGCCCAGTTTTTTTGGCCGCAGCCACTGAAGCACAGAGGCCAGAAAAAATATGCCATATAAATGCTGAAAATAGTAATTTTTTGCCATACGTTGACTCAACGTATATGGCAAAAAATGACTATTTTCAGCATTTATATGGCATATTTTTTCTGGCAACTGTGCTTCAGTGGCTGCGACCAAAAAAATGCATATTTTCTGCATTTATATGGCATAATTTTTCTGGCAACTGTGCTTCAGTGGCTGCGACCAAAAAAATGCATATTTTCTGCATTTATATGGCATAATTTTTCTGGCCTCTGTGCTTCAGTGGCTGCAACCAAAAAAATTTATATTTTCAGCATTTATATGGCATAATTTTTCTGGCAACTGTGCTTCAGTGGCTGCGTCCAAAAAAACTGGGCAAACAATGTCTACAAGGTCAACGTATGGCGAAAAATTACTATTTTCAGCATTTATATGGCATATTTTTTCTGGCAACTGTGCTTCAGTGGCTGCGTCCAAAAAAACTGGGCAAACAATGCCTACAAGGTCAACGTATGGCAGTTGTTTAAAGAGAACAGTAGATTACTAGCCAGCAAAGCTACCTAAGCTAAAATGTCCCTCAAATCCCTGCAGACTTCTGTCCCTCCAATACAGAGCAGTATCAAGCAGATTACTAGCCAGCAAGCTTACTATCATCTGTCCCTGAAATCACTAACAGCTCTCCCCCTACACTATCTCTTCCAAGCACACACAGGCAGATTTTTCAGATACATTTTTGCCCTTGATCCCCCTCTGGCATGCCACTGTCCAGGTCGTTGCACCCTTTAAACAACTTTAAAATCATTTTTCTGGCCAGAAATGTCTTTTCTAGATGTTAAAGTTCGCCTTCCCATTGAAGTCTATGGGGTTCGCGAACCGTTCGCGAACCGCTCGCATTTTTGCGCAAGTTCGCGAATATGTTCGCAAACTTTTTTTCCGACGTTCGCTACATCCCTACTGCTGAATAAAAAGCTAAAAAACACAAAAAATATAAAATGAAAACCAATTGTAAATTGTCTCAGAATATCACTCTCTACATCATACTACAAGTTCATTTAAAGGTGAGCAACCCCTTTAACTGAATCCCAACTGCCGGTGCATTGCTATACATGGCATAACCGAAACGGAATAGTATTTGTACACAATAAGCTCTTTCTAGATAAACTACAATCCAAGTTAGACAAAAGCTTTTCTGAATTCAGCATAGTATAATATCTGGATTTTTACTATTCATAAACCGATCTAATGGAAACAATATAGGTAGTCTTCTGTTTACCATGCTAGAACATGCATTGCCCACATATTTTCTATCCAAATCCGTCCCCATGTGTGCGGCTAATATTTAGCATGTGATTACGCTGAGGGGGTTAAGCTTACAAACCATTATTAGCACCAGCTAGTGTTTTCTCCTTTGTCTTTTTCTTACAGCACAATTACTCTATAAACACAAATAAGGCGTATGTATGTAACATAGCTGCAGCTGCGTCTGCTTTAAATGAGTGCAACTTGTTGCCCTCATTGGTGCCATCCATTGAAGGTACTTTCTATTTCCTTCCTTCTATTTCTCTATGGTTGCACTGGGCACTAGTCATGAAACAAAGTTGCAAAAAAGCTAAATAGCAGAAACATTTTTTGCAGATATTTCACTGAATGCATGTCAATGGCCATTTTTCACTTCCTTTTTTATTCTGACTAATAAATGCATTTTATGCATAATTCTTACAAATGCATTAAACTCAAAGTTTTTTCTACTGCCATGCGAGTTGCATTGCATTGCAAATAAGTGAAATGTGTCGCTGTTCACAAAAAAAGAGTAAATTTTGCTGCAAATCTGTATCGGGAGAAAACAATCTCTTATCCCTACTGAGCACCATTGTGTCTCTTCTGCTCCAAAGCTCCGTTGCACCCAAGTGCACCTATTGAAGCAAGGGAACCCTGGAGCCACTGATGCTGTATGCTTCATCAATAGGAAAAGCAGACTTGTACTTCGTGAATCCCGCTCAGATATCATAATAATCGAGAGCCCCACTGTGACAAACTGTTTGATGCATCAAAACAAACACAATTGCAGGCGTCTGATTCATCAAACGGACACCTCAGGTATATCAAACACAAATAAAGTGAAAGCAACAAGATAATTTCTACATAATTCTGGAAGGGTGTTATGAAATTCTGGATGCTTGAATGAAAATTATTCTGAGACCTGGGCCAAACACTAAGGGGCAGATTTATCAAAGGTCGAATATTGAAGTCAAATATACTTCGAAATTCGACCATCGAATGGTTGGTTATTCACAAGTGGTAGGGAAGAAATGTTAGATCTCAAAGGTGAAAAAAATACTGTCAAATGTGTACAATTAACCATTACCAGAACAAATCATAAAATTCACTGCATGTTGAACTGACTGTTTATACTTTTTACCTTGATGGTTTAGTAAATAAGCACAAATATTGGCCAAAAATATATATATATTATCTTTCTTAGAGATTTATTTTGCCTTAGCATGTCAAAGACAATGATACTGCCACTGTGTTCAGAAGACAACAATGTGCATCAACCGCGATGTCTGCATTCACATTATCTCAGCTTACAGAAAAGCCTTTTTTATCATAAGTGACGATAGTCGAAGAGAAGAAGAGCACAATATGTTGGCGCTCTAAAAATAAATGTTAATAATAATGTGTTACACATTTTTTGGGCTTCTTCTGTACCAGCCCAAGGTCACCACAACACTTTAGCAGTAAAGATCTGAGGCTCCAAAGATGCCCCCAGCAGCCCCATTGTTTTCAGCTGATTCACAACACATGGCATGGGCTGCTGTCAGTTATCTGACTTATAATAATATAAACAAGTGCCAAAGAATAATTGTATCTCCCCCAGACACTTCACTACATGATCCTTTTGTAGCGGCAAATAAAGGAGCAATTAAATGTTAATTACCAGTTTAATTAATCAAATGTCCCCAGTGGATTTCAAACCCCTGCCATATCAGAAATATTACAATTTCAGCAAGAAGGCCTAGACCGAAGTTTTAGTTTAAGTGCTCTAAAGAGACAAGTAATTGCTTTGTTTGTGTACGGAATACCAAGGCAGCAAATGATCCACTAATTATAAGGTTTACACTGGTGGTTTGCCATATAAAACCACAGATAAAAACAAAACTTTTTTCTGGGACTTGCCACTCAAGTCAAAAGCATTAATATAGCAAACATCCAGAGACACTCCTCTTACAACTTTAACCTGGAAACTTACAATTCTTCTGCCAATAAGGTCATAGCTACATGCATTTGCTATAACTCAGAGTTTCTACCCAAATGAATATATTAATACCATATGCCCTAGAATACTGCATAATAGCCATGTGTGGGTAGACAAAAAGTTGCCGTAACCCATCCGCTCCCAACCCGGACCCAACCAACCTGGCTAGGCTCCTCTATTTATAGACGTGTGTCGACCCAACCATCTTTGATGTCACAAAAGGGGATGGGGCAGGTGCAAGCCTATAAATAGAGAGGGAGAGTGGAAGGAAGAGCTCAGCCCAAACCCGTGGGTCAAGTGGGTTTCAAACCAGCCCGCACATAACCAATCTTTCGACTCAAAAATGGATGATACTCTATTATATAAACAAAAGGGCAATAATAGTAACTTTGTCTTCCTGAGATGTTTTAAGAGAAAAACAAAGGAATCAAATACAGGTCTAGGACCTGTTATCCAGAATGCTCTGGACCTGGGGGTTTCTGGATAATGAATCTTTCCGTAATTTGGATCTTCTATAAAATCATTTAGACATCAATAAATCCCAATAGGATTGTTTTGCCTCCAATAAGGATTAATTATATCTCATTTTGGATCAAGTACAAGTTACTGTTTTATTATTACAGAGAAAAAGGAAATCATTTTTAAACATTTGGGTTATATGGATAAAGTGTCTATGGGAGATGGCCTATCCGTAATTTGGGGCTTTCTGGATAATGGGTTTCCGGATTGCGGATCCCATACCTGTAGTTTGAAATGTTGGATTCATTCATCCTATAGCAGTCTCTGAAATATTCATCAAACATTCAAACAGACCTTCAAAAGAAATGAATAATATGTAAGTACAACTGTTATCCGGAAACCTGTTATCCAGAAAGTTACGAATTACAGAAAGGCTGTCCCCCAGAGACTCCATTTTAACCAAATAATCCAAATCTTTAAAAATGATTTTCTTTTTCTCTGTAATATTAAAACAGTATTGTGTAATTGATCCAAACTAAGATATAAATAATCCTTATTGGAAGCAAAACCAGTCTATTCATCTGATGAAAGAGGTTACATTCCTGCCTATCTTATAGCAATGTGATATGACATCTGTAAATATTGTTCTCTGAGACAAGGGTCTTAAATAAAATAACTGCCCATTAACTATATGGTTCCCAGACGGGTGGATTTACTAAATGCAGCTCATTAACTTTATATTGGTGGACAGAAGTAAAAGTGCAACATACAAATTATACACATTTATAACCTTGATGGCAATGATTGATGCAAGCAAGTCTCCAGAGCAGTTGTCTACTTGTTGCACATTTCACATATACAGTACAATAGCTCTCTGTTAAGTGATGGTCAGGGATGCTTCAACTGCTGTTGTTTTCTTTAGGAACAAAGAGGTGGCCAAGACGTACTGTAGGCCTAAATTACATTTCACCTTCATAACGCTCAGGAGTTGCTGTTATGCCATTTTACCTTTGATTACATTGAAAGTTGAGTTTTATTTTCTGTGGTGGGAATTAGCAACTATGGAATGGGTAGGTGCAATCTCAAGGGTCGTTCTTTTTCCAATGGTTATCTATATTTGTACACTCAACTGGGACAATGGAAAGGTGGCCATAAAGTTTGTGATGCCTCATACACTGTCCCTCTGTATGATAGCGAGTATATCAGATAAGTCTCTTATGGCAGCCTTAAAGTTCAGAAATGAGTTTACTTTTAATAATATGCCATAGAATGGCTAATTCTAAGCAACTTTTCAATCAGCCTTCATATTTTCTTAAAATTAAATTATTTGCCTTTTTCTTCTAACTTCACACTTCAGCTTTCAAGTGGAGGTCACTGACCCCCCATCTAAAAAGCAAATGCTCTAAGGCTACACATGTATTGGTATTGCTACTTTTTATTACTCTTCTTTCTATTCAGGCAATCAATGCATGTTTGCTAGGGTAATTTCGACCCTAGCAACCAGATTGCAAACTGGGGAGCTGCTGAATAAAAAGCTAAATATCTGAAAACCTACAAATAATAAAAATGAAAAACAATTGCAATTTGTCTCATAATGTCACTCTCTACATCATACTAAAAGTTAAGGTGAACAACCCCTTTGAAGATTTATATTATAAGTTAGCATTCCAACGTGAATATAAGTCAATGCCACTCTGCAGATCTTGGTTTTTGAACAATACAGAACATAGTGGTGATTTCTTGCATTTTGTTCCCCTCCCAGGGAACACAAAATCTCTCACTGTGCAATTACCCTAAGAGCTTGGGAAGAAAGGGAGACTGAAAAGGAGCGGCATAAGAAAGCACATGACTAGAGGAGCTGCAGTTCCACTTGGCAAAGGACATCATAATAGTTCACCACCATAGGGACAAAGAATTTTCTTTCAATTTTTCTTTTGGAGTTGTACTTGCGTTGGTGGTAATAGTAAATGTGCAGTTATGCTAGCTTTGATCTCTTCTCTTTGCACTGTAACAATATTATTGTAAAAAGGAATAGCTCAACACAAAAAAAAACAAAAAAAAACAAATGATAAAACTAAAGGTACTTTCTGGAAAGAAAGAGGGAATGGAAAGGAGAGGACTGAGGTCAGTAACATAGTAGATGAGAGTGAAAAAAGACACACATACACATAGTAAAATCCGCTATTCAACATTAGGCCAACCAGTCTGGCCAATGAGATTGCGACGTTTCAGCAACGTATTGTATCAAGGGAAAAAACATGTATCTATGTATTTTCAAAGGCATTAAACGTTAATGTACCATCTGTGTGCCCCACAAAAAGGGTCGGACTGGACCGACATTGGGAAATATCCTGGTGGGTCCCCGGCCCAGATCTGCACCCTGCGCGTTTTATTCCTGCTTTGGCCTCCCTTTTTCGGGCCGGTCTGTTTGGTAACAACTAATCTGAAAAAAAAGTAATTGAAGGTGAACAACCCTTTTTAGCAAAAGAACCATCATTCACTACTTAAGGGAGGCCCACAGAACAATAATCCTGCCATTAATGCCCTTCAGACTCTTATATCATATCTAGTGTTTCCTTCAACGCCATATCTACCCATAAATTACTGTGCATTGACAGGAAGTGCCATAACTAGATGTTACTGAGCCCCACACCAAATTCCATTTAGGGACTTAAAGCATTGGTAAATTGACTTATTCAATCAAGATATTTTAAAATTACTCATTAATTACAGCTTTACTGAGCCCTCTACACTGCTGCCTCCCCCCTGCAACTTTAGGGTCTGCTTCCTCTGTAGTTATGCCCCTCAATCCAGTGTCGGACTGGGACACCAGGGGCCCACCCAAAAACCATAGACCAGGGGCACTATTATTCTTCCTCTCGTCACTCCACCTAGTCTCTTGTCTATTTAGCTTCTTTGTTCTCATATAAATAGGGAATGGCCATGAAATATGCCAAATGTTTAGCAGCATGAGGGCCCACTGACACCTAGGCCCACAGGGAGTTTTCCTGGTATCCCAGTGGGCCAGTTCGACATTGCCTCAATCTGACATATACAGCAAGGATACTCTAGATCAGTACTGTCCAATTTCTGTTTTACCGAGGTTCAGAATTTTTCTAGTCTACATGTTGGAGGGCCAATAATGGAAGCCAGTGTTGACTACCCTGCTTTAAACCACACCCACTTTAAACAACACCCTTGTTACCACAAGAACTTTTAAGACCATATCCACATTAATGGTGGTTGCTCGCCATAAAACCAACTGCTTGGTGCTCACTGCAGGGAAATCACACATCACTCATATCAATAAAAAGTTAATTAAGACATGTTAGGAAACCCCACTAGGCTCAGTTCCCAAAGGCAGTGTCAGACAGGCAGAGTATGGCACACACAGGCATAGCTGGACAAACATAGTGTGGCACACACAGGCAGAAAAGGGCAGGCATAATATGGCACACACAGGGAGCATAAAATAGAGTTTGGCACACAGGCAGCAAAGGGCAGACAGAGTATGGCTCACAGAGGCAGCAAAAGGCAGGCGGAGTATGACACACACTGGGAGCATAGGGCAAGCAGAGTATGGAACATACAGGGAGCATAGGGCAAACAGATTATGGAACATACAGGGATCATAGGGCAAGCAGATTATGGCACACACAGGCAGAGTAGGACAGGCAGAGGCAGCCTGAGGTGTGAACAATGGAGGGTTTTACAGATGTAAACCATACAAAGTCTTACAATGCAGGGATCTGGGGTGTGAACAATTCAGGGGCCAGTTATTCTCAGTACTGATATGTATTAAAGTTTACACAAGGTTAGCAGTCACAAAAGCCTGACTTTAATGGGGGGCTGCACAAGGGGAGCCCTGGGCTGCTAGTTGGACAGCACTACTCTAAATCATTCTATGGAGATTTTGGTTTTGTCTTTAAAAAGAGTATGGGTGTAGTACTACTAAGAAGTAAAACCAAGAGGTCATAACACTGGATGTGAAGAAAACTGCCAGCTCCTGAGGATCCTTGTGGCTCCAGTCATTGTGTCGCTGAGACTGAATCGCAGGATTATGTAATGACAGACTTTTGGTGCATTTTTTTTTTACTGAGGAAGATCCTGAAGGCTTTGAATCATATTTTTGCCCCCTGGCTTTTGTTTTCTGACTGTAGAGAAACAGTTGAGGTGTGAGATGAGATGGTGCCCTTAGTACTGCCAACACTAAACTGCATTGCTGCTCCCCCTGCAGAATTAGGATTTGGCCACAGACAGGAGAGGCATTTTTGGGAACACCATTTGGGAATGAAAAGCTTGTCAGTGAGACACCGGGCTGTTTGCTGTGCGACTGGCTATGAGGAGAAATAATTATTTGACACTATTGTATTCATTCACATCACGTCACCGCGTGAGCTAAAAATATTCTTTCTCTCCTATTATTGCCGACACCTCGGAGGGGGCTGGGAGACAAAAGACTGTAACGGCTACAAAACCCTAATCCCCCCTAAATAAGCTTGTATCGTGTAATAGGTCTGATTAGCAGCAAAGCCAGCGCTGCAGCACTCAGACATTCGGGCTTTTCCACTGTGCCACAGAGTAGGGGGGGATACTTGCAGCTGGTGGTCCGCTTTCTGCGGAGAGACGCCCCTTCATCTGTTCTCACTGCAGCCTCTTCCCGATCTCCGACAGCAGCAGAGCAAATCTGTGTGTGTTGTACAAGCAGAGCTGATCCAGACACAAGTGAGCTAAACCTGTCCCTCCTCAGCCCCCCATACCCGCTGCTCCCCGCACTGCTGCACAATGGCAACCCCGGAGAACAGAGACTGATCATCATTTGAATGAAATTGCACTTGACAGGCTGTTTCCTAGCGAGAGAGTCAGAGTCAGTGTTCAGCCCACAAGTCTTTGAGCGCTACTGTCGCTGCTGCTGGATCGCTGGGTCGCACGTTTCATTAAGCCGCTTGTTATTAGTCGTGCATAGCGGCTCCTGCACCCACAGTTGGCCATGGAAGAAAACATGGAAGAGGGACAGACCCAAAAAGGTAATTGAATCATTATCATTGTAAACCCCCCTTCACTGCCTTACAATGTGTCCTGCTGCTGCTGTTGGGATTAAGAGATACATTACCCCCTCCCTCTAGGGGCTTTGTAGTTCAATGTGCTGTTTTTAGCAACCTTAGGATTGTGGCAATCAATGGCCACCATTGCTCCTCTGTAACATCCTAGGGGGGTTGGTTTTCAGGAGCAGTCTGAGGGTTTTCCCATTGAGTATGTGTCCCTGGATCATATGAAGGCACACACACATGCTCTACATCAGACATGTCCAACCTGTAACGGCTTGCCACCTTTTCTGGAAAAAAATACCGGCCTCCCTATATATTTATCTTTTTTCCCTATTAATAACATTGGGATCAACCATCATTTTTACCAGCCAGGCCAGTAAAATACCAGCCAGGTGGCAACCCTACCTGTAGCCCATCCAGGTGTTACTTGAACTGCAACACTCAGCAACCACATCAACCAAAGGGCATCTGAGATCATGGGAGTCACAGTTCTCTACTACTACTCCATACTGTACATTTATTCTGAACCCATTTTTCATATTTGCCCTATTGCACAATTGACTCTAGCAAACAGATGATGAGCTGATGGCTTACGATGGTAAACATTGTTTCTATGGGGGGCGGGAGTAAATTCTAGGCACCTGTAACCTGCTAAAATACCCACCAGTGGTTTTGGCTTTGATTCTTGTCTATGTGGGGAATATTAAAGCTGCAGAATGTGAGTGACCCTAACAATATGTTTTGGTTGCATGTTTATAAAGGGACCACTGCAGTTATCCATTCATTGAAACACAGCACAGAAACCATAACGTGAAGACAAAATAACATAATAATGTGTGTGTGTGTATATATATATATTTTATTTTTTATTTTTTTTTTTTCTTCTTCAAAATGGACCAGCACGCCAAGTATTTCAAATTGAATAGTTTATTGTTACATCACTTGTGTATGATACATGAGTGATGTAACAATAAACGATTCAATTGGAAATACTTGGAGTGCTGGCAATGGTGCTGTTCTACAAGTGATCCATTGTATATGAATGCTTAGTCACAAAGGATGCAAAAAATATGTAACAAATCATCTCTTTGCATATATGTTGAGGTGTGAAGCATTAAACGATTGGACTGTACCATTATTCCTATCCGTGTGGAGCTGTTCAATATTAATTCTCGCCCTCACATTTATTATTGCTGTCCGCTGCCAGAGCATGCTAGCTTGTTTACTTAACCATCCAGGAGCTGGACCAATGGTGGGAGCATTCCATTGCATACAAAGAACCTTCTCTGTTTTATCCATAATTGTAGCTCAATTCCGCATGCAAATCCCTTAAACTCAGTCATTTCTTTCTTGGTGGGAGACATTTTTTCTTATTTTTCTTGATCAGACACCCTGTTTCTGCATTATGCAAAGCAATGGCTTCATTTGGTGATACCTCTTTCATGTCTGCTCTTGCGCTCTCTCTCATTAGAGCTGACCTACTTACACTATATGAATCCTGTTTTTTTTTCCTGACTTGTTTGTCTTTTCTTTGTGCATGGAAAAACAGCAGTGGTGGAGTTAAATCCCATTGCCAGTTCCCACCACCACGGGTGTGTGTGTGTGTGTGTGTGTGTGTGTGTGTGTGTGTGTGTGTGTGTGTGTGTGTGTGTGTGTGTGTGTGTGTGTGTGTGTGTGTGTGTGTGTGTGTGTGTGTGTGTGTGTGTGTGTGTGTGTGTGTGTGTGTGTGTGTGTGTGTGTGTGTGTGTGTGTGTATATATATATATTCGGTTTTCATGGAAGATTGGACCATGACAGATGCATTTTAATTAAAACTTGCTGCCGTGAGCATTTCTTTCTCTCTCTGTGAATGTTTCATCCTATTGCATAACCCAGCCTTGCAAAATTACCAAATTAAAAGCACGGAGACTTTTGGCACAACGTTGTATTTTCTGATTATATGAAACAGGTTTCAGCATAAATGTAAATGTTCTGAAATAAGGTTGATTCTAAAGGATGCAGAAATGTCTGCACTGTAGAAAATATATCATTAGGATTGAATCTATATACAGTGTACTGCAACTACAGTGACTGGGGATATTTTTCTTTGCCTATAACTGTAATGTCTGTTTTTGAGCATGCCTGCTGCAATTGTAAAGTGGACCATACATGGGAAGCAGTTGCCAGCAGAGCAGACCATCCCCTGCTTGTATTGGGTCAAACGGTGCTCATCCACAGGTCCCCAGGCTAACAATCAGATTACATGGGGACTACTGCAGACCCATCAGCATCCTTCCTCAGGATTTTTCATTCATCATAATCAATATCTCAGCAAGCCCAGATCAGTTGTTAATTGAACAGACATTGGCCCTCATTGAGTCAAAAGGGGCTGAGTAGTCCGACTTCTGGTGCTTGAGATCACAGAATGATTGTTTTCAAAATGGCAAGGGAGTTCTGGTTATTTAGCAATGTCAGGATGTCAGGGAACACCCTACAGTGTGATGGGAAGTCATGAAAAACAGGAGTCATGGACATTAGAGGCATAAAGAGAATGTAGAGAATGTAAACTGGACAAGAACATGTAGCAGACTTGGAGTTTAGGATGAATGTAGCAATGCTTAGGCAAGGGCAGGAGATAAGTTGCACCTCAGTAGTCAATCAGGCTTCTGGAATTTATTAAAAAAATATTACAGGGAAGGAAAGTGGACCTCTGAAGAGCCTACCCAGCCCAGTGGGTAGAAAAAGGCAACTGGAACAGGAGACATCTTGGTTAAATTCTCAGTTGATGTCTACAGTATAATAGTTGACACGGCAGTAGAATAACCTGCATCAGACTCATTGGTCTGGCAGGGATTGACCAGGAGCATTTCTGTGCACACGAAGAGGCAAAAGGAGGATGAAACATAATGAACCTTCATATGAACCTTCTGGGAATGCAAAACTGAAAATCTTCCACGCAAAGTCAAACACGGAGAGTATTGGGTCAAAACTCAACAGAAATGTTTATTAGTATAAATGTTCAGCCCCAGAATGAGTTTCCAACAGAAAGAACTTGATCTAAAACAATGGGACATATAATTCTGTCTTAAACTGTTTTATTTTGGCGGGGAAGACTGAATATTTGTTGGGGTGGCAATCAAACTCAATTGTTATATTAAGTTTTTTCTTGTGGACACAGTCATCTTTATACAGTCTGATGAAGAATTATAAAACACTGGACTCAGGTTTGCCTGAGGCCCATCGACAGGGTCAGCAGAGCCCCAAAAATAGGTAGTATTAGACAATGCAAGTTGAATAAGGCAGGATTGGAACAAGAAACTGTACACAGAAACTAGGAACACAGATCATGAGGAACAAATGTCACAATGCTTAGGCAAGGAAGTGAAAAGAATGGGGAACCTAAAGATGAATGGATGCACTTGACTAATTAGGCTGCTGGAATTTATTAAAAACTAGGGATCTCTGTATTTTGCTGGTGTTTCTCTCTATAAAGGGTTGCACTGAATTCATAATTTTGAATTACGCTAAATACTGAATTGTCCGCTAAAATTTACCCTTCACCAAAATTGCATCAACAAAATAAACACCATTCTCTCATTTAGTTGTGAAATGCTTTAAAGTCCCATTACTTTGATGCACCAAATCCAAATTCTGCAAAAAGTGCTGAATCTGGATTTGGTGCATCATTATAGCAAAGTTCCTTAGGCATATCACAAGTTATATTTGGTGCTAAGTGACATTATCAGTCAAAATCAGTGCTTAGTGATGTCATCAGTTATAATAGGTGCTAAGTGACATCAACAGTCATAATCAGTGCTTAGGCTTGTCATCAGTTATAATAAGTGCTTAGTGATGTAATCCGTTATAATCGGTGCTTAGGCTTGTCATCAGTTATAATCAGCGCTTAGTGATGTCATCAGTTATAATCAGTACTTAGGCATGTCATCAGTTATACTCAGTGCTTAGTCAGGGCCGCTTCTGCCATGAGACAAGGTGAGATGGCAAAAAGCCGCCTCTTGTAACTTTAAGAGCCAAACTTACGGGTTTTAAACCGGAAATTCGGCTCCGCTAGTGCAGAGAGCGCCATTGCGCGTAATGCACTAGTGATACTGCCCCCTTAGACCCGCTCCGATGCTAATTATTAAGCGTGGTGCGGGAGAGGAGGGGGGCGGCATCTGAGGCAGAATCGGCGATGTGCTTAGTGATGTCATCACTTATAATCAGTGCTTCAGCATGTCCAATTTTAATCAGTGCTTAGTGATGTCATCAGTTATAATTGATGCTAAGCGATGTCATCAGTCATAATTAGATAAATTATATCCTTATAAAGGTTAGTACTGATGTCATCAGTTATAAACGGTGAATAGTGATGTCATTTCTGTCACATGACTCACTAAAACTTGTGTATTATAATAAATAAAGTACCCCCTGTTCCAAAATATGAGGATATTATAAGTTACCTTGGAGTTCCATGACCTGTATATATAGTCATGAAACTCCTCTGTAACTTATAATATCCATATAATTTACAAGAGGGGGTACTTTATTCACTATATATTAGTCACCTCAGAGTTCCATGACTTGTTTAACAGCTCTTGGGCTTTGTCCTTGTAGGGGGGTAAATAATTCCCTATATATTTATGGATATAAGTAGTTTTTCTCTCAAACCTGTAAACAAACAAAATGGTTTTAGGATTATTTCTATAATACTGACTTGCTTTTTTTAGAGGGTTTTAGAGATGTTTTTTTTTCCGTTTCTATGTTATATTCGGATATTTTAATAACTTTCATGGCATTTGTGGTTTTATAAAATTAGTTTAATAATAGTTTCAAAAAGCTCTAATACCACTTAAATTCGAAATTTAAAAAAATGGGCTTGTAAGGGGCAGATTTATCAAGGTTCGAAGTGAAAATTCGAATTTCGAATTTTGAATTTATAAATTTGAATTCTCGAGTTTATTTTAGTCTAATTCGACTAGGGAGTAGTTAAAATTCGATTCAAGTTTTTTAAAAAAAAATTGAATTTCAAAATTTATCATTTACTGGCACTTTAAGAATTTGAATTCGACTATTTGCCACCTTAAACCTGCCAAATTGCTGTTTTATGCCTATGGGGGACTTACTGGATATGTTTGGAGACATCCTGAAAATCAAGTTTTTTTTTGGTGAATTCAATTCAAATACGATTCAAGTTTGCGGGTCAATCCCATTCACCCGAATTTGAAAAATTAGATTTTTTTTTAAAAATTTAGATTGCTTGTTTCCCCGAATTTTGAGTTCATGGCAGTTCATGGGAGTTAATGGGAGTTTTTACAAACTCCCACGAACTTGAAATTTGACCCTTGATAAATCTGCCCCTAAGTGTTCTACACTGTGAAATGTAAAATCTGTCTGGCATGTTGGGCTGAGATTGGACACACTGGCCACATTTCAGGCTGAAATTCCACATTTGAGCAGTTTTGGACCAAAATTTGCCCTATGTGCACAGTGACCTTCCATTCCTATTACTGCTAAGGAATATGGGGCAGCATTGGATAGTGTTCACATCTTCTTCCCTGCCAGGGAAAATGCTTGGTCTGACATTAACGTTAGTATAAATATAAAGAGTAGTTCAGCCTCAAAGAGGATTATATTGCTCACATAACATCGTATACAGTTCAGTAGACTTTAAAGTGTCCAAATAACTTGGCCAAACAGGCTTTTGTGAGCTACAGATGAGAAATTCTCTTCTCCAAACATTGAAGCATTAGTTCAGTGGGAAATGTGTTATACATAGTATACATAACTTTAAGAACCATAACAATTTAATCTAACTGTAAATGCATGTTGTAGAGATGATCTGAAAATATATACACTGACCCATTATATTTTAACCAAGTTCTGCACTTTTTGTGTAGGAGACCAAATTATGATGTGTACGCTAGCAGTCTCCTCCCCTTGTGCCCATCGGATTCCGTGAGAGGTATTAATAGGGAGGAGTGACCATCTAGGGTTTGCTACCTTGGGTCACAAAAAGCCTAGAAGAACTAACTGCAGAAATGCTTTATTAAAAAAGAAGCTTGTAGATAAGGGATCCCCAGCCAATTTTACTTGTGAACCACACACAAATGTAAAAGTAGTTGGGGTGCAACACAAGCATGAAAAAGTTCCTTGGTTGCCAAATAAGGACTGTGATGGGCTTTGTAGCCAGGAATTAAAAAATAAGCACCTGCTTCAAGGTCATTGAGATCAACATCCATAGTGTTGTTGGGCAACATGTTGCTCTCAAGCCACCGTTTGGGGACCACTTTTGTAGATGGCTCCTTAAAGGAGAAGGAAAGCTACCAAGGCAGTTTATTATCAATAGATGAGCCACAACAGTGCAAGCTAGAATGCCATTTTTATTATTTAGAATGCTTTTCCTGAGTAATCAGCTCTGGACCCTGTCTCTTTTTGTTTAGCTCCCATATTAGCTTGTTGTGATATCACTTCCTGCCTACCTGCTCACTCATAGCTCTGAGCTCAGATTACAGCAGGGAGGGGAGGAGGGAGGGGAGAGGAGCAAACTGAGCATGCTCAAGCCCAAGCCCTGGAGGTTCAATCTAAGGCGAGATGAGGCTGTCGCCTCAGGCGAAAAATGCTGCTCCTGGTACATTAAGAGCGAATTTCCAGGGGAGGGGTTGGGCAGCAGCAACAGCTGCTGCCTTAGGCGGCGGAGGGGCCAGGATCACCCCTGTGTGAGTTGGGTGCTCATTTATAGGTATATGTTTGTCTGCATTCACTATAGGAATTGCTTTGAAGCATCAGATATACTTGTGGAACGACATTAGTCTCACTGACTTGCAATTGCCTCTGGCTTGTGAGCAGAAAAAAAAGGAAAGCTGAGAAAAATAACTGTTTTCTTTATAACAGAGAGAAAGAGAGACAGTTTGAGAGATCTGGATTTAGGGAAAATGACTAATGCAAAAAGAATAAAAATGGCAATATCAGAAAGGAGAGGGCGAAACACTGTGGGTGAAACAGCAATTCTCTATTTATTCCTTTTCTTTTTATCAAATAGGAGTTATTCTGCTTTTTCCACGCACTCAGGTCTCATTTCTATGGGAACTGGCAGAGATGGAAAGGTGTTTAAATGGGCTGCATTGTCTTGTATCAAAAAATATCTCTTTCTAGCAGTGGGTTTGTTGTACAACACATAAAGCTGGCTCTGGCATTTTGGGAGCTATTCCATTCAGACTTTATTGCAAGGATAATTTACTGAAAAATGGGTTTAAAGATTATTAGCTATTATTCTACTTCTTACCAGCTTCTGCCAACAGCCTCTTGTTTTATAGGGCTGCCAGAGAACCAGAGCTAGAGCCTGATTTGTGCTGCACATTATATATTGTTTGAAATGAAACTTCACTGTTCGAAGAAGCATCTTCCAGAAATGGTAAACCTATTATTTTATGCGGATGGACAGATTTATTTGTTTAATGAAATGTGATGACGCCTTGTTAAGCAAGGTATGGATAAATGTAGCCACTGAAGGAGATTTGCTGAGCTGTTTTTCTTAGTATAGTTTGTACGTGTGATACGGTTTTAAGGCCACTTACTGTATTGTGTAGAATACTTAGAATTGGGCCTTGCAGATGTTGGTAGAATGTTTCAGGCTATTTTGTATAATTTAGATATATGGGCACAAGGGATTATTTTAAACTTTATTAATAACTGACAGGCTTAATGCAATAACATAGACAGATCAATAATAGAGTTGGTATTATCAGTAGTAATTCAATCAACAGACGCACACAAAACTAAATATTTTTTACTCTTGGACATGAACCAAAATCTTCAAAAAAAAACTACCTCTTTCACTTGTGTCCCTGCAGTGATGGCCATTCTACCAGGCTAATAAACTCAACAGGATTGTTTTTGGAGCTAAGGTTACCTGCCCATACATACCCATAACTGACCATGGTTTCTAAAGTATAGGAGGCCATACACGGGCAGCTTATTGGCCAATGTATGAGGCTCTCTGGCCACCTTCCCCAACCAATATTGATTGGGCAGGTTTGAAAGTCCATTCGGATCAAGGATCGCATTGGTTTATTGTTGTGGTCCTTGCTCTGACCGGCTGAATTCCTGGGGTTCTGATCGTTGGATCCACAATTGGATCACGCTGATATTGCCCACTCAAGGTGGGCATATCGGGGCAAGATCCACTCATTTTCCAACCTCTTCAAACAAGTGGATCTAAAAAACTGGGTAAATAGATAGGATTTGCAAAAGAAATGTTAAAATAATGTTTCTGATATAGTAAGTTAGCCAAAAATGTGATCTATATAGGCTGGAGGGACTGGATGTGTAACATAATAACCAGAACACTACTTCCTGCTTTGCAGCTCTCTTAGTTTCCACTGATTGGTTACCAAACATTAACCAATCAGTGATCAGCTGCGCAAGCATTTCATAGCGAAGATACACTAGCATTTGTGCTTAGCGAAAATTCGCTAGTAATCTTGTGCTTAGGTCAATTTGCATAGGGCAGGCTTTATTTTAAATGTTGCTGGAGGAATGTATGGAGGTCCTTATTATAAATGAATATATATATATATATATATGAATATATATATGAATTACCATGCAAATGGTTTAAGTTACCGGTTTATATTACACATGTCCAGGGAACCATAATAAAGAAAAGAGAGTTAATATAATTCTCTACACATGAGCCAAAAAAGTAAGACTTTTGCAGCCAGTTCCGCTTAAAAAAATGAAAAGTCGCCAGCATTCTTTTTAAATTTTGATGCATTTTCAGCACACAGGATATGATGGAAGTGACAGAAGATTGAGGAAGATCTAGCTGTTTTATAGCAGCTTGGTCTGAGGTGGTGAAGGCAACTCTGGCGAAAGAGCTACCATTCAGTCAAATCCGCATTTTAGTGAATTTGTGGAGTAACATCCATTATAAATCCGATAGAGTGCGAATGGCCATTAGCGATGGTCCTGTTCACTAGAAAATTGGCGCCTGTGCCTGTTAGTGAATTGGTGATGTCCCTGCAGGTGGCAACGCTGGCGAAAAGTCGATATCATTAGCCATTTCGCTCTTTAGTAAATCTGCCCCTATGGGAAATAGCCGTCCCATAATTTGTAACTTTCTGAATAACTGAGCCCATGCCTGTATTCCTAACCAAAAGATCTAAACACAGTTTTATGCAGTTTCATTTTTTAAATGTTGTTGTTGTTTTTCTTTTTACAGCCAGCATCTTCTTGATACATGTGTGTCATGTGTATGTAGATTTAGAGTTGTTTGGGTATTATCCATTCCTCTCGCAGCTGTTAAACATTTAATGCCATATACTGTACATATTTGTATATCCAGTTTATAAGAATCACCAATATCCTGCATTGCTTGAAGCGGCAATTAGGAGCTCATTTACTTATACTAGTCAAATCTACTGCAATGATGCACATTTACACAGTGTTGATAAATGAGCTCAACTGTTGTAAAATAAATGAAGGACCCAGGAACGTGTTTTGCTTTATTAGATTGTATTGAGTTTAGCCTACTGTCTCCCACAAAGGTCAAGATGATTGACCTTTGGAAACATTTTTGAAAAAGCAAAGTTTGCCTCAAAACATCATCATATTAATTGAAATGCATTATTTGTTATTCATATTAACCAAAAAGATACAGTATCTAGTAAAATTAAGTCCAAGGGAACTGGGCATTTAGATTTTTTCTTGAAAGCATTTCACTATCCAAATGGCTTCTTCAGTTCAACTGAAGTGGTAGGGAATTCCCTGGCATTTAAACACTTGAGGGTAGTAAGGTGAAATACTGTAATAAAATCACCTGGTGGTCTAGTGGTGCGGCGGCGTGGACGGCCGCCACGCCGCCACGCTCCGGTTCCGGCCTCCAGCGCCGGCGCCATCTTAGTTCTCTAGGGCGCGCGCGGCGCGCCTGCGCGCCCCTTAAAGGTACAGGCGCACTGCCGCGATTACGCCAGCGCGCATTGGCGCACGTTTTGGCGCGAAATTTGGAGGTATTTAAGGCCCATTCTTACTCCCAGCCAGTGCCCGTGATAGAACTTGTTTCTTGTGGTTCCTGAGCCTTGTGCGTTTGATCTGTTCTGAATCTTGTCTTTGATTACCAGTGTTTGACCCAGCCTGTTCCTGACTATTCTGCATTCTGTATCCTGACCCTTGCCTGCCTACGACAACTCTTCCTGCTTAACCCTTTGATTGACAACCCGGTTTGACCCTTGCCTGCCTGACGATTCTTGATATCTGCCTGCCTCGACCCAGCCTGTCTCTCTAGCCTGCTCCATTTGTACCGTGACCTTTGGCCCAAAAGACTCTGCTAACAGCCGTGCCCCTTCGCCAGCCAGAACATCTTGCCTTGCACCCCTCGTTAAGTCCAGGTGGCACCCAAGTAAGCTGAGGGCTCCTCCCGAAGCCCAACGGTGGTCACACTACTGGTGAAGCCGAGCCGAGACCAGGGTGCTTGGCATTTGTTCTGGTATCGGGTGCCGATACCGGTCGTGACATTATCACGGGCCATGGAGGACGAAAGTCACGATGAAGCTGCTGCTGCTCCTCCAACTTCCACCGAAGCGCTTCTTACCACCCTGTTACAGCGCTTGGAGGACCATGAACAGAAGCAAAATTATCTCCTGCAGGGTTTCCACAACCTAACCCGACAGCTGGAGACCACGGAAGCTTCCCAGCAGCAATCTGTTCCTGTTTCTGCTCCTCTTCCTCCTCCTGTGGGTTCAACCAAACTCAATGAGCCTAAAATTGTGTTCCCTGAAAAGTTCAGTGGGGATCGCACCAAGTTTTTCGTCTTTAAAGAGGCATGCAAGTTGTACCTAAATTTCTTTCCTCACTCTTTCCAATCTGGTGAGGAGAAAGTAAGATTCGTTATGACCCTGCTTTCGGGTGACCCCCAAATTTGGGCCCTAAGGCTGCCTTCCTCTGACCCTGCTCGTTATTCCCTTGATACTTTCTTTAACAACATGGCAATTCTTTACGATGACCCGGATAGTGCATCTTCTGCCGATTCTGCGATTCGTAAATTGCGCCAAGGGAAAGGGGATGCGGAGGTGTACTGCACCGAATTCCGCCGGTGGGCAGTAGAAACTGGGTGGAACGATTTAGCTCTACGGAGTCAATTCCGTTTGGGGTTATCTGATTCTGTAAAAGATAGTTTGGTTAATTGTCCCCTACCTTCTAACCTGGATGACCTCATGTCCTTCGCCATCCAGGTAGATAGAAGACAAAGGGAGAGAAGGGGTGAGAGGAGTACAAGCTTCTCGGGGGTTACTAATTTCAGATCTAATATGGTAACCAATGTAAAATCTTCTAACCCCTCTGTGCCTCTACCTCAGGAGGAGCCTATGCAATTAGGCATATCCCACCTTACTCCTGAGGAAAAGGCACGCAGGCGTTCCCTGGGTCTTTGCATATACTGTGGTGAAAAGGGACATTTTCTGAACCAATGTTCTAAGAGGCCGGGAAACTCCGAAGCCTAAATGGAGAAGGGGAGCTCCATTTGGGTGCAGGAGTTTCCTCTCCCCAATCTGCCTCCAAGGTTTTGATTCCGGTTAAACTAACCTGGCCTACGGGCTCTGTCAAGGTGTCCGCATTTGTGGATTCTGGGGCGGAGGGAAACTTTCTAGATGCTGCTTTTGCAGCCAAATACAAAATTCCCTTGGTTTCTCTAACTACCCCCATGAGAATATGGGCAGTGGACAAAAGACCTTTAGGGTCAGGTGTGGTTTCAAAACAAACTGTTTTTCTTTCTATGTGTACTGACAATCTGCACTGTGAGGAGATAGCTTTATACCTCATTGAGGGTGCTTCCTCTCCCCTAATTTTAGGTTTACCCTGGCTCCAGAGGCATAACCCTCTAATTGATTGGGTCTCAAAGGGAGTTGTACAATGGGGTCCCAAGTGTGGTGGGGTTTGCTTTCCTTCAGTGGTGGCAACTACTTCTCTTGAAGGGTTACCTGCCGCATACGCTGAGTATGCTGATGTTTTTTCAAAAAAAGCTGCTGAAACTCTACCCCCACACCGGCAGTATGACTGCCCAATTGACCTTACTCCTGGTTCCACTCCTCCTCGTGGTAGAACCTACCCTCTTTCTTTGCCCGAAGCCCAGGCAATGAAGGAGTATATAAGGGAAAACCTAGAAAGGGGTTTCATCAGACCTTCTAGTTCCCCTGCGGGGGCGGGCTTCTTTTTCGTTGGGAAAAAAGATGGTGGTCTTCGCCCCTGTATTGATTATAGGGGGCTCAATAAGATTACCATTAAAAATTGCTATCCTCTCCCTCTAATTTCTGAACTTTTCGATCAAGTTAAAAATGCAAAAGTCTTTTCCAAACTTGATCTTAGGGGGGCTTATAACTTGATTCTAATCAGGGAGGGTGATGAGTGGAAGACTGCATTTAACACTAGGGATGGCCACTATGAGTATCTTGTTATGCCTTTTGGTCTCTGTAACGCCCCCGCAGTGTTCCAGGAGTTTGTCAATGACATCTTCCGGGACCTGCTGGGGATCTTCATAGTAGTCTACCTAGATGATATTCTTATTTTTTCCTCCAACATGAAGGAACATCAAAATCATGTTTGTGAAGTCTTACAAAGGTTAAGGGGGAATAATCTTTATGCGAAACTAGAGAAATGTACTTTTGGGGTTTCTTCTGTTCAGTTTTTGGGTTTTAACATTTCCAGCAAGGGTCTAGAAATGGATCCAGGCAAAGTGAGAGCAGTCCTGGATTGGACCCAACCCCTTTCGTTACGTGCAACCCAAAGATTTCTTGGTTTTGCTAATTATTATCGGCAGTTTATCAAAAATTTTCCCTCATTGTGGCCCCCATCACTAATCTGACTAAAAAGGGTGCTGACCCCAGCATGTGGCCCCCTGAGGCCGTTCAAGCATTTGAATTCCTCAAAAAGGAGTTCAGTTCAGCCCCCATTCTCAGACACCCCGATACTGCACTACCTTTTGTTGTTGAGGTTGATGCCTCTGAGGTAGGAGCTGGGGCAGTCCTTTCTCAAAGGCACCCGACTACCAACAAATTACATCCCTGTGCCTTTTTCTCCAGAAAATTCTCACCTGCTGAGGTGAATTACGATATAGGTAACAGGGAGTTGTTGGCAGTTAAGTGGACCTTTGAGGAATGGTGGCACCTCCTTGAGGGCGCTAAACATCTAGTGACGGTCTATACTGACCACAAAAATCTTCTATATATAGAGTCTGCTAAACGTCTTAATCCGAGGCAGGCTAGGTGGGCTCTATTTTTCACAAGGTTTAATTTTTCTTTGACTTTCAGGCCTGGGACTAAAAACACCAAAGCGGATGCACTCTCTAGGAGTTTTGAATCCATTTCTTCTGACTCTAGTGAGTGTACTCCCATTATTCCCAGAGAAATGATCATAGCAACCCTTGAATCTGACCTTTCTTCTTTGTTGCTCCCTCTTCAATCATCTGCTCCTACAGATACCCCTTCGGGGAGATGGTTTGTACCACAGGAGTTAAGGGAGCAAGTATTAAGGGAGGTTCATGGTTCTAAAATGGCAGGACATCCAGGTATTGCTAAAACGGTATCCCTGTTATCCCGTCATGTTTGGTGGCCATCATTCAAACAGGATGCTAAGGCCTTTGTTAATTCCTGTCCAGTCTGCCAGAGATCCAAGACTTCTCGAAATTCTCCCCAGGGTCTGTTAATTTCTTTACCTATTCCAAAAAAGCCATGGACCCATCTTTCGATGGATTTTATTGTTGATTTACCTCCTTCACAGGGGAAAACTGTGATTTGGGTGGTGGTGGATAGGTTTAGCAAGATGAGCCATTTTGTACCCCTTCCACACCTCCCTTCAGCTAAAACCTTGGCTGATCTGTTTGTCACTTACATTTTTAAGTTACATGGTTTTCCTGAAAATATTGTTTCTGACAGGGGGGTTCAGTTTGTATCTAAGTTTTGGCATGCTTTTTGTTCTTTGGTTGGGGTTGAATTATCCTTTTCTTCCGCTTATCACCCCCAAACCAACGGTCAAACCGAAAGGGTAAACCAGTCCCTTGAGCAATACCTCAGGTGTTATGTTTCAGATAACCAGTCCACATGGGCAGAACTTTTACCCTGGGCAGAATTCGCATACAATAATGCTACCCATTCCTCCTCAGGGGAGTCCCCTTTTTTTGTGGTTAATGGGTTGCACCCCAGGGCATTTTCATTTTCTGGGTCTGGTTCCCCTGTTCCCTCTGCTAATTCTTGTATTGACCGTTTTTCTAGGGTTTGGTCGCAGGTTCACGACTCTCTGTCAGCAGCTTCCTCAGCTCAGAAAAAAGCTGCTGACAGAACCCGTAGAGAAGCACCCCAATATAAAGTGGGAGACTCTGTGTGGCTCTCTACTAGGAATATTAAACTGAAGGTTCCCTCTCTCAAATTGGGGCCTAGATTCATTGGTCCATACCCCATTTCTGAAATTATCAACCCTTCTTGTGTTCGTCTTAAGTTACCTGCTAATTTTAAGATTTCAGACTCTTTTCATGTTTCCTTGTTAAAACCTGCTAACCATGTTCGTTTTGTGTCTGTTCCTCTCCCTGTGCTTGTTGAAGGTCAGCCTGAATTTGAGATCCAGGAGTTCCTTGATTCCCGCCTTGTGCGTGGTAAAGTACAATATCTTACCAGATGGAAGGGCTTTGGCCCTGAAGAGAACTCCTGGGTCTCAGTTGATGACATCAGAGCTGACCGTCTTAGGAAGCAATTTCACCAAAGGTTTCCTGGGAAGCCTGGGGGTCCAGCGGCCCCCCCTAGAGAGGGGGGTAATGTAATAAAATCACCTGGTGGTCTAGTGGTGCGGCGGCGTGGACGGCCGCCACGCCGCCGCGCTCCGGTTCCGGCCTCCAGCCCGGGCGCCATCTTAGTTCTCTAGGGCGCGCGGCGCGCCTGCGCGCCTCTTAAAGGTACAGGCGCGCTGGCGCTATTACGCCAGCACGCATTGGCGCACGTTTTGGCGCGAAATTTGGAGGTATTTAAGGCCCATTCTTACTCCCAGTCAGTGCCCGTGATAGAACTTGTTTCTTGTGGTTCCTGAGCCTTGTGCGTTTGATCTGTTCTGAATCTAGTCTTTGATTACCCGTGTTTGACCCAGCCTGTTCCTGACTATTCTGCATTCTGTATCCTGACCCTTGCCTGCCTACGACAACTCTTCCTGCTTAACCCCTTGATTGGTAACCCGGTTTGACCCTTGCCTGCCTGACGATTCTTGATATCTGCCTGCCTCGACCCAGCCTGTCTGACGATTCTCTAGCCTGCTCCATTTGTACCGTGACCTTCGGCCCAAAAGACTCTGCTAACAGCCGTGCCCCTTCGCCAGCCAGAACATCTTGCCTTGCACCCCACGTTAAGTCCAGGTGGCACCCAAGTAAGCTGAGGGCTCCTCCCGAAGCCCAACGGTGGTCACACTACTGGTGAAGCCGAGCCGAGACCAGGGTGCTTGGCATTTGTTCTGGTATCGGGTGCCGGTCGTGACAAATACATCCAATCACAATGGTTCCAAGGTGTTGGCTAAAACTTACAGATGTGTGACAGTGTGATCCAGTCACAATGGTACCTTGATTTTCATTGAGGTAGGTATTCATCTTTCAATGTACATGACTGAAAGTGTTTAAACAACTTCAGGGACATCTGCCATTGACTTCTGCATGACCTCGACAGGTTTGAGATGGAGTATTTTTGGATTTGAGTTTTTAGCAGCTTTGGGGTATGATAAATCTCTAAAAATTACAGTTTTTTTTTTCCACAGACAATTCGAGTTTTTCCACTAAAAACATCGAACAGAAAAAAATTGAGGTTTTATAAATGGGCCCCTAAATGTCCAGTTGCCTTCGACTTAATTCTACTAGATACTGTATATAATGACCTAGATAAAATGAGAACCTTCATAGATATAACCAAAAAGATGTTATCACCAATAAAATATTCAATGAACAGATTTGTATAGTCTGCAGTGTACATGAGTGCTGGTACAAAAGGGTGTTCTTTCTCTTTTAGCACTTTCTGAGCATATTCTTTAAGACCATCAAGAAGTTGCCATTTGGAAACTGTAAGATTAATCTTACATCTAATCATGCTGCCCTAGGCATCGGACCTAAATACCTCCCCTACATCATGCGCGTGATGTCACATCCGCAAACCAGTGCGGCCCCGCTACTCCTCACCCTCCCCGCCAGCTCTATCACCGGATTTCCCATAGAAATCAGTGGAAGAGGCTGAGCGTTTTTTTTTTTTTTTTATTTCAAAAAAATTATTTATAGGCACCCAAGGGCCACCCCACAAAACCTGCCATCCTAGGCACAGGCCCTCGGGTGCCTTAATATACATATGGCCCTGCATATAATATCATTATGTATTATAAGAAAATAGGTACCAAGTACTGTAAAATACACTGTATAACTATCCATTTCAAACAAAGCTAATTATATATATTTTTTAAATAACCCTTAAATATTATGGAGTGTAAATCAGGCAATTATACAAATAGTCTATTCTCTACTTACTACTTCTCTACTTGTGTAATACCTCCATGGTGAAGAAGACAATTGGTTTTTTTTTTTGCATTGGTCCATCATTTTAACATTATGTTATTGCAACTATTCCTAATTAAAAATATATTGCATTGTGGCAAAAATTAAGCTCCTCTAAACAAGGCCTCCTGATTTCATGAAATTATTGTAAGACCCCTGTGTTATGCCATGCTGCTGAAAATAAACCTAACAGCATGTCATTATAAGAATTGAGCTCATTAACTTTTGGCAGTTGCAAATAATCTAATTTGTGCTGTTTTTCTTAAAAATTGTCTTAAAGCTTTTGCTGGATCAATTATAGTTTTAAAATACAGGTATGGAATCTGTTATCCAGAAACCCATTATCCAGCTCTGAATTATGGGAAGGCCATCTCCCATAGACTTTGTTTTATTCAAATAATTGGAAAAAAACATTCTCTGTAATAATAAAACAGTATGTTGTACTTGATACCACCTAATATATAATTAATCCTTATTGGAGACAAAACAATTCTATTGTGTTTAGTAAATGTTTAAATTATTTTTTAGTAGACTTAAGGGATGGAGACCCCAAGTATTCTGGATAACAGGTATTACTTTATAGACAGGGTCGAACCAGAGGGCCGACCAGACGGTCTCCTATTGTTAGCAAGCTAAGGACTATTATTGTTACTAATCCTTTTTTATTTTCACTATAGTCCTACTGCATTTAGCACTGTCTTTATTCTAAGTGCTATGAGAGTGAGCCCTCAATTTCAGTTTCTCTGGTGAGCCCTAAGTGGCTCAGTCCGACAATGTGTATAAAAAACATTTACAATCCAACAGCAACTTGTGTAATAAAAGCATTTTTCTTTGTTTTGGATGTGCTGTAGCTTTAGAGCAGCGGGATGTTTTACATTACAATAATCAAATTGCAATTACAATATATTTCACAGCTTGAGAAAAAAGGCAATATTGTTGCATGATCTGAAGCCTGGAAATTGATTTTTGGAATGAAGAAGAGTTTATGCTTTCTTCCGTCTATGATTTCAAATATAATTTTTAGAAAAGAGATTTCAGACAATAAAGTTGCATCTATTTTAGTTTAGCCTGCTGCTGTTGCAAAGGAAAACAAACAGTAAAACAAACCAACAACAGCTTTTTCATTACTGGAAGAGAAAAGAAAAAATCTTGCTTGGAGGAAGGTGCAGTACCCTCTAAGTTCACGTACTTGTACACAATAAATGGTTTACGGCTCTTTTTGTAGTATTTGTGGTTATGAAGATTGTTTTGATTATTCAGTCTTTCCATTGAAATAAATATATATTCAGCTATTAACATTTCCATATGACAATTAAATATGCAAAATTAATAAATCATTAAAAAGTATATTACTGCAAAAAGCACTTCATAAATGATTCCCTTATCATGGAAATTCACATTACAAGAAACTGATGGGTTTGGCCAACCAGGTAAACATTTTATTGTATATTTTTCTGTTAAAAGAGGCACCAGCATTTCTAAATTTCCCTTTTAAAACATTTTTGCTCATATAAAGTTTTTCCTGTATGTGCCATGTGAAACAGTGGAATATACTATGTGTTCCAATGGCCACCCCCTTTAAAGGAGAACTAAACATAAAAATGAATATGGCTAGAAATTCCATATTCTATATAGTGAACTAGCCTACAGGTTCAGCATCACTATAGTAGTAATAAAGTGGGCCTTCAAAGAGGTATTTCCCATGTTGGATTTTTCTAGGAGTGTCTGTGACACGCCCATGCTCAGTGTGCTTTGAGCAGCTGTTGAAAAGCTAAGCTTAGGGGTCATCACAAATTATCAAGCAGTAAATGAGTTTTGTCTGTCATATAAGATGATGCTACAGGGCTGATTATTAAATTCTGGTGCTAATTGTACTGGTTTCTGAGCTACCAATCAACCTCAGCCTTACAGTCATATGAATAAGTTTGGGAACTCCTCTCAGCCTGCATAATAATTTACTCCACTTTCAACAAAAAAGATAACAGTGGTATGTCTTTCCTTTCCTTAGAAAATCTGAGTGCTGGTGTGTTTTCTGAACAAATATTTTTAAGGCAGTAGCAGTATTCAGTTGTATGAAATTAAATCAAATGTGAAAAATTGGCTGTGCAAAAATGTGTGTACCCTTAATAATTTGAATGCATGTAACTGCTCAATACTGGTTACTGGCAACACTAAATTGGTTGGATTAGCTCCTTAAGCCTTGAACTTCTTAGGCAGGTGTGTCTAATCATGAGAAAAGGTATTTTAAGTGGCCAATTGTAAGTTTTGCTTCTGTTTGACTCTCCTCTAAAGAGTGACAGCATGGGATCCTCAAAGCAACTGAAAACAAAGATTCATATCATGGTTTAGGGGAAGGCTACAAAAAGGTATCTCAGGGGTTTAAACTGTCAGTTTCAACTGTAAGGAATGTAATCATGAAATTGAAGGCCACAGGCACAGTTGCTGTAAAACCCAGGTCTGGCAGGCCAAGAAAAATGCAGGAGTTAGATTATGAGAATGGTTACAGACAACCCAAAGATCACCTCCAAAGACCTGCAAGAACATTGTGGTGCTGATGGTGTATCTGTACATTGTTCTACAATTCAGCACAATTTGCACAAATCTGTATGGCAGGGTGATGAGAAAGAAGCCCTTTCTGCACTCACGCCACAAACAGTCGCTTGGTGTATGCAAAAGCTCACTTAGACAAGCCACAGTCATTTTGGAACAAAGTGCTTCAGACTGATGAGACAAAAATTTAGTTATTTGCATGGAGGAACACCGAAAACACCTGCTACCTACTGTAGGTGGAGGTTCCATCATGCTGTGGGGCTGTGTGGCTAGTTCAGGGACTGGGGCCCTTGTTAAAGTCGAGGGTTGGATGAATTCAACCCAATATGAACAAATTCTTTAGCATATTGTTCAAGCATCCGTCACAAAGTTGAAGTTAGTGTTAGATATTACAACAAGACAATGACCCTAAACACACTTGGAAATCTACAAAGGCATTTATGCAGAGGGAGAAGTACAATACTCTGGAATGGCCGTCTCAGCCCCCCAACTTGAATATCATCGAAAATCTATGGGATAATTTGAAGCAGGCTGTCCATGCTCAGCAGCCATCAAATTTAACTGAACCGGAGAGATTTTGTATGGAAGAATGGTCAAAAACACCGCCATCCAGAATCCAGACAATCAAAGGCTATTGAACATGCCTACAACTCTGAAGATGTTTTTTTTTTTATTGTGAAGCAAACAACAAACAGGACAAAATAACAGAAATCTTCAGCGTGTATAACTGTTCACCCCCCCCCCCCTAAAGTCAGTACTTTGTAGAGCCACCTTTTGCGGCAATAACAGCTGCAAGTCGCTTCGGAGAATTCTCTATAAGCTTACCACATCTTGCCACTGGGATTTTTGCCCATTCCTCAAGGCAAAACTGCTCCATGTTTCACTGTGGTGATGGTGTTCTTGGGGTTATGAGATGTGTTGGGTTTGTGCCAGACATAGCATTTTCCTTGGTGGCCGAAAAGTAAAATTTTAGTCTCATCTGACCAGAGCACCTTCCTCCATACATTTGGGGAGTCACCCACATGCCTTTTGGCAAACTCAAAACAAAACAGCTTTTTTCTGGCCACTATTCCATAAAGCCCAGCTCGATGGAGTGTACGGCTTATTGTGGTCCTATGGACAGATACTCCAGTCTTTGCTGTGGAACTCTGCAACTACTTCAGGGTTACCTTTGGTCTCTGTGCTGCCTCTCTGTTTAATGCCCTCCTGGCCCAGTCTGTGAGTTTTGGCAGGCGGCCCTCTCTTGATAGGTTTGTTGTGGTACCATGTCAGAAATGGTGTGTTTATACTGACAGATGTGCATTTAGATTGCACACAGGTGGACTTTATTTCACTCATTATGTGACTTTTTAAGCTAGTTGGTTGCACCAGGATTTTTAGGGGCTTCATGGCAAAGGGGGTGAATACATATTCACATGCCAATTTTCAGTTTGTTTTTTTTTTAATTATTTTTTATATATATTTTACTCATTTCACTTCACCAACTTAGACTATTTTGTGCAGATCCATCACATAAAATAAGATTAAGAAACATTTAAATTACAGGTTGGAATGGAACAAAATAGGTAAAAAGCCAAGGGGGTGAATACTTTTGCAAGGCAGTGTATATATTCAGTATATTTTGTGTTGGTTCCTGAGCTCAGACACAAAGAGCATGTGCAGTGAATCAGCAGATGAGTGGAGAGCTACTGGGGTTTCTTTGGAGACACAAATCTTTACTGCTAAAGGGCTCTGGTTGCCTCGGGCTAGTATAAACACCCAAAATATAATGTACAACATTTCTGCCCTACTTGTTTTTAATTCAGCTTTAGTTCTTCTTTAAAGTACTCTGACTGCCCTGTAGGCACACATGAATATGAGGCATAGCTGTAACATAGACAAGCAACCTTTATTACCGAGTGAATATTGTACATCTTTCTCAGCGAGGTTCAGTTAGGATCCTTTATAAATAGAGTTTACTCCACTGGCAAAGAAAACACAGACACCAGCCTAGTTTTTTTCCACTTGTGGAGAAAACTCCTAAGAACAGATTTGTTCTTTCTCGTACCTGGGATTCATGCAAGCTATTTCTTGACTACCCCCCTCCCATATACACACTACTCAATAGTATAGCAGCTGGCAATATTGGACTAAGGTACCTACAAGGTTAACGACCACAATAAATACCAGTCCCCAAAAATGCAGCTATTCACCCATTGACGCTCCGAAAACACAATTTTATCGTAGTGTTGCATCGAAAACATAACTTTCTCAGATTATCAGACGAAAAACTTTTCCAGATCACCAGATAAAAACCCAGACTATCCAGTGCAGATCACAATGTCAAGAAACAACTTCAGGGAAATCTGCCATTGCCTTCTACATGACCTCGACAGGTTTGAGATGGAATATTTTTGGATTTGGATTTTTAGCAGCTTTGGGGTATGATAAATCTCTAAAGATTCAAGTTTTTATTTTTCCACTAAAAAGAGTTTTCCCCCTAAACCTCGACCAGAAAAAAATCGAAGTTTAATAAATGGGCCCCTAAGTCTATTAAACTATCATTTAAACATTAAATAAACCCAATAGGTATATTTTACCTCTAATAAGGATTCATTATACCTTAGTTTGGATGAAATACAAGGCACTGTTTTATTATGACAGCAAAAAAGGAAATCATTTTTAGAGATTTTAATTATTTGATAAAAAGTTCCGGGAATTGTTGTCTCAGATGTAGAAAAGCTTCCTTACACAGTGAAGTTGTTATGCTGATGAGTAAGTGGATAGTTGTTGATATGCATAAGGCGGTTGCCATGATCAAGCTTTCGTTAGTTTACTTCCTGTGTACAGTATGCCATGTTATAGTGAAGTCATAAAAGACATTTTGCCCAGTCAGGGGGTTACTTTTGCTGGTCATCTTATTTGACTTTTATTACATTTAGTTCTCCATATGCTTTGGTTTCATTTGTTTACAGCTTCAATGCCAGCCATGTTTAGTATTCGTAACTGGCTGTGACTCTCTTGCATCAGCACGTAATAGACGGAACACGTATAATGTTAAATAATGTATTATTATTTTTTTATAAAGCTTTATTTGTGTTTTAAAAATGTGTGTTAAAATTCTAATGGAAAACCACAGTGTTTTCAATTCAACAATTTGGATACTTAAATTTTAATGCAAGAATCTCAGTGCTTATTTCTGTTCAATCTCGGTAATGTTTTAGTCTCTATTGTCCCTCTGAATTTGTTGACGGACAGTAATTGGGTCACTGCATTAAAATGCCTACTATAAGCTGAGACTTCTCGTCTCTTGTTGGCATGACAACCATGGTGGTCGATTAAACATGCGCAGAGCCGGATTCAAAGCCTTTGCTCACCAAATGCTTCTGACAAAAGCAGACAAGATTAAAGTGTGCCATCATTGGCAACATCTAAGTGACTTTATTGTTATTATTATTATTGGTAGAATTAGATAGAACCTTTTGGGTATAGTTTTGGATTATATGTTTTTTTTTTCATTTACATATATTTTAAATTAAATGATGCTTTGCAAACCTTAATTATATAAAATGCTTTGCCAATTACACTGGGAAAGAGGTAACGGGTGGATCCAGACAAAATAAAACTTTGTTCATTATTCTCCTAGGAGGACAATACAATGGCAATTAAATTGTGTTTCTTTCTATGCCATTATCAGCATAGAAGCTGTTTTTTTCTTTGCGGTGTCATCACCTCTTTGTTATAGGCAATTAAATTAAATGACACCCTTTTGCCTAGGATGTAATCTTTAGGCAATTAAGAAGAATTCTCTCCCGAGGATTAGGAACCGTTGTTACACATGAAGCCCAACAGATGGGTGAACACAAGTGTTTACTGTGCAAAAAAAGCTTCATTATGGGCAGAGTTTTTCTTATATAGAGAATCCATTTTTGGTTTGCCACCTTAGTTCTAGAGTTTAGATATTTCTTCTGGTTTATTTTCCCTTTATTAAGTTTGTTTAAGCGGATGTCTGGAGGGAAAGAATTCATATTTTCTGCCCCAGTGGTTAAGAATATCATATTGTTTTACATAGGGCTAGTTGCAATATATTTACAATACACACACACCTTATTTTGTAAAGTGTTGAGGTATTGCCAGGATTTTCTTTTTAAATTGCATTCCTTCTGTTCCTCTGTCACTTTGTGGCACTACAGTGTTGGGGATTAAGAGTATTAGGTCTCTCCTATACAGATTGCCTAACAATAAAGCCTTCTAAGAAAGCCCCTAACTGCTAACCCTAAACTGTAATCCCTCAGGTCAAAATACATATGCTATTTTTTCTATAAAATTGTGCCATTACTTTGAGTCTATGCGCAGTGTAGTATACATTTTGTCTTAAAATGTGTTGTCAGATTGCAAAAACATGGTAATTTCTTTTACAGCTGAACTTGTAACTCTCCTTGTATGGCTACACCAGCTCTGAGATGTGATATAGTCTGGTGTTTCGATAAAAGAAAATTCACTAAATGATAAGTGCTACATTTTTGGAGTTTGTAATGCATTCTGATAATGTCATCAATGGCAATGGATGACCTAGACTCACACGTAAACATTAATATGCAGCTTTTGCGCTGCATTGTATGCTTGATATGTTCATTAGGTTTCACAGCAGGCATGAAGAATGTAAAGCTAACACCTGCATTGATATTCCTTTAAAGAAAATTTTTTTCACATATTGGAAAGCCAACATTAAACCCATATTTCAATCATATTTTCATGTCATATTTCAAATACATACATTTCTGACAAATATATACTGGTTAAAACTGATTAATATCTAATGCCAGCCACCCAACAGAAGGGGTAAGTGAGCCAAGTGAAAACAGGCATAAGCATATTTTCTACCAGTCGGCTAGATCACCATAAATTCACTTGGGCCTAAGCCCCCAACTGTCTGGGACAGATCAGCAATGCCCGAACCATAAACGGCAACGTTCTGCAACACCAAACTACTATACGACAGGTGGGGGGACTCAGTTGTGGCTGGAAGACAATATCGCCGGAGGACTTCATTCTTGTGAGAAGTTGCTTCTCCCAACGCAACCTAACTCCACTGCCCCCTCTTCTCATTCCTGCACCACGCTATACCACCCTTTAGGAACTCTATTCTGTGAAAACTGGGACAGAAATCTACACAGCAATAGATTAATAACAGAAATGATGGGAAGCGTTAGCAGTTATGACCACATTTTGTTGGTGTTTATCTGATGTTCTTTTTAAAGCTTAAAGGAAAACTATACCCCCCAAACAATGTAGGTCTCTATAAAAAGATATTGCATAAAACAGCTCATATGTAAAACCCTGCTTCATGTAAATAAACCATTTACCATTTTAATAATATACTTTTCTAGTAGTATGTGCCATTGGGTAATCATAAATAGAAAATTGCCATTTTAAAAAATAAGGGCCGCCCCCGGGGATCGTAGGATTCACTGTACTCACAAACATACCAACAAACCATACATGTTAGGTCACATGAGCCAATTAACAGACAGAGTTGTGGCTTTTGCTTCCACACTTCTTCCTGTTACAGTTAGAGTTGAAGTATTTCTGGTCAGGTGATCTCTGAGGCAGCACACAGACCATCACAAAATGGTGGCTCAAGGCAAGAGATGTAAAAGGACAATATTTACTTAAATATATATTCCAGTTTGGTAAGATTCTTTAATATGCCACTTAATATGATATGAACTATCTGTTGCTTAAGTGTTCATTTTGGGGGTATAGTTTTCCTTTAAGATGGCCATAGACGTAACAATTACAATCTTTCTTGGAACAGATCTTTCCAAGAAAGTTTGTTCGTTTCAATACACATGTGTAGAGCTGAATTGTCAGATATACAGGTAGAAACAATAGAATTCTACCTCTATCTGACGATTCAGCACTAACAATGGCTGACGTTTGGGTGCCTTCAAAGGCACCCGATCAAAATTTCCGTCCAGCCTGATCCAAGTCTTTTGCCGATATCGGTCGACTCTTTTTCCACCATACATGCACCGAATATCTTACGAAAATGTTTTTGTGCGATATTATCTGTGCGTCTATGGCCACCTTTAATCCTGGCTTCATTAATTTTCTGTATTCAGTTCAATATGTGTGCATTTTAAAGGGATTCTATCATTCTACATGTTTTTTTTTCAAAATGCATAATTTAATTTTGAAATCTGCCATGGGGCCAGACATGTTGCTAATTTCCCAGATGCCTTTAGTCATGTGACTTGTGCTCTGATACACTTCAGTCACTCTTTACTTCTGCACTGCAAGTTGGCGTGATGTCACATACCTTCTTCCCCCCCCAGCAGCCTATCAAGAACACAATGGGAATGTAACAAAATAACAGATCCCTAACACAAGATAATAACTCCCTGGTAGATATGAGAATAACACTCAATAGTAAAAATCCAAGTCCCACTGCAACTCATTCAGTTACATCATGTAGGAGAAACAGTGGTTTATCTGAAAGCAGCTCTGTTGTAAAGTGTCAGATCAGACACAATGACTAGTAATGAACAAAATTATTCACTGCGAAACTGACATCCAAAGACTCCAATAAGTCCAAAAAAATTGCATGTCAAAATAATTTTCACACCCATAGACTTTAATGCATATTTCCAAATTTTTGGCGTTTCACGACTTTTTCGCGACAAAGCGAAACAGGTCAAATTCACCCATCACTAATAATGACCTGAGATGGCCACCTACACCCCAATATTACAGCTAAAAATAAATTTCTTCATTCATGCATAACATTTTATATGGTAGAGTTAATTATTTGTAATGTAAACAGTGTCATTTAAAAATGAAAACTCCACCATAAAAATCATGACAGAATCCATGTCAGAATAAACAGTACTGCTGCATGTAAAGCAATTAGTTTCCTCCAGTGAGTGCCTGAACTTGCTGTCTCCGAAGCTGTTAATTAAGTTTCAACTTACAATAGAACAGCTAACTAACCAATCACTAATAATGAAACAGATTCAGTCTAATACTCTTAATTTCTCATAACGGTTAATTATAGCATTATAATATACCATAAGAAGATAAGTAGTACAATAATAATTCTACTCCTCAAAAGGGTTTATTATCTAAGACATCACCAAGGTTTGTTCCTGACTAGTTTCTATTTTTTGGTACTACTCAGCATGTGACATCAGGAAAACATAACCAAGATAAGGCTAAGGCCACACTAGGCGATAGTGCCGCGATTTGACTCGCGGCGACTTTTCGCCGCGACTTTTAAGCCGCAATCGCTGGGGAAACTTTTGCGCTGGCGTCTATGGGGAATCGCGAAAAATCGCCAGCGTAAAAACACACGCGGCGATCTTTTCTCTACTGTCGCTCGAAATTGCCTCGCTAGGCGATTTCGATCGACAATTTTTTCAAATTTTTCTGAATAATGATGACATATTCCTTTATAATCATATCTAGGCTACTAGTTGGGGACTACTGCTACGGCATCTAACCTTTAAATTAACAAAAGTTTAGACACCCAGTTTTCTATTCACTCCTCCTCCTTTGGTTCTCTCTGTTATTGACCCAGCCTTCATATCTGATGATATACTACTGAAGGTTAATGGGTATACCTACCAGCTGCCCCTTAGGGTGGTCTAAAACCACTACCCAATCTTTAACTCTTTATCTGGGGTTAGAGGTGGGGATGTATTGCCCCTTGTAACTTTTTTGTCCTTAAATCCTCGACAGGTTTCTGATTATGTAATTAACTTTATACTACACCCTTTGAAATATGGCTCTTAAAGACCCATTTCATTACTCTCGTAGGGCAAACAGTTCTCTGCTAATTCTGGCATCTAGGTTAGCTGGACAGAATCAGCAGTGACCAATTTACTTTTATAATAAATTAATCTATAGTTATAAATGCATATAGGCTTTTCACTAACCCTGCTGTTACCCTGCTTTCCAATTAATGAAATAATCTGCTTGTGGCCTTTGGCTTCTATAATAAATTCATACAATGTCTTAATCTTTGGTATGGTAATCCCATGTCATGAGTCCACATCAATCAGGTATATCTGGGGGGTTAGTAATCACATTCATTCAGTCCCCCTGTATATCTTCTAAAGTCTTTCACACATCTCTAATACTGCCTTCCATTTTCTCCTTTCATTCTCATTTTTCCTCACTTTCAATTCCCCGGTTTCTATATCTACAGTAGTGTCAGAATGGGCAGACAAATCGGTTAGAGAGTATCAGGTATGGGACCTGTTATCCAGAATGCTTGGGACCTGGGGTTTTCTGGATAACAGATCTTTCCGTAATTTGGATCTTCATACCGTAAGTCTACTAATAAATCATATAAACATTAAATAAACCCATACTCTGGTTTAATTGGGATTAATTAATGATAATACATTTGGATCAAGTATAAGGTACTGTCTTATTATTACAGAGAATAATCAAATAATTTTTTTAAAATATGGATTATTTGATTATAATGGAGTCTATGGGAGACAATCTTTCTGGAATTCAGAGCTTTCTGGATAATGGGTTTCCAGATAACGAATCCCCTACCTGTATATCAAAAGAAAAAACTATATTTGAAAATGTTGATCTGTCTGTTAAAAATTTCAAATATTAGTTATAAAGGCTACTAAAAAGGCAAATAATACTTACTAATACTAATTACTAGTAATAATAATAGCAATAGTAGTTTTTCTATAATTTCACCCTCTCTATTGACTTTACTCCAGCTAACAATATATTTAACCCTGCTAATAGTGGGACTCATCATGATTATATTGACAAGCACAGAGCATTAGCAGTTAATGCAGGGTTTATTCATTGTACTTGTGCATTCTGAGTACCTTAAAGGGCAAATGATATGACAAACCAGGTTGACAAAATACAAAATTTTATATTCCTCCGTATTTCTCTAACTTGACAATAGACAGGAATAAGAGGCAGGTATGTGTGTGTCGCATAATTGCCCAAGGCAATGAGGATTATCAACTGGAGTATATTCTTCATGGAGAAGGATTATGTAGGATTTGAAGCAGAATATTAATGTGACAAGTTTTTAGAAAAAAAAAAGCATTTTACACTGCTGATGTCCAAATTCGAAGGGATACACATTTTAAAGATTTGTGTCGCATACAAACCAAGATGCCATCTGGACATTTTTTCCTGCAAGCTCTTCAGTGAGCATGTGATTATATGCAGTATGTTTTATTATTTCCTTGCAGTAATGAACCCAGAAATTCTGAATTGTGCAAAAGGCCTGGTAGGAGTAAGAGAGATGAAAATAAAGAAGCAAATAAAATTTGAGCATTGGGGGAACAAACAATAGGAGGAGCTGATTTATATATTTGTTTTGCTTGTTTTGTATTCTGGTGCTGTATATGAATATGGAAATGTAGGTGGCTGTGATTTTGTGAAAAGAGGCAGGAGACATAATGCCTTGGAAAGAAGCAATGTCATGGTGAAGGGTTGTAATATTAAATTAAACAAACTGCCCCAGATTCTGCTAGAGCTGCAGAGAAACATTACATAAAATTTCATAACAATGCAAATTAAGGGGGTCATATACTAAAATCCGAATTTATTTCATATTTATTAAAAAAACACAACCAAACTCCCTTGCCTAATTTTAGCTCATTTATTGATAAAAAAAACTTGATTTAATCAGATTGCAGAAAAACTCAATAAAATTGAGTGAAAACCCGAATTACTTGAATTTCCGGGATTTTCCCGAATTGCTAGAATTTTTCAGGCTTTTGTCAAATTTTTAGGCTAAACCCAGGGCAGCTCACACAATCTTGAAATTGAGATACCAGTAGGTGCCTCTCCCATTGACTTATACATGACTTAGACAGGTCTGAGATGGCGGATTTTCGGATTCAGGCTTTTTGCAGCGTCTGAGTATAATAAATCTTGAATTTTTCAAGATTTTAACATTCTGATTTTATTATATAACCCCGAAATTTGGGAGAAGAGTGGGAGACACGGATGGTCCAAAGCAGCTAATTTGGTAACCACTCCAGAGTCCAGATTAATATAACTAAATGGGGAGTTCACTTTAGGTGACCCCATTAGGTTTAGGGTAGGGTAGGATAGGGTGCATTGGCACAACCTGTAATTGCATGGACTCCAGGACTGATTACCTGATAGGTGCAATGCTTACAAGACCCCTCCCCCACAGAAATACAAATTTGTGGTTTTGTAAATCTGAGAAAAGAGTTTTTTGAGGGAATATGTATTATTGCTCAGTAAACAGACCTCCCAGTGTAGTTTAGGCTGCTCTGCCTTTACCCAGAAATGATGAATGCATGAAGCAGAATGTTTACATGACATGGCAGTTGTATTAGGCATCAAGAAGTGTCTTCTTTATCTTGCATTTATGTATAATATTTATTTGCAATATATACATTTATAAGGATCTAAAGATATTAATAGATAGTATGTTGTTATAGTACTGGGGGAATAGATAACATGGGAAGAGAGGAATTGCATTACATAAAATGGAAATCTCAGCTGTTCTAGTATATACGCCTTCACTCTTATAATCTCTCCTTTTGGTTTCCATGGAGACATCTCCCCCAGCATCTTCTTTGTTCCTATGGTTTCATTTTCCTCTTTCACCGAAGGAGTGGATGTATAATACTGCACATGTCACATGAAAACAACAAATATTTTTCATGACCCCCTTCAGCAGCTCGGCGTTGAGGTAACCAAACAACATCGCACCAGGCGCTGATCTGTAGAAAGGAACGTTATTTTCCAAACCAGTTGGTTTACTTGGATCAAGCACTGAATGTGTTAATGTATTAACCAAAAAACAGGTTGTTATGTCTATGACTAAGTAACATCAGAATTTGTGGATAACCCACTAATAAGCCTGACAAGGAAACATCTACAGATGGATATACACTATGTAAGTGGGTACTACATTCAATTACTAATACACCAGGGGGTACATGTTTCAGGACTGATACTGATAAGACTTAACATTGTTCATCTCATCTGCAACTAGGAACAAACACCTATGTACTCCATTGAGCCTGCACTGATGACTTTCTCTCAAGTGCTCACATTTATACAAAGCAGCCCAAGAATAAACAGCATCAAACCTAGCGGTAATTCTAATGTTCCCTTGGTGGGTTGCATCAGGGGGTGTTGATGATTTGCAGCAAGTGAATCAGATGCTAATGTAACACCATTGTAGCAGGAGAAATCATGTGTGATGCTGTATTCTGGGAAAAATGCTGCACCAAACCCAATAATGGTGGTGGCACATGTAGCATTCCAGGGAGATTAGTCACCCAGCGTCAAAACTCCTCTTCTTCTGGCGACTAGTTTCCCCCCGAAATGACTTCCTGCCAGCTAGAATGTGAATTGCGGGCAGGATGGCACTTGGATCCCTACGATTTCCGTAAGGAAAAACAAAAAGATACAAGTGTCATCGCGCCTGTGATTCACAGTCTAGCTGATGGGAAGGGATTTTGGGGAGATAAGTCGCCCGAAGAAGAGGAGATTTGCTGGGCAACTAATTTCCCAGGGACGCCACGCGTGCCACCACCCTAAACCAGTCAAACATATACAGGCATGTGACCTGCTATCCAGAATAATTGGGACCTGGGGTTTTCCAGATAACGGGTCTTTCAACAATTCTGAAAGACCCGTCTACATCTACCAGAAAATCATTTAAACATTAAACAAACCCAGTAGGCTGTTCCTGCCTCCAGTATAGATTAAGTATATCTTAGTCTGGTTCAAGTTTAAGGCACTCTTTTATTAAAACGGAGAAATAGGAAATCAAATTTAAAACATTTATTTGGATAAAATGGAGATGTGATATGGCCTTTCCATAATATGGAACTTTCTAGATAACAGGTTCCGGATAAAAGATCTCCACAATTAGCATTGTGGTAGCGAATTTACACCTGATGAAGTGGCTCAAAGTATGGCAGAACATTCGTTGGCAAAAATTCGCCCTTTCTTGAATCCCCTGCCCCATAACTCTGGTTTTCCTTGAGCCCATTAATGCCAAATCAATTGGGCAGGTTTCAAAATCCTCTTGAATGAGGACTGAATTTCTGTTTTGATGTGGTCCACAGTTGACAGATCCTCATAGGTCCTGTTGTATATTCAATTTTTGGGCTAAACAATTGGATCAGGTTGATGGGTAGGCAAATCAAGCCAAGACCCACTTGTTTAGTGACCTCTCCAAACTAGCCTATAATATAGTAGTCATATTTCTTATATAATACATATTTCAAGTTTCACAAATGGTTTAATCTTTATGATTAAAAGACAGCAAACTACAGGACACTCTTGTGCATGTCATTTATGCCATGGAAATGTTGTTTTGTACATACACTGTTCCCTTCCCAGTACTCCCGCAGCACATTACTGCCTTCCTTCTGATTCTAAAGACCTCTGCCATTTAGAGCAGATCTCCCTGCAGTTTATCTTATAGCTGCAACATTATTTCGCAAACCCCTGTGGGGACTCACAAGGCCCAACTAAGTGCTCCTTTAAAGCATCACACAGCTTCTTAATTCTTAAGCATTGAACATGTTCCATTTGTTATGTTTTTTTTTTAAAAAAACTGAAACAGTGATGTGAAACGGTGGTTTAAATGTCAAAGCTGGATGGGTCTATACGGATTTCTTTATGAAGCATTTACTTAGCCTTTAATCATTAACATGTCTGAAGGCGGTGCAGCTTTTGATTTACCATGAAACGGGTCCCAGTGCATTGTACATTGTAAAAGTAAAATGAAAACATTCAACCTTACAGCACTAAAAAAAATGAGACATTCACATGGTGATCAAACAGGAATTCTTACATATTTGTATTTGTGCATTTCCTTCTTCCCAGTGGGAGTTATTGGTCCAAAACAATGACTTAAGTTAGGAAAAATGCATGTTTGTTATTACAGTCCACCAGGGATTGCCATGTTTTGTCTCTTGCAAGCACATGTTGTTGTACAGAAAAGAACCAAGTCAAATGCTTTTCTAAAACATTTCCAATTAAAGTTTATTTAAAGGGTTTGTAATTAAAAACATATAAGAAATGTATTATTAACATGCATTTTATTTAAACCACCTTTTTTATAAACTGAAATTCGTGTACTACAGCACTGTAGTACAATTCCCTTTTTAACAGCCTGCCATACATTTGATATATTTAGTAATCGATGTTATTCTCTCTGGCTAAAGTTTAAACGTGATGCATTCTTGTAAAAAAAAAAAAACTACTCATCCCCATAATACATCACCATATTTGATGTGTAGTGAATGTTTTCAAATAAGTTGATCAATAATTTAATAGATATTAATGAAGCCACCTAGCATGCCTGTATGCACAGAGTTTCTAAAATGTTGGGAAAAAGAAGATTTTTGTACCTATAGTCTACAACACAGAGTAATTATTGGTACTGATAATTAATTTTATTAAATTCACTCATGTATTCTTGCATTGTTTCCTTTTTTAATTAAAAAAAACACAATCATAGAATAAAAAACTCTGCTTAAGAAAAAAATGGAGCTTTCATTCCCTCCCTTTTTTCACAAATCCTTTATTTCTCTTAAGAAAGTTTTTTAAAAATTTCTCTAAAACTCTAAAAATTCAAGATTTTTTAAGTGTATGTAGCACACCCTTGAGTGCACTTTTACTGTGTGAAGTGGGATGTGATAACAGGGTTATATTACTTGTAAAAGTGCCACTGACTCACTTGTACCTGAGTATATCCGGTACCTCGTGTTGTTCCATGTAGCAAAGGATCCAGTCACAGAGAGGTTTTCTTGCAGCAAAATAACTGTTTTATTGACAGGAACAAGGTAGTAGAAATATTTGCAGCTGCTTCGGCACAGCAAAGTCAAATGTAGAAATCACAATCCCTCTCAGGGGTAAATAACACGCATATAAATTGCCACACTCCTGGGCAATTCCCTCCTAAACTGCTCATAGGGATCCTCAGTCTTGTGTCTTGGTGCCCTACCAGATCCTCAACTCACCCACTGATGTCCCTGAGCTAGTGATTCACATAGCACAGGGTCCCATTATTTCTCCTCGGAGCCTAAGCTGCTCGCTAACTCCCCTCAGCATTCCTTTCGCTCCTAGAGCGACTGTAACAAATCTGTCTATCACTATCCGGCCTAATCTAAACATAAACAACTGGACCCTGGACCAGTAACGTCTCTCAGAGAACCCCTTGAGCACCTGGAGCTAAACCCCTTTATAATTTTAAATGCAGCCACCTAGTGGAGCCACGTGGAAAAAAGTGCCATACTAATACCTTTTTTGATCAGTCATGCCGGTCATTCGAGGGCAGTACACATAAGATTAGCCAGCCATCTCGCACTACTCATTGCCAGGGGCGCTCCGCCAATGAGGCGAGTTGAGGCAAAAATGCCGCTCCTGGTATTTCCGGTTTTCAACCAGGAAATTCTGCTCTTCTAGTGCAGACAGTGCAATTGCGCTCTCTGCACTAGAGACGTGCACCCCCCGACCGCTGAAGGTGAGTGCCATTGGGAGGCGGGGGGGGGGGCGGCAAAAACTACGGCCGCCTCGGGCAGCAAATTGGGCAGGATCGCCCCTGCTCATTGCAACAACAATAGGTTGCATTCTTACCCAGCTGATATAATAAGTTTGTCTCTAATCCCTATGTATGTATCTATGCCCTTTCACATTGGGTCAGCTTTTATTTTGTGCAGTCCTTTGAGGTATAGTGGGTCATTTCCTGACATCCCAGATGCAAGTGTGTAACGTATGGTATCCCAAAACCTAGAGTTAACCCCAAAGTCCCTGTCATGGCTCGCACTTCTGCCTATAGCAGCCGCCCTTGGCTTCAGGAGGAGCTCTCCACTACTCGGCTTAATGAGAGACGACCAAGGGGAAAACTCTGGGCAGGCAAGGGAACTGTAACGTATAACTATAACGGAGAACAAGGAGCGAGGTCAAGGGACAGGCAGGGTCAAAACCAAACAGACTGTACAGTACCAATACAGGAAGCATAGTCGAGTTCACAGGCCAGGGTCATACACAGATTAGAAGCGCAGTACCGATTAAGAATCTGAAGAAAAGTCAAACGCAGCCAGAGGTCAGTTCAAGCAGCAGATTGGCAAAGTCAATAACAGGATCAGATGAGATATCACACCCAGGAACTATGAAACATAGACCTATACTGTGCAATGAGATACAGCAGTGTAAGGGGTTTTCTAGTCAGTCAAATGGCTTTCACAAATCACCTGTGGCCAGATTGGCAACAGGTGAAACAAGCCATACTTACTAGCAATTACCAAGCATAGCCATAGGAGCCTGCCAGTGCCTTAGCTGTCTGTTCACATAGATCATTTGTAATGCAGACAGCCTAGAAACACCAGGTCCCTGGTTCAACTTCAGGCAGGTTATCTTAAAAGTCAAGAGTACTATGTGTGGGACAAATAACCATCAGGGTCTGGCTACTCTCCATACCTAGTGCTGGATGCATTTTTAGATGATATGTAGGCCTCTGTACTTTCTATCACCCACACTTCATGAATACATTGCTGGTGAATGCAGATCATGCTGTATTCTTAGGGCTAAAACAGTTCTTTGTCCTCTGTTTTTGAGCAGTGCAATCGGCCAGATTCCATTTAACTAAATGACAGATTGCATTTGTGCATTTTTTTTTGGCTGAATCCACCTGTCAACACTAGTGGCAGACTCATTTCATTTAACTAAATGACAGACTACTTGGGAGCTATATTTAATATAAATATATTTAAGATGATTGATCAGTGGGATTTCATGACCTTTATCAAGGTAAATAGAGGAGCACATTCACAAGATGCCACAAATCAAATAGAAATGGCAGTGTGGGGGGAGTGAAAGTAAGTAAACCACAAATGAATTAATAATAATACAGTTGGGAAGAAAAGGTCTCAAATGCTACTAGTGTAAAGTAAGTAAAAAATGGAAACCTATAAACAAAAAAAGACTGTCCACAATATATAGTCTTACTCAGTGCATGGTTAGGTAATATTATATATTACAAAATAGCAATATAGAAAGAATAAAAGGCAAGGAAACTGGCACATACTACTGGTATGGAATCCGTTATCTGGAAACCTGTGATTCAGAAAACTATGAATTCCTGGGAAGGGACTCCATTTTAATCTAATAAATCAGATATTTAAAAAGTATTTCCTTTTTACCTGTAATAATAAAATAGTACCTTCTACTTAATCACAAGTAATCACAACCAGTAAATATATACTTTATCCTTATTGGAGGCAAAACAATCATATTGTTTAATGTTTTATTAATTATTATTTTAAGTAGACTTAAAGGAGAACCAAACCCTTTTTATTAAAATCCCCTACCCTACATAGACCCCCTCCCTGCTCCCCCCAGCCTATTTGGTACCATTGCAAAATGCCCCTAACTCTTTACTTACCCCTCGTTGCAGATTCAGGGCATCGGAGTTCATGGGCGCAAGCTTCTTCTTTTCGGTAACCTTCGGGTCTTCTTCCATCGATTCGGCAATTTCCGTGGCTTTCGGCGCACGAGCAGTTGTTCGGGAATGGCGGATTTCGCTAACTGCGCCAACACGCCTCTATCTTACTAAAGATTACCGAAGAGAAGATGGCGCCCATGAACTTTGATGCCCTGAATCTGCAATGAGGGGTAAATAAAGAGTTAGAGGCATTTACCCAGGGTAACACCTGGGCTGGGGTGGAGCAGGGAGGGGGTCTATGTAGGGTAGGGGATTTTAATAAAAAGGGTTTGGTTATCCTTTAAGGTATGAAGATCCAAATTACGGATAGACCCTTATCTAGAAAACCGCAGATCCCGAGCATTCTAGATAACAGGTCCTATACCTGTATCATTCATGTAAATTAAAAGTTCAGTAGCGCTGTGAATGGAATTGTGGATGTGAAGTCATAATGGTGCAATCTGAAATCAGAAAGTATAAATACAGACTAAAGACTGATTTGTTTAGCAGTGGACATCACACTAGGAGGCTCATTACATTCTAATGTTATAAGATGGGATTCACTTTTCAAAGGAGAACTAAACCCCCATTTATCAAAAATCCCCTTCCCTCCATTGGCCCCCTCCCTGCTTTCTCCCTCCATGGTACCTTAGATGAAAAAGTGTCATTAGCCATGGCATATTCATGCAGAGTAGCACAGCGGAGCTCTTCTGTGCCATCTTCTGTATCTTCGGGTTCCTTGCGGAAGTGAGCGCCAACATGGATCTTTTTAGCGCATGCGCAGTTGGGCCAATTTTCATGTTTGTGCCTACTGCACATCTGCCTAACAAGTCATCACAGTGGGCACAATGTTTAGAAGAAATGAGCAACTTGGATGCCTTTTTTTCTATGAAGTACAATTGTTGTGTAGTGGAAAGGTGCTTCTCTAAAAAGGTAGAACAATGTATATGCAATTGCAGAGCTTACAAATACAAACGTATTCATTGTTTCCACAATTTCTTCAGCAAAGTGAAACAGGCCAGTTTCGTTCATCAATATTTAGAATTTTTAATAATTGCAATGGAATATGGAAACTTAGTTTCATTGCTAAAAATAAAGACCGAAATATTCTGCAAGCCGGAGTTTGGAGTGATGGCATGCCAGTAGTGTTAATTAAATGATAATTATGTTAATATATTTTAAAGGTTTAATTTAAAAACAAAATAAAATACATTTGGAGAGACAACTTGTATATACAACTTTCAAGACAGGGAGAAAAGTCTTAAAACCAAACACAATCTGCCATGTTTTTCCATTTTACAACCTGCCAAGCATGGTTAATGAACTGCCTAAATAGAGCAAAGAGAACATCAGGTAATCCCATGTATACAACTCTGTCTGTATCTGGTCTCTCTAGATTTATAAGGGCGATAGGAAAAGGCACACATAGGTATCTACTCTTCCCGTCACCTTACTTGCATGCCATTCTGACATGAATACAACTGTTCCCTTGCTGATAGTTTGGATATTTTTATGATTAGGGTCTTATTGATTCTTTCTGTTGCCATTGTGTACATTTCATCTATAGAGGGAATGTGTAAGAGCATAGATTTTTGGACTGGAACTGTGGGCAAATATCCTTGAATAAATTGCAAATTTGTAAAGTGCACATTCTATGCTACCATAGACACATATTGCGGTATCAGTACAGTAGTGTGGAAGATATTCTCTGTAAAGGGCTGCAGAATTGCACATGGCTATATAAATAAAGAATATTATTAATTAGTGACTGCACAATAAATAACATTTGCAATGTATTGAATTTGATCCACTTAGTTCATCAAATGATGCTGAAATAAATGATGTCTCTGTCATAAACGAGTAGGTAATTATGATTGTAACACCAGCCATCTTTGCCTAATAGACCATGCATGATGATTTAGGTGTTGGGGCTAGAATCTCTTTAGTAATGGCTTCCTTTGGTAAACAGGTGACCTTTACATGATGTAATTCTGTTTAAAACAGAATGTGTAAAAGCTATTTGCTTTCTATAGCCCATTTATATAATGACACACTTAGACAATGAGAGTTTCTGAACTGTGTATGATGTTCAGGAGACTAGAACATTCATGAGAAGCTTATTTAAGAGAATTGCTGTATTGTAGCACTGAAATGTCTTTCCTTTGTTCCATTCAGAGGAAGCAAGGAAATCATTTTTTATATATTTAAATGAAGCTATATATTTTTTAGTACAGGGAGACCTGAACACAATGCAATCAGATGACGTTTGATAATGCCTTATACCCTTTTGCCATTGATTATTTTCATTGTTTCTATATATTGTTTCTTGGGTACATATAACTCAGACAGGCAGACGGCACTTCTGGAATGTGGTTTATTAGGGTTGCTGCTGTTAGACACCTACCGCGTTTCGAGAATGTATCCCTTAGTCATAGGCTGGTCATCAGCCTATGACTAAGCGATACATTCCCGAAACGAATAAATTTGTGAAACCGCTGCAAAAAAAATAGACGCCAGCGCCATTTCGCAAATTTTTCGCAGTTTCTCAAATTTCGCAGGATATTCGCAAATTTTCGGGGAAGCGAAACTCCCCAAATTCGCCCATCACTAGTGGTTGTCTCTAGCTCTGAACATCATCAATTTTTATTCAACTTACATACTGCTAACTATGGAAAGGGATAGTGAGGTTCCCCGGTGATGGGAAATTATTTTGCAGCTTTAGATTATTATTTTATTTTTCTCTAGAAATACGTTTTTTTTTTTTTACAACTGATTGTATTTCCTTTTATTTTATGAATTCTAGAATAAGGAAATTAACCTAGTCAGGCAATATGTGTTTCCAGCCTATTGAGCATTGACATTTTTATTCTAACTCCCTGGGCTATTATATCAGAAGGAAATCAATAACCTTAAAATCACTATCTGCAGAGATCTAGATCACATCTATTTTCATTCATTATTTGAAAATATAAAGTGGCACAAAAGTTGCTTGAGGACAGTCAAGGGAATTAGTAGTTCTGAAAACTGCAATGAGAACATTTACATTGTGCTCAAACAGAACAAATATTTGTAAAACAAATGCGTATTACAAATACATGTCTTGATAATTGAAATGCTTTCTCCCTATGGTTAACTAGAGGGAAAAAAATCACTTTTTGTGACTTGTCAAACGTTGTGATTAGCTGGGAGCAGTCATAATGCTCTCTTTAATGGAACAAAGGGCAAGTGTCTGTTCTAACCTTAAACTATATTGGAAGTTTTAAGCAAATATTTAATACATACAAGGGATCATTCATAAATCCCCCCCATGTATGTATCAAATATTTGCCTGTAACACAACTCACTGAAATTGTGTATTATAATTAATAATACAGAGTACCCCCAGTTGTAAAATATGAAGATATTAGAAATCACCTTGCAGTTCCATGACCTGTATAAATCACTTGTCCTTCAGCCTTCCATATGGTTATAGAGCTCCTTTGTGACTTTATATTTTATAATAGGGGGTACACTATTCACTATATACACAATAATTAAGGGACACAACTTTAAAGGTCACAGGTCTTGTTGTGAGAAAATAATATTGGCTTAGTGATCTGGTATAGGTGTATAATTTGCTATACTAACCACATATTAAGTTGATCAGATACTTGTCTTCTAGTTCTGCTTTGATCCAATGTTAACTGTAATTTACACCCCAAAGACAACCTATATTTTGCAATTTGTCTTTGCAACATGTGTGACTATATTAGATCATCATAACAGTGTTCGTTCACTTCCTTGGCTTCTACTTCTTGTGGGTTGTTTATACTTGGTTTCTTCGGCAACCAGGTTGGGTCACTTCGTGCAAAGTTTATTTGTCACTAAGGAAAGTCATTGCTGTTGACTGCTGTATATTCAGTATGTGTGTCTGTTTCGCTTTAAACTTTTTTATTCTATATACAATGTATTTGTTCATTTTATCTTTGAACTACCCAGCGGCATGGAGCGGAGGCCATCTTATTTTATTAATAGTGCCATGATTGCAATGCCTTCTCTAGTACTGATATTCTATAGGTATTAAAGAGTTCTCACGATTTGTACCAGCATTGAAAATAATGTACAAATCCTTTCTCTCATACTGTATGTTATTTGCATAGGACAGGTGATGGTTGCCAGGCCTGGATTTGTGGCCACAAAGGCAAATTGAGGAATCCAGAAGAATTCCCAGCAGTTAACTCAATTTTAGGGGTTATCAAAACTTGATGTCAGAAATATTTTCCTTATGGTCAGGGAAATTTTTAACATATAGGTACATTTATCAATGACATTGATTAGTATCAAAATTGCATTCATCATTTCTTAATGAGTTGTTATTGTTTTTTAAATGAAACATTTTTATGCAATCATTTAAATGTTGTAACATTTTTTCCTGCAGCAGCTTAAAGCATCACTGTGCAACTAGAGGCCCATAGGGGCAGTTTTATGGCTTTCCATTCTTCCCTCTGAGGTGTGCCCCCCCTTATTGGATAATCTGCTCACCACAGGGAAAAACTTGCCTAGTAATTCTGAAAACACATACATGGGATCCATTATCTGGAAACTCGTTATTAGGAATTATGGGAAGGCCATCTCCCATAGACTCCATTTTATCTAAATGATCAACATTTTTAAAAAATATTTCCTTTTTCTCTGAAATAATAAAACAGTACCTTGTACTTGATCCAAACTAAGATGGAATTAATCCTTATTGGAAGCAAAACCAGTCTATTGGGTTTAAGGTGGCCATACACGGGCTGATAAAAGCTGCCGACAGACCAAGTCGGCAGCTTATCGGCCTGTACGTGGTACCCTCCGACGACTTCCCTGATTGATATCTGGGTGAAAGTCGGGCAAATGTTAATTGGGCAGGGTTAAAAATCCCGTTGGATCGCGGCCGCATCTGTTCGTAGTTGCTGTCTCGCAATCTGACCGCCCGTATTGGCAGCATTATGATCCTATTGTTGGGCCTTAGGGCCCATGATTGGATCAGCCCAATTTGACCCATTTTAATGTGGGCATACGAGGGAGAGATCCGCTTGTTTGGCAACATCACCAACCATGTATAGCCAGCTTTATTTAAAGTTTAAATGATTTTCTAGTCCTAAGTATTCTGGATAACAGGTCCCATCCTGTACTACTGCATTTTAGCAGCCTTTATAAAAAAATTCTGCTGCTTCTCATACATTTACTTAATTCTGTACAGATGTAATGAAGGTTATCCAATCAAGTCTCACACTAATTAACATTTACTTAATTAAACATAGACTGTAATTTTGCAAGTGATTTGCAAAGGACATTTAATTCCTTATTGGTTGTTTAGCAGCACTGCTGATTTGCAAATTTTTACAAAGTGTAGCTATGGCATAACATTCTTTGGAAAGGTGACATATTGGGGCTGTGGGATATGAGCTAATTCTCTTGCTGTATAACATAGTGTGATAGAAAGTGCTGTGAGGTGACCAAAATCAGTGATTGTTTCTGTAAATATGATTCCATTTGTGGCCTGAGAGATTTTTATAGCACTTTTTATTTAAAGGCAGATTCCAATGTAATCTACTATAATTCTCTTTGAGAAACTGTGTTTATGAAAGAATGTGAATTTAGGAAAAAATATTATAGGGATAAAGTAAAGTATAGAAAGTCCTAAAATATGTTCCCCTAGAAAAACTGGTGTTACCCCTGCAGTTCAACTGGAATAAAACTGGAGAGCAACCTCATTGCCTCCAATTTCCATGACTTGTTTTTCATTTTTATTATTTGTGGTTTTGAGTTATTTAACTTTTTATTCAGCATCTCTCCAATATGCAATTTCAGCAATCTTGCGTTTGGGGTCCAAATTAGCCTAGCAACCAGGCATTGATTTAAATAAGAGACTGAAATATGAATAGGAGAGACCTGAATAGAAAGATGAGTAATAACAATTATCAATAATAATACATTTGTAGCCTTACAGAGCATTTGTTTTCAGATGGGGTCCATACGCCCATTTGAAAGCTGAAAAGCATCAGAAGAAGAAGGCAAATCAGTTGAAACTATAAAAATGAAAAAACAAAGACCGATTTGAATAAGTCTTTAGAATTAGCCAAAAGTGAACCAGCACTTTGATAGCAACACCTATTCAATAACATTTCCTTAGACAAATAAACAATTATATCGTTTTCTGTTGACAATTGTAGTAGAACAACGTTACTGGTTGTCTGTGCTTTAATCTTATGGTGCATTTAGTAGCCTTTTGTCTCAGTGACTGACAACATGCTAAGAACTGCCTCTGAAAAATCCAAAGGAAAAGGCTAAATCAAGGTCACATTCACACACTTTTCCCCAAAACCCCAATGCCCATGTTTTAAAGAGATAATCCCATAACCTTATTGACTGTCAGACCTTTCTAAGTTGAGCCATTGAACCTTCATTAAAATGAGGCTCCCCACCCATGAAATCTATGGGGAAATTTGGAATTGAATTTGCGGCAAAATGTCAGTTTATCTTTTTAAATAAACAAATTATATGGGCACAAATTATATGGGCACAATCTTACAGATTTTTCTTCAGTTATATTATCATAAATTCCAAAAACCACCAGTTCTTTTTAAAAACTACAACTATTACATTCAAAAATGAATTTGCTATAGCAGATGGGCGGTTGGATGAAGGACTAAAGGAGATTTCGTAACAGTATTAGAGATAAACTAAGAACTGTGACATTGGATTATGGGTATAACAATAGCATAAAAGAGAAGCGCAACAGAGGCTGACACGCTAATTGCTTTAAAACTTTCAGCCATGAACAGAAAACAGATGTTTTCTTATTCAATGTCCAAATATTGTTATTCCTTAGTCATGTCTTGCTTAGAGCACTTTTTTCTTTGTTAATTTTTATTTTTAAGACAAATTTTCCCAGAGAGAGGTTAAGATAGAATACGAACACACCGATAGAAATGCACAAAGAGCCGTAGTTGAATAGATAGGAGGTCCTGTTTACAAACAGAGGTTCTAGATTGCACACTTTCCAATAGTAATTCGCTCTTTGCTTTCATTTTCCAGTATCTAGTAGTTGTTCAAAGCAAATTGTTGGTTATTTGCTCTTGGCAGCCACTGCACTTAATGAAAGCTGCACCTAAATCTTATTCGGGAGTTACTAAACTGAGACTGGGAAATCCTTTAAGGATTCGCAGCATTTTAAGTATTGATACATGTACTAAACACTTTCCAGATTGTCTTAAAAATTAGCTGTAGCTTACATTTTGCTTCAAAGATGTTGAATCCTAAACTCCAATCCTGCATCTTGGAGCATTAACAAAATATATGATTTAGTCTTTCTCAACTTAATCTCTCATTCAAATGTATATTTATGTGTCTACTAACACTGGTGTTACCCCTGATAATATTTGTCTACATGTAGCCACTACTAGAAAAACATGCAATTAGCTTCTGAAAAAACGATTACATTTAAGGAAACAATTAAACACAGATTACAGTCCCCATCCACAAGTAAGCAAGTAAACAGTATAAATTAAATATACTATGACAATGCAATCATTAGTTCTTAACCTGTTGGATCACATTTGGTCTTTCTGTAGGGGTGCATGTGGCCACAACATAAATTGTATGGATTATATGACATCCCTCTTGTTGAGAACCCTGTTGATTATTATTTCAAGCAGTGACTTAGCTATGGAAGTGATTGGAGCCCACAGCAAGTTCTTTTTAGAGACATCCACCCCCATTATTGGAAAGAAGTCCAATTGTATTAAAGGGATCCTGTCATCGGAAAACGTGTTTTTTTCAAAACACATCAGTTAATAGTGCTACTCCAGCAGAATTTTGCACTGAAATCCATTTCTCAAAAGAGCAAACAGATGTTTTTATTTTCAATTTTGAAATCTGACATGGGGCTAGACATTTTGTCAATTTCCCTGCTGCCCCTGGTCATGTGACTTGTGCCTGCACTTTAGGTGAGAAATGCTTTCTGGCAGGCTGCTGTTTTTCCTTCTCAATGTAACTGAATGTGTCTCAGTGAGACATGGCTTTTTACTATTGAGTGTTGTTCTTAGATCTACCAGGCAGCTGTTATCTTGTGTTAGGGAGCTGTTATCTGGTTACCTTCCCATTGTTCTTTTGTTTGGCTGCTGGGGGAAAAGGGAGGAGGGTGATATCACTCCAACTTGCAGTGCAGCAGTAAAGAGTGATTGAAGTTTATCAGAGCACAAGTCACATGACTTGGGGCAGCTGGGAAATTGACAATATGTCTGGCCCCATGTCAGATTTCAAAATTGAATATAAAAAATATGTTTGTTCCTTTGAGAAATGGATTTCAGTGCAGAATTCTGCTGGAGCAGCACTATTAACTGATTCATTTTGAAAAAACAATGTTTTCCCATGACAGTATCCCTTTAAGTTATGAGCATTTTCTATCTATTACTGAATCTCTTGCACGCTAGACATGCACTGAAATAGAGGGACTAGTTGGTGCTAGTTATGTTCGCTGTGCCAGTCATAAGGACCTATGTGATGCAGAAAAGTGCTATCGAAAATCTCCATAACAGACAATAATTTGGGAGCTGTCCCCTAGTCAGCTATTGTGATATGTATCAGTAGTGATAAGCAAAACTGCTCCATTTGTGCACTGGGGGAGCAGGGGGTGTGAGCGGGCCAGGGCCCGCACCCCTCAGGGCCCCCCCGGCAGCCCGTGCGCCACTAAAAATGCGGCCGTACGGAGGGGGGCGGGGCCCGGCTGCGTGTCACGCACCAGGGCCCGCCCCTGACACTACTGCATTTGTGAAAACCGCAGAAAACTATTTTGTCAAATACATTGGAGTCAATAGGCATTTTTTCTCTATATCTTTCTTGCATGAAATATTTGGAATAAATGGACTTGTTCAGTGTTGGACTGAGGGGATCAGGGCCTAGCGGGGCTGCCACATTAGGGGCACACCCTCCAGGCCCACCACCAGCACCATGGTCCCCAGCCCCAACCCAGTCCCACCCTGGGCTTATTTTTCTACAGCCAAATGCATTGTAGTATGGGTAGGTGGGTATTTTTCACTGGTGTTTTTTCACAGTAAAAGAAGTGCTTGGAGAAGCTTTAATATCAGTGCTGGTGTAAAGTACATGACTTGTGGATCCTCAATACCCGGGCCCTTTCTTCTTCCCCAATAACTGACACCAATCAATCTGGGTGGAAGGCTTAGTTTATTTTACATTTTACTGAAAATAACAACCCCTTAAACATACAAATTAGTAACCACATATAATGATATTCTTAAACCAATACATAAACAATTCCTGGCTGCTAGTAATGGGCGAATTTGTCCTGTTTCGTTTTGCCACAAAATTCTCGAATTGCCAGCGAAATTCGCGAAATGGGAGAAAAAGTGCAAATTTTGATGCCGGCAACAATTCCCGGGCGTCAAAAATTCCGGCGCCGGTGACTTTTTATGCACATAAGTCGCACATTGGCCGTCCGTTTAACTGTTGCGGGCATCCAAATTGAGGCTGGCTTTGTAATTGTCACAGGTGTAAAAAAAAACACTGCTGGCTGCATCCTGACATCCTGACTTAATTTCGAACCAGAGGCTAATTCCCATTTACTGTGGCACCTAATCGGGCCTAGCCCCCCAAAGCCTATCCCTCACGCTTGAACTACCCCCTTCTATTTTCTTTTTCCTTTTTAGCTGCCCATATTGCTGCAACAACACAGCCATCGCTTTCCCATCCATCCCACTTGTTCCCTATTGCCCTTGGGCATGGGGGGGGGAGCTGTCTCTACCTTCCAGGTAAAATGTCTGCCCCTTATTTTAGTCCCACCTTATTATATCCTCTATTTACACTCCTTCTTTTACCCTGACTGTCTACTACAAGCCCTATTCATCCCCCCAGTCATGACCCTGCCACTTAACTCTTTGGGTTCCCTGGGTCCCCTGTACACTAATTTTCTTGGCAGTCGGAAATGCTTGAACTAATATACAGTAAGTTGATTCAATATTGTATCTAAATCAACATCCTAAGTATGTTCTACCTTATTCCAAAATGAGCATTTCAAAATATAATGTTCTGTATTATCATTGTCTTGGCTTCTGTAGAGCACTCATAGGACTCAGAAACCTGATTGGAACCAGAAAACAGCTGTTCTGCATTGGAGGCTTTAGTTCAGCAAATAAAGCAATGTGTAACCATAAGAATGCTGCTTTTGGACATGTATAAAAAGATTTATTTGCAAATATTTTCCATGGCGGTGGCTCTCATTTTCTAAAAATGGTACATTTTCCTCTTGGGTTTTTCTTTGTTTGGAATTTAAGAGCTGGGTAATAAGTAACATTTTAGTGTATAATTATTTAGGATCTTTCCATTCAAAATAACTGGCAATAATGTACTATGTCTATTATGAAACAGATGCCTGGCTCATTGCAAGTCTAAGTCAAAGCTGAGTTTGTTTTTGTAGTAGTGTGGATCATTAAGCAGCTGGGTAATCCTGACAGAGGCACCGTTGTTATTGACTGATGCTCTGTGCTTTTGTATAGTTATCCAAGAACCACTTCTTGAGTTGCATAAAATCAAGCACAGGTATGGGAGCTGTTATTCAGAATGCTCGAGGCCTGGGGTTTTCTGGATAATAGATCTTTCTGTAATGTAGAACGTTATACCTTAAATTTACTAGAAAATCACATGAACCCAATAGGCTGGTTTTGTTTCCAATGAGGAATATTGACATCTTAGTTTGGATCAAGTACAAGGTACTGTTAATAATAATTTTTAAAAATTAGTAATATTTGGATAAAATACAGTCTATGGTAGATGACCTTTCCATAATTCTGAGTTTTCTGAATAGCGGGTTTCCCATACCTGTATTAGAACCTATGACATGGGCTATCTATTCTGAGACAATTAATTTAACCTAATTCAGTAAGGTGATCCAAATATATTTATCACAAAGGGGAACTAACCCTGTATATCTTTACAACTACAGCACAGTCCTTCCCATCTACTCCCCAACCACATACAGAATTCTTCCTTCTATACATGATGGTGTAATGAAGAACTGGGCAGCAGGGTCAATGCAGTTGGAGAGTAGTGATGGGCGAATTTGGGACGTTTCACAGAAAAAATTCTGCGAAACGGCCCTGGCATCTAGTTTTTTGGACGCTGGAATTTATTTCGCGGGATTGTTCTGCAAATTTGCGCCTGGCAAATAAATTCATCCATCACTATTGGAGAGGTCAATATAGTGGACTGTGCATGGAGCTAGAAGTTATTACATGATCATATTAGTCTCTTTATACTGTTATTAACCCTGTACCAGCATTATTTATTCCTTTTAAAGTAATTGTTCACTTTTGGGTTAACTTTTAGTAAGATGTAGAGAGTGTTATTTTGAGACAATTTGCAATTGGTTTTCATTTTTTATTATTTGTGGTTTTTGAGTTATTTAGATTTTTATTCAGCAGTTCTCCAGTTTGTAATTTCAGCAAATCTGGTTGCTAGGGTCCAAATTGCCCTACCAACCATGCATTGATTTGAGTGAGATAAATATAACTAAGAGAGGCCTGAATAGAAAAATGAGTAATAAAAAGTAGTAATAACAATAAATTTGTAGCCTTTAAAAGCATTTTTTTTAGATGGGGTCAGTGACCCCCATTTGAAAGCTGTAAAGAGAGAAGAAGTCAAATAATTCAAAAAGCATACAAAATAAATAATGAAAACCAATTGAAAAGTTGGTTAGAAATGGTCATTCTAGAAGATACTACAAGTTAATGTAATGGTGACCCACTCCTTTAATGCTTTGCTTAAGAAAAGTGGGCATCTACATAGTATTGGTTCTTCCATTGTTTCCTCAGTGTTAGGATCTTAGTTAGTTAGTGCATCTCCATAGAGTATCTTTTATCCATCTGCACTGCAATATACTGGTAGTTAAAGGAATTTCAGCATTCAGCATATACATTGGATTAACTCTTCTACTGCATACAGATAACTGTAGGATGGCTCCCGATACCTTGTGGAAATTGGTGAGTGTAGGTGTGATGCTTCCAGAGCTCCTATTCCATTGAAACTTTGCTGGAAGGATTTTTGGCTTTTTAAACTTACCAGCAATATATATATATATGTAAAGCACTGGATATGTTACAGTTAAGATACTCAAGCTTGTTCATACTAATTTGGAATTCTGGTGAATCAGACATGTTTAACAATAAGTAAACAGGGGTAATACAAGGGTGTAACCACATAGGAAGCAGAACCTGTGACTGCCGGGGGGCGCAGGAGGTATAGGGGGCCCACGAGACCCTAATTAATGAGAATTTTCAGCATATATTGGTAAAACAGAACAACCTCTAGATATGTTGGGGGCCCTAAAATTAATGTGCTGTGGGGCCCACTAACATCCAGTTACCCCACTGCCTCTTAGCACATGAAGAACACAGACTAGAATATTGTATTATTTTATGTAGAAAGTCCTTCTTATATCTTGTAGTACAGGTATCGGACCTGTTATCCAGAATGCTCGGGAACCTGGGGTTTTCCGTTTTTCCGGATCATTCTCTAATTTGGCTTTTCATGCCTTAAGTCTACTATAAAATCATGTAAACATTAAATAAACCCAGCAGGATTGTTTTGCGTCCAATAAGGATTAATTCTATCTTAGTTGGGATAAAGTACAAGCTACTGTTTTATTATTACAGAGAAAAAGCAAATGATTTTTTAAAAATTTGGATTATTAGATTATAATGAAGTCTATGGGAGAAGGCCTTTCTGTAATTCGGAGCTTTCTGGATAATGAGTTTCCGGATAATGGATCCCATACCTGTAGTAACATCTGATATGGATTTTTCTTTGAAATATATTTCCACACACATTTATAAAATATAGCTGCACCATGGCCTGACCTTGAGGCTTGAGTTACTAAGCAGTCTAATGGTTGAATGGTGGGGGCTGATGTGGGATGCCAGTCACTCATGTCTCTGTACAGTAATGTTGGAAGCTGCTGCTGACTTTTTCCATGTTTATAAGGGCACAGGAAGGTTATTTATTGCATCATTTAAAAAAATAAAAAATAAAGCTGAAACTGAAGTTTAAGCTAAGCAATCCTGATTTAAAAAGTATCTTTGCAGTGGTAAATGTGTCTCTTATAACCAAGTATGAGTATTGCTGAATATTAAAGAAATATTATTTCTTTAATATTTAATATATCAAAGGTGGGTAGCTTTAAATGTGGGACACAGAATTGTACAATGATCAGACACCTTAATTTCTACATTAAAGGCAATAAGTATAAAATCAGGGGACACTTCACTTATATTTCTACATTTGTTGTACAGTATATTGGCTAGAATTTGGAATGTGCCATATTCAGTACTTGGGTCACACTCTTTGGGAATAAAGGGATACTCAACACAAACATAACTTAAAAGTAAGTAAACATAATTTCAAGAAACTTTGCTATATACATCTGTTATTAAATATGCAGACTTTTCATGATTTTTAATGGTTTGGAACAGTTCCTTAAGCCTAGCCTCCTGCTCTCCTGCTGATCTGTCTGACTACTTTGCTGAGCTGGCTGACTACTGTTACTTTGTATAAGCAGCATGCATCCTCCAAACCCCACAATTCCCAGCACACATGATTTCAATAAGGAAAGGAACATGACAGTGCAATGCATTGTGGGTTATGTAGTCCCTGCATGCGGTCTGTAAACTGTGGAGAAGTTGTTACAATTTGTAACATCAGTGTTTAGTCCCTCCTTCCCTGCCAGGATTTCAAATAATGCAGAAAGAGAGAACTGTTAAACAGCTGGATTTCAGCATAGAAAATGGCATTTATTCATACTTTTTGAAGAAACAGGTAACTGTGATGGGTATATTAGGGGTTTTTCGTGTTATGTGGGCCTCTGTATAAAATTTTGGTTTGTAAGCCAGAGTTCTCCTTTTATATTACCCATACAAGAACACGTTGCAAAAGAGAAAAGACAAAAAGAGACATCTGTGTCTGCTCTAATGGTGACAGTCTGCTTAGGGTTCAGGTGGTAGATATAATTACCTATAAGAGGGGTTGATCTTACCAAATTTCTAGACTGTCGCAAGGTGTTTTGGCTGTTTAAACATCAGAATAAAGTCCTAAGAGGAGTAAATAAAAGTTGGGATGTTGCCTGTTTTGTAAGATTTGTTGACCGAAAGATTTTATCCAGCTGCCTATTTTTAAGGAACATTTGAATCTAGAAATTGTCTTGAACTATCCCTTTAATCTGTTATTGAATAAAGGTTTTATTTTACAATTAAACCACAGAGGTGTGGAAGCTACACCACAGCACAAGTACATTCAGCCTGGCTAGCGTAGCACTGAATAAGTTACATATAAGGCTGATTTTGAATGTGGGAATTCTTTACAGAGCGCTAGTACATTTTTGGAACACAAACAAGCCATAAAAGAGAACATTTACAGGTGAAATTAGAGCTCACCACAGAAAAACTCACCCACTTTCTGTTAATTCCTATTTGATTTTTAGAAGCGTATTTTTCAAATAGGGTTGCCACCTGTCCGGTTTTGACTCAGACAGCCCATCTTTTTGAAGGGCTGTCTGTGTCAAAACTGCCTGCCCGGTTTTCTAAATTAGAAAAAGCAGGCCGAACTCTCTGAGATAGGCACTTATTTAATATATAAATGATTTTCTATTAAACTTAAGGTATAAAGATCCAAATTACGGAAAGATCCATTATATGGCAAACCCCAGGTCCTGAGAATTTTGGATAACAGGTCCCATACCAGTTTATTATACTGTATATAATAATTCAGGAATCTCCTCTTATAGAGCTTGGGCTGAATTCAAACTACTAAATTATTCTGTGTTTTCCACCGCTTTTGCCTGTTTTCAGCTATTCTCAGAAACTAAAATAGTTGTTATTTGCATTAAGGTGAAGATCTTTTTTCAGTATCTGTATTTGTGAAGCTGCTTGTGTACAAGTATCTTTGTTTAATTGTGGAATATTGGGGGATATCATTTAGATTTCTGAACATAATTGTGTGCAAGCATACTGTAATGTCCTATAATACTATGCATTTGCATATTCCTCTAATCTTTTTACATCTTCATAGCATATGTGAAAAAAATTATTATCTTTTTTTTTAAACATGGATTAGCTAAAAATCAGCTTTGTAAATGCCAGATTTCAGACAATGTTCAATTTGTCAATGTGTCAATGAGATGAAAAAGCTCAATAGCATATTGTTTTTGCATCACATGTACTTTGTCAACATATTTTGACTCGATCAAGTGATCCAGTTTGTTTGTCCCATGTTACAAGGAAGAAGAGCCGATGTACTTCCTGTTGACTAACAATCACCATATGCAGTTTAAGGCATTGACACACAGGATTCTCAGTATGGATTAACGTCCTGGGGGCCACACAGATGGCAGAAGGCTCTACAAAGAATTCTTGTCAGTCCATGTAGCCTGTTTTGATTCCACTTGTATAAAATGTGTATTTATTCAAAAATGTAAGGCTTTCCATAGCACCACCTTACCTTGAGATCCTGGAAACTGCTCGGGAGAACAATAGAGGGCTGTTTTGTTTGCCTGGTATCACAGGCAAACAAAACAGATATTTTTGTATAAACAGATTATTTTTTAAATAAAATGATGGGAATATCAGGGTAGATAACAAGGGGTAATGTTAGTCTTGGTTCTGTAGACATCTAGAAACATATGTAGCATTGATCTATGTACATTAAACACTATGTATACACAAGGTTGGACTGGAGCCTTCGGGGCCCACCAGGGCTGCAAACGAAGGGCCCTCCTCCCAGTCCCCGGGGCCCCCTCCGACCTCCGATTACCTGGTCAGGACACAGCCTGCTCTGCGCGCATGCATGAACATGGCACACTCTGTGTGCAGGCTTGTTTCTTCATGCGGCAGCCGGGGGGGGGCAGGCATATGAGGGCCGGGCCCACCGGGGTTTTTCCCGGTGTCCTGCTGGCCCAATCCAACACTGTGTATATAAAGTAATACATTTTTTGCTCTACAGGCCCTAACAGCATAACAATTAACCTAGAATAGAGCATTAAAAACCCCATACTTTACTGTCAGCAATTCTTTTTAAACTCTGACACATTTTAACAGATCTTTTATTTTATTCTGAGTTTATTCTTTTAAAGGTTTCACTAAAAGGTGTAATAATGCATAAAAACAAATAGATGTATGACAGGGTCTTTTATAGCATTTACACAGCAAATTATTAGTACTGTTCCTCAACAGTGTATTTAACAGCACTGAAAGACATTTTATAATTTTGTCAGCAGCAATCATATCAAAACTGCAAAAATGTTATGGCATGACTAACTCATTGTAAATCAGTTGGTGCCGTGAGTGTAAATAAGGGGCTAAATTGTTCATACATGGGCATTCTTAATGGAGTTGGCATCCTGTTGACTTCAGTATAAGGCCAGAACCATTGACTCCATGACTGATAACTGCTTGTTCAAATGTATGGAATGGAAAGTCCCATTAGGCATCATGCCATATGAAAGGGAATAGGATCCAGTTATTGGCCTTGGGGTCAAATAATGAATTAATCCCAATTTGGTCCAACACTTGGGTGACCAAATGGCATACTGACCAATGGTTAGGCTTCTATTTTCCATATCAGGGACCCTGAAAGGACTAGGGCTTACATATTGTCCCTCTTTGTCAAATTTCATTTTTTGGGAGTTCTTTGAAGATTGATTCATTTGTTAACCACTTCTGTTTACAGTGAAGGGTAATGATTTCAGGGAAAAAAGGAAACTGTTGATGCAGTATTATAGTCATAGGAAAAAAATCTAGTTTAATGAATTCACAATCACATATGTAGTCAATTTTTTTTTAAAAATGTAAGGTATAATTAAAATAAAAGAATCCACATGTATCAGCATTGAACACCGTCATAGTAACAGAGAGCAATGCAGAAAGAATTTCCTGAAAAGTAATTTGTTTTGTCCTAAAAGCTTATAGTTGTCTAATTCATAATTTACTCCCCCCCCCCCCAGATGTCTCCAATTCTAGTTTGTGTGCATCTATTTGAGTGGTAACAATTTTCTGTTTCTTTCACGTGTCTGAATATGCTTTCCGTTTGGGAATGGTAATAATTTCCAAACACTCATGGGGATATTTCTTTAAAAGGAAGCAGAGAAAATTATTATGGGGCTGGGGGCTACATAGTTTAGTTATGGGTTCCAGTAACATCCAGCTATTGTGTTGAAATGGTCTAGAAACAAATCCATTTTTAAAGCAGCTGTGAGAATCATGTGGATCTTTCTTTTATCAATTTGGTAAATAGTCTTCTATGTGCACATAGTTTTAGTATTATTTTTGTTGCTTTGACAGCTTGCATTGCCTTCTCTTAAATATTCTATATCATGTTTATGTACTGTATACTATAGTAATCCTCTTTATTGATTTTACACTGGTTAAGAGCATTCTTTATATTTGACAATGAAACAAACATGAGTGCGAAACAGCTAACTAATCCTGACACTCCTGATCTCAATAAGGTTACACTGCTTTAAATATTATTGAGAAAGCTGTTAAACTAATAAAAATACCAGAAGGTATTCTAGATGAAATTATTTTTTGAATAACTTAAACTACCCCTTAAACCTCTCTTTGTTGTCTTACCACATTGACAGGTCATTCAGACCTTACATGCAAGTTAAAAAACTTATCAATATGAATTAGGCTAAAAATATAAGATGATAGATGATTTATTTAAATGTAATATACCCAACAAAGTTCCTTTCGATCCAAAGGTGAGGGATCAATTAGTAATCAATTACAATAGGTATTACATAAGTCAGAATGAAAAATATTCTCGCCACAATCAATCAGTTACTGGGCACTGCCTCTTCAAAGAACGGGTGGTCAAAGCCGAAAAATATCTACAAAACAAAGTAAAGGAAGGGCCTGCTCCCCTAGTGCAATATTCTTTAAAAAGTATACTGTACCTTTATTAGGAATAAAATACACTTACAGATTTGCAGGCATCAAAAGCTCATCAATTGATAATATGAAGATTCAAACCCAACGTGTTTCATCACCAAAGTGACTTGCTCAGGGGTACACAACAATCAGCATCCATCATGAACAAAGACCTGCTTTGGTGTTCAAAACATCCACTTCACTATTCAAAAGATGATCTAATAAAGATATACTTTTTAAAGGAGATTGCACTAGGGGAGCACGCCCTTCCTTTTTTCCAGACCTTACATGCCCCATACTAGCAACAAAAATAGACATACATACATACATATTGATTTAAAACTTTAAAAATGTGAGTTTAGAGCTTAATAGATAAAAACTCACCCATAGTCTAAATTCATTCCTATGTGATTTTTAGAACCTTATTTATCAAATGGTGAGTTCCAACTTTCACTGCTGTTGACTTCTACATGACCTCGACAGGTTTGAGATGGCGTATTTTTGGATTTTTATCAGCTTTGTGGTATAATACATCTCTAAAAATTTGAGTTTTTATTTTTCCAGAAATTGCAGTTTAAGAAATGTGCCCCTTGATAAATCTAAAATTTTTAGAGCTTTTTTTTTTAAAAAAATGAGAAAACCATGGATTTTTAGAGATTTGTGATAAAAATCAAATTGGATTGTTAGTAAATGGGTCCTTTAGTCTTTCTATTACATACAATACAGGTATGTGACCTGTTATCCAGAATGCTCGGGACCTTGGGTTTTCCAGATAACAGATCTTTCCCATCAATTGGATCTTCATACCTTAAGTTTACTAAAATAAGATTTAAAAATAAATTAAACCCAGTAGGATTGTTTTGCCTTGAATAAGGATTAATTATATCTTAGTTTGGATCAAGTACAAAGCACTGTTTTATATTTACAGAGACAAAAATGTGGATTATTTGGATAAAATAATAATGAAGACTATAGGAGACAGACTTTCCGCAATCTGGGGCTTTCTGGATAACGGGTTTCCGGATAATAAATGTATGTGTAATTGTAAAAGCATCTGAAAAGCTCATGTGGCATGGTATGGGCCCTGTCATGCCATATCAAATGATATATAAATATATATATATATATATATATATATATATATATATATATATATATATATATATAATATTTGCAGTACCATGATTTAACAAAACATATTCTCTTTGTACCTAAGGGTTATTTACACAGATTCCTTTTGTCTGCTGTCTTTACAAATGATTTGTCGTAGGCCTAGAAGTCTCTTAACGCACAAATATGCTGACGGCATCATCATTTACTCAAGAAACTCAGCTTGAAATCTCATTACAACTGGATTTCCCTAGTGAAAAATGGGATAGCTGCTAATAAACTGTTACTGCACATACTTAACACTACACTTCGGCAATGAGTAGCGATGGGCGAATAAAATCACCAGGTACAAGTTCCCGCGTTTTACCGCCAGGCTGTTGTCAGAATAATCACGCGCATAAAAATTGTCGCTTGTCAGAATTATTCAGATTCCCATTGACTTTAATGCATTTGGACAAAATAGGAGCGCGTATAAAAATTGACGCGGTCATCGAAAATGACGCGCGTCTAAAAATTTTGACGCCCATTGACTTCAATGCCTTTTGCAAATTTTTCACCGGGACAAATTCGCCGAATCACTACCAATGAGTAAATGTCATCAAATCCTACCATTTTGTTCTTCTAGACCGATTAAAACCTAATACTAATCTAACATTACTTACATGCTTTAAACACCTGAGAGTAAGCCTTCACCTAGGTTTTGGTGATACTATTGATTGACTGCCAACCAAATTAGTTTGGAGTACTTCATGCAGCATTAAGTATGTGTATTCTATTTATTTTGTTAATAAGGCCATTTTTTCACATCTGTAATTCAGTTTAGCAAACTCAACGGGGCCCATTTACTTCGAGTGAAGGAATGGAGGAAAATTAGTTTGAATTCCGCATGGTCTAAAATATGGCTACTTCGACCATCGAATGGGCTACTTCGACCTCCGACTACGACCTTCGAATCAAACGATTTGAACTAACAATCGTTCGACTATTCGACCATTCGATAGTTGAAGTACAGTCTCTTTAAAAATTGCTTCGACCCCCTAGTTCGCCACCTAAAACCTACCGAGGCCAATGTTAGCCTATGGGGAAGGTCCCCATAGGTTTCCTAATAATTTCCTGATCGAAGGAATATCCTTCGATCGATGGATTAAAATCCTTCAAATCATTCAATTAGAAGGATTTAATCGCTCGATCAAATGATTATTCCTTCGATCATTCGATCTTAAAAATAGCGCAAAATCCTTCGACTTCGATATTCGAAGTCGAAGGATTTTACTTTGACGGTCGAATATCGAGGATTAATTAACCCTCGATATTCGACCCTAGGTAAATGTGCCCCAACATGTTGTATTAAGCTGCTCTCAATGCATTCTTTGTTCACTGTGACAATAATCTGTAGCCCACAGAAACCCCCTTTATGTCTAAAAGGAGTTAAAATGTGGGTGCATACTCTGTTACTATGCTCCCTATTATTGAAATAAATTACCCAAATCTGTCAAGTCCTCCAACAACTTCAAATCATTCACATCATCTGTTTCCTAGCAACTGTAGAGAACGTTTAGCTGTGTATTGGCTTTGCTTTGTGTGCATTTTGATTTGTGTTTATTTTGTTGTTTCTCCGTGGAAAATGTTTTTTGATATATTGGAGCAGGAAGTCCCCCATTTAAAGCATCCAAATACAATGACGCTGGTAAAACAATATAAGAATATTATTTATATATTATATATAAAGAGTTTTATCTGATTATTTAATGTAGTATATAATTTTATAGTTTTATCTTATATCATTTTTATCTTATTTAATGTAGTGTACCATTTTATCTTATATCTAAAGCTGGTGGTATGTTATCCATTCATAGGTAAATACAATAGGGCCCTAGAATCAAAGTTAGGGTGGCACGAACATGATAAGCACAGAAAAAAAGCTAAATTTAGTGAGAAGAGCTAATTCATGCAGAATATGATGCATATAGGTGGATACTTAAAGTGGAGTAAGAAACTGGTTGTCCGGGAGGCTACAGAAGTTTTGGGGGTTAAGAGAAGCAATAAAATTAGCCCTGTGCTGGGGAGTCCTTGGCCATTTAGCAATGTCTACATTTATATTATATCGGAAAGGCCATGGATGTTTCCTAATTCACAACAAGTAAGCAGCTGTAGAGACACAGAGATGCTGGATAGTGCTCAGAATATTAAATCAGTGGTGTGTGCCACCTGAATACAAATACATTTCCTCATTTTTCACAAACAATGAAATGCTGGCTTAGCACTGAGGGATAAAAGGCGCACATTCAGCAAACTGGCAGATAGAAGGCAATCTGCGATAATCTTATTATCTTGCAAAGCAATTTACATTTTTGGTGCAAATAATTTAAAATGTTTCTGCATACTATAAACCATCAAAATATAGATTGGAATAAGGAATTTCCTGTGTAGTAGTGAACAATTTGCTTATTTTATGTTCCTTTTTTTTTTTAATGAACCAGCTATGGAAATGCCATCGGCTTCTACTCGCTGTAGCACTTTACCAGAAGGTTTTATAGCAGAAGAATAAGTGGTGGCTGGATTTCATTAATAAATAAAGAGTCATATTCTTGATACTCTCACTACACTTGCCACTGGGGTAGGAATATATTATAATAACAAGTTGTAGCCTTGAGCGACATCACTATGTTATGCTATGGAGAATGGAGAAAAATCTTTGAAAAACCCAATAAAAATGATTAAAAAAAAAAAAACCTTATGTGAAGGGGACTGTAGTGGCTTTAACGTTATAACCCATAGCAAGGGTGGGCCCAAGTCCATAGCCTTATTTTATTAACCCCTGTGCTCCCACATCCCTTTTCTTGGTGTCTAAAAGATAAAACATTGCTCTTCCAACCCGACCCACACCAGACCTGTCAAATGTCACACAGTCAGTGTGATAGTCACACATTTAGACTTGTACACACGCTCTATTGTGCAAGAGAGGAGAAAGTCACTCAGTTTTCACATCCCTGCTTCATCAGCACCCACATTGCCCAAATAATTCACTTGGCATTAGTGATGGGTGAATTTATTCTCCAGGCATGAATTCGTGAAACTGAGGCAAAAACTTGCCGCAAGGGAAAAAAATTGGCGCGTGTAAGTGAACGTCAAAATTATTCAGACACCCATTGACTTTTGGACAAAATACCCAACGCATTTGGACAAAATAGCCGCGTGTATAAAAATTGTCGCTCGTGTAAAAATTGTCGGGCATCAGAATTAATAGAAACGCCCATTGGCGTTTTGCAAATTTTTTGCTGTTTCACTTATTTTTTAACTATGCAAAACGGGACAGATTTGCCCATCAATACTTGGCATATCTTGTTTCTGTAACGGAGATCTATAAACTGACTATTCTCATGTTAAGACAACTTTAGAAAAAAGAACACCCCTTATATCAAAATATTTTGATATAAGGGGGGTTCTTTTTTCTAAAGTTGTTTTAAAGGAAAACTATACCCCCCAAACACTTAAGCAACAGATAGTTTACATCATATTAAGTGGCATATTAAAGAATCTTACAAAACTGATATATATATATATATATTTAAGTAAATATTGCCCTTTTCTATCTCTTGCCTTGAACCACTATTTCATGATGGTCTGTGTGCTGCCTCAGAGATCACCTGACCAGAAACAACTCTAAGGGGCAGATTTATCAAGGGTCGAATTTCGAAGTACAAAAAAAATATATAATATATTTTATTTGTACAATATGATTATGTACTTTTGGTAAACTATTACAGTACTATGTTGGCAGTACATTTGTGCCAGCTGCATATATTTAGTAAGAAGTTTTCATTTAGATCCAGTAGTAGATCTTCCCTTATTATTTAGAAAATGCATGTATAGGATATGTAAATGCATTTCTGTTGAACAATAAAAGCTTAAAAGCCACACTGAAGTTATTGCTCATAAAAAGAGCACTGTATTATATAAAATGTATTTGCACCTAATGCTCTTTGATTTGCTTTTGTGATTTAATTTTTTTTTTTATAAATAACATTTTCACCTTGCATCTTCTTTTGTCTCGTTTAAAGGTTGCTTTGAATGCTGCATAAAATGCCTTGGGGGAATTCCCTATGCATCATTGATTGCTACTATTCTGCTGTACGCTGGGGTTGCACTGTTCTGCGGCTGTGGTCATGAGGCCCTCACTGGCACTGTCAACATCCTTCAGACTTATTTTGAAATGGCAAGAACTGCTGGGGACACACTTGACGTCTTTACCATGTGAGTCATAATCTCGAAAAATGCCTAATGCCAAACACGTGCCGTGTTATTTATAATCCTCCTGAATTGCGGTAACTAAAGTGCACAGCAACTGGCTGATCACATTACATGTCAATTCTTACGCACTTTTTCTAATGTGTTACTAAAGAATTTACGAAATGAAAAACCTTTTGCGTTGTCTTCTAGTTTTGGGAAGGTAACTATATTGTGGGGCTAACCTGTGGTCTCATAGCAGATAAAGTCGTGCTGCAGCTGTTACTGTACCTTCCCTGATTCTTGGAAATAAAGAGAAGAGTAGGAGTTTTTATGCTATAATCTGTGCAATTAAGTTTGAGTGCAACAAGAGTTGCAGCCTGTAGATCACTGATGGCTTGTATTTAATATAGAGTTCCATCAACCAAGAGACTGCTCCCACCACGTAAACATACGTATAGGTTAATGTTTGAATTATGATGGTAATTGCTTGTCTCATATTCTTAGAGTAACTGTAGGAATCAGTAACCCTTTGGTCTGATAATAGGGCAAAATCAACTTCTTTACAACCAATAAAAGGAACAGTAACACCAAAAAAATTAAAAGCATTTGACAGTAATTAACATATGATATACTGTTAGCATGCACTGGTAAAATCTGTGTGTTTGCTTTAGAAAGAATACTATCGTTTTTATTAATAAGCTGCTGTGTAGCCATGGGGGCAGTCGTTCAAGATGGAAAAAAAAGGAGAAAAAGCACAGTTTACATAGCACATTACAGATAATCCCTGTCCAATACAATGGTGTTTTGTCTGTTATCTGCTATGTAAACTGTGCCTTTTTCCATCTTGAATGGCTGTTCCCATGGCTACACAGCAGCTTGTTTATATAAAGTATAGTAGTCTTTCTGAAATTAACACACCAGTGCAGGGCAACAGTACATTATGGGGCAGATTTACATAGGGTCGAATATATATCCTTCGACTATGAATATCGAAGTCGAAGGATTTACCGCAATTCCTACGATCGAAGGAAAAATCGTTCGATCAAACGATTAAATCCTTTGAATCGAACGATTCGAAGGATTTTAATCCATCGCTCGAAGGATTTTCCTTCGATCAGAAAATTGTTAGGAAGCCTATGGGGACCTTCCCCATAGGCTAACATTGGCCTCGGTAGGTTTTATTTGCCTCGGTAGGGGGTCGAAGTATTTTTTAAAGAGACAATACTTCGACTATCGAATGGTCGAACAATTTTTTTGTTCGAATCGTTTGATTCTTGCCGACGGTCAAAGTAGCCCATTCGATGGTCGAAGTAGCCATATTCGACCATTCGAAATTTGAAGTATTTTTTCTTCTATTCCTTCACTCGAGCTAAGTAAATGGGCCCCTATATTTTTAATTACTTTTATACACTTTCAGTTTTTGGTGTTACTGTCCCTTTAAGTGGAATATTTCAAAAGCTGCCCACGATGAGATGTTTAGCCAAAGGAATGAATCTTAAGATCAGCCTGAACTAATTCTGCAATCTCAAAAGCACCATACTATCAGGCTTTGCACTACAAAAATAAGGACATTTATTGAATTAATCCAACATTTGGTCACTAATCGTGACTTTCCTCAGGGATAATCCAATACATTTCTTTATCTGTCAATAATGCAGCATCTACCTTTTTTTTTTCAATAACCTCCAAATCCTCATCCATTAAAGAATGGCTGTCTAAAGTCAAATTAATTAGAGTTTGTTTATTTACTAAAGCACAAAATATGGGAGAAACTTTAGGCAATTTCAAGCAGGCAGAAGAGGGACACTTGTTCTATTATCCTTGCATATATTTGGTGGTCAGGATGCTGTTTATTTTTTTTACAAATACACAATGAATTCTAGCAAATGGAGAAAGGGTGTCAAACAACATGTACAGTTGCAGCAAAGTACTAATTGGCATCAAACGTAGTAGTATGTCTCCATGTTTAATGGCTCCACTACAAAGTTTACATCCGCATACTTTGCTTAAACCACTTAAACATCCAGTGAATTGTATTGATTTTTGTGAAGTGTAATATGCCTAGGCTAATGTATTTATTGGCAGCTTTATGAGGTAGGAGATAAGTATGTGATTAACATTTTTATGTTTGTGTTTTGTGGTATGCTTCCTTATAAATATGTAAACTGGAATGTACAGTGCAGATAACTGTTGTTATTTGATCAACTGATATGGTGCACTTTTTTAAATACTTCCACCTATATATAGAATAATTTTATTAACGGCTACATGCTGAGTGTGGGTAAGAAATGCAGTAACGTTTTACACAGCTTATTTGTATATTAGTATACTCAGGAAGAAAGGCAGTCCTGTGGAAAGCTTTCCTTTCCTTTTGATAATTACAGTAGGCTGATTGTCTTTAGTTACTGGAAATGTTCACTAGATATTGACCTGAACTTTCTAAAGACTATGATTTACAGGCAAGTATTAGAGATAATTTACAGATACTGTACCTTATTTGCAGTATTTCCACCCATATAGAAAAAACAAAAACTACCATATTTTGCCTCCCAATGACTGTAATGGAAATCACCTGTCATCACTGGCACAGGAAGTTTTTTATACATAAAATTCTGTAATGTGCATTTTTGGTGTGACAACCCACTGTATGAGTGATGACTTTTTTTTTCATTATACTCAATACAAGGCACGTGGGCAGTTTTTTATGTTTCTCCACTGAGAAATCATTCTCCTTGTATCACATGGTGCAGAAAGTGCATTAGCTACCTAATAATTCATAAATAACTCAAATATTACTTAACATCCATTTGTTCATGTTGTTGCCCTGAGATTTGTTTAGATTGCATAGTTATAGATGAGGGTCCTCATCATATTTTTTAATAATGTAATTTGTAATATTTGTTGTGTATTGATTTAGAAAAACTGTATTGCTAGCAAGGTTGTGATATATAGACATTAGAAGGTAAGGAAAAAGCGATCATTTAAAACTGATGGGGCAGGGTACAAATTGCCATGTTTTTGGTGCTTTGCAACCTTCCCTAGGCTTAATGCCCATTTGCTGTTCAATGTTCCCAATTGTTTTTCTGTCTAATACAATTAAAAACAACACTGAGGGGCAGATTTATTAAGGGTCAATCAGTTAAGAGTAAATTCAAATTCCAATTTTTTTTGGTCAAAACTCTTAAATTCGAATTTTCAATGATCCAAACTCGATTTGAATTTGAAAATCAATATTTATCAAACCTTGACCCTTGAAACAATTCAAATTCAACTATTCGCCACCTAAAACCTGCCGAGTTCATGTATAAGTCAATGGGTGTAGTCCAGTGACCCATTTGAAGAGTTTAATACTCTTCCTGACATTCGAGTTTAGTCTAACTAGATTCAAAGTTTTCAGGACGGTAATAGTAGTTTGAGTTTGATATTCGAGTTTTTTATTAAATAAATCAGAGTATATTCGTTAAAAAAATATTCACATGAATTCGAAATTCGACCTTTCATAAATGGGCCTCTGAATGTAGTTTAGACCTTTAGGGGCAGATTCACTAAGGGTCGAATTTCGAAGTTAAAAATACTTCGAAATTCGACCCTCGAATTGAAATCCTTCGACTTCGAATATCGAAGTCGAAGGATTTAGCGCTAAACGTTCGTTCGATCGATCGAAGGATTTTTCGTTCAATCGAACGATTAAATCCTTCGAATCGAACGATTCGAAGGATTTTAATCCAACGATCGAAGGAAAATCCTTCGATCAAAAAAAGTTTAGCAAGCCTATGGGGACCTTCCCCATAGGCTAACATTGACTTCGGTAGGTTTTATCTGCCGAAGTAGGGGGTCGAAGTTTTTTTTAAAGGGAAAGTACTTCGACTATCGAATGGTCGAATAGTCGAACGATTTTGCGTTCGAATCGTTCGAATCGAAGTCGAAGGTCGTAGTCGAAGGTCGAAGTAGCCCATTCGATGGTCGAAGTACCCAAAAAATAATTCGAAATTCGAAGTATTTTTCATTCGAATCCTTCACTCGAGCTTAGTGAATCGGCCCCTTAGTGTGGGTGTAAAGCACCTAGACCAGACATAGTCACTTTCTTATTTTCTATTCATAGTGTGTTTTCCCCACTCTATTGCTCTACTAGTATACTATTTGTTGCCTTTCCTTGAGGCCTTTATTTTTCCTCATTATGAATGTCATGTATGATTATGGAGGCCTCTAAAACTGTTTGCATTTGACAAAACATGCCCTTAATCACGGTGCCACTGAGATGAAAGTGCAGGCAGCTAGATCTTCTAAAAGAACAGTACTGAAGAAAGCCATGAACTAATTTTAAGACAATTGTGACAGATTTTCTCTTTAAAACAATACAAACAAACCTGACACATATAAACCAAAAATCTTAAAGTTTGGTCAATTTTTTCTTGGTCTCTAGACATTATATATATATATATATATATATATATATATATATATATATATATATATATATATATATATATTTATATTAAATATTAATAATGTTCTACATGTTTTGATTTGAATTATAAATTGTATGCATGTATATCTTTATATAGCATATAAGTTAATTTTAAAGGTAAGGGGAACAAAAATGGCAATGCTTTAATATACGTATATACAGTATACGCACAGTTAAAAGAATGATTGCCTTGTGTTACACAACCGGAAAGAGGCACTAAGACACAAAGGTAAATGCTGCCTCCGTAGTGGCTGTCCAAAAATAATTTATAGATAGATAAACACCTCCACTCCTTATCAACTCAAACCATGCTGACTACACAAAATACTCCCCCACCAACCCCTTGAACCCCCCTTAGTAGGCAATAAAATAAGGGAAAGTTGGTTTATTACTTGATTATTAGAAATGGTTGTCAACATATGCAGATAATTTGAAGGTACAGGTATGGGACCTGTTATCCAGAATGCTTGGGTCCTGGGGTTTTCTGGATAATGGATCTTTCCATAATTTGTATCTTCATACCTTAAGCCTACTAGAAAATCATGTAAACATTCAGGGGCAGATTTATTAAGGTTCTAATTTGAATTTGAATTTTCGAATTGTTTTTTTGGTGTCAAAATTCATACATTCTAATTTTAATCCCCCAATTTGAATGTAAATTTGAATACGAGATTTATCACACCTCAACCATGGAGACAGTTCTAATTTTAATATTCGCCACCTAAAACCTGCCAAGTTAATTTACAAGTCAATGGCAGAGGTTCGTGAACCATTTGAATATGTTAATTGCCTTCCTGACTTTCGAGTTTTTTTCAGAGGGAAAACTCGATTGGAATTAGAATCTAATTTGATTTTAGTTTTCAGGTCAGGACTAATCAATCGAATATTAGACTTTTAAAATTTTTCTTAAATAACCTCCCATTCGAGTTGTTAGAATATTCGAATTTATAAGAGTAAAAAAAATTCACATAAATTCGAAATTCGACCTTTGTTATATCTGCCCATGAATGAACCCAATTGGCTGATTTTGCTTCCAGTAAGGATTAATTATATCTTAGTTTGGATCATGTACAAGCTACTGTTTTATTATTACAGAGAAAAAGGAAATAATTTTTAAAAATTATGATTATTTGGATAAAATGGAGATTTTACGTTTAAGTGCCAAGTTTGCATCAGATTTTCTCTTATTATATTTTCTATTATATTTCTCCTATTATATTTTTATTAAAGAGGAATTCAGCCATGGGATTCCAGAGGTAAGGAGCAGCAAGAAAGAAGATTGTAATGGAAAACTATACCATGGAATATTGTAGTTCTTCATAGAAACATGTTGTTTTACACATAAATATTGTAGGTGTCTAATAATCACATACATAGCTCACATGTAAAACACTGTTTTATATAAATAAAGTATTTTCTTCAAAAATATACTTTTCTACAAGTATGTGCCATTGGATAATGCCTAATAAAAAATCAGATGCCCCCTGGCTTGTATAAGGCAAAATATTTACACAGAAACCAAGGACACACGTGCATGCTTCGATACATCAGCCAATGATTGAACAGAGCTCTTTCTGCACTTCCTGTTACAGTCAGAGCTTCATTATTTCCTGTCAGATGATTAGTGAGTAATACTGTACATAGAGCATTGCAAAATGGTGGCTCAAAGAAAGATTTAAAAGAGCAGAATTTACTGATGCACATATTCCAATTTGATAAGATTCTTTAATGGGTCACTTATAATATGAATTATCTTTTCAATTACCTGGTGGTATAGTTTAATAGTGTTACTAGCCATCATATGTTTCATATGTTAATGTTGGTTATTTAACAGAACCCTATTTAGGGGCTCATTTATTTAACCTTTGAATTTATCTGGTTGAGGTTTTTAAGGGGAAAACTCGAATATTTTTGTGGAAAAAACCCTCAATATTTTTGAGATTTATCATACCTCAAATCTGCTAGAAATCAGAAAATACTCCACCTCAAACCTGTTGAGGTCAATTAGAAGTCAATGGCAAATGTCCCTGTAGTTGTTTATTGACATTGTGAGCTGGCGTAGATAATTCGATAATTAAGTATAGGGTTTTTCGTCCAATAACTTCGGTTAGGTCGAGCTCTAAGAGCGTCACTCATACAATACCAAGAGACACTTAATTTTGTAGTCATATTTTGTTGCTCCAATTTTATTGAGAAAAATTCTTGCTAAATTAGCTCAATTCGTTGAAGGGAGTTTGGGCGACTTTTTTTTGTTTTCATAAAAATTATAGATTAATTTGAGTTTTAGCAAATAATTCCCTTAATGTCATGTTTCTGTTTAATCTGAAGTGCAGATGGAATCATGTACAAATGCCATGTGCCCAAATCCTGATACATCCTGGACATAAGTGTTCCATTTGTTAATAATTATATAGAAGGGAAGGAAAATATTGAGGATCATGATTGGCTTTACTAATGTCAGTATAAGTATGTGACAATAAATCACTTATCAGCTGTTAGAGTGAATAGTACTTACTGTCTGCAAAAATAAATACTGGGATCCATGCTATGGTGCTAGCAATATGATTTTTATATAGATATATATATACAGTATATGCAAAGTCAAATAATACGAAGCCAACATTATGCAAAGCTGGAAATGAGACAGTAGAAAATGGTATATTTATGCAACAAACAGCAAATAAACCTGTCCAACTGGAAAATTAATGGTAACTTTTCCAGAAAATGATCAGCAGTTTATATTGTTACACATAATACTGTGTTTGTGTTCAACAATTACTTTATATTATAAAGATTTGATTTGCCCCCTTAGTGACAGTAATCCTTGACAATAATCAGGCTGATCCTATTTTCTGCATTCTAAGAAATAAATGGAAGTATGATCCAATCGCTAAGCTTGAATGCTAGAGATTAAGACCATGAAGGAGCCTTTTGCTGTTCCTTCACTTTTTGCATAGTGGGTCCCAATGTTGGGTGCTTCATTGATAATTGAGCAACACCATCTTTAGAGATCATACTTCCGACACTGGCCTGAATTGTCTCTGGAATGCTATCTGCTGATTGGTTGCTCTGTTTTACTGCTTCTAGACAAACAGGGAGGGCAAATTGTTCTCAATTTTGAGTTTTTTGAAACTCAATTGAGAAAAAAAATAATTTAGAGTTTTTTTCATGATGCGTGATTAATAAACTAGTATGCAGTAAATTATTACTAAAAGGATTGTTCCGTAAAAGGCACAAAGTATGCAGTGATACACCCACATGTCCTCCATCTATCTAAAAGTACATAGATGTGTCCATGTGCCTGGACTGGAGCACTGGGGTACACCTGAAACAAAAGCCTGGAAAGCCAGAATGGGCCAGTGAATGTAGAATATTCTGTCAAAGTTTTCTATGCCGCAGAGTAATGTCTAATTGTTCAGTTTCTATAAGATTTGCAACCTAGACCTCCACTTATTTGTACAGGTATAGGATCCCTTATCTGGAAACCCGACATCCAGAAAGCTCCAAATTACGGAATGGCTGTCTCCCATAGACTCCATTTTATCCAAATAATCCAAATTTTTAAAAATGATTTCCTTTTTCTCTGTAATAATAAAACAGTAGCTTGTACTTGATCCCAACTAAGATATAATTAATCCTTATTGGAACCAAAACCAGCCTATTGGGTTTATTTAATGTTTAAATGAATTTCTAGTAGACATAAGGCATGAAGACCCAAATTACGGAAAGATCCGTTATCCGGAAAACCCCAGGTCCGGAGCATTCTGGATAACAGGTCCCATACCTGTACCAATATTTCAATATAAACCATGTGCCCCCCTTTATTTACATGTACAGTCTGCAACTCATGAAGCAGAGCAGTTATTTGCTCTCCTAATTGCAGAAAAATTATTTTGGGATTATGTTACATTGTGAGTAAAAAGCATGGTGCTTATTTTTGCTCTTTGCACTCCTGTTGTAAATGATACATAACGAATGCAAGTTCATAATTATAAATATGATTTCTGGACACTATTTAAATAAACATCTGAACTTCCTTAGTGATGCCAATGATGAAGTAAAGACTCTTCGGCTGTAAATGCTGCGTGTTTTTTTATTCCAGATGATGCCTAAATCAAGTAAAATAAATGTTAAAAAATAATTCAACAGCGCAAACACAGTATACGCAGTCTAACATAAAACAATGATTTAGTACTGCAATATGAAACCCACTTAAAAGCACAGTCTTATTGATTTATATTTGTGGAGTAGGAAGACACTGTTTTCTGTTGATAAATAAGTTCATTGAGGTCTATCAAATTTAATACAAATGAAATTGTTTATTAAATCGTTACACCAAATTGCTGCTTCTTACTGCATCAAGTATTATGGGGTTATGTAATAAAAGCATTAAGGAGAAAATTTGCGACACCATTTCAGGAACATTGCAGCAAAACAAGTTTTCTAAACTTGAATTGTCATGATTTTTCAGTTGGCAAAAATAAAAGTCAATGGAGGTGAATTTTGAACATTGAAGCTATTTTATTTCTCAAGTTTTTTTTATATAAAACATAATCACATTTTTAAAAATGAATGGAACAATGCGAGTCATTTCAGCAACTTCATAAAAATGTTTTTCCAATTCAAATATTTAAAAATGCTAGTATTCTAGGAAAAACAGGATCACAAATTACATTTTTATCTGCAATCGAGCTTCGAAAAACTCAAATTTGAGAATTTTTTTTCTTAGGAGCAGTAACACACATCAACCAATCAGCAGGTAGCATTTACTGATCACCTGTTTAAAAACAAATATCTTATTGGTTGCTATGGTTTACTACACCTGGGCAATTATAGTGCCTGGTATTGCATTTGGGGGTTAAAGTATTCCGGAATTAATTAATTTGTCTAAAGATTACTGTTATGCAATTAAACAAGCTCTAGTTTGTAAAGTATATTTTATCTATTTTTTCTGAAACAAACTCTGAAAAAGTTAAATTAGCTTTTGTTTCATTCAGGAGTAGTGTATTGCCACCACTTACTTACTATAAAAAAATAAAACTTTTATATCGTTTACAGTAAGGTATAATAGGCTGCTTCATATTTGTAGACTCAAAACATGTCCAGATTAACAATGTTTTATATTTGAATGACATTGGTGTAATTGCTAGTCCAATCAGAAGCAGAATCTATTCTTTCCACTGTATTTTATATTGTCTCTATTTCCTGTTGACTATTATAGCTATGTAGCAGAAGCAAACTGATAAACAGACCTGTTAAAAAGCATGCAAAGCATTGAGGGAAATAGAAAGGATCATTTACAAATGTGACACATGGTGCAAAGTGTAATTTTGTGAACCACCACATATTAAACCTATGGCATGCATAAATACATTCTCTATTTAGAGACACTGAAACTAATGTAGTGCAAATTTGCCCCACAACGATTTTCACTAATCACCTCCACTCAGAGAACACCTGAATCTATGGGAGTTAAGGGGAGTTTAAAAAACTCACATGAAGTTGAAATTTGACCCTTGATAAATGTGCCTCTTATTGTCAAGCTATTACATATTACAGGAGATGGATAATTGTTATTAATAGGAATTGGTATTGAAACTGATGAAAAGTTTCAACTTTATCAATGGACTGAGGCATTCGTATCTGAACTTGATATCAGCTGAATTTCAGATTGTAGACGAAGGATAAAGTTATACATCTATTTATTGCAAGAAGTGTGATGGGAAATATATTGTAAACAGAATACATCCAAATCCGAATTTTTTACTCATAATTAAAATTAAAACCATACTCACTCAACCATACTCCCATGCCAATTTTGTCTTATTTATTAATAAAATTCTTTGAACAAATCGGACTGCGAAAAAAACAGATAAGATTGTCAGAAAACCTGAATTGTATGTTTTTTTAAGACTTTTTTCAAATTTATCGGATTATCAGGCTAACTCCAGGATATCAAAAACTCCACAGGCTGATTGCACTTCTGGATAAGTTTATTGGAAAAAACTGCTGTAAACGCCTAACGTGTTTCGGGATTATATCCCTTAATCAGACTCTATGATTAAGGGATATAATCCCGAAACATGTTAGGTGGTTTACAGCAACAGTGGGGACACTGTTGATTGAGCAACTGGTTGAAGGGAAGATCGGTGAGCTGGAGTGGTCTATTTCTTGGTTTTTTCATTCACAGTAACTCCAGGATAGGGACATCTATTGACTTATACATGACCTCAACAGGTCTGCAATGGCGGATTTTCGGGGTCTGAATTTTTGCAGCAATAAATCTCGAAAAATTCAAGGTTTTTTTTCATAAAAAATGTGAGTTTTTGCCCCAAAAACCCCAACCAGATAAATTAGAGCAGCACCCAAAAGGTAGATCAGGATCTACCAGTAGACCGTTAGCTGGTGATCAGTAGATCTCAAGACACTGTCAACAGCTTATATATATTACCCTCCAATTTCATGCTTTTCATTCAGATATTTATTATAAGGTTACATAGGAAATAGTTGTTTGTTAAATATAGCAATATAAATCTCTCAAAAATCAATATAACATGTTAGTAATATTTCCAAGGAACAGATTGCTAACAATGCTTTTTATGAATGTAGATCATAATGGGACAACATCAGTAAAAGTAGACTCCGCATTAGTAAAGTATGGGCACTCCTGAATTAGAGTTTAGTAAATAACCCCCTTAGTTTCCAGTACAAACAAAAAGGTCATGTTACCAAGGTAAATGTGCATCGGTGTTAATTTCAATTTGCATGTATAAGTGTAAATACCTTGTAAACAGTGTCAATATATGCTCGGTTTTCTAGTGCTTTGCTCAAAAATAATTCAGTAATGACAATCTTTTTGTTTTTACAGGATTGATATTTTCAAGTATGTAATCTATGGAATAGCAGCTGCCTTCTTTGTTTATGGAATTCTGCTGATGGTGGAAGGCTTCTTCACAACAGGTGCTATCAAAGATCTCTATGGAGACTTCAAAATCACCACATGTGGCAGATGTGTCAGCGCATGGGTATGTTACTGTTGTCAAATGTTTATTTAAATACGACTTTTTTGTTGATTTTCTGCATTGTCTCATTCAATGTGAATTTACAAAATGTTGTACAAATAAACATGGAATTACCCATAAACCACCTGAATAAATTTCAACACTATGAATAGTGGATATGAATATATTATATATATGTATTTTTTTTTTATAAAAACAAAAGTTCAAATGATACCAATAGATGATTTATACCAATAAGCACAATAAAACGTGACAAGAAAAAAAAAAAACTACAACAAAACAGAAATAAAAGCAAAAATAATGAGTATGGTCTAATCACAGAGTGGTCTGAAATTAACTTAAACTTCGTAGCACTTAAAAGATATGCTTGTTTAGTTTAGCAAAACATTAGTGGGGTTATGTAATATAAGGCACTAAGTTTGCCATGGGGCAGTAACCCATAGCAACCAATCAGCAGGTAGAATTTACTAGTCACTTGTTTAAATGCAAGCATCTTATTGGTTGCTATGTGTTACTGCTCCTGGGCAAACATAGTGCCTTATATTACATATGGGGGTATATTTCATACTTGGTTTTAAGATTTTCAACAATGTATGCTTTTATTGGCAATGTTATGGTATTGTTTATAATGAAACACCTCATTTTTATTATGATTGTAACCTTTGCTTGCTTTGGTTGTGGTCAAAATACCTGATCAAGTAGTCAAATGATTGTAGGGCTATACATGAAATAAACACCTATTTTCAATTGTACCTTATGGTTTTCACAGTATTTCTCTCTTAAGGCAATGCTATACTTCAGCACATAATTTAATAGAGATTATAAATCATTGAATGTATTGACAACTGATATTGTATTACAAATATGGACCATAGTCACTTGGAAGCACCTTATTATAAAACATCAATCTTAAATGTGTAGTTTCATTTGACCATTGCATTGTTTTTACAATCTCCTGACCCAAGTAGTTGTTAAGTCTCTATGAAAATGATTTATCCTTCTGCCAGTAGAGTTGTTTAGCATCCAAGTCCTCTAGTACTGTGATAATGTTCCTGTAAGGAAAGCTTACCCTGGTGGTCTAGTGGGCCCTTGCGGAAAGGAGCAGCACAGCGGGCGTCCACGCCAAAGGAGCGGCGGTGGACCCCGCTGTGCTGCCCCTTTCCCTTGCTGTGCCGGTCCCTCTATGGCGCGCGGTCCAGCACGCTTCCTGGTTTATGCGCCAGCGTGATGACGTTATGCGCAAGGGCACGAAATTGAAACTGTATAAAAGGGTAATTCAGTGTTCTGCTATCTGCCCGTTGTTAAGTTCAATTTGCCTTGTTCCTGGGTGCTTTATTACTTGAATCCTGATTGATCTACTGTGTTTTGACCCTTGCCTGCCTTTTTGACTCCTGATCTCTCCAATCCTGATCCTGCCTGTCTGTGACAATTCTGACCTCTCCAATTCTGATCCTTTGCCTGTCTACTGACTATTCTACATTCTCCAATCCTGATTCCGGCCTGTCTGACAATTCTCTGCTTGTGCTGGCCCGGCCTGCCTGTTCCTGGTGGTGTTCTTCCCTTTGCTTGTCCAGAACCGTTAGCTTAGCTCCTCTCTCAATTATGACTTGGCGGCATCCGATTAGGCGAGGGCTCCTCCCGAGGTGAAAGGCAGCAGTTAAAGGCAGAAGTGAGAGCTGAGACCAGGGAGCTTAGCTTGGGTTCTGGATATAGGGTGCCGAACGTGACAGTTCCCCTTTCACTGACAGGTTGATCCATTTATATTTTCGTCAACTAAACTTACTAATCGTAAAGACATCTTTTTTTTTCTCAAGCACTTATTTCATGCACTTCTTCAGCGTGTTTCTTGCTTTTTATTATATCTTATCAATTATTATTTACAGCTATTTTACTTTGGGAAGACTTTTGGTTACTTTTACAGTCAACGGGTCAAGCCAATCCTGTTCAGGGTTTTTTTTCTATGGTCATAGTACTTACAGAATTATTTGCCTACAGAACAGGTTTCTTCTAAAAAAAGGTTTCTCAGATATTTTTTGTCACAGAAATCATTTGAATCTAATTAAAACAATCCAGTCTCTTTGCTTTGAAGTGTTTTGCTTTCACTTGAGAAGAGTTTGAATTATATTCAAAAGATATGCATGAATGTCAGAGCCTTTCTTCTCATGATACCTCTAAAGAGATGCTACAGGAGAAATTCTGTACCCTAATAAATAAATAACAATAAAAGAAAAAGCATATTAAACAGGACTGTCATACTGCTGAATGTTAAAAATGAAAATATTTAGAGCACTCATTTATCAACTTGCCTTACCAACTATTCAAGGACAAATCAGACAGTACACACTCAGGGGCATATTTATCAAGTGTTGAATTCCAAAAACTTCTAAATTCGAATTCAAAAAGACCAACCAAAATTAAGTCTAAGTGTTTTTTTTTTGCGGGCGAATATGTCGCTTTCATCCGAATAGGTCTGATTTCGGCCGTAATTCGAATCGTACGAATCAAGGAATAGTGCATTCTATCGAATTAGATTCAAAGTTTTTCTCAAAAAACACTTTGATTTTTCAAAATCCACCACTTGACTCCAAATAGGTTCTAGGAGGTCCCCCATAGGCTAAAACGGCAATTCGGGAGGTTTAAGATGGTGAATGTCAAATTTGAATTTTGAAAGAGACAGTAAATGATAAGTTTCGATATTTGAATTTTTGCAATCTTTTCAAATTCAAATCGAATTTGGACTATTCCCTAGTCAAAAAAATTCTAATTTCTTTCATTGGAAAATTTACCTCGACCTTTGATAAATCTGCCCCCTCTGTTCCCAAGCAACTTGCATGCTTTAGCAATTTCCTTGATTTTTGAAATAATCTTGTAAGGTTCGCCCACCACTTGTGAATATCCTGGAAACATGCAGTGTTAGTTATTGAAATCAGTGCACTCATGCAGTTTCTCTCAGTTCAAAACCTTTCTTCACTAAAAAGCACATTTCTTGTCAAGATTATATTTTTTTGAAAAATTCTCTCATAAAAAAACCTATTATATTGCATATAAAAATGCAATTCCATTATCCTAAATTTAAAAAAAAAGTGTAACTCTTAATTAATACATTTGCCATATGAGTATTTTATTATTGGATGAGCAAGGAATTAAGGGGCCTATTTATGATTTTTAGGGGGAAAACTAAAATTTTTTGACATTTATCATACCCCAAAGCAGCTAAAAATCCAAATCTGAAAAATTCTCCAGCTGAAACCTGTTGAGGTCATTTAGAAGTCAATGGCAGAAATCCCTTTTACAATTTGAAGATGTTTCTTGACATTGTGATCTGCGCTGGTTTTTGTACAATGATCCAAAAAAGTAAATACCCCCCTAGATGTCACATCTGATGGAACCCGTTGTGGTGTGGTCTCTTTAAATAATCACAGTACCCAGCAACTTTGCATGTTTTTGAGTTAGAGCTTAATGTAGAAGAACGATTTTTAAGTTATGAACATTTGGGGGGTTATTTATCAAAGGTCGAGTTTGTGAGATTTTTTCTACCTCAAATAAACTCACAAATCGAATGTCAACTTATTTATGAAAAAAACTGAATGTAAAAAAACTCAATCGAATGCAATCAGGGGGGCTAACTCGAATACTTGAATTGATCAAGTTATTGGCTAAAAAAAACTCAAATACCTTGTGTTGATCGAGTTTTCAAGCAAAAACCACAGAAAAAAACCCAAACATCATGAAGGCAAAAAACAAATTCAAATGTTTCAAGGGTACCTATGCCATTGACTCGACATGTATTAGCTGGAGTATTTTCAGATTCAGGCTTTTAGCAGTTCAAGGTTTTTTTTTTATCCCAAAAAAATAGTTTTTAGTGAAGCTACCCTTGAAAAACTAAAAATTTTTCAGGAAAAACATAACTCAACCTTTAATAAATAACCCCCTTAAAGTATTTAATAGAACCAAATTGCAGCAATTATATGCACACATTCATTTGCAGTGGAAAATAAGGAGTGGCAAAATGGCAATAAATTGCAGATGATTCAAATTTTCTTTATATCTATTATATATATGTTTTATGGCCATGCTTATCACAGTCTTATTGCGCTGTAATCCCCATAGGTTATAGATAGAGAGAGCAAACTGAGATCTACTTTCTCACAATAAAATCAATGACATTTTTCTATGATGTTATTTATTTACAGAGTTAACTTGCGCTGGGAAATGTGTTGCATACTTAAAGGGGATCTATGAGTAGGCAGTGACAGTGGAAGTGACGGTGAGGCACATCGAGTAGTCATCTGAAAACTGTCACTGCCTACTCGTTTTTCATTGGTAGGCGGGCGGGACTAGCAGAGGTAGGCGGGCTAAGAAGAAGAGACAGCCACGGGTCGTGAAGGTTTTGCGTGATGCTGAAGCTGGAGCAGGTATGCGGGGGATATGATTGCGCTGCTAATAAAACTGCTAATAAAAAATAATTATTTGCTATTGGAAAAATGCTTATATTCACTCCTCAAAGCTAAATGGGAATTTAAATTTTTGACCATAGATCCACTTTAAATGTTAGAAACCATATATTTTTTTTTTACATGGTAAGCTTTAAAAACACCTATTTCCATGTTGTTTCTCAAGTAAAATATGGTTCAGGGTCAGGATAAAAATTTAACCATTTATCTGTAGGTAAAATTTAGTTGGGTGGTTCACCTTTAGGTTAACTTTTAGTATGTTATAGAATGCCTGATTTTTAGCAACTTTTCAATTGGACTCTTTCCAGCTTTCAAATGGGGGGTTCAGTGACCCCACCTGACACAAATGCTCTGTAAGGCTACAAATGTATTGATATTGCTACTTTCTATTACTCATCTTTCTACTAAGGTCCTCTCCTATTCATATTCCAGTCTCTTATTCAAATCAATGCATGGACTCTAGCAACCAGATTGCTGAAATTGCAAACTGGAGGGCTTCTGAATAAAAAGCTAAATTACTCAAAAACCACAAATAATAAAAAATCACTCTCTACATTACACTAAAAAGATGAACGGCCCCTTTAAAGCGATCTAACCTACAGTTTACACAAATTAATTGATGTAAACTTATTCAGAGTGACCCGTTGAACATTAATGCAATCTACATAATTGATATTTTATATTTATATTTTATAGGGGTTTAACAGATACTAGTCATTTTACACAGCCTTTCCGTAATTCTGAGCTTTCTGGATAACGAGTTTCCAGATAGCGGATCCCAGAGCTATATTCCATTGCTGAGTTTGTATTTAGTGATATCAGAAAACTTAAAAAGTTCAATGTACAGTTAAATGCCATATTTTCTCATGGATTTTTTGTCATATGTATTAATAGATGTGATCTGTTTATTGTTCATTACTTACACACTTTTTATGTTTGTCTGTTGCAGTTTATTATGCTGACATACCTTTTCATGCTTGCCTGGCTTGGGGTCACAGCTTTTACCTCTCTTCCCGTCTACATGTACTTTAATCTCTGGACCATTTGTCGAAATGCAACATTGATTGAAGAAGCCAATTTCTGCTTGGACCTCCGTCAGTTTGGTAGGTTTCAATGACAATATTCGCTGTTTGGAGTTAGTAATGGACAGACTTTGAATACACTGCTTCTGTAACTTTGCATAATACTTTGCATAATTTGCATAATCCTGCAAATATTTCTAGTTTGGACTATGTTCATTTCTTTAAAATACCATATGCTTTATTTTGTATTCTTACTACGTAGACTTTCATAGGTAAATTGATTAGAGAAATACCATAATCAGTTGCTAAAATTATGTAAGGTCATATTAGTAGTGATGGGCGAATTTGTGGCGAATTTGCGCGATTCGCCACCAGCGAATAAATTTGCGAAACGGCCGCGAAAATATGCTGGTGAAAAGTCGCCGGCATGGAAAAAAAAATGGATGCCAGCGTCAAAAACTGCCGCTGGCGTCAAAAAACGGAGGCCGGCGGAAAAAACGGACGCCAGCGTCAAAAACGAGGCCATTTTGAGGCCGTCAGAAATTATTCACCGTTACGCAAATTTTGAGAATTTTTGGGCGAAATTCGCCCATCACTACATATTAGCTATAATGTAGCTGAACTTTTAATTTCCAAGCCCAGAAGACTAGCATAAATCCATACTAAGAGTGAAATGCAAACATGGCTTTATATGGTTATAAGAGCCTTATTATGTGCATACAAATTATCACCCTTTCAGTTTGTCAGTTCCATCTGTGGACAAATTAAGAGAATACAAATAGGCTCACAAAATGCTGTTCAACTCATTGAATGCATCTCTTTCACAGCCAGATGATCCCACTTGAGAATGTAGAGTAAGGTCACAGTGAGCTGAACTAAACCAGTATAATGAGGCTTCTAATCATATGGTTAGCAGTTGTAACTGGTGGAAAACTAAGGGGCAGATTTATCAAGGGTCGAAGTGAGTTTTCGATGTTAAAAACTTCGAATTTGGAGCTATTTTTTGTGTAGTTCGGCTAGGGAATAGTCCAACTTCGATTCGAATTTGAAAAAAACTCTAAATTTATCATGTACTGCCTCTTTAAAACTTCAACTTCGACCATTCGCCATCTAAAACGTGCCGAAGTGCTGTTTTAGCCTATGGGGGACCTCTTAGAACCTATATGGAGTCAATTGGTGGACTTTGAGAAATTGACGTTTTTTGGGGGGGAAATTTGAATCGAATTCGATCGAATGCGATATTCCTTCGATCGTACGTACGATTAGAATTCAGCCAAATACAGACCTGTTTGACCCAAAAAAACTTTGACTTCACTTCGTTTGATCTTTTTTGAAATCGAATGTCGAAGTTTTTTCCATTCGAAACTTGACCCTTGATAAATATGCCCCTAAGGACAGGGAAGCAACTGCTAGTGATTGGCGAATTTGGGGCATTTCGCTTTGCCTAAAAATTCCCACGAAATTCGCAAAACAGCGAAAAATTCACCAAACGGCGGCCATTTTTGTTCTACGCAGGCAAATTTTCACGAATTTATTCACCGTGTCGAATCGCGCAAATTCGCCGCAAATTTGTGCCTGGCGAATAAATTCGCCTATCACTAGCAACTACCTATAAGCAGGTGAAAGTCAGTTTAAAAATAAGACATGAGTTATCAGTGTTATGTGCAGTATTTCATACTATGCATTGTAAAACAATAAAAATGTCTTCTTTGGAAGGCCCAATGCAAAAGAGCATACACTCTAAAGGGAAGGGAGTAATACACAAGGTGTGGGAGTGGGCAAGATTGAATTAGGTGGATGAGAAATGTGGTACTGTATGTGGTGTTGCGTTTGGTAGTTAAACAGAGTGAGGGTAGCCTTCTCGAAAGAAGTGCGTTTTAAGAGATTTCTTGAAAGCAGAAAGGTTCGGAGAAAGTTGGACAGACCGTGGGAGAGAGATCCAGAGGAGGGGTGCAGCCCTTGCAAAGTCTTGAATGCGAGCATGTGAGGAGGTAATGAGAGAAGAGTTGAGTAGCAGGTCAGTAGAGGAGCGTAGTAAGCAGTTGGGTGAGTATATAGAGATGAGTTCAGAGATGTCGGGTGGGGCAGAGTTATGAAGTGCTTTGAATGTCAGGGTCATTAGTTTGAATTTGATTCTGAAAGGTAGTGGAAGCCAGTGCAGGGATTGACAGAATGGCGTGGCAGAGGAGGAGCGGTTGCTGAGGTGTATGAGCCTCGCTGCAGTGTTCATTATGGACTGGAGAGGTGACAGTCTCTGGAGGGGAAGGCCAATTAAAAGAGAGTTACAGTAGTCTAGACGTGATATGATGAGAGAGTTAATAAGAATTTTGGCAGCATCTTGGGTCATAAATGATCATATTTTGGATATGTTCCTTAGGTGGAAGTGACATGATTTAATAAGTGACTGGAAATGAGGAGTGAAAGAGCTGTGCCATTTCATTCACATGCAAATGAAAGGGATATACTTTGTGTCCCACCTAAATTCACTAACCAGTTCTAACCTTCATGTGTCTTGTATTCAATTCTGGAATTTTGGGGCACAATTTTGCATTATTGGTTAAATTTAATGCAGCTTGTGCTTTTTGTCTGCCAACATGGAGTTTGAGGCACTATAACAGAGACACTGCTCTGAAAGTACCATCCAAAGCTGATAGATGCAAACAAAGATGCCCAAGCAAACAAAGATGGCAAAAGCACACAGCATTACTGTGGATGCTGCTAATAGCTCAGTGGCAATATTAAAACTGACATGTGCTAACATAGATGCCCAAGCAAGTCTTGCAGCAGAGAGCAGTGTAAAGTGTTACTATAGATGCTGCAATTAACTCAGTGCCCATAGTAAAGCCACAGTGCCTACTCAGTGGCTTCAGCTTTTCCCTTGATTTGCAAGTGTCAATTCTAATTACTGTGAGCAGAATCCCTGACAGTCACAGCCACATTGAGGCTGATTTTTTTTCTCTAAATCTCTTGTATTGGTCACAATCTTGATTTTGGCAAGAGTTATTCAATACACACAAAGGTTCCCATTTTTCTCATTCAGTACCCATTAGAGCACAACATGGGATGACTATAGATGATATAATATTATATAACCCCTACTAAAATGTAAAAGGTTGTTAGAAGTCACCTTGGAGTTCTGTGATCTTTTAAATGCATTATTTAGATGGTCACAGAACTCCTTGTTGACTTTCAATAGCTTTATATATTACAGGGGGGGGGGGGTAGGGGGTACATTAACATCTATATTATTACAATTCTAATATTTGTAATGCCTCTTTAACTAACTAAATCATGCAATAAAGAGTATAGTGGAAAATTACTCATAAGTATTTATGCATTAATATGGTAGACTTTCTCCTTGACCAAAATACTCCTTTATGTTGATCATGAAGCCTTAAATTCTGATTTTGTCTTACCATATATGTTCAGAAATAAATTGCTTGGTATTTATGAAATTAATGCTATTATAAACATGTTTTTTTAAATCGATTTTGGGCCATTTTTCATATGTGTGATTCTATCTCATCTTAACGAATGCAAGGGTACCGAAATGTTAAAGCTTTCAGTTTTCACAAGTGGCATGTACTACGAACACACACAGCAGAGTCATAAGCTGGTGGGTGGATTTAAGATGACTGGCACCAAAATGACATAATTTGCATCCCTATTAATACCCCAATCTGTATTAATGTATTAAATGTAGTATTTTATCTTCTGGAATGCTTGGAGCCATGATACTGGGTTTTTGGGATTTTAGCAATGCGATAAATGTTACATATTGAAATTCCTAATCTTTTCAAAAAGAGTAGTGATAACTACTGGGTTGTCATAGCAGACATCTGCACACCAGTTACTGGAGAGGTGCAGGAGGAATTTCTTTTCATTGTAATGCATATCTCCAGCAATCATTTTTTGTGATTAAACCGCAGGTCAAAAAGTGACTGTGAACATTATTAAACCTCCCTGAATTCATGCCAGATGTACAAAGGTTTTATTACCAACAGATGATTACACACATTTGTGAGAAATATATTTTTATAGGCAAGCATACTGTAATGCAGTATATCACAGCAGGCACACAATGAAATGGCTTAATACACGCCACATGGATCATCCCCAATATTGAGTACATGTGAAGCATTATATCCTTCCGACCTTCTAACTACATCATTCAGTGAAGATTTGTCAGCGGGAAGTACATCTCCGGAATAATGTCTTCGGCCATAAGTTTAGAATTGTACTTTATCCAATGAATCTCGGAACAAATAAGTAGAAATGTAAAAAAATTAAATCAAATAAACTTGTTTGGATGCTGAATATACCTGTGCCTCCTATAGCATCGACTACTGTGGTATTTCAACAAGTTTTAGGTGGCAAGATTTTTATTTTAAGATTTCCATCTATAAATATTTAAAGTTGCAGTGAAATAAACTTTTTTTTCACTGTAAAATTTTTTTCAACTTGGAATTTTAATAAACATGCCTCAAAGTGGTGATGGAGACACTCGAAGAAGCAAAGTGTTTTTGAACAGAGGTCTGCCTATTACCACTACATGTGCTTCAGTCAACGGATATTACTATGGAAGTGTATGACACATTGCGAGGTGATTCCACCATCATTGTTCTCTGGCTGATGGGAGTACCTTTAAAAATATCTGATATGATAGTAGCCTAATAAAGCAAGCAAAGGCTACTTCATATGAATTACTGGAGTGTGAACTCACAATTTAGCTATGACCCCTTGTGAGCTGTTATCATTAAGTCCCAGATTATCACTGTCCCACCATTTCAATCCCAGACAGCAGAATCCCAGACTTCATCACAGAGCAAATAGGGCATTTGCCCTAAGGTAAAATGTACACACAAATACAAACAACATATTGTTTAGTTATTATGCAGTAATTATATACATCAGAGATCTAAAACCTACCACCCTCTATCTGTTGATCTGGAATTCCCAACATCTAACTGAAGACAACTGCTGATACATTTAAATGCTTATTTGGAATAATTATTTTCGGGTTAGATCATAACATGTTTCTCACCCAAGATGGCGACACAGAATAGAATGGCTCAGTAGAAGAAAAATATCCATAAAAGTCAGTCCAGTTAGTGGACACGACATATAATAGACAATTAACATATTTTCATTTTACAAGACTTAGGTGCTTTAGTTAGCCATGACACAGATATAAATAGTTGATCCACCCCCTGGTATAGTGCTGCCAGAGTCAATTGTCCCACCTATAGCTGAAATGGCAGTGGGCCGAGGCAAGTGTACTGGTTTCTAGACCTTGCAATGTCCTTTTAAACCTCCTTCTATACCAAGTGGATCTCCCCCCCAAAAACATTTTTTTTTCATAATAATGATAGTAAACATAATTGCAACTGAAAGCAGCTTTCATCCCACAGCTTTAAATTCAGTGAACATTTTGAATGTTTTGTATATTCGAAAGTTGCTTAGAATATCATTGTCCTCTGCAAAGTCCCCTGCAAGGGGAATTAAGGCGGTGAAATGAAATGGGGTTATAGATTTTACTTTCAGTCTACTTGAAGGAAGGAGTTGGCATCCAAAAGCTGTTGTACATTTTGCATGTGTAACTATATAATTTTACTGCACACATTTATGAATTTAATTTTTGTAGTAAATTTAATTTAATCTGAATATACTGGATGTATTACTTTCTGAATAGATGATGTGGGTAAGCATAAAGACTGCTTAATGTGTGACTTAATTTGAGAATTGTATTTCTTGCAGGTATTGTAACAGTTGGGGAGGAAAAGAAGCTATGTTCACCATCTGACAACTTTCTAAGGATGTGTGAATCTACAGAAGTAAGTTAAAATGTTGTGGGGTGTGTATGTGTTTGTTAAAAGAAATCAATGCAGATGTGTGTGATTGTATGTGGAAGAATATACTTATATATATTATAAATTACTTCTTGTTTTCTTTACTGGCACAGAACAAATACATTGGGGCCATGAAATAAGGCACTTTATAATATTAAAAGACCTCCATGTTAATCCATATAATTTGTTTGCTAAAAGTGGCCTTCTGTGCCTTGGAGTTTTGGGACTGCAGTTTTTCTGTGACAGCAACTGAACACAGTAATATCACAAGATTTGCCCAAAGAAGAATAATTTTGAGAAAGACAATTCTCAGACTTTTCCCAGAAGATTTCCAGACTGGTCTCGATTAGTGATGGGCGAATCTGTGCAGTTTCGTTTCGCTGAAAAAATTAGCAAATTTACCAAAATATTCGTGAAACAGCAAAAAATTTGCAAAATGCATTGAAGTCAATGGGCGTCAAAATAATTTTGACATGCATCAATTTTGACACGAGTGACAATTTTTATATGCGCGGCTGTTTGGTCCATATGCATTAAAGTCAATGGGCATCCGAATAATTTTGATGTGCAACAATTTTTCACTGCATATTCTTGTCTGCCAAATTTATTCTTCAATACTAAAACAAAACACTTTTCGGTGCAACATTTTAATCTTCCCCGCATCTCTGGTTTCATATTTGCTTGGTTTCTTATTCCTGGATTTTTGTAAAACTGCAAATATATTGAAGTAAATTTATTATGTTGTGTGCATTTTTTTAAATTGCCATAAAATACTCCAGAAAAATATAGTAGAAAAGAGCACTTTAAAATTTTGTATTGACTGAAGATGTTAGAGTAGATGTTAAATTACAAAACATTACAAAGTTTTGACTATTAGGGGCACATTTACTTAGCTTGAGTGAAGGAATAGAATAAAAAAAACTTTGAATTTCGAATGATTTTTTTGGCTACTTCGACCATCGAATTGGCTACTTCGACCTTCGACTACGACTTCGATTTCGAATCGAACGATTCAAACTAAAAATTGTTTGACTATTCGACTATTCGATAGTCGAAGTACTGTCTCTTTAAAAAAAACTTTGACCCCCTACTTCACCACCTAAAATCTACCGAGGTGCAATGTTAGCCTATGGGGAAGGTCCCCATAGGCTTCCTAACAATTTTCGGATCAAAGGAAAATCGGTCGATCGCAGGAAATGCGGTAAATCCTTCGACTTCGATATTCGAAGTCGAAGGATTTTACTTTGACGGTCGAATATCGAGGGTTAAATAACCCTCGATATTCGACCCTAAGTAAATGTGCCCCTTAAAGTTATATTGTACAGCATTCCTTAGAAAAGCACATGCACTAATTAATACAGGTATGGGACCTGTTATGCAGAATTCTCATGACCTGTGGTTATCTGGATAAGGCATCTTTTTGTAATTTCTCCGATTTTTTTTCCTATAAAAAAATTTGCAACATTATAAAACTTGTCATTCTTCACTTTACAAGTGTTGCTGTAGGCATTTCAACATATGATGTTTATGAGGATTGTTTGCCCAAATTAATTATACAAATTACATTTCTATTTTATTTTAATTTTAAAATTCACTGTTATCTAGAGCAGATTAAGCAAATGTTTATGATTTAGGTATTATTAATAACAATTGTTGTTCTTTTTCAGCTGAACATGACATTCCACTTGTTTATCGTTGCACTTGCTGGTGCTGGAGCTGCTGTAATTGCCATGGTAAGGACTGTCGATAGCATAAGATCAAGAGCAAAATAACAATAAACAATGGCCAGTTCAAGAACTTCTTTTTAGATCCACCATTTTTGCAGGTTAACTTAGTGTCACCATTACACATACAGACTATTTACCATTACTAATCGTACTTAGTAATTTTATATGACTCCGTACAACAGAAAGAATTTTATGAAGAATTGAAAGTTACATAGTTACAAAGTCCATCAAGTTTAACCCCTCCAAATGAAATCCAGCATCCACACACACACACCCCTCCCTACTTTCACATATATTATATATACCCATATCTATACTAACTAAAGAATTTAGTATCACAATAGCCTTTGATATTATGTCTGCCCAAAAAATCATCTAAGCCATTCTTAAATGTAATAATGTAATATTACACATGCTTAGAATTATGCATGTATTTGTATGGTATATTTCTCTCTATTGGCTATTTGAAACTTAGGGTTATGTAACTGCATTTTTGCCTAGTGGATCTGTGTGATCTCAAAGTAGATAAGAAGAGTAGTGAAAATAACAACTCAGCTGAATTTTTAGCTGCAATATCATTTAGAGGACAACGCAGTGCTTTTTAAAAGTCTCAGTCCCTACTTCAACACTGCTTCAACAGATGCAAGAGTGCCTGATTTGGAACAGAAGGAGAAAGGATGGTTGGAGCAGAGTATAACTATATGGAAGTGTGAAGAGCACATTTGATACTAGCACCTCACTGCTTATAGTGTAAAAACAGCCCACTGGTTATATCAGGGGCACCTGGGATTCTCAAAACATGTAATCATAAATTAATAGTTATTACATGAAATTAAAAATCTTCAAGAACTGGAAGATTGCGTGCACATACACTTTAATACTTAAAGGCCCATTTATCAAAGGTCAAATTTCGAATTCATTTGAAATTTTTTAAATTTGAATATGCTCACAACTCGACTGGGAGGTTATTTAAGAAAAAATTTGAATGGCTAATATTCAATTGAATGGCTCCGACACGAAAATTAGAATCTTATTCAAATCATATGAATCAAATTTTTTCCCGAAAAAAAACCTCAATGTCAGGAAGGCTAGTAACATCTCCAAATGGCTCAACGGACCTCTGCCATTGACTTGTACATGGACTTGGCCGGTTTTAGGTGGTAAATATTCAAAATAGGACTGTTCCACGGTCAAGGGTGATAAAGCTCACATTCGAATTTACTTTAGAATAGGTGGATTAAAATTCGAATTTGAGAATTTTGAAATTTAAAAATACGAATTCTAACTTACTATTATCCCTTAATCATGGAGATGGCACACAGCAGATAATGATCCTGCCTTTCATACTTCACCATAAGTGCTAGTGATGTGCGGGTCAAGAAAATGTATGCTCCTATTTATATACCCACACCCACTTTGCAATTACATCACGGAAGGGGGCAGGGCACACTGGTGCGTGAGTATATATATATACTATATATAAGTTCAAACTTTGTGTGGAAGTCAACCGAACCTGCCCAACTCGGGCTTAGAGTCAGCCTGCATCACTAATATGTGCTGATTTTAGCCCTAATTAAGGATGGTATGTTGTCACAGCAACATGTGGTACTGGTGCTCAAAATTATAGATTCCAAGTTGGTAAGACATTTTCTGGCATCAGTTGGACAAATAGCTCTTTTATCAATATTCTGATTTTAGTGGATTTAGAGGTTTTAGATACCATAAAAAAATGAATTTTCTCCAAAACGACATATGCCAAGTAATTAATTAATACAGCCTAATATAAAACACAAGAATGAATAAAAATGTGGAACTAATTTGAATAATAATACAAAAACCTCGAAATCCTAGATTTTTTTGTGCAAATACAAATGAAAAAAAAGAACCAAACCTCTAAAACTTGATTGAATAATTAAATGATTTTACAATTGGAAAAGGTCAAATCCTATTGACCTCAACAGCTTTTAGATGGTGAAGTTTTGCATTGGTGTTTTTTGGGGATGGGTTTCAGATTTTTCGTGGTTCAGAGTACTTAGTATAATCCACTATTTTTAGAGCTAAAAAATATGATTCATGTGAACTGTACTTTGCACTTTGGCATAGAGAAGAGCATGTATAGAGGCAAGTACTTTTGTGAATAGAATTTTAATGCAGACAACTTTGCCCTTTGCACTTAGAGATTCATAAATAACACTGTTGGCCTTTAAAAGACATGGGAAGTCCTATTCATTTTAGGGTTCCTTAATGTTAGAGAGCAAGTTGTTCTCAAATATAATTATTCTGCTGTTTTCCAGAAGTTGATTCTGCTACTGAAAGCTCCATTAATCCTACAGCCATATAATGTACAATCTACAGTAAAGGCCATAGTGTCAGTGCCATCAATTCGCTTCTGCCACCAATTTTCTTTCAGGTCTTTGATCTATGCCATGCATTTGTTTTTTGTAATCACCAATAGAATATGCTAAAGCTTAGCTGCAAACATTCCACATCATGTTACTATAGCAATGTAGCTAGAGGACATATTTAATTGTATTAAATGTAGAATATAAATTTGAATCCACTTCGAGATTCTAAAATCTAAGGATATGAGTTGACTTTCAAGTTTACTGTTTCCTGGCAACTAAGAACACTGTTATGTAAAGCGATTTACACTTAACATTTGTACTAAAAACAAAATGAAAAAAAGTAAAAAATGTGAAGACAGATTAGTAGAGGCCTATTTATTAAAGGTCATATTTTAGTGGTTTTAGAGGTGTTTGATACCATGACTAAACTCAATTTGTCTAAAACTACGAATGTCATGACATTTATTAAAAGCTCCAACTAAAAAAAGTACGAACGGGAAATTTAGTATTAGTGGTTTTTACATAATAAAAAAATCTCGAATGTTTAGAGCTTTTTAATAAAAATAGAAAAACCAAAAATGTGATTGTTAGTAAATGGGCCGCTTAGGCTAACATATTTATTAGGCTCTGTACAAGTGGGCAAACAGCAGATATAAAATGCAGCGAAGGGACAATAATAAAGGGGGTGCAGATTGCAAAAGTAAGTAGACACTTGGGGGTATATTTATCAAAGAGTGACGTTAATAGTGAAGTTCCGCCACTTCCCATTCATTTCTATGTGGTTTTTAAAGGCGTATTTATTAAAGGGTGAAATTTCACTTTCACCCATTGATAAATACGCCTGCTGCGGAATTTCACTCTAGTTGTGGAACTTCCCTATTAACTTCACTCTTTGATAAATTTACCCCTTGGCACCAGCTTTTATACATATGTAGTGATGAGCAAAATTTTTCGCAGAGTTTCATCCATAGACTCCAATGGGTAAAAAAGAAAAATTGCCCATATACTTCAATACTTCTTGGCAAATTTTTGGCAAAGCAAAATGGGTCAGATTGGCCCATTTCTATACACATGTTCTAATAAAGTCTATCTGCAAATTTTTATTTTTTGTACTGTACATGTTCATGATGGAGTTTGGTTTATAAAAAAGTGGTAATTTTATTGGGTAATTTGAAGATGAGGCCCTCTTTCTGAACACACATTGTTGTACCTTGCCACTATCTGAGTGAACATTGCCATCAGCTTTTAGCAACTGTGTAGAAGAGTGTACTCCTTGACCATGATATCCTTCCATTACTTTTATATGAAGGCAAACAGTTGAACAGGTCTAAATCAGAATATCAATCCAGGTCTAGTTGGGTCATGGATATGTCATATCTGCATTAGTTAAACATTCGACACTGCTGTCCATACGTTTTAAAACAAAATAAGGATATAAGCATTCACTTCCAAATGCTATATAACAACACTTGGCCTGTGGCTTCATACCATTATGTGGTCATGGTCCTTGTTGTCTGATATCTGTTTATTTTCTGTGCGGTTCCTATGTCTGTTAGTAATAAACATAAATGCAGTGTAACTTGTAGTAAGTAAGACTTCTGTTGCTCCTTCAGGCCATTCTCTACCATTGAGTCTGCTTGAATGTTTTTACTTCAGTGGTTAACAAATTAAACGCACGATACAAGAAAAGAATGAAGAGGCCTTAATAACTTTTTCTGTTGTGTTTTTTTAAAGGTTCACTACTTGATGGTCTTGTCAGCAAACTGGGCTTATGTCAAAGATGCATGCAGAATGCAGAAGTATGAAGACATCAAATCTAAGGAAGAGCAGGAACTGCATGATATTCATTCCACTCGTTCTAAAGAGCGGCTCAATGCATATACATAAAATAATAATTCCGCTTATTTGTAACATTTCAATTCTTTGTTGTTTAACTAACAGCCTCCCTTCCATTGTATAATGAAAATGAAGTGCTTTTCCTAAAAGATAGGCACATCCCCTATCTTCATAACCTTGATAGACCAGCACTTGGCTTCTTCACAGTGGTCTGTGTGACATTATTATGTAATATGGAGCACCCCTTATAGTCCTTCCCAAATTGTCATAAAGTGACTGGTTTCATAGATAAAGAAAAAGTAATTGTGAAATAAAAATGTCCTTTTCCTTTTTTTAACCACTTTATATGTGTTTTACATTTACAAAAAAAAAACATTTTGCATTGTTTCCTACGTTTTTGAAAGAGAAAGCTTTTTATACTTTTTAGTTCTGAGTTTCAAAAAAAAAAAAACAACAAAATAATAATAATATAACTACAGGTAATCTACAAAGGGACAGTTGTACAGAAAGCATGTATGATAAATTGCTTATAGTTTGGAATCATGCATGGATAGTTCGGCCATCTATAATGCGTTTGGCCCTATGATAAGTCATAGGTGTGCTTTCTGTTTGGCAAGTTAAGAGGTGCTTCTTATGGGTGTTACTGTATTAGTATTAATGTACGCTAACAAAATTTCAGTTTCAAAATTCTGTCAACATCAATGACGGAGTCAACTGTTTCCGAGTGTGAGCATGCATACTGTAATGCTAGTGCATGGGCACTTTCCCATTTCAAATTTAAAAATGTTTCAATTAATCACATTATTCCTGAAAGCTTATATTGATGTTCTCCCAACAAAATGTGGCTCAAGTAAATATCTAGGTATTTTATTATGATTTGCTTTTAACATTTTAATCTGTATATATATTGTAAAAATATATGTCATGTTATTAAGAATCAAAGGACATTACATAAATATTCTAAAGTCTTTTAAAGGTTTCTTTCATTTGTCAGTGGACCCCAGTGCATAGAACATTCCATGACAGTGTTCTGTGTTTGCCATACATAGCGTTCCAATGATCACATGCCTTCTACCTAAAAAGCAGGCAGCACATATCTTTTAGACTTTCGAAACAACTGTGTTATTGGACCAAACTTAGTGTTTTCAGCTATTTTGCCTTTCTGAACCTCTATAGGAATGCTGTAAAGTGTATTTAATCTTAAAATTCCTGGCAAGACATTTTTGCCATGCTTAAACATTCTTGGTCATTTTGTGCACTTTATTAATCATCGTGATTTCTCTCAGTGTACCTTCATTGATAATTAAAAGAAAACTCTTGGGGTTAATTCATCAGCTTCTGATAATCGAAATAAGAATATTTTTACAAATTAAAAACTATGGGGGAGAATTATGAGAGATTAAACTGTAGAATCTAGAAGGATTTCCACCAGTTTGATTTTTTTATCCAAATTGTCCTGACAGTAAATAGTTTAATTAACTTTACATATTTATCAAAGCTGATAGATCTGGCAGTTCAGCCCAAAATAAAAGCATGCTTTTAGGTTTTTAGGATTTCATAAGTGACATTGGTTTGATAACTGAAAATGTGTTACAGCAGTCTACTTTTGGACTGAAAATCAAATAATTTAATCGTATTGATAGATATGTGACATCTCAGCGTTTCCATTTTTCAATTATATTTAACCAAGTACTTTTGTATTCTAAAATAAAAAGTATAAAGTATTTTTTCCCCTGTTAATCAGTAGCCCAATGACAAATTATTATCATGTCTTCTACAGGGACATGGTTATCTACTTTATAACTGGTAGTGCAGAGTTCTTAATTATAATGAAAAGGAAAATTGTTCTTGCAAATTTTGAAGTTTTATTTTTTCTCGTTAATTTATGCCAATAACGAAAGTATTGTTCCCTTCATTGTTAAAATCAATGTTTATTTTATATTCACAGTTTTAACTGTAAGTAACACAAGTATAGCTTCCCTTTGACTATGAAGTACAATTTCTGTAGTAGCATTTATAATATTTCCTTAAATAGCTCTAGCTGTAACTAAAATGGGTGGTAGGGAAATCAAAACCAAAAATGGTAGCAAGTTTGAGCTACAAGAGAGAGACAGAGGACAACTTAAATATTTGACATCCTATTTTTGAACAAATGGTAATTTCCTTAAGGTTTACAGTTGCTGTGTTAATTAACAAGAGTCCTCTTCTGGTTTAATATGATCGTTTTTCAAGTAGGGGCTTTTGGACATTTTTACATAGTGGAGCCCATGGTTCAGCTCCATAACAACTGTGTGTTGCACAAATTATATATGACAAGGCTTTAGTACATGTCTGAATTGGCTGCTTTGACTTTGGTTTAGACCAAAATTTAAACAATGAGTGGGGCAGTCATATAATGTAGGGATCATTATTAGTGAACGGCAGAGACGGGATACATCGTGCAGCCTTTAGAGAATCAAGATATTGTAATGTTCACAAATTAGGAGAAAACACACATGGGAATCAGTGCACTTCAAGCTCCAAACATACAAAGTCAAAAACACACATGGGAATTAGTGTATTATATGAATTTCCCCAAGAGAATATTTTTGTGATGTTACACACGCTTCATGGGAATTTTTTATGAAAATGAATCCTAGACTTCATGCATTATATTGCTATAGTTATTTGTTGCATGCTTAAACATTTAGTAGTGTTAGATTTTATTTTTCAATATCTGCCAACTACAATGTGCAGTATCAAATACTTTTCTTTTCTCAATTATTCTTCTAAACCTCTTTCAAATTTGATATGGTAGTGTTTCAGTTTTGTGTCTCAAACTATTTGTGATTTTTAAACAAATGTCCTATGGATCAGTGTAATGATGTTGACGCTTTTTTGGCTTCCTCTGGTATTATAGTTTGTATTTTCACAAAGAATGCTTTGTAGCAAGCGTTATAATTAATCTGTTTTGTACATAAATGTGCCAACAGCTTGATGGTGGCGTTTTTGAAATGTGGAAAACGTGCTTGCAAAATGTAATAAACACACTTGTGTACTTTGTGTAGCTATTTGTACTGAGTGGTTCTTTCACACCTGGTCCTCCTGTAAAAAAATGTTTTTAAATGAAATCTAATTTTGCAAAAAGCCATTAAAAAATAGAAAAATTAGAGGTTTCTTATGTAATTTATCATTGAAATGTGGTATTCATGTGTTCAGTAATTTCCTTAAAAAAAGTATACTGTACAGTCCTAAAGATGGAGCTGGTATAGTATCTGTAGCTAAAATATGCAAATTAGAGAAAAATAATATAATTAGAGGCTTCTTGTGTAGTTTATCATTGTTATTTATTTTCATATATTCATTGATTCAGTTCAACAGAAAGTGTTGAGTCCTGAAGATGGAGCTGATCTGAGAGTAAATCTTTCCACTGTTGATATTTAAGCTCTAAAGTTAAGATGTCCATACACAGGCTGATAAAAGTTACTGATTCAGTCTTTACATCCCAGAGGCCTGCCCTTAAATCAGCCAGATAATTTTTGAGCAGGTTTAAAATTCCCATTGGGGCAAGGACCGCATCAGCTCGTTGATTCTCAATTGTGATTTTTTTTTTTTGCTGCTCTTTTCCAAAAACTGCAACAAAATCACAATCTTAAAGGAGAAGTTAACCCTTGCTACTAAAATCCCCTATCCTACATATATCCCCCTCAGCCTAGGTGGTACCTTTGCAAAATGCCCCTAACTTACCCCTCAGTGCAGGTTCAGGGCATCGGAGTTCACAGCAGCCATCTTCTTCTCTTCACTAATCTTCGGGAAGTAAGTGCTGTATCAGTGCATGCGCCATTGGAGCAAGTTTCGTGAAAACGGCGCATGCGCCAAAAGTCACGGAAATTGCCGAAGTGCTGGAAGAAGACCCAGAAGATTACCGAAGTGGCTGAAGATGTCACCTTGAACTCCAATGCCCTGAATCTTAGGGCCAATGCATTGAAAGAAGAGATTAGGAATATATGGAGCAAACTATATTAAAGCACCTGGAAAACACAACATTGCTTTTTTTTATTGAAATATTTACTTCATCAGCTATGTGGTTTGATGAGTTAATGTTTCCCCTTTATCTGCATTTTACAAGATTTATTTAACAAATGATCCTTTCTTTTTGTTGATTAAAACATCATATCAATGCTTCCAAGTAATGTCACTGTGCAAGACTATTTCATTTCGTCACTTTATTCCCAAACCCTATTATTTTTTCATATACATTCTCAATGGGCTACGGTAGTGCGTCACTGATGTGTGCAGGCAATGCTTTTAAGCAAATGAGTTCCCTTGTCGCTGTTATAACTGATTTTTCCAGCATGTGCACAAGGAGTGGTCAAGTCTACAACTGCCTCAGTGATCAGTGTGACAGTGCTGTTGTGTCCATAAAATGTAGAAAAACACACACACAAGTAGCTGCAGGAGTAATTGCTATAATGCTCAACATGAAGGAAACTCCATAACACAGTAAAAAAAAAGTTGCAGAGAAAACAGATTCAAAATAAAGCCTTATAGAGCAGACTCTATGAACTAGAAGAGCATTAGAAGATTCAACGGGAAATGTGTGCACATTATCTCATATTTACCAGTTCCCTTACCCTTTAAAACTCATTGTGGTAATGCCTGTAAAATAAAATCACATTAGTGATTACCGTATATACTCTAGTATAAGCCGAGTTTTTCAGCGTCCAAAATATACTGAATAATTCTACCTTGGCTTATACTCGAGTCAGGGCCTTGCACAAAAATTATCCTTTGCTGATCAAAGCGGATATAGGGTACCTAGCGGTTGGAGCTGATGGCTGCGCTGACCTGTGCATCTTCTGTGAACTGCAGGGCCCTCGGCAGCTCGCGCACATCCTCTTTTCTGTGCGCCGCAGGGCCCCAGCAGCTTGCGCACATCGTCTCTTCTGCGCACCGCAGGGCCCCAGCAGCTCGGGCACATCCAATCTTCTGCACGCCGCAGGCTGTCAAATCAGATGCCTGAAGGGTGGAAGCTGAAGTTGGAAGCTGCGTGTGACTTCACGAGCGGCGCAATGTGATCGGCGACGCACACTTGTCTTCAACCACGGCAATTTGACAGGCCCAGGCCCTGAGGAGCAGGGAAAAAATACGGTACCTTACATATAAATGAATTATATAACAGCTTCCCTTTTCCAATTATGGCAGTATCTGCAGTGCTGATTTTGACATGAGGCAAGAAAAGCTCAGGCAGTACCTAAGAGATGTCAATACAAATGAATGTCAATACAAATAGATAATAAATAGATACCTGTTTTCTATTTGACTGGGCAATATGAAATAGACCACAGTTGTGGAGCCATGCATTGTGCCACATGCAGCAACTTAACTTCCACATTTTCAATCTTAAAATTGAAAGTTATGCTCTCTACATCAGCAAATCTAACCAAGGGATAATACCCTTTGGGAAGGTATGGTAAGTTGGTAACTATGGAATAGCAGGTATAGTAGGGAGAGATGGTGCCTATAGTAACAGTGGGATAACACCATAAATACCATATTCAAAAACATTTAAACCACTCATGTCTCAATTTTTGATTATTTAAACTTACCAGTAGCTGCTGCATTTCCCACCCTAGGTTTATACTCAAGTCATTAAGTTTTCCCAGTTTTTGTAGGTAAAATTAGGTACCTCGGCTTATACTCGGGTCGGCTTATACTCAAGTATATATGGTAGTTAGATTTATTTGGGGTTGGATGTGCGGATCATCTAGAAACGTTGTTCTCTTCTAGGAGAAGGAATTGGTGCTTGATGTCTGGTTTTGCTCAGCAATAACTGCAGTACTACATATTTAGTCAATATGACAATGCCAAAATAGATTATCAGGCCCTCAGTAGTTGCCATTTGTTTGCCGATTTATCAAAATCCGAGTTCATGAAAAAATGCGGACGAGGAAAAAAAAAAGCCAAGAAAACTCGTGGCTTTTTTTTTCGAATGCTAAGTTATTTGAGAAAAAACCACAACAAAATAGTCCCGCACATGTTTTTCACGGGAAAAAAGTTGCATGCCCGTGAGAGTCTCATTGTCCCATTCATTTTCAATGAGGCTGGAAATCTTGAATGTTTTAATAAACTGGGAAAATAAATAAAGTTGTCAGAGAACATTCACACTGACTTCTATACATCCGCCCCAGCTTTTACCTGCCGAGATTTTTCTGGCAACTTTTTGTGATTTTATTCTTTAATAAATGCGAACTATTCAATGTTACAAAGAATATTCTCGAGTATATTTGGTTTTTTCACTGTGTTTTTTTCTCAAATCGTGAATAAAACTTGATTTTTGAGAAATCGGCCTCTAAGCTTTCGCAAGATTCTTCTCCCTGTTGTTTCAGTAGAGTTGATTGTAAGGGTTTGGCATTTTCATCTATCTCCATCTGTAAACAGACTTGTGCTCGATTAATTTTGCTAAATATTAACCCACACAAAAGCGAGACAAAGGTAAGGGATACTTGTCAGACTTTAGACCTGGGTTAATGGAAACTTTTAAAATCTCCACATATTCTAACTGAACCATCCCATTTGATAATAGCCACTCTCAGTCCCACAATTCAGCTTCTCCTGTCTCCATCACATACATGTCCAGCCGGCATTTGAAATGACTGTACTCTACTCCGAGTGGCACTATCTTCTGTCCAGTGTATGTTTTAGTAGCAGTTTTGTTTTCTGAACAAGTTAACAGTGTTATCATTCAAACAGACTGGTTCTATCTTTGGTGGAATGCCAGCTATGTTTGGTGTTAGCCATATGAAAGATCTGTCACCAGTATCCGTATGGGAAACATCAGTACTTGCAAGTTCTGAATCAGCCCAACAAGCATTGTGAATCTGTTTTTCATGGAATGTAGAGAAACACACGCTTGGAGTAATTGCTGTAATGCTCAACAGGAAGGAAACTTCATAACACAGTAAGATAAAGTAGAAGAGATTCAACATAAAACCCCATATAGCAGACTCTAGTCACTAGCATTAGCAGTTAGAAGATTCAACAGAAAATATGTGCAAATTCACTTTATTTCATATTTAACAAGTGCTAAACTCCAGCTGTGTATGTCTTTGAAGGTTCTCGAGAGTTCATCCAGATCATGGTATATCTGTAGTAATAAGCCAAATTAACTGGATTTGCTGTATTTTCTTTACTTCTGACTTGAAAAAAGCCAGTCGGCTGACTAACGAAACTTGTCCCAACCCTGCATCTGTCCCCTCTCTCGAACATGTGTGTGTCTGAATGATTTTGTAATTTAAAGGCATATTTATCAAGGATCGAATTTCGAAGTTAAAAAACTTCGAAATTCAACCATGGAATTTGAGTACTTCGATAGTATTTTTTCCGTATTCGATCAAAGTAAAATCGTACGATCAAACGATTTAACCCTTCGAATCAAATGATTTCTCAAAACTTGCCCAAAAGCCTTAGATAGGTTCTAGGAGGTCCCCCATAGGCTAAACAGCAATTCGGCAGCTTTAAGGTGGCAAAGTGTCAAAGTGGAAGATTTTTAAAGAGACAATACTTCGATTTTTCGAGTGGTCGAATTTTCAAAGGTTTTTCAATTCGAATCAAAGTCGAATTTGGCCTATTCGATGGTCGAAGTACCCAAAAATGACTTCGAAATTCAACGTTTTTTAATTTGAAAATTCACTTCAACCTTTGATAAATCTGCCCCGTAGTGTTGGGTGTCGTATGCCTCCCATCCCTCATAGATACAGTACTGGCAACCACAAGCAGCGATTAGTGACATGAATTTGCTGTGAATTTCCACATTTTGCTGCAGGTGAATTAATTTGCGAAACTGCGGCAACAATTCGTCTGCCCCATCAAAAAAAATAATCGCTGTGAGTAAAAATTGGCGAGTGCATGAAATTGTCGTGAGTCCAAGTTATTCGACACCCATTGACTTTAATGCATTTGGACCAAATAGTCAAAATTGACACTCAAAATAATTTGATGCCCATTTACTTCAATAGGTTTTGCGAATTTTTTGCCGTAAATTGCCACAGATTCGCCCATCGCAGCGATGTATTCATGGATAATGTTTGGTCTAAAACAGAGCACAGAGACCCATGTCAGTTCACTAAAGCGGGAAGCCAGTGTGCAAAGTGCAAAACAATGATGGATTACACCCAGTTTCTGCACTTTGCACACTATATTCCCACTCATGAATGAGCCCAATGTTCTGCTGTTGTACTGGTAGCTACATATTCTGTATCTGGTAGTAGTCAGTCCAGTGTCGGACTGGCCCGGCGGGAAACCGGGAAAAAACCCGGTGGGCCCCGACCCTCGTGGGTCCCTGCCGGGCCAGAACCCGTCTCTAAATATTTCCTATCACGGGAAAAAAAATTTTTCCGGCGACGCTGTTGCGCATGCGCGCCGAACGGCGCTGTTGCACATGCGCCGAGCGGCGGTGTTGCTGGGCAGACGCATTTTTGTAGGGCTGCGGGGGCCGGAGGGGGGCCCCTGGACAGCAGTCCCGGTGGGCCTCGGGCCCCCCAGTCCGACCCTGAGTCAGTCGGTGTGATTATTACACTTCACCAAAGTTTAAATATCCATTAAGGTTGATTCTTTTTCATAGCGAACTATTACTTTTTACGGTTTCTAAATGCTCAGTTTTATCACTAAGTAACAAGATGTTGTTTGGAATCAGTGAATATAAAGATTGTGGTTTAAAGGAGAACTAAACCCTAAAAATGAATATGGCTAAAAATGCCACATTGTATATACTGAACTTATTGAACCAGCCTAAAGGTTCAGTATCTCTATAGTAGTAATGACCCATCTTGTATTTTATTAGCAGTGTCAGTGACCCGCACATGCTCAGTGTGCTTCAAGCAGCTGATGAGAAGTTAAGCTTAGGGGTCATTGCAGATCCTAAAAGCTGATTTGACAAGGCTGATTTTTTAAATCTGATGCTAATTATGATAGTTTCTGAGCTGCCATGTACAAATTATCTGAATTATTTACTAATAAAGCCTTATATTGTGACATTTATATATAAATATTCAGTATCTTGTGCATCAGTCCCTAAGCTCAGTAAGTGACAGCAGCACAGAGCATGTGCAGTGAATCAGCAGAAAAGAAGATGGGGAGCTACTGGGGCATCTTTGGAGCCAAGATTTTTACTGCTAAAGGGCTGTGGTTGCCTTGGACTGGTATAGAAGCCCAAAACATAATGTACAATATTTCTGTCCTACTTCTTTAGCTAGGCTGTATTTCTCCTATACCAGAATCTCATCAGTATCACTGAATTCACACTTCATGTCAAATGATCCAGTGAATCTTCACTAATTTATCTTGCGCACACAGTAGAAATACATTTTGGCAGCATGGTGATGTCAGTGACGCATTTCCTAATTCATTTCCATAACAATAAAAATGAATCACCAAATCACGACACACTCTTAATGGTTGGTTGCATATGCCACATCTCTTTGAGACATCTCAGTTTGGATAAAGACTGGGAAAAGAAGAAGCTGATAACACAAATCCATGCAGGCGAGTAGGTGGCAGATGTGTTTGATAAATATACAGTAAGGTATGCATTTATACTAAGGAGAGTTGTTGATTGAGAAGGATGTAGGGGTAGCAAGCAAGCAATGGCAGTCAACAGCAGGAAGGGTATCAAGTATCTGTCCCAGTGGTGTAAATATAGAGGAAGCAGAGAGCGGGGTCCAGGGAAGCCCGGACTGTGGGGTCTGCCTCTTCTATAGCGGAAAAGAATAACCTCTAACCAGCCTTTCTCTTACCTGCGGGCAGAGAAGGGAGACACAGGTGGCTGGGAGACTCTGGTGTTCGACGGGGAGTAGGTAAGTGGGCGACCGGAAGGGAGGTTGGGGACCACAGTTCACATTAGTTACACCACTGTACTGTCCTACAGTATATTCCAAAGAGTATAGATTACCCTACATGATAGGATAATTCTTACTTTTGCAAAACACTGGATGGGTCCATCTATCTATGCAATATTCAATAACTGAAGCAGAGAAAGTCTAGTCAAAAGTAACTTAATCTCAGTGGTTTCAGAAGAAAGGCTGGCCAGGTTGGGTTTATTTACACTTAGAAAGAAGCACTTAAGTCGCTATAGTATTAATAATATATTAATAAAGGGGTCATAAAATAAACTCTTGGATAACAAAGATCATTTCAAAGGCCAGAAGGGCATCCCTTGAGATGAGAAGAAAGGTGTGCAAATGGTTTTTACGGTGAGAGCTTTCAAATTGTGGAATTGTACAGGCAGAAACACTTGATTTCAATAAAGAGTTGGGAGGCTTTTTAGCAAGAGAGAAAATTCATTCTTAGTCCAAAAGTGATCCAGGGATTTCTCATAATTGAAGGCAAATTGAAAATGCTTTGGTTGAGGATTTTTTGTCTTCCACTTAATCACCCAGGTCTTTTTCAGTGTCATCTTCAAATGAAAACGGTGTCAGCTAATAAAAGAAATGTTTAATTATCACTAACAGTTACCTTAAAGCGGTTGTTCACCTTTAAATTAACTTTGTGTATGTTGTAGAGAGTGATAGGCAATTTGCAAGTGTTTTTCATTTTTTATTATTTGTGCTTTTTGAGTTATTAAGCTTTTTATTCAGCCGCTCTCCATTTACAATTTCAGCAAACCAAATTCCCCTAGCAGACTGGAATATGAATAGGAGAGGCCTGAATAGAAAGATGAGTAATACTAAGTAGCAATAACAATACATTAGTAGCCTTACAGTGATCCCCATTTGAAAGATGGAAAGAGTCAGAAGAAGAAGGCAAATACTCCAAAAACTATCAATATAAATAAAAATAAAGGCCTATTGTTGCTTAGAATTCTAGAGCATACTAAAAGTTAACTTAAAGGTGAACCAACCCATTAATTACCGACCTGACTGCAAGCTCTACCCATTCTTACCAGTCATTTATCTTTTCAATGTTTGGTCACATAATACATTGGAGCAAAAGCAGTGCCCATAGGTGATCAGAGCCTTGTTTCAGAAATATGCATTTCTAATTAGTTCTTTAAACCTTCACATATATTTGTGTTCCATCCCCGTGCTTCTTTCAATAGAACGTGATTTATAAGCATCCGTTTAGGCAGAATGCTGGCAGTTTTGCTTGCTTTTGTCAAACACAGAGAAACATTTCTCAGCTATATCCTGTTGGAAACGGAATCTTTATGTTTGTAATTTATTTAACTATGCTGTTGCTATTATTTTAGTATAACTTGGAATTTTTTATGGGGAAATTATACATCCTCCAAAATAAATCAGAAAACCTTTTCAAGCAATATCTGTTTTATATCCACGGTATTTGAATCATGTTCCTAAATAAAATGGCTGACGAGTCTTCAACAGAGACACAATGTATTGCAATGCTGACGTTGCCTGACACCTGGTGGGTAACTTGTGTAAGACATATCTGGTTAAAACCCAAAACAGCTAAAAATAGAAAATTACCAAAATGGCTCTTTTATATATTATTATTTGTGTATATTGAAATTTTAATTGCACTTTTCTCAGTTCTGTACCAGGCAGCTAGAATTGTTTTGCAACTGAATGCAATAAAATCAGAAATGTACTTAGAACAAGAATGTTTCTACAAGCAGGAAAGGAATAGCTTGATAAATGATTGCTTTTTATTTCTCATTCCTATAAACAACAGGCACAGATGAAGATTTGGCTAGTTGTGTTTCCCTTCAACACTGAAAAACCTCTAGTACCACCAGTGTCAGACTGGCCTGCCAGTTACCAGCACTCACACACAGTTTATATTAGCAATAATGCAACAAAGAGAACACACAGAGAGCACAGCTGCCCACCATAGAATTAGTACAAGATTTGTTAGCAGCCACTCTGTTTGCTATTGCATCTCTATGAATAAAATGTTCCCATAGATTCCAGTAAATTGCCATCTAGGGGGTTAAAATACTGTTTTAGGCTATATTTATCAGTTACAGCTGAACCTCTCAAACATGGGGATCCCAGGGTTTTTCTAAAAGGAAGAAAAGGTTCTCATTAATATCAGGTTCTCTGGTGGACCCTTGGTTTCCCAGTTTGACACTGTATACCACCCTATCTCTAACAGTGTCAGACTGGGCTGGTGGGACACTGGGAGAAACCAGGTGCACCTCAGCCTTCATGGGCCCCGCCATCCCCAGTCTGTTCCACCACCCTTATTCAGACCAGTTCCTCTACCTAAAATCAGCCCTGGTGGGCCCCTGATGCTCCAGTCCAGCCCTGGTCCCTAATGCAGGTGCCATTTTCTTTTACCATATGGGCCAATCATCAGCGGGTAGACAGAGTATAATCCATAGTCCATAATTCCTTTAATTAAAGGCAATATGGCAGATTATGGAAAGTTTGAACACATTTCTGGGGATTTTAGGGTTATGTTATATGTATTAAAACAGAAAGGGAATTGCCTTTTAAGTTGAAAGTTCAGTTCTCCCAAGAGACTTGCTTATCTTAAATAGTTACAATTGTATCTTTGCTTATCTTAAATAGCTACAAATGTATCAGGCGCTGAGTATTCTGGGCTCTCTGCCAAAAGCCTCTTGTTTAATATGTTTTAGAAACTTTGTATCTTTTTTTCTGGTGTGCAGGAGATCAAAGAGAAACGCGGGACATTTTAGTAACAATCCTGGACTGTGGGCTGAGTTATCAAATTTTGGAATGTCCCATGAAAAAACGGGAGAGTTGGGAGGTATGGTACTGGAATAAACCAGGGTCCAGTGGGCATAACATGTCTCTGTTTAAAAAATCCTAATGCAACTTTCAGCCAATGATGGTGCAATTATGTAGAGGCTTACTCTGCTTAACACATTTAATGGGGAACAAAAACTCATATTCTGTACTGTACAAGTATTTCTTCCTGTTAGTATCCCGTATGGTGTTTAATATAAGTGGTCATTTACTACGTACTAATGGAAGATCAGCTGTAAAGTGAGTTATGCTTTGTAAGAAGAAAGGGCATAGATAGATAGATGATTGATAGATAGATAGATAGATAGATAGATAGATAGATAGATAGATAGATAGATAGATAGATAGATGGATAGATAGATAGATAGATACTATACACTACAGACTATATATATAATAAAAGGATAAATGGAAAAGCATATTATCATTGTTCCTTATTTTAGAACCAAGTTTTGTCCTGATACAAACCCCACCCCTCCCCAAAAAAAGCCAATTAACATTCTCAACGTTGGTTTCATTAAATGATCTGTTAGTATTCATCACTTTACTGCACCGCTATTCCTGCTCATCCAGATTTAGTTTTAATTATGTCAATAATTTGTTTAGCTGTAAATCCGCACGGTGAAGGAGTCATTAGGAAGACCGAGCAGCTTGAGGCAAAGTCTCTGCAATTCAAGCCTGAAATTATGTTTTATTTTCTAAACAGGGAAAGGTACATTAAAAACGCACAGACAGAAGACTTAATTAAAAGAAAAGATGCAATAATTTGCTGAGAAATGATCAAGACATTTTTAATTATAATCACAGACACAACACATTATTCTTGCTCTGCTTTTCATTTATAGCTGTATGATCCCTGAAAGGTGAATGTAGGGATTTTCCAGAGAAGGTAAGTTGTCTTAGTGTAGTCTGATTATATGAAATATTAAAGTTTTTTACTTTGCACAGCACAAGGTGTTTTTCATGCAGGGCTAAATCCCTAAAGAATAGGCAAGGAGATGCACATTAGTGTCCCATAATTTGGGCATAATTCATCCGTGAAAGTTACGGCAATAGAGCTTTATACTTACCTCCTCCCATGTGACCATAGTTGGACTGGTTTGGCAGGACACCAGGAAATAAACACTTGAGATTGTAACCCCTGTGCCCCCCAGACACCCCTGTCAAATGCTGTATATGGTGCACTTGCATCTGGGTACAAAGTACAGCATGTGACCTCCTTGTAAGTATAGCAATTCTTACATTCTAAAACATTCTTTTTTAATACTAGGGCCCCTTTTATGCTTTTAATAAATACACTAGTAAACTAAGTATTTTAATAACATAGAAGTGATTTATGGGATTAAAATAGAAAGAAATGTTGACAACCCACCAAAAAACTTGTCTTTGCTGCTACATGTTGGACCTTCTTCAGGCTTAAAGACCGCTTCAGATGTAAGTCAATGTTTAGGGTATCCCACTGAGCCCCTTGCTACTTGCTGATTCTAGAAAGAGGGCTCCTTTATCATCCTTTTGGGGAATTATATTGTGCTCCCTGTAGGAATATTGTACAATTACTGTAACCCTTTTCTAGCACACTCCTTGAGAATAGTGTGACATTCCAGCATACAAGACTGCCTCGCTGCTGACAATCAGGAAGACCTGAGTATTTTCTGCTGTATTGGTGGGAGAGACTGGGAAATCTGGGACTATAGAACACATTGCCACCACCTAGTGGACATTAAAGGACAAACATCAGGATATTGCAAAAGGCAATTGTGCAACAGTAATAGAAAAGTGAAAAAGATAATGGGTATCTAATGCAGTAGAACAAACCTACAGTTTTTATTTTGGAATCAAAGTTACAGAATATAATGGGGGAGTTTGAAACATTGATGTAACTGCAAATCTGTGGAAGGACAGAATATTCATTGAGCAGGCATAGACTGAAGCATGACAAGGCCAAAGAACTTTTTCACCCAAGGCAAATGTTCCAATCTGTGCACATCAGTGGTACTCACATCTAATGGAGTAGGCTGATTTTAATAAAAAGGGGGGAAAAACATCGGTATTATAAAGGTTTATCGGATAACCCTACACACTGAACCATGTGTTAGAATTCAGCATGCGGTGGAGCAAGTGCACAGATTATTGGAGTCGTGCTGCATAGTGATGGGCAAATCTGATCCAATTCAGTTAGCCGAAAATTCGCAAGACGTCTATAAATTTGCCAAAATGCACTGAAGTCTATGGGCGACACATTTTTTTTGACATGTGACAATTTTGGAATCAAATCAAACTCACTTGTGAACTCTGGAAAACACAAGTATTTTCTGCAGTTGTTTTGCTTCAAGGGAAGCTGCCCCCTACATTTTTTTCAAATAAAACTCGGTCATAACAAATAAATCATCAATTTACCCTTATTGCTATAAGCAGAATCATTCTAACAAATATTTAACAGATAGCAAGCCATAACATGTTTCCACATCACCAACCTATCCTTATTTTTAAACAAAAAAACACTTTCAGTTTATGATTGCAACAAACAAAGTGAGTGGGGGTTATAGTGGATTGGCTTGTGCCTGCATGAAATTAGCTGCTCAGTGCAAATCATGGGTGGGGTCTGAATTGTCTCTATTTTCCACTTGGTAATATTGGAATATGTAGAAACTATATTTTAAGTTTGGGAAATTCAATCTGCCTTTGCCTTAAGTAAAGTCAGGCAATATTTACATTACATGATAATGTAACAGATCTAATTTTAATATGTTTGTAATCTTGTATCTCTGAAATACCCATTATTGGATTCAGATGCAATGATACCCCTTATCTAATGATAAAACAAAATCTATTACACCACAAATCCATGCCTACTGCCCACAAGATGGCAGTGTTTCTCTGCATTACAATAGTAAATTACTATTTTTGGCAGTCTGTAATATCATTGGAGCAAACTTTCTGGGGGAATTTATATATTCAGCCCAGCCATCTGGATGATTTGTTCAGTTCAGTTTCTTAAGCTGCTTGGAATAGTTTATTAGACTGCCAGATGTTACAGACAATAGAACATGATGATGCAACACTTTTTTCCCTCTTATTTTCCTTTTTTGCCATCAGCAACCAATAGAAATACAGTATTTAAATAAATTATAGATTAAAAAAAAGGAAAATGGTCATTATTTTTTCTATTATCTCTTTACTTATCAAAGAATATTACATTTAAATTGCACAATAACCGAGCAGGCATTTTCACCAAAGATAGAAACAAAACATTCACTAAACATTAACAACTCATTAGTGCTTCCCTAGCACCGAAATTAATATGCAGATATGAATCATTACATGGCATGTGATTCACAATGGGACAAACCGGGAATAAGAAAGTAGGCAGCAGCTGTAAATCGAAATATCTTCAGGCAGACAGATTTAGAAATGAAGTGCTAAGCTGGTGACGTTAAACTGGTTTTTCCCAACACAGTGGTCAGTAGTAGTGATGGGCGAATAAATTTGCCTGGCACAAATTCGCATTGAATTTCCACATTTCGCCACCAGCAAATACATTCGCGAATCTCCTGCGAAAATTTTTGTATGCGAATACGAAAAGTCGCTCACGTCAAAATCAGTTTGTGTCAAAACTATTCAGATGCCCATTGACTTTAACACCAGCATCAGCTTGGATATGGGTGTCAATTTCCGATTTTCTCGATTGTTCGTGAAAATCTTGGATTTTCATGATTTTTCCGCGAAAATGTCAGAATTTCAAGATTTTTAAAGAATTTCACAAATTTTGCGGGAAATTCGCAAATTTTTTGGGCAAAGCAAAATGGGAGAAATTCTTTCTGTGTAAGGGATCTTTCCATCATTTGGATAGAGTATAGAGTATAGAGTACTTTAAGAATGCTAAAAATCATTTAAACATTAAATAAACACAATATGGATTCATGCAGCTTAGTTACCATCAAGTACAAGGTACTTTTTATTATTACAGAGAAAGGAGGAAATCTTTTTTCCTGGCCACTCCATATCAGCATTACACCCGGGAGGCCCCTCCCATTCCTGCCTACAGACCAGACAGTCCCTCCCCCTCCAAATCTTTAAAGGCACCCCCATATCTCACCCAGCTTGTCTTTTTTCTTTCTGTTCGTGCCTATTAGGCCTTGAGGGTGTTTGCCTAGTTTCGGATAAGTTCCCTGAGGGGGTTAAGAACTTTTGCAGGTGAACGTATGGCAGAATGGGGACCCTTCCTCCATTCTTTTTTATGGATAGGAGCGGGCTGACTAAGGGTCATGTGGCTTATAGTTTAACTAAGTGGCCTCTTTCCCTTTATATCCCTAAGGAGGCGTGACATCTGGGTGACTTGAGAGGTTGCTTGTATCACCGAAGACCCATGATGCGGCTCTGGTGCAGCTTCCTCTCCTTGCTGGTCGGCTTCCTCTCCCCGCGGCTGCAGGCGATCCTATATATATTTGAAACATAGTGTCAGGTTGAAATTGCTATCTCCCTACAGAAAACTTCCATCATTAAGAAACATATTCCTGCAGATGGGAGGGTGGATGTTAGATGCAGTGCAATTAAAATATTTGGCCATAATTAGATGAAAAACATATCTCCTAATTTAATTGCAAAAAAATTTTCTCGGGGCAAGTATAAGGGAGCTGCCTATAGATTTTAACGCAGTGCCATGTTAAAAGACAAGGTACTGTAAGGGGCCCATTTATTAAACTTCAAACATTTTCATGGAAAAAACCCCTCAAATTTTTAAAGATTTATTATCCCCCAAAACTGCTAAAAATCTGAAAATACTCTCAAACTTGTCGAGGTCATGTAGAAGTCAATGGCAGATGTCGCTAAAGTTGTTTCTTAACATTGTGACCTACACTGGATAATCTGATAGAGTCTGGGTTTTCGTCCGACAATTTTATAAAGTTGAGTTTTCGGAGCATCAATTGTACGATATGAATTGATGCTCAATTTTGTTGCAACGTTTTTGAGGAAAAAAAATTATAAATGAGTTCATGTTGAAGGGAGTATGGTAAACTTTGCTTTTATCAAAAACTGAGATTAATTTGAGTTTTAGTAAATAACCCCCTAAGTCTTTCTCATCAAAGAGACCTGGTGTTGATCAGACCACAAAAGATCCTAAATTGTAATGTAAAAATGTTATCACAAAGCAAATTTTCCCATTCCAAAAATGTTCCAGTAAAAATAATATAAACTGAGAGCTATGATTTTTCTAAATCTAGTTTAGGACCATGCCCCAAGCAGAAGCCCTGGGTGGAAGAATGTGCTAGCCCGAAAGACCAAGCAAGAACAATTGTTTTTCCAGAGGTATAGGCTTTTCCAATAAATCTTCTCTCCAACTGTAGATATAGTTACAGCATATACTGCGGCTCATCATATCCAAGCGCAAGTTCACTGTCTACTAATCCCTATGGTTTTGGACACAATAATTATGGACAGTCTTGTGTGTTGATATTTACTCAATGTTGTTTTCCATATAGATATATATATATATATTTTTTTTTTAATGTGATCATCATTGATAATGTTAACTATTAAAATTTAATTAACTGTTTGGGTATCAATCTTCTTAATTTGCCTCCATCTTTTCATATAATTATTTTTGAAAATAGTTTTGAGTTTTTGGCACAAAATACAAGTTACTACAATAACAGTTACAGAGAAGAGCAGAAAGAAGCATATAGAAAACTATACAGATTAGGGATGCACCAAATTCAGGATTCGAGTTGTAATTTCTTTCCCGTGTGCACGGTTCTTTTTAATCCTTCCAGGGTTATGGAAGCTGATCCAGGGGCTGGTCCGATTGTCATCTTGGAATTTTTCCCCCTCTGAGGCTAATTGAAGAGGATTCAAATGTTTTAGTTAGGCAGGTTAAAATAGAGTTAAAAGGTTGAACTTGATGGACGTGTGTCTTTTTCAACCGAACTTACTATGTTACTATGTCTCTTAAACCTTCGCTTGCAAGTCTTTTAACACAGCCATTGAAGTCTATCGCCACTAGAATTAAAGGCTGGTTAACCTTATGTTAACTTCTAGTATGTTATAGAATGACCAATTTTTTAGTAATATTTAAATTGGTCTTCATTGTTTATTTTTTTTTTTTTTATAGTTTTTGAATTGCTAGCCTTCTTCATCTGATTCTTTCCAGCTTTCAAATGGGGTCACTGACCTCCATCTAAAAACAAATGCTCTGTAAGGCTACAAATGTATTATTGTTGAAATTATTATTACTCTTGTTTCTATTCAGGCCTCTACTATTCATATTCCAGTCCCTTATTCAAATCAATAGGGTTATATAGACCCAAGCAACCAAATTGCTTTCATTGCAAACTTGAGAGCTGCTGAATAAAAAGCTAAATAACTCAAAAACCACAAATAATAAAAAATGAAAACCAATTGCAAACTGTCTCCGAATATCACTCTCTACCCCTTTAAAGATCATAGTCACAGTTACTACATGGATAAGCAGCTGCTTAGCAGCTAATGTAAATTGAAGTCCAGTTCATGAGAATCGGTAGGTGAAATAGCTAGCTTAGCAAGTCACTCCCCAACAAAATAAGTATTTGCAGAATACATGGGCCAAGATGCCTTACTCTCCATGCCATCTGCAAAAAAATGGAAATGTTGCAAAATATGGAAAAGAGCATGTAACAGTTCATGGTTCTATTAAAAAAAGGCTTTCTTACGAGTGTTGCCTCTTGTACAAATGACTTATTTTACTTGAGCATGGCTTAAAGCACTTATTCGGGTCCACTGTGCCACTGACACATCTTCATGTGGACAAAAAACACAATAGATTTTTTTTTATTTATACAGGAAGTCATTGAATAAAATGTGTTCCTATTCCTATTGCATAATGTCTTACACTACAGCAACACCCCCACACTTTTCATTTGTTTAGATGCTGCACAATTCTAAAAATAAAAAGGACTGTAAATCCCACTCCCCCAAAGCTCCTATATAGTATAAATACTGTATGTTCACAAAATCAAATAGTGCCACAGGGGCTCCAATAAACAAATACACCACTGAGAATTGAGACAATAAAAACACTTCTAGTAAATGATTGACTGCAATAGTTTCAATGTAAATAAGTAAATGATGAAAGTCATTAGGATAGAAGTAGAAGAACTATTGTTATGTAAAGACAGCCTAATAATTAAGCATTTGAAGAAAACTGAGGGGAGCAAAACAAATGCTAAATAAATCAATCTACAAGCCAGTGAGGCAAAATAGATTGTATTCAGTGTATAAATTAACAACAGGACAATAATAAATATATAAAAAAATATATGGGTTTAGAGCATTGTGTTTGTCTTTAAATCAAATTCATTACCTGTAAACAATCAGTTTTCTGTAGTTTCACATTGAATAAAATACAGATTAAAGATGGAGAACATGGGTGCTTAAAGGAGAATTCAACCCTGTAGAAAAAAACCCGTATACCCCACCCCACGTAGACCCCCCTCCCTCCTCCCCCCAGCCTAACTGCCCCCGGGAAATGCCCCATACTTTATACTTACCCATCATCGCAGATTCTGGCATCTGACTTCACGGCAGCCATCTTCCGGGTCTTCGTGTCTTTTTCGGGCGCTTCTACAATTTCCGTCCAATTTGGCGCATGCGCAGTTGTCCAAACCGGCAAACTGCTTCAACTGTGCATGCTCCGAAATACCGATCTCCCAGTCAGCTTACCGAGGACCTGGAAGATGGCTGCCATGAAGTCTGATGCCAGAATCTGCGACAAGGGGTAAGTATAAAGTATGGGGCATTTCTCGGGGGGGGGGGGGCAGTTAGGCTGGGGGGGGAGGGAATTCTATGTGGGGTGGGGGTATGGGTTTTTTTCTACAGGTTTGAATTCTCCTTTAAGCAACAAATACGTTTCTTCAGCCTCATGCTTTTATATGGTCATGCAACCAATAGGCATACATTATTCACTATATACTATACGTCACTCGCTTGAGCCCTAGAATTATTTCAGTGGCTATTAAGTTTTACTGGCACTGTTATTTAAAAAGAGGGTAGTCAAACAGTATCTAATAGCCCAAGTCAGTGATGTATATAATTATATACTAAAAATAATACTAATAATGGGATACTTATAAACTATTTATGCCACACAGCAACACTGGTACCACCCTCCATCTACTAATTATTTTCTAATCCAGACCAATAACTGGATTTCATTTTACTCTGTTTTGCACTCTGTGTGTTCACCTACTGGTTGTTCACCTATTGGTCGCCATGGGTTACTGTCCAGCAGAAAATTTGCCTAGTATTTATAAATGGCTCATTGGCAATGAACACGTTCTACAAATATCATACAACAAAGAAACCAGAGAAATTCCGCTTCTACTGTGGTGACCCTAACGATCATCCCCATAAAACTATTGTAATGTGACTATGGCTCCCCTTTATTGATGATCATAGCAGGATGGCTTTGATTAAAGGCCCAGCATGTAGAAAAACAGCTGTGCCACCCAGATCTTTTACCCGGGATGGGCTGTTGGGGACATATTGTCCATAAAAGTATTCTGCTTTGTCTTTTATTTTGTGAACTAATGGCTACATTGCCCACACTACTCACCGGAAGTGCAACATTTCAGGCCAAGCTCCTTTGTCAAGCATAATGGATCTGTGTGAAACGGTACATTTATAGGTTTACATGCATTTACATGCATCTATGAATTGATTGTTGCACCTATAAATGTACCATTTCACACAGATCCATTATGCGTGACAAAGGGGCTTGGCCCGAAACGTTGCACTTCCAGTAATAACGTTTAGCAAGGTTTTCACCTGCATTCACAACTTGTGCGCCAGTGTGCCTTTTTCCCACACTACTCACAAAAATAGTAGGGGTAATTTATTCTATGCCACCCAGACAGAAGTGCAAGAGCACCAAGAGGCACTAAAGTGCACCCAAGTGTTCAAAGGGCACCTTTGTCCAAGGCCTCGCTGAATAAGGGGGTGATGCCTACATGCAATCCCCACAGGCAGCACTGTATTCATCAGGTGCATAAAGGTCTATCTGCTCCCAAAAGGAGTGCAGAAACCTGCAGCTATTTTTCAATGGTCAGGAAGCAAAGTTCAAAAAACATGGCAGATTGCGCCAATATTCCCACTTAGCTCCCTGTCTTGTACATGATACATGACCTCTAGTACATGTGTTAGACAGCAGGCAAGTTTCGTCCTTGAATTCAGTGTTGGAACTAAGAGTAGGCAGAATAGGCATGTGTCTGGGTGCAATAGATGTGTGTGTGTGTGTGTGGGGGGGGGTGCTACACAGGCCTCTTCTGACTTTTCTTCGGCCCAGTTGAAATTCTGTATCAGAGTAGGAAAGCAAGCACAGTGAGAGGTAGGATAGGAGGATAAAGAAGTTGTACAGCACTCTTGTTGACAAATGGATAAGGGGCGGGAGAGCAGGCACCCATACCTTGGATGTGTGTGCCTTCTGGTCTGGTGTTACTTGCAGTAATCAGAGGAGGCTTTGGATCAAATGGGGGAAGTCACAATGCAAAAATGTATGTCTCTGCACAAAAAAATTTTAAGGAGCTTTTGCAAACCTGGAAACTATTTAGCAACCACTTCCAACAGGGGAAGAAAGATTACTGAAAAAGTTGTTTGATCCAAAATATTAAGCCACTTTCAAGCACTTCTTAAAATTGTGCAATTAATTATTTGTGCAAATGTTTTTTTCTCTTTTATTTATTTCCCCCAAAATCTTTATTTAAATAGACTGGGCAATTAATAACACAGTTCCTTGTCAATGAACATAATATTATTACCAGTGCCACTTTACTCTCTGGCTCTCTTTACTCTTATTACAGTATTTCTCAAGGGGGACTTTCACTTTAAACCAGATTTCTTGAATAATAGCATTTATTTGTCTTCTTATATAAAATAAGTTTGGTTTAGCTTTCTGTCTGAGCTACAAAATGAATCTTGTGGAAGCCTAAAGGCTTTTTAATGTATTATTCTGTTCTAGATTGCCATTCTGAGTTTAACCTTCAGCAAGGCAATAGATTACACTTTGACTTTGCTGAAAAATGAAAATTTCAAATCCTCAAAATGTCTATCAATACATAAATTATGAGATGGGACTGAGAATCAATATTCATTTAGCATGCAAGATCAATTATTTTAATCTAACTGGTTTCAAGTGCAAATTGCATTCTGCATCCTTTTGGACCATCTTTTTGTTATTAAAGAATGATTGTAACTGTATGACTATGTTGGAATGAACTATACAATGCCAGGCTGCCGTTTGTTATTCACAGCTTTTTATTCTTGGGTTTGTGTGTTAACCATAATAAGAAATGTAAGTACTGAGTAGCTGAATATGGTATGAGAACAGTAAGATACCATTTGCATGCAAGCTAAAGCCTCACTTACTGAAATATATTAGCCCATCTAACAGTGAAATGCCATTGGTTTTGTACCTGATTTGCAGGGAAGTCATGTTATTGCTCGCCTCAGCAGGAAACTGATAGGAATAGTCTGGTTTAACCAGAGGGATAGCAGTAGCAATTAAAATACCCAATCAACGCCTCCATGTAAAATAATGTAATAGTCTCTTAATATACTATTTTTTTTAATCACTTATTTACTGTCAAAGAATTTCAATTTAGTTTCCAATAATGGATTCAGCTATAATAAGATAAAGACTTGTTATAATGACATTTCTTTTATGAGGGCCCATGTGTTCATTTATAGAGATTGTGATCAAAACGATTCTGTTTTCAAGAGCTCTGTACAGTATATAAAAATGCTGCTGACGTTGCTTTATTTTGCTCGTTATTTCTATTATTTTATGGCACTTCAGTAATGTCTTTGTGTTTTATCCACAGCTATATAGGCACAACGTATTGTATTATTTTTATATGTACAGTCATGGAAAAAGGTCACTATACAGATACGGGATTTGTTATTGGGAAACCTGTTACCCAGAAAGAATTGGAATTACAGGATGCACTCTCCCATATACTCATTATTTTCTATGTGGAAGAATTTCTTTTAGCTACATACCTCCGTATATAATAAAAGGCACTAAGTTTGCCCAGGTATAAACCATAGCAACCAATCAGCTGGTAGCATTTACAGAAGCTTGTTATGGGTTACTGCGCCTGGGCAAAGACAGTGGCAGTTATTACATAAGGCAGATAGAAGTGTAGTACACCGTGAGGTGTGCCCTAGAATTGTGCTAATGGGTATACTCCTTTAACTCACCCTGGAGACAACCCTTAGATCCAAGTAAATAAACACTGACACAAAGTAGTATAAACCAAAGTGACAGTTTTCTTGTGGAGAATGGAACCCAGGGTAATCAGGATCCTAGCTGGGGATTGGCCACCTAGAATGGCGGAGGGGTTAATATTTAAGACTAGGGAGAGCTTACCTTGGTGCATTTTCCACCATCGGGGCATTGTACCACTGGCCTGATCACCCATGCACCGACCCGTTTGGAAAAACGCCTGGTGCATTACTTCTTACCATAACTTCAGCATTGTGTTTTTGTAAATTTGCAATTTTTTTTAATGGTATGTCACATGGTTGACAGTTATTTAATTATGTCCTTGCCATTTAGTACAGTTTACCATGGTAAGTGTTGGGTGTGGGTCTGAAACAGACCCGTTCAGGACTCTATGTTAGGAATGCTGTCCGTTAAAGCAGGAGTTAAGAGCAGGTTTGCAACTGGCCAATCAGCAGCAGTGGGAGGCTACTTATAGTACCTTGCTCACCCTAGTGAGTTGCCAGTACAATTGGTTACTTTGCAAGTTGTGACTTGTGAGAATGCTTAACAGTCTATGGAACTGTGTATCGATTTTTGTTTGACTCAGCCTGTTTTGACTTCGCTATCTGTAAAATCCCTTGAGTAATATTCATTTTTTCCAGGATAGGCCTCGGCCCGTACCCAACCTTGTTTTCATCCCTCCCCTTGTGCCAGTACTGCTTGGTAGAGATGGGCGAATTTATTCGCCAGGTGCGAATTTGCGGCAAATTCCCACGACCAGGGAAAAACGGACGCCAGCATAAAAAAATGCACACCGACGTCAGCACAGTTTTGCGAATTTTCCGTCATTTCACGATTTTTTGGCGAACCAAAACGCACCAAATTCGCCCATCACTACTGCTTTGCAGTTGATGCTGCAAGCAGCTGTCCTTCTGTAGCGGTATCTGCCAGTGTTCATTCCCTAAGTGGTTACCACTGCCTTGCGCTTCTCGGCTAATTTTAAGTGCTCACTCCTTCTCCAGCGCAAGTTCATGGCAACTGAGTTCTCTACCTCAGTTCTTATCCCTACTACAATGCCCTCCTCCTTTTTGCTGCTCTCATCCCTGTGAAAACCTTGCAATAGAGGTGCAACCAACTCTGCCATTTAAAAGATTACATATTAAACAGACATTAGCAAAAAATGAATAGTAAGAACAAATCAATAACAATAGTGTCAATATAAATGAGTTTTAAAACAGCAAACTCTGCCGTTTAAGAGTGAGGGGCATGCTACTTGCTAGTAAATCAAGGAGAAAAATTCTATCTACAGATTTGGGAACTGTTATCCAGAACTCTCGGGACCTGGAGTTTTCCGAATAATGGATCTTTCCATAATGTGGATCTTCATATCTTAAGATACTAGAAAATCATTTAAACATTAAAAAAAACTAACAGGCTGGTTTTGCATCCAATAAGAATTAATTATATCTTAGTTTGGATGAAGTACAAGGTACTGTTACTGTTTTATTATTGCAAAAGTTTATTTGGATGAATAAAGATGGTAGATGGACTTCCTGTAATTCAGAACTTTCTGGATACTGGGTTTCCGGATAACAGATCCCATACCTGTATTATCATGGGCTCATTTCATTATCTGCTCACACTGGTGGATATCGCATGTAACTAATAACTAAACAGACAAATGATCAAGTTTGAGACTACTATTAGTAGATGAAAACATAGATTTTCGATATTCAGTAATATCTACTGCCCACTCTGTTGTTACAGTAGAACAGCCATAATTAAAATCCATATTTAAAATAAAATATCAAAGGCCCACGCTGAAAAAATATTGCTTGTACTATCCCAGCACATTAAAACAAAAGGCCTGTAGGGGATTCTGCAAGAGGTGTCCTTTTAATACCAAAGCAATAATTTATTTATTTTTGCATTCTTTATTGGGAGCAAATAGTTCCAATATGTTTTTATTGTTATAGACTGACCTCTAGGCAACCTAGGCAACCCCAAATTGGAAAGAAGGTATAGGCTGCTCCAAGACTCATACTCCAATGTTCTTCGCTATCACTCAATGTGGTCCCATTGTGTGTGACTCTTGACAGTCCCCCTTTCCATGAAACTTCAAATAAAAAAAGAATGATTAGCCAACAATTTTATTTTGGGCTATGCCATTAATCATAAGCCACTGTATTTTTATTCATGTAGATGCAGCATTGGCCAGGGCAGCATTAAGGCATTGGTCATCCCCACCAAGAGTCCAGAATGTAAAAGAAAATACTAGAGCAACAAATGTAAGAATAAGATAGAAAATACAAGTTGAACACTGTCAAAACACTGTAACTACACCAGCCATGGCAGCCACTCAGAGCTGAGTTAGGTGGGCAAATGAAATCAATCTTTTTACTTTTATAAAATACAGCTCTTGTACTAAGCAGGGATGGGGGATATCAGCTCCCTCCCATCTCTGGCAATTATTCCAGCCTGGCCCCACTGAAGATTTTTTTGCAGGGGGAGGCAGTGCATTCTAGTTACACCACTGACCCAAATCAACTCCTCAGGAAAGACATGGGGTAGAAATGGGGTAGGTCTGCATATTATTGCCAGGGTATTCAGCAATCTGTCTTGGTTCTGCAAGGCATAATAAATTAGTCTTATAAATGACAAATGAATAGAGAGCATATGCAAGCAGTTATATTGTAAGCAATCTTATTTTTAGAAATCACTGCACTAATTACCTCACATTCTATTATAAATATCATATTCTACAAGAATGGTAAATATCATATTCTACAAGATTAAAATCTAGACCCACAATATTGGCAAATAAATAAATGACCTTGACATGCACAAGGCAACTGCCTACCACAGGGTCAGGGCTCTATTGCTGTCTGGGCCTATAAGCGCTCCATAACTTGCACATCTGAATGTAGCACCCTACAGACTGTTTGAACATTATAATGCGGGACTATAATTAGTATTAATGGACAATGGATTACTAAATTGCTCCCTGATGTGATAAAACAGAGACTGCAAACATTTGATATTTCTGGAGGCAGAACTATTGCTTGGGGTTAAGAACTACATTTCCAACAAGCCCTTGCTCCAGGAAGTGCATGGAGACAGCCAATAGGAGCCCAACCCAGGAACCGGAAGGGGAGGGGGGAATTAACCAGCAAGGAGGACTGTGCTGTGCTGGAAGACTTAGTGACTGGGGCAGTTGTGTTGCAGCCAGGATTAGTGATTAGTCAGAAAGAGAAACTGTCACTAATCTGCTGAGGAAGACACTGCAGTTTTGCTGAAAGTTGGTTCCTGTTATTCCCTGGAGGGAAAGTGCACAAGGTCCCAGTAGTCAGTGTGATCCTGGGTTGTGGCCTTCCAGCCAATTTTGATCAGGAGGAAAATCCAGTGAGAGGAGAAGCAGAGTTCCTGATAAACTGTGAGTCATCATTAACCCCGGGCCTGCCAGTTTGGAAGATTAATACTCAGCCTTATTCTATCTGTGAGACTGTGTGGTTTCTATGGACAGAGAAGCCCCTAAATTGCTGGATGTTTTCACATGTGTTCAGATGTGCCTCCTTTTTGTTGTTACAATCATCAGCTGAGAGTGTTGCAGTGAACCAGTAAAGTTACTGAAGGTGATTTCAGGGATTGCATAGTCACCTCATCAACCTGCAAGGATTATAAGTAAGGCTGACAGCATTGCATTCATCACAAGGGGCCCCCACCGGTACACACACTATATCCAGCTGGCAACTTGTTGGGAGAGACTTAGGTGTGCACACCAGGGTTACACTGGGCTATTCTTACAGCTGTTTTATATTGTTGTTATGTTATTTTATTTACTACTATTCAAAGTAACTAATCTCTTTTCTTACAGCTTCTGCTGTTAAATAAAATAAGGCTGTGCCTGTTGCATTGCCATTCTTGTTTGTCTGTTCACTGGATCTGGGGTGTCACCAGTATACTTTGCAAGATCATACCCAATAGCACAATTTCATAACACACTTACGGGTGTGCTACATGAATAACACCAGATAGGGGACCACCAGGAGGTGATAGGGCGCATTCATCATAAATATAGTGATTGGCAAATGCTAAATTCAAAATGCATTGCAGATTAATCCTCTTTTTTGCACTTTGCACTCTGTCCTGTACCTACTAAATGATCCCCAGGGTGTTTTCTGCATTTAAGTTTCTCCAACTTTTACTGAAGAAAAATGGTGGGTGAAGAAAAGTTTATGGCAATCACTTTGGCTAAGGCCAGGGCCGGAAATAGGGGTAGGCAGAGTAGCCCCTTTCCACAGGGCGCAAAGGTGGAGGGGCGCCAGGCACGTACTTACTCCTACCCTTAGTCCGGTCCCTTCTCTGCCGACCGCCCACTGTCCCATCTGTGTATGCATGCCAGTATGCATGCATCAATTCGCGCATGCACAGAAGCGCAGTAGCGCTCAACCAGCCGGCGCAGCAGCCGGGCAGGCTGCCTAGGGCGCCTGCCCGGCTTGGCCCGGCTCTGGCTAGGGCAGACATAGCATGAGCATCAAAAATCTTGGGGCTTCTATATAAATATATATAGAGAACCATTCTGCAGTGCAGAATGGTTCTCATGGTGAACATCTGTGCCCTTCGCATGGTTATATTTATAAAGCTGGATAAGAGTGGTGTATTTAATGTGCAAACAGAATTGCAAATTTTTATTTTCTCTGCAAATGTCCATAAGAGCTTTTTAAATATGGTATAATTGCAAAATGTGAATATTTTTGTGTTTGACTTACACCACAGGGCCGATTCACTAAGGGTCGAATATCGAGGGTTAATTAACCCTCGATATTCGACTAGGAATTAAAATCATTCGACTTCGAATATCGAAGTCGAAGGATTTAGCGCAGATAGTTCGATCGAACGATTAAAACCTTCGAATCGAACGATTCGAAGGATTTAAATCCAACGACCGAAGGAATATCCTTCGATCAAAAAAAATTAGCCAAGCCTATGGGGACCTTCCCCATAGGCTAACATTGACTTCGGTAGCTTTTAGATGGCAAACTAGGGGGTCGAAGTTTTTTTTAAAGAGACAGTACTTCGACTATCGAATGGTCGAATAGTCGTCCGATTTTTACTTTGAATCCTTCGTTTCGAAGTCATAGTCGAAGGTCGAAGTAGCCCATTCGATGGTCGAAGTAGCCCAAAAAAAACCTTCGAAATTCGAAGTTTTTTAACTTCGAATCCTTTACTCGAAGTTAGTGAATCGGCCCCCATGATTTTGGTGGCGGGAAAACATTTTCAAAACAGTTTCGCTGATTGCGATTTAATTTACTGTCCCCACTATTTTTGCTCACAACAACCTTGCACAGTGGCCGCACTCACGCAAACACCCGTCTCATTTGGGAGCCATTTGTGAACATTTGTGCGCAATGCAAATTCGCAAAAGATGGAAAGACGGGCATATCAGTGCAGTGTTTCAGCATTCAGGAAAAAAAACATGAGCAATACAACCATTTGTGCGCTGAGCAAACTTTATAAATTACCCCCTTGTGTCTAACCACTCTCCTGCATTACATATTAATGCATTCCATATTGGTGTAAATTGCATCCATTCTGGCTCTCTGATAAATGGTGCGCAGTTGTACCTATTGAAGCTGGAGTACCCTGGGGCTATGATCACCCTGGACCTGTCGGTAGATCTATGGTTCCCACATCGGGAATACTTAACCTTAACATTTATTCTGATGTAAAGATTGTTTCTCATTAACACTTTGAAACTGGCCTTGTTGTTGTATCTATATTTGGATTGCATCACATGTCCTATTTTTACTGTTAGCATGTATCTAGTTGCTAGGGTCAAATGGAGCCTAGCAAACAGCCAGTGTTTGGAAACAGAAACACAAATATGGCTAGAGGATGTACTACATAAAAACGCAAGTGTGAAAAAGTCATAATAACACTGAAATATGACCCTCCCACACAAATATTGGTGTTGCAGTCACCCCTATTTAAAAACTACAAATATTGGTAAGAGTGAGAAATTAAATGAACATTTCCACAGAAAAAATCAGTCAAATGTTAACATTCTTTGCCCCCCAAAAAACCTGAAAACATGGTAAGGTAAAGGTCAATCAACCACTGAAATTGTGTGATAGTCTGTCTGTCTAGGTGTTAATCTCTCTGTAATCTCGGGAACTAAATAATCTATCAATCTAATTGAACTATGGAATCTATCCATCTATATATACCTAATTAGTGTCTAATTTCTATGTTAAGGGAGGGAGAGGGAGGAGAGGGAGGAGAGAGAGAGAGATTTTTTTTAAAAAAACAACAACAACATGACAATCTTGTGCATGACAATCTAGTACATCTTTTAACACTTTAACAACGGATGCTGTTTCGAGTGATACTTCTAATCCAAAAAAAAATAAATTGCCCATCATCCTGAAAATGTAAGAGAGGATCGATCATGTTTACATGCACCATCCATCTTTTCCTAGCTGTCCAACAACACACCCATATAGTGTTTATGGTGGAACAATACCCAATGTATATGTTGGTAATAACCCAACAACAACACCACCACTTTATGATGTTCCAACAACTAGACATCAGGATCCTTTTTTTACACAGTTACCATCCATATCTTTATTCCAATGTGTCTACTTATATGTGACCTAAACAAAGGCCTTTTTTGCAACAACTGATGCCTACAACATCAATGTCCATGACAAATTTAACAAATACTTTAAATACTGAAACAGCAAACACTGCATTAGATCAAAATAATCCAAGATCTTCACTGAGTGTTTCTACAAGCCCAAACATTTAAGTTGTTGATAATGCAAAAATCTGTAGTGAAAGACAACACCAGTCATCCTGTAAGTGAAGTAGAGTGTGAGGAAGAAGCACAATCACACGATGATGCTGTATTTTTAGAGGAGCCAGAGGAGAATCAGGAACCATCTGAAGATGATCATTCTCAATGGAGCACAATTACACTGAATTCCTCAAGCAAAATTTGACCACACAACGTCACCTGTTTGAAATCAGTCATTCATTGGCAGATATTGCTCCATCAATGTGTAAGCTTGTAGAAAACACTAAAAAAGCTCTGACAATAACTCCCATGTCTAGTGCCAACAACACTGAATTGTTATGGGACACGATGGCCAGCGAAAACCAGATTGTGTCAAACAAGATTGCCTGGTTATGCAACCGGCTGAGACAACAAATTGCATGTCCCACTTCAAATATTCCCAAAAAATAACACCAGTACAAAAGCATATTTTTTAGACTTTATTATTGTCTTGATATGTGTAATTTGCTATGAGGATACTGTAAGTATCTTCTTTTATTTTACACCAATGGTCAGGTATTTGTTGCAACAATTGCAGCAGAGACAGGTCCCAATATTCCCCTCAGTTCCACCACTGTGCAGTATTTAGCCACAAGTATCCATAGGTACTTTTTGAATTTACCCTATAGCCACCCTAGGGCTACTGCAGTGGAGCTACTGCCCTAGTCACGGCCCCTTGAGTGCCTATATGGTATGTTTAGCCCTAGATGAACTGGCACAACACACCAGAAGTCTACATTTTTCTGTACATTTCAGGACCAAACAGAGAGCTATTCCATATGTACTATGACAAAATCTACTATTCACCAATATGCAAGATGGATTTTCAAAGCAGACTTGCATAATTGAGACAGGTCCTCATTAATAAGATACTAAAGTGAAATGTATTTCAACTGTACTGATCTGCATCCTCTATAATGAGTCAAATGAGTATTTCTTCCAATGTCTTGCAATACTTTTTCTTGGAGTTAAAAACATACTTTTTGTATTTCAGTATGATGCACCAATATTTATAAAACTCATATATTACTCTGCCCAAGGAACTCAATAATATGATTTTCTTTGGCTGCGGTACAGGGTATGAAGAAATGTATATCCTCTAGGGACCGACTGTCCTCCAGTTATTACATTATGAACTCAATGCAATAAAAGTGTAGAAAACAATAAATGGTTTGAGATCAATCGCATGTCAGGAAATTAAATCCAGAAAAAAATCTTAAACATTCAGCTTCTTGTTTCAGCTAGTATAAAAAAGTGTAATCAAAATGATTATTAATATACTATGTGGTATTGCAGATAAGGTTACTGTTTAAGCTTTGTTTCACTAGGTAGAAATTCACACCTTTGTGAGGAAACTAAACAACTTCACTAGTTTGTGGTGCTTGAATTACTTACCGTCCAGGTAATGCTCTGTTTATTCCTCTGTTCCCAACGCGGACATACACAAAATCAGATTATTGCTTATGCTTGACTGCTGGTTCCCTTGTGTCACAGCATCAGTTGTATGTGGCTAGAGTACATGACAAATAACCTTGACCTAAAACAAATAAAACCAGCAAAAGTTGAGATGCGTAATTCTCCTGAAAGTTATAAAGAACTCTCTATATCAGCTTTAAACATACAGTATTAATGCTTAGCTGACACAGCTGACCGCTCTACCAGCTCTACCACCTAAAAATAAGATTTCAATGGTGACAGTGATGCTGAAACTCTACAGTCGACCAAATTCACATGTGAAAAAGTAACATATAGACAAAAGCAACTTTTTTTAAAAAAAAACAAAATGTGTATAAAGTGCAATTATTGGGATTACCTGGAATTTTTCTCAGGCATGGTTTGACAATGTGTGTTTTCTCATCAGTGCAATGATTGTGTATTTAAGCATGCACATTGACATTTCCCAGCATCCTTTCACATTTGCCTCTGGCATTTAATGATGCTGTAACTGGTGATTTACCGTTGCTAATCAACATTTTTGAGGCTGTTTTTGTTGATATTAGTATCCCTGTTTCTGAAAGGATCATACCTGACTTTTTTTTATTCTTCCCTTATCCTAACTTCAACCTATTTACCTCCAATGCAGTAACGGTTCTAGCACTTGTAATTCTCAGCCTCTATTCTGTGTCCTCAGTGGCGTAACTACTTGCAGGTACAGGGCCAGGGCCCCCCTGTCGGGCCCTCCCCCTATGAATCATGTGTTGGAGTGCTGCTGGCATGCACACTGTAAAATCTTCCTCTGCCCAGCCGCTCGTGATAACTGAGTGTGATCGCACCCCCTGAACTCCTGGGAGTTACGCCACTGAGGATGTCTGTTTATTCAACATCTATTCCACATCTCAAACCATGAATCGGCACATGTATGGCAGCTATGAAATTTCATAATTTCAGATTTTAAGCAGATTTTATGTTCTGGCCCCAAAATCAGTTACAGGTTGGCACAGTGATGAAACGCCCTTGAGAAGTTATAAATATATAGGATAGGATCTACTATCCAGAATGCTTGTGACCTGGGTTTTCTGGAAAAGGGTTTTTTTCTGTAATTATTGGATCATTATACTTTAAGACTGCTATAAATCAGTAATACATATAATAAACACAAGTGTGGATTAAAACAGCTTAAATGATCAAGTACAAGCTACTATTTTATTATTTATTAATTTAAAAAATTAGGATCAATGATTTATAATTGAGTCTACAGATGATTGCCTTCCAGAATAATGGATTTCCGGATAAGGGATACTATACCATATTATGCCTTTGTGACATGAAAATATGTGCATTCCTACCAGAAGTAAAATCTCCTCCTTCATACTCAAACTGAACAGGAACAGAACTTGACACTCGCAACTAAACCTTCCAATTACCTCTTCCTTATCAATACCGCACTCCCGGGTGGCTGTTAACACAGCTCCTGCATTACTGGCAGACAAGGAATTCAGATGCCAGAAAGGTCATCTCGTGAGACTAAGAGGTACGACGCCACATACATAAGCACAGTGACACCAGAAGTAGCCTTCGTGAGGGAGTGACGTGCAAGAATGTGGCATATTTATCGTTTGTATGTAGTGATCTATGATGGGCACGGTCGGCTATGGTACGGCTGCTTATATTTTAGTCAGATTACTTTTAAGTGCTGATTGAAATCCACTTTGTTTTTTTCTGCTGGGTGCAGGCAGCTGCCGAATAACTAACAACAGTAGAGTCGCTGCTGGCCCCCTGCCTAGCTGTCCACAATAAACATTATAGCGGCTCCAGCGGGCCCCAAGGGGGTGCGGGCCCGGGTGCAATCGCACCTTCTGCACCACTGGTAGTTACGCCACTGTGTGTCCTGTTCAATGCTTCAGATGTTGCTGTTAGTGTGCATTAAAAATGGAATTGGGAGTAAAACACCAGAAAGCCTGGTTGGTGCTCACTGCAAGGATATCATCTGGAAATATCTACACAAAAGATACACAAAACTCATTTACCAGGGTAGGCATTTCTAAACAAACTTATTTAAGCATAAGACATATCCATTGTCAGGGGCACAGTTTTGTTTAAAAAAAAAAACAGACTTGCTTTTTTACTTGCAAAACTGTTTCCATGATGATGGCCCTTGAGGCCAAAATGCTTTGGGATAGGTTTTTTGATTAAATACACTTTTTAAAAATGAGTGTTGCTTATAGCGTCGGTTGTAAGAGGTGACCAATGCTCACCAGTTCAGACTACCTCCTTCCAAAAGTGATGCATCTCCATAAGCACTGAAGACATATTTGAGGCGATTAGGGATATATATCTGTATATCCACAATGGTGTGCTAAAGGAGGTTTAATTCCATATGGAAATATAAGTTGTGGTAGGTATTAGGTATATAGTCTGGGCATCAGCGTTTTTGAATTTTGAACAGATTAGTTAGTTAGTTCAAGTACTGTATGTTATATTATTCTTCTACTAATTTGCATTTATTTTGACTTTATTAGTTGCATTGGCTTTTAATATGTTAATAACTGAAATATCAACTTCAGACCACTTCTCCTGCATTAATGTATAGAGGAAGCAGGGTAAGACTGGGCTAGTGGGACATCGGGGAAAAACTCATGGACCCCAGACCTCATGGGCCTGTCAAACCAGACTCCACCCGCGCCTGCCCTCTGCCATCACTCCCCTGCCTGCTCTCCATCATCACTCCCCAACTGCCCCAGGACCACCTGGCAATGGGTAAGCAGGCAGTATTGAATTATTTTGAATCATTTTTTGTGCATCCATGTGGGTTTTGTGGAATTTACAATATTAAATTCCAGAAAGACCTTCTTTATTGGGAAATCATCTGATAATCTTAAAAGCTGCACTAAAAGCTGCACTAAAAGCTGCACAGTTAGATTTGGCACCACAGAAGTAACTTCAAGTGACCTAATTCAGCAATAATAATTCACTAGTTTTAATCATAACACATAAGGGCATATTTATCAATGGTCGAATTTAGAGTATATGGGAGTTCCCTAGTTGAATTACACTAAAATAAACTTGAAATTCTAATTTAACTATTCAAATTTTCAATTCGACCCTTGATAAATCTTCCCCCTAGGTTACTTATGGGACCTAAGGAATCCATGACAATGAACCCCACCAATGCATCTCCATTTTGAAATGTTTGTACAAGCCACTGAAAATTTTACTTTTTAAGGCATCATGCAAACATAAATATTTTTTTTAAAAAAAAACCCCATAAGTCTGATCTTTAAGATTCTAGTCAATGGAGGTCCAGTTCCTGGGGTCTCAACACCGGCATTTTCAGTGTGTGACGTTATTGTCTATAAAAAGACTTCTCATCTAACTGCGATATCCTGCATCTACAATCTGTCTACAGTCATTAATCTTATTTATAGGCGCTGCACGCTGGCGTGTTGACGCCAGCATGCAATGGTGCAAAATTCAAAAGTATTTATAGTGCCAAATTATATTTTCTCACTGCCCGTTATAGGTGAGTTCCTGGTGCTTCTGTGCTGTTATCCTGTCTGATATCTGATTCCTGTTGTTACCCCTGCCTGTTTTTTGATGATTCTGACTTCTGTATCCTGACCCTTGCCTGGTAACCGACTCTTCTGTATCCGTATCCCTTCTGATTGATTTCCTAGTTTGACCCTTGCCTGCCTGACTCACTTGTACTCTGCCTGCCCCGACCCAGCCTGATTTAACTACACTTTCTGTCTATGCCTTGAACTGTGACATTCTGCTCAAAAGACTTTGCCTTACTGTTGTGCCCCTTTGCTCGTTCAGAACCCTTCACTTGGCACCTCTCTTAATAAGACCTGGCGGCATCCGATTAGCTGAGGGCTCCTCCGAGGTGAAAGGTGGCTGTTAAAGGCGGAAGCAAGAGCCGAGAACAGGGTGCTTAGCATTGGTTCTGAATTTAGGGTGCCGACGTGACACTAACAATACATTTCAGGGATATAATATATTCATCAATTCCAGTTTTATGTCATAGAAGCTAAAAAAAACAATAACAAAAATAATGGATTAATTAGGGCACCCAGGAATGAATCATATAGCATACAGTTTTAGTGTTGGTGTCAAGGTCCCTTTTATTGACAGCTCTAAATAAAAATACTGTTGACTGGCCCCAGTAAAATACTCTCTGACCTTCTAACCCTTCACTGTTTGACAAAGCACCTGCAACAGAATTCATTTATTCTCAATATTTATCCTGTAGACCACACAGTAGGCAATGTTCACAACTGAATGGCTTTTCATTAAGAATATCTTTACTTTGGAGAGGTTGCCTGTTGTAGATTCAGGTGAAATATAACTAGTGATGGGCGAATTTGGGGCATTTCGCTTCACCAAAAAATTCACGATTCGCAAAATGGCAAAAAAATTGCAAAATGGCATCCATTATTTTTTTACATCTGCAAATTTTCGTGGTGGTTTCAAGAATCGCGGGAATTCTCCACGAGTTTGCGCCTGGAGAATAAATTCGCCCATCACAAAATATAACTAAATACTGTTAAAAATGTATGAATACATTCATTAAGTTTTATTACTTTATAATCACTTTATGTTTTTAGTCTCAATTTTATGAAAATGTTTGATGCTTCTAATTGTATACTGCTAATTTAGATTGCTAAACCATCTAATCTATGAATGTCTGATCTTATTCTATCTAGTTTAGGAGTACTGTCGTAACACAGATTTCTAGTGCTGGATACATAATTAAATTAGGTTAAAATTCTGATTATTATAAACCATTAAAGGAGGTGTTTACCTTCCAAACATTTTATTCAGTGCAATACTTGGATTATTCTCCACCAGAAGCAATATATATTATAGTGTGCCATTTTCTCTATAAAGTTTTTTGATCACTTTTGTTGTTGCTAGGTTATCTCTCATTTGAGTTTAGCAAAGTTTTCTGATTATCAGGCCCTGCAAACTATGGCAATTCATAGTCTATTAATATACTTTGTACAAAATATGTTTTGCTTTGCATTACTTGCATTATTTATATTTGCTAGCTGTATAAATGTATTCTGGAAAAAAAGAATTGCTAAACATATTAAAATTCTTTATTGTATCTCATTAGAGAATGGCTCATTTGTAGAACAGCTGCACTATAATTAAGCTTCATTGCTAGCTTTGTACAGTATAACACTGAATAAATTTGCTTAGTGATTACTGTGAACAAAACTTCTGATTTTTTCTTAATATCAAGGGTATTATTGGGATTCTTGAAACAGAAGATAATATATTAAAATTCAATAGAAAATGACATAAATCTTGAAGGCTTCAGACAACTGTATACACAATGCAGACAAATATTCTGGAATACAGTGCACATATTTTATCTGGAAAAATACATGCTGTATGTAATTGTTTATTGCTCAGAGTATTTAGCCTGGAAAACAACTTTTTCTGGGTACCAGCTGCTGATTGTCTGACCAAAACCACATGGGGGCAATTGTACAATTGCACTTGATTTATAAATAAAGTGCCCAAACTTTATGGGCTCTCACTGGCATATAGGCAATGTTTTGGGCTGACCAAGGGAACTGCGAGGCTTCATTTTCTATGTGCAACTTTATTCATAAACCTAATGTGCTTCTGCTTCATTGCAATATACCTATTATACCATGCCCTTATATATTGAAGTGTCTTGGCATGAAATAAAGAAACTAATTATATAGCACATACTCTGAAAAATTAAATGAGTTATAACTCAACTTCAAACAAAAAAAGAACAACATAAACCTGTGTTAATATGGGCCATCAAAAACATTAAAATAAAATAAATGTAGCACTATTATATTATGCACCCACGTTCATTGGTATTGACAGAATCACCATTAAGATGTTCTAGTTTCTGTCAGTGCAATAAAATGTAATGAAATCACTTATTCCTCAGGCAAAATAGAGATAAGTTCATTTTATAGACAAATTTAATTAAGATACACTCCATTAGCAATTTTCCAGAGTCTGGATAGTGGGAGTCATAGTAAAAAAATAGTTCAAGTTCCACGTGCGTATAATACGGCTACTAATAATAAATATAAATAGTTATATAGAGCAATAATTGTGACCATTAGGGCAATGAAGGTGTAGGACCCAATGATCATTAGTAGTTAATAGTAGTGATCATTAATCATTAATAGTAATCTGTTGGCTGACTGTGGTGAAGTACAGTATGCCACACTTGCCTTTGTGGTAAATAAAATGGCAAAATATGGAAAAATTAACTACATACAACCCATTTTCTAATCAATAACTGCCTTCCCAAAGGTAATAAAAGGTTAATGTAGGTGAGTCCAACCTTCAAGCTTAAGTACTATCACACTATCACACCAGTTCTTATTAAGATGGAACAGATTAATGAAAATGATGTATAAGAACATGGATATAAAATGTAATGTTAATGCCAGATGTACATAATGTGCTCCTATCGCTTGAGGTCCCTTGAAGTTGCACTTAACTTCAAAAATTTTTTCTTCATTTAAGTACCATTGGCTTCTAATTGGATTCTGCCACCTTCTTATTCATAAAGAACAACATTCCGATCACATGTACATGTAAATCCCATTAAAAATTGTGGGCAACGATATGCAACAATATGAAGCATTTCTATGAATTTCAATCATTCAAAATAAAACTGAAAGGCATGGTATGTCACCAATGCTTAATGATATTTAGATACAAACTGTATATTCCTAGTATTATGATAATTTGATGAAATAGTGCTGAGATTCAGAACACAGTTTCTGCATTTAACCTGCATTTTAAAGATACATTGCTTTCAGTGCATTCTAAACATCTGAACTTTATTATGAGGGTATTTTCACATGCTGTTAGATCAATGCTGTGATGGAGAGTCAAGGACAGCAGAGAAGCTTGATATATAGAAGTGAGATAGGAGCGCATGAGAATAATTATTTCTTCTTTCTGAACAACAAATACCAACTACCACTTGTAAACAATTTTGTACATTTCCAACTTAATTACTGTGTTGTCTTCTGCCTTACATTTGCTGACATAATGAATCTATTTCTCATCATGAATCTTACTACTGTTTACTGGGACTGCAATTTTTAAACTCTTCTCAGACTGATTTTTTTCCCCCTAAATTATCAACTAAATCATCCATAAAACATTTTAATTTAATATTTCCTGATGCCATTGATTATATTTCACTGCATATTATCTAAAACTTGTCCCACCAGTTGTCCGCATCATATTATTTTTGCTCTTGCCTTAGCCTGTCATTTTTATGTATTTATATTCTGTAATAAGCTGACGCAGGTTTTACATAAAACGCATTATTTATTTTGATGAGAAAAATTGGTTGCATGTCAAAATGCAGTGACATTTGTATCTTTCATTGATTCATGATGTGCTAAGAGTCTTGGAAATATTATAGGATGTATAAATACTCCATAAAACTGACATTTCACAGAGTAAAATAAAGAAACTACAGTATGATCTGCATCTCTCTCTTCCAAAATGATATTTTCCAAATGGAGCTGTCTTCTAAAGCTTCTACAACATCCAAAGAAATCTAACCTAACATTTACTGAAGGAACTCCAGTAATTCTTTTCATTTGAAATGTGACACAAGTAATTCATAATGTATTCTAGAGTTATTGAATATTTAATTATTAACTGCACCCACCACAATAATATGTTTAGTGAGGCATCAGTTTCAGTGTTCTGAATTGTTATATCTATAGTAATAAGTCAAATCAACTGGACTTGCTTTATTTTTTTCCCTTGACAACGTTTCACTAGTCATCTGACTGGCTTTCTCAATTCTAAATGAACTGTACAAAAATATTTGTGGTTATATACCCTGGAATCGTATTCCAATCAGCATAATCTGTTATTTTAACCATTTTGGGGTCAGAGACCACATGGAGTGTTGACTGGATTACGATGATTGGAACTATGAGGTGTTTTTATATTGTCCAGAGAGAGGTGCTAAAACAGAATTATATGTGACAGACATAGGTGTCACACCCCCTCCCCCGCCTGTATTCAAACTTGGCTTTTCCATTTTCACATATATGGCAAAAGAGATGAAACACCAAAAGGAGCCCTTAAAATGAGCAGGTATCTATACTGGGCCTTTGTTGAAAATGGGAGAATGAGAAAGAACAACACCAAAACTACCACTGAAGGTGGAAAGCAGGACAAACAAAAGAACCTGATCCTCCCATATATTTCTGGGGTGCCTGAAAAACATAGAAAGATCTTTAATAAACACTGCATCCCGGTCTGCTTTAAACCCAGCAACACACTGAGGCAGCAACTGGTTCATCCAAAACCAAACCATAAGAAAAGTAGCATTGTATATGCAGTGCATTGAGGAGTGCTCTGACTTGTATGTAGGAGAAACTAAACAAACATCACAAAAACGTATGGTGCAGACGCAAGTATAGTATTTTTTGATGAAGTATACTGTGGAGCACCATGGAAAACAGTACCCTGGGCTGGTGCAATTTCTAGGAAAGAAATAAATGGGCCACGAGTAAGCAGGTTTACCGATAACTGATAATACTAACTCATAATACTATGAGTTTGTGCCAGCATGGTTTTATGCGTAATAGATCTTGCCAGACTAACTTAATTTCTTTTTATGAGAAGGTAAGTAGAGACCTCGATTCTGGGATGGCAGTGGACGTGATTTACTTAGACTTTGCTAAAGCATTTGATACAGTGCCACACAAAAGGTTACTGGTTAAATTAAGGAATGTTGGCCTGGTACATAGTATTTGTACCTGGATAGAGAACTGGCTAAAAGATAGACTACAAAGAGTGGTGGCAAATGGAACATTCTCTAATTGGACCAGTGTTGTTAGTGGAGTACCGCAGGGCTTTGTACTAGGTCCTTTGCTTTTCAACTTGTTTATTAATGACCTGGAGGTGGGCATTGAAAGTACTGTTTCTATTTTTGCAGATGATACTAAATTGTGCAGAACTATAGGTTCCATGCAGGATGCTGCCACTTTGCAAAGTGATTTGTCTAAATTGGAAAACTGGGCAGCAAACTGGAAAATGAGGTTCAATGTTGATAAATGCAAGGTTATGCACTTTTGCAAAAATAATATAAATGCAAGTTATACACTAAATGGCAGTGTGTTGGGAGTTTCCTTAAATGAGAAGGATCTAGGGGTCTTTGTGGATAACACGTTGTCTAATTCTGGGCAGTGTCATTCTGTGGCTACTAAAGCAAATAAAGTTCTGTCTTGCATAAAAAAGGGCATTAACTCAAGGGATGAAAACATAATTATGCCTCTTTATAGGTCCCTGGTAAGGCCTCATCTGGAGTATGCAGTGCAGTTTTGGACTCCAGTCCTTAAGAGGGATATAAATGAGCTGGAGAGAGTGCAGAGATGTGCAACTAAACTGGTTAGAGGGATGGAAGACTTCAATTATGAGGGTAGACTGTCAAGGTTGGGGTTGTTTTCTCTGGAAAAAAGGCGCTTGCGAGGGGACATGATTACACTGTACAAGTACATTAGAGGACATTATAGACAAATAGCAGGGGACCTTTTTACCCATAAAGTGGATCACCGTACCAGAGGCCACCCCTTTAGACTAGAAGAAAAGAACTTTCATTTGAATCAACGTAGGTGGTTCTTCACAGTGAGGACAGTGAGGTTGTGGAATGCACTGCCGGGTGATGTTGTGATGGCTGATTCAGTTAATGCCTTTAAGAATGGCTTGGATGATTTCTTGAACAGACATAATATCAAAGGCTATTGTGATACTAAACTCTATAGTTAGTATAGGTATGGGTACATAGAATTTGTATGAAATAGGGAGGGGTGTGTGTATGGATGCTGGGTTTTCATTTGGAGGGGTTGGACTTGATGGACTTTTTCTTTTTTCAACCCGATTTAACTATGTAACTGTGTAACTATGTAACTGGTCAACATATTGGCTACCCCTAATGTTTTAACCTGCCCTTTTTAAAACTGCAACATTAAGTTTAAATGTATCTCTCCATTCTTCTCCATTCTACTAAATCAGGTATTATTATAAACAAAAATAATATAATACTACGGTAAGTCCTCTCATATAAAAACCAGATGGCACTCCTGTCAAAAGATCAGAAGTTTATTGCAATAAGCTGTTAGACAACCAGACATTTTGGGAATGACGTCTGTAATCATAGGCTCATCAATAAACTATTGCTCTTTTAATGGGTGTGCCACCTACTCTGTGCTTGAGAGGAGTGTGAATATGGCAGGGACACTGGAGGCTGATCACACCAAGGAAGTCTGCGGTATAGTACTAGCAGGAGCTATATAAGAGGAGATGCAGAGGGCAGGTCTGGAGTGGGCTTTTCTATTAACAATGATATAATACTAATACTGCTAATGTGCCAAAGCTTCTGACAGTAGAACTTTTCATGCCACTATGTGAAAGGTCCTTAGTACCAGAGGGCAATGGGACAAGAGCATTTAAGTCTTGTGGCATGACATTAGAAACAGAATTTCTTGTTGAAAATCAATTTGATTTTGTAACATTAAATGCAGTATCCACGTGAAACAACACTGATTCCTATTTTGTATTAGTCTTTCATTTATTTAAGTTATATAGAGTACATTCCTGAAACAGGAATTTTTATTAATGAATAAATGGGAAGCTTAGATATTGGCCCTACAGTGAAACCTGTTTTATTTTTTACTTTAGCTCCACTATATTTTCATATTAACATTTTTCTGTAATCTTTTAGAAATAAAAAAGTACAAATAATACAGAACCAAGAACTGAAGTGTTCCTTAATAACAAAATGTCTCTATGTGACCTCAAACTGGTGATGCTATTTACCTGTGCCTCGGGCATCCTAACTTCTTTGTAATCTCTACAGGCAGGGATTCTCCAGGCTTGATTATTCTGAATATCATGAAATGGAAATGCACAGTTATATATAAGGCGACACTGGATGAGAAGAGGCATCTTGACCTTGGATAAGGATACAAGAAGGCAAGAGATTGCAAGATTGGATAATTAACATAAAATAGCAATTTGTTATTGTTTTTTAAAATAGTAAACCACAAGTAATAACTTTTTATATTGCTTTTTATTTTTATTTAGCATTTAGAAATATAATAAAAACAGTTATAAAAATAAATAAAACTAAACATCAATTGAGAAAACCCTTAATTTGTGGTGTTCTAGTTTAAAAAAAGAAATTTTTGGAAGTTGACTAGTGATGGGCGAATTTGCGGCGTTTCGGTTCGCCGAAAAATTCTCGAATTTCGCGCGAAATTTGCGAAACGGCCATTTTTGACGCAGGCGTCCATTTTTTGGGTATAAAATTTTTTGACGCCGGCGATTTTTTGCCGCGAATTTTTGCGGCGTTTCGCGAATTTTTTCGCTGGCGGCGAATCACGCAAATTCGCCGCAAATTTGCGTCTGGCGAATAAATTCGCCCATCACTGAAGTTGACCCATTAATAAAACATTTTTATATAACATTTAGTTGACTACAAAGTAACTTCATCAGATTTTGCCAGAAATAATGTTATAATTGCAAAGCAGTAGGGATGCACTGAATCCAGGATTCGGTTCGGGATTCGGCCAGGATTCAGCCTTTTTCAGCAGGATTCGGATTTGGGCAAATCCTTCTGCCCGGCCGAACCGAATCTGAACCCTAATTTACATATGCAAATTAGGGGCCGAGGGAAATTGCGTGACTTTTTGTCACAAAACATGGAAGTAAAAAATGTTTTCCCCTTCCCACCCCTAATTTACATATGCAAATTAGGGTTCAGATTCGGTTCGGTATTCGGTCGAATCCCTCGCCAAGGATTCGGGGGTTCGGCCGAATCCAAAATAGTGGATTCAGTGCATCCCTACAAAGCAGGATTAGGGATGAGCTGAATCCAGGATTTGGTTCAGCATTCACCCAAACCTTGCCCATGTTGTAGGACATATTTCAGCACATTTATTTGGTTTCAGAATCAGATATTATACAGATACTGAATGTTGCAAGGTAGCACTGGATGATAGGTGCAGTATTTGTAATTTTTAGTTGAAGCATTTTACTGCCCTTTAGGGATGCACTGAATCCAGGATTCGGTTCGGGATGTGGCCAGGATTCGGCCTTTTTCAGCAGGATTCGGATAAGGCCGAATCCTTCTGTCTGGCCGAACTGAATCCTAATCTTAATTTGCATATGCAAATTTGGGGCGGGGAGGGAAATCTCATTACTTTTTATGACAAATCAAGGAAGTAAAAGCTCTTGCTGATGGACATTTTTAAGTTTTTATAGCAATTGAAGTTAAACTGCAATGAGCAGTGCAATATCAACAGTTATTTCAAATGTCTATATGCCTAAAGCCATTTATTACTGAGACACTGCATATTGTAGTTCATAATGTATGTGTTTAACTTTTTGACAATTTTTATCAACCAAAATTTAGCAAAGTCTGGTAAGAAATCAGTTAGGTAACACATTTCATTTTGTCTTCAAATATTTAACAACCAGTAAACATGCGTTTCATTTTGAACTTCACTTAACTTTACTACAGACATAAAGTAAATTCACAAGCATTTACATTTTACTCTAAAATGTAATTTATCAATTAATTTATACAATGTCTGAAAAAGGAAAATACCATGAATTGTTTAAGTCCATTGCTTACTTATACAGTGTTTCTGGGTTATGTTTGTCATGTTATAATATAAAAAACAAAACACTTGTGTCTTGGAAACAGTACCTTATAGGCACTTCAAGATAGATTAAAATAAAATGATCTGCAGGTAAAATCATGAAAATTCTAGGTTGCCTTTTTCAGTTCAGCATAGACAAGGTGACATTGGATTCCAATATAAGAACTAAGTACTAATGCTACAGAATGGGACTCTTACATTAAAAGCAGTTTTTAGTAAGGACTTTAAAATGCTACCCAACAAAGAAAGCATTCATCTTTTAAAATTTGAGAGTTCCTGAAAGTACTGTATTTTAGAACTGTAAAGCATACCCTGAAAGAATGTATTCCTTTAGACTTATGAATTACTGATTCCTCAGTCAAGCATGTAATGATAGGCATGGCTGATATTTCCCATTGCCCTTTTATTCTATCTCGCCATCTCTAAATGTTTTACTTTTGCAAGCTGTAATTTACGGCAGTCTTACCCATTTTGTAAAGGAAACAAAAAAAGCCAGAGATTTACTGATAGATATTTAAATATATACTTGAAGCCATCAACTAATATTATTTTAGTAGGCTGTAAATTGGAATGTAGGAGCAGGTCAAACTTTTAAGATCTATTGATGCAAAGATACATTTTAAAGGAGAACAAAACCCTAAAAATCATTATGGTTAAAAATGCCATATTTTACATACTGAACTTATTGCACCAACCTAGAGTCTTAGCATCTCCACCACAGCAATGAGCCAGGACTTCAAACTTGTCACAGGGGGTAACCATGCTGTTGGCCACCAGCTGTTGAAAAGCTAAGCTAAGAGGTAATTGCACATGTTATTTGAGACCAACAAATCATTTATTCTGATGCCCATTTTGTGTGGATGTGAAAAAAAAGAAAAACCCTTTTCTGTCAGGTGAAAAATCATTCAAGCATCATTCAGCCCCGAAATTGCTTCATAACTTAGATGTACCAGAAGGGGAACATGCTTCTGAGGATATCCTGTCCATAGAAAAATTGCGAATCTCATTTAAGTCTCCACCTATTATGACATTACTCTTTGGTAACAAAGACATTTTCTGGATTAATTTAGAATAAATAAAGACGCTCTCTTTACTTGGGGTACAGGTATAGGATACCTTATCCGAAAACCCGATATCCAGAAAGCTCCGAATTACGGAATGGCTGTCTCGCATAGACTCCATTTTATCCAAATAATCCAAATTTTTTAAAATGATTTCCTTTTTTTCTGTAATAATAAAACAGTAGCTTGTACTTGATCCCAACTAAGATATAATTAATCCTCATTGGAAGCAAAACCAGCCTATTGAGTTTATTTAATGTTTAAATGAATTTCTAGTAGACTTAAGGTCCCGAGCATTCTGGATAACAGGTCCCATACCTGTATATATTGAATTAAAATACCAGAATCTATCTCTAATCACAACTTCAGCTCTTTATCCTTCCCTCTTTATCTTTCTCTGTAAAAACAACTTCAACATTTACATTTTTCTGGTAATAAAAATTGCTTCCCCATTTTTCATTTTAACAGCAGCTGAGAATCCCATTTCTCCAACCCAATCTCTAAATAACTTTATGTTGTTGGTTTCATTTAGATGGGTTTCTTGAAGAGGAGCTACATCAGCTTTTCATTTATTCAATTGTTTCAAAATCTCTTTCCTTTTAGCAAAGTGATTTAAACTGTTAAAATTCCAGGAAATCTAATTCAAAATATTAGGATTATACGACACCACCTATTAAAAAACAAAAACTTTGGGGATCTAAAGGATCCAATACCCAATACCGCCCAATTTGTAAATTTCAGGCCTTACAAAATAGAACAGCAAAATTTAAACTTAACAAAACAAAAACTATAAAGATTTTGGTTGGCTTATTAACCAACACTAAAGATGACACACTTGACTTCTTTTTTTCCTTAGGAGAGGAGTGATATTCTCTGTCCAAAGGGAGAAGTCCAAGGAACACAGCTACTTTCATGTTGCACTTATTTTAAAGAGTCAAAAACAGTCTAAAGGATAATATCATTTTCCTCCATAAGATGGGAAGAGTTGCTCTTTGGTGAACATTCAGATCTTGATCTATCTCTCTGAGAAGATTCAGGTAGACTTTTGTTCTTTGAACACAATTTAATCTTGAACCATGCAAAGTTTTCTTTTCTCTGAGCGAAAGTCGTCCTTTTTGAGTTTGGATACCTTCGTTTGAGAAGAACTAGATGTTCGTCCAATTGAGAAACTAAATAAGCTGCATCTTTTTAATCACTACATATATTTCCTGAAGGCTGAAAAACTTTTAATTTAGTTGGATAGGCTAAACAAAAATTGATGTTGAGTTTAGATAGGAACATTTCTTCCTCTTCAAGGAGAGAAATTGGGAATAATTGTGGAAAATAGGAATATTATTTCCATCAATCTCCAGGCCATTCTTTCTTTTGCAACAGTTTATTCTTAATTGCATAATCAAGAAACCTGACAATAAACATTCTTGGTTTAGATCTGAATGAATCTGGAGAAGGATCAAGCCTGTTTAATCTTTCCAGTCTGAACCCTCCTGCTTCAGTGCTAAGGCCTAAATGCTGAGGAATAATTGTAAAAATCAAGTTATGAAGAAAATCTGTTTTTGAAGATTCTGGAAATCCAATGAAGCAGAGGCTATTTCTCCTTGATCTGTTCTCTAGGCCGTTTAACTTAAAGGGATACTGTCATGGGAAACATTTTTTTTTTTAAAAAAGAATCAGTTAATAGCGCTGCTCCAGCAGAATTCTGCACTGAAATCCATTTTTAGAGCAAACAGATTTTTTTATATTAAATTTTGAAATCTGACATGGGGCTAGACATATTGTCAATTTCCCAGCTGCCCCAAGTCATGTGACTTGTGCTCTGATAAACTTCAATCACTCTTTACTGCTGTACTGCAAGCTGGAGTGATATCACCCCCTCCCTTTCCAGATGATCAATATTTTCTTAAGAATTGATTGAGTCATCATGTACTGATGAGACTGTATCTTCCAGCTCTACAATTTTCTTGTTATGATTCTCAAATTTTTCAGAAGTTGATTTTATGTTGACATTTATCCAGAGATTTCTCTATTGTCGATTCTATTAGCGGGATAAGCAATAAGTAGATATTTTTCATATGAAGTGTCTTTCAAAGTCGGTAGAGGTAACGTAGCAACCACAGGCCGGTCTTGTTCAGATTTCTTTGATGGTTTAAATCCATTACATTTTTCATAGGTTCTGCCAATGTGCTTGGCTGATTAAGATGAGTTCATGTAGTGTGAATCCATCCTACAAAAAGTACAAGTAAACCTGTCTTCAAGCTATTCCTTTAAGAAGTATCTCTAATAAACTGAAATAGTATTCCTTTTCTTTTTCTCCCCCCATCTTTTTTCCACTTTTCTTTTGAATTCTTTTTTACTTTTTCTCTATCTTTTTCCTTTCTCTTTTTTTTTTTAACTAACTCAAAGAGCAACATTTGAAGACATTCTCAGTTAAAAAAATAATCCTCCCTTCAAAAAGAATTCTTAGAGCAAAGCCAATTAAAAAAAAACAAAAAAACTGACAACACTGCAAAGTTCTTGAAGCACAATCGTGTGCCCTAGGATGACTTGTACTTTAGAACAAATGATGTCCAGTGAAATGGAGGAGAAAGCATTAGGGAGAATAGCAGGAATGATAACCCACTATTTCTTTATGAGAATAATGGGTATTGCAAATAGTTCAGTATCAGTATCTCCAGACGCACCAGCAAACTAATCAAGGATCTGTTCAGAGCTTTAAGTCTGTCATTAGTTTACTGAGACTGCAGTATTTTGCCTCAGTCAGCAGGATTATTCTGCGTAGGGGAAATAGTTGGCCACATAAATGATACCTCAGGTGCTTTCACAGAGGAAGCGAGTCTTATACAATAACTATAATATCCAATATACCAATTAGGGAGCACTCCAACCCTACTACATTCCAAGCCCTTTAAGATAGTCATAAATCATGCTTAAAATTCAACTTCACAGTTCAGTAAGCATTTGATGTTAACTGGTCACTCATTGCTCTATTTCTCTGGTCCGAACCTGCAGCTTAGGGGACTTCACAGTGAACACAATTCCCTTGCAGTGCACACCCAATCGAACACCAGACATAGGTGTGATTAAAAAATTGTATTCACCGGACTATCCTTCTAACGCGTTTCGCGTAAACACACACACGCACTCATAGGCCTACGCGTAGGTAAATTATTCTAAAGACAGATTTTTTTTTGGCTATGAACGGAGCTCATTTACCTCGCCAACATCTCTGTCAGATTGAATGTAATTTTGACAGCTTGATCTGTACAAAAGCATAGATCACTATAGGTACAAACTAATGATTAAAAAAAATCTCAACTTAATATATTAAATTGTTCTGAGACTAATGGAGTTTAAAATGTAATTTATATTAATTCTATCATAGTATGTATACTGTATGTCTATAAATTGATAAAACCTGCAAATTGCACATGATACATTCAGATTTGTCAAATACAATTCACTTTGTTACCAATATCCAACCATGAGTTTTGATGCAAGTTAACCTTAATTTGTTAAGCATATCACGGTCATCAAAATGGGTTGGAATCTGGCTGCCTTGATCTACTCAACTGTGGGAGTGCAGGAGCTGATTTATTTTGTAATCAAGAGGCCATGTGTCAGAGACCAATAAAATATGTTTGTATTCTTGAAATCTTTTCAAATGTTTTCTGTTTTGGAGCTTCTAAACCATTTCACAAAATTGCAACTAGTGAAATTAGCAGGAAGGTCACTGAAAATAGCAGGTGGGAGCTGATAAGTTAACCGGATGTGAATTATTGCTTGCTGGGCTGTTTTATGAATTTGTTAAACAATAAATACTACATTACTCAGGTGGCTTCATGTACTATGCTAGGACCAAATGGGCTACAGACCAAGAAATGACTAGTATACCATTTTGTTAGGGACATCTTCCACACAACTTCTCTTGGACTTTTCTTACTGTGAACACACAGTGATCAGATATTATGAGAATCAATACACAACTAGACAAATACGTATTTTTTTTTGCACGGCAATACCTGATGATGTGTGGAGCATTTTGTCAAATTTGTGTAATATACTTTAGTAAATCAAAGACCCTAACCATTATTTCCTCAGTTCCTGCCCCAACATTACAAAACACACTAAAGTAAACATTTTCGGGAGTCAGTTAAGTGTCTTGAGTGTCTCAAGAAACCCATGCAGATAAATGCATAACAGAATTAAGGGGGAGTGGCGCTGGGTGTAATTTTTGGAATCTGGAAAACATTTTCCCTTTTACCTATCCAGTATTTTAACATTACATGAGCTTTTGGGTTCAGATTCAGTGCTTGAACACTATAGAATAATGATGGGCAGATAAATTTGGCAGACACAAATTCGCAGGGAATTTCCACGTTTCTCTGCAAGCGAAGTAATTCATGAAACTGCAGCAACAATTTGCTGTGTCAAAAAAATTGGTGTGCATAAAAATTGTCGCTGGTCAAAATTATTCTTGAATTTCTTGCCGTTTTGAAAATTTTGCAGTAAACTCGCGAATTTTTCGGTGAAACAATACAGGTTAGCCCCATTATTACTATGGATATATAACACAGAGTAGAAAATAGTGACAGGGCCAGGTATACACACAGAGAACTATTATTTAACTATATCCATATTTTTATTGAGAATTGCCTTGTTACGTAACAGGACAGATAGAATAATAGGACTAAATATTTGACCAGGTGGAAATCTATACCATTGTTTGACGTTGTTGTATAGTTTTTATCGCAAAATATAAACTATACAATCCCACTTGACAGGATTTCTGGATTGTCAGGATTATCAGTACCATGTCTAGCTCCCATAAATGACATCTAATTTTCAGTTAAAAGAACATGCTGAAGAACAATCAATAATAACGATACATGGAGCCATCTGTAAGGGAAAAGTGACACTTGGGGGGTTATTTACTAAACTCTGAATGCAAAAATCATGAAAAATTTGTGATTTTTTTAATAAAATCAGACTTTTAAAAAAATCACAAATTTTTCGGAATTTATTAAACAGCGAGGATGGAAAAATCTGTATCTGAAAATCCGGCATCTCAGACCTGTTGAGGTTGCATATAAGTCAATGGGAGAAGTCCCAATGATTTTTTGATGTGCACTGGGTTTCATGCAATACCCCAAAGTTTTCGGGTGAAAATTCGTGAAAATCTGATTTTTTACCGCAAATCACATTTTCGGTACAAAATTTAATAAATAAGCGTAAAAAACCCGAATCTTGATCGGAGTTTGCAGCAGAAAATATTGAGATAAATTCTGACTTTGATAAATAACCCCCTTAGAAAAAGTGTTCAGTTTGTTTAAACTCTACTATAGAGGGGTAACTGTAGAATAATGATACATTTTTTTGGGGGGGTTATTATTTATCCGATTCTGCTTGGCCTCACCCTAATTTTTAATAGCTTCAAAATGGACATATACCTCTTGGATACTAGGGGATTGTCACGGCCGGCACCCGATACCAGAACAAATGCCAAGCACCCTGGTCTCGGCTCGGCTTCACCAGTAGTGTGACCACTGTTGGGCTTCGGGAGGAGCCCTCAGCTTACTTGGGTGCCACCTGGACTTAACGAGGGGTGCAAGGCAAGATGTTCCAGCTGGCGAAGGGGCACGGCTGTTAGCAAAGTCTTTTTGGGCTGAAGGTCACGGTACAAAAGGATTAGGCAAAAGGATGGTCAGACAGGCTGGGTCAAGGCAGGCGGATATCAGAATTGTCAGGCAGGCGGATATCAGAATCGTCAGGCAGGCAAGGGTCAAACCGGGTTGTCAATCAAGGGGTTAAGCAGGAAGAGTTGTCGTAGGCAGGCAAAGGTCAGGATACAGAGTTCAGAGTAGTCAGGATACAGGCAGGGTCAAACACAGATAATCAGGATACAGAATAACAGGAACAGATGCACTAGGCTCAGAAACCACTTAGAAACAAAGTTCTGTCACGGGCACTGGCTGGGAGTATGAATGGGCCTTAAATACCTTAAAATTTCGCACCAAATGTGCGCCAATGCGCGCTGGCGTAATAACGCCAGCGCGCCTGTACCTTTAAGAGGCGCACAGGCGCGCCGCGCGCGCCCTAGAAATCAAGATGGTGCTGGATCCGGTGCCACGGAACCACGCGGGGGGCGTCCCCGCCGATGGCGCGGCGGGCGATCCCGCCGCACAGGTAATATTATTACAGGGATGCACCAACGAAAGTCCCAGCATGCCCTAGTAACTAACGAATACATAAGGAATTTCATTTTGCTTGGATTTTCAGAGAAGTCAGATTGTCAGGCGATGCAAGCCGCTGGGGAGAAGATAAAGAGGATTAAGGAAACAAAGAAGAAAATAATAGCAAAGACATCAGGAGATATGATTTTTAGAGAAGCTGGAAAAATGGGCAATACACATTTAATTATATATTTATTTCTTGATATTTCCATTTGAGAGATGCGAGAGGAAAATAAACAAAAATGAATACAATATGAAATATTCAGTTGGAAGAATAAAGTACAGTATTTTTTGTGGTTGCAGTGTCCTTGTCATAGTGGATACAAGGACAAAATCAAATACAGAAATTCTATGCCAGAGATCCTGTTTTCTTCTTTACTAATAAATGCTTATAAGCATTTAATGGTTTTCTCTGCATAAGGAGCATATGCATTCTGCCGTACTGAATGTATATTCAATAAAAAAAAATCAGGTATTACAAAAATCCACTGTTTAACTCCTATACAGCAGCAATAATTTTAAAGGGGAACTATTATGGAAATGAAAATTGTATATAAGCTTCATCATACTGAAATAAGAAACTTACTAAATATAATCAATTAAAAAATATGTACAGTTTCTGAAATAATCAAGTTTATCTTCACTATCCCTCTCTCAGCATCATCTTCTCTTCATTTAGGAGTTGGTTGGGTGTCAGATTTTTATTGACAGTTAGATCCAATATTTCTTTCAGGGGGTCCCTTTCTTAGCAGATGTATTATTTAGCAAAATAAGTGTCTTTGGCACAAATCCTGCATGTAGAGAGACAGGATTTCTGGTGATTTTGAAAGAGTGAGTTCTAATACATCTTCTAGGCAAAAGTAGCCCACCCCTAAAAGATACATTGGATCATTCATCATTCAGTATCAGACTCCCACCTCCTGCATGAAGAGAGAATGGAGAGAGTCAGATGCTGAGAGAGGGAGAGTGAGGAGTAATTTGACTATTTCCAGGAATGTTCAAAATTTGAAGTATGAGGCTTATATAAAATGTTCAGGATAGTTCTCCTTCAAAGACAGAGAGAAGCTTTTGTTTCTCTTGTTCTTTCATTGCCTGTCTTTCTTTCTTTATATTTACATGAATGCAGGTTTGGAGAGTTAGTACACTTTGATTTAAGGCCTGGCCCATTAACTTGCTTTTGTTGCTGGGAGATGGAACTCATAAAAAATGGAATTCCTCAGATCTCTGGCTTAGCTATGCCAATTAGAGAATATGCTAGGAATTTGCAGACACGATGGGGACGATGCATCAAGGGTCGAATATCGAGGGTTAATTAACCCTCGATATTCGACTGGGAATGAAAATCCTTCGACTTCGAATATCGAACGAATAATCCTTCGATCGATTAAAATCAAACGATTCGAAGGATTTTACTCCAACGATCGAAGGATTATCCTTCGACCAAAAAAACTTAGCCAAGCCTATGGACCTTCCCCATAGGCTAATATTGGGTTTGGTAGCTTTTAGGTGGCGAACTAGGGGGTCGAAGTTTTTTCTTAAAGAGACAGTACTTCGACTATCTAATGGTTGAATAGTCTAACGATTTTTAGTTCGAATCATTCGATTCGAAGTCGTAGTCGAAGGTCGAAGTAGCCCATTCGATGGTCGAAGTAGCCCAAAAAACACTTCGAAATTCTACGTTTTTTTTACTTCGAATATTTCACTCGAAGTTAATGAATTGGCCCCATAGTAAAGAAATAAAAAGGGCATTGGCACCATTCATTTTGTTTCAAACATGCATGTTAGGCCAGATGATCTAGTGAATGGATGATCGTGGTGATATGATGGATAATTTTGGGATTGTAAATCAAGAAGGCCCCCATAATCTGCCATTTTGACACTAAAAACAAAAAACAAAATATAGTGTTTATAATTATAACTTATTAATGTTTTTTCTTTCAAATTAATGTGTATTGGAATCATATAGAGCATCCTTGGAAATAGGCCAATCACATGTAGGCTATTTTGCGGGAGATCTCTAAATATGATCCTACAATAAATTATATGATAACAACAATATTGAATCATAGGTCCATTGACTGTGCTTTGAGATTTAGGGAGCTGTAGTACAGTTTCCATAGATCAGAATTTGTGGTTGGATTCAACTAAAATATCCACTCATATTTATATATAATATATAATATATGCACTAATTTAATAATGCATGATGTCTATAATCAAATGTTATGTCTACATATGGGAAATCTAGTAAAGACTAAAATGGTTGACAAATACAGGGAATAGTTGGACCTACTCCAATATGAATCATTTATTATACAATTAACGACTGTATGAGAAATTTTTTGTGCAAGTGCAAATCTTCTTTATTAAATAAAATACTGCATCTCCAAGCCTTGACTGCATTCAGCAAGACAGTTAAAAGGCCAGAAGTGTGACATATCAGAAGGTGGTGGTAGCAATGAATACATTTTCAAGTATATCTATATATAATATGCAACTGTGATTGGCTGGCTTGACCTGAAAGTGATATTACAGATATAGAGCCAATAACAGAAGTTCATGGTTTATCACATGAAAACAATATCGAAGCCTTTGTGAGAATTGGGCAATAAATTGTAAGACATTTTTCTTATTAAATTATATCTGACCCATGATGATAAATAAAAGTGAAAAAAACTATAAATGTAGGGACACAAAATTGATTTGAACGATTCTGTGCTTATTTAAGAAAAATCAAGGATTAATCAAGTACAGTGATTTTCACAGATAGCTTTTTTACATTCATTTTTAAATCAGCTGAAGAAATCCCAATTTTTGATTTTTCAAATAAAACAACCAAAATGATTATCTATATGCCTCAAATCATAAGATACACTTCCCATTTCTATGGTATTTTGGTAGATCTGAGCAGAACCTTCTAATCATTTTGAGTTTACTGGTTTATATATGGCCCAAATCATGGAATTTAGGCTCATGACAATTTAAAAAGTGACACAAAACTTTCATAAAGACGTTTCGCTAGTCATCCAAGTGGCTTTCTCAATTTAGAATGACTTGTACAATGATCTTTCTGGAGCTAAATATCTTGGACAAAGAGGAGGACTGGTTCAAAAGAGGGGTCAAAGAAGGCATATATGTGAAAATGAAAAAACAAGAGAATTGAGGTGGGGGACTGCAACATCAAGGGGCCCATTTGCTTGAGTGAAGGAATAGAATCCAAAAATTTCAAATGGTTTTTATGGCTACTTCGACCATCGCATTGGCTACTTCAACCTTCGACTACGACTTAAAATCGTTCAAATATTCAACAATTCGAAGTACTGTACTCTTTAAAAAAAACTTCGACCCCCTACTTCGCCATCTAAAACCTACCGAAGCTCAATGTTAGTCTATGGGGAAGGTCCCCATAGGCTTTCTACGTTTTTTTTTGGTTGTAGAAAAATCGTTCGATCGACTGATTAAAATCCTTCGAATCGTTCAATTCGAAGGATTTAATCGTTCGATCGAACGATTTGCGGTAAATCTTTCGACTTCGATATTCGAAGTCGAAGGATTTACATTCGGCAGTCGAATATCGAGGGTTAATTAACCCTCGATATTCGACCATATGTAAATCTGCCCCCTATTGTCTGTCACAGAAAATGCTGTTTTGGCACCTCCCCCTGGATGATTTAATAACACCTCATAGCTCCAATTATGCTAATACCATCTTTGACCCCATGCTGGTTAATAGTGATTATAATAAGCATGTACTTGCATATACATAGGATATATTTTCATATTAAATCCCCATGTCAGTCGTGTTATCTTGCAGTCTTCATGCATAGATCCCTCTCCTCCATCTGCTGCTTTTTTATTTTACTTATTGAATATGTTTAATTTTAAATTCCCTTTTTAGTCAAAGTTTTAAATGCATTTGGATAACTGGGAAAAGACAAAATCAGCTCTTTTGTATATCATCTTGAATTAACACTAGGCACTTGGACAACCCATGATTACAAAGAAGAGCTTGTTAGTAGTGCATTAGTACTTATACAGTTTCACTAAATTCTCCAGGATATTGGGTACACTGCCACTGGGAAATATAAAATGCAGCTTTTATTTGGTTATGATAACTTTTTATTACAGGGACAGATACCAACTTTTTATACATTACAGGAACATTCCATTATTTCATTACAAGTCTTCCTGGCACAAATATATTGTTGCTTTTGTGCGTATTTATGTTTATGTTTCACATAAAGAATAAGGAATTGCTGGATCTTATTTTTAAACTGTGGGCAAATTTGTACCAGTAGTAACGATTCGATTAACAATAAAAGCAAACATCTGAATGGTTACCATGGTTTACTGCCCAGGTATAAATTTGCCCATTCATGGGCAACATAAAATTTGAGACTGATTTTTTAACATGATTCAATAAAATCACAGCAGTAAAAATATGATCTCAAAGTTTCCAAACTTGAATTTTCAAGATTTATCAATTTTTTTTTTCTCGAAAAAAGAAAATCTTGAGAATGAACATGAAAAAAAAATTGGCAGCTAAAACCCGGTAAGCTTCTATAGAAGTCAATGGGAGGTGTATTTTCAACATTAAACTATTTTAGTTTTTGAATATTTAAATTTTTAAAAAAAAATGAAAGAACAATGCAATTTTCATTGGAATCAAGTTCCTTTGTTATACTGTATAATAACACAACATATAACACAAGCATATCCAATTCAAGTTGTTTAACTGATTCCTGCATACTGTAGCTATAAGTGGTTAACCAGTATCTACATATTCTCACATATTTACAGAGCGAAACTAACCGATTAAGTAAAAGCCACCAAAAAGTGCCTCGTTCTTAGAACTGACTAGCTTTAAACTTAAAGTTATTTTAAAAAGTCTTCAAAACCATCGATGAAAATGAAGAGTTCTTCCTGCAGTAGCCCCTGATTTAAGATATTGGAAAGATTATTCACTAATAAGCTTTGCCTCCACGTGTAACTATCTTGCCGAGACAATGTTAGTATCATTTAAGAATCAATATCTCAAGTTTTATGGGATTTGTTGTTCAAGTACAATACATTGAATCTCAAATGTATCAGATTGTAAGTGAATTACTTTTCATGGCACCATCTCAGGGCATTAGGGCAATAAAGACTCAAGCCCTAAAGGTGACTGTAGCCTTATCATCATCTTGCAGGCAGCACGTCAGAGTGATTGCTGCAGTAATTGGATTAAAGTTCACTGTGGCACACACCGCAATTGATTAATTCACAAGGTTGGTTTATGGACCAGATTTAAGGAATACTATTCACTTTTACAGTGTCAGATTACATTTATAAAGTATATGGTTGATTTAATTAGATGGTGAATTGTCTGGGTTTGTCATTGTGATACTTCTCATGAGCCCCTCTAGCACAGACATTTTCAATGGTTCAGTTTAATAGCCTGGTGAGTATGCACAAGTTCTAACTGAAGCAATTTGGAAAGGGCCCTTAGGAATACAGGGCTGAGCTTTGGGCAATTGGTAAGTTTTGAAAAAATAATTTTGTTGGGCAAAACATTTGAAAAGCAATATTATTCTGGTGTCAAAATTCAGACATTCAAATTTTAATCCCCCAATTCGATTGTAAATCTGAATGTGAGATTTATCACATCTCCACCATGGAAACAGTTCTAAATCGAATATTCGCCACCTAAAACCGGCCGAATTAATTTACAAGTCAATGGCAGAGGTCCATTGACCCGTTTGAATATGTTAATATCCTTCCTGACATTCACATTTTTTCAGAGGTAAATTCGATTTGAATTTCGTTCGCATTCAAATATGAAATAAAATTTTGGATCGTTCCCATTCGATCAAATTTTAAATGTTCAAATCTTTTCATAAATAACCTCCCATTCGAGTTGTACATTCTAAGTTATTAGAATTCACATCAATTTGAAATTCAACCTTTGATAAATCTGCCCATTGTATATATCCATTAGATCATTATGGGGCAGATTTATCAGGGGTCACAGTGAAAATTTTGAATTTTCAAATTTGAATTTTGAATTCGAATTTTCGAGTTTCTTAAGTGGAATTCAACTAGGGAATAGGTAAAATTCAATTCGAGTTTTTAAAAAAAATTCTAATTAGATTTTTGAAATTTATCATGTACTGGCCCTTTAAGAATTCCAATTCGACTATTCACCGCCTTAAACCTGCCAAATTGCTGTTTTAGCCTATGGGGGATGTCCTAGGATCAATTTGGAGTTGTTTGCAGGCTTCTTGAAAATTGAGTTTTTAAAAAAAATTATATTCAAGTTTTTAGAAAAAATTCAAATTCGATTTTTGAAATTTTCATGTACTGGCCTTTTAAGAATTCAAATTCGACTAATTGCCACCTTAATTGCTGTTTTAGCCAATGGGGACGTCCTGAAATCAATTTGGAGTTGTTTGCAGCATTGCTGAAAATCAATTTTTTTTGTTTACACTGTTTCTAAGTTTAACTTATGATTTCTGTTCTAGGAGTAAGGTGTCATGTAGAAAGATTTGCTGTAAATGTGACATAGAAATTAATATGAATAGCTAAATGCCTTTTATATGGTACACAGTCACCATGATTTATCTCATAAGGTATTACAACACTAATGGTCAGATTTATCATAGGTCGAATTTTAAGGGGCACATTTATCAAGGGTCGAATATCGAGGGTTAATAAACCCACAAATTCGACCCTCGAATTTAAATCCTTCAAATTAGAATATCGAATTCGAAGGATTTAGCTCAAATCCTTCGATCGATCGATTGAAGGAAAAATCCTTCGAACAATAAAATCCTTCGAAACGAACAATTCGAACGATTTTAATCGATCGATCAAAGGATTTTTCTTTGATCAAAAAAAGGTTAGGAAAGTGCTGGGGAAGGTCCCCGCAGGCTAACATTGTACCTCGGAAGGTTTAAACTGCCGAAGTATGTAGTCGAAGTATTTTTTAAAGAGACAGTACTTTCGACTATCGGATGGACGAATAGTCGAACGATTTTTAGTTCAAATCGTTTTTAGGTCGTAGTAGCCTATTCGATGGTCGAAGTACCCAAAAAAATACTTCGAAATTTGAAGTTTTTTTCATTCGAATCCTTCACACGAGCTTAGTAAATGTGCCCCTAAATGTATGTGAATATTTTTTTACTCTAATAAATTCAAATATACACTACTCACAACTCGAACGGGAGGTTATTTAAGAAAAAATTTGAACAGATTAGTCTTGACCCGAAAATTCGAATTGAAAAAAAAACTTGAATGTCTGGAAGGCAATTAACATATTCACATGGTTCAACTGACCTCTGCCATTGAATTGTAAATGAACTTGGCAGGTTTTAGGTGGCGAAGATTCGAATTAGGACTGTTCCCATGGTCGAAGGGTGATACATCTCACATTCCGATTTACAATCGAATCGGAGGATTAAAATTTGAATGTGTGATTTTTGACACCAACAAAATTTTAAAATTCGAATTCGAATTTACTAGTCCACCCTTAATAAATCTGCCCCAGGGTTTATACAGTATACCAACTGCAGGCCAGTGTGCAAAAACAGGCTAAACTATCATATTTTTGTGCACACTAATGCCTTGCACTTCACGTAGTTTCTCCAACCGCACACCTGTAGTTCACCAATCCTGCAACTGGTGGTGCGTTTCTTCCGTTGAGCCGGCCGGGTCCCTTAGCAACGCATGTGTATAGAAAACGGATCCGCACACACTCTGATTAATGCAGTCGGGGAGTATCCCCTTTTATTTAGCCACCAAACATCAATGTTTCGGGGGGGGAAACACCCACCCTTCATCAGGTGCTGATCGCTGATACTGCATTAATCAGAGTGTGTGCGGATCCGTTTTCTATACACATGCGCTACATTATTAGTGAGCATTATAAGTTTGTAGTGCATTTAAAATCAAGTCCCTCAGTGACCGAGTAGTAAGACAATTCCGCACTCACCCTTAGCTTCTAAGTAAATTACCCTTTCTATATTTGTTGCTATAAAGAGTCATTTCAGAATGTAGTCACAATTATAGTTGCTCTAAAATGCACAATAAGAAAATGTTTAACCAGTTTGCAAACAAGTACATGCATAACTGTATTTATTTTGCTGCACTGATCATAATACCAGAAGGTATAATCCCAGTGCATCCACAATTAAGATGGAATTCTAGAAAAGGTATGTTTTGTAGAGAAATGTGGAACTATTTATCGGCAGTACAATACTGAAATGAGAGTGAATTAAAAAGGTCTATTATATCACAACTTATTCAGTACTAAAGAATCACATCAGTTAAAGAGCGGCATAGGTTAATACTATAAATATTGTGTTGGGGGTATGATGAGAAAATACAATAACTAAAAGCTTTGTTTTTGTTTTAGGAAGGGAAGCACTTGGAATCTTGCCTTTCCTGATAGGGCATTAATTCACTGCAGAGTGCATGCCAAAGGAATTTCAAGTAGGTATGCCATTTCAACTGCCTGCACACAAATCACTTGTATGACATGATGAAGTCATAGATGTAATTACATTAGCATTTGCCAGCGAGATGCCTGGACTGCAGCTGGAATGAAGGTCATACCCAATCAACCATACTGTATTTCCTGGTGTTTAGGGCATCACAAAACATGTGTTGGTTTTATCAGATGAAAGGCAAATACAGACAGATATGGTGCATTTTACAGCTTTTTTTTCCAGCAAACACGTGTTTCACCAGGTTTTATGCAAAAAAAATTGAGCTGTAAATAAGTCTCTGTGAACAATCAATTGTAGAGATGTCCTCGCTAGATAGCAATAAAGCATGGGTTTAAATAACGCTCATAGATATGGATGAAGGAAAATGTGAAATATTCTTAAAATGATTGCTGTACTGTCACTAAGGTATTCTCAGCAACCAAAACTGTTGTGCTGTAAGTTATAAATAAGTATATGTGTATATATATATCTGTATAACTGTATATTTGTTCAGGACTCACGTTGTACCTTGCAACAGCAGACTCTTCTGACAGTGCCTGGGTGTTAATAAAGCGCATGCATGTGGATACCCATGGCTGCCTCATATGAAAAATGCAAGTTACACCAGCCAGGGCAAAGCATTGGCCCCATTCCACAGATGCAAAAAACATCAGGGCGAGGTATATTGCAGGGAAGAACTTACACTTTACACTTTGTCCCAGGTGGAAGCATGGCCTTTAGTTTCTAAAATTAATGTAGAAAAAAGATTTAATTGCTTGGGTTACCATGTTATAAAATATTTTTTTCTCTATTTATTAAACTGACTGTCCTGCTCTTACTTATAAGTTTATTGTTTGGGGATCTTACAGGTTACCCCTTCAGTGAGCACCATTTAGTTTGTTTGCAAGTTGTTAGCTGTGACCACCAAATATTACTCTAGTACAGCTTATGGAAAAGCAGTCTTCCATAGACTCCATTTTATCCAAATAAACCAATTTATAAAAATGATTCTTTTTTATCTGTGATAAAAAAAATAAGATATAATTAATTCTTATTGGAATCAAAACCAGCCTATTGGGTTTGTTTAATGTTTCCATGATTTTCTAGTAGTACAAAATGTTTGCTGTAGTTCATGACAGTTCTAATAAAATGCAGTCAGTAAGCTATGCATGATATGTAATTGCTATTTACTGTATGCTACACATTTACTCATGCTCATTTACTAATATAGATGGTAGATTTCACAGGTGCAGTTTCCAATAGTCACTGACCAGCTATGAACTCTGAATAGTCTACTACAGGTATGGGATCCATTATCAGGAAACCCATTATCCAGAAAGCTCCAAATTACAGAAAGCCCGTCTCCCATAGACCCCATTTTATCCAAATAATCCAAATATTTAAAAATGATTTCCTTTTTCTCTGTAATAAAACAGTAACTTGTACTTGATCCCAACTAAGATATAATTAATCCTTATTGGAAGCAAAACCAGCCTAACCCATGTATTTAATATTTACATGATTTTCTAGTGCAATTAAGGTATAAAGATCCAAATTATGGAAAGATCTGTTATCCAGAAACCCCCAGGTCCTGAGCATTCTGGAAAACAGGTCCTATATCTGTACCAGTTAGACAATGAAAGCAAAGGTATGATTGGTTGAATTGGTGCAATTTACTGTAGTTCATCCCAATATACTTTTATTGTGAATGTGTTGCCTCCATTTAATTCATATTTATGTATTGTATTGAGTTTTTTTTAAAAAATCTGCTGATGGCAAAATGTGGAATTCCACCACTAATCTATCCATGGTGAAAAATGTCATCATCACTCATTTTTACATATTGAATGTTGTTATTAAGAAAATATGTAAACTGAAGTGATACCACTGCATGAATTTCGCTTATAAAAATACAGGCATGTAAATATCTTAATGGATAACTTCTATTCAGAAAAAAGCAAACCTTCTTTCCGGATAGATCTATATAAACAAACAGTTATAAGTTTTTCATGGTTTATTTGTCTGTAGAAAAACATAAGACACTTATAAGACACTATGGGGCAAATTCACTAAGCGCCGAAGCGCCTAACGCTGGCGTAAATTCGCTGGTGTTACTTCGCACCCTTACACCTGGCAAATTTTCACTACGGACGTAACTACGCAAATTCACTATCGCGCGCAGTGTACTGAACGCTACCTTTTACGCTAGACTTCCTTCGCCACCTCAGACCAGGCGAATCGCAATAGAGTAGATAGGGATTGCTTCAAAAAAAGTTCACATTTTTTCTAAGTCCCAAAAAACGCTGGCGTGTTTTCTACATTATGGGTGATAGGCTGAAAAAGATTGAAACATTTTTTGGGGCTCCCCTCCTTCCCCCCTACATTTCCTGACTCATGGCAACTTAACTATACAGTGGGCACATATGTAGGGCAAAAAAAAAAAATTATTTGATGTTTTGAAGGTTTCCCAGGCATTTGTAGTGTTTCTACGTATTCCTCCATTGAAATTTGAATTTGGCGCCGTATGCAAATTAACCATCGCTAGCGTAACTTCGCTTCGCGAATCAACGCTAGCGCAACTTCGCAACCTTACGCTACCCCTGTGCGCAACTTCGGATTTTAGTGAATTTGTGGAGCGCTGGCGAAACTACGCCTGGCGAAGTGTGGTGAAGTGCGGCTAAGTTGCGCCTGGCGCAACTACGAATCTTAGTGAATTTGCCCCCTTGTATTTGATGTTAACATATTTGGCCTAAATCCATGTTGCTGCAAAAACATCCTATTGATTATTTCATTAATCTGCTTATATTTTTATTAAAGCAGGACACTCCCAATTAAGGGAGCAGCACTTCTTTAGACAGTCCTATGTGCCATGCATTTCAGATAGCCTGGGAATATAAACTGCAATGAATTCTTCAGTGTATAAAAAGAGAACTGTGTGTTTTGAGTAACTGTTGTGATACCCTCATTGGCAGTATTTAGTAATCACAGGGTCATTGTAACAGATTTGTCAAAGTACTGTGTATAGTGCATTGTATAGATGCATCTCCTGTACTGCTGAGCTCAGCATTTTGCTTGGCATTTGCACAAGCATCATGATTGATCTATGTAGGGGTGAAGCCAGTTTCATTTGTGAGTTAAAAGAGATATTCACCTTTATGATAGAAAGACATTTACAAGGGATATCGGCAGCTGTGCCATTTCTGTGCCGTATAACATATTTTGGTTAACATCCATTGTTTTCAGATGCTCAGTTCTCAGCATAGTATAGTATAATATACATTGTCAGCTTGATAAAGGCCCAGCAAGGTCCAAAATGTTGCTATGCCATATGTGAAATAAAGGGGGGTTTATTACTGCTTTTTGGGAGTGCTGCAATTTATATGGATCCAGAATGAAAAGCAGGTGATGGTGAACACATGATGATGTGTGCACCCCTTTTTATTACTAAGGTGCTGGGCAAGCAATTGTTTGTTACCTGTTTGCAGAGTCAACCTATTTGCCTATTCTTTTTTCCTGTCACATGGGTTGGTTACATGCACAAATGACAAGACAGTACTGTATTCGGAGGGAAGAGTCTAACACAACAACAACAAAAAAAAGACAAAGGAACAGTATAATGCTGATAATAATGACTGCTCGTAGAAAACAAACAGTAATTCAATGCCATGTGGTCCCACACATGAACACAAGTACTCGGAGCTGCTGCCCACAGTGTGCTTGAAATTGTTGTAACTTAGCAGACAGTTGCTGGGAAGGTAAGAGGGTCAGCGACCCCCCCTGTCAGTAGCTGATCACATCAAACCTGTCTTACCGATCAACAAGATGTAGAGGTGAATATACAGTATTTGTGATCTTACAAATGTTAATTAAAATGTATTCTATTCATTATTTTCCTTTGGAAAAAATCAGGTATTTTTACTACTGTGATGCACTTGGTCTTAAAAAATAAAAGTAGAGCATATCTGTCATAGAAGCTTTATTAGTGCTGCAGAGAAATGTAGAGGATTGTTTTATTTCTGCCTTGACCTTAATCATGCTAAACCTTTAATGGACCAGTGACACAAAAAAACGAAAAAGCTTTGAATTAATTTAAACATAATCTATTTTATCTTTCTCTGGTAACTATTTTGTTTTTATACACAATTTATTAAAAGTTTGTATAAACAAGGTGCTATGCAGTTGTGGGGGCAGCCATTCAGTGTTAAATTGGACTACAGGATACAATAAGATGTATGGAATATAATAACAAAGGAAGATAATTGCAGGTCATGAGTCATGAGTCATTCATGGTTCTTTACAGAACTATAGAATGAAAATCCTTTGAATAGAAAATAGTATATTTGTTGCCAAGACATATTTTATTTGAAGGCGCTAGATCAACTTATACAAAGTTATAGGGGATTATTTACTAAACCTCAATTTTTTCATGTAGCGTTTTTTTTGGGCCAAAACTTAAATTTTTAGAGGGAAGAAAAAAAACTAAATTTTTTCAATATTAATTATACACCGAAGCTGCTAAAAGTCTGAATCTGAAGATCTGCCATCTCAAACCTGTCTAGGTCATGTAGAAGTCAATGGCAGATGTCCCTTTTACAACTTGAAGATATCATGATCTGTGTTCGCCGTTCGCGAACACCGGCAAAAAATGCGAACGTTCGCGAACAGTTCCTAAACACCCGCTAAAATCTTTCGATTCGAAGCGATCGAAGGATTTTAATCGTTCGATCGAAGGATTTTCATTCGAATCGAACGATCGAAGCCATTCGATCGAATGATTTTCATTCGATCGAATGCTTACAATCGTTCGAACGAATGGAAATCGTTCGATTTTTAGCGGTCGAAGGAATTCGAATGGTCGAATGGTCGAACGATCGAACGCGAACTCAAAATGCGAACGTTCCCAAACGTTCGTGAACATTCGGCGGACGCGAACGGTCGAAGTTCGCGCGAACTAGTTCGCGGGCGAACAGTTCGCTACATCCCTAGTGTTGGGTTTCATCTGATAATCCAAATGAATTGGGGTTTTCATGCAATAACCTGAAACAATCGAGTGATTCTGGTGTCAAAACTGAAAAATGTGTGCGATTCCAGTTTTCGCTCAATTTTATCAAGTTTTCTCCCGACCAGACTTTCTTGAGAATTGACAAATAAGGTAATGGGAGTTTGGTCGAGCTTGGTTTAATAAACATATGACATCAATTTTAATTTTAGTAAATAACCCCAAAAATGTGAAAATATTTATTTATTTTTTCACTTTATTGCATCACCATTTCTTTGCATATATAGCAATGGTTTTGTGAATTTTTCGTGAAACGGGATAGAGCCACTCATCGCTATTCACCGAATCTGAATGACATGCAAGAGGATAGGAAGGAGCAAAAGGGGATCTTTATGACTGTCCTCATATATAAAGAGCACTGCTGAACTCAGGTTGCACTCAGGGGTAGTGATGGGCGAATTTGCGGCGTTTTGGTTCGCCGAAAAATTTGCGAATATCGCGCGAAATTCGCAAAACTGCGAAAAATTCGCAAAACGGCACCGGCGTTTTTTTGACGCCGGCACCCGTTTGTGAGGCCGGCGCCCGTTTTTGACGCCGGCGTCCGTTTTTTTGAAAAAAAATTTTGACGCCGGCGAATTTTTGCCGCGAATTTTCTCGAGCGTTTCGCGAATTTATGCGCTGCCGTCAAATTGCGCAAATTCGCCGCAAATTCGCGCCTGGCGAATAAATTCGCCCATCACTACTCAGGGGTGATCCATCAATTAAGCGAATTGAGACACTCGCCTCAGGTGGCAGCGCCCCCCTGGTTGCCGCTCCTGGTAACTTTAAGAACCGAATTTCCAGTTTTCAAATATGCAAATATGTCTCTCCTATAGTTGAAAAATCTCACTATTCTAGATTAAGGTTTTAAAAGGGCCAGTATACCCCCTTGTTCAACAGGAGTTCAATGAATGAATACACATTTTCTATACCTGTTCTAATTACAAAAATCTATGTTTTTTGTTTATTGAGCTAAAAAGGAAAAATAGGGAAATTGAATCTGCTGCCCTAGATTGATACAGTGATCCATAATCCCAGACACTAATTCATCCAATCTGTGTATAGGGAATACAGGTATAGGACCTGTTATACAGAATGTTCAGATAAGAGGTTTTTCCTTAATTTTGAAAGAGTGAGAAAGATTATCGGCATCATGTTTTATAAAACCATATTTTAAACTGTTTCGTTCTGAGTAAAAGTTTAAAAAATACAGTCTCCAAATAAAGGAAAATTTGGTGCAAAATGAGAATAGAATGATATAATCATGTCATGCATCTGTAGAATCTTTGCAATCCCTGTCATTATATGCATTATATGAGCAGAACTGAAATTGGAACATCATTCCATAGTAGATGATATATATTTGAAATAGCCTGCAACTATAAAGCACTATTCTCATAAACAATCTGTCTGTGACAGCTATCCAACCGCCTTCCTGTGATGATGGAACCTAATAATGCATTGTTTTACTGTATTCTTTACTAGAAAAACAAGCATCAAGAATGATGAGCATAGAAAATATCAATGTAGTATGTAAAAAATATGTTTGCAAACTTCTGGGCAAACCAGAAAATGGTAACAAAATACTCTTGCACATTAACACATGACCACAATGAAAACTGGCATGAAAAGTCCATAGGCCAGACATTGGCAATGATCATGGATTACTCTCTACTGCCAGCAATTTTCAAACTAATCAGTGCTAAGCAATCCAATTTGCTCTTGTCCAGTTCCCAAAACAGTCAACTTATTAACGGAGTAATTATTTTAGAAGGCCACACTGGTCTTGTTAACACATATAAATTATTTTGATGTTTCATTTCATACATTACAACTGTTACTACACAACTTCCATATTTACAGTCAGGGATTTCATTTATGTAAGGAATCTGTAATGATGTCAGAAGAAGGGAACTTTCAATCATGAAAGCATACAATTATTTTCCCATCCAGATCCAGCCATGAACCATAACCTACAAGACTCTTTTGTTTTGTTTAATCTCAGATTTATAATGTAAAGGTATCCATATAAATAAATAAATCTATCTATCTATCTATCATCTATCTATCTATCTACCTATCTATCTATCTATCTATCTATCTATCTATCTATCTATCTATCTATCTATCTATCTATCTATCTATCTATCTATCTATCATCTATCTACCTATCTATCTATCTATCTATCTATCTATCTATCTATCTATCTATCTATCTATCTATCTATCTATCTATAATCCGTACGACTCAGGTCTTGGTGTAAAACATCTTCAATTTTTTTGTTGCTGTGGAGACTGACGTTTCTGCCTGCACTCAGGCATTTCTCAAAGTGAAGAATCCCAGCAAACAATGCCAAATTTAATACACAGTGGTGGGAGGAAATGTGACACAGATGATGACATCAGCAAACTTCATTACCATAAAAAATGTGCATAATACATACCTTAATAACTGATCAGGGTCCTATTAGCTATGCTAATCTTCTGGTATATACCAGGTGTTATACAAATATAAATCAATGGAGGGCACTCCAATTTTCTCTCGAAAAAAGAGGATTTTTTAGCAACCTCTAAATAGGTGCAATAGGCCCCAGAAACAGGCCTCCATATAAGGCCTAAAGCAGCACAAAATATTTAAATACGGGTTTGCACTCAACAAAATGAACAAACCAGGTGGTATTTTTTTAAAAATTGTATTGATACTATAGTGCAGAAATGTTACAACATTACAATACATATGAAAGTCAATTTAACAAGTTGTATCATGGAAATCAGTTCAACAAGATGAGTATTATAATCCAAGTACATACTACCTTGGTGCAATCACAGGCTAAAGGAAGCGGATATACTGACCAAAGCATGAGAATTACCCCAACGTTTTGGCTAAAAGCCTTTCTCAAGGGGAATTCTTGTGTTTTCAGCTAAATGTACTGTTTAAATACCTTCTAGATTTGACTTATGAATAGCTGCAGGTGTTAAATAAACTATAAAATAATGTTTTTTTAATAAATATACTTTATAGCAATTTGATTTGTGTTTTTATTATTTTATCACCCAACAGATAAAGTGGAAACAAAGTTGTAGATCAGTTAGAAGAGAAAGAAAAAGAAAAAAAGCCAAGACTCAGTAAAAAAGTAGTTGCAGCACCCAGATTAGTTATGTAATAGTGACAGCGAGAAGAGAAACTTAGAAATAAAAATCAAACCAGTCAATGAGGACAACAGTTCAACAGATTGGGATACACCTCTATCTATCACACCTATCTCCCATAGCAGCATTAGTTACTAATGGGCAGTGCCCACCACCTTCACTAAGGGAGACGGTGAATAAGGTTGTTAGGGGGAGCACTCCAACTCCCAGAAGTCCCTTTGGAACTTTATGAGGACATGTGGAGGAATTTAATGCTTATGGAAATCTTTTTAGTGCCAACTAACATGTTAATATAAATATATGGTCATTTTACAAATATAGAGGTCCTTTCCAAAATTGAGCTGGATGTTAGGCCAAGTATGTACCCCTTAAAAATAATAATACACATGTCTCACTGAGACCTATATAGGATTTTTCCACAATATGGTTAAAGGGAATCCATCACCCCAAAAAAATATTCAAAACCCTATTTTATCATATTAGTGAAGCAAAATGAACTTTAATTACACTATATAAATTATTTGATTCTTGTTTCCTTCAGTCTAGGAATTCATAATTATAGCAAGGAAGCAGGAGCCATTTTGTGGACACTGTTATTAAGGCAAGCCTTGCATCATCTCAGAATCTTGTTTGTGCACCAGAATGGGGGGCCTGATGTCCATCCCCATGCCCTGGCTACACAATTAAATGGTGAAGAGAAGGGGGAATGTGGGGAGAGCAGTGACATCTAGGAAGTGCTGAATGGAAAGTGAAAGTAATTGTCTGCTCCGCCTCTATGCCTAAGTCATAGAGGAGGGGCAGACAATATTTGATTGACAGCTGAGGTTTTTAAATGAGCTTACAACAGCTCTGAATGCTTTAATATTTAATAGAATTAATAGAATTTGGATTTCATGTTTAATTTAAAAAGGACATTTGTTATACAGCTTTTTGTTGCTGGATAACAGGTCCACTTTAAGGACAATGTGCTGCTTTTTGAGAGAGTTTATATACTGGTTGGTATGAAATAGAGAAAATAGAAATTATTAGTCATATTCTAGATGAAACTTGTGTTTCTAATTTTTTCAAATGTAAATGAAAGACATTGATGGGCATAGATCCTCTTAATGTATAAGTAGGGGTTAAAATGCCTTATTGTAAGGACCTTGCCTTGTTTTCAGTCTGCTCACATTTTATGCACCTGTCTTGCTTGCCTGAGTGCTTTTAAATGTTAATGACCATTTCCTGCTGACAAATCATTTGCAAAGACGGTTTTGATTTCTATTTTTTACTGCTACAAAGCCTTTTAAAATTGATTAGTTAATATTATTTTTTTGCATTGACACTAGTTATTAAACAGTTGATTTTTCATAATAGGAAAGTCTTTGTTTTTCTAAAGCAAAGGTAGCAGTCATGGTGGAACATGGTAAGATAATTGTGTAATGGATCAAAAGACAATAAACTGCTGTTCGGTGGTTAAAAAGTGAAACTGTAATGGATCCCAGAAGTCTAATTATATTTTTTTACAAATATTTTAATGAAATATGTAAATATGTGTTGTAGAAATAATTGCTGATGAAATTAGAAAAAGCACATCCGTGCTAAAACTGAATATTAACTTTCAATAATTAAAGCTGCATTATCATTATGTTACTGGACTGGGAGAGGAAAACACCAATGAGGTGGTTTTCCTGGGCACTTTATCGGTTGATGTAGTAAGTGGAGATTAAGAAGTCAACTATTATTAGAGTGAAATTCATCCATCATAACTTGCAATTGGATTAAATCAAGTTACATTATCTTGTTACTCATATATATGTCTATTTATTATGCACATTGTTGTTTTTGAGATTTTTCGTCATCATAGCAAGTTTCTATCTTTTTAAGCTTATAGTGTAGGTAAAGAGATGAGCAAATGCCCTGGAAATGCAATAACACGTTTGAGTTACCTTTGCTTTTAACCAGGGATGCACTGAATCCACTATTTTAGGATTCGGCCAAATACCAAACCTAATAAGAACCCTAAGGAAACAAAGGGGAAAGAGCACGTGGCTAAGAAAAAATTTGATTTCTTTGTTTATGTGATGAAAAGTCATGCAATTTTTTGGGATTCGGATTTGATTCAGCCAGGCACTTGGATGCAGCCGAATCCTGCTGAAATAGGTTGAATCCTAGCCGAATCCCAACGGAATCCTGGATTTGCTGCATCTCTACTTTTAACTTTTGCATTTTAGAACAAACCATTTGGAATCTAAACAACAAATTCCCAGGAACAGGAATGGAACAGGGAGAACTTCCATTTAGACATAAGGTATAAGCAAACCGTAAAAAAGTGAATGAAAAATTGCTCATGGTGCTAAGCACCTTTGGAGTTTACATTGATATTTATTTTCAGTTTCAGAGCTATTTAAAGGGATACTGTCATGGGAAAAACATTTTTTTTCAAAATTAATCAGTTAATAGTGCTGCTCCAGCAGAATTCTGCACTGAAATCCATTTGTCAAAAGAGTAAACAGATTTAATTTATATTCAATTTTGAAATCTGACATGGGGCTAGACATATTGTCAATTTCCCAGCTGCCCCAAGTCATGTGACTTGTGCTCTGATAAACTTCAATCACTCTTTACTGCTGTACTGCAAGTTGGAGTGATATCACCCCCCTCCCTTTTTCCCCCCAGCAGCCAAACAAAAGAACAATGGGAAGGTAACCAGATAACAGCTCCCTAACACAAGATAACAGCTGCCTGGTAGATCTAAGAACAGCACTCAATAGTAAAATCCCATGTCTCACTGAGACACATTCAGTTACATTGAGAAGGAAAAACAGCAGCCTGCCAGAAAGCATTTCTCTCCTAAAGTGCAGGCAAAAGTCACATGACTGGGGGCAGCTGGGAAATTGACAAAATATCTAGCCCCATGTCAGATTTTAAAATTGAATATAAAAAAATCTGTTTGCTCTTTTGAGAAATGGATTTCAGTGCAGAATTCTGCTGGAGCAGCACTATTAACTGATTCATTTTGAAAAAAATGTTTTTTCCCATGACAGTATCCCTTTAAGGTTTTGTTAACTGTGTTATGACATTTGCAACAACATCGACACCTACCGGTCAGTTCCTCTAACTGAATAGTCTAAGATATACTGTATACGTTCAGAAAACAGGGAACAGTTCTGATGTTGCTCAGAGATATCAGATACCCCTTTCCTAAACAGAGGATGCCAAGGATTGACTCTTGGCTGAACACTGCAGAAATGAACTCCTCCTTGTGTCAATGGATGAAAGATAGCTGGTGTGGTGGGGAACTTTCCCTATCTGTGGGTTCCACTTGTGGTCTTGTCCTCAACACCTAGAGATATTTGCAGTCCCAGTCCCTTGCCAGACAATTGAAATGCTCCCTGACTGCTAACATGGCTCCCCTTTTGTCCTGACTATGGGTCAATTTATTAACAATCAAATTTCATTGTTTTCCCCAAGATCTCTAATAATTTGTGGTTTTCCTAAAAAATCGAGATGTATTAAACCATGAAAACCAAAACATCTGCTTTTGGAGAAAAACATGGTGATTGCACTTTGGACAATGCACTTGCGTTTGTAAATGAGTCCTAATGTGGTATCAGTTGTGGTACATACTTCTATTCACATTTCAAATAAATGTTAACACTATACACATCAGATCACATTAGAAAACACTCTGCCGAGTTTTTCACTGAAAATGATTTCTAATACAGCAGGCAAATACATTAGGCAATGAATAATGAAAAATCAAAAACAAAAATAAAAGAGTCAGAAAACGCCTTCTAGATATACTACAGGGCATCCACATTTCATAAACCCCAACAGGGGTAAGTTGTCAAAATAAGGAATAAAAAATGGAATATTATAATTATGCGTTATAAACATTGTCCATACCATATTCATGACAAGATTCCCCCTCCCACTTTAAAGGCAAATTATGTTAAATTGTGTTTTCAAGAACATTTATTCTGTTTGGAACAAACAAGGGAAAGTTGTGCTCACCACTATTTTTTAAAACCATTAGGCGGGGGTGCAATGAGGGTGTGACCACAAAATACATATAGTCAACTACAAGAGTCCTCTGCACTCAACCCATTATCAATATATTTAAGACAGAGACATTTTGTGCATACTGCTACTAAAAAATGCCTTACCCTTTAAACAACACAGGGATTGTTTGTCCATATATTGCAATATATTTAAGCTGGCCAACTACGTCAAAGTCATCCCATATCTGGCCAGTCCTACGCTTAATTTTCATCTGATTCATTAAGAATTCAATTGCTTAATTATACATTTTACAAAGGGACTAAGTTTTACCTGCAACTCACTAGCTGCTTTCAAAGTAAAACTCCCAAACTTGGCTGCCCTTTTATTAGACACCAGTGGGATCACCTGACTATAGCTGGGAGGGGTGGGAGCTACAACATGGAGCTGGTCACTGCTCCTGTATAACTATAACAAACAAGGGAAAGTTGTGCTCACCACTATTTTTTAAAACCATTAGGCGGGGGTGCAATGAGGGTGTGACCACAAAATACATATAGTCAACTACAAGAGGTCCTCTGCACTCAACCCATTATCAATATATTTAAGACAGAGACATTTTGTGCATACTGCTACTAAAAAATGCCTTACCCTTTAAACAACACAGGGATTGTTTGTCCATATATTGCAATATATTTAAGCTGGCAGCCTCAGAAAAATTCCCCAAAGGAGAATGTGTCAGAAGTATGGGTTGCTGCAGAGCTGCAATACAAATATCCATGAAAAAGATATATATATATATATATATATATATATATATATATATATATATATATATATATATATATATATATATATATATATATATATATATATATATATATATTTATATATATATCTTTTCATGGATATTTGTAATGCAGCTCTGCAGCAACCCATACTTCTGACACTTTGGGGAATTTTTCTGAGGCTGCAATAACAGGTTAAAGGAATTAGGGAAAGACCACATATAGTGCAGCTGGGAAACAGCTGGAAAAGAACAGCAATGCAGGCAGACTATTATAGGGAGGAGACAGATATTGACATAAGTCATTTGGTGGTTAATGAATGACCCTGCCTTATTGAATCTGTATATTCAAAAGTTATCATGCTGGTATTTTCCCAGGGTACAATGTAACATTAAGCCAGTCATTTGCTATTTTGTTACTAAGCAGCACTACCCATGTACAAAAAAGGTAAGATATTTATTACAATCTATTATCATTTTTGTACTCTTTTCAACGGGAAACAGTTCCATGATCTCCTCATTATACAACTATTGGGCTGTCTGATTCATTGATATTCTCTGTGAGTGCCATGATGTTAGGAACAGATTGTTCAATGCTGATGAGCTCAAAGACCAATTTAGCCAACTCTAATGAACCAAATGAATGAAGCAAGATTATCCACTTGAGAGTAGCTCATAAATTCCACTTATCTTTTGTTTTCACTCCTGGTTTATTTGAAAGACTCAAAATCATTTTAAAACATCAGAGAAGCAAAATACCACTGGTTTATGAATTGTTTTGTTTCAGAAACCAGAAAAAATACATGGGTTTGCAACATAAATTAATACACATGTAAAATCTGTTTACTCTGAACAGTATAATTTCAAAAATAAAAAAGTATTAAAATAGACATTTTTATTCAGAATCATTTATAAAAGTTGGTATAAAATGGATGTGAGCAAGCTCCATTTGGTAAGTTATTTTGAGGACAGAGAAGGTCTTTGTCCAGGAATCCCAATAAAAGAGGGAAGCACTTGGCCAGAAAATGTCATAGATGATGACCTAAAGAAGATCAAACAGTGGTGACTCTTCCAACCAGCAGAAGATGTACTTATGAACTTGAGCTGCCAAACCTTTGAGATTTCAGCTTCCAGAGAAACTGTTCATTTGTCATAGTGGTGGAAATACTTTACCCCTCCATACAGCTCTAGAAGTTGCTCCACTACTCAGTAGATACATGATTCAATCAAATTTACTCCAATTGCTGACATAGATCCTACCTAATTTCTATCAGATGAAAAGGAAGGTCATACAACCTCTCTCCAAGTTGTAGCAACTAACATTTTGCAGAGGTTGATTGTGGTCTTCTTACACGCATCAACATCATGTGGACTACAATTTTTTTTGAATGTTTCAACAATATTTGCTGAGGGGCATTTCTATTTGAGTGCTAAATGTCCTGGAACTATAACGCAAATGGCTTCTTCTCTATCCATTTCATGGAATTTGCCATTTTACCTTCCACTTAGTCAGGTAGTGGTACATTTACATGGTGTCCCATCATTGTTTTCTTCTTTTATTTGCCCTCCCTATTTTATGCAATTTTCAAGACTGCATTATAATAGCTGAGATTGAACAAATTCATCCAGTTAAACATACTGGAAAAAGATCTGATGTATACTGATATAGCGAAAAGAGTAGAAAGTTAATCATTAGGAGACTGGAAATAAAAATGCCTGTCATAATTGTGATGATGAGGCAATCAGAATTCTCCATGGGTCAATAATTCTGTACAGCTTTGGATTTTATTGTAAAAATCCTGACCTTTGCATTGTCTTACTCCTGCAGTCGCAAGAGATGAGTTCAGGTTGCAGGCGTAAAGAGTTTCCCTGAGAATGTTTTCTTATGACCTAGCATGTATATCTACACACTAATCATATTGCCCCAAGATACATTTTTTTTTATAATTTTAAAAAAAAAGAACCCTTTATTAATGAGTTCACTTGCTCTTCCATGATAAATAAAAATATCAAGTTCAAGTCATTATACTGTTTTAAGCTGATTTTCTATAGTTTTTTCTTACGGTCATTTAAGTCAATTGAACTAAATCCTACTTTTAATGCTCATTGACATATTGGATTTGTGTGAAGGAAGTCAAACCAAGGACTATCAAAAATAGTATTCCCATTTTGAAAATTTTCACACAGTATAGTAAATATAAAACATATACCAGTGACCATCATGGGGTGTGCTGAACACTTGAATGAAACAATTACAAATAAATATGTAAGTAACTATAGCTTCATGTATTGTTCAAAGATAAAGCAGACACCTAAAGCATCATTGCTCCCCTGTGCTCGTCTGAGTAGCACTTGCCTTGGGGCAGGAGGTAAGGGCAGGGCCCAATGTGAGCTGCGTCTCCTGCCACTCCCTACCTTGCACCTCTAAATGATACACAAGGTAGTAAATGGGAAGCTGGGTGCCTACATGCATACCCTCACCCTCCCCTTTTAAATCAAGGCACATTCTGCAGGTCTTGGTGCTCCGAGAAGGACTTAAGCCTAAAAATGTATATGACTAAAAATGCTGTATTTTATATGCTGAATTTACTGTACCCTGAGATTCAGCAGGTTCTAAATATTTTTAATGAAGCTATCAAAATAATTATTTCTGCACATTTTTTATAGGAAGCAGGGTTATATATTGATCACAAGGGGTTATATATTATAAATTATTAAAACAACAGTATGAGTTAACTGTGAAATATTTAAAAAAAATTTACAGACTCAAAGAATGATTTTAATGCTTTCCTACTACTAGTTACCCTCTAGTTATACTGTAGTTATACTGTAAGTATTATACCTCTACATTGTAACACATTTTTAACTAACTCAGTGCCTTTCCTGGTCCTAACCAGACTTTGGCAATATAAGCGGCAAATATTTGCCTAGAAAACGCAAGCAGGAGATGTGATCAGATTGCATCTTCTGTTTGCAATTGCTGTAAAAACTTTCACCATCTATTCACCCTGAGTTTGTGATATTTCCTAAAGGGACTTACAAGTCAAGTAAATCAGCTGAGATTCGCTCATCACTACTTCTAAACCAACTTTGATGGATTATGGACTATATTGTGGAGAAATGTATACATACATGTCTTTCACCTATTGATAAATATACCCCATAGAGATGTAAAAATGTTCCATAGTGCCATCACTTCATAACATGAATATGTGTTCTTTTACAGGTTTTACACAAAGATTTGTAACAGGTCCCTTCTGGTAGGGGTAAGTCTATTAATAAATATTCAAGGAAAGTGAAGTGATTGACTAAAGTATGATATAGTTCATTCAAATGAGCAAAAGTATAAAGTAAGGCAAAGCAACTGAAATGCAAATCAAATTGAATGAAATCTTGAGTTAAGTTTCTCAAGAAGTATTGGATATCAGAAGGGATGCATTTTTCAGTAGATGTGTAGGTACTGATTCTTTTTGGCCATTGTTCTCTGCTTTCTTCTCTGTGTTGCATATGATATCATATTCTTTCTGAAAGAGGCTTCTTGTACTTCATAAGGTTCTATAACTGGGGTTGCTTGTTCTTTATACCTGTTAATTGTTTATCCTTGTAAATTTGCTGCAATGTTATTTCAGTTTTATCCAGTCTTATATTTTAGAACCTAACTACTCAACCAGTCTATGTTTTTAGCTTGCTACATCTGTGATAGTACTATTGTGCAGTAGTTAAGGAAAAAGATAAAATTGTATCATATTCACTGTGGTTTCCCTTTCCTGGACATTTTCCAAGTCTTGACTACAATGGCTGTCATAAATCTTGCTATAAAAGATTGGTAGTTGGTGGCATTTAAAAATTTGAGAAGAGCCTTTCTCATGGAAAATGGTGTAAAGGGCTATCCTGAATTGTACTGTTTTGGAGTCGGTCCAGGAAAGGAAAAGTATGATATAATCTTCCCTGTTTTCTTATGTACAGTATTTGTGTGTGCCTATTTTTTCCCAATGCTTTTTTGGGCTATTTATTTGACCTAAGTGTTTTATTGTCAAGCAAAAGCTCTGACCCTCATATGTAATAAAAGCCACTAAAAACAGGTGACCTATAAATGCTACCTGCTGATTGGTTGCTATGTGTTACTGCTCCGGGGCAAACTTATTGACTTTTATTACATAATATCCAAAAGGTGTGAGGGTCTCCAAAAATAAAGAAACAAATGTAAAAAGTAGAAAAATTTATTAGGACATGAAGACCTAACGCGTTTCGTGCCTATAGGGGAACTTACTCATAGCCTATGAGTAAGTGCCCCTATAGGCACGAAACGCGTTAGGTCTTCATGTCCTAATAAATTTTTCTACTTTTTACATTTGTTTCTTTATTTTTGGAGACCCCCACACCTTTTGGATACAGTGTTCTTGGTTTTTGCACCTTGGGACTGAGGTGAACTGTGAGTGTTTTTCTCCTTATTATTTTTTCCATTATACATTTTTGTATCTTTACTCATCTAATATTTATTTGTTGAGTGGTACCATAGACACTTTTTTATGGCAGTAGCACAAACCGAAGTATTTTCAGTTTTATTACATAACCCCCAAGAAAGTAACACCTTTATATCTAAATTATTTGTACGTTTATCTAGAATTTTATTGATTTACACAAAGCCTTAAAATGGCAGTGTATGATACAATTTTGTTTTGCCTTTGTATGTATAGGGGAAAACAATAATCTTTAATAAAAGCAAATAGCAAATAAATGATGCTTTTACCCATGGTAATAATACATGAAAAGAGGGTTGCAGATAGTGATGAGCGAAATGTTTCACCATGTTTCACTGTGAAAATGATGCCCATAAACTCCAATGGGTAAAAAAAATGGTGCCCGTCCAAAAAACTTCAATGCATTTAAGCAAATTTTTGCTGTTTCGCAAATTTTAGGCAAATTAAAACTGGTAAGATTCGCTCATCACTAGTTGCAGATTCTTTTTATTCCAGCTGCTATAATTATGTATAATTCATGTAACAATTTATAGAGAATGTGTAGCAGTTCAAAAGGGGCAGATTTACCATTTATCTTTACAGATTAATCAATTGCAATCAGCAGGCCCAGATTTGTGGCAAGGCCCACCTAGGGATGCAGAATAATAGGGGCGGCATGCCGTCCAGCCGCTTACCGGGGAGCATAGCTCCCCAGTGCTCTGGTGCAGGCACGAATGTGCGCTAGCACCGGAGGTGGGTATATGGCTGGGCGCTAGGATCAAGTGCCCAGTGACAGGACTGCGTCGGCTCGGGGCTCCCACCCACTAAATCCAGCCCTGGCAATCAGTCTATTACAATCAAAGGTTTTCCTTCATCCAGTTCATGATGTACAATGATGAGTAATCTTGGAAACGTTGCATCAGTTCATCAGTTCATCATTACTGCAACAATTTATCAATAACAAATTCCATTTGTTGAGGATCAATCATATTTTTACAATGATCAATTGCCCTTCCCAGAAAGAGAAAGTGACCTTCCATGAAATGGGGTTTGAACAATATGAATATTTTATCACTATTGCAAAACCACTTTAGCAAACATAAATTTAGCATTGCCCATAGCCTATAACAAGATTTGATACCTGCTCAGACCAGTAGATTTTATGGAATACTGGGGTCAGGGGGCATCTATTCCCATGACAATTTTTCCCTTAGACAATTTTAAATAATTCTCATAGAATTTCTTGTGCTAACATGTCCTTTCTACACATTTTATCTTACTAGAGAATCTTTATTTGGAAAGCTCATCCTTCCCATCCTGGCTTGCAAGTTCCTTACTTCCCTCCTTTCCAGGGTCAGACTGGGCTGGAAGGACACTGGTAAAAAACCCGGTGGTCCCTGGCCCTTGTGGGTCCTGCTGACCCAGACACACTCCTGCCTGAGACCACGCTCTGCCCCTTGACACCTCTCTGGTCCCATTCACAGATGTGGTTGTGTTTGTGGCAGGGCCCCAATGGGGACTGTGGCAGGGTAGGGGGCCCAGGGGGAATGCATGGCCCCTGTGATGGTAGCCCCCGTGGCCTTGGACCTTCTAGTCTGATGCTGTTCTTTACCTTCTGCTCTCTGCCTGTTCTCTGCAATAATTTGAACCTGATGACATCAGATCATGTTATGTTAACTAGGCCACAACCACAAGTTAGTCTACTGGGAGAGGATTATGGGGCAAATTTAAAATTCGCCAGCGTTTACTGTCCCTGGCAAAAATTCGCCAGCAATGTAGATAGCTTAGCATAACTTCGCACCCTAACGCTGGCGAAGTTGCACTCTGGCGAAGGGGGCAAAATAAGCAAAACGCTGGTGTTTTTTGGGTGATAGGCTGAAAAAGAGCAACATTTTTTTTTGGGTGCCCACCTTCCCCCCCCCTACTTTTTGTAACATAGCTAGCGTAACTTCGGACCGCTGATCTAGCAAACGCTAGTGCAACTTCGCAAACGATCGGTAAATTGTGCGCAACTTTGGATCTTCGTGAATTTGCGCAGCCCTGGTGAATCTACACGGCGACGGCAACGCTGGTGCAAATTCGAAGGTACGTAAATTTGCCCCTATGAGTTTACTAAGGTTGATAGAAGATCAGTACAACTGTGAAATTAAGACAGTAAAAATAACTTTCCATGGCACATGAAGTTTTAAGATCTGATGCAAAGAGAATGTTTGAACAATGAAAAAATAACCTACTGTTTCAGAAATATATATAAAAAATAATAATAATAACAATAATAATAATAAATGAACTGCAACTCTGAACCTAGTAACACACACACATACATACATATATATATATATATATATATATATATATATATATATATATATATATATATATATATATATATATATACATATATATATATTATACATATATATATATATATATATATATATATATATATATATATATATATATATATATAGAGAGTATATAGGTAGCGTTTTTAAAGGGGAAAACTCGAATTATTAGAGATTTATTATAACCCAAAGCTGCTAAAAAATCGAATCCGAAAATACTCCAGCTAAAACCTGTGGAGGTCATGTAGAAGTCAATGGCAGATGTCCCTTTAACAATTTGAAGAGGTCGAGGTCTGCGCTGGGTTTTGGACGATGGTTCAAAATATTCGGGTTTTTGGGTGACAACTTGAAAAAATCAAGTGATTTGGGCATCAAATCTAAAAAAAGTGGTACAATTCAAATTTTTGTTTGATTTTATGAAGACTTTTCCTGCACAATTCTTTTCGAGCTGATCATTTGATAAATTAGTTGAATTCATGGATGGGAGTTAGATCAACAGTTTAATATAAAAATTAGATAAATTCGAGTTTTAGTAAACCATTATCAAAATAAAAATGCGGTGTGGTACTGATAACCTGCTTGTGTACTAAGTCTATTTCCCTCAGGGACCATTATGTGAACTGCAAAGGCCAAGGTAAAACACGGGAACATTTTTTGTGTAATCTTTCTGTAAAATTGAAAAGGAAAAGGAAAAGGGATGATATCTTATATGCAGATATTCCTTTAAAAGTGACTGCATGGAAGAAATATGTTAACTTGAAAATTAAAATCCCATATATTTATTTTTTTATTGCACTACATGCAGGTTTTGTAAAGGAGAGTAAGGAGTGTCATCTGAAAAGAGAAAGTCATTATCAATCCATTATAGAGATATAAGGGCAGAAGGTTCATTTGTATGTAAAATGAAATACATATACTATATGATGACACAAGAAAATTGATAAAGACATAAAGTGCTCTACATATGCCTTCTAGCAGACATTTCGATGCATTGATCGCCATTTAATTTTTATGATTTTATATTGGCAATTTATGCTGAATTTTAAGTAACAGTTTGCTAGCTAGAATGGTCACAGCATCACTAAAATACATTCTGCAGTGTAAATTATCACCATATTCTTATTTTAGAGAAAACCCCCAAAATGTTACAAGTGCAGGGTCTATACCCTGAATTGTTTTGGACCTGGGCTTGAGTGGATAAGGTGTTTTGGGGGCACTATAAATTATTAAGGAATATTTTTTTTTTATTGTAGAAATGCACAAAAGTATCCATAGGGTACAGAAAATTTGTCCTGTAGTAAAAAATACAAAAGTTGTATTAAAAATAACATATTCTAAAGAATACAAACCCCATAGTCTATTGCCTTACACATTTTGTGCCTAAGGGGCCCATTTACTAAGGGTCGAATTGAATTTTCGAATTCAAAAACTTCAATTTCAAAGTAAAATAGGCCAAAATTCGATTCGATTTAATTGATCGATCGAACGATTTTTACAAAAAAATACTTTGACTATTGAAGTATCAAATTCGATGATTGAATTTCGAAGTTTTTTAACCTTTAGTAAATGTGCCCCTTAGTGATAGGCAGGAAGGAGCTCTAGATATTCACACAATATTTCAATTCTCAATCCTCTCCCATCAATTAAAAATCAACCAATCAATGCTAATTGGATGACTAGTAACTCACATAAGGGGGAATGTAATTAAAATTTGCAAGCATGATTTAAAATGGCGTTTTTGCAAATGTTAAGCACTGCTTGCTGGCAAATATTACATTGTCCATTATTGCTTAACAAAAGTTTAGCTTTAAAGGACAAGCAAACCCCCCTAATGCTCTCTTTGCAGAATCGTTGGCCTCATATCCCCCTCCTGAACCGCTATGTTTTTTTCTATGTAAAAGGCTTACATTCAACGGAATATGAAAAGTTCCTGTGCGAGGACCTTCTGACTGCCATATTGTTTTCAGTGCTATCGTCACTAATTTAGTTTTGAGCATGCGCGCCTATCTCCCGGTTGCTGATAGATAGAACATAGAACACATGATATACTGTACGCAGCTCATTTCTATTTTGCAACAATGACAGACTTCTCAGAGCTTGGACATTACTTCTGCGCATGCGTTTAGTCTTGGTCTGAGGCTCTGAACTGGAGTTAGGCGGAGGTTATGTATCACAAGTTCTTGGAATTTGCATATTTCTTAATGAGCTTCTGTAGACTAGCCACTACTTTTAATGTAACCTTTCATGTGAAAATAATTAATTTTGAGGATTTCCTTGTCCTTTAAGAGATGCTCTGGATTTTCATTAAGTATTTTGTTGCAAAAAACACTTTGCACTTGCGAAATGTAATTACATACACTGCAAATGTTCACAAAAGTCATTTGGTCGTAAACTTTGCAATGAAGTTGTTGTGGTCTTTAATCAGTCAAAAAGGACACAAACATGGTCGATAACGTTTGCAATTGTGCAGAGGTTTTTTTGCTATAGCAAAACATATTACATTCCCCCCACAGTCCTTATTATAAATCTTCAGGGGCAAACTCAACTGTTCTTATTCATTTTTGCCGCATTATATCCCTTACGTTTTTCTCAGCTGATATAGAAATTGGTGCAAAAGGCAGAAAAGTATCCAATATTTTTAATCACCATATACTAAAATATTAAAACCTGTAAATGACCATATTAAGTTAAGCAAAGGGGGAATGTAATTAAAAAATGCAAGCAATGTTTAAAATGGCATTTTTGTCAATGTTTATCCCTGCTCACACTGTCAAATCAGTTGCCGATGAATATTACATCGCTAAGCAAAGATTAGCGTTAACACCTGCTTTGAGTTTTGTTAAATATTTTCAAGCGAAATACATTTTGTGCTTGCATACATTGCGAATGTTCACAAAAAGCCATTTGGTTACAAACTTTGCGATTTGAGGTCTGTAATCAGTCAAAAAGCATGCAAACATGGTGCATTTTCAATGGTCTTTAGGAACGTTTTTTGCGCTAACTAAACATATTACATTCCCCCCCATTAGAGTCATAAAATAATTCAGTATCATTATAAGTATAATCAGTTATGTCAAATAAATAGTTTAAACTACATGATATACAGTTCCTACTGTCTCTCCCACCATATGGCACTTAAGGTCTGTGTCCTTATATAAGCTCTGTATACTTTGTGTATATTTTTTGTATTTACGTTATGTCTTGAGCCGTCCTCCCCGTGTGTACATTATCTATTGCACTTTTGCAGGTCCTTATAGCACTTTACAAATAAAGTTATACATACATACATATAAATCCCAGCAGAAATTGCTTTAGTGATGGGCGAATAAATTCACCCGGCACGAATTAGTGGTGAATTTTCATGTTTAGCCATTGGCGAATAAATTTGCGAATCTCCCGCGAAAATTCACATGTGAAAATTCACCGGCATCAATTTCAGATTTTCACGATTTTTCTGTGAAAACTTTCGAATTTCAAGATTTTTTAGTGAAAACTTTCGAATTGCACTTTTTTTTGTGAAAACATTCGAATTGCACAATTTTTTCGTGAAAACGTTTGAATTTCACGATTTTTTTCGTGGACTTTCTGATTTCATGATTTTGCTAATTTTGCAGGAAAAAAAACAGGACGAATTCGCCCATCACTGGTAGTCTTTACTACCACAAGTGTGGCAATGTATTTGGGCAAAGGTTTGTATTTTCCCATATGACTATATGAATTCTTAGCAAATCTACCTAATTTAACCTTTCTTACTGTAAAACTGTAACTGTAGTACTAGTAGTCTACAGTAATACAATATATGCTTTTTGTTATCCTATTAAATTAAATATAAAAAACAATATATTTACATCTATTGTAACAATGTCATACTGATCTGCAGGCAACATCAATTGTCAAACCAACAAAATCATTCAGTGCAATGAGTTACTGTTTCCCGTCTCTTCAGATCGACACTGTTCAGTTGGATGTGGCCTAAGTCATTTACTGAATTAATATGATTGTTTTGAAGTGATATTTGATTAGTGCATTTCTTGGAAACACCATTGGTTAGGGCTTCTGGTAAATCAAAATAATAAAGCAGGGCATACTGTAAATCTATTTAAATTATTATATCATTAAAAGTTGCGTAGGGTTTTATTCCAATTTTACATTTTCTTAAATTAGACATAAATAAAACAAATTAAAGTTAGCCACAAATGTCAACTATCTTTTTATAACCTTTCTTTTTCTAACGGACATGACACTGAAAAATAATGCACACAGCATATATAGATACAATTAATTTTTTTTTTTTTTGTTGAATTTGCTTCTCATGAACTTTACTCTTTTGAAAGTATCAGACATAAAGTATCACACATTGAATTCAAAAACAGCAAATGCAAGCATCTTATGAAGTGTAACTATTGTTATCTTTGACATTCGCTAAACAATCAATTCTTATTGTATTCTGTAAGAAATAAACATTTTTTGGTAGCTGGCCAAAAGGTCAGGGGTTAATGTTGGATGACATAAAAGACCTGGGTCAAATCTATTTCGGGATTGATAATGACCCATGTTTTAAGCTGTCTTTTTTTTGTCCCCTTGACATTTCTCAACAATGTTAAGAGATATTTGTCCCAGGTCACTTCCCATAACAATAGCATAATAGCTACAGGTGCTTCCATAAGAATAATTTATGATTTGATCTACAGTCAAGCAATAATACATAGCACAGATGTCTATTCTATGTGACACTCCAAAGTGAAGAGAAATTTGGGAAATCTAATGCCATACGCTCGTAATGTCCTATTAAGCTTTTATAAAATGAGTATTGGAACTTATTAGAATGTGGCAGCAAAAAAACAGGGCTATCCAGCAGAGGAATCCACAGGGCCAATAGTATAAGTTAAAAAGATAAGTCTTAATTAGTCATAATTAAAAGTATACATAAATCTCCATATGCCCTACGCATTTCGTACCTGCATGGTACTTGATCATGGGCTAAAGTCTCACCCACAGGAAATGAACTTTTATGCAACAAACAACCAATCAAAAGCAATTAGAAAAAAATTGAAAAAAAGAATTCTTAAAAGGACAGTTAAAAACAGAATCAAAACATACATAATATAAGAACAATTAGTGAAGATATTCCATAAAAACATTCCATAAAAACATACATAATTACAGTGAAAAATTGCACATGATGTAAGGATAGTAATTTAGGGCATATATATCTTCATAGTAACATTACTCAGTTGTATCCTTGTATTAAGATCCAGAAGACTTCTCTCTCAGTCACCCCCTTGATTACCCTAACTCTCTCAATAACTTGTATGCTAAAACATTTTGTTCACCAGCCTCGGCTTCTTTGTTAAGTAAGCGCTGACACGAACCAGAGCAGATGTGATCGGAGTTTGTAGCAGAAAATATTGAGATAAATTTGGCCTTTGATCAATAACCCCCTACATATATTCAGTCTCTTATACTATGAGACTTCTTTCGAGAATAATTATTGATAAATGAGTTAAATTTGTGGCTGGGAGTTAGGTTGACTTTGTTTTATCAAAACAATTAGATAAATTTGAGTTTAAGTAAATAACCCCCAATATTTTTTAAAGCTGAATCATGGGGAAAACATGTATACTTACTTAGAGATATGAAGTGCTCACTAGTATATACTTGTTTGTCATGAAGTGCAAACTGGAATCAGTGAACACACCATATACAGTACTGTAGATACACAATATTTCACCCCAATATTTCACCCCGAACCAATAATTGCTATGTTCCATTCTGACATCCACCAATATCTTTAAAGGAATAGTTCAGTGTGAAAATAAAAACTGGGTAAATAGATAGACTGTGCAAAATAAAAAATGTTTCTAATATAGTTAGTTAGCCAAAAATGTAATATATAAAGGTTGGAGTGAACAGATGTCTAATAAAACAGCCAGAATCCAACTTCCTGCTTTTCAGCTCTATAACTCTGAGTTAGTCAGCGACTTGAAGGGGGGCCACATGGTACATTTCTGTTCAGTGAGTTTGTAATTGATCCTCAGCATTCAGCTCAGATTCAAGAGCAACAGAAATGACCCATGTGGCCCCCTCTCAAGTCTCTGATTGGTTACTGCCTGGTAACCAGGGCAACCAGTCAGTGTAAACCAAGAGAGCTGAAAAGTAGTGCTCTGACTGACTTGTTATACATCAAATCACTCCAGCCTTTATACATTACATTTTTGCCTAACTAACTATATTAGAAACATTTTTTATTTTGCACAGCCTATCTATTTACCCAGTTTTTATTTTTACACTGAACAATTCCTTTAACTTGGCACATTGAGGGCAGTCCTATTGCCATGGGTGAAAAAAAAGTATGAATTTGAAGGCCGATGCATGTTTCACTACAGCTTCTTCAGGGCATTGGGAACACCTTGTTTTGAATAGTGACTGTATACACTATTTTCTCTGGAATAATAAAAGGAAACATCTGATTGGCTGCTATGGGGCCCATTTATTAAACCTCAAATTTATTTGGTTGAGGTTTTAAAGGGGAAAACTCAAATTCTTTTACCCCAAAGCTGCTAATAATCCAAAAATACTCCATCTCAAACCTGTCAAGGTCATGTTGAAGTCAATGGCAGATGTCCCTAAAGTTGTTTCTTGACATTGTGATCTGCGATGTAAAGTTGGGGTTTTTGTCCGATAAAGTCAAGTTTTTGCAGCGACAATTCAATAAAGATGAATTTTTGGAGAGCCAGTTGTACAATTCAAATTGGTGCATAATTTTGGTGTCATGTTTTTTCAAGAGCAATTGATAATTGAGTTCATTTTGTAGATGGGAGTTTGGTCTACTTTATTTTAATAAAAAAATTAGAAAAACTCGAGTTTTAGTAAATAACCCCCTATGAGTTGCAATTCAAGACATAACCATGTTACTATTGATACAGTAGGCTGTAACATTTAGCTCAACACAGCATGACACAACTTGTCCATTTACAGAAATCCTTTCCTCTGTAACACATTACCCCTTGTTGAGATAGAATGCACCTCTGTTGGTGCATTTAAAGAAAAAAAGCTGCTGTTACTTAAAGAGTAATGCCAAATACAAGGAAGTTAGAATTTCATAAATCATTTAAAGGTAATCTTATTTCTAAAATAAGCTTACAACCATTTTGTTTTATATTGTTCATTTCGGTTCTGCCTTAAGATTTATAAAAGCACATTATGACCTTCTCCTTCTGCATTTTCTGGTTCTCTGCTGGTCTCTTCCTGCTTTATTTTTGGTTCACCCAGTCCTTAAAACTAATTCTCCTTGACTGGCTGTCATTGTCTCTGCAGCAGACAGTTCTTACTGCCATATCGCATGGCATTCCAAGAATGGCAGTCTGACCCTGATGCTATATTTTGTTTGCTGACATCATTTGACAATATAATACAAACTGACAAATCTGGAATTTCGCTTTATGTTTGTATTTTCTATATTTTGTACACATTCTGCAAGGACATGGTATTTGAAAGGGCTCAAATGATAATATACCTCCTGTCTCTGAATAATTTATTAAATACACAACATTAAAAGCTTCAAACATGTTTTTGTTTAGTCTTTGCCCTTGGCTAATATGTCCCTATGTGTGAATACATTATTTGTTTATGAATGCTAATTTAGCAGCCTAATGACCTTTCACTTTACTAAAGAAGCTTAGTTTGCTTTGTGAAATTAAAACTGTATGATAGTTAAAATCTGAATGCTGTTCCCATTAGTAATTACTGATTTGTGTTGTCTGCATCTAATTTCTAAGATTTAATAAATCACGGACTGAATCATTAGTGAATTTAATTGTGTTTTGTCATTTATTTTGTTTATAAATATAATGCACAATTTGGTTAGATTTGTTCTTATTGCTGAATTGTTCTCTTGTGTCTTATACTCCCCACTAAAGAAGTAAAGCCAATTCCATCACTGTGCAGGTGAAAAAAAATGCATAATTGGATGTGAAACCCTTACGTAAATATATTTGACTGGGAGTCCAATAATATCTCAGACCACAAAGCACTGCTTGTAAATAGAAACTTTCTTCCATAAACAAGTTCACAGCTGAGCTAGTAATCCATCCGCTGTCATTAGACAGAATCCCATCAGTTGCAATGACAAGGTCTGTGACCCTCAGCAACCGACTGTGAATTCTGAGTTGTAGAAGGATTCACAAAATGACGTTTGTGTATGATAAAGGTATGGCTATGAAATAGAGTTTTCATCTTCACGGAGTCAATGTAATTGCTTTAATTTAAAATTCAGCTCTTATTAATGTTTTTGCACATGACCATTTTGTTTGGGTTTGATTTAAAATGTTTATAGTTATTTAGTGCTTCTAATTAGGGATGCACCAAAGCGATCTTTTTGGTATTCTGGCAAATCCTGAATCTTCCTTGCTGGATTTGTCCGAATCCCAAACTGAATATGAACCTTAAGGTACATACACAAAGTTGTGTAATTTGGTTCAGCTGGGCACTTGGATTCTGCCAAATCTTAACCCTGCTGAATAAAGGCTTGTATTTGCCTGAATTTAGAATTAAATCTTGAAGGCCTATTTATCAAAGGTCGAATTCTAGTGGTTTTAGAGGTTTTTGAAACCACGACTTTCTCTAAAACCACAAATGTTATGAAATTTATTTAAAAATGCAAATAAAAAAATTAGAACGGGAAAAGTCACAGAAAATTGCGAAAACCTAAATTTTTGGTTTGTTGCACAATAACTACGACTCACAAAAGTCATTGTCAAAAATTAACAAAACATCTAAATCAAAGAAAGACCTTCCAGGTGTAAAAGGAACATCTGCCACTGACTTCTACATGTTTTAGCTGGAAAGTTTTCATATTCTGAATTGTCACTGTTTTTTCACATAATAAATCCCGGAAAAAATCTCACTTTTTTTTCCCTGCAACTTTTTCAGATTTTTGGTGTCAAAAAGCCTGATCTGAAAAAATTTGCCTCCCTGTAAAATAGCCACTTACAAAAAATGTCTCTGCCTTTTCTGCTGAGACCAGGAAGAATCTAAGGGCCCTATTTATTAAGCATCAATTTTTATGGTCAAGTTATTAAAGTAACTTGAATTTTTAGAGGGATTTTTTTTTTTAGAGATTCATTATACCCCAAAGCTGCTAATAATCTGAATCCAAAAATACTCCAGCTAAAACCTGTCAAGGTCATGTAGAAGTCAATGGCAGATGTCCCTTTTACAATTTGAAAATATCATGCTCTGCGCTGGTTGTGTAAGATAATCTGAAAAAGAGTCAAAAAATTTGTACGATTCAAATTGTTGCACGATTTTGTGAAGACTTTTACCGTACCAACTTTTTCTAGCTGATTTTTTATAAATTAGTTACATTCATGAATGGGAGTTAGGTCAACGTTGTTTCAATAAAAAAATTAGATAGATTCGAATTTTAGGAAAGACTCCCCTTAGTGCCCAAGGAGTTAATTTCTGCACATGATGTTTCAGCATCTCTATCACATGCCTCAGCCAACACAGCATCCTAGTGAGGTGCTCAACCTTTCACTTGCTCTGAGTTCCAGCAAAGTCCTTCTGTGTGGATAGACATACTACAAAGTTCTAATATGTCTACCATTTTCTTACTATAAATTCTTGCATTTTTAAGCTAAAAAAAATGTATAGCTTACTTTTTTGGGTGTACAGTAATTACCTAATTGTTTCATCAAATTTAACTAATGCCAACAAGGCGTGCACTGTCCAGTATTTCTATCTGAAAGCAATTACAGTGGCTGGTATAGGCTATTAACCACAATTTAATGGTGTTACAGATGAAAATGCAGCCTAATTAGAATTTTATGCTGGATATGTCTGACCAACCCCTGATGTGATAGTGCAAGCTAATCAGCATTTCTGCAATGCTTGATTTATTGATATATATATATATCTATATATTATAAAAATGGGATTCTATTATGACTAGTCTAATTCAAATTTAAATGTAAATATATATATATATATATATATATATATATATATATATATATATATATATATATATATATATATATAATACAATAATACACCATACATCACCAGACTTTGCTGTGTAAAAGACAACGCGTAAAACTACATACACTTTTACATAGCTTTTTACACAGCATATTAAATATGCCCCTATATAGAAGGGAAACTATGGTTTATCTATGTAGCAGGGCAATGGACCAAGGTGCTTGCAATAGTATTCTTGATAATTTGTAAAGAACTACTCTCAAAATTGTGGTTCAAATCTTCATTCTCAAGCCGTCTGTATGCACATTGGTATGAATAGCTGCTAAGTGGTGATGTTCAAATTGAGCACTGAAAAAGTCACCAAATAAAGGTTGCTGCAGAAAAAAATGCTTACAGACTTCAATGCATTTCACAAATTTTTGTTAAACTAATTTTTCAGTGAAGTGGAATGGAACAGATTTGTCTATGTGTAAATGCAAATGTTATGTGCACTCCGTGTTCTGCTTGGTGATGGTTTATAATAATTTAAATACTAAAACTCGCATTTATTTATTTCTTTATTAAAACAAAGTCGACCTAACTTCCATCCACAAATTTAACTCACTCATCAATAATTGTTTTAGAAAAAGTCGGAGGGAAAAAAAAGCTGCAACTAAATGGAGTGTCAATTTGAATAGTACAACTTTTTCAGACTGATTATCGGAGAAAAAACAGAGCAAACAGCCGAAACTCTCGAGAATTCTGAAGGAAAAAACTTTCCAACTGTTAGAGACCATTTGCCATTGACTTCTACATGACCTCAACAGGTTTTAGATGGCGTATTTTTGGATTCCGAGTTTTAGCAGCCTTGGAGGTATAAGAAATCTCTAAAAATTGGAGTTATATTTCCTCTAAAAATTTGAGGGTTTTTTTCCTCTAAAAATCCAGAATTGAATTTTCCAGAAAAAATTGAGGTTTAATAAATTCGCTCCTATATTTTCATTTTCACTATAATTCCCCTTATAATGGAAGGAGAAAGCTGAATGATGCTTTTTACTTTTTCCATGGAAATGAAATTTTCTCATTTTTTTTTAATTTGTGTAAAACTAGATACACATATATATATATATATATATATATATATATATATATAAGGATATTATAAGTTACTGAGGAGTTTCCTGACCATATAAAAACACGAGGCCGAAGGCCGAGTGTTTTTATACAGGTCATGGAACTCCGAGGTAACTTCTGATATCCTCATATTTTGCAACTAGGGGTACTTTATTTATTATAATACACAAGTTTCAGTGAGTCATGTGACAGAAATGTCATCAGAACTCACCGTTTATAACTGATGACATAAGAACTCACCGTTTATATGGATATAATTTACAACATATTCATGGCTTTTGTGTATTATATGTATATATATATATAAAGCACTGTGTATCTTGACAGCGCTATATAAATAAATGATGATGATATAATACACAAAAGCCATGAATATCCTGTAAATTATATCCTTATAAACGGTGAGTTCTGATGTCATCAGTTATAAACGGTGAGTTCTGATGTAATTTCTGTCACATGACTCATTGAAATTTGTGTATTATAATAAATAAAGTACCCCCAGTTGTAAAATATGAGGATATTAGAAGGATATTAGAAGTTACCTCGGAGTTCCATGACCTGTATAAAAACACTCGGCCTTCGGCCTCGTGTTTTTATATGGTCATGAAACTCCTCGGTAACTTATAATATCCCTATATTTTACAAAAGGGGGTACTTTATTCACTATATATATATATTCCCAGCTTTAGTCAGGTGATCCCACTGGTGTCTAATAAAAGGGCAGCCAAGTTTGGGAGTTTTACTTTGAAAGCAGCAAGTAAGTTGCAGGTAAAACTTAGTCCCTTTGTAAAATGTATAATGAAGCAATAGAATTCTTAATGAATCAGATGAAAATTGAGCGTAGGACTGTCCAGATATGGGATGACTTTGACGTAGTTGGCCAGCTTAAATATATTGCAATATATGGACAAACAATCCCTGTTTTGTTTAAAGGGTAAGGCATTTTTCAGTAGCAGTATGCACAAAATGTCGCTGTCTTAAATATATCGATAATGGGTTGAGTGCAGAGGACCTCTTGTATATATATATATATATACTGTATATTCTAAAATATTTTTATATGCACCAAGATGTGTGATCACACCAGAGGATTTAAAAACAAATTTCTCTGCAGAAGGCTCACACACATTTTGTTACAAGTAATCGTATTAAAGGAAAAAAGTCTTCTAAATTAGTGTTACTTAATAATTATATGATATAATTAATAGAAGAAAAACTCGGATTTTTATATATATATATATATATATATATATATATATATATATATATATATATATATATATATATATATATATATAGATATTGTACATATTTATGGATGTCGAAATGAATATGTAATGTCTGATTATATGTCTGATTATATGTCCCGTTTAGTATGTCCAAGATAATTTCATGCTTGTCAACCCCACTTTTATTTTGACTGCAACTATGGTTTTATGTATTATGTTAAATAAACACTTGGATGTCGGTTTTCCAGATGCATTTTATAGGGCCCATTTATTAAACCTTGGATTTTTCTGGTTGGGTTTTTAAAGGGGAAAACTTGAATTTTTAGAGGAAATAACCCTCAAAATTTTAGAGATTTATTATACCCCAAAGCTGCTAAATATCTGAATCCGAAAATACTCCATGTTGAGATCATGTAGAGGTCAATGCAGATGTCTCTGAAGATGTTTTGACATTGTGATCTGTGCTGTTTTTCGTCTGATAATCAGATAAAGTTGAGTTTTTGTGGCAACAATTCGACAAAGTCGAGTTTTTGGACAGTCAATATGATCAGAATTTGTTGCAATGTTTTTCTCACCGATATTTTAGAAAATATTTATTGATAAATGAGCTCAATTCATAGATGGGAGTTAGGTTGACTTTGTTTTCAGAAAAAAATTAGATACGCAAGTTTTAATAAATATCCTTTATCCCTCCTTACCCTAGCTCTAGAAGGGTGATTTTCACGAAGTTATTTGCCAAGACAGATTAACACCACAACAAAGCCCATTACACCCAGACCATACCCAATTACAACCTGACTACACCCTGTCTCCACCTCCACTTGGTGTATATAAACGGGTGGGTTGACCAATCTATATTCCTATAGAAAAAAAATCAAAGCAAATATGACTTAAAGCAGGCCAGCTGTCTAATTTGATTTCAGCTGTGTTTTAAGCATTTCAGTAGAATTAATGTCAGCAAACTCATTCAGCTACAGTTGATGTCTCAGTTATAGTTTTGGCAGCTACTGAAATGTCTATTAATGAATTTTTCTCCATAGCAGTAGATATTTTCAAAACACAAAATGATTTCAGCTATATGAGATATACAGTAATAATCTGATCCATTCATGCTTTGTGAATTGTGATGGATGAGCCTTTTGGAACAGTTGATGATGAATACATAGACCTGGGCTCAACATAAATGATTTTTTGAGCAGTCCAACAAATTTTAATCATATAGGAAACTGACAGCCATTGGCATAATTGCAAGCAATATGTCCTTACACATTAGCAATGAAAATTCCAAATTGAAAAATATGTCTACAAAGCGATATGCAACATTTCTTGCCTACATTTTATGCATAAAGTGAATTTTTATACGTGTGATTAGAAGTGACAAAACAAATGGAAATAAGTTATGCTTGTTGATTTTGCATATTTTTGTATAAATATTTACATTAGATCTTTAATTTCAGCTTTGGAGAAAGCACAAAATGTATTTTCCTGTTTATTAGATAAATAAGGGGCACAAATGGTAAATGGAAAGTGGCAATTATGTGGAAATTTGTTGGGAAAATCATGGCACAATGATCTTGCCTTGACAGATGTTTTGAAATTTCTGATCTAAATATCAATACCTTTTATAATCATATTTACTTGGATTCTATAATAAAAGTTAGTCTCTCCCAATCCTACAGCTCTACCCATTTTGATGGCTCGTAAGGGAAGAAAAGGAGCTGTTCATCTTAAAATGAACTTTGGCATAAAACAGTATTCTACTGTATTTTTTGTGGTTCCTCAAATATTCTACTTCTCTTTGGTATTTGGTATTAAACTTTTATAACATAAAAAACATACTTTTTTTAATATGTAGATAAATAAAATTGATTTATAGTCTCTCTATCCTGGACATTATGGGGCTTATTTATCAACATTCAAATTATAATTTTTACCATGATTTGAGGGTTTTTTTGCTTTAACATTCACTAATTCAAATTAGAGTTTTATAAACTAGAGATGTTAGAGATCTACTGAGTTCAAAAAACTTTAATGTACAAATGTTCTTGAAGACCCACTGAAAATTGCAATTAAAAAAAAATGTTTTAAACATTTTTATCTAGTTGAGTTTTTATATTCTAGGTTTTTTATAAATAAGCACACATTTTGGTAGGTTTTTAAAGTTGAATTCTGATAGAGCCTGCTTACCCAGAAATTGTCATGCCCTTATGAGTTCTACTGCTATCACCAATAAAAGCTTAGTAAATTCTAATCTATTGCTATATTTGTAATCCTTTTGTACACATAGCGGGAAAACAATTCTATTAAAGCCTAGTATAAAGACTTCACTTAAGAGTCACTACTGAAGTCTGTCTACACAGCTTTTTGGAATCAGCCAAATTATTTTTGAGTTATTTACTCACCTCACCTTTCATATTATCTTCTTCTGTATGTCTGATATTCCAACCTATCCTATGTTCAATAGCTTGTCAAAATTAAATGTTATTCAGTAGTCCTACAGTATATCCAATTTACTAGGATATTTCTTGTAAAGCCAACTACTATAGCACTTTACAAGATGGACTAGTGTTTAACAGTAACTCAATTCGATGCATTTACTTCAATAAATATATTACAAATTATAATAACATTATTATAATGTTAAGGGGCAGATTTATCAAGGGTCGATTTTGAGGGTTAAAAAACCCTCAAAGTAAAATCCTTCAAATTCGAATATTGATCAAATAAAAATCGTTCGATTGAACGATAAAATCCTTTGAATTGAACGATTCGAATGATTTTAAGCGATCGAAGAAGGATTTCTATTCAATCAAAAAAATTTAGAAAAGTGCTGTGGAAGGTCCCCATAGGCTAACATTGCACTTCGGTAGCTTTAATTTGGCGAAGTATGAAGTTGAAGTTTTTTTTAAAGAGACAGTACTTCGATTATCAAATGGTCAAATGGTCGAACGATTTTTACTTCAAATTGTTCAAATCATTCGATTCGATCGACTTCGATCGAATTTGACCAATTCGATGGTTGAAGTACCCAAAAAATTACTTCGAAATTCTAATATTTTTGTATTCTAACTATTCACTCGAGCTTAGTAAATCTGCCCCTAAAAATAAAGTCAAAATATAGTGGCCCATTTACTTAGCTCGAGTGAAGGAATAGAAGAAAAAATACTTTGAATTTCGAATGGTCGAATATGGCTACTTCGACCATCAAATTGGCTACTTCGACCTTCGACTACTAATACGACTTTGAATCGAACTATTCAAACTAAAAATCGTTCGACTATTCGACCATTCAATAGTCGAAGTACTGTCTCTTTAAAAAATTCTTTGACCCCATAGTTCACCACCTAAAACCTACCGAGGCCATTCGAAGTCGAAGGATTTCAATTCGGCAGTCGAATATCGAGGGTTAATTAACCCTTTATATTCGACCCTAGGTAAATCTGCCCCATAGTGTATTCCAGTAGAGTATAAAAAAAATAATATTAAATAAATAATAAATAAATAAAAACTAGGGTTATTATTCTGATGTAATCTGCAGATGAGGTTTACTTGAACAGTTGACTAAAATTCAGAAGCTGTGCAGCCAAACAGAGAAAACATCTACATATTACCTTTCTATATTCTGTGCTTATTAGCAACTATGGTACTGACTCCCTTAGCTAGGTCTAAGGGGGTTATTTACGAAAATCTGAATGTATCTCATAATGAAAATAATGAAAGCTTGACCAAACTCCCATGATCGATTTTGCCTTATTAATAAAATAACTTGAAAAATCAGAATGGGGGGAAAAAACGATACAATCTAGCAAACACCCGAATTTTAAGTTTTTTCAGACTTTTTTCCCAAATCGCTCAATTTTTTCAAGTTTTTGCCTGAAACCCCGGAATTTATCTGATTATTGGACTAAACCCAGCGCAAACCAGAATCTCTTCCAATTGGGATAGGGACCTCTCCCATTGACCTTGACAGGTCTGAGATGGTGGATTTTCAGTTTCAGGCTTTTTGCAGCATCAGGGTATAATAATATAATAAATCTAGAAAAATTAAAGGGTTTTTTTCCCACAAAAAGCTCCAAAAAGCCCGACCATAAAAATTTAAATTTTAGTAAATAACCCCCATGCATAGGAAATGGGATATAAAGGTGCAAATACCAAATATTGTTTTTACTTTTGTAACAGTTCTGACTTGTATTTGTGGCAGAAAAAAATAAATCTTTTTACTATTTACAATGACATCTCTCACCAACTGTGTTTCTATTTGTGTGCATCTTTCCTCTTCCCTTCCCTAATGTCCTTATATTGTTGCTCATTGTCAATTGCTACCCATCCTTGCTAGGACTGTCAGTATAACGATGGAATTTATTACATGCTGCAGTGTTCCCAGCACATCTTAAATCACACTCACTTATAGATCTGCTAGATTGAAGTTGAAGATGTAAAGGTAGAGCATATTAGGCAATTCCTCTAGTTAAATGAATGCATATAGGAAAAGTGCTGTGCTCATTTCAAGTAAAACAAATTCATTTTATTGGAACTGTTCACATCACAGCTTGACAGAACAACTGCATTCTTCCCCCATGTCATCTTTTAAAATCCATGAAGTTCCTGGAAATCATGTGATGTGTACTGTGTATACCAAGTAAGCACAGACAAATGTTAATAATATATTCACTGAAATAAGGTAGACATACATGGTAGATTTATTATATCATATTTTAGAATGTCAGGGCTGGCAACTGTGTATATAGGTTATAAATCCACCCTGTGCTTGCATTTAAATCGACACATGGATTAAATCCTTGAGGGAATTAAAACCTAAGTGACTGTTTTGCATTAAATAAAAATTATACCCCCCAAATAATGTAGGTCTCTATAAAAAGATATTTCATAAAACAGCTCATATGTAAAACCCTGCTTCATGTAAACAAACCATTTTCATAATAATATACTTTTCTAGTAGTATGTGCCATTGGGTAATCATAAATAGAAAATTGCCATTTTAAAAAATAAGGGCAGCCCCCTGGGATCATATGATTCACTGTGCACACAAACAAATTAAACAAACTATACTTGTTAGTTCACATGAGCCAATTAACAGACAGAGTTGTGTCTGTTGCTTCAACACTTCTCCTGTAACAGTTAGAGCTGTAGTATTTCTGGTCAGGTGATTTCTTAGGCAGCACACAGACCATCACAAAATGGTGGTTCAAGACAAGAGATGTAAGGGCAAGATTTACTTAACTATATATTCCAGTTTGGTAAGATTCTTTAATATGCCACTTAATATGATATAAACTATCTGTTGGTTAAGTATTCATTTTGGGGGTATAGTTTTCTTTTAAAGGAATTGTTAAGTGTAAAAATAAAAACTGGGTAAATAGATAGGTTGTGCAAAATGAGACTTGTAGTTCGTTATAGCAAAAATTTAATGTATAAAGGTTGGAGTGACTGGATGTCTAACATAATACCCAGAACACTACTTCCTGCTTTTCAGCTCTCTTGGTTTACACTAACTGGTTACCCTGGTTACTAAGCAGTAACCAATCAGAGACTTAAGGGGGGGCACATGGGCCACATTTGTTGCTTTTGAATCTGAGCTGAATACTGAGGATCAATTACAAAACTCACTGAACAGATATGTCCCATGTGGCCCCCCTTCAAGTCGCTGACTAGCTCAAAATTATAGAGCTGAAAAGCAGGAAGTAGTGTTCTGGCTATTATGTCCAGTCACTCCAGCCTTTCCTTTTGTTCCTTTAACAAATTGGCCATGGGCTCATATGGTATTGTTACCATAATCTTACACTCTATAAAAGCAAGGAAGTTTTGCAAAATTTTCAGCGAAACGGGACAAATTCACTAATCACTATTGGTGGCATCTAATTAAAGATGTCTCAAACCCAAATTCTAGTTTGGCTCTTATCAGCAAGATCAAAATACCCTCTGTTAAGGGTTTTGGATTGTCTATATGTCATTATATTATTGAAGCTGCCTCTATATAATACTGTACCGTGTCAGTAAAAAATACATCTTTATCAAATTACCTTTAAAAAAATTAAAATGGCCTTTTTTCTCAAAATATATCCGAATATTTTTAAATTTCGGAAACATTTTGATGAAACCGTGGAAAGTTTTGCCGAATGCATTTTTTTCCTTACATGGAAAATTGTAATAATGCCATTGGTGTTTTTTTTACTGTATTTCAGTGCAAAAAAACCCATTCTGCATCCATTTTTGTATGTTGCATGCTGCAGGTGGCTTTAGAAATGAGGCCTCTTGTTTCTTCGTGCAAAACTTAATGCATGGTGGAATTCTGTTGGGAATTTTTAAAAATATTCTCCACTGCTGAAAATGCGAATTTCACTGTGAATATGTGCCAAGCAAAATAGTTTGCACATCCTTCTTGCATGTGTTATCATCTCTGTGTTGCCAAATAACAGGGCCCAAAATATTTTTGTTTTGCTTGGTGGAAAAAGTAAGCCCTGCTTAATGCCAAATCAAATCACATGTCAGCAACTGAATCAGAGAGAATCAAAACCTATATTCTTCTGGCTCTCAAGATGGCTGCAATACACAAACTAATATGTATATCCGAAGAAATACCATTATGTTCTTTTTTGAGCACAGTGACATCTACAGGCCATTTGTATAAACACCACAATAAGGAAGTAACCTCCTTCTTCCCCTGACATAACATCACATCTTTCTCTGCCCCCAGCCCAGCTTTCCCTTGCCTTAACTCATTGCTTCTCATCCAATCACAGCTACATCTGATTCTGCCAGTCTTTAAACATAAACCAGTATAACCTGTCTGCTGGTCATTTGGATCCCTTGTCAGACAGCCCCTGTGCTTTTAGTTCCAGGGCTTTCCTATCTCCAAAAATCTACTCTTTAGAGCCTCTTTCAAAACACTAAACGACATTTTTAGGTTCATATATAATGTTTTTTCCATTCTAATTTTCTGAAGAAGTGCCATTATGTTCTTTTTTCTGATTTGGGGTTTGCTCTTGCAAGAGTTGCTGATGACATCTGTGCTCATGTTATTTCATCATTGGCTGCAACAACTTCAAGCAATCAAGCAATCAGATGCTGAAACCATATGTTTTTGAGTTTATCTTGGCTCCAGAAACTGAAGCAACAATAAGAACAATATTGATGGGAGTGTAAATAATTCCCTGATACTGATCTTTGATGTCATATTTCACAGACAAAAAATTCCTTTCCTTTCCACATGCCACCATATTTATCCTCAAACACTAGGGGGCAGATTTATTAAGGTTTGAATTGAAAATTCAAATTCGAAATTCAATTGTTCTCGTTTTTTATGGTCAAAACGGTCAAATTAGACTAGAGAGTTATTCAAATTTGATTCAAGTTTTTAAAAAATTCAAATTCGATTTTTGAGATTCATCATACACTGGCCCTTTTTATGAACTCAAATTTGACCTAAAACCTGCCAAATTGCTGTTTAAGTCAATGGGAGTTGTCCAGGGATCAATTTGGAGTTGTTTGTGGCCTTCCTGACATTCAAGTTTTTTCAGAGGAAAAAACTCGAATCGAGTTTTTAAAATTCGATCTAATTAGATTATAATTTGATTTGAGTTATTCCAAGTTTAAAAAAATTTTATAATAAATTTTGGTTGGTCGAATTTCGACTTAATGGGAGTTTATGGGAGTTTAAAAAACTCACATGAATTCGAAATTCGACCCTTGATAAATGTGCTTCTAACAATTAATTATCTTCATATAACACAAAAATCTAAACTATATTTACATTTATTACACAAGAACAAAATATTCTAATTTAGAAATAAAATATTCACATTTATGGTAAGAGCTGACTTTGATTCCCGGCTCTTTTTTTTTTTTTATTACCGTCACTCTCCTGATGGTTGATCCGTGTAAATAAATTTCAGTGACCCATTTCTAAATGCTAAGATGATAAACTATTATACCGTACATGGCATGTATAAACACAGCTGTGTCATTATGGATTTCCCAATGTCTTTGGGACATATTTGTCTTCATAAATCACCAGAGCAATTTTTTTCCTGAAGGATACAGAGCAAAATAGAAATATATATTTAAATACATAATTATCAAATTCTGCTATGCAAATGTATTTTAATGACAGTTGTAGACTTTTGGAATTTCAGTGAATGATGGTGCAAAGAATGTTAGATTGAATTGGCAGTGTTTAATGACTGCTACAATATGCAGAAAAGTGAAACCGCAGGCAAAAACAGCATTATTTATTTATAACAGGCTGTAAACGTATTGAATTCTGAATAAGGTCCGATAACTTTTATAGATACTGATGCTTCATGCTGTTATTTTACTTGACTTAATCGTGAGCTGACAATGAATATAAAAGAGTTCTTTTTAGTTTGCTACAATACATTGACAAGGGGACTCCTCAAATGACCCTTCACCTTCAGCCATCCCACTGAAGCCCATTGTTACATATCTTATTGAAACTTTATTCACTTTTAAGCTGACAGGAAGTATGCACAGTATGTCTTGAGCACAGTGACATCTAAAGGCCATTTGTATAAACACCACAATAAGGAAGTAACCTCCTTCTTCCCCTGACATAACATCACATCTTTCTCTGCCCCAGCCCAGTTTTCCCTTGCCTTAAAGGAAAACTATACCCCCCAAAAAATGTAGGTCTCTATAAAAAGATATTGCATTAAACAGCTCATATGTAAAATCCTGCTTCATGTAAATAAACCATTTTCATAATAATATACTTTTCTAGTAGTATGTGCCATTGGGTAATCATAAATAGAAAATTGCCATTTTAAAAAATAAGGGCCGCCCCCTGGGATCGTAGGATTCACTGTACTCACAAACATACCAACAAACCATACATGTTAGGTCACATGAGCCAATTAACAGACAGTGTTGTGTCTTTTGCTTCCACACTTCTTCCTGTTACAGTTAGAGTTGTAGTATTTCTGGTCAGGTGATCTCTGAGGCAGCACACAGACCATCACAATAAGGAAGTAACCTCCTTCTTCCCCTGACATAACATCACATCTTTCTCTGCCCCAGCCCAGCTTTCCCTTGCCTTAACTCATTGCTTCTCGTCAAATCACAGCTACATCTGATTCTGCCAGTCTTTAAACATAAACCAGGATAACCTGCCTGCTAGTCATTTGGATCCCTTGTCAGACAGCCCCTGTGCTTATAGTTTCAGGGCTTTCCTATCTCCAAAAATCTACTCTTTAGAGCCTCCTCCAAAACACTAAACAACATTTATATGTTCATATATAATGGTTTTTCCATTCTAATTTTCTGAAAAATTATTGAAACAATGGGATCCGTTATCCAGAAACCTGTTATCCAGAAAGCTCCAATGGGAAGGCTGTCTCCTATAGACTCCATTTTATTCAAATAATTTACATTTTTTTAAATTATTTTATTTATTTCTGTAATAAAACAGTACCTTGTATTTGATCACAGCTAATATATAATTAATCCTTATTGAAGGCAAAACAATCTTATTGGATTTTTACATAATTTGAAGCTTTGCTTCACTAACTACAATGTTGCACAAGGACTGACACAGCACAAGGCAGGCTAAAATACCCTGAATCCCTATGTGTCTTTTTTTGTGTCTCTATGCATCTGACATAACTTCAAACATTTTAGATGTTTTAATTGTATAGTAAGGCAACACACAAAATTATTAGCCTGGGAAATGGCTCTGGGGAAATATGCTTTAAGTTTAAGGATCTAGGCAGGTCATTGATTTTTTCTTGTACTTCAAACCTACTGAGGATTTTAGTAGATGAGGATTAGATTTAATTAAGTTTGTGTAGAGTGTATATTGTGTTTTAAATGGTTGTTTGGCTTTAAAACCTACACAAGGTCAACAAGAGAAACAATTATAAAGCAGGGAGATGGTTTGCATTGTCCGGGGACTGACAAGGTAGAACACACTGAGCCAGATAAAGTTTTTGGATAGTGTAAAAGTTTAGTGATGTTGTCTATGAAGGTTTTCATTCATCCAGGCCATGGTATATCTAGTAGAAGTAAATCTAAACAATTGGATTTGCCGAGTAATATCTAAAGACATTTGCAGTTACAATAAACCACAGTGATTGGATTATTGTAAGAGTTTATATTCAGAGGATTTCCCGTACCAGTCAGTTGAACTGAAGAAGCTGCTCGGATGAGTAGTGAAACATCTTCAATTATCACTAGGGATTAGGGATGTAGCGAACTGTTCGCCGGCGAACTTGTTCGCGCGAACTTCGACCGTTCGCGTCCGCCTAATGTTCGCGAACGTTTGGGAACATTCGCATTTTGAGTTCGCGTTCGATTCGAATACAAATCGTTTGACCATTCGACCATTCGACCGCTAAAATCGAACGATTTCCATTCGTTCGAACGATTTCCATTCGTTCGAACGATTTCCATTCGTTCGAACGATTTCCATTCGTTCGAACGATTTCCATTCGTTCGAACGATTTCCATTCGTTCGAACGATTTCCATTCGTTCGAACGATTTCCATTCGTTCGAACGATTTCCATTCGTTCGAACGATTTCCATTCGTTCGAACGATTAAAATCCTTCGAACGTTCGATTCGAATGAAAATCCTTCGATCGAACGATTAAAATCCTTTGAACGTTCGATTCAAATGAAAAATCCTTCGAACGTTCGAATCGAGGGATGTAGCGAACTGTTCGCCCGCGAACTAGTTCGCGCGAACTTCGACCGTTCGCGTCCGCCGAATGTTCGCGAACGTTTGGGAACGTTCGCATTTTGAGTTCGCGTTCGATCGTTCGACCATTCGACCATTCGAATTCCTTCGACCGCTAAAAATCGAACGATTTCCATTCGTTCGAACGATTGTAAGCATTCGATTCAATGAAAAGCATTCGATCGAATGGCTTCGATCGTTCGATTCGAATGAAAATCCTACGATCGAACGATTAAAATCCTTCGATCGTTCGAATCGAACGATTTTAGCGGTGTTCGAAGTTCGCGAACTGTTCGCGAACGTTCGCATTTTTTGCCGGTGTTCGCGAACGGCGTTCGCGAACACCAAATCGGCAGTTCGCTACATCCCTAATTATCACTCCAATTGCTTTAGATTTACTTTTAGTGATTTTGTTTAGTATGTTCCAAGCAAGCTTTGACAGCCCTCTGGTAATGTACAGTGTTGGTAAACACAACCCACCCCATCCCATCTGTCACCTCTCCTAATTGTTGAATAAAAACACTCTGTTGGATGAACATGGAGTGACTTCAGTACCAAAACACTCACTGCTCTGTGTAGTAACCACTGGGATATTGTATATGAACTGGCTCTGGAATAACATTAGCAAAGACTTTGATTCCAGTAATCTTTGTTGCCAATTCTAATGGTGACCATACACGGGCAGATTTAAGATGCTGATTAGAGCAATTCGGCAGCTTATCTGCAAATGTATGGGAAGTTCTGACGGGCCTCCCCGGTATCTGGACAAAAATCGAGTAGATATTGTCGGGCAGGTTTGATTTTCCTCTGCAATCAAGGACTGCATCTGTTAGTTAATGTGATCCTCGTTTTGCCTGCTCCTATTCCCATTGTTGTAATCCGATCATTTGGTCCTGAATGATGTGATCAATTGCTTTTAGTTTTTTTTTAATGCAATAAACCCAACAATTGGAATGTGCATTCATTCAAAATATTTAGTTTTAAAGATTTGATACAAAAATCAAGAAAAATGTAAACATGTAAATTTCCCTGCATGTGCAAGTTAGGCAGCAGAAGGAGGCACAGCCCACATCAGGGCCCTGTACTTAACACCTGTCTTGAGCCACTGCTGTTTTACCCTGGCCTCCCAAGGTGACCCACCCATTTGAATACTACAACAGGCTACTGCACTTTTTAAAGGAGGTAAACAATTAGAGTCATGATGCTTAAATGGATGGCTGGCTTTCATAGAATGCCAGACATGGATTTGCAATACAATTCCGCATTTCACCGCCAACTAATTTTTTAGAAATTGTGGAAAATATATATCTTTTTGCCAAGAAAATGTGAGAAAGATACAGAGAAAAATGCCCATTCACTTCAGTCCATTTGAAGAGAAAATATTTGAGAAAAAAACTCATTCATTAATTTTTAATACATTTGAAGTGAGAATAAAACCCAAATGCCCATTGTATTTGGCGTAAGAATAAACTTGAAAGAACTCCCGTTTACTAATGTATCTGGATTAAAAATAAATTGTGAAAAAATGCCCATTGACTTCAATGCATTTTGGGAACTTTTTACAAATTATTCAGCCATTGTGCTAATTTTACATGATTTTTTCAGTTGTTTAGCAAACTTTTAACAGAAGCAAAATTCATCACTATTTAGATTCACATTAGGTGAGCACTACACAGAGCTTTTGCACATGCTTGACAAAGAAAGATACAGATTAAGATAAACAGGGAAAATCACAAGAAGGTACATACATAAAGTGAAAATCACAGAAAACTCCAAGCTAAACCATTAGCTTCAGCTTTATTCATTGAAATCATATTTTTTCATTGCTAGCATGAAACAGTTTCATCCATTTTGGTTTTGCACATTATTGATAACATTGTTAACTTGCTCTCCTAGCCTACTGTCGTTATACCATTTCATGTGTGAAACCTATCCCTCAGGGATTACATTAATCAATTATATGGAATATGGGTTCGGTTTATTGCTATTTTCTATTCATACTTAGCATTTCGGTATTATATCAGTTTGAATTACAACTTCAATTAAGAGTTGTGGGACTGGAAATGGCAGGCATGTAAAAAAATATTTTATTATCCTATTTATTTTATTAAAATATTCCCAATATAAAATCAGGTATGCATGAAGTTGTGCTTTATTATGTGACCAGCTTACTAAAGGATGAATCTTAGCACATTGTATGTATTATTTATTATTATTAACATGTATTTATATAGCGCCAACATATTGCGTAGCACTGTAAAGTAAATGTGATTATACAACTACATCACATGAATTACATATATAGAATATATGGAGTAACAAACATCACAATCAATACAGGTACAAAGAGGTGAGGAAGGCCCTATGCATAGGCATACAGTCTAAAGGGAAGGGAGTAATACACAAGGTGTGGGAGTGGGCAAAATCGAAGTAAGTGGGTGAGAAATGTGGTACTGTATGTGGTGTTGCGTTTGTTAGTTAAGCAGAGTGAGGGTAGGCTTCTCGAAAGAAGTGCGTTTTCAGAGATTTTTTGAAAGCAGAAAGGTTGGGAGAAAGTCGGACAGACCATGGGAGAGCGTTCCAGAGGAGGGGTGCAGCCCTTCCAAAGTCTTGAATGCGAGCATGTGAGGAGGTAATGAGAGAAGAGTTGAGTAGCAGGTCAGTAGAGGAGCGTAGTAAGCGAGTGGGTGAGTATAACTTAAGTGACGGTTAGGTTTAAACCAGTGGCCATGTCATGTTGAATATCTCCATACTAAGAGGTCAGGGATGTGTTTCTGGTCATTTCAAGGTAGCAACTCATTATGAAGATACCACAGACACCACAGTTACAGTAATATTTGATCAGCATAAAATGTCTGTGCCAAGTTAAGAATACTTACATGGCAGGCACAGACCCCACCTAGAGGGTCTCACATTCTGTATGGATGAGACACAGACTTGCCAATCTCAGTCTTGTTCTTTACTGTAAAGTTTAGAAAAATGAGCCCAAAGTGGGATAATGTAACAGGTAGAGCAGCAGTACCATGATGGGAATAAATAGATTGGGGTTAATGGGATATGTAGTCTTGTGAGGAGCAGGAGGCAGGTAACAAAAGGTGCCTGTACTGTGGGTCTGCTTTATAGTAATCCACATCCCCAGCCCCTACTGCTTTAATTTCATTCATTTGTGGCAGGCAGTTGGTGGAAGTGGGTAACTGTTGAGGTTGGATTGTGCATGCTAGGCCTCCTGAAATTTTTTTTGGGAGGGCTGCCTAAGGCCCCGGCTCCCATAAAGCAGGTGGTAAGGAAAGGTCTGCAACCTCTGCCACTGTTTGACTTAAATGTTACCAAGTCATATAATATTTATGTAATCCTAAATCAGCAATGTATTTTAATTATTCATTATCACACAAATATCCAATATAAATAAAAGATTTTCAAGAACTGAATAATCTTCTACTATGCATTACAACTGGCTAAGGGAGATCCCTACGTATGAGGTCTGCACCTGATGTCAACTCAATGGCTGAATAGATTGTAAGCACTTTCAGGCAGGGATCTCATACCAACTGTGTATTACTGTCTCATTTATAACTATACCCCTGTTTATGCCCTACAATACATGCAACTTTTGAAGTAGGCAAATTTTAAAAATGCACACATTAGAAAAAAAAACCTTAAAAAAAGATGAGTTCTTTGAAGCTAATGGATTAATGGTGTCATCAGTTCATGGTACTTTGAGGGTTCCTATGCCAATTTTAATTGACTGTAATCCTCTACCTATCAAAAGGAATAACATTGTCTTACTTATTCCTCTCAGCTCAAAATATTAGCAATCCAAACTACAACTTTGCTATGTGACAAATATTTATCAACACACATGAATGCTGGTCAGCTCACTACTTGAGCGATTGGGATCAAGAATATAATTTACATGCATGTCTATGTTTCCTAAGCAAGTTCATAAGCCATGCACTTAATCAATCTGAACCTTATCAGCCATGATATTAATATAATGCAAGAAAGAGCAGGAAATCTAAGGGTTTGGGAGAAGCGGGGACCATGAACATATTATTGGAGGTTTTGTTAAACGGCACCTGTTGGATAAAAATGTTATCCCTAACCAAAGGTGAGCCCTTTAAGTAAAAGAAATTACAGAAAGGCTGTTTTGTTCATTGCAACAATATCTAAGTATCATCAATTTCTATAAGATAGGTAATTTGATTGCGATGTTAAATGGCAGTTCCTTCTAAATATAGGGATCATTTACTAAGGCTTTGGAAAGGCTTTGGAAGAATTTAAAGAGCAAAGGGCTAGCCTTAGTACTCATTCAAAGAGCACCTCTGTCCAAGCTTTTTCTGTGCTCTGTAACTCATGTTCGATAAAAAATCCATAGGGCAGGCAGTAAGTACAAAGCCTTGATTGACATATAAAGTAGGGGATGGGCAGTGTACAGAAGAGGGGACACCTATATGCCTATCCCCCACCTTCCATTTGTGAATGCTGTACTATTTATGAATCACTTAGCTGAAAATTAAGTGTTATAGTGGCAGAAAGATTAATTTTGCCTCCTCCTATCATTTCTCTAAAAACCAAGTCGCTGGAAACGAGAGGTTTAAAATAAAAACATTTTCAGTTTCATTATTCTGTGCCATTTCTTGAAATAAATAATTAAGACAGTCAACAAAACACACTTTCTGCACAAGACCTACTTGGTAATAATGTCAGCTTACACCATAACACGACATGTACGATCTGGTTTACTAAATATCTATATAAAATGAAAAGCCAGTGTGATGTTACTCCCTAAATTCTGTATTTATATTCTTGCAGATAAGAAATGTCAGTCAACCGAACCAATGTTGCTCGAAGATGTGCTATAAAATACATTTACTCTTCTATACACATCGTCTTGCTGTATAAAGAATACTGGGAGCATAACCAGTAGAACTGCTATTTTACTGTCATGGGTAATCTTTTCTCAAGATCAGCAGAAAGCACTTACTGAAGGGCATCCTCTGTGACAGCATTTTATATTGACATTCCATTGAGGTTTGCTCGAAATTCTGTGTATTCACTAGAGACATTGCCTGAGTTGCCTCGTGGTCAGTTTTTACAGAATAGAAAGCTCATTTCCTTCATTTCTGTTGATGTCAAGATGTTTTAGTGCTGTTTAAAAGAAAACTTGCAGAATCAGATTTTCTCAAGAATAACTGGTGATTTACAATGCTTGGAGAGGTTCTCAGGCAGGCATCATGTTTGGGTCAGATCTAATCTATTTTAGAAAGATGAATGCAAGAAAGGCACTCCAGTACAAGAAGGGCACCTTTATTTAGTAGATCAGTGGAAGCACAAGGACTAGTCTAGGCAACCTGACCAGCCACATCACCCCACCACCACTCATGTACCTACTCCTAGTTCCAGCCCTGGCACCAATAATCCCTCTACTTGCTGTTAAACCAAAACTTAATAGAATAAATTTAGCAGACGTGAATTTGCTGCGATTTTCCATGTTTCGCCGCTGGCGAATAGATTTGCAAAACTCCCGCGTTTATTTGCCGGCGTCAAATAATTTTGGATGTGCTGCAGAAAAGTTGTGTGCGTCAAAACCGCTGTGCATCAACACTATTTGGACACCCATTGACTTTAACGCTGGCGTCAAAATAGACGTGAGTGTCAAAATTGACACAGTCGTCAAAATAGACACGGGGGCATTAATTTTCGAGTTTCGCAACTTTTTCACTGTTCACGAATTTCGTGGGAAATTAGCAAATTTTTCGGTGAAGCGAAACGGGAGAAATTCGCCCATCACTAAATTTGACAACATACTGGAATTGATCTATACATGCCTGAGACATCCTATAGTACCCATGTAACATACAGTACTCAGCACTTTACCTGAGACATTCATTATATGCTCCGCTCCAGTCGCTACTGACACTCAGGGTGTTCAATGTAGATCATATTCCTTTGAAAAAAATTTGAGAAAAGTTAAAGACAAAATCCCAAGCCATGCATTTCTCCTAAACACCATTATATACAGCTCTGCAAAATATGTTGTTGCTATATAAATACATGTTAAAAATAATAAATTATAAATAGGACTACTTACCTAATACAATTTAAATAAACATTCCTGGGGTATGGCCTTGAGGCCAAATAGTATCCAGTCTATGTATCCAGTCCACTGCATTTTCAGTTTTTTTAAGCATAAGGATCCTGTCCCCATCTAGTCTCGGGATTTCTACCGAATCAATAACCTGAAAGCGTAACTGGCTTACTGTGTGTTTAGCTTCCTGAAAATGTGCTGAACAGGAAGGGCAGTCAACTGTTTGTGTGACCTGTTGTTCTAGGTGAAGTAGAGTAACATAGGGTCTTTCAGTTCAAAGGATTTGAAAGTTTATTATTGTATTGTTATAGTCTCCAAAGAGTGTGTTTTAAATTTCATTTTTTAATTCTTCTTTATTTAAAATTCTTCCTGAATAAAGCTATATATGTAATGATGTTCATGGAAAGAAATGAAATTATCTGAGTAGCGTGCCTGATATTAAATATGTTAAAAGTACCTATGAAATATTTTAAGCGAATAATATTACTAGCACAATGATAATATTATGAGAGTATCTTATAATTTAATTTTTTTTACTCTGAAACCATCATATAAGCAAAGGCTTACTGAGCTCAAAAGACGGAATACCTTTGGTCAGTGGTAGTGGAAAGGGGTTACAGGCTAAGGGTCAATTAGAACTAAATTTAACATTGAATCACTGTTTACTGTTCTGGTTATACCTAGAAATATAAAAATATGTGTTTTCTTAAGTCTGTCACCTTGTTCTGAGCTATGGGGGGCAACAATATTTAATTGCAAGGGGGGCTGAGTCTAAAATAAATGTGAAAACCTCTTTAAATGGTAATTGTTACTTACTTGCAGCTAAACTCCCAGCATATAACTATGAATGTGTATTTTTCAAGACTTTGCCACCAGTGACTTCAATTTAAGTGGGTCTCAAATTGTGGGCTCCCAAGGGAAGGGAAAATGAGTGTGGAAATTGGGAATGAGCTGTACAGGTTGGAGAGTAGGGATGTAGCGAACGGCGGAAAAAATGTTCGCGAACATATTCGCGAACTTGCGTCAAAAATGCGAATGGTTCGCGAACGTCGCGAACCCCATAGACTTCAATGGGAAGGCGAATTTTAAAAGCTAGAAAAGACATTTCTGGCCAGAAAAATGATTTTAAAGTTGTTTAAAGGGTGCAACGACCTGGACAGTGGCATGCCAGAGGGGGATCAAGGGCAAAAATGTATCTGAAAAATACATTGTTGACACAGCGCTGCGTTTTGTGCTGTAAAGGGCAGAAATCACACTACGTCACTCAGGTGATGTTTCTGGACACGGAATGTGAAAAAGCTCACACAGCTAGGTGGCACTTGGTTAAAGACTGGGCAAACAATGCCTGCAAGGGCAACGTATACAGTAGTGGGTACGGAATATATTATTGCTGCTGTAAAAACATCACTCAGGTGATGTTTACGGACACGGAATTATTATTGTTATTTAGACAGAATGTGAAAAAGCTCACACAGCTAGGTGGCACTTGCATACCTCCCAACTGTCCCTCTTTTGACCACTCAACCCCCTGTCCCTCTTTTGTACTGGAAAGTCCCTCTTTTCTCTGAACCGAACAGCCAGAAAAAAAACAGTTTCTAACTTAATTAGCTTTTGGCAGAGAGCTCAGAACAGCTAACAGGTGCAAATAAGATACTTTGTAACAATTTTGACTCTGGTTGGTGCTGGTAGTGGTGAACTACTAGGAGGAGCAGCACACCAGTCCCTCTTTTCTCTGAACTGAACAGCCAGAAAAAAAACAGTTTCTAACTTAATTAGCTTTTGGCAGAGAGCTCAGAACAGCTAACAGGTGCAAATAAGATACTTTGTAACAATTTTGACTCTGGTTGGTGCTGGTAGTGGTGAACAACTAGGAGGAGCAGCACACCAGTCCCACTCCCCAACACAGCTAGACTAATAGCACTGGGCTCTTACAGTAGCAAAGTAAAAAAAAACAAAAAAGAAAATAAAAGCAGTCCTTACAAGGACTATTGGGTTACAGGCAGCAGTCAGCAGATGAGAGATCAGCAGCAGGACAGCTGCCCACAGCAGCTACATACAGAGCACTGCAGTAGAAGGTAGATTACTAGCCAGCAAAGCTACCTAACCTAAAATGTCCCTCAAATCCCTGCAGAGTTCTGTCCCTACAATACAGAGCAGTATCAAGTAGATTACTAGCCAGCAAAGTTACTATCAACTGTCCCTCAAATCACTAACAGCTCTCTCCCTACACTAGCTCTTCCAAGCACACACAGGCAGAATGAAAAAACGCTGCAGGGCTTCAGTTTATATATGGAAGGGGAGTGGTCCAGGGGGTGTGGGGGTGGTCCAGGAGGGAGAGCTTCCTGATTGGCTGCCATGTATCTGCTGCTCTGGGGTGAGAGGGCAAAAATAAGCGCCAGCTAAGGCGAACCCAAATTGGCGAACGTCGCGCGACGTTCGCGAACATTCGGCGGACGCCAACGGTCGATGTTCGCGCGAATTAGTTCGCGGGCGAACAGTCCACGACATCCCTATTGGAGAGGTGGCATACATTTTCCATTAGTTAATTAAATAAAAGGCATGTTGCCCCAATATTGATTTACTATAGGTGTATTGTATTGTATTGTATTGGAGCTCAATGCCATTTATTTCACCAAAGTAAGTTTAAAGGGGTGGTCCACCTTTACATTAACTTTCAGTAATGTAATTACCTTTCAATTCTAAGTAACTTTTCAATTAGTCTTGATTATTTATTTTTTTATAGTTTTTGAATTATTTTGCTTTCTTCTTCTGACTCTTCTCAGCTTTCAAATGGGATTCACTGACCCCATATAAAAAACAAATGCTCTGTAAGGCTACACATTTATTGTTATTACATGTTTATTATTCATCTTTCTATTCAGGCCCTCTCCTATTCATATTCCAGTCTCTTATTCAAATCAATGCATAGTTGCTAAGGTAATTTGGACCCTAGCAACAAGATGGCTGAAATTGCAAACTGAGAGAGCTGCTGAATTCAAAACGAAATAACTCAAAAACCACAAATAATAAAAAATGAAAACCATTGAAAATGGTCTCAGAATATCACACTTTACATCATACTAAAAGTTAAATTAAAGTTGAACAACCCCTTTAACCAGCAGACTGACACATGGCCCTCATAGAGGTGAGCTCTAGAAAATGCAATAGCTTTCTATATGGGTTTTAATGGGTGAAATTCACTGTCCTTTTTGCTACATTATTAAATCAGCCTGCACGTCTCAGAGCACAACCTCTCTATCTGCCTTCTAAGTACTGAGAGTTTGGATTGAGATGATTGTGATAAATCAAGTTATATCACTTCATTTAAATAATTTTCCATCAGCAATTTCAGGCCAGGCAAATGATTTTGGCAATATGTCTGCTACAGTTTCCTGCATTAAACTGAAATATGTAATTTTTATTGGAAGCTGTATTCGTGCTCTAATAAATAGATGCCTTTATATAGTAAAAGTCACGTTCACATGGTATGCAAATATAAATTAGTATTCCATGAGCAAAAGATAAGCTTGAAACCTGAAAACTAGATACAGAGCCTAACATTTCAGTTTCTAGAACAGATTATACATTCTATAGACACTTTCCCTGACTGATGTGCCCCAAGAGCTTCAGAAGCATAATATTTGTGTTCATATAAACACACTTAGCTTGCCCTTTGCTTCTAGCCTTTTCTATGGTATAGATTCCCAATGAGAATATTTTATATTAAGATGCATGAAATGAGGTACTGTAACATACAAACTTGCCGTGTGAAGGCAAAAATAACAGGAAAATTATCTCTTATCCTACAACTGTAACCACAATTAAATGCTGGAGGTTATATCAAACCTTTCCCCTCAGATTACATAGCAACATAGAAGATGAGGTTAAAATAACCCACTCTTTAAAAAAACTGCATCTGGTATTGATGCAGTGCATGCATGCTGTACAACTAGAAACTAGATTCATGGATAATAAACCTGTGAAGTTGCATTACAGTGCACTGTGTATTTCTCACATGTGCCAATTTGAAAAGCTCACCTTCTAATTCAGTTCGACATTTTCCACTGCAAACATTTTCATGAGATAAACCATGAGACACATTTTCTCACTGAATTGAATCTGGTCCTTTTTGTGTATAATAGTAAGGAAAAAAGACCAAACAGACAATAAGGCAATCATGGGAACACACAACAGATCCTGACCTACAGTACCTGTGCTTAATTCACAATTGGATCACATAGTTATGAAGTTGTTGATCATGGCAGCTGCTACTATTTTGAGTTAAATTTGAAGTGCCTTCCTTGTCAGTTTTGAGGAACTAATGGAATGGAATTGATTGGACTTGTGCAAGGCTAAATAAATGCATTTAGAATTTGAAATGTACCTCTGTGTACAAGAGCTTTTTATTTTAAAAAAAAAAAACAAATGTTAGGAAATGTGGCTTCCCAACTCCAGGAGTTAGCAGAGTAGACTCTGGAAGAGATGGCAAGACCAAGGCAAGGTAATTAAATACTGAATTGTATTCCTCATCCTCACTGCATTGTCATGACAAGGAGCTGCCATTATGCAAATGGTCATTTTAGATATAGTCCTGTAGACGGTATATCTAGCTTGTGTCTCCAGACCTAAAAAGCAAACCATTCATGCTGTAAAGCTTAGTTGCACTCTTAAAGGAATTGTTTAGTATAAAAATAAATAGATAGATGGGTAAATAGATAGACTGTGTAAAATAAAAAAATGTTTGCAATATACAGTAGTTAGTTAGCCAAAAATGTAACGTATAAAGGCTGGAGTGAGTGGATGTCTAATATAATAGCCAGAACACTGCTTCCTACTTTGCAGCGCTCTTGGTTTCCACTGATTGGTTACCAGGCAGTAACCAATCAGTGACTTGAGGGGGGCCACATGGGTCATAACTGATTTGAATCTGGCCTGCATGCTGAGGATGAATTGCAAACTCACTGAACAGTTATGTCCCATGTGGGCCCCCCTTCAAGTTGCTGACTAACTCAGAGCTGAAAAGCAGGAAGTAGTGTTCTGGCTATTATGTTAGACATCCAGTCACTCCAGTCTTTATAGATTACATTTTTGGCTAACTAACTATATTAGAAACATTCTTTGTTTTGCACAACCTATCTATTTACCCAGTTTTTATTTTTACAATGAACTATTACTTTACACCAAATTTCTGCCTAACCATGTTTGGTAGACAATTGACTGCCTCTTTCCTATAAGTAAAATAAAAGCAATATACTGCAAAATCAATACAGGGTTCAATATCTGGAATATGTTTGTGAATATGTTTTCATTTGTGTCTGCTGCTCATCATCCTATTCATGCTAACCCCATTTACCATTTCAGTTCTATATTTCCATTATTTGTTTATTATCTGTTTGTGCACTGACATTATTGCAGCTAACAAACCAAATGCAAATTGATATCATGCATCTATTGATAGGCCACTCAATATGTTTGCAACTGTATGTGACATACTGTATATTCTAGGCAACAGAGCATGTATTTACTGCTGTGAGTTCAGAAAAATATGCTTTGTTGACCATTGCATTATTCACGTTCAAAATTACATTCTGATTTTTTTTTTAAAGAAAAATCCCAAGACAGAACATGGCAAATATTTTTAATAGGTAGAGATATGTCTGAAATTATCAACGTGATTAGATGTTCTTTCCCTCACACATTTGCCAGTTTCATTGGTTTTTCTGGCACTGTTCTTTGGAAACCCATGTATTGAATAGACAATTTATATGCAGTATGCATTATAAACATAAAACCAGATAGGAGACTCAAACATGGCCCCATGGTCCCTGGTCTCAATAATGAACCCAGACATGCATGAAATCTACACTTGTTCCATTAATGTATACAGGTGATGTCTTTACAATTTTAAGACAGGTCAATTGACATGTTTTTTAAAAGAATGAGGACTTAGTAAGCAAGTGGAACACCACTATACTTCTGCTATTCTTGTTTTCTGCATGAAACTTATACAGTGTCGGACTGGGACACCAGGGGCCCACCCAAAAACCTTTGACCAGGGGCCCAACAATTAATCTTAGAGCAGGGGCCCACTCTTAGTACTGTTATTCTTCGTCTCCTCACTCAACCTCTATTCTCCTAGTCTCTATTCTTTACATACTATAATCTATTATTCCATCTATTTAGCCTCTTTGTTCTCATAGAAATAGCGAATGGCCATGGAATAGGCCAAATGTTTAGCAGCATGAGGGCCCACTGACACCTGGGCCCACCGGGAGTTTTCCTGGTATCCCTGTGGGCCAGTCCGACACTGAACTTATATAAGACTAAGCCGAGAGTAGTATCCATGACATGCAACCCTACAGTAACTGCAAGAGGAGAAGCTAATCTGCCTTTGTAATACTTTAATTGTGCTCCAGGTTATATTTACAGAATACTTTATATTTAGATAGCATATCTTCTATACACAGAGCAACATGTGTGTAAAAAAAAATAATACAATATTTTTAAAAAAATTAAAGTTTCCCAGTTACATTATTGCCAAATGTTGATTCATAGGACCTTGTCCATAGACATTACAATCATAGTGGTAGGATAAGGTACAAATAAAAATTGAGTCATTGACAGTAGTTGTGCTTATTTAACCAAAAATGCCAAGTTTGAATTGTGTGCTGTGCTATAGTTCCAATTTCTGAAGAGGCATTTCAGTTTAGTTCAATAAGAAATGTAGCCTTCTGCAGGAGAATAAAAGGTTTAAGATGGGATATGACAGCAAAAATTGTTAGGTTAGAGAAATGGAGGAGACATCCAGGAATAAAATAAGATATGTTGTTATTTTTTACTTAATGGGGAGCCATGGAACATTTTTAACTAGTAGAGGAGTTAGTACATACAACTATATAAGAGTAAAGCTCTCAGCACTAGGGTGCCATATTATGGGCATGTTCTTATTTTGTAATCACAAATGAGTTTGTAACCACACCTTTAGTTTCTCTATAATGCCTCCAGTGGAATTGGCATTGACTTGCAAAAATGAACATTCTTAAATTAGCATGTTAGCAAGTAGCTTGAGGCATGAGTTTAGCCGTTATTGATTTTGTTGCATAAAACAATAGTGTTACATTGTTTCACACCAATTACACTTTCATTTTAGTGTTCACAGTTTCATGGCCTGCTGCCATATTAGATTCTTTTCTGGGATTTTTTTTTCTCTCCATTCACACATTTTCATGAGCTCTCACATGAATGCTTATGCATTCAAGCTTCAAAACAATTTCTTACAGCAAAAACTGTACTTGCAAGTCTGGACCCATGTGTTACTGAAATAAAAAAGCCAGCGCCAAAGGCACGGGAGACAGACAAACAGGCAAATAGGGTAAGATAGTTTTGCGATGTTGCCACCTCTTGTGTAAGAAACAGACCACTTGTTTCACCATATATGTGTTGCCCTCCTTTACTATCGACCTCCACCAAAGGGTTAAAAAACTTTCCTTAAAAACTTGTTTAGGTGGGTACTCACAAACAGGGAATATCAACTTGCACGTAAAATCATGAAGCGCTTCTCCTTGTATAAATTCTTTTTGGGTGCATCCACTAACCAAGCCACCTCCAAGCCAACCAAATTACTGTCTTCAATAACGGGATATGAAGGACACCATCTTCCGGCTTTTCCTTTAAAGGGGAACTTTTGTAGTGAAGCCTGTGGAAGCTGCTTTTCTTCAACCCTCTGGACCCATATTCAGTGTATTGTACATTGTATTTTTCTACATACACAGTATAGATACTCTAATAAATAGAATAAGCAAATAATGAGCAAGCAATTCTTGATTAAGCTTACATACATGTGGGACTAAACAAATCTTTAAACACTGATTCCACAAGAAGTCAATGTTCACAAAGATCCAATTATAGGTCTCATTCAAATCAGTATGTTAATAATTTCATCACAAATTAATTTTTTGTTATGAAAGAGAAATTAAATATAGAGCAAAGACACGCGACTTAACAAAAGCACAATTTTATACAAAATAACCTTGGTTTTTAACAAGGGTCAATAAAACATTTTCTAAATACAGTATACTTAGAATTTATGTTAACCAATTTATTTTAGAACTTTAATTAGTCCATAGACAGACTTTTGCCCAAGCAAGAAAAATAACAAAATACATTTATGGGGGTTATTTACTAAAACTCTAATTTATCTTATATTTTATTAAACTAATCTTGACTAAACTCCCATCCACGATTTCTTCTCTTTTATTAATAAATTAACTCAAACAATTTGGAAAAAAAACTTGATGAAATTTAGTGAAAACTCAAATTGCATGAATTTTTTGGATTTTACTGCCAAATTGCAAATCCCAAATTTTTCATATTATAGGATGAAACCCAGAGCAGACCACGATATCTTCAAATTGTAAAAGGGACATCTCCCATTGACTTAAACATGACCTTGACAGGTAATAAATAACCCCTTATGTGTATGATTGTAACATTCCAGTATTAATGTATCCCCTTAACATCAGCAAAGGGAAAGTCAAGTATGTCTTCTCCAGAGAAGTAAACAAAGCCAAATTCCACATAGTTTAACATTTGCACTTCTTTTACTAGTTTACCTACAGTTTACCAGTTTAGAAACACTCTTTAATCAATTTATACTTTAATATACGTTGTACCAATATTCAGACTACTTATAAAACCTTACAATAACTGTAAAGATTAGTTCTATTTACCTCTGTGGCTGTTAAGGGGACTCGTTCCAACTATGTGAATATCCACCATTAATATAATTAACAGTTCAATTAAAATTAAGATCAAATGAAAAGTTGCTTTCGCAATAGTGATTCTCAAAAAAAAGGGTATTACTACAATGTGGGTAACAACAACCTCTATTAAAGTAACATGTGTAATAAATGAATGTTTAAAAAAAACACAGCATTACATCTTACTGATATTTTCCCCTCAAAAATACAATTACAATTGATCCAACCTGATTACTTATTTTTAAAGGTGAATTTTTATTCAGTTTAAAGCACACATACAATGATAACAAACCAAAAATTAGTTAAATCAAAGTATAAACATAAGGGAACATGTAGTTTCTGGGTCCCATATGCATAAGAATGGTTTACATATTTGTTGTATTTCTTACTCTTACGGCATAGCAAAGTACCTGCTTTTCTCTATAAGATACCAGGTCAGATGCTTATCGGGTAGTTCTTCTAATTCACTTCATGGTCACACCAGGGACCCCAGACTTTATCAAATTTGTTCATAGAACCCCTATTTTCATATGTTAACTTGTACAATGGAATCGTTTTGTTGACTAATTGCTTCCAGGCCTTCAGTGTTGTAGGCGTAGTGCCCATCCAATGCATAGCTATTGTTTTTTTTGCGTAGAAAAGCAGTAGTCTAAATAATAGTCTAGAATGTTTTAGCGGGACTATGTCATCTAGGACACCTAGAAGGCATGTTGCTGGAGCGATTACTTTGGGAAAGACCAAGTTATTTGCTAGGTATTCTATTACTTTATTCCAGAAACGTTGGAATTGTGGGCAGGACCAGATCATATATAAAAAGTCTGCAGAGGCAGTACCGCATCTGCCGCAAGAATTAGTAGGTATTCTCTTCATCGGATACATTTTCATCGGTGTAACATACAAGATTACTTATTTAATGGAGATTCCCACAAGGGGGTATTAACATAGCATGTGCAAACAACTTAATTTTAAGGGGCCCATTTACTAAGGGTCAAAGTGAATTTTAGAATTCAAAAACTTTGAATTTCGAAGTAATTTTTGGGTACTTCAACCATCGAATAGGCCAAAATTCGATTTGAATTGAAAAAACTTCACAAATTCGACCATCCGAAAATCGAAGTACTGTCTCTTTAAAAAACTTCGACCTCGACACTTCGCCACCTTAAACCTGCTGAATTGCTGTTTAGCCTATGGGGGAACCTCCTATAACCTATATGAGCCGTTGGCTACGTTTTGAGAAGTCGAAGGTTTTTTTGTAAAATAGTACGATCGTACGATTAAATTATATGTATCGAACGATTTGAAGGATTTCATCGTGCAATCAAATGATTTTAATTTTAAGGAAAAAAACTTAGACTTCGACTATCATACTACACCTATTCGATGGTCGAATTTCGAAGTTTTTTCACTTTGAAATTCGACCCTTGATAAATCTGTCCCTAAGTGTCTAGTGCAATAACTTAGGTTATTCACTAAACCTTGATTTTTTTTCTGGTTGAGGTTTTTTTGGGCAAAAACTCAAATTTTTAGAGGGGAATTTTTGAAGATTTGTTTTACCCCGAAGCTGTTCAAAGTCCGAATCTGAAAATCTGCCATCTCAAACAGGTTGAGGTCATTAATAAGTCAATAGCAAAATGGTCTGAAATATTTTTGCTAGATTTTATCGAGTCCTTTCCCAACCCAAATTTGTCCAGTTTGGTTTAGAATGGTTTAATAAAAAGATGAGATAAATTCGAGTTTTAATAAATAACCCCCTTAAAGTTTAAAATATCACCACAGTATTTAAATTTATCTCTACCTAGCCAGACCCATCATTAAAGGTAATAATTGGAAAATGACTTTTCAGAAGGTGGAGATATCTGGAGAGATTGCTAGATCTTGGGTTACCACAAAGAGGGAAAACTTTTTAGGATAAAACACAAGTGCTTTCAACTCCTCTGCTTTTTATCTCAGCACTTAATAGTAATATATAAAGATATTCAAGAGATTGTATAAGAACAATACTAATAATAGCATGCCCTTAAGCAAGTTTTTCTTTCTACTTTCTCAAAGGTTCACCATTTCTGCTTTCTGCATTTCTGCTTTTCATTTGGTCATAATTTTAATTGAAGTATTAATTATATAAAGAAGGATATACGCAGGCAGTTTACCTCAACAACCAAAAGGATAGAGGGGAATAATCTGATAATTTCAGTCTTTTACCATTTATCTATAATTTCATCAAGAATATTCTTGTGAATAATGTGCATATTTGGATGCTCACTAACAGTTATTATCAGTTGCATATGGGTCTAATAAATCCCAAGAGGACAACTGCAAATCATAACAAAAAAAAAAGAAGAAAATCACATGTGGGACACACATTACTTACATATTCCGCTGATGCACACTGTACAACATTAAAAATAGAAAAGAAGCATATACAGTATAGTAACAAGAGACTCATTTCATTTCAATTGATTGATACATATTATCCCTAGGTCACTTCTCCCTAAAGGAGACCCTGTGTTGACAGCTGGGGTATTCAGTCTTCCAAACATGTGGGGTCTAATTAACAAATCAGAAGAGGCAAGTAGCTTTATTTATTTTTTATGATATGTGTATTAAATATAACCCTCAAATCACATGGAAAGCCAGAGTTTTATGAAAGATATAATATGCATGAAATATGCACTGCATTGTCAAACATTTCTAAAATTAGAAACACACATACCCCTTTTTTGTTGGGATTTTCCAAAGCTTACACAAATAGAGATATCATTTACTGTGCAGGCTTTTGAAAATATTTTTTAAGTATACTTTTAATATTTTAGAACATCTTTTTGACACATTGGGGCAGATTTATCAAGGGTCGAATTGAAAAATCTAATTTTTAAATTTGAATTTTGAGCTAATTTCTGGGGCAGATTTATCAAGGGTCGAATTTCAAGGGTTGAAAACCCTCGAATTCAACCCTCGAAGTAAAATCCTTAGAATTCGAATATCGAATTCAAAGGGTTTTGGCGCAAAAGGTTCTAACATTTTGAACGATTTTGAGCGATCAAGGATTTTTTAAAGAGACAGTACTTCGATTATCAAATGGTCTAATGGTCAAACGATTTTTACTTCGAATCGATCTAATCATTCGATCAAATTTGACTAATTTGATGTTCGAAGTACCCAAAAAATTACTTCGAAATTCGAATATTTTTGGATTCAAACTATTTGCTCCAGCTTTATCATGTACTGTCTCTTTAAAAATTCAACTTCAACTATTCACCATCTTATTCACCATCTTAAACCTGCTGTTTTAGCTTATGGGGGACCTCATAGAACCTATTTGGAATACGATCAGTTAAAAAATTCTATTCTTTTAATAAATTTTGGTTGGTCTTTTTTTATTCTAATTTCGAGGTGATGGGAGTTTAAAAAAACTCCCATCACCTTGAAATTCAACCCTTGATAAAACTGTATATATATAATAATGTCTATACTGCAGGAACCAATTTCCAACCCAACTTGGGTTAACAAAGTGATCCAACCCCTCCCTCACTTTGCTTCATTTTGAAGTGAAAGATTTTGGGACTTTTTGACATGAACTCATTCAGTTGAGTTTATGTAGAAAAGGAGGTGCATAAACACCATGAGAATTTCCAAAGGCTCACAGTATAAAACACCCCTTCTTTTACCTTTTTTAAGTGATGAATTCTGGGACTGGAAGTCCCTCTGTTTTCCAGAGAACCTACCCACCACGCACTTTGGAAAGCAGAGTGACTTCAAGTCCCAGAAGTCATCACTTCATAATGGAACAGGGTGAGAGAGGGTTTGCATTACACAAAGTGAGCATAAGGGGTTAGTAGGGAAATGGTCTTATGAGTACCAAGGGTTTGTGGGTGTGTGTAAAAAAACCTTAAGTGTTTATGTACCTTTTCTATGTACCTGTTCTCTTTCACTGCACTAGAAATATAAGCAGGTGTATACCACTGTAATATCTTGATGCATTATACAATATATATAAATATGAAGCCACTTTCAGGATTTGATAAACAGTACAAATCAAGGATATATGGTTTATTTTCATTGTTTTGATCCCCCCTGTGAATCCTTCTTACTGTATAAATGTATTTGTACACATTGTAAAGCCAGTACTCACATCAAACAAGAATCCAGCTGGCCTGGCTACAGTCCAAAGTTTCTCTTCTCACTGCAACTTTCTCAAACCTGCAGCAAATATTTTGTGCCCAAGATACAAGTGTTTTAGGCAACTAAAGTGCAACCCATTGCTAGTCTCTGGCTCAGAATAGCAGTTCACATACCTTTTACTACATTTTTTTTGCTGTGATAATGCCTACAAAAGATCAACAAAAATTAGATTTAACTTATACCGCTGCATATAATCTAGTATTTAGGCTTATCAGCATTTCTAAGACACATCTCTTTAGTGAGTCCTATCCTCACATAGGGATATACAACTCTCTGCTTCTGTCTGTATACTGAAATGAAACTTTATGTGTAAGTTAGAAGCAGTCTTAAAACCTTGATTAATTAACCCAATAACAATGGGTTTCAGAAAGAACTGATCAGCCTTCCAAGCTAACAAAATATTTCATTTTTTGATCAGCTCAGCCTGATCATTTACTGGCATATTAAACTGAATTCAATCACTTTTCAATGGTGAATAATCATTCACTTACTTTGAATGAATATGTTTTTTCAACGTAACTTACTATGTTACTATGTATTTGAAATATATAGAAATATATTTACTGAAGGCTGTTAAAATATTAATACCTCCCCAGTGAAGAAGGACTGACATGTTTGGGGCAGATTTATCAATGAATCTGGAGCAGGGATTGCACTGTCCCCAGCCCAGCATGACTGAAACAACTCAGGAAGATGATTTAATGGTGTCAGAGGGTTGCCTTTACTAAGGTTTACAGGGCTGGGGGGGCTTTTATCTGCTTATATTTCTCATGCAGCTTCTTTTCCCTGATACCAACATGTTCCTATTTGTAAAGAATGTGTCAGTATAACTTTAAGGTTCAAATTGTAAATTCTAATTTCAATTTCGAGTTGAATTTTTTTGTCAAAAGTCACAAACTCGAGTTGGGAAAAATCCGAACTCGAATTCGGGATTTATCATACTTCGACCCTGGAAGTAACTCAAATTCAAAAGATCGCAACATAAAGCCTGCCGAGTTCATGTGGAAGTCAATAGCAGAGGTCCTTTGACCCATTTGAAGAAGACTTCCTGACATTTGACATTCCATATGATATATAATGTAATATTCGTTCAAATTTTAGACGTTCAAGTTTTTTCTTAAATAAGATACATAACCATTCAAGTTTCTAAGCAATTTGGTGTAAAAAAAAACTCTATCACTCGACCTTTTATAAATAACCCCCTTAAACTTAAACTTCAAGTTTTCGGGTAGGTAATATTGGTTCAAATTTTAGACGTTCAAGTTTTTTCTTAAAGGGCATGTAAAGTCTAAAATAGAATAAGGCTAGAAGTGTTGTATTTTGTATACTAAATGTAAACATGAACTTACTGCACCACAAGCCTAATCAAACAAATAATTTATGCTTTCAAAGTTGGCTACAGGGGGTCACCATCTTGTAACTTTGTTAAACATCTTTGCAAGACTAAGACTGTGCACATGCTCAGTGTGGTCTGTGCTGCTTAGGGATCGTCATAAACAAAGCTGCTTGAGTTCTGCATGGCTGGGAAGTAAGGCGGGGGCTCCCCCTGCTGTTCATAAGTATGATTGTTTCCCTGTTCAGCAGTTAGGGACCATCTGACAATTCCTATCCACAGTAGTAAATGAAGGGAGAATTTCACTGCATACAGTCAGGTTTCGTATTAAAACGGTACACATTTTTTAACTAAAGTATATTTTCATTAAAGAAAGTAAAAATGGGATTTTTTTTGCCTTTAAATGCCCTTTTAATAAGATACCATTCAAGTTTTGAAGTAATTCGGTGTAAAAAAAAACTCCATCACTCGACCTTCCATTTATACCCCCCTTAAACCCTAAAATGCTTATTTTTTTAAGAAATAACTTTAATAGCACTGGCATTTTTTTTAAATATACTGTATATTGGAAAGTTGCTTAGAATTGTTTTCTTTGATAAGGCAAATTTTTATTTTGGGATGACTTGTCCTTTAAACATTTTCATAAGAATCCAGGGGACATAATGCAAGTTTGTTTTACTGGATATACTATATTACATTGAATATCATATGGTACTGAAACTGGCATTTCTCTCATCTCTAAGTGATTGAAAAGGGTCAGCACATAAGCTCAGGACTTCTTTGTAGTGATCCATTGACGTCACTGATCTATTTGCTAGTCTCTGCTGGCTGCTGCTGACTGTCAAGGGCATCAGTACTATCACATGGTTTGATTTTAGGTAGTAGATGCAATAACTTAACCCTAGACATAAAGTAGTATTGATTTGAGCTGAAATGTATGTATTTGTTATGGACTTGTGTGCATTGTACTGCACTGAGATAAGAAGCGTTTTAAAAAAAATACATAAATCTATATGTTCTTTTTATATACAAACCAACAAAAAAAAAGCCTCTCTCTTCGGCTGGATACATGGCTAGTGGACACATACATGGCTAGTGGACACATACATGGCTAGTGGACACATACATAGCTAGTGGTTGGGACTGACTCATTTCTTTATTCGTATGGACACTGTAAAAAAGAGAGAAAGGTACAAACAGTTGGGGAGGCTTTCAGCTTGTTTGCAATTAGAGTCATTTCAGAAATGAACCAGAATCATTCGCTGCATGATACCGGCAGTTTGTTACGTTACAACATTGTCAGTGGAAAAGCAGGTGAAAGGAAAATGTTCATTAGCTCTTTAAAAAATTGCCCAAAGGTATACATTCTGCAGTCATGTCTGTGGAAAGCACATATTGTTCAGCAACTAGTCTCTACAGAGAAAAATCAGATACATAATTCATACATAATTTCTAGGACTACATTGATGCTGGAAGTTATGTATAATTCTTTTTATCCAGATATGCTGCCAAGTATAAATAGTGGCATTTATACCAAATACTAGCCCTGATAATTTAATTCAGCACTTTCCACAATTTGAGTATCAGCCATTATCTGTTTCTTGATTATGTTTCTTAAAATGTTGGGGGGTATAGTAGGCTCACGTGTGAAAACTTGCACAGGTATGGGACCTGTTATCCAGAATGGGCTCCCAGTCTGACAATGTTTGTCGCCCAAGGTAGTGAAGATTTAACGGCAGGTGACAAACTTCCCCATGTGTCATGGCCCTAAAAGATGCCGCACTCCCATGAGAAATTCCATAAAGGAACAGTTCAGTGTGAAAATAAAAACTGTGTAAATAGATAGGCTGTGCAAAATAAAAAATGTTTCTAATATAGTTAGTTAGCCAAAAAATGTAATGTATAAATGCTGAAGTGAACAGAATCCAACTTCCTGCTTTTCAGCTCTATAACTCTGAGCGAGTCAGCGACTTGAAGGGGGGCCACATGGTACATTTCTGTTCAGTGAGTTTGTAATTGATCCTCAGCATTCAGCTCAGATTCAAAAGCAACAGATATGACCCATGTGGCCCCCCCTCAAGTCTCTGATTGGTTACTGCCTGGTAACCACGGTAACCAGTCAGTGTAAACCAAGAGAGCTGAAAAGCAGGAAGTAGTGTTCTGATTGACATGTTATACATCAAATCACTCCAGCTTTTATACATTACATTTTTGGCTAACTAACTATATTAGAGACACTTTTTATTTTGCACAGCCTATATATTTACTCAGTTTTTATTTTTACACTGAACTATTCCTTTAAAGCTCAACTCTATTGCTATTCTTTGTAAACTTCTTCTCTTAGCACCTGCAGACACAGTACCCTCAGTTTAACATTTACGGCTTTTCTGTACAGTGTAATTAAATTGTTCCTATTATGCATAGAGGTTTGCCCTTTACAGCAATCACAACATGTGGGCCTTTCTGGTGTCCCACTGCTAAGTTTTTGCAATCCATCATATATTTGTTCCATTTAAGTTCCCTCAAGCTTCCCCACATCATGCTGAATATTTGAACCCTTGCTGTGCCGTGTCACAGTGATTGAATTAGAATTCACATTCTAACACTGCCAGACTGTGCTTGCTGCTTAACCCCTTCCCCACGTGCTGATGATCAATACTACTCTGTCATGTCCAACGTTATTTTATCCTGTGCCATCATGAGCTACTAACAACTACTATTCATTAACCTTTCTTGTGACCTTTGTTGACAACAAAGACCATTACTTTACTAGTGAGTCCTGTCAAAATTTCTAGTAAGCTGTTGGCCTTCCTTTGAACCCTTTTCCCACCTCACTCCTTGCACCATGTGTTTTACATCTAAAAAATATTTAGTGCTTTATTCTGTGTGTCTCCAGTCTTGGCTACCAAAATAAAACAGAAGTTGTGTTTATGTTTGCAAAAACGTACCCACTAGGTGTTTCGAGTTTATCAAGTAATATGGTAAATGAAGAAGTCAGTTACGATCTGTGTTTTTTACCACTTTTTCTAAATAGATTTCATTGATTCTGAAATATCTAAGTCACTGCTTATATCAATAATACCCTTTCCAATATACAGCAAAGACATTAAATGCATTTCTTGCCCATCCACCACTTCAATGTACAGCATCATGAACGTCTTGTATTGTATTGTTAATCCTTTATTGAATTACGATTAAATAATGAAATAACAGCATTCTCTGCCACTATAAACTCTTATCCTATAATCTCAATTATTTTTCCTGTGACTTTATACCTGTCATGCTGTACAACCTGACACTCACAAAATGTATCAGTGCAGATACCGTTTTCTAAATCTCAGAAAATTGCTGGCATTCTGAACAAGTTGATTAGTAACTAAACCCTAACCATGAATATGGCTAGAAATGCAAGTGAACTTATTGATACAGTACCTCTATAGTAGTAATGATCCAGGGCTTTAAAGATGTGACAGGAGTTTCCCATCTTGGATTTTATTAGTCAGTGACACGCACATGCTCAGTGGGCTTTGAGCGGCTGATGATGTAGATGATGCTACAGGGCTGATTATTAAAAACTGATGCTAATTGTGCTGGTTTCTGAGCTGCCATGGACCAATAATCTGAATTATTTACTAAAAAGCCTTAGATTGTGAGATTTATATTATATATATATATATATATATATATATATATATATATATATATATATATACTTCCAAATGAGTATCCGCACTCCAAGGCCAATAGCTTCAGCAAAGAGAGGGGTGCACGGCCCAAGGGCATAGATACCATGTAATAATAAACAACTGAATTTTTATAACAGGGAGTGCTGGTCTGAGAATAATTGGTATATATATATATATATATATATATATATATATATATATATATATATATATATATATATATATATATATATATATATATACCAATTATTCTCAGACCAGCACTCCCTGTTACTTACTTAGGGACCGATGCACAATATACTGAATATATATATATATATATATATATATATATATATATATATATATATATATATATATATATACATATATATGTATATATATATATATATATGTATATATATATATATATGTATATATATATATATATATATATATATATATATATATATATATATGTATATATATATGTATATATATATATATATATATATATATATATATATATATATATATATATTCAGTATATTGTGCATCGGTCCCTAAGTAAGTAAGTAAGTAAATGACAGCAGCACAGAGCATGTGCAGTGAATTAGCAGAAAAGATGATGGGGCATCTTTGCAGGCACAAATCCTTACTGCTAAAGGGTTGTGAAAGCCCAAAACATAATGAACAACATTTCTGCCCCACTTCTTTAGTTAGGCTTTAGTTCTCCTTTAAAGGCACCGTTGGGCATTTTTGGACATCAGTCTCAGGTTGAGGCTTATTTGTGTTGCTTTCCATTGCAGTCAAGAACACATTCACCCATTTTAATCAGATGTTCCTTACCACAGGTTCACAAGTGTACATACAATACTGGTATTCCTTATCTGATGGTGAGTTAAGGTCTACATCAAATAAATGTATTCAGTAAATAAGAGATTTATCTATAGTTAACATGCTGCTTTTCTAAAGAACATACTTTAGAACAATCATATGAGAGGACTAACATATAGAGCCAGTAATCTAATCAACTCATTCAATTTTAGCTGGTGGGAAGGCAGTACAGGGAGATTAGTTGCCTGCAGAAGAGGAGATTTGTCGCTGGCCTACTAATCTCCCCATCTACCACTTGTCAAATTTTCTGAGATTTAGAGTGGCTACAAAAAATGGACTCTGCACTGATGGTTTTGTCAGGTGTCAGGAGTGTCAGGTTAAATAGCATGAGAAAAATAATTGAGATTATAGGATTAGGGTATATAATGGCAGAGAATGCTGTTATTCAATTATTTAATCTGTAATTTAATAAAGGATTAACATTACAAGACTTTTCCGATGCTGTACATTGTAATGGGGGATGGGCAAGAAAGGCATTTAATGTCTTAAACGGTTGCTTTAGGATAATCTGTGTATTGGAAAGGTTATTACTGGTGTAAGTAGTGATTTAGATAGGTCAGAATAAATGGAATCTGTTTAAAATAGGTGTTAAAAAAAAGACTGATATTTAATTTTTTTTCCCTTTGGCAGTCCATTTTTAAACACTGTAACAGACTATTTCAATCAACATATTATTTTTAAACTAGGATAAATTGGTGTGTGCACCCGTTAAGTGCAATGGATGATCCCCGGCAGATATACAGGGATCATCAATTTATTTTTTTTCCATTGGGTTTGTTTATATGTTAAAAAAGGCACAGCCTATATCTATGTCCAGTGTACTCTACCGTATATGAGTGGCTGACAGATGAAATTGCTGCATCTTTCCACAGCTGTGATCAGTCACTAGGAAGAATGATGTGCCCTTCGGGCTAAGGCAAGGCAGATGTTCATAAGTACAAGTGATTGATCTACTGCTCTTCTTGTGGAACCTATGGATTACAGTGGCCGTTTCACAAAAAAAGTCAGCAGTGACGCCACAGTGGTCATGACCTGTCCAACCCTCTTGGATCACTCACTGGAACTGGGCAGCCGTATAAATGCAGCTTTTTGCCAGCTGTTGCTATGGGAGGCATGTCACTAAGTCCACAGCTACTTCAACTGACTGCCTATAAGTGCAAAGCCTCACTGTTACAGTAAATAAATGATAAAGTACTTGCTAACAAGGAACTTTTGCTAGAGCAAATGGGCCAGGGGATTAGGGAAGTTATTATGAATGTAAATTCCAAATCCAATCCTTTGTAACAGAAACAATCTCCCATCTGGCATGGAAGCAATCCGGCTTAACCCAGGAAGAGAAAGTATAACTTTACCAGGAAAGTTTTATAAGATCAGAATGATACATGTGGGAGCTGTAACAAACAGAAAACTGCATAGGCTTTGAGGTACTGAAGGAAATTTCCATTAAGCATAGGGCATTACAGAAAACAGAAAATGACAAACAGTTTTTTCTGGAAAATCACTAAAAACTAAGTGACCATGATATCTATTATCCAGGAACCCATTAGAGAAGAATGCCATCCTATTTAAGCAAACAAGTCTTATTTTTTTGTGTGATTTCTTTTTTTCTCTGCAATAATAAGGCACTGCTTTGTAATTAAGGGCAATTTAGCTGCAAGAATCCAGGATGGGGGCAAAACAATCCTACTTTTTTTTTTTTTAATAATTACAGTTTTATTTTTTTTTTATACTAGTGTTAAGGGAGGCTGCTTTATAAATTGTCTTAAAGCTCCCAAGCATTTCAAACAACAGATCTTGCATTATAATGTGTTTTATTTAAGGACCTTTATCCTGGCATGTCACAGTTAAACCAATAAAACAGCAAAGAAGCCTGGGCAATGCAATGAATGTAAGAATTTACCAGCAATTCAAAAAGCACATGCTTGCCTTTAAAAAAGATAATCGTAATCGAGATTTTTCTCTTCTATTCGTGCATTAGGACCCTGTAGCTCTGCTTTATATACACACACACACACACACACAGCATTGAGCCACGCCCACCACAATGCCTGATGCGGGAGCTGACAGGTCGCACACACATGGGTCGGAGCTGTCTGTGGTGCTGAAACCCAACACGTTTTGTCTACGGCGATTCACTGTTCTCCCCAGGAGCCGGCCAACAGTTTGATGATTTTACTCACGCTCCCACATTCCAGCGCAGCACAACAATGGCCGGGATCAGGGGCATCTTAACGGCCGTCTCTGGATTTTACTTCTGGGAAGCAGCGCTACTGCTCAGGTATTGTGGCTCCAACTTCTTATTCAGAAGCATTACTGGGGGATGGCCAGTTAAAGGTGCCTGGTTTCATTCGGGAACTGTGTTCCCTTTAAATCACATGTTTCTGTCTATAACAAATACAGTGTACTTTAATTGATTATTTTGAAAAAAATGATTTACCATTACATTTAAAAAAAAAATCGGTTATATGGCTCTTTAGAGCTGGTTTGTTCCCCTACTTTATTAAAATAATATTGAAATGTGTGTTCTGTCTGAGCTTAATGCAGGCTCTGGGTATACCATGTGCAACACAGATTCTGCCTGATTTGATTGCATGCACGTATGCTACTGGCAACAATAAATGGACCATAATGATAAAAACAAGGAAAAGTTGACCTTCTTAGAAATATGAAAACGTTGAAACCATAACAACAGTAAACCGACCTTTTCATGTATTTAACTGGACCAGTTAAATTATTTGCATTGATTAATTGCATGCCTTAATTGAGGTCTTACAAGACTATATGATAATAATGAAAGAAATTAAGAGCAGGTTGTCACAGGTAAGGGGTAACAAAAGTTTTTTATTATAAAGAAAATGCTACAAAAATATTTTAAATGTCACTTTATCAAGGGTTAATTAAGTAATGTGCAACCTGCAGCCCTCTAGCTGTGTATGAACTACACATTGCAGAATCTTATCCAAAGACGAGATTCTGAGATGTGTAGTTCGACCATATCATCTAAAATGTGTTGAAGGGGATTCTGGGAGTTGTAGTTCAGCAGCAGCTAGATGACTCTTACTAATGCACAGGTATATAAAGGGAGTTTTGTTTTTCTCTCGTTGGACATTTTGTGAACATGTGTATGTAAATGCTAAGAACTCATTTCCATATGGAAAGTAACGCTGGATGGTATATATATATATATATATATATATATATATATATATATATATATATATATATATATATATATATATATATATATATATACAAAGAAGAAGGTAAGCACTCACAGGTCTTAAAATGTTCAAAAAGTGAAAATTTATTGAAGAATTTTTTGTATTTATTGTATATCCTACTATTTTGGCGCAGCACCCAGGCACCTTATACCCTACAGACGAGTAGTGCCGGCCCTCCTTGGACATTATATATATATATATATACATATATTTGAACAACAATGTCCACACTCTCAGGTCTTAATAAGTGAAAAAGTTATTTATTAAAAACAACTGACATATCAGCTAGCACTCTAGCCTTTATCAATATAAGTGCCGGCTAATTTTGATGATGATGATGACGATGATATATATATATATATATATATATATATATATATATATATATATATATATATATATATAGGATGGGGGTTCAATCAATATCCAGACCAATCCCGATTAGCAGAGCACTTAGTTAACCATTTTTCCAAGATAACTAATTACATAAGATCACTCAAATTTAACTAATGTGCAAAGAATTTAAATTGTACGGGATCAATAGAAGTCAATGGGAAATTCATTAGTGATTTATGGCATGTATGTGCATTGTTGATTTTTTTTTATATTCGCAGGTGTTTTTGTCTGATCTCTGTATTGGTTTTATTTTCTTAGATACTGTACAGTGCAATTTAAATGAGCAATCAGTATCATCAGTTGCCTGGACTCATTTGTATGCGCTGCTGGTGCAATATATATATATATATATATATATGTATATATATATATATATATATATATATATATATATATATATATATATATATATATATATATATATATATATATATATATATATATATATATATACAGAGTATTCTTAATGAAAAAAAGAGTATTAATTTGCCTTATTGCCTTACACTTATCTCTCTTCAAGTGACTGTTTTATATTATGTATTTTAATAACACTATTGGCTCATGCTCATGAATATATAATGAGCAATGAATGGATGCCCCAGTGGCTTCATAATCTAATTCTGGAGCTGAAGTAAGGAGGCAATACAGATTGGTCAAGGTCATGGAGAGCTCGCAGTATAAAGGCACACTTTCTGGCTCATAATTCTTTAATTTAGCCACAGGGTCAGTTCCAATATTATCTTTATAAGCAGAGATGGCTGCGCAGGCAAAGAATGAATGTCGCTGTCTTTCCTCTGCCGAAGTTCTTCAGAATGAAATGTAAAGGCATGCTCTGCTTTGGTCTACAGGTGCATTTATCAAAGATTACAGTGCATGCACCACATACTATGTCATTATTAAACATCTAGAACACAGCTTGTACTCATTTCACTACTTAATGGTATTCAGGTACTTAACCAGTTATTCACTGCTCTACATCTTACACATTAAATTGAAAACTACAAGCAGAAAATACTCGTATAACTGTGTAGTTACACCAGTTCATCCACACAAGGGGGAATTCACAAAGGTGGAGTACACTGAAATGAAATTAAGAAATATCTTATAAGAACATCAAATTCACTAAAGCCAGGATCCATTTTGTCAATATGGTGGTTTTGTACATTTAAATGATCATTCTAATACATCACTGTAGTGAATTTGGGCTACCACATTTCTCCATACAAAGCTGGAATACTGCTCCAAGTTGACGTCTAAGTTGGTACCATTAATAATGTTCAATTCAGCAAGATGGCATTAGGCTTTAAACACAGGTGTGTGTTTATCGTGTGTTTGAGACGCTGGTTTGATTCCATTATATTCTGTTTGTACTCAATGTATGTTTTTTTTGCATATGACGCATGTTCTTAAGGCAGTAGCATAGAGGGTTACATTTGGAACCCACAACATAGCATTACATCTTATGTAATAATGCATATAGACCCAATATACAGGTATGAGACCTGTTATCCAGAATGCCTGGGACCTGAGGCTTTCCAGATAAGGGAACTTTGGATCTCCATGCCTTAAGTCTGCTAAATATAATTTAATCATTCAATAAACCCAACAGGATTGTTTCCCACCAATAAGGAATACTTATAGCTTACTTGGGATCAAGTACAAGGTACTGTTTTCTCTTACGAAGAAAAAGGAAATATGTTTTAAAACTTTTAAATTATTTTGATCAAAATGGAGTCTGGATTTCCCATAATTCATAATTCCAAATCCTATACCTGAATTCATTTTCACACACTCAGGGGTATATTTATCAAAGAGTTAAGTTAATAGTGAAGTTCCGCCACTAGAGTGAAATTCCGCAGCTCTCAATTCATTTCTATGGGATTTTTATAGGCGTATTTATCAAAGGGTGAACTTTCACTTTCATCCATTGATAAATACGCCTTTCAAAATCCCATAGAAATTAATTGAGAGCTGCAGAATTTCACTCTAGTGGCGGAACTTCACTATTAACTTCACTCTTTGATAAATATACTCCTAAGCATGGGTTTTAAAATGGACATAAAAATGTCCATGTTTAAGAGCCCTTAAACTGGTCAAATTGCTTTACTCTTTGACCAAAGTAAAACATTTTGGTGTGTTCAGACAATTGTGAATTTGTCATTTTCTGGTGTAACCAAGCATGTTATGGCAATTTTATGCCACTCTTATGCCTTGCCATGTGAATTCCTCTTAAGGCTCATTCACTGATGGTAGGGCAAAGAACAAAAAAACAAGCACCAACCTTCATGTTTTTCTCCCTTTTGGCCCTGCCCCACCATGTGTGCTTCTGGCTGCAGGTCCTTGCACTCCATTCTGGAACCTGTATTATCCCCAGGAATACAGCACTGCCAAATGTAGGAGAAGACATAGGGGCCGATTCATCAAGAGTCGAATATCGAGGGTTAATTAACCCTCGATATTCGACTGGGAACTAAAATCGTTCGACTTCGAATATCGAAGTCGAACGATTTTGCGCAAATCCTGCGATCGATCGATCAAAGGATTTTTCTAACGATTCGAAGGATTTTAATACAACGATCGAAGGAAAATCCTTCGATCAAAAAATCACAGGCAAGCCTATGGGGACCTTCCCCATAGGCTAACATTGACTTCGGTAGGTTTTATCTACCGAAGTAGGTGGTCGAAGTATTTTTTAAAGAGACAGTACTTCGATTATCGAATGGTCGAATAGTCGAACGATTTTTACTTCGAATCGTTCGAATTCGATCTAATTTAACCAATTCGATGGTCGAAGTACCCAAAAAATACTTCGAAATTCGAAGTTTTTTACATTCGAATTCTTCACTCGAATTTTGTAAATCTGCCCCATAGTGTCACCCCTCCCTCTCCCTACCCATCTATTAACTTGCTCTTCAGTCAGATACACAAGTTAGAGAGTATAGGCTTTCAATGCCAAGAACCCTGTGCTTACCACTTGCCATAGGGTCTTGTGTCTTTGCTGCTGCACTCTGTGCCTCGTTTTGGATTTTTAGATGCAAAGTACATCTTTGTACAGAATATATCTACAAGAAGGCTTAGTGTTGTGTAATGTGCTAAAGGCCACAGCTTGTGAGCAATGTGTGTCCATATATCAAACGGAATTGTGCAACTGATAACAATGAAATAAAGCACACTTGAAATATCTAATGACTATTTGATAACCCGGGTAAAGCTTTAACTAGAATTGAGTTGTAATGCTGCATATCTCTAGAATTGAGTGTGATATTACAAGTAGAGTGCAAGGTCTATCACTGTGTTTGTGTGTATACCACTGTGTTGTGTTGTCTTTCTGCTGGTGGAACAGTGTTGCCTACACGTTCTGAGCCCTCCTTTACTCTTCCGTCAGCTTAGGGTTGTGTTGGTAAGAGTTAAGTAAAGAGGCAAGGCACCAAAGCAGATGTGGATTATTGTAATGGATTTGTAGTGTGGCTGCTTGAAGCTCAGAGCAGCATAGCGGCCAAGATACCTGCATGCCATGAGAGCTAATGCTTTGCAAATGTTATACTATTCATGGCATGAAGTTACTTTGCACCCCCAGTTAATATGCCTGTGTCACCCTTCTCTTCCTCCATCTATTACAACAAATTGATTCTCCCTCCTTCCCCCACTTCTAACCATTCCACTGTTCTGGTGCACATTTGAAGCAGGTGCTACTATAATCAGTTATTGGCCTATTAAGGGTAGCTGCCACTAAAGTTGGACACCTACAACCAACACATTAACAGAAACATGAAGATATATATTCCAAGTGACATTGGCTAGGCAGCATTATGTCTGGAGTTATATTCTTACTGGCATGATTGAGCACCTAGCAACTCCATTGGATTCTGAATGTCGAAATAGAGCAGAACCATTTAACACTGCACTGTACTTACAACCTGGAGGCTTAGAACATAACCCTCAATGTAGGGTATAGAGGTATAGTTTAATGCGATTGGCGAATCAGATTCACATGGTAACTCTGAATCAGTCCTGCTTCACACTCCCGAGACTCTGCTCTTATTTCCAAGATATATTTTATGCCCAAGAGGAGTGACAAATGAGCAGCTGCATAAATTATATATTTAGATGTATTAGAGAGCTATTCATGCATACATTCCATTACATTTAGAGATCATAGAAAAATGTCTAGGTTTGCTCTATTGAGGTTATATTGTGGGCAGTGTTGCTGCCCTGGGGGGCCATGCTGTGCAGTTTAGGGCCATGTAGCACATTAAGGAAAAATATGAGAATGTGTTTGAGAGTATTTTTTATGATCTATATGGTTTAACTGAATTCTCTTTGCCAGTTGGCTCTTCCTTAGTCCTTCCATGAATGTTACCCTACTTCTGTAAAGCCATGGATGCCTGGGGATGCTGATAGATGTCAGTACAAGTGGTGGGCTTCTGCATGCCCAAACAAAGTATGGGGCAGCACAGAAACCTCCAAAAAGGTCCTCCAGCTGCATTCAATTACGTACTCCTAGCAGTTGTTAACAACATAACAACAGACAGCTCTGGGATTGTTGGGAGTTGCAATGAAAGGATCATTTTATATAGGTTCGGAATCCTGTAGCACTCGAGCCATCTACTGACAGATGAGTGGGGTGAGGTGAACCATTGTTCCACTGTGTGGGGGCAGGGATGTTTTAAATAAATTGGAGGAAAAAAATCCATACTAAAGGGACAGATTTATGAAAGTTTGAACAGGGGAATCCTAATGGATTCCCAGCAGTTCAGGGTTTAGCACATTTATTAACACTTTCCTGACAGGAACGTGTTTTCATCAATTACCACATTTAGAGACATTGACAATTGTCAGAACTAAATCAACTGCTTGAAGCATTTACATTCAGTTTTTTCTGTTGAGTTTTATAGCTCAGTAGCAGTGCTCAAGTACCTACCCCTAACAAATTAAAGAGAAGTGCTTTAATTAGTTGTTACATTTACCCCTTTTTGTGTGTACTGTACGTTTGTATGTATGTCAATATATATATATATATATATATATATATATATATATATATATATATATATATATATATATATATATATATAGATGCAAAGTCGAAAGTAGCGACACTCACAGGTTTTGTAGAAGGTTTGAAAAAACAAAAAGTTGTTTATTAAAGCTCAACGTTTCGATCCCCCACAGGGATCTTCGTCAGGAGAGTACAAACAAACATTAAGACAACCCATAATGCCCCAGTATTTAAACCCAAACACAGGAAATGGCGCTTAGCAATGTTGCCTAGCAACCGTGTGAGCTGTCAGTCAACTACTGTACAGCTGTGCGTGCACAGGTGGAGTGCAAAGGAAAGAAGGGAAACAAGGGGGGGAACAAGTAGTGTAGAGTGCAGAGCAAGTGAAGGGAGTAAAATGCATACAAGCATGCAAGTATATAAATCTTTGATCCAACGCTACTATAGATTTATATACTTGCATGCTTGTATGCATTTTACTCCCTTCACTTGCTCTGCACTCTACACTACTTGTTCCCCCCCTTGTTTCCCTTCTTTCCTTTGCACTCCACCTGTGCACGCACAGCTGTACAGTAGTTGACTGACAGCTCACACGGTTGCTAGGCAACATTGCTAAGCGCCATTTCCTGTGTTTGGGTTTAAATACTGGGGCATTATGGGTTGTCTTAATGTTTGTTTGTACTCTCCTGACGAAGATCCCTGTGGGGGATCGAAACGTTGAGCTTTAATAAACAACTTTTTGTTTTTTCAAACCTTCTACAAAACCTGTGAGTGTCGCTACTTTCGACTTTGCATCTATCTAAACTTTTTGCTGGCACCCAGGTACGTGAACGTGGAAACGGTGTGCACCTTCAGACGACATATATATATATATATATATATATATATATATATACAATGTATAAATATAGGCTCAATAGTATGAGGGCTGACTAGTCTAGTCTAGGAGTCAGGAGTGTCAGAAGTGTAAGAGGATGCAAGGTGCTAGGGAGACCTGCTTACGGGTAAGCAAAATAAATAGCAATTATGTTAAAACTACATACTGCCTAAAAAAAATAAGATTAAAACATGTACAGCTATGGGACCTGTGCAGAATTCTCGGAACCTGGGGGTTTTCCAGATAACGGGCCTTTATACCCGGTCTACTAGAAAATTATGTAAACATTAAATAAAGCTAATAGGCTGGTTGTGCCTCCAGTATGGATTCAGTTTATCTTAGTTTAGAACAAGTACAAGGTACTGTTTTATTATTACAGAGAAAAAGGAAATCATTTTTAAAATTTTGGATTATTTGGATAAAATGGAGTCTCTGGGTTTCCGATAACAGGTCCCATACCTTTATCATGTTATGTATGGCATGTATCTCCTACTGTATTCAATTCTAATATATACCCAAGATTATTATGCAAGAGGAGAAGTGAATTAAGATTTGGAAACGCTCTTGATGTTTTATCTCTCTGGGAGAAATACACAGTACACGGGTCATGGTATCAACTACAGGTCAAGCTTTTTTCTTATAGGTAGTCTCTAATTATCTCAATAGCTTCAGTCCAGTGTACCCTTAGAATCAAAGCTTCCCTTACCAGGAAATGTACCCTCTTCAAATGATTTGATAGAAGGGACCTGGGCATTGTTAAGCAGGGTCGGACTGAGGGGCCCGGGGGCCCACTGGGGCTGCTGTCTCAGGGCCATCCTCCCAGCCATCTTCCCCTCTGCCCCGCCCCCGCATGGTGCGCTGTGACGTGATTTTGTGTGCGCGTACTTACAGCGCCCAGGAGAGCAGGGCCCACAAGAGCCAGGGCCCACCGGGTTTATTCCTGGTGTCCCACCGGACCAGTCTGTGAGGTATTTAAGCAGGAGTTTATTAAATACCCTTGTTTTCCTTCCTAGAATGTATGGCCCACGTGCAATGGTAGATTGCAGATTAGTTTTACAATGTTCCAGAACTATATGGCAAGACAATCCATTAATCCCCTCTATCATTTCAGTCCTGGAAGTAAAGCAGGTAGGGGTGTAAAATATCTTAAAGAAGTAGTTAATGGTGCAATACCAGTGGTAGATGATTTTATATGCCCTTTCCTTAAATACTGCACAGACAAGGCCCTGCCTGCAAGACTACAGATCACTAACTATGTCCTTTCAGTAGTAAACATGTCCTAATATCCTCCTCACCAACTATGCTTGGGTCATACTCATGCAGTCCAGAGATAAGAAGAAATATATAAAATAGACTTGATTGTATGTGCAGAAAGGTGACAGATTTTCAATTGTCAAGTGAAGAATTCCTCCCACGTGGGTAATAACTGAGTGTGTACAAAGTGCGTCATTGGCATTAAAATGATTGATTGTCTGTAGGGATGATCTATAAGACATAGATACAGAATTGTATTAGTGCAGTTACCCACTGCAACCAGATCATTGCTATCATTTTCTAACTTCTTGTAGTCTGTTCAGTTGCTACCAGATAATGGGGAATTCCCAATGATAAAGGCTTGTGCTGAAACAATTACCCAATAGTATTTGCTTTCTGTGGCTGCCAAGAATTTCAATTCCAAAAACCCTATCATTTGTGAAAATATTTTTTTCATATTATGTTCCTTTTTTAATTGTACTATTCTTTTCTTTTTTTAATTATATAATATTCCCCTGTGGTTGTAATTGGGAAACTGGAATTTTTGGTCTTTGCTCAATACAGTCAATACACCTCTGATAACCCCCTGCCTTGATTTAAGCTGGCCATAGACGCAAAGATCTGTTTTTTGACCGTGTGTGAAGAGTCCCGACATTTTTCGTCCGGCAGAGATCAGTCGTTTGGTCGATCGGACAGGTTAAAAGATTTCTGTTGGCTGCCGATAATATCTCTGCGTGTATTGCGATTTTTAGAGGGAGACTGTCACTAGCTTTGGTCAGACATAACTTTTGCACGATTTCTTTCAGGGGCAGAACATCGGCTGATCTGTTCTTTTGTACTTTATTTGATCGGAATGGTTAGTGGTAGGATGGGAGATGGGGAAGTCCAATCGTACATTGATTTCGTACGATCGGATCTTTGCGTCTGTGGCCAGCTTTAGCCTTGTGCAGTCTTCTCATTATTTCCTTCAACACTAGTAGATTGTATTGGTTTTCTATACCTATGAATGCGCTATAGGGCTATATGATGGAAACAATAATATAATACTGTAATACAGAATTTTGACTGCTCTGACCGCTCCCTACGTAGATAGGCAGGTACTCCTGGAAAAATGGAAGGGAGGGGGTTACTGTCCTGAATGTGGTAGACTTTCCTTTTAGGAACACTTTGGTGTATTTGGTCACGCTGCAAGTTGGCACGAGACCATCCACTCGTCCACCTGGGCAATTTTATTTAATGTTTTTTAAGGACACTGTCCAGCACTGACGTAGTTAACGCAGTGGGTTTTGTTTGGTCGTGGGAAGCTTGGCACACTAAGGGTGTGTGTGTGCTTTTTAACTATTAAGTTATTAAAAGTTATAATCTCAATAATTTCTCCAAAGCATGCTATTCAATAAAAAAATATTTTATTCACATCAGTAGTTAAAAAACATGTATAGTAATCCCTCTAACGCCTAACGCGTTTCATGCTTACCCAGCACTTAGTCATAGGCAGAATCAATTAAAAGTTATGTTTTAAGCTATGGGGAACTGGTGTTAAGCTATCACTAGCACTGTTGATGGCGGTCTGAACTAGGTTGCTGGGAGTTGTAGGACAGGTGTTCTGGCTATCAGGACACCTGACTCACACTTCAGTTGTTTTTTGAATGTGATATATTGTATTCAACCTTGCAGACCAGCCATCAAGCAAACATTGGAGCATAGTGGATGCTGAATTGAACAATTTTTACAGGTTGCAGGCTACCATTTACACACACATATGTGCTGTAATCACATTTATCCGATGTGATTTTTGCAAAATCCCTCAAGTGTAAAAAGTGTGGGTGTCTCACTTACCTTAAGGCAGACAGGCATCAGGTTCAGGAGGGCCACAGGTCAAGAGAAAGGCTGCCCCATGGTCCATGATGGTGAGGTGTTGCTGGGGGGCAGATACAAAGACTACAACAGACAATCTTTCCCCTGCTCTGCTGGCTGTCTAGGTGCCGAGTAGTAAGCTAGTTCTATGCTAGGTTGAGCCTTTACCACCTCACTCTCATATGATCTGTGGCAGTTAATTGGTTCAATAATCTGTGAGATAACCACTTATATTACTATGGCTAACTCAGCTCGCTCCACTTTGTGGACTGCAAAGTGCAAAATGCTTTTCTTAATTATGTATATACCGGAGTCTTATCTTTTTAATGCTGATAGAAAGGCGTGTACAAATCATAGAGACTAGTTAGAGGTTGTGCCCTAGGCACTGGAACAGATAGGAGTGTGCCCCCCCTTGGCTCATGTGCAGTACAGTTTGTGTCGCCAAAGGAACATGTACTCCTTCCCCCTCAGCTCCACTGAAAAAAAAATAGGGTACAATGGCTGGAGCTTTATAACCAGTGGGGTTTTGGTGGTCTCTTTGTTTGTTTGTACACTCCTGATGAAGATCCCTGTGAGAGATCGAAATGTTGAGGCTAATAAATTTTGTTTCTTTGAAGCTCAAATCTTGTGATTGTACAACCTTCTTGTTATTGTGTATACCTTTTGCTGGCACCCAGTTATTACTCAAAACTAGTAACATGCACAGAACCTCACATCAAACATTTACTTGTGCAAATTCACCACAACAAATCAGCTTAGTAAAAATACATAATCCATATAGAAGTGTTCATGCATAACAAACCACATGGCAGTGTGTCTCCCTCCCCCCCCCCACCCCTGTCTGCATACCTTGTGTCAGCCACTCCTTCCTAACGCGTTTCTCTGATGAAGAACCCAATGACGAGTCAGGAAGGAGTGGCTGACACAAGATATGCAGACGGGAGGGAAACACTGCCATATGGTTTGTTATACATGAACACTTATATATGGATTATGTATTTTTAGTAAGCTGATTTAGTAAGTTTTTCAAGGGTAGTTTCACTAAAAACTCGAATTTTTGGAATAAAATAATTTTTTTCGTGTGATTAATTATGCCCCAAAGCTGTTAAAACCTGCCTAGGTCATGTAGAAGTCAATGGAAGAGGTCCCTTGAACAATTTGGATATGTTTTTGTGCCTTCATGATTTTCTGGTTTCTTTACGGTGGTTTGTACTTGAAAACTCAATCAATTCAAGGTATTTGAGTTTTTTCCCCAATTGCATTGAGTCAAATTTTTTTACATTAAGGGGCAGATTCACTAAGGGTCGAATTTTGAAGTTAAAAATACTTCGAAATTCGACCCTCGAATTGAAATCCTTCGACTTCGAATATCGAAGTCGAAGGATTTAGCGCTAAACGTTCGTTCGATCGATCGAAGGATTTTTCGTTCGATCAAACGATTAAATCCTTCGAATCGAACGATTCGAAGGATTTTAATCCAACGATCGAAGGAAAATCCTTCGATCAAAAAAAGTTTAGCAAGCCTATGGGGACCTTCCCCATAGGCTAACATTGACTTCGGTAGGTTTTATCTGCCGAAGTAGGGGGTCGAAGTTTTTTTTAAAGGGAAAGTACTTCGACTATCGAATGGTCGAATAGTCGAACGATTTTTCGTTCGAATCGAAGTCGAAGGTCGTAGTCGAAGGTCGAAGTAGCCCATTCGATGGTCGAAGTACCCAAAAAATACTTCGAAATTCGAATTATTTTTCATTCGAATCCTTCACTCGAGCTTAGTGAATCGGCCCCTAAGAGTTTTTTTCATAAATAAGCAAACATTCGAGTTGTGAGTTTATTTGAGGTAGAAAAAACCTCACAAACCTCACGAACTCGACCTTTGATAAATAACCCCCTATGTTTTGGCCTTCTGTACCAGCCCAGGGTAAATACGGCCCTTTAGCAGGGAAGATCTATGCCAGTGATGATCACAATATACTGTATATACAGAATAGAAATGTCACAATATAAGGCTGATTAGTAAATAATTTAGATTGTTGGTACATGGTAGCACAGAAACTAGTGCAATCAGCATCAGACTTTAATAATTAGCCATGTAGCATCATCTTGTATTACATAATGCTTGTAAATTTGTGATGCCTCCTAAGCTTAGCTTCTCAACAGCTGGTAGTGTCACAGACACTTTCCAAGGTGGTTACCCCCTGTGACAAGTTTGAAGTTCTGGATCATTGCTATTATTGAGATGCTGAAACTTTAGGCTGGTACAATAAGTTCATTATGTAAAATATGACATTTTTAACCATATTTAACCACTGCCAGCAGGGACTTCGCTGATTTATTAACAGGTGCAGGCGTCACTTCGCTAGCAAAGGAGATTTGCACTCTATTGCCAGGCGACTTTTCGCTCTGGTGAATGGACGTTACACATCAAATTCACTAAAATGCGGGTTTTACCGAACGTTACCTCTTTTACCAGACTTGCCTTTGCCAGCTCAGACCAGACGAAGTGCAATGGAGTGCATAGTTCCTCAATCTTCAGTTACTTACATCATATTTTGTGAGTGGAAAAACTTCTAAGTTCCAAAAACGCTGGCGTTTTTTCCTTTTTTCAGGGTGATAGGCTGCAATAGTCCTAAATAAATGTTTTTTTGTGTAAATGGTTTCCCTCATACATTTTCTAACATGGAACATTATTTTATAGTGGGCTCATGTGTAGGGCATTAAAAAAAACTCTATTGACTTTATTAAGCTTCCCTGGACATCTCGAGTTATCAGTGTCAATGTAATGTATTAGATGCAACATGTAACAGAAAGAGGTCCAATCAACTTTAAATTTCCCGCCGTATGTGAATTTGCCTTAGCGCATCTTCACTTTGATTGGCTTGCATTGCTGAAATAACGCTAGGAAAAATTCGACTGGGTCCGTCGGCCAGGAAGAAACTTTGCATTACAGTAAATTAGTGTTGTCCCAGCAAATTTTTGCCTGGTGAAGTGTTGCAATGGGTGCGAAGCCATCATGGTGAATTTTTGCTGTTTAGTAAATTTACCCATTCAACATATGTACTTATATATTTATATATCTGGGAAATGGTAAATTGATAAGACAGCAACCTTAAATGTCATTTTCACTATCACTGTCCCCCCTAGTAATTCAGTTTAAATACACTAAATAAAACATGCATTCTGCAGAGCTGTATTGAAATATGTCCAAAAGGATTATTTCAGATTACTTCAGATTCCTCCCACACAGGAAGTTTAATTGGCTCCTAATAATATAGACCCTACTGTGCCAAAGTGATAAGGATGTTAGATTGTAAGCTTTACTGAGACAGAGCTGATGTGAATGATGTATCATCTCTGTAATGTGATGTAGAATATGCTGACACTATATAAATAATTGTTAATAAATATACTTATTGGTCAATTACTGGTCAATTACTGGTCAGTGGGCCTCGCTCCACACAAGGTACATCTAGATGTAAAACAATTTGAAAATAAGAGGAAAGGTTTGGATCCTGTTCTAAAAGGGTGTACCAGGAAAGGATTACACCGCATAGTCTTCTCTAGCTCTGCTCATGGGTTGCCATATAGGTCAGAGGTCACCTCATTCGGCAAGCTTGCCAAGTCATTTGATCTTTTAGTGTATGATCAGCTTAAGTGTAGGGTAGCAGGAGAATGCACATGAGAAAAAGCTAGCTGCTGTGCTTGCAAACAGCTACACTACTGCCTATGCAATCACAACCGCCAAAAGCAATATTATTAAAGCTGGTGAGGGTAAGATCTTTTTGTAGTGAATACCCCTAATAAAATGAGGGATAAAAGTAGCAACTCTTAAAAAAAAGTGATGGTGTCTTCAAAAGTAAACATATCAGTTATGCAGTGTAGGGATACCATCTTATCTTGGTGGTGAAGCTGAGCTACAGCTCCAACCAAGCATCAATATTTCTCTCAGTAATGTGATGCTGGTCAAATGCACAAAATTAATTGCATGTTCCAACTGATCGTATCTATCGATCACACTCATGAGCAAAACAACACTTTAATCAAAGATAGTGGAGTTTTTTCAGCCTCAGAAGTAAACCTTTAACTTTTAAAATAAATGATTTCAATAGGCTATTCACAGCAAACACCATCCACACCAGGTTAAATTAATGGAAACACAATACAATTATCAAAGTCCTCTTTATAGAAAGCATGTGTCAATAATGTTTGTTTACCTAAAGAGTCTAATGAAGAGTATGGAAAGAAGAAGAAATTGTAAAAGATCTCTACTGTATACACCAAACTTAATTAAATAGCCCAAGGCCACGCTGGCAGGGCTGAGACAATATCCATTGGCAAATGTTTTATACCATTTACAGGAGACATTACAAAACTGTATAGAATGTATGGAGAGTTTAATTTTTCTTAAATTGGTATTGTATATGTTACCATCTGCTAATTGAAGGGGGTACAGTATATCAGCAAAGGAACATTGCATGTAAAGTTTTGGTTACTTGATCCAAATGTGCTATAATAGTTGTTCTTGACTTTACGGTGCACATTTACTAAGGGTCAAAGTTAATACGAAGTGAATTTTCGAATTCAAAAACTTCGAATTTCGAAGTAATTTTTGGGTACTTTGAATAAGCCAAAATCGACTTCGATTCGAATTGAAAAACTTCAAATATTCGAATATTCGAAAACCGAAGTACTGCCTCTTTAAAAAACTTCGACTTTGACACTTCACCACCTTAAACCTGCCAAATTGCTATGTTATCCTATGGGGACCTCCTAGAGCCTACAGCCAACATTTGGCTACGTTTTTAGAAGTCAAAGTTTTTTTCTTTTAAATCGTTCAATGGATTGGTTAAATCGTTCTAATCGAAGGATTTAATCGATTGATCCAACGATTTTACTTCAATCGCATATGGCCATATTCAATCAAAAAAAACTTTGACTTTGAATATCAAACTATTGCAATTCGATGATCAGATTTAGACATTTTTTTCACTTCGAAATTCTACCCTTAGTAAATGTGCCCCTACATGTATATATGTATCTATAATACAATCATGTATGTATAATATATATTCAATTCATACTGGAGGCAACAGGAGGCACTGTATTTTAATGAATGAAAGGCTACAGTAAAACATCACATGTGCCATTAGACTTTGTTTCTAGGGGACGAGGCATTTGCAATTTACAGCAACTAAATAGCTACAACTAAATACGTAACTGCCATTTATAGGCAGAGCGGCTACTATGGCTGCTGAGTTTGTGAGTCGTGGTTTCAAAAACCACTAAAACAATGAATATGAGACTGATAATAAATAGGCCTCCACGTGTCTGATTCCAGTATGGGATTTTGTTTTTAAACCTATTGTTTCCCTCACTGGATTTGGTTATATAAATATCCCAAAGAACTTTTAGATTGGACTACAAGTTTGAAAACAGTATTTTCTTACTGTGTTTTGTGCTGACTCCGGTTAACAAATGTTTGAGTTGCATGTGCATAAGCAGACTTAGTTTTAATTAAATGGCAATACATAAGAGTATAAAAACACGGTGTTCTGCATTACTATAATTTTCACCTTACTGCTCCCAAAGCAACTGTTTGGAATCACCAATGAGTTATACGATACACACATGCCAAGTCAGTTTCTCAGTGGTATTGTGGATGATATATTTTCTTTTAAAACTTTGGTCTTATTTTAAATTACTGTGCAAACATAAGCTCTGTGCTTTATAAATGTTTAATATTCTTTGATTGCACGGAATTATACTATTTTATTTGTATGTACTGTCAGGTTAAATCTCTTACCAGAGGTAAATGTATAATTCAGTAAATTTATAATGCTACGTACAGTACCTTTAAAGGAAAACTATACTATACACAGGAACCATCTCCCAATCCCTGTATGGCTCACAGTGCAATGTAACAACTCCCTCACCTTGTTCCATTTTGAAGTGATAGATTATGGGATAATTTCCCAACCCTTTTAGTCTTACATTGTAGTATAACACCTCCCTCACCTTGTTCCATTGTGAAATGATGGATTTTAGGACCATTTCCCAACTCCCCTTAGGCTCACAGTGTAATGTAACACCTCCCTCACCTTGTTCCATTGTGAAGTGATGGACTTGTGGGACTTCCAGTGTTTATAAATATTTTTCCATAAATCCTACTGAATGAGCCCCTGTGCAAAAGGGAATGGTTAAGTGTTGTCTAGGTTAAAGAAACAGTTGAATATTTTACACAAGAATTGGAACAGTAGCTTCACAGAAGCCCAGGTGTATCAGCAATAAGCACAGATGGATCTGTCAGAATGATTCAGTAATTGATCCAGAATTATTACTAGTGATGGGTGAATTTATTCGGCAGGCGCGAATTTGCGCAATTCGCCGCCAGTGAATAAATTCGCAAAAAGCCAGCGAAAATTCGCCTGAAAAAATTTGACGGCGTCAAAAACGAGACACCGGCGTAGTTTCGCAAATTTTTCGCCGTTTCCCGAATTTCTTGCCAAATTTGTGAATTTCTCCCGAAATTCACTAATTTTTCAGCGAAACGCCGCAAATTCGCCCATCACTAATTATTACTTGCATGTTAATTCCAAAGATCGTCACTGCTTGTGGCATACTTTGAAAACTAACCCATGTTACTATCCTGCCCTCTGCAGCACTTTATTGGCCGATAATCCGAAAAAGTAATAAAAATGAGTTTTTGGAAAAATGATTGATAAATGAGTTCAACAAAATCAAGAAATTTGTTTTTATTTAAAATTTAGGCAGAACACATTTTAAATCCTTTTTATCTGACTCAGTCTGAATAATAGTATGTGCCTCTTTGTTTGGGTGGATAAGGCTTGTGTTGAACATACTTTCTGCCTACTATTTTAATTACGAGGCATCTATTTGTTTTTGTATTTCTTCCACTACAGAGTGCAGAAAATAACAATGAAACAACTTTCATTTTGCATCTCTTTGGTTCTTCAGAGAAAGTAGAAGGTAGATAATCATATTATTCCTGACAGTTAAATCCCTGTACAATTGATCCCTCCTTATCTGTAAACCTGCCACAGTCTGCAGCAGAGTCCATTATCTCTTTTAAAATAAAGTCTGATTGGCAGGTATTAAGTGAAAAATACAAACAAAAAAAAACAATCATCTTGAGATTTCTAATAGCAAAAACACAGCATCATTAAAAAGTATAGGCAAATATATTTTTAACAAAAGTCATGTTTGTTTTTGCTTATGTAAAACATATGGTAATTTTGCGCCTTAACAGTAAAAAGATGGCAAGGCCACACTGCCTCTGAAGCGTATAGAGTGTAATTATATGAAAAACTAGCAGAACTGCTCCATGAAAGTACAAAAATGTCATATACTAAACATGATTATTTAGAATAATTGAAATTAATTTGATCAAAGCTTCCCTTCTACACAGATAATTATAAGGATTTGTGGGGATTTTCTGAAGTCTCTGGGTATTTAGTAAACTCCGTCTGATACACGTTCTGCCATTCCCTTCCTTCCCAAGATTTTCTTTCTTGCCTAGCTAATCCCTGCTAAAGTAATGCATTATGGGGGTTGTATGAGATAAGATGACAGACATCTGTCCAAAGAAAAAGACTGTTAAATGAATACACGTTTTCTGTTCGCTATCATTTCTGACTGCTGTCATCTTCCAACTCTTTTATAGACCAATATCAAAAAAGGTAATATATTTAAAAACACAAATTGTTTAATCCAAGTCATTAAATATTTTTATTGTTTACATCATTTGAATTAGTTTCAAGTGTTTTAGCTGGACGGACAATGTGAGAGGATACATTTAATGGCATACATTCTAATGACGATGTGAGAAAGAATCTTATAGAAAAAACATCTACATGCAGTGTCTAATTGGGTTAACCCAGTTACTTACTGATGCACTTCACTCAGGCTAGCATCGTGACTGGGAGCAAAACATAAATGACGTCACGGTTATTTCCCCGTAAATTGCACAAGAGACAGGAAGAAAGTGACAGCCGCACACTTTGTAGCCTGTGGGTGGCAGATGGGTTGTGGCACAGACACGGGCTAAAAGCATATACTGTAAATCTGTCAGAATCTATGTTTCTATTTATCTTATAAACATATACATCCTGTACACGTTAAGAGTCCCATTTATATAAACCTTGAATTTTTCTGTTTGAGGTTTTTAAGGGGAAAACCTTTAGAGATTTATTATACCCTGCTAAAAATACTAAAATTCGCAATCTCAAACCTGTCAAGATCACTGAGAAGTCAATGGCAGATGTCCCTGAAGTTGTTTCTTGTGATCTGAGCTGGATAATCCAATATCCCCAAAGTCGAGTTTTCGTCCGTAACTCTGAAAAAGTGGAGTTTCCGCATCGAAAATTTGAAAAGTCGAGTTTGTGAAGCGTCAATCATACTATACAAATTGAAGCTCCATTTTGTCGCAATGTTTTGGCAGGTTTTTCTAGAACAATTATTGATAAATGAGTTAAATTCATGGAATGGAGTTTAGTCAGCTTTGTTTTCTGAAAAAACCGAGATAAATTCAAGTTTTACTAAATAACACCCTAGGTTATCATATATCTGACATTTCAGACCTCGATGAGAGTCCCTAGAAGGGCTTACACGTTGGATAATGAGCTAACTATGTTTGTTTACTTCTTTTACTTATTTTCATGGGAGCCATTGTCCTTTGATTGGGTAACTATTTTAACCATGCACCCTTCATCTATACCTAAACTATCACAGATACTTTGTGAATAGAGTGAATTATTCATTAAGAACTTTATTAGAGATCAGAGACTGCCCATGAGCAACCACTTTACCATAACATTTACAGTGGCGTAACTACAGCTAACTGGGTCCCCCTGCAAATACATCTGCAGAAGCCTGGCTTAGCCAAACACCCGCCGACCTCTCCTCCCCTCCAGCCCCCATGGAAAGCTTTGGCATGAATGCCAACCTCTTCTCGGCTCCACTCCCGCAGCTCAATTACTTGTAGCAGTGGAGAACATTGTGCAGGGGGATTTCACTTCAGCAGACCCCGAGGTCAGGGCCTCCGCAGAGTCTGCTGTATTAAAGTTACACCACTGAATATTTATATATCCATATATGTGTGTTTGTGTGGGGTTTTCCAAATAATTGATCTTTTTGTAATCTGGATCTCCATACAAGTCTACTAAAAACTCTTTTAAATATTAAATACACCAAAAGGATTCATTTGGGGGAAAAAATATTCGCAATGTGAAAAGTTATGCCTCTGTGAGAACAAATTTGCCTTTGTGCAAATTTAGTATAGCTTTTGCGAACCAGGAAACTGTTGAATTATATAGTTAGCGCCAGTGTGCAGTGAATGTAATAAAACTTCTTACTGAAAAAGTTGTTATGTTTGCTCCAAAAGATTACGACACCTTCAAGCACGTCTTAAAAGTGGGCAATGCGCAATTAAAGTTCGCAATTTAATAACAGTTTAAGGAAGAGTATTACATAAGGAAATTAAACTTCTTATTCTTATTTGTGCTAATTGTTTTGCTCTTTGCAACTTTTATTACATTCCCCCAATTATCTCTTAGCTGGGATCAAGTACATGGTACTGTTTTATTATAATAGAGAAATAGCCAGATACATACAGTGTAAAAGCCAAATTAAAAAGAAAAAACCCTTTTGGATGGTATTATCTTTAAGGAGCAAAATAATGTTCATTTTAATTTCTTCATTTCCTGCACCCCCTCTTTTATAGCTAGCCATGCACCGAGTGATAAAACGAGCTAACTCTGTCCCTCCAGACCATGTTGGTCAGGCACTTATCAATCAAGCAAATTTGAACATTCCATTGCATCATCGCTTTTCAGGTGGTCATCAATGAGTATAGGCCCACTATATGATTTAATTGTTGACCCAGGAGCTCATGGTCAGATAATCCTGATTAGACCCAGCACATGGGTGACCAGTCTGCTTGTTTGTAGACCTCTCCAGATGAGCAGATCTTGCAGTGTATGGCCACCTTTAGTGGTTCTATACAGTACTTCTTTCTCTTTAGTTGTCCTGCTGTCTCCTACCATTTTATTATACATGTTCCTTATTCTATGATCAGCAGCCAGCACAGTACTGAACCTGCTTAGACTCAGGGGCAAAAATCCGAAGAATTACTGGTGAAAAGTCTGCGATTAATTGACAGTATTCTTACTGTAAAGTGATGGCCGTAACTTTTTTTTAACCAGGAGCAAGTTACAGATAAAATGTGTGTTCTGCCTTTGTGAATAATTACCCCCACTCCATGTGCTCAGTAAATGGAGCCTGTCAAAATTCTTTATTCTGCTGGTATTTTGGAATGTTCCTTACATTCAGCAGGAAAGTAATGGAATCAATAGGAGATTAAACAGCATTAAACAGATTCAACAAAAATATTTTAGTTTATTAGATTATCAATAGACAGATACAACCCCTGCATAATGGTTTCTGCATAACATGTGAACCAAAACAGCCACAACAGATTTAGAGTCTTGTTTATATAGAGTTCATTATCTCGACTTAAACTAACACAGCTTATTACATTGAAGAATGTGCATTAATTTGAATTAAAGAACAGGCAGAAGACATTTCCAGCATAATTTGCATTTATTTTGTTCATTCCAAAAAGGTTTATATAGGTGTGTACTTATAGACATAAAACCTATTGGTTTTTAATTATATATTTTTTTAATAGTATGCCTCTGTAGTGACTCTGTCAACTGCTATTTTGTTTGATATTTTGTTTCCACCCCTTTGCACGTTTCTGAGTAGAGGCTCAGTAAGACAGGTCACTAATTTACTAAACTAATTTGATACATTAGTTACTGCCATTTCTCAGCAGCAGTGGCCCTGACTGGGCATGCTTCCTGACATAAAGCTTTGACAGTAATGAATGTATCAAACTGCAAATGTAATGGATCATTTGCAGGAACCGGCAGCCAGGCTTAATGAGCTGCTACAAGGAAACATGAGAGGGGGGGAATAGAAAATTAATTAAGTTTACTAAAGCTTACATTTTAGACAATATATCTGAAAAAACAAACAGAAAGAGAACTTTAAATGAAAACAAGTAATTCTGTGTTGTGTATCATTTGAAACCTGTACTGTTTGTGAAGATGAACTGTCCCCTTTAAAGGAAGCAATCAAATGGTTGCTCAAGATAAAACTTGCGTTTGGCTTGTAGGCAATAAAATCATTCATTTATAAATAGTAAACATCAGATAATTATTGTGTCTGAGGATGAACATGTAGTGAAAAAGGATCATCAAGGGACATCCCACACCGCTGAAAAAAATGTCTTCTCCAGCAGAGCCTGCAGTTCCACCGGGCTTCTGATAAACAAGGATGAATGGAAAGGATAGGAATATAATTGAAACATGACTTTAATACATTGTTTTCCCAACAGAATATTACAAAGCTACATTCTGTACATTCCAAAATGTCACACTAAGCATATATGGATCAGCTTCTTGTTTAATGAGGGGTATATTTGAGTGACAACTCTACCAACCCTGTAGCCCTAGTGTAACGTTCATGTTTTCAGGTGGGAATGATAATATCCTATGCCAAGAGCTTGCAGTAAAATTACAGGGTACCTTCACTGCTTGCAGATTTTGCCAAGCGCACAGACAGTTTCATTACCAATTCTGTTAACTCTCTTTGCCTTTGTTTTCCTACCACACTGCTCTATGTAAGTGCTCACCAGTAGTGTACAGAAATCAAATCACGTTGTAGCTACAGCATCATGTAGAACCTCGCTGAACTTTCCCACCTGCCACTTTTTCTGACAATCTCATTATGTTTATACTCTGTTGTTGTCAATTTAATGATGTGAATTCTACATTCTGTTTTTATATTCAGTCTCTCAAATATATAGTTACTTAGGGGCCTATTTACTAACATTCGGATTTCTATTTTTTTCACATATTGTATTTATTTTTATTTCTCTAAAACAATCAAATTATTTATCAAAGGTCGAGTTTGTGAGTTATACCTCATAGCTCAAATGTTTTCTTATTTATGAAAAAATCTGAATGTAGAAAACTTGAATCAGTGAATTTGGGGTGAAAAACCTAAATACTCAAATTTTGGGCAAAAAAACCCCCATGAATCGCTTGATTTGATTAGCGTAAACCACCGAAAAAACTCGAACATCATAAAGGCTACAAACATCTTCAAATGGTTGAAGGGACCTCTGACGTCTACATGACCTTGACGTTTTAGCAGTAGCGATCCTAGAGGGGGGCGGACCCTGGTGCGTGATGCGCAGCCGGTCCCCGCCCCCCTCCGTACGGCCGCATTTGTTAGTGGCGCACGGACTGCCGGGGGGCCCTGAGGGGGTGCGGGCCCTGGCACTTCCTGCTCCCCCGGTAGTTCCGCCACTGCGTTTTAGCTGGAGTATTTTCAGATTCAAGCTATTTCCAGCTTTGGGGTATAATAAATCTAGAAAAATTTGATTTTTTTTTTTTAAACCCAAAGTTTTTTTTTTATTTTTAACCCGAAACTTTAAGTTTTTACTGAAAACTACCCTTGAAAACTTGAATTTTTCTAAAAAAAAACTCGACCATTGATAAATAACCCCCTGAGTGTAAAAAACAAAAAAAAAAGCTGTAATACAAAACTTTGCAAACTAAAATCTGTCGAGGTCCTATAGAAGTCAATGGGAAAAGCGTTGATGCTATTAGAACTTTTTGAGCCATTTCCCCCATATGTAACAAAAGGCACTAAGTTAGCAGTAACCAATAGCAACCAATAAGAAAATATTTTTTAAACAGGTGACCAGTAAATGCTTCCTGCTGATTGGTTACTATGGATTACTGCTCCTGTGCAAACTTAGTGCCTTTTATTACATAAACCCCTTAGACTTAGAGGTTTTCAGATATTTTTTCACCAGTGATTGTCCCAAAAAACTCAACTCATTAGAGGTTTTTCATATTCATAGCTCATCATTTTATTCCATTTGTACTTTTTATATTAGGATCTTTTAATAACTTTCTTGACATTTGTGGTTTTACAGAAAATGGGTTTAATCATTGTTTCAAAATCTCTGAAACCACTAAAATTGGGCCTCAAAAGTTTTCTCTCTAGATGAAATGTATTATATTAGTCTTTTTGCGTACTATTGAAACACTACATTTTGCACTATGCAGTGTGTATGGTATACTGCAGGGCTCATTTTTGAATGTCATTTGGCATACAGGCAAACAATGGTACATTGGGGCAAAAAACATGAACCTTTTATTTGAACAGAATGAAGACCAGTGTTGAAAAACTGAAATGTACAGTGAACATTAACATTTTACCAGATGGCTGATTTACTGTAATTCAAACGGGAATGCTGAAGAACCTCCAGTAGTTAGGACTTATCTTATCTGGCAGGAAAAGTTTTCAATTCAGGAAATTGTTTAATGATTGACGCATTTATCAATGTAGATACATGTGCCAAATCATAAGAATGTGCACTCATATCATTTTGCTCCGCGAATTTTTTGCCGTTTTGCAAATTTTGTGGGAAATTCGTGAATTATTCGGCAAAGCGAAACACCACAGATTCGCCAATCACTAGTTACAGCTCCCAGAATTACAAAGGGGTATTAATTCTAACAACTCTTTCATTTTTTTTCTACTAAAGTACAAACCAGTAAGATTCATTCTGCACTGGAAGGGAGATAAATTTGCAGCTGTTTTTGTATTAATTGTGTTTTTTTTTGCGGTTATTTCGCTTTTTATTAAGCAGCTCTCCAGATTCAGTTTCAGCGATTTTTTTGCTAGGGTCAAAATTACCCTAGCAACCATGCAGTTATTTGACACTGGAATATAAATAGGAGAGGGCTTGAATAGAAAGATGAGTAATATGAAATATTAAAGGAAAACTATACCCCCAAAATGAATACTTAAGCAACAGATAGCTTATATCAAATTGAATGACATATTAAAGAATCTTACCAAACTGGAATATATATTTACATAAATATTGCCCTTTTACATCTCTTGCCTTGAACCACCATTTCGTAACTCTATCTGTGCTGCCTCAGAGATCACCTGACCAGAAATACTACAACACTAACTGTAACAGGAAGAAGTGAGGAAGCAAAAGGCAGAACTCTGGCTGTTAATTGGCTCATGTGGCCTTACATGTGGTTTGTATGTGTGCACGGTGAATCGTACGATCCCAGGGGGCGGCCCTTATTTTTTAAAATGGCAATTTTCTATTTATGTTTACCCAATGGCACATACTACTAGAAAAGTATATTATTATGATAATGGTTCATTTACATGAAGCAGGGTTTTACACGTGAGCTGTTTTACTCAGTATCATTTAATAGAGACCTACATTGTTTGGGGGGTATATTTTTCCTTTAATAACAATAAATTAGCAGCCTCGGGGGCGTGGCTGGCCGGCAAGCAGCGTGGACGCGTCTCTTAAGCGCTCCCAGGGTCCCTGCTCAATTCAGCCGTTATCCCCTGTATTAGGCAGCAGTCCCCCAAGATACAAGCTGCCTGGTGATCCGCAGAGTCGGCCGCTTCCGTCTGGGCGTGCATCCACCGCCCCAGCTGCCTCTACGCTGAAGCCGCGGTCTTCAGTACTGCTCCGCCCGGAGGCGCATCCGGATCGGCTATTCCATTCCGCCAACTGAGGCGGCGGCCCAAACGCTGCAGGGCACTCGCGGTGGAGTGTTAAGGGGGTGAGTGCCACGCTGACCCTGGGGGCGCCCCATCTCACTGTCCATAAGGCAACCAATTGCCCTTTCCACTTCGGGCTTCTAGGGCCTGAGACTGTGGGGCTTCCTGCCACTCCCTACATTGCAGTGATACTGATCTTGCCTGAGGCCCAACGGAGTATAAAAGCCTGTAGCTATAGTGTGAAGGCAGCCCTGCGCCCTGTAGTGGAGCACCCACTGGGCATATGCAGTTCCTTCCCTGGCCGGCTCTACTACAAGGCCCTAACACACTCATGCCCTCATGCTGCCTTATGGACTGTTCCCAACTGGGCACTGATCTAATGTAGTGCACCCGCACGTGAGCTCCGTGTACCGTACTTAGCCATTATTTTGGAGACCCTACTCTAGCAACAAGCACAGCTACTGATACAGCGGCACTTCTCTTTCCATGATGGGAGGCAGCAAAACTCAAAAACCCAAGTCTGATGCGGCATCTAAACTTGAGCAATTTGCCAGGCAACCCTCTCAAACTGGCTCTCAGCCGAAAGAGCCTCCTCCGGAGGCTGCGAGCTCCTCAGCTTCGCAACCTGAGGCTGCGACACAACTGCTGCTGGACGCAATTACAGACTGCAGGACCTCGCTGTCCTCTAAGTTGGAGGAGGTCAAAGTTGATCTTTCCCTACTGCGAGCTGACCTGCAGAATATGCGGGAGAGAGTGTGTGAAACAGAACACCGAATCTCGGCCCTAGAGGACACCTGTGCTCCACTCCCTGCTGCAATAACCCGCATGGAAACTCAACTTAAAGCCTGTACAGACAAGCTGGACGACTACGAAAATAGACAGTGACGAAATAATGTACGTATTTTGGGACTCCCAGAACGAGCAGAGGGGAATGACCCAGTGGCCTTTGCAGAGAAATGGCTGAGAGACTGTCTCCCCGCAGCTGCCTTCTCACCCTTCTATGTGGTCGAGAGAGCCCATCGGGTGCCAGGTAGGACTCTCCCGCCAGGAGCGCCTCCCAGGCCCTTTTTGGTTCGGCTGCTGAACTTCAGGGATCGGGACGCCATACTTCAGGCAGCCAGACAAAGCCCAGATATCTCGGTGGAAGGCAAAAAGGTATCCATATTCCCAGATTATTCTGCAGAGCTTCAGAGGCAGAGAAGCACCTTTGTGGCAGTCAAGCGTCGCCTGCGGGAGGCCAATTTGAAATATGGCATGCTCTACCCAGCTAAATTGAGGGTTCAAGCCGGAGACAGGGCCAATTTCTTCACCTCAGCTCAAGATGCAAGTGACTGGCTGGATGCGAGGGGTGCTCCGCCCCCTAGAGCCAGCCCTCGCCGGCCCGACTAGACTGTTGCTGGAAGAAGATGCTGCAGCGGGTGAGATCATTCTTGTTTGTACCTTTCTGACTGATGTAGCCTTGAATTATCGCTTGAGCCGTATGTAGCAGACTCCATTTACGGATGATAGGATGAAGGCGTTGCTCCACATGTACCCACACTGCTCAATGTTATATGGATATACCCTTCCCATCTTGCAGTGGCACATGGCTGGAACTTTGAGCCATGATTGCGGACTGGTTACTACAGACTATTCATGCATATACTTTTGAACTTCACACCCTCTCTGTGGAATACTCAAGATAGGGGCCTGCACTCTCCTTCAGGGTTATCTGTTGATACTACGCTAGAGCGTGTCTTATCCTGTCCACTGCACTATTGCCCCATGATATGGCCGGTCTACGGCAAGGGGACAGCTATACCCTGAGATTTACACTGTCTGCGTATGCCTATCTGTTGGGCTTATTGCCCATACTGCACTAGTACGTGATTTGCTTGGCTACCTCAGTTGGATCCTGCTGCAGTGATGGAACTTAGGTTCTCCCCGACATACATTCGATATATTAGGTACCACGGAGACTCGGACTCTACCTCTGTGCCATCGTATATTTTTGTTTGTGAGTTATTGCCAAGAGCTAGCCACTCCCCTGTTGGGATTGTTCGAATTAAGGGAAAATGTATCTCCAGGTTGGGAGGAGGATACCGGGTGGGGGGTATAATGTTAAAGGGTATACTTTTTGTCTGTCTTTCTTCTCTTTTCCCTTTTCCTTTGCTTTACTTGCCTCTGTGAGGGGAGGTTTAAGATCTTACAAATATTGCTGGTGGTGCGTGACATTGCTGCTGTCTGCTATCGATATCCCACGACACTTGAAATGTATTCTACTATCACCTACAAACGTCACTTTCCGGTTGGGTGGTCACGGTCCCCTGGGATCACCCAGGCCTCGGTGGCCCATAGTCTACCCTAATAATAAATATGACTCTGCATGGTTTTAATTTTCTATCCTGGAATGTGCGTGGGATAAATGATAAAGTCAAAAGGGCACTGGTTTTAGATACGGCCAGAAAATCTGGGGCGGATATTATTCTATTGCAGGAGACACATCTAATAGGCCAGAGAGTCCGTGCTCTGAAACGGAACTGGGTTTCGGTGGCATACCATGCGGACTTCTCAACCTACTCCAGGGGAGTTGCTATCCTGATTAGAAAGTCATTACATTATCATTTTCACGCATTGACCACGGATAGAGGTGGCCAATATTTAATTTTGAAAGCCCAAATTGCTGGTACCATTTATATCATTGTCAATGTCTACCTACCACCTCCCGCAGATATTCAAATACTAAATGAAATTCTACTAAAAGTAGCGGCAATGGGCGACCACCGTATGATATGGGCAGGTGACTTTAACTTGGTCCCTGATCCGGCTCTGGATAGACTTCACCCCTCCGCCCATGACACTAAAACTTTTGCCCGGTGGGTGGAAGCTACGGGCCTGATAGATGTCTGGAGATGGAGGCATCCTCAGCTTAAACAATATTCGTGCTACTCAGTGGCCTCAGCGGCAATGTCTCGCATTGATATATGTCTAGGGACAACTGAAATATTGCCATTTGTTGATTCTGTAGCATACTTGACAAGGATGTGTTCTGATCATGCCCCCCTGTTATTGTGTCTGGGTAGCACCAATCAGGTTGGGAGAGATAAATGGAGATTACCCCCCAAATGGATAGCTAACCCGAAGGTTCACGAACGTCTCCTCCCTCAGCTGCACCAATATTGGGAACTAAACCAAGGCACGGCAGCTGACCATATAGTGTGGGACGCCGGTAAGGCTTTTATTAGAGGTGCATATATCTCCCTTATTAAATTAGCACGTAGTGAGGGTGACCAGGCTCTCTCTCTGGCACAAGACAATCTAGCTAAAGCAGAATCAGAACTGACGCATAACGAATCCGATGTGACTAAACAGGCTATGCAATCAGCTCAGAGAGATCTGGACTTACTACTGGTTGACAAATATTCGCAACGAGAGCTGTATAGAGCAGCTGCCTGGTATGACAAGGGCGACAAAAATGGGAAGCTGCTGGCGCTACTGGCCAGAGGAGATGTGCCTAAGACCGTGATACCGGCAATTACGGATGGCAATGCTCTATATACAGACCCGACCCTAATGACGCAACGATTTGAGAAGTATTTTCAATCCACTTACCAATCACCTCCCGACACCTCTCCTGACAGACTTAAGGAGTTTTTAGATACGATTGACTTCCCAGAACTTTCTCCAGATATAGCCACGCAATTAGACCAAGATATTACCTTAGATGAAATTAAAGATGCCATTAATGGGTTTCCTGTGGGGAAAACACCTGGTCCGGATGGGATTCCGATAGAATGGTATAAGAAGTATGTTGATTTTTTGGCCCCCAAACTTCTTGCTCTCTTTAATGGCACCATTAGGACTGGGGTACTGCCGGACTCCTGCTATGATGCCTTTATTACCCTAATACACAAGGAAGGCAAACCCCCTGATAGATGTGATTCCTACAGGCCTATCTCCCTCCTTAACTGTGACATTAAGATCTTTGCCAAACTCCTTGCCAACAGACTTAAATTGATAGCACCTGATCTGGTACATCCGGACCAGACAGGCTTCATGCCCTCTAAGGCCACGGATATCAATGTGAGACGTCTCTTTACTAACCTAGCGATTCAGCATGACAATATGGGAAATAGAATTGTAGTGTCCCTCGATACAGCGAAGGCCTTTGACACGGTCCAGTGGCAATACTTATGGGAGGTACTGGCTCGGTACAAGCTAGGTCCTAAACTTCTGAAGTGGATTCAGCTTCTGTATGCGCACCCGAGGGCCAAGATATTGGTTAATGGACAAATATCCGATAGCGTTTATCTAGGAAGGGGCACCCGCCAGGGGTGTCCTCTTTCGCCTTTGTTATTTGCCCTGGCTATAGAACCCCTGGCCATTAGAATACGGGCGAATGAGGATATACAGGGCCTTTGTGTAGGTAACTTGATTGGAAAAATCTCCCTATACGCTGACGATATGCTTGTCTATCTGGCCAACTCGGGTGCGGCCCTTGCGAATCTCTTGGCGACTATTACTGAATTTGGACATTACTCTGGGTTGAAAATAAATCGTACTAAGTCGGTGGTGTTCCCCATAGATCCCCTTCCTCCGGATTCGCCGGACACCTTCCTACAACTCAAGGTTGTGAACTCCTTTAGATACCTGGGTATAGTGATCCATAACGATCTTGATAAGTATGTACAACTTAATTTAGATCCGGTAGTGCAGTCCCTGACCAACAAAGTTGCTGTTTGGCAGGACCTACCTCTTTCTTTACCAGGGAAAATTAATATGTTTAAAATGATCTTTTTACCCAAATTTCTATATACTCTCCACAACTCTCCCATAACCCCGCAGGCCCATTGGTTCACCAGGCTAGACAAAATAATTAGGAATTTCTTGTGGGCAGGGGCACATCCCCGTTTAAACTTTAAGATGTTACAGGCGCTGGCTTCTGGGGGAGGCCTTGCTTTACCTAACCTTAAACTATACTTCCTTGCGGCCCAGTTGGTCTATGCCCACTGGTGGATTGTCCCTGATAGAAGCAACTCAGCGGTGGTGTTAGAGGCAGCAATACTAGGCTCCTTTGAGGCCCTTGCCAAACTCCCTTACCGTGGTGTCTCCCCATATCACGTGACCACCACCCCTATGCAAACAGTGGTGAAAGCATTTCAGAAATCCGTAGAACTGGTCCGAGGATCCTCCACCACCTGGTCCCCCCATACCCCGCTATGGGGGAATATTCACCTCCCTCACTTATACTCACTCCCAGGTATCGCCAGGTGGGCACAACTTGGGATTAAAACTCTTGGTGATCTCGTCACGGAGGGGGACTGTAAGAGCTTTGACACACTCCAACAGGAATGTCACCCTCATCCAGATATGTTGTTTCGGTTTCTCCAATTATGTCATGCTTTCAATGTGCAATTCCCAATAAAGCCTGTGGCCTTGAAGGTATCGTCCCTTGAAACCTACCTGCGCAGGTTGGACTTGCCAAAACCCCTATCCTGGTTGTATACGATACTATCTACCGCAGGTCCCTCTCCCCTTGAAAGAGTTAAGAGCAAATGGCAAGCAGACATTTCTGACCTGGATGATGAAAAGTGGAAGGACGCACTACAGCTTGTACCAGTACTTTCAATATCGATGAGAGACAGGCTTATACAAATTAAATTTTTAAATAGAGCTTACTTAACCCCATACCGCCTGGCTAAGATATATGATACGGTATCGGACCTGTGCCCTAAGTGCAGAGTGGAACCTGGTACTATGTTTCATGTGTTTTGGTCCTGTCCATTAATTCAGAGGTTTTGGAGTGCAGTCCTCCAGTACTTGAATGAAAAGCTTGCACTCCCCAGCATACGTTCGCCAGAAACCTGTCTGTTGGGGATAGTAGGGGACTTGCAGCTGCACCCGTATACTAGATTATGTTATTTACAGCTCCTGTATTATGCTAAGAAAGCTATATTAATGCACTGGAAATCGCTCAACCCTCCCACGGTACAGTATTGGAGAACCTTGGTAAATGACTCTCTTTCGAGTCAAAAACTGACCTATCTCTCGAGAGGATGCCCCGCGAAGTTTGAAGCAATGTGGGGTACTTGGTTGACTGTCCAAGATGATTGCATGCCTATACGCTAATTTACTGGATGTAACATTCTATACCTTACCCCCCTCTCTCTTTCTCTTAACTTTCTCCCTGCTCTGTCTCTTTATTGTTCTTAACTCTGTTATGTTTAAAATTCTAAATAAAAAACTTTTAAAAAAAAAAATTAGCAGCCTCACAGAGAATTTGTTTATTATGTGGGGTCAGTGACCCCTATTTAAAACCTGGAAAGAGGCGAAAGAGCAAGACAGTTTGATAAAACATTACAAAGTTACCTCAAAGGTGACCCACAGCTTTACGTTCTATATCATCCCAGAAATTCATGGAAGCTGCTATGTTGGAGCGCAGGAGAAAACAGAACTTAATCTTCTATCATGGCAGATCTACCTGTGCTAATGGTAAATCAGTTATACTTTTATAAGAATATTCAAGAACATTTCAGCAGTACTTAAAGAATACAGATGACAGTTATAGTAGTTCCAAATATCTTCAATTTGTGACTCCAGCTGTGACGGAACTTCTTTTGCATCTGTGGAGTTTGGGAGCTTAAATTCCATAAATGCTGGCGACCCGCAGGTTACAGATCCCTTCGTTATATCATTTAAAATATATACAATTTACTTGTATTAGCATTACAAAAATACATTTGAGAAGAAGACTAGTGATGTGCAAATTTCTTTGCGAAATGGCAAAAAATTCACAAAAAAATAGTGAAAATATCGAAAAACGTAAATTGATGAAAAAGGCAATCGCGTAAATTTTGATGCTGGTGTTAAAGTCAATGGGCGTCTGAATAGTGTTAACGTGCGGTGATTTTGACGCAATCGATTTTTCGGACGCGAGTCCAGAATTTTTTGACGCAGAATTTTCTCTGGAGATTAGCAAATTTATTTGCTGGTGGCGAAACACGGAAATTTGACGCAAATTCGTGCCAGGCTAATTTATATGCCCATCACTAGAGAAGACTATTCTGTGTATTTGTAGCTTTATTTCAGCGCTTTATCCCAACTGGTCATGTAAGGTCACTGTCAGATGGCTTTGATTTCTTGCATGCCAAGTATTATCTTTACTCTTTTTCCATTTAATCTGTTGACAAACTGTATATAACACAACACTGGTGGAATATGTGACTGACATGCATTCTGCTTTCATCAGGTGTGCTGTTTTTTTTCTTTTAATTCCCCCATGACTTGTGGGATTTTAATTTTAAAGATTTCTTAAAGATCATAAATGGATGAGTGCTTAATGACATGAGTCTGGCATTAGTGTTGTCTGACAAATAAATCATTTTATTTAACTGCTACGAGTAAATAGGCACGTAGTCCATAACTATAGCCAGGGTTTGAGATGCCTGTTTAGTGGTTGAACCAGCCTGGTATCAAATCAACTGATATCAGCAAATGATGACTTTATATACTGTAGAAAATTGTGATTAGTGATTTGTGATTAGTGATAATTTATGCAAATTGTGGCAAAGATATGTTTTTAAAATAAAGTTTCAAAAGATGTTCAGTGTGCAATTTTTTTGTAAAAAAAAATTGTGAATAAAAACTGTGATATAAAAAAAAATTTAATTTGCTGCAAACCACAGCACAATCGCAACTTAGAATAAAATACATTTGCCCTAGGTTTATGCCAAATTTTTATTCTTGCCCATGTGTATTTTAATGTAACACAATTTTTGTAATTGAATATTCTTATTTCCCCTGCACCACCAATTGTTTATACCAAAGAACAAGCAATTATTTATTTACTGCAAAACCACAGATGCAAAGTACAACAATCAGGTTCCCTGGTTCTGCTATAATTATTGGAGCTTGCCGTCTTTGAACATTCAACATGTCTTCAGTTAATCAAGTAATATGTGCTGCTGTAAATACTTAAAGATGCCTGGTTACAGCATAACTGGAAATCAGATAATTATCCTGAAAGTTTCATAGATGGTGGGCCCTAAAATGATTTTCTGTTTGGCCTGATTACTTCTAGTTGATCCCCTGGATGGATTCCGTTAAGTATTTAAATTATATTCCCTTCATGACACCTCACTCCAATTCACCAGTAAATTCTGACCATTATATCCCCCATACCATGTGCCATGACTCTCAATTCTTGGAATCCTAGGATTTCATGCATGATTATGATGTTATTCTTGTTATGTGACTTTCTGCTTTTTAATGCCTGAAGAAGGGGTTATGCCACTTTTGTTTTATTGTTTTTACCTGAGTGCATGTGAATTTCCAATTCTAAAAGCAAAAAATATTTTGAGCCAATATATGAGAATACAGTTTTTTTTTAGATCCATAAATGGAAAGGTTCAGTGCTACCCTTGCACTGCTTTGTAAATTTCTATGAAGATTTGCTTCTGAATCTTGTTTTGAGAACTGTAATCATTACAAATGCAATTATTGTTTTGTAGATTGTGAGTGAAACATTGGTCTAATTCAGTAGACTACAGCAAAGCAATTTGTCAAAGAATGCATTGTAAGCCTTTGTTCACTGAATCTAGCAAGGATTACTATATGTCGGGCTATAGATTAGACAGGGCTTGACTTCCCTGCCACCCTCCAGAATTACATTTCATGGCATCCTTTTATTGTAGTCATCATTTGCTCCAATTATACACAGGGTGCTTCTTCTTGTGATCCGGTGTAGTGGCTGTTTTATATGCCCTACTACAGAAGAATGGACAAGTTAACAGATTTCTTCGTACCTATAGCATAGTACAATACAGTAGCCACAGCACCACACTGAACCAGTGAATGTAGATGAAGTGCTGCATGTTGTGCCTCACCTGCGTTTGGTGGTTAAGTACAAGAAAACAGATGGAACCTCTTAATTTAACGCTTGTTGTACAAAGATTTGCACAAGATCTTTGTTTTCATTTTCATGTACTTTTACTTTGTCATTATTAGCCAGTGGTTATCTGGTTTGTTCCTAAAAGCAGACGCCATCTTCATCTAGCTTTAAGATTGCAAAACTCTGGCAGTGATGAAATACCTTGTATGTTGTGTTGTGTCTCTCAATCAACATGAAAAATATATCAGTAAATTAAAATCAGAGTTGGAGGCACCCTAAACTTAGGAGTTGGAGTTGAAGGATTAACGGACTCTACAGCCCTGGTCACAACAGTTTTCCTGCAGGATGCTATGGGAAATGAATATTTAAGGGAAAATGAATCAATTTTAAATATCTAACAAAATATTAATTGAAATATCAATAACCAATAAGAATGTGATATTTAGTAAGCATATTTCATCTTTTCAGTTTGGTAGCTACAAAGGAAACAGACAGTGCACGATCTCGTCCTTCACCGATGTCACCTTCTGATTTCCTGGACAAATTAATGGGCAGAACGTCTGGCTATGACGCAAGAATACGACCTAATTTCAAAGGTAACAGAAACATATAAGACTGTATATAATTTAATATTGGAAAATTGGTGTTTTGTATTTTGATGTGTCTTTCATCAATTTAGGATGATTTAAAAGAAAGCATTTTAAAAAATGATTTTGTATACATTTTGGTAAAACAATCTGTCAAGGTCCTGTACAAGTCAATGGGAAAGGCACCTATCTCATTTTGAAATTTCCGTGGTCTGCGCTGGGTTTAGCCTGAAAGTCCGACCTTTTTTAATAAAATATTAGATAAATTGGGATTTTAGTAAATAACCCTCTTAGTCGCCAACTGAACCGTGTCATCTGTGTTTGGTTCTCCATTACCTTTTTTTTTTTTTTAAATAATTACTGGTTTAGTTACTCTGCACATCTGTTCAAAAAGGTTTCCATTGTCTTCACACTGAGGTTTGTTCTTGTGAAAACTTTACATCTGCCCCACAGAACCAACACATATAGGCACATTTGAACCAGATGAACAAGCAAAAAGAAGGCACTGGCAAGCAGTAAACTTACCACAAGCCTATTGCAGATCTGTCTTCCACCCAACAAGACATATGGTGCAAGTTGCTCTGCACAATTTTGCACCATATTTGTAGTGATGTGTGAATCTGTTTTGAATTGCCGAAATTCACAAAATGGCAAATATTTGCAAAACTCATTGAAGTCAAGGGGTGTTTTTTCATGCAACGTTCACATAACTTTTATTTTTTACTATACATTAGATTCCGTGGGCATTTTTTTCTTGGTGAAACCTTGCAAAAAAAAATTTGGCAATCACCTTTCAGGGCAATACATGATTCCTTACCCCTCCATCTGTAAGCCATTTGTTTGGCTCTATAAGCTTTCTTTAAAAGGTTTTGCATGTAGCTGTATGTATGTATGTATGCATTTATGTATAGCTTTATTTGTAAAGCACTGTTAAGGAGCTGCAGAACTGTACAGTACATTAAATATAAAAAAGTATACATGGGGGAGACAAATCACATAATAAATATAAACAGAATCATAGGATAAAGAGCTTAAGTGCTATGTGGTAAGAGACGTAGTGGGAAGGAGGTCCCTGCCCCATAGAGCTTACAGTCTAAGTGGATGGGAGGCTAACATAAAGGTACAAATTGGAGATGAAAAAGTGCACAAGGTAAGGCATAGTCAGTAGGGACAGGACTAGGCTAATGTTCTAGTGCTCCAAAAGGTACTGTAGGCTCTTAATTTTTTCTTGAAGAGATTAAGAGAGGATTATTTACGGAGAAATTCAGGGATGGAATTCCGGAGGTAAGGAGAAGCAAGATAGAAGGGTTTGAGACGAGAGGTGGCAGTGGATGTCGATGGTGTGAAGAGAAGGTGATTCTGAGAAGAGAGGAGATGACCATGAATGTATAGTGACACAAGAGAAGAAATGTAGCGAGGAGCACAGGAGTGAAGGGCTTTGAATGTTAGTAGAAATGGCAGGTTTTGGCAGTATTATTAATATGATTAGAGAAGGAGAGGGATTGGTCAAAGATGACCTCTAAGCAGCGTGCTGAGTTAACAAAGTGGTCAGCCAAGTCATAGGGGGTATGTTCAGGTGTTAGCGAATCATTTGTAGAGGGATTAAGTAGCGAGTAGAATATTCAAAACAAGCGTCGTGGGTTAGATTTATTGTTATTTATGAGTGTACTGTAGTGTTGTTGTTTAGCCTGGGATAGAGCAGTTCCAAGGCAGGCCATGTGAAATTTATAGTGGAGGAAGTCATCTTTTGTATGGGATTTCCTCCACATGCGCTCTGCCACTCGTGTACAGGACCTCAGAAATCGCGTCCGGTCGTTCATCCAGGGACAGGGATTGCGGGCTCAACTGTGTTGTGGCTGCAAAGGGGCATGGGTATTTATAGCATATATTATTAATCCAGTGAACTAATGGCCCCTACATCATTCAACACAAACATGCTAGATAAAGCACTTGGAAATCTGTGTGGTTGCACTGCTCAAAAAATCCTTTATTATGTTCATCAGTATCCCTTTGAAAAGTACAGCTTTCCATCCTCTCTTGTTTTAGCCTAAGGTTTACTTTTATCTCTATTCAACATTTGATATCACAGTAATAAATGAGTTATTGATATCATTTATATGTATTTCTCATTTTGTAGAGGGATGTTGATTCAAATATTAAAATAGCATTTTACCTTGTATTCCCTTAAATTGTATTAAAGTCATGTCTTCATTTGCTTTGTCATAAGCTTTACTCGCTTATTTCCCATGATATAATATTTGCTTTGACAGCTTGATGTGAAACTTTTTCCTGCCTTTTGCAATTAGTTATCATATTATTTGTGACATTTCAATGGTTTTACAGTTTATAATCCTACGAGCTCCTTTGACGAGACTCCAGCCAATAGGATGGATTGAAAATGCAGATAGCAAATCACATGTAGGATTTGTAATTGAGCTGAAGTAAGATGGTTCTGCACATTTCTCTTTATTTATTCAATATATGAGGGGTCTATTTGCAGGAACATTTTATTATTGAGTTTACAAAAAGCTGTTTTGAGAACAAGGTTTTGAGACCATATGGGTAAGAACCCCAATAGCAATCCAATAGTCTGTAAGACCATCCTTCAATCACAATGATTACTATGTAAATATCTTACAATGAAAACAGAGAGAAAAATCAGTAATCAATTAAGAAGTGAATGGCTTACACATTTGTTCAGTGTTGTATCTGTTTAAACATCTATTAAGCATACTTAAAAAGCATATTCATTTACCATTACCAGCTAGCATCACAAATTTGTAAAGAGTAGACTGTGCATTGTGTTTTTAAGCATCCCCAAACTAAAACTAGTTTGGCAAAGGTTTTTGCTAAGCCCATGTAGTAACATTTACTCTTTCTGATATTAATGATTTAATCTCCAGTATAACTGTTGTTGGGTATGTTGCCCGGGAGAGTAAGTTAGGTGGCAAGGACCACTAGACACATGCAAAGGCTATCATTTGGTGTCAGCTTTGCATGCTCTACTTTAATAGGTATAAAAGTAGGATGTGACCTAACCTGTACATGGCCTGTACATGGCATGAAATCCTAATATGATATATTTGTGGGTCAAAATGTTATAAATAAAGGCATAAATAGAAATATGGTGCTTAGTTATGAAATGTAACCATATTTAACCCAGATGAAAACCTTTGCACATTTAATGCAGAAGTGCAATGTTTCAGGGCCACGTCCCTTTGATAAGCATATGGAAAACAGTGTAACACTGTTTTTCCATATGCTTGACAAAGGGGCATGGTCCAGAAATGTTGCACTTCTGCATAAAACGTGCAAAGATTTTCACCTTACTTGCAGTAGTTCTGAGTGCTATTGAATTTATTTTACATTGAGGTTGCAGTAACTCTATCATTATGCACCGGGTTAATCACTTCTGGAGAGGATAAGGGTGTGTGGGTAACTACTTGTATCTCTAAACAGATTTAACCACCATGTTTCAATTAAACCACAATATACACAACTAGTAATGATTGAAACTGGCCCGTTTTGCTTTGCTGAAAAATTCACAAAAAATGACGTAGAATGCATTAGGGTCAATGGACAGTTTTTCACTGTGCATTGGAGAAAATGGGCAATTTTTCTCATGCTAAATACATTGGGGTCATTGGGTGTCAATGGGCATTTTTTCTTGCTTTTTTTCCCCTGTCCCATGCAAAAAATTAAGTTTTTTTTCTGGTGTGGAGAATGCTGAAAATGTTCTCCACTCACGATAGCATATATCCTGTGAAAATTTTTTTCATCCCTATCAAAGTCCATCTAAGTGACATACATCTGGTTTGTTATAAATGAATTGTGTACTTATAATGCATTACTTGGACTTCATTTATGAACTTAAAAATCTTTTTTCTTTCACTGAGAATTATGAGAATTATTATTTTTTTAAGATATTTTCACTGTAACAGGTTTACGTGGCAATTTAAGTATCTTGTTTTTATCCTTAATATGATCACAGCATATTTAAAAAAAAAAACCATGACCAAACTCATATGCCCGATTTGACCTTATTTATTAATTTAAAAAAACTCAAATTAATTGGATCAGGAAAAAAACAGAGAAAATCAAGCGAAAACCTGAATCATCATTTTTTCTAACCTTTTTCCAGAATCACACGATTTTGTGGGGGTTTTGCAGATTTTTGGGCTAAACCCAGGACAAACCACAATAACTTCAAATTGAGATTGGTGCCTCTCCACGTTGACTTGTACAGGACCTCGACAGGTCTGAGATGGCGGATTTTCGGATTCTGGCTTTTTGCAGCATCAGATATAATAGATTTAAAAAAATTTGATTCTTTTTGATTCTTTTTTTGCCCCAAAAAGCCCAACCAGATAAATTTGAGGTTTAGTAAATAACCCCCTAAATGTACAGAGGTGCATATAAATATATAATAATTTATATTAACCTCAATATTTTGTATTTATGCCTTTATTGATTTGCATTTTTAGAACTAGCACAGCTTTAGCTAGTTTCTTTTTGCCTTTTATGATCATAGTATTCTATGGCTCATATATTCATAATTTGCACTCAAATTTAGATAATAAAATACAATATTGTACTCTTGGGGCAGATTTATTAATTGCGATGTTCATGTTTTTCTGTGATTTTTGTATATTCTGTGAAATTACATAAAAACGCAGAAACTATCCAAAAACCAGAGGCCATCTCCCATGGACTCCATTTTAATTAAATAATAAAATTTTTTAAAAATGATTTTCTTTTTCTCTTAATAATAAAACAGTTCCTTGTACATGATCCCAACTGACATATAATTAATCCTTACTGGAGGAGAAACAATCCTATTGAATTATATGTACAGAAAAACGGGAAGCACTCCTTTTCCAAAAATAAAAAACACATTTTATTTTATATAATTAAAAATATTAATGTGCTACAATGGCGCTCAAGGCCTCACACGCTGCAGGTAATGACCCTCAATCATAGGCTGAAGATAGATATATATTGCTCTTTTTTAGTAATATAGGTGTCAGTTTGCACATATTAGTGAACCACAGCAACAATTCCCAGTCTAAGAATATGTTTGTAATTGAATGGTGTCATGTTAAAACAGTGTAAACAGGAGGAATTTTCATTTCTTTAAAATTAAAAAGACAGGGGGAGCAAAATATGTTGTCATAAGGAAGGCCAAACAATCAGAATTAATTAATTTTTGTATTACATTTACAGGTCCACCGGTGAATGTTACATGCAATATATTTGTTAACAGCTTTGGATCAATTGCTGAAACGACAATGGTAATGTATTATACAATGGAAAACCCTTATATGAATCTTACACTAATTTAATTACTGTATAGGGAAAGTCATCATATTATTTGCAAATCACCCAGGGCTTGAAGGCATTATTTTAATATTTGTTTTAGAAAAAACTGATTCTGAAACCTTATTAGAAATTACGTACATGATGTGAGAATTGGTTTTGTTGTGCATAAGCCTTATATTACAACGATGAAATATGTTGAAAATATGTCTTGATATAAGCAGATATAAAAATATATAATGGTCGGAGAATTATTAAATATACAATGTTTATTTCCGAATGAAAATTGCATTTCAAAATACAAATCAGCCAGAACTCACTGGTCATTAGTGTAGAATATAGAAATATTCATATGTAAAAAATATGCACATGGCAGTATCAATAGAAAGTATTCTATATATAGGTAATAAGAACCAGGTTTTAGTTTCCTACATGCTGATTATATATTACCCAAATGCTGGCACTCAAATTACAATACTAGTAGACAGGCAACCATTATTGATGTTTTCATGGCCAATATTTTTATATATTTATATATTATATACATTGAGAATGGTTGCCTGCTAGTTAAAGATTGACCACCAAATATGGGCGATTGGCAGATATGTTCTATATATGTTTACCATAGCTGCCATGAGTCGGGGGCCTTTACTTATAAAAACTGAACTTTATTGAACCTACAAAGAACACAATTTTGCCAGTTAAAATAAATTGTCAATAAATTGTCTCATATAGTCAGTAGGGATGTAGCGAACTGTTCTGCGGCGAACTTGTTCGCGCGAACATCGGCTGTTCGCGTCCGCCGCAAGTTCGCGAACGTCACGCGACGTTCGCCAATAGGCGTTCGCGTCAAAATCGTTCGACCATTCGACCATTCGATCGCTAAAATCATTCGATTTTCGTTCGATTCGAACGAAAATCGTTCGATCGAACGATTAAAAATCCTACGATCGTTCGAATCGAACGATTTTCGGATGTTCGAAGTTCGCGAACAGTTCGCGAACTGTTCGCATTTTTTGCCGGTGTTCGCGAACGGCGTTCGCGAACACATACTCGGCGGTTCGCTACATCCCTAATAGTCAGCAGACCAGTTCCTATTTGTATCTTCAAGCTCTGGCTGTTCACGGGGATGAACCCAAATAAAATATATAAACCAAACTATATTTCAGCCTGGACTTCAAATGCCTAAAAGTCCAACAGCATTTACAAAACAGAAACTGCCGATAATTACAATATGCAACCTAGTAAAGCTTGTGCCATGCGCCAGTGCATCATTTGGATCTTGTGTCCAAGAAAACCCTGTACAATGCATACAATTAAAAGCAGATATAATATAATGCAGCATGATTTAGATTTACTCAGAATGCCATATGAACATTTATCAGTCTGGTCGTTTTGGGAATGATGTAATATAATTATTGTTAATTTAATGTTTCGTCCTCCAGAGTAATAAGCGGTAGACTTTATCAGTACAGATCCTTTTCCAGAGCTGTCAACTCCCCCAATTTTATCGGGAATTACCAGATTTTCCTCTCTGTCCCCCGGTCTCCTGTCACTCTGATGCATTCCCCCGACTTCTGGCGATCTCTGGCGATTTTTAATGGGTGCATGCTGTCATTAGTCATTTCTCTAAAGGAGCTATACATTGGTCACCAGTGGTAAAGGACTTTTCTATATGACCTTAACAGTGACAGGTTGATTTATGAAACAGTGAATTTTCTCTGGTTTGTTTGCCAACAGACTATTATTATTGCTACATTGACTGCATATATGTAGATATGGGATGGTGATGAGGATTTGTTCTGAACATTTATTGTGTAAATCATTTATTTGAGAATGTGTTATATATATCCTCTATGTAAAGAACTTTTACTTTTCTATCTAACTCCACAAAATAAGGATCTCGCCTTCCACTGGTTTTCATGGTGCTCTCTTTTTTAAATACACACCCCAGTTCACTGCTGCTTTCCTGCTAAATTTATCTCTTTGTAACTGTATATATTTATATTCATTGAAATCTGCATTGCTCCTTTCAGTAGCATTATTGTTTTTAAAAATGCACAGAAATAATAATAAAGAAAATGCTTATTTTTTAATTCCAGACTTGGAGGCATAAAAACTAAGTATAGTGCCAAGTTGAGCCTCCTGTAGGCTGCCAGTCCACGTAGGGGCTACCAAATAGCCAATTACAGCCCTTATTTGGCACCCAAGGGACTTTTTCATGCTTATGTTGCTCCCCAACTCTTTTTACATTTGAATGTGGCTCTCGGGTAAAAAAGGTTGGGGACCTCTGCTTTAGGGTGTTTATAGATTCTTGAACAAGATATACAGGGGAATGTAATAAAAGTCGCAAAGAGCAAAACAATTCGCACCAATAAGACTAAAAATCCACATCTCGCAATGTAATATTGTTCCTTAAACTGTTATTGCATTGCGAATTTTAATTGCGCATTGCGAATTTTAATTGCGCACTCATAAGAAGTGCTTGAAGGTGTCGTAATCTTTTGGAGCAAACATAACGACTTTTTCAGTAAGAAGTTTTATTACATTGACTGCGCATTGGCGCAAACTATAAAATTAGCAAAAAGATCTTTCAATGTCGGAAGTGGTCGCTAAACAGTTTCCGGGCTCGCAAAAGCTATATTAAATTCGCACAAAGCAAAATTTGTTCGCGCAAAGGCATAACTTTTCGCATTGCGAATAGTTTTTCCATTAGCGATTTTTATTACATTCCCCCGTTAATCTTTATTGTTTTCTTGATTTAGCACCCTGGAGTGTAGGATTTTGCCTAAAAGAGGTGTTTCAAGTCATGTCTTGCGTTAGTGATGTGCGGGTTGACCCATGGGTTGACCACTGGTTGGGCAGATTGGGGTTGAAATTTGGCAAGCAATTGCAAGTTAAGGTTTGGTACGGGTCAGACTGGGGAAGTACATTCCTCCACTGCTCCAGAAGATTCCCTGTCTTGGAACCAGAGGTGTACAAGAAAACACAAATACAGGTTGGGTGTTGTCTACAATGGCAACATTTTGCAAATTAATGTTCTTTATGTGTTAAAGGGATTCTGTCATGATTTTTATGGTGTAGTTTTGATTTCTAAATTACACTGTTTAAACTGCAAATAATTCACTCTACCAAATAAAATGTAATTCCTAAACTAATAAGTGTATTTTTTTTGTTGTAATATTGGTGTGTAGGCAGCCATTTCAGGTCATTTAGCCTGGTCATGTGCTTTCAGAAAGAGTCAGTGCTGCACAAGGAACTCCTTTCTGAAAGGCTACTGTTTCTCCTACTCAAAATACCTGAAGGTGTTGCAGTGGGACATGAATTTTACTATTGAGTGCTGTTCTTAGATCTACCAGGCAGCTGTTATCTTGTGTTAGTGAGCTGCAATCTGTTTACCGTCCCATTGTTCTGTTGTCTAGCCCCATGTCAACAGTTTGCTCTTTTGAGAAATGGATTTCAGTGTAGAAGACTGCAGGAGCATCACTGATACATTTAAAAAAAAAAACATGTTTTCCCATGACAGTATCCATTTAAGGTTGTGTGGGTTAGGGTTGGGTGTGGGTTGAGTTTTTCCTGATCCGCACATCACTACTTGGAACTATTCTATAGTTAAGTTCTAATACATTCTGGAAGTTTACCTGTTTGCATTCCGGTAAACCAAGGGACCCTCTGCGGCATAAGTGAGAGAAACTGAGAATCCTGTTATTTATATGCACAGTAAGTCCACTTAATTGTTTTCAAGGAATACACCTTAATTGGTTTCAAGGAATACACCTTAATTGGTTTCAAGGAATACACTTTGGGGCTCCCACGGGGAATACAACAGAGCAACAACTATAAACTCTCTATAAAATATATGAAAAAAATAATAAATACATTGGATAAAACTTGATAGCTAGGGTACTCTCTATAGTCTTTTAATGGAGATAAAAGGCAGTTCCACATTGCAGTGTTGTAGCTCTTCTTTCTGTCTGGGCTCAGCATGAGAACCCCAAACCAGTCAGGGTAGTTTGTGTGTCTGTTTATCCATTCTACGTTCCATACTTTACTTTTTTAGGAATCTTAGTCAGACTAGCTCTTCTATTATTACAGTTGACTTGTTAGGATGGTATCTCACAGAATCCCCCATTAACTGTGTCTGCCAGTATACTTCCCCATTCTATCTGAATCCTTACAGCTGGTAGAAGCAAACACACATTAATAAATAACTACGATGAATAAGTTAGCATTGTAATGCATGCAGTATCACACAAGGTTGGTAATTTTTCATAACCTGTGCTCCACAAGGATATGTGAAGATCAAACTAATGGAGTGTTTTTACAGAACCTACATGCATAAATAATAACAAGAACACACACATGAGTGTCCTGTATAAATCAGCACATTGACTGATGGGGAAGCAAAGCATATCGGAATTGGTGGAAATCAGAGACTTTCATCAATGAAATGTTCAGTGAATTAATTGCTGCCACTATTAGAATAAGCCATGAACATGCTGACATGCATCCCTTTGACACACAGTCCTGCTGAGTTCACCGATTAATCACGACGTAACCTGCAGGATGGTGCATCGTACTGTGGATTGCCTATGGCCTGAATCAATTCTAAATACACAGCTTTTTAGATTGTACTGAACAACAGCTGCTTAGTTGCTGCATGGTCAAATTAATCTATTTAAATCCCACGGCTGAACCTCCCTTCTGCATGTTAATCTGACTTCACCATAACGCAGGCAAGCAAACCTTCTCACCCTCTCACTGCTGTACTACTGCATAATCAGTTATAGCACAAGTGACCGAGATGATTTCTTATGCAAAAAGCAAAGACGTAAGACTTATTCTGAGTAGATGATTTAAATAACCCTAAAGACTGACCCATGTGGTAATAAAATGAATATCGAGGAAACTGAACATATCTTTCCTGGAAAATGCACCTGGCAGCTCATGTTTTATTGCTGAGAGATACAGGCAGTTAAATCAGTGCTGCTCATTACGCCCAAGTGGAGGGTGTTTGGATGGGATTGATGTCTGTCTTTTTATATAGTGCTTGTTTATATTGTCTCTTTCCTATGTTTTATAACAATGATAAGCAACTTGGCGCTCCTCTTTATTTCACATGTAATTCTTTAATGTTCGATTCCAGCCAGGGCGCCATCCAGAGGCAGCCAAGCTAACAGTGTGCCCTAGGCACCCAAGCTGCCCATCTCAGCCCCACATGTGCATGTGCATTAACATACGTGCACATGTGCAGTGATGTCACAGGAGCAGAGTGGAACAGCAGCAAGAGCAAGAGAACATGGGCTAGGGGTAGGCAGAAGACTCTTCAAAAGGTACCTGCCAGGTGCCCCCTCCCATTGTTGCACCCTAGGCAGGTGTTTCTTGTGCTTGTTTCCTGTGCTTGTTTGGTTTTCCTCTGGGTACTTCCGGTTTCCTCCCACCCCAAAAACATACAGGCATGATAAACATTGGCTTTGAAATCATTAGGGATGCACAAATCCAGGATTCGGTTTGGGATTTGGCCAGGATTCTGCCAAATCTTTCTGCCCAGCAGAACCGAATACGAATCCTAATTTGTATATGCAAATTAGGGGAGGGAAATCACGTGACTTTTTGTCACAAAACAAGAAAGTAAAAATGTTTTCCCCTTCCCACCCCTAATTTGCTTATGCAAATTAGGATTCTGATTCGGTTTGGAATCAGGCCGATTCTTTCGCGAAAGATTTGGGGGTTCGGCCAAATCCAAAATAGTGGATTCAGTGCATCCCTAGAAATAATTATTAGTACCTGGAGGTGAAATAGATTTAAATGAGAATGAAAGGCTAAAATTAAGTTAGCTTTCAGAAACTGTCTATATAAATACACCTGTAAACCCTAAAAGCAATGCTGAGTCCTCTGTCAAAAGAAACACTACATTTCTTTCCTTCTATTTTGTAGACATGGGCTTCAGACTTCCTGTTTTCAGCTTAAACCTCCAGGGCATGGCATGAGCATGCTCAGTTTGCTCCTCTCTCCCTCCCTTTTCCCCCTCCCTCCTCCCCTCCCTGCTGTAATCTGAGCCCAGAGCTATGAGTGAGCAGGGAGAGAGTCAGACAGGAAGTGATGTCACACCAAGCTAATATGGCAGCTGCTATCCTAAACAAACAGAGAGAGCTTCTAGAGCTGTTTACTCAGGTATGGTAAAGCAGTCTGTAGAATAAATATAGTGTTATAGCTTGCACTACTGTGGCTAATCTTTTGGCAATAAACTGCTTCGGTAGCTTTCCTTCTCCTTTAAAGACATTATACAAACTGTGTATAGCTGGGCCTTTTGTAAAATTATTTTGAGTGAATTCTTTAACATCCTTGAATTTGACATTGAGAAGCTGCTGATGACAAATTCCCCAAGGCACTAACCTCAAGATCAGAAGGTGTCTCATCTACCGAGTGCTTGGTGACAGTCAGGCATAGTGCAATTAAATGGCAAGCGCAGTTTGCTATCATGATGGAGAACAAGATTTTTTGTGTGAGCCTTGTTGAAATTTCAGTCTTTAATCCCTTAAATACAATTTCTAGGCAAAAAATTAAGTTAACAACTCGCCCTATGCTTGTGCCTCACAGTTATTGTGGAAATCTATATATATAGAAAATTGATGAGACATACAAGAACAAGAATGTACTATATTTTATATGTATTATGCCTAAATGATATAAAGGTCAAAGGACTTGCAGGTGTGCTTGAGGTCTTAAAACCACTTAGAGGGCTTCAGCCTCCAGCCTTCCAGATAATCAACCCTTATTTGTGGGTTTTTATTTATCTGTCACCATCTGTTAAATCTGTTGTGTGCATTCACCCTGCTCGCACACATCTTATCTGGCACTTCTAGTTAGCCTTCTTTATTAAGCTTCTTTGCAGAAATACTGGCACCAATATCCTCCATGTTATTTATTGGATTTCCAGTTATGTTTCTCATATTCTCTGACTAATCAGGGTAAATCCCAGGGCCTCTATACTAAACTTAGCTCCTTGCCTTACAAACAGTACCCCCGAACCTCCGGAATAAGTAGTAATGGAATGTCTATTAATATTATAATGCTTTATGTAAGTGCATCCATATGAGTAAATCACTTGTGATGAGACAGAGCCGTGTGCTACTGTATTTTCAATTTATATGGTAAATATCGGCACCAATAGAAACATATGTTATTAGCATGAATATGGAAACTTAATCAGAATAACAATAAATTAGCTCATCCATCTATGTCTAGATAAGCCACAAGTTTTCCTTTATTTAGAATTTATGAAGGGTTTATTGTCTGCCATCATATTAACATATTAGTCCATTCCTGCTCACCTATTGTGCCTAAAATACATGCCTAAAACCTGCCACTTGCTTGTAATAGGTGTAATAGGTGTAACCCATTTTTCCGACCCAGGACTAGCTCCCAACGAATTTGTGTAAAGCATTGGTTACATTAGACCAACCTCCATGAACCACACTGCCATGTAAAAAAAATTGGGGAGCAACACAAGCATGAAAAGGCTCCTGGCAACTAAGGGCTATTATTGGTTATTTGGTAGCCCCTATATGGACTAGCAGCCTACAGAAGGCTCTAGCCAGTGAATTAAAAAATAAACACCTGCCACCGGGAGGAGCATCCAAGGGGTTGGTGAGCAACGTGTTGCTTATGAGCTACTGGTTGGGGAACACTGCATTAGACCCTCTGTTTCAGCAGGGCCCTCACATAAATGTGTGGAGGAAAGGAGAAGTATTGCAGAATTATATCTCACTTAATACATTCTGTTTTTTTTGTGGCTCTCTGGAATAATTTTCTGTGATTACAGAATTTTACAACAACATAAGGAATATACAGAATTAAACTACAACATTATGGAAATAGAATATTCATTGTAATGTGACAGCTTCAGAATCATGAATCCAAGGCAGTGTATATTTCATGGATCTTGTGCGTGGTTATTCAGCTTAGCAGGCAATATTCTGGGATTTCTAAGATTGTTGCTTCCACATAGATGAAATCAAGTGTTAGTCTGTTGCATTCTTCTTTCTGTATCTCATAAAATATTCAACTGGAATTTCTCACTTGCTATGACATATGGAAACTAGCCAAGAGAGATTTCATACTCTTAAAATTTAGAGGTCATTTAAATCATAGGTGTATCTGCTAGGCACTACACAGGAGTTGTGTTTATGGGATTAACATACAGTTACAGAAGCTGTAGCAAAATTGTTGTTTGAAATATCTTTAGCTCCTTAATTTTTTGTTACTAAGAGCACATAACATGGTCTAGCAGTCAGGTCAGGGTAACATTTAACTATAACTGTTATAAGTATTTTAGCCGGGATCCATTTTATCTGAGACAGGGTTAGTTCAGACAGTGCACATCGACCACATCTAAGTACAATAGACATTCTGACAAGAGCAAAAGATGGAACAGCATAGAACAAAATGTAATGTAATGCAATCCTTCTCCAGCACTATTATATATAGGCTAGTTTTGCTAGTATCTTGAATACCTTCATGGCATTGTTTCGCTAGTGTGAGTATAAGCAGCATTACAATGTTCGAATGGGGCCAAAACTGGGAACAAAGTGAGAACAGGTTAAATTGAGGACAAAAAGAATATGGAACCCCTTAATTGAATAATAATTTGTTTGATGGTTATATGCAAAGTTCTGACTGTTGTCAGAATAAATGGAACGCCAAGCTTTTCAATGTGCCTTGAAAAAGCTGTTAAGTGAAACACGTTGGCGTTCCTTTGACTTTTAACCTATCCTTTATTTTATTTACTCTCAGCATCTGTTTGTTCTAGAAGTACTGGGTATGTGAGGTCAAATATATCTTGGCATAATAAATCCATCTCTTTCTTTAATCTCTTAAAGCTTCCTTCATTTCTAAGGGGCCGTGGATTTGTGGCTTTTTAGGGTTATTCAGCTCTTCCTTAGTTTAGGGCAAGCTAATACATCAATACCCTGTCTTGCCTCCTACTTTGTGGTGTCCCAGGCCTTAGAAAACGACCAGGCAGTTAGCAGTTAGCACCCTCTATCCAATTTTTCCAATTTTCTTATTAACTCTAATTATGGATTTGAGCCATGAATTGTTCTTATCAACTCACCCCCATCTTTGGTCATTAGATTTACAACTATTTTTTAGACATTGAATGAACTTTAAGTAATCCTCACTATTTATTGCACTAGCACTTTATCCACTTAGGAACTGCACTTTAGTATTATATTGAAATTAATTGTAGTGATAAGGTATAGATCTATTAGTAAATGCCTGGAGCAGTATTTCTTAACTAATTTATTGGATCGCACCTTAATTATTGATTAGTACCTATTTAAAAAGAATTGACTTCTTATTTGATTTTGATTTAATATACAGTATGTTTGTTAGGAGAAGGAATTGATACATGCCCTAATTGGCACTTACATCTTTAATTAATTTATCGATCAGGTAACACACCTCAATTTTGGGATTACTACAAAATCCTGTTTGTTATATGTGGGGTTCTTTTCTCTTTTCAGTTTATTGCAATAGGTTAAATTGAGAATGCTTGAGACCTGGGGTCTTTATGTAATTTGTATCTCTATACTTTGTCTACTAAAAATTATTTAACCATTAAGGGGGTTATTTACTAAAATCTGAATTTATCTCATATTTTATTTAAAACCATGACCAAACTCCCATGCTCGATTTGACCTTATTTCTAAAAAAAAAAAAAAACAATTAATTGGATCATGAAAAAACTTAATAAAATCTCCCATTGCCTTATACAGGACCTCGGCAGGTCTGAGATGTCCGATTTTCAGATTCTGGCTTTTTGCAGCATCAGGGTATAATACATTTAAAAAAAATTTGCGTTTTTTGCCTTATAAAGTCCGAACAGATAAATTCAAGGCTTAGTAAATAACCCCATAAATAAACCCTGTATATTTGTTTTACCTCCAATAAAGATTAATTATATCTTAGTTGGGATCAAGAACAAGCTACCTTTTAATATTACAGAAGGACAATAATTTAAACAATTATATTAAAATGGAATCCATTAGAGATGACCTACCCGTAATTTGGAACTTTCTAGAGAACGGATTTCCAAACAATTGATCCCATACGTAGATCCTCACATATTAGTAAAAAACTTTATTGTCTCCTTTTATTATAAAGTTGAAAATCATAGCAGGTATGTTTAATTATTGCTATCTGCTCCTTGTATCTTATTGGCAGTGTACTAGCTTCTGTCTCATCTTTGCTAATATACTGCACTTCTTATTTCTACCTACAATTTAATTTTAATGTGAAAATTCTCTATAGGAAACAGAATGCGTGATGGAAAATGTGGTTAAATGAGTACAAGGTTTGGCTTAATTTCATATTACAGTACTCTCCACCAACAAGGTTTATCTGTCTCTTTAGCTTTTACCTGTTATTACAGCTGATTGCCTAAATGCGTTACATGGTTTGCAGACCTTTTATTAATTCTGGATATCTCATCAAGGTTTCCAATCATATTCTGGGTCGTTTATGTAACTGCGTAAATCTAGTTAACTGTAGTTTTATTACCCTGTAAAAATCTGTGGGAGATATATATAGAGAGCATGAAAATGATACAGCGCCCTTGGGAGAACATTCATTGTAATACTTTCCCTTTCTAACCACATAACCTGAGTAGGATTCCCACCAGACAGGTTTTTCTTTAGGTAGAGCTTTGTAATTTACAAGCATTATTTTCCCTGACTGATACAAATGTTAGGTTTTCAAATACTTCAAATGTGAAACATAAATAGTAAAATGTCAGGTTTAGTTTTAAGTAATTTTCCAGAGATTATATAGCTGTATGACACAAAATGTATTGCATTTCACATTTTAACACATTTTAATGTAAGTCAGAAAGGCATCAGAAAGGAATAAAGTACTGTACATGTATTTGTATAGACACACAAGAGAGCATGACAGAAAGCCCAACAAGGTGCCTTTATTCAGGGTAATGTTCCCTCTAAGGTTTGAGGCCAGCGTATTTGTGGTGCGCACAAAGAATTTTGTGTGAAAACACAAAATTTTGTATTAATCCTAACCTGAGCACACAGTTTTTAAAAACTGCACACAAAAGTTTAAAATGTGTGCTCAAGCCAAGAAGGAATTAGAAGGAACATTAATGCAGGGGATATGGGACTTCCATAAAAGATCTCATAGCCTTCACCAGCTGAAGTCTCACACTTAATTGTGGATGCTATGACCTTATATTATATAAGGAGATAACTGTACAATGGTGGCTTGCCAATATTACCTGCAGCAATATACTATAATATTTGAGAGAGTAGCACTCTTACTCTTGCATTCATGTATTTTTTTTTGTAACACATTTTTATTTAATTTAAAGATTTCAACAAATGCTCACATGCATTATATATTGAATACACTTATGTAAAACAAGGCTTGCATTTATTTATCTTGTTCCGATTCTTAATTCTTAATTATTTAGTGCTTTACTGGAACCTAAGACCATCAACACAGCACCATAAGCTTACAAAGTGGACATGAACTATAAAACTATATTATATTGCTCATCTGGCCTCTTTTCAGTGGTGACCTGTGATCATTAAGGCAGAGTGACAGCTTATCCTTTCACCACTGACTTCAGAGTGTACTCGAGTTACATACATCCAACTTACAAACAGAGATTAATACAATAATGTACTGTGGTTTGCTTGCACTTTATTAGCATTTAGCTTTAATAAACCACCTGCCCCAATCCCCTCTGGTGTGTGTTGTCTACTGCAGAGTACAGAAAGGTAAAACTACACATGCACAGAAAGGTAAAAAATAAATACTATGTTAAGACAAACATCTGTCTTGTTGCATTTAATAAGTAAATGTATATGTTTCACCTTACATACAAATTCAACTTAAGAACAAACCTACAGACTCTATCTTGTATGTAACTTGGGGACTGCCTGTATTTAGTGACACTGAAGAGTCACAAGTGAGCACTTTAGCTGCTGCGTGTGCATCTGCTTCTCTCAAGGGACCCTGGAAAGCATTTTCATTAATGTATGTGCTTCAATTAAAAGCAGCATACAAGTAATTGTGCACAAATGACACAATAATGAATGTGTAAAGCAAAAAATGCAGAATGAAACATTCCATTGGGAATCACTGGCTCATCATATGTGTCCAAAAATCACACAATGCAGCTATGTATTAAAAATACAGAAATATTCGCTTTGACAATTTTTTATATTGAAAAAGTACATAATATAATAATCAGTGACTCCTAAAACAAACAATAAGCAGACTATACAGAATATTCTGCATACGATGTTTTGGCTGAACCGTGTGTTATAGGATATAAGAGAAGAAGTCTATAAGGATATAGTTTACCTTTAAATTAACTTTTAGTCTGATGTAGACTGATATTCGGAAACAATTTCCATTCATGTCTTAATTTATTTGTTATTTTTCTCCAGTTTGGTATTTTGGCAGTTGTTTGGTTACTAGGGTTACTAGCAACAAGCAGTGGTTTGAATGAAAGACTGGAACAACATTGTAGCCTCACAGAGCAGTTGTTTTTTGGCTGCCAGGGTTAGTGACTCCCAATAGAAAGCTGGCAAGAATCAGAAGAAGTAGAAGGCAAATTATTTAAAATAAAAAAAAAAAAGATAAAAGCGGCTAAAGATATAAGAATGCTATAATATAGTTAAAGATAACTTAATGGTGAACAACTAGGGATGCCACCTGTCCGATTTTGACCTGGCTCAAAACTGCCTGCACAGTTTTCCGAATTTGGAAAACCGGGCAGGACTCCACATCATCAGGTAGTTTTACCTACAATTCCCTGTTCCCCTCCTCACAAGCATGTTAGTGTGTACACTAGCTTTAATGCTTTGGCACATAATATGTTTGTATATGTAATTTAGTTTGACCATATTTCTGAACTTATTTGTTTTTAAACAGAATAGACAGTAACAACAAGGAAGGCCTATAAAAAGATGTTTGTATTTTATATGTAGCTTTTTTTTCTTTTTTTAAGGGACCTAAATCTAAATTTGAATTTCTGCTGAACGTTTATAATTTCACACACTTTTATGATAACCATTGTGTTTTAACTCTGTATCTTTGGATATAGCAGTTGCAAGGGCTCTCTTAGAATAACTAGAGTGGAACATCTATTTTGTTGTAGTGTAATTTAATAATGTAATTAAAATGTCCATTGTGGGACTCAAACAAGGCTTTCCATCCTTTGTATTTCCAAAGCAGTGTGCCTGCTGTATCCTGTTCGATGACCCTACGGGAAAGTATATGAGTTATTGATTAGAGGAGAATTATATGACCTTGTAGTAAATCATAAAATGACGGAGATTTATCATGGGGGCAGCTAGCACTGAAATATATTACTAGCCTTGGTCTTCCACTGACATACGTTTATATACTTCTGTAGAATGACTTTAATCCCACATAACATATTGCTTTTTAAAAGCAGTTGCAATTATGGTTTGCATCCTGGTATTTTAAAGGACTGTTTTAAAGGGAAACTGTGCCGCAACAAAGCCTTTATCTATTTATAAGAATTGTAGCAGCCTAGATGAGGAATATTGACACATAACAATAAGTTACTGTATATCATATATACAAAAATGTTGTACTTATTTTGTGACAAAAAATCACGCGATTTCCCTCCTCGTTCCTAATTTGCATATGCTAATTAGGATTCAGTTTGGCCGGGCAGAAGGATTCAGCCGAATCCAAATCCTGCTGAAAAAGGCGAATCCCAAACCAAATCCTGGATTCAGTGCATCCCTACACTGACCGGATGCGTTACCCCTCGCATAAGCGCACATGTGTGCAAACAAGCGCAGCGACTAGGACTACAGACCGGACTGGGGTAGGCAGCAGTGGAAGGTATGTGCCTGGTGCCCCTCAAGCTTTGCGCTCTAGGCACGTGCCTACTCTGCCTACCCCTAGTTCCGGGCTTGCCCCTTGGGATTACACAATTCACGGTGCACAGAAATAAACCAAGGGCACACATACATGCTAGGTCTCATCAGACAATTAATGGACAACATTAAGGTCAGGTGATCTGTTAAGAAGCATTCAAACCATCACAAAATGGTGGCTCAAGGTAAAAGATAGAAAAGGCCAATATTACACCCTAAAATATCTTAAAATGTGTATGTGGCAAAGACTGGAGCCCTCAAGTCTGGTTTCATTTCAAGGTAAGGGAAAGGAAACCTCAATAGTATGTGTGAAAATGTTCATTTAAATGAATCCCTTCTATTATAGGAACAGTCTGTGCTGCCTATCAACATATTTTCAGTGTCCATCCAGCTAAAGGTTGGGGGCTGTGCATTAAATATGGTGAGCCTTATAGCTTATACTGAAATCCTTCATTTGGGCTCCATTGGAAATATGCACCAACAAAAGGACAATTGTGGTGTCTCATACCTCATTTAAAGTGCTTTGATCAATACTTGTTTTCAAGTACTTCTCCCTTTTTAAATAGTAATCCAGCTAAGCTGACATCTGCTTTACTTTGATTGTTGATATGGCTTTTCAGGCTTGGTGGGAACAGTCACCAGAGCATGACTGCATGTTAGCTGAGAAATTGAGCAGTCCCAATCAAGTCTAGAGAGACTTTTGTCCTTAAATAATGATCATTTGCAATAGGACTCAGTGAAGCAGTCTTGGAGCAGAGCCAGAGAACTGATTAATTGCTAACCTGAATAGGGCTGTTATACTTCTTATAACCAGTAAGTGATCCCAACCAACATGAACTGCATCAACTCATTATTGAAAAGCTCCATTTAACCACGAATGTCATTTCACATTTTCATGTTTCTTATCAGCCTGCAATTTTAAAGCATTAGATTGATTGTTGTGTCCATGGCAAAAGTGTGAAGATTTCAAAGCTGTAAATAGAAAATAATAAATGCCAATCTAAACTGCTCAAGCATTTCCTTGCTGGACTTTGCCTCGGAAAAGGGGAGCAAGAAGCAGTAGGCAATGAAGGATGAACACAAATGGGTATTATAGTACTATGTATCTAGGGCTGGGCAGAGCATCAGTCTTGATTATTAAAGGATCTATGAAGACCCCCCCCTGGAGGAGCAAGTGTTTGTGCAAAATGGTGTTTCTGTCAGTAGCTTTGCAGAACAGGGTAGTGGCTAGTCCATTACCCTCCCTGTATTTTCTAGACACTAAACTGCATAGTAAACCTAACTGGAATGGTTAGTGAGTTAAAATACTCTAGGCAAGCTAATAATTCTCCTGAGTAGCCCTGCCAAACCAGAAAACATTAATGTAGCATTTTTAGAAAATGATGGACTTATGGAAATATCATAAGATGGACTCATTTTCATATTCTGCCATGTACAAATTAGAAAATGAAGGTGCTACATTTGAACCCATAGCAGTCCCAGCTGTCTGAAAATATAACTTATCTTCAAACATTAAGTAATTGTGAGAAAGTGTAAGGTCAAGAGAACAGATAAATTCAATGGGAGGGTCCCTATTGGCCACATTGAATGCGGGATTGTTTTATGGCTGCAATACATTCCTCATGTAGAATGATGTATATGCTGGCATGTCCATGGATACCAGGAGGCACCCTTTGGGGATGGACAAATCCTGTAGTAGGTTAATCATATGGGTACTGTCACATAAGTAGATGTCCATAGCTTTAACACTAGATTTAAAAAAATAGTCAAGATATTTAGCAACAGGCTGGAACAATGAGTCCCTGGCAGAGAGAATAGGTCAACCAGTGGATGGGTAGTGGATTCATGAATCTTTGGAATAGTGCCTATGATAGGGACTTTAGGATATTTGGTGGTTAGAAACTCATAAGTAGAAGCATTTAGTCAACCGGAGTCTAGTCCCATTCAGAGCATAGCATCTTATTTATGTTTATATTTGTTAGTGTAATCCCTAGGGAGCCAGCTACTTGGTTCAATAGTTCGGGTAAATGTTTGGGTGATCTTATAGATGTCTTGCATGGTTTCAAAGGGGTCAAAATGGGTCAGAATAATGTGTGGGGATCAAAGATAAACCCTTTGCAAGTAGCAATTCCTTGTGTTGTATGTTGGTAGATGTTAAAAAATACTGTTTCTTGTTTGTTTGCTTGCATGATGGTCTGGGTGGCTTCCCTTTTGTGGCTGTAGTGGGTCTGCCCTTACTGTGTTTATACCTGTTTGTGATCTCCTCAATACAACTCCATGTTTGCTTCTAAACTTAGTGCTGCTCCAGTGCCGTTCTTGTCAAGTTTGGGACCAGCTGGAGAGAATGCGGCTAGGTTTGCCACTCTGTGCACACTATGTTGATTGTTATATCTCAGCAAGAACTTGTTGCACACTGAAATATATATGGGGAAATTGTAAAAGGAAGGTATATCCTTGTATTTGAACCTATATCCAATTTTTAACATACAGTAAACCAATTGCCTTCATGTCATTTAGCCTTTTGCTTTAGTACTTTACCATAAAGCGACTTTAATTTTCACAAAAACATGGATTCCAACAGTCATTTGGATGCTTGGGACGGCCCAAGCCCATCCAATCCCTGGGACTAATTGCCCCCATATGCAAGTTGGGTGGAGGTCAATATTCACCTGCAGTCCAACCCCTCCCTGACCTCTCAACCCAGTCCCGTCCCCACTACTGATGTTGCAGCACTTATACAATACTCATTCTTGTCCCGTCACCTTCAGTAATGTCAGTGATGGGTTGGTCATAGGGTTGCCCAGCCAAGGCCATAGCTGGTTTTACAAATTACCAGCCATGTTACATGGTTACATAGTTAAATCAGGTTGAAACAAGTCCATCAAGTTCAACCCCTCAAATGAAAACCCAGCATCCACACACACACCCCTCCCTACTTTCACATAAATTATATATATCCATATTTATACTAACTATAGAATTTAGTATCACAATAGTCTTTAATATTATGTCTGTCCAAGCAATCATCCAAGCCATTCTTAAAGGCATTAACTGAATCAGCCATCACAACATCACCCGGCAGTGCATTCCACAACCTCACTGTCCTGACTGTGAAGAACCCCCTACGTTGCTTCAAATGAAAGTTCTTTTCTTCTAGTCTGAAGGGGTGGCCTCTGGTACGGTGATCCTCTTTATGGGTAAAAAGGTCCCCTGCTATTTGTTTAATGTGTGACTTTTTCTCATTGCATTGCTGGGAGGAGGGTAAAGATACTCTTTTGAGTTTGCTATTGGGTTTACTGGAATGAGCTTGTTTTAAAAAGTTAATGTTCAGCCTATTAAGGTCAAAATGAACCTTTTGTTTTTTTGAAAGATAAAGTCGCCAGTTTTTAACTGGTTCACAAAAGTCTAGCAAATGAACATATTTGATTCAGTCAGATTCACAGCGTCACTTATACTTGTTCACAACCTAAATACTGTTACAAAACATCACAAGTTATCCCTATCATCAGCCAAACAGGACTGGGTCAGCCACCCCTTTCCTTATATCACTTCCAGGGAAATCCCCTTCCTTCTCATTGATACAGAGGGACACCTACAGTACTTTCCAGAACCCATCACAGGGATTCCTTGGCCTTTACTGTCATCTAGTGACTGAAACAGGTAAAAACTATAAACTATGAAAAAACATATTCACGTATTCACCTCTGGCTGTTTTAACATAGCAACGTCCCCATTGCTAACTATAAACAATCATGCACTCAAAGGACTTGTTAGGCAACTCCAGGGAGTAGCAATTTCCCTGCCCTCTAAGCACCCTGAGAGACGTATCACAAAAGCTACTAATATTATAGGCACAATACATGTATTTAAGTTTTTTCACTTATTTGGCTTGTGCTAAACATTTATGGTGTGTTCTGCCTCTTTAAAAGCTATGGCTTTTTTTATATTTTCTCCTTAAAGGTGGAACCATATAAAGATTAGAAAATTAATCAGCGTAAATCTTGATGTGGCATGATACGTGGCGATTCACGATGCAGAGATTGATTTGCTACTATTTTACCACCATTCACATTGATTTTTACCCTCCTGGAACACAACTAACCCAAAGTGAATAAATCAAAGTAAACTGTGATCTATTTGTCTTCTTCTAAGTATAGGGAAACATAAAATATTGGCACCAGTATGCATGGTTATAACGCAGGTAAAAACGTGCATAGCAGCTACAATTCTGTACAGGTATGGGACCTGATATCCAGAATTCATGGGACCTAGGCTTTTCCGGGTTAAGGGGTCTTTCTGTAATTTAGATCTCTATACCTTAAGTGTACTAAAAATCATTAAAACATTAATTAAACCCAATAGACTTATTTTACTTCTAATAACAAGTATTTGTTATATCTTAATTGCAATCAAGTAGAAGGTACTGTTTTATTATTACAGACAATTTTAAAAAAAGTGACAGAGCCACATACTCAGCCCTCCAAACAGGGGCGTAACTACCGGGGGAGCAGGGGGTGCAAATGGGCCAGGGACCGCACCCCCGCAGGGCCCCCCTGGAAGATCATGCGTGCTGCAACCGGCTGGAAAAATCGCGCAGACGAGGGTGGGGGCGGGCCCGTCTGCACAGCCCGCACCAGGGCCCGCCCCCACCAAGTTACGTTACTGCCTCCAAATGCCTTATTGCTCCCTATGCACTTTAATGTCTTCCATAGAATTTACAACAAATCTGTATGTGTCCCACTGCAATCCTGCATGTGAAGTTTGGCCAATTCCAATGTAGCAGCCAGTCTCCATTTAGGACGTGCAGTGAAGCTATTATGTACCTAGCTACATGCTGTGCTACTAAGTGAATCACACATAATATTAATTCTAATGGAAATGAGAAAATGGTTCTTTTTCTCAGAATTAATGTCTTTTAAGCCTCCGGTGTTTAAATGAAATTAATTATCAGGAACCAAAAAAAAGAATGTAAAGACATGAGATGAGATCTGGTAAAATGGAGCATATGCTAATATATTTTGCAGCACACAGGGAAACTCTAATCAATGTAACTTCTCCCAACAAAACTTGTCAATATATTCCTGTGAAGGCTTTGAACAATGACAATTCAAGTCAATCCTAATGATTATTACTCTCTACTCATTGGGTTTTTTTGGGGAGGTAGGGAGAAACTGGTGTTTTGAATGACAAGAAGGATAACGGTACATTCCATAAAATCCATACTATACCTCTTAGTGCAAGTGGGAGGTCATCGTGCAATAGGATTTCACAGGGATCAATCACATCACCCTCCTATATTCAGTGAGATCCAATCCAAATACTGTAATCTGACCATCTGTAAATGTGGTCAAGTATAACATGATCAGCAGATTTTATTGATTTCAGCCAGGATATTTCAGTTATAGACAATTCATTTTTTAGCCTGATCTATACCTACAGTACTGTATATAAACCAAGTAAAAGTCTCTATCAGTATAGACAGCAGCACAATGTAGCTGGCTACCTACAATAGAAAATTTGAAAAACCTAAGAATAGACAGCAGCTTGAGCTATGTCCAATACAATGTTGTTGTCTACATGATAATGTGCACTGTCCTGCAGGAGGACTTCCCATAAAAGTTAAAGGGAAAAAAATCAAGAAAAGCAGGAATATGCACAGCAGCACCACAAGCTAAAGCTAAATAGAAATATCAGCTGTAAAAAAGCATTTCTAGTCCAGATCATTGTCTCTCAGACAGGAAGTATTGGTGCTAAAATTACATTTGACATGAACAAATAGAAAATCTGAGAATTTAAATGTATGAAAATAAGAAGTATGAACTTAGGCCTTGGCTTTATATATTTTAATGGCTTCATATTTATTCAACGTTGCCACCCCATAAACGTCATTTAACACTCTTTTGGCCATTGACCTTTTACATTTAATATCTAAACTACAGTTCAGAGCACCTTCTTTTATCCCATTCTTGGAAGTGGTTTCAAATGAAAGACTCCTCGTTTTTAATAATAATAATATGCTCGATAATTTCAGTGTGATTATTTTTTAAATGTTAGCCTGCAGAAGGGACCTTATAGTCCAGAAAGCTTGTTTTTAAATATTTATATACAGTTAGCCATTAAATGCATCACCTTTACGCTACTCTTGATACTGTTTTAAATTGAATTATTTCTATTTAGCATTCCTAAAAGCATAGGCAACCAGAGAGAGGGTGGAAGAACCTTATTCATTAGGAATAAAAGTGGGACTACAGGTATGGGACCTGTTATCCAGAATGCTCGGGACCTGGGGTTTTCCAGATTAACAAATCTTTCCATAATTTGGATCTTCATACCTTAAGTCTACTGGAAAATAATGTAAACATTAAATAAACTGAATAGGCTGGATTTGCTTCCAATACGGATTAATTATATCTTAGTTTGGATCAAGTACAAGGTACTGTTTTATTATTACAAAGGAAATAGGAAATTATTTTTTAAAATTTTTTGATTAAAATGGAGGCGATTGGAGGTGCCCTTTCCGTAATTCAAAGCTTTCTGGATAACAGGTTTCCAGATAACGGATTCCATACCTGTATTATCTGCCCCACTAAATTGACTTGATGGAGTTATTGCATTGTTTATGGACATCAATTAAACATAGGAAGTAGTATACACATTTATCAGATAGAATTTGTACCCACTGTGACAGAATGCTCTGTTAAAGATAGAATACTGGTGTAGTAGTCATCCAGCTGCTGTTTCAGGAGTACCCAGTGCAGCAGATAAGCACTCACACAAAATCTTCCTCTACCTAGCGTTTATGCTGAGCCCCTTTAGGCCAGGACCAGATGATGGCAGAATCCATTGCCCCGCTGCTTTTCTGCTCCTGCTCTGACTGCACCTGGAAGCATTGTTTCTGTGCGGGTGCAGGCAGACATGGCAGATTTAGGTGCCGGAACACAACATTTTGCGCAAAATCCGCCCTGCACCTTAAGAATACAAAGGGAGCAGCAGGTCAGCGGATTCTCAGATTGACCTTGATAGCAAGGTTACAGCTATATAGAAACATTGGTTTATCAGCCTCCCTGCTATACTTTTAGTAGTATAGTCCAATAGGCCCAGTATATAAGCACTCTAATTGCCACACTAAGTTTGAATGTCCATCTATTGCACTACACACTGAACACATCAATCTGTAAGACTGAAGTGTTTGAGTCGAAATAAATGGATAACTGTATAACATCAGGCCTCAGATATAATGAGCTACAAAAAGCATTTGACGCAAACTGCATTTTTTTAAATTGTGTTGTGTTTCTTAGTAAATGAATTATTTCACAAATCATGAACTGCTGCCTGCTTTGAATACAGAAACTACCTTTAATATCATTATTGCAGAAAATCATTCTCTGACCTGATTTTTATTTTACGTCAGTGCACAGAATATGAGAGCTCCCTCTTGTGACTGAAATGATGCATTGTGTTTGTTTCTGTGCTGGACCAGTAACATCAAAAAAAAATTGAAAAAAAATTTGTTAGTATACATAGAAAAAAAAAACCAAGACAAATCAAACTTTAAAATCGCAAAGCCCTTATTAAGAAATAACTTACCGAAACTCTGCTTGAGCTCCTCTTCAGAAAGCAATCAGGCGATCCATCGTGTGGCGCTCGATTTTTCCTCCCTGCCTGCCTCCTTATAGGAGATAGCCAGGGAGGAGAAATCGAGTGCCGCATGATAGATTGTCGCTGTGTTGCCTTTTCTGAAGAGGAGTGGAAGCAAAGTTTTGGTGAGTAATTTCTTAATAATGGCTTTGCGATTTTAAAGTTTAAGTGTCTTGGTGTTTTTTTTTTCGATGTATACTAAAGACTTTTTTTACAATTTTTTTTTGATGTTACTGGTCCTTTAAAGACCAGGTTGCTCATTTACAATGAAGAGGTAAAGTTGAAACAGTTACAGAGCATCATGATTTTTGCATCTGGCCCCTTCTCTCATACAGGTATGGGTTGCATTATCAGGAAACCCATTATCCAGAATGTTCCTGGAAGGCCATCTCCCATAGACTCCATTTTAGCCAAAAAATCCAGATATTTATTAGATAAATCCAGATATTTATTAACTATTTCCTTTAATAAAATAGTACATTGTACATTATACCAACTAAGATATAATTAATCTTTATTGGAGGAAAAATCAGCCTATTAAGGTTATTTAATTGTTAAATTTTTTATTAGATATGAAGATCCAAATTACAGAAAGATGCATTATCCAGAAAACCCCAGGTCCTGAACATTCTGGATAACAGATCCCATACCTGTGTCATCTAAAGGCTCAACGGTTTGTGATCACAAAATAAAGTGTTAAGGGCGTATGTCTTCAGCATGTGGGTGGGCCATGGGCGTCCTGTGGTATACTCATACCCTACATGCCATTCAAGCACAGTGGAGCCCTTTTCTTACTTTTGCTAAAGGCTGTCTTTAACTGCAGGGTTCCATAGGGTTTATGTGAGCTGCGTTGAGGGCCTTGCACTAGAAATTGATACAGGTGCAGGTTCTTTTTATATATGAGACGCCTTACCTCTCCAGCACGTGTGTCTTTATCTGTGGTAAATGAGCATTCAAATGTATATACACACAATGTAAACATTTTTTTTTACAAAACTTCATTAACCAGAAAGTTGATGAGGTTGTAAGCTAATACAGAGACATCAAAAAAGCACCAGCACTCAAGATTTGCAGTTAAAACCGTTCAGTAATCTAATATGTGCCAGTAAAGGTCCCTGACCAGTTTTAAATAAAGTTTTCGATTTCTTTGGTTTTGGCTCTCCCTGATTATTTTCTATAAAGTGATTTCTCTCTTTTTTATAACTGCTAGAAGCACACACCAATCCCTTTATGTGCATACATAAAGGCATATAGTAAAAAAAAAATTAATTTTAGAAGAATTTGTCTCTTTCAAAAAGCATAATGGCTAATCAAGTGTGTCCTTTCTTTATGGTGCACTGTGTGGTGGCTCTGGTTAAACATCCCACAGGCCAGCTAATGCTGAATAATTACCAATAATAATTGTCTGCAGCCCAGGTAAACCACTTAGTGACAATTAGACTATAATGTGCCCAGCTAAATTAAATAAAAGGGGATTGGTAACATTTCTCTATGTCCTATTATATATATTATTATATTCTAAAGTGACCAGTTCCATTGTTCAGTAGTCACACAGTCAGTTGTCTAGAAAAGAGAAAACAAATCATGTGTGGGAGTGAAGAATGGCTGAAGGGATTTTTCAGAAGAAATCCAGCAGGACAAACTTTAAGGACAAAAAATATTGAGAGTTTTCTTTTCATATGCTACCATGCAATAAGTTCTTTTCTTAGCAAAACATATGCCAAATGCAATAGTTGGCCATTATAAGTGATAATTACCTTGTCGAGACCTTAGAGGGCAGACACTGAACAGCAAACATGCTGTGATTGCATGAAATAAAAGTGATTTATTTTTGTATCCTTTTTTCAACGAACACATTTAAAAATAAAACACAGCTTTGAAAAATATATGTCTTAAATTGTTTTAAACATGCAACATTTCTGTATGCTGTTTATATAGTCCTCTTTTGTTTCTCTTTGTGCTCTAGTAGAAAATCAATTTTCAGTTTATTAGAGCCATTGAATTAATTTGTCTTTTCTGATCTTATCAGCAAGTATTACTTGTTATGTTCATGATTGCACAGTGTAGTGCTGACTTCAGGATGGGGGAAAGGAAATTTACCAGTTAAACAATGTATCCTTTATCCTTTTTTAAAAAAAAAATCTCTTTCTTTACATGAGCTAAAATAATTTATGTATAGCTTATCAGTGACACAAATACCTCACACCCATACTAGTGCTTTATACTAAATAAATTAATCTACATATGATATTATGGACATGCGTATCCTCATAAAGGGCCAGATTAAATTCAGTGAGAAAAAGTTATCTCATGGTTTATCACGAGAAAACTCATGGGTGAGATTCAATTTGAGGAGAAAAAACTTTTCTCCTAATTCAGTTCCAGTTTTTTCCCATAGACTTCAATATAGTTTTCACTTGATAAGCAGTGAGATACGTTTTTCTGTATCTCAAATTGAATTTCATCCATTAGTTTTCACATGATGAATCTTTTTCTCACTAAATTGAATCTGGCCCATCATTAGTAATGTTAGACCATAGGTCACCTCTATTCTCTTGAGTAACATGACTGCAATCATCCTGATATTTATAGCAATCAATAACTTGTTAATTAATTATTAGTTATTAATTATCCAAACCATAGAGGTACATAGAGGTAACATAGAGGTAACACTGATACAGCCATCCCTGTTGAATTAATTTTCATATATTTGCACAGGGTAATACTAACACAATTATCTTTTTTCAATAGGATTACAGACTGAATATCTTTTTACGCCAGAAGTGGAATGACCCTCGCCTTGCATACAGTGAATATCCAGATGATTCTCTAGATTTGGATCCATCTATGTTGGACTCTATTTGGAAACCTGATTTATTTTTTGCAAATGAAAAGGGGGCAAATTTTCATGAAGTCACTACAGACAACAAACTTCTAAGGATTTTCAAAGATGGAAATGTTCTTTACTCTATAAGGTATGTAAAAAAATGCATTTTCTTTTTCAGCAATTCAACAAATGTATGCATGCACTTATCAGGAATGGTTAGCGTGGATGAAAGAAGACCAGCTCAAACACAGTGCCCTTAGTGGGCAAAGACCTCTGCAGAATACATCAATGAGCCTTGCAATTTTATACAGTTTCTGGAGACAGGAGTGCACAAAAATATTATAGAACTCTCTTTGTAAAATTATCCAAGTATAAGAATGCTTTTGGTGGTATTACCAGCTGGCACATGGCATTGAATTTAGAATTGTAATTACTATTTAAGATTGGATGAGTTTTTACTTTGTGCTTTCTAAATAATCTTGTAATGCATTCTGTTAATTTGTTATTGACCCAGTCTGAATTATATGCTGTTCTTGTTAAATCCCTTTTGTCCCTACTGCTCCTTCTGCAACTGATCTTTTAGATGATGTATTGTTCTACTGTCAGCTAGTTCTAAGCTTCATTTAGTTCCCTACAGCCTCCTGGAATAGAGAATCTTCCCGGCTGACCACAACTGTTTTCCTAGGGTTTAGTAACCACCACCATCCAACTGATTTTAAGAAAGCCTACTACTGCTGATGTCCCTCTCAGTTTAACCACAAGTGCAGGTCTGTGGTGCCATTCTGGGGTGTCCATTCTCTACCTGAGATACCCCCTTTCTGGATAGAAAATAATGGTAATGGTAAACATTTAGAAGTTTTTTTTTCTTTTTTAATTTCATGGAAGCTAGTCTTGCAAATAGTTTAGCTTTCCCTCATGGTTAGTTTAACGCAGAGAAGCAACACCCTTTGATATCTGATTTGTTTAGGGGTTATTTACTGAGGGTGAAAACCAACATGTTTATTGTAATTTTGTACACGCTTTCCCTCCTGTTCTTTCCTGATGAAGTGCTGCCTCTGTTTGGCAAGGCATTTAGGCATACCCACTCCCACCTCCTACCCGTCCCCTAAATTGTGCATCATTCATTAATTCACTATGAGTTTCCAATTGCATATCTGGACACACGTACTTAGAGAGCAAGCGCTAAGGATTGAAAATGTGTCCCTTGGTGCTCTAGCATAATAAGTAAATGACCCCTCTGGTCTGCAATCTTGATCAGGTTTGATGTTCCCTTTCTACTGTCTCTCTACTGTCTAGCACTCAGTGTACAGTTACTTTCCACCAATAGGTAGCATATACATGACCTTATAGATTAATGATGCAGCGTGATTTCGTTTTAGGCAATCAAGAATGAATTATCCATTGTATTATTATCTGTTTGTCAATAGGGATGAGCAAAATATACTTGCGTGTTTCGTTGTGAAAAACCGCCCATCAGCTAAAATGTATAGTAAAAAATAAAAAGTTGCGTTTGGCAAATTTTACTCTACGTGAAACGTGTTACATTTCTCCAGTACAAGGCCACACACAGGCAGTGCTCTGAACCCTATCATTAAAGGGCACCTATCACAGCCAAAATCAAACACATATTAACAATCTGACCAGTACAAGCTAAACACGTTTAATCAAACTACATATATAGCTTTTTGAAAAAACTGCAGGTTTTAAAAAAAAAAAAAATCCCTTACTTTGTCAAATGGGTTCTTTCACTGAGGGAGGCCATACTGTGACTATAACAGAGACTCTAATATACAAATTTCAGGAGCACGATCAGATTGTAACACTGCTTTGAGTATTCTACCCAGAATGCCTTGTTTAAGTAAACTCCTCCACTAGGATATTTCCCTATCTTGTCCCCTGCATAAATCATTATGCAAATGAAGGGCTCACACTAACTTCCAGCAGGTGGCAGCACTACTGAACAGCAGCTAACACAGAGGTTTGGCTGATTTGAAAATAGCTTAGAAGGGTTGATAAGCAAGCAAGGAATTTCAACTGAGCATGTGCGAGATTTCAGAGCTGCAGTTGGCTGGGAAGATATTGGTAGGAGGAGCCAGTGAAATCCAAGATGCCTGCCTCAGCTAGAACTGCAGGGGAGATAGGGGAGATCTTGCAGAAGGAATAGTGAGCTGATCATTTACATTATACAAACAATTCTAACTGTTTTAAAAATCGGATATCTTGAACTTTACTTAGTAAATGATTTTGGTCATGAATGGTGCCCTTTAAGGGAATCACCCTTTCACTTCTGCCCCGGGGGTCTATATAAATGACCCCTTATAAATATTTCAAGAAAATTATTTCTGAATAACCTTCTTTTCAAAATAAAACTTTTCCATTTTATTCCTTTATTCATATTTTCATAATATGACATATGTCAATTACCTTTTATTTGAACTTGAAAAGTAATATTTGATATATCTTCTCATTTCAGACTGACCCTTACTTTATCATGTCCAATGGATCTGAAAAATTTTCCAATGGATGTGCAAACCTGTATAATGCAACTAGAAAGCTGTAAGTGAAATTCAAGTAAAATACTATTTTATTCCTAAACTGTTTCCTGATTCAGTTAGAACCTGCATTACTTCCTGTCAGGTGATCAGTGAGTGACACACAAATCATTACAAAATGGTCTAAATATAAAATGCGTAAAAAGGACAATATTTACTGATAGGTATACATCTGTTTGGTAATATTCTTTAAAAGGTCACATATTATGATACAAATGAACTGCTGGACAAGTATTTGTTCTGAATGAATAGTTTTACTTTGTGTAATGTATCTTGCAATTAAAGCTATACAATAAGAATTAAATAATACATTTCCCAATTTACACCATTAACCATGCACCATTTACACCATTTAATTCTTTTTTCAGTTTGCTACACACTTACTTTGGCCAATTAAGGAACTGAAAATTGAGTTTCTACTGTATTGTTAACCTTGCACAGTGACAGCTAATCTATAAATCACTAGTTGTTGAACTTCAGCTACCAAGCATGTCAGCAGCAAGACAGTGCTCCTGTAAGGGCGCCGATAAGTCTCACACTGCTCTTTAGTACAGGGAAAGGCAGACTTTGCCACTCCAGATGCTACAGAACTCCAACATACATTTTATGAGCGCTCAGCTTGGAATCTGCAGTGTCCATGCTGGTTTCACGTTGTTAAAAATGGCAAAATTGGGGCATTATCTTGCTGATGAAGAGTTAGCTGTTTGAAAGACGTTGGCATAGAAATGCCATAGGCTAAACATAACTATTTAACTGTACTACTCTATGTCATGTAAATGCATAAATACAGAGGTCTTGATCAGTTGAGCAATGGACAGGATTTCTAAAATGTTCACATGATCTTCTTCATCCAGTAGTTTTATAATTCTGTTTTCCTTTGAGATCACTGGCATCAATTAATAAATAAAATATTTATAATATATATATATATATATATATATATATATATATATATATATATATATATAGTGTGAATTGCAACTGGTATAGTCAGTTTGGTTCTAACCTCTGAAAGTAATGGATTCCATTGTTACAAACTCTGCTGACTCCAATGTTTTCAAGCTGCTAAAGGAATTTGATATCACTGTGTGAGAGAGAGAGATGGGGGCAAAGGCTTTGTGCTAGGTGGATGGTAAATGTAAGAACTGCACACTTGTTAAAATCTCATATTACAAGATGTGTATAGGGGCATCTTTACAGCTTATGCTTTTGGCCTCCACTGAGACCTTTGTTAAGATGATCACAAAAATCCTGGATATAATAAAGCTCACGCAAACATTTATTCTGGTCTTTTTCTTAATTGCAATATCCCTGGGCAGGGAAAGGAGAAATATTATAATATTGAAGGAAGTATAAATCATTAACCAGCAACCAAGTATTTGCTTTTTCTTTTTTTTTTTAATATTCAGCCAACGTTAGTTTATGGATATTTTACCTGGAGGAATAGTAATGAATGCGATAGCACTAAAGCGATTGTGTAGATCTCAGGAGCTCTGAAAGAAAATCTATGTGCATTTATAGAATTAAAATACCAACAGTATAAAAGCGTCTGTGAAACTTGTTTTCATGTAAGCATTTCCATTTTCTTTAATGTCACTCTAGATAACTTTCTTTATTTCTCAAACCGTGACCTGAACCCAGTCTTCTGTTCTTTTAAAGTGGATTTTAATCCTCCTATTTATTTATTTCAGCTGATTTTCTCTGTAAGAATTTATAATAAAGAAAAAAAATGGTATGGGGCTTTTATCAGTTCATTTATAAATGTCATAGTTAAAGGAGAAGGAAAGGCTTGGTGCGCTTTGGGATGCCAAATGTTAGACACCCCCAAGTGATTTTATTGACTTACCTGAAAACCCAAGCTGGTTCTCCTATCAGCAGAAAACTGCACCGGCCCGGGGTTATACCAGTGAGCACCATGGTAGGATAGGAGCACAGGACTGGAGTTTCAGGTAAGTCAACACAATAACATGGGGTTGCCTAACATTTCACACCCCCAAGTGCACCAAGCCTTTCTTTCTCCTTTAAATATCAATGGAGTAGCAAACTCACCCCCATTAAAGGAGCTGTTACTATTATGAAAAATTTACGAAATACATTATGATTATTGCTCCTTACAATCATTTATATATTTAACAATATATAAAGATCCCTCAACCAAGCTTATATTACAACTAAAACCAACACACTTACATTGTGAGTCATAAATATTGCTCATTCTATCTGGCTTATTCCATCAATACACCGCAATATGCAATGAAAGACTGACAGCATGGCTGAATTTTTTGCAGTGGGAAATAAACGTTAGTTTGAGAAAGCAACCTAAAGATATATATTTCTCAGAAACTATAAGAAAAAAATTAGTCTATAATATACAGTAACCTATTTGTAAAAAGAATTAAGGATCCCTTACATTTTGGGTAAATGATTATATCAATGATGGCCCTAAGATGTGAATGTATAATTATCTCCCTGTTGCTTATATGAAGGTCCTGCTAGCTCTGTTTCAATCTCTATTATTCTGGCTAGCCTCAGCCATTTTGGCTTTGTGACCTCCCATAGTCCATTTTTGCATCATAATACCCTTACAAGAACCTAGATCGGAGGCATGGAGTAGCAGCAAATTGGGCATGGTCTGATGGAATATGGTTTTACTTTTTTTAATAGGCATCTACAAATATAGCTTCATCACTAATAACTTGTTCTTGATATTCTATTCTGAGAAATACCAAAAAAACACATCAGAATAAGGAACTCATCTCTACTAATTTTCCAGCTATAATGCATTGATGGCCCTTTAAATAGTGAGATATAAAGTATCTTTATGCACAGAATTGGACTGGGCCGGTGAGTTCCGGCACACTTCCTTGATCCGTAGTCCCTGTTGAATGTGGGGAGGATAGGCCCTGATGGCTACGAGGAGGGCCCTTGGTGTTGCAGCCTTGTGAGCCCCCAATGCCAGAGCTCAAAAAAACAGATACTATGCTAATTAGAAAATATACCTATGATTATTGTGGATTTTATACTATAAAAATAATCTTTTAAAGTTTTAGGATTGGTTGGATTTAATGGGCTATATTCTATGTGATCAGGAAAAACTCAACTCCTAATTCAATTCCAGAATTTCCTATAAAACCAGATGCAATTCATTGAGAAAAACGTATCTGGCTATTTATCACATGAAAAATCAGTTGAAGACTTTTGGAAATAAATAGAAATACATTTAGAGGAAGACATGTTCTCATCAAATTGGATGTCGCCCATATGTTTTAACCATAAAATAGTGTTTTCCCATGGAACTGAATTTGACTCCTATGTCCCTGCAGTTAAGTTTGAGAGAAAAAGAGAATAAGTAATATCAAAAAAAAGAAAAAAAGTAAAAGTGCTCAGTAAAGTGCTCAGTAAACGCTATGAATGCTAATGGCTAAAGGGACAAAAAAACTAAATTGACAAAAAAAAACAACAAAAAATGTTGGATTTAGCCTAAGACATTTACATTTTTAAGAATAGGTCATTAATTCTTATTCTGTGAAGTCTGCCAAGCAGAGTCAGTCTGAAAGGACAACATGACTGACACTTGGGAAGGACGCTATTCCACAGATCCTCTCAGAATGAAGCGATGCCAAACTCATGGTGTGTGTCCAACTCATTTATTTAGTATAATACTTTCCCGCAACTTTATGTCAAACTTTCATCCAAAATCATTGTAACATTCATAACAACATTTACAAGTTGGGCTTCTATATAAAACCTAATATATTCACATAGCTTGAGGTATAATTAGATTTTTCAGCCTGAAGTATAAAAAGTGTATTCATCTAAATACTTTACTTATAATAAGCATTATATTTAATATGAAAATACAAAGGGGAGTTTCATTGTAAAAATTTTGAATTTCATTATTTGTATAATTTTATATTCTGTATAATAGTTTAAGACCAGCATAAAGACAGTGTCTCAAAAACAATATCTTATTTTATATATATATATAGAAACTAACGTTTCGGCTAAGACAATAGCCTTTATCAAAGACTTTGATAAAGGCTATTGGCTTAGCCGAAACGTTAGTTTCTATTTTTGTTTAATAAATATTTTTGCCTCCATAAGACCTGTGAGTGCAAGAGTCTATTGAGCCTGTTCACGATTTTTTAGGGTTTGCACCCAGGCAACATACACTTCCACAAGTGCTGTGCTGGCATCCTTGAGTTATATATATATATATAGCAAATGTTTTGTTGCTTTGCAGTTGTTATATCTGGATTTGTTCCATTAGTAAATAGTGATGGGCGAATTTGCTGCGAATTTGCTGCGAATTCCCGCGATTTGCCGCCGGCGAATAAATTTGCGAAACCTCGGTGAAAATTTGCGGCCGCCAAAAAAAAAATGGATGCCAGCATCCGTTTTTTTGGACGCCGGCGCCATTTCGCCCAAAAAAATGGATGCTGGCGTCCAAAAAAACAGACACTGGCATCAAAAAAGAGATGCCGGCGCCGTTTCTCAAATTTTTCGTGTTTTGCAAATTTCGCTGGAAATTTGCAAATTTTTCGGCAAAACACCCCACATTCGCCCATCACTATAAGTAACTATAGTAATGTATTTATTGCAATCAAACAATGCACTAAATTTATTAACATACCAAATGTGGCGAAATAATATAAAGAATTGGTGTCAGGTTGGGAAGAGTGTTGACTATTAGTCTATTAATTACAAAGATACACAATCATCTGAAAAGTCATTCAGCCTTTCTTTTACACTTAAAACATTTTTTACAATTTTAATATTTAATTAATATTACTGTAACACATTTTGAGTAATTATTTAAGGTTTAAGTTCATGAAATATGAACATTTAAGGGTATACATTGAATGCAGTAATTTCCCATTCTTTATCAACTTTTCACAGAACAAACACTATGAAATAATAATGCTCAGATATCTCTTAGGAAAGTGTATTAAAACATTCATAGGGCTTGTATTTTTCTGCTTTTATTTATAAATTATTGGGCTAGATAGTTATTATACCACAGTCCCTTTTACTGTTCAAACTAGGCTAGAAGTAAATTACTTAAAAAAAACATAGATATTAATGGGGCCAACTTTCTACATTATTTGTAGACAGAAAAAAAATCTTATTGTGCGCCTTTAAAATATGTATATATCCTAGAAAGCCAGTTTGATAAGATTATATTTATTAATACAAAGATATTCATATATATATATATATATATATATATATATATTTAGATAAAGCAACAAGAACCGCACTCACAGGACTTTTGAAGGTGCAAAATCCCAAAAAATTTTATTTCAACGTTTCGGCTATTCACTTAAGCCGTCATCAGGAAGTGATGACGGCTTAAGTGAATAGCCGAAACGTTGAAATAAAATTTTTTTGGATTTTGCACCTTCAAAAGTCCTGTGAGTGCGGTTCTTGTTGCTTTATCTATGATTGATTCTAACCAGCACCTAGGCAGTAACAATTGTTAGGTGTGCACCAGACTTTGGTCTTTATATATATATTTATATATATATTTTTTTTTATTTTTTTTTTAAAGGGGATCTATCACAAACATGAGCATTTAATATAAGCTTCATCTTGCATACTGAAGAGTAACTTGATTATTTCTTAAACTGTACAGAGTTTTCAATTGATTGTATTTAGAAAGTACTTTATTTCAGTGAGATGAAGCTTATATTACATTTCATTTTCGCAATAGATCCCTCTTTAAGCTACTTAAGCTGCCAATTTATGTTTTTGAAGGGAACCAGAGCAACTAATAAGACCATTCAGCCAAAGGGAAAACATAAACATGAGAGAGAGAGTTGTGTACAAAGCTCTTTATTACATATACAAAATATAGTGTGAAAACCATCTGTCCAACATCTATTTGTTGAGCTAAGGCTATTAATATGAAGTTGGTCTTTCATTTGCTGCTGAACCTGCATTTATTGTACTTATTTTCCACTAGATGTTAAAACTATGTTGATGGGATTTGCTACCAAATGACATTGTGTAATTTAGCCTGGCTCACATCCAATTCATCCCACATGTGATGAGTTGGGTTCAGGTCAGGGCTCTGTGTAGACAAGCCAAGTTCTTCTACTCCTACAGTATCTTTGCAATCTGGTTCTGTATTATCCTTACTTTGTGCGTGGGTGCATTATCATGCCGAAACAGGAAATGGTTTTACCCAATCTCTTGTCACAAAGTTGGAAATACAGAATTGTCACAGGATGATGCAGTGGCCATGACGGGTGTGGTTTAAATAGACTGTAATACATTAGATGGGGGGTTTACATACTTTTGACAATTTAATTTCTTTAGGTCTAGATCTATTTTCTTTTTATCAAACACATTTAAAAACCCTTGAAATATTTTTTTTTAGATAGTTGACACCAGATGACTGGGTTGGACAAACAGAAAAGCTTCATTGATAAGAGTGCAACCTAAATGGAGGGATTAAATGTGAAGAATTGCATTCTACTTGTCAGTTCAATGACTTTGAATTTGGGATATTTCTTTTGGCAATAACTGACACACTTCACATGATAATAAGTTTCTCCTACAACTATTTTTCATTCGAGCCCTTGCTCTGTTAGTGAGTAGCAAATTGTTTTGACTTGGAGGAACTCTTGCTATATATATATTTTTTGTTTTTTATATATATATATATATATATATATATATATATATATATATATAGATATATATATATATATATATATATATATATATATATATATATATATATATATATATAGTGAATAAAGTACCCCCTCTTGTAAAATATAAGGATATTATAAGTCACCGAGGAGTTTCATGACCATATAAAAACACGAGGCCGAAGGCCGAGTGTTTTTATACAGGTCATGGAACTCCGAGGTAACTTCTAATATCCTCATATTTTACAACTGGGGGTACTTTATTTATTATAATACACAAGTTTCAATGAGTCATGTGACAGAAATTACATTAGAACTCACCGTTTATAACTGATGACATCAGAACTCACCGTTTATAAGGATATAATTTACAGGATATTCATGGCTTTTGTGTATTATATATATATATATGGGTTTCTGTTCAAGGTTCAGTGACCCAGAGCTCAGTTACAGATTCTATTACTTAATGTACAGTACTTATCAGCTTTTACGGGCATTCCGAGCAGCTAAACTTTCATCTACATTTCCTTGAACAGAAATGTTGCATTTTTTGGAGATGTCACCCAAAACATTGCAGCGATCATAAACTACCTCCCTACACCAGACACTAGCCAGAAATATTCCCACAAATACAAGTTTATCCCTCTTTTATTGCAAATGATAGTTTTATTTAAATATCATCAGTTATCATGTCTTTTGCCTTTAGAGTCTATTTTTTGTCTTCTTTTGCAACAGACACACTTTCTTTTGGTGAAGAAAATAAAATCGCTTCCAGTTTTTTTTTTGTTGTTAATCATTCTAAAAATTCTACCAAATTACAATTTTAATTACACAAGATTTTGGTTGAACAGGGAAAACAGAAATAGAAAGAAACAGAAAGAAATTTCCCTAGGGGTTTAGTAAAATAAATGACACCTGCAATTTACACGCATTAAAACACATACATACAAACCATGCACACAAATGAGTGACTCAGATTCAGAAGTGCATTCATTCATTACATGATTCATGTGTTCATTAATTATCCTTAAAGGGGGTGTTAACCGTTAAGTTAACTTTTAGTGCGTTATAAAATGGGCAATTCTAAGCAACTTTCAATTGGTCATTATTTATTTTTTTGGACATTATTTATTTTTCATAGTTTTTGAATTATTTGCCTCTTGACTCTTACCAGCTTTCAAATAGTGGGTCACTGACCCCATCTAAAAACAAATGCTCTGTAAGGCCACAATTGCATTGTTATTGCTACTTTTTATAACTCATCTTTCTATTCAGGTCCCATTTATATCCCAGTCTCTTATTCAAATCAATGCATGGTTACTAGCAATTGGAGCCTAGCAACCACATTGCTGAAATTGCAAACTGTATAGCTCCTGAATAAAAAGCTAAAAAACTCAAAACCAAAACCAATTGCAAATTGTTTTAGAATGTCACTATATACATCACACTTAGGGGGTTATTTATCAAAGAACGAATTTATCTCAATATTTTCTGCTACAAACTCCGCTCCGCTCTGGTTTTTTATGCTTATTTGTTATTAAAATTTTCACCAGAAGACTCCGAAAACTTCGGGGTATTGCACGAAACCCAGCGCACATCAAAAAATCATTGGGACTTCTCCCATTGACTTATATGCAACCTCGACAGATCTGAGAGGCCGGATTTTCAGATTCTGACTTTTCCATCCTCAGGGTTTCATAAATTCTGAAAAATTTGTCTGAAAAATGTCTGATTTTAATAAAAAAAACAAAATTTTTCTTGATTTTTGCATTGGAGTTCAGTAAATAACCCCCCAAAAGTTAGTTTAAAGGTGAACAAGCCCTTTAAAGGACAAGGAAAGGGTGATACACTAGGGGGGTTATCTACTAAACTCTGAATGTATCTCATTATTTTATTAAAAAAACACGACAAAACTCCCATGCCCAATTTGACCTTATTTATTAATTAAAACCCTTGATTTCATTGAATCGGGAAAAAAATAAAAATAAAATAGAGAAAAAATAGAATTGTGCAATTTTTTTGACTTTTTTCCCAAATCGCTTTCTGTTTTTGGGGTTTTGCCTGAAAACCCGGAATTTTTCAGATTTTCAGGCTAAACCCAGCGCAAACCATAACTTTAAATTGAGATTGGTGCCTCTCCCATTGACTTATACAGGACCGCAACAGGCCTGAGAAGTTTTTGCCCCAAAAAGCCTGACTAGATACATTTGAGGTTTAGTAAATAACCCCAAAGGAATGCTAATATGTTACCCGACAGATTATCTTTCTTATCTGGCACCAACTGTTTCCAAGGCTTCTTTATAGCTTTCCAGGCTTGTGTACACACAGTATAGTATAACTATAATTCTCTTAAATATGACAGTTTACATTTTATATCAGTAGGGTTGTAAAATGGGAGGGTGCTATAGTAAACTGCTCTATTATTAAACATTAAAGGAGAAATCAGCCTGTGGGGGAAAAACCCACCCCCCCACCCCAGGTAGATCTCCCTTCCTCCTACCCCCCCGGGGAAATGCCCCATACTCCATACTTACCCCTTGGCGCAGATTCTTCCAGCGAAGTTCCACGCGTCCATCTTCTGCATCCTCGGTAAGCTGACTGGGAGATCGGCAATTTCCGTGTAATTCCATGCATGCGCACTTGCGCAAACCAGCAAACTGCTCCAACTGCACATGCGATCTCGCAGTCATCTTACAGAGGACGCGGAAGATGGACGTGTGGAACATCGCTGGGATAATCTGCCCCGAGGGGTAAGTATGGAGTATGGGGCATTTCCTGGGGGGGGGTAGTTAGCCTGGGGGAAGGAGGGAGGGAGGTCTATCTGAGGTGGAGGGTAGGGTTTTTTTCCCCACAGGTTGATTTCTCCTTTAAGCTCTCTTAGAATATAATGCAATTAAATATGTACAGAAAATGCACATGCTGAGTTTATCTGCTTCTTCCAGTTGGATACACTATGAATGATCTCATTTTTGAATGGCAAGAAAATGGACCTGTCCAAATTGCAGATGGACTTACCTTGCCTCAGTTTCTTCTCAAAGAGGAAAAGGATTTACGCTACTGTACTAAACACTATAACACAGGTAGGTAATCCAGTAAACTTGCTTGGTATGATAAAGCTGTGTTTCTGTATTATTATGGTTCATGTATAATATTTGTTTAGAGACGAGTAGCCTTCTCCAAAAAGGTTTAATTTAGCATAATTATTTATAAGACAGAAATTGACGATAATAGCAGTATATAATAGCAAGTTATAAATGAACATTAACCACTATGTTACAGTATTTTTTTTTGCATTATGAAAGGAAATGTAAATATAACTTTATAATATACTTATAAACTTTTCAGTGGTTGTAAGGTTTTTTGGAAATTATAACCGAAAGCAGGATTTGTATTGCACCTGTTGGGGTTTACATCTGTGTTGTAAAGGGGAATTCTTATGAAAAAAGTTGTAAAATATTTAGTCATCGAGAGGACATGCAGGAATGGTAGACTGTTGCCTTTCTGCTTAAGAGATGGGATAATCAGTAGCTCAATCTCACGTGAGCCTACAGCTTTCTTTTAGACAGAGGAGAACCTGCACACAGACACCATGCTTCTCTTGCTTCAAGACATAACTTTAACACTTCTGCATTAGCAGACAAAGATCATGTCATATGACACTGTATCAGTATCAGATCAGTATGGGATCTGTATGAGAGCATTAATACATATCTTAACACAGAGGTATCATAGGTGGAGTAATCAGATTGGGTCACTAAGATAATGTGAAACCTAAGGAAGTGGTTAGAAAATCATGGGCAAATGGGAGAAAGTAGCAGACCCCTGCTGTATGATATGATGGAGGCCAGACAAAGGTTATACTATGGTAGCTGGAAGTTAGCAATAGAAAACGGCACTACGCATTAGTTTAATTGTGACATCTAAGTTATTTCAACTTGGCAGGCTACTGTAGGCAATTTCCCAATCAGTAACATACTTATAGTTAATGTGACAGCATGTTCAGGTTAAAAAATAATTTTTAAGCCTTGTAAAAATTTAATTCAAAACTGTGGGACATGTATCTTACTAATAAACAGCCTCTGTGTTTTGTTACTGCTGCTCATTTAAATATTTGAATTCATTTTTCTCCATTAAGGAAAATTTACCTGCATAGAAGTGAGATTTCATCTGGAAAGACAGATGGGATACTACCTAATTCAGATGTATATTCCTAGTCTTTTGATTGTCATTTTATCATGGGTATCATTTTGGATAAATATGGATGCAGCACCAGCAAGAGTTGCCCTGGGCATCACAACTGTACTGACTATGACAACACAGAGTTCAGGTTCCCGAACATCTCTTCCTAAGGTAAAACCCAAATACAGAATATTTCTGAGTCTGTGTGTACTTGTGGCATATTTATTGTTTAATACATATTAGTTTAGAAACTGTTGTTAATGGAAATATCTGTTACGGTACTACAAAATGTACTACAGGCCCTAAAAATGTTACTTCATAGGGGCATATGAACTAGTGCCCATGCTTAAAGGTAAAGTGTGTGGTTGCATTAAACTCTTAGGGGCTTATTTACTAAAACTAGAATTAATCTAATTTTTTTATGAAAACAAATCCAACCAAACTCTCTTCACGATTTTAACTCATTTATCAATAATTTTCCTTGGACAACCAAACATTACGACATAATCGAGCATCGATTCGTAATTTGACTTTTTCGGATTATCGATCGAAAACCCAGAATTTTCCGAACTATGCAGTGTAGATCATGATGTCAAGAAACAACTTCATGGACATGGCCCACTGACTTCTACATGACCCCGACAGGTTTGAGATGGCGTATTTTCAGATTTGGATTTTTAGCAGTTTTGGGGTATGATAAATCTCGAATAATTTGAGTTTTTTTTTTCCACAAAAAAAATGAGTTTTCCCCCTATAACCTTGACCAGAAAAAAAATCAAGTTTAATAAATGGGCCTCTTATTCTCTCTGCAAATGCTGCTTTCACTTAGTTGAATATAAAAATTCAGCATCTAAATGCTGGCAAATTCTTCAATTTTATTAGAGACTTGGTAAATCCATTGAAAATTATAAGTAAAATACAAATTCACTGCATTCAAGTTTTTTCATAAGTAAGCATATGTTCGAGTTTAGTAAGTTTTTGATTTTATTCAATAAAAAAAACCTCTATAATTCCCAGTTTATTTAAGAAGTATTATTGTGCTGATAACTTAAAATATATTTACAAAATTTACATATAAATAAATAAATATGTATGTAATAAAAACAAGTAGGTGGGATGTTATGAATTAATAAATAACTATTTACCATGTTATGTAAGAAAGCTGAAGCACAAAATAGCTGAGAACAGTTCTATTGCCAGTCTCTAGGGGTCCCTAATCTTTTGAACCCATGAGCAACATTCAGAAGAAAAAGGAGTTGTGGAGCAACACAAGCATGAAAAATGTTCTTGGGGTGTCAAATAAGTGCTGTGATTGGCCATTTGGTAGCCCGTATGTGGATTGTCAACCTACATTGACGCTCTGTTTGGTAGTACACATGGTTTTTATACAACCAAAACTTGCCTGCAAGCCTGGAATTCAAAAATAAGCTCCTGCTTTGAGGCCACTGGGAGCAACATCCAAGGGGTTGGAGAGCAACATGTTGCTCACAAGCTACTGGTTGGGGATCACTGCTCTAGACTCAAGACTTTGTAGCCTCTGATGACTACTTTCATAGATTCATAGTCCACATTTGTTGAAGTCTTGTTATGTGATCTAAATAGTTTGTCTCCAATGAACTGTTATAGCTGTTGCATGTATTCAGAATTGGTTCTTTCTGTTCCAGGATGTTTGGAAATTAGAGCTGAAGTTTGGGTCAAACCCAATATGGCTGTAGACTACCATTCAATACATTATTATGTGTTTCTTTAGAAATTTATAACAGAAACAAATGTGTTTATATAGCCCTGATAGTCAGTTCAGATGTAATGTGACTGTTTGTGTAATGTATGTTTTTGTGTATGACAATATTCAGTGCTGGGTGTAATATGGGACAAATACTCCGATTGTTTTGAGTGAAAGTAGCAAGCCTCAATCATATATAAAAAGACTGCATTGAAATGACAATTCCATTACTGTCGATACATAGAGGAAAGGTTGGTTCAAGGTCATAACCCTTGGTAATAAATGGATCTGACAGATTCATGAATTGTGTGTGGTCAAAGTGTGGTTAAATTCAGTTAGGTTGGATTTTATTGCAGCTGGACTCTGTAGAGTTTACTTTAACGGAGCACAGATTTATTTCTAATGATCCTGAATAGAACCATGACCGTAAAGCAAAAGCAGACAGTGGCATGATTAATGGCATTGTAGATCTTTTTTGACATTAGTACAAGATTAGTACTATCGTATAATTTGTAGAAGTGACAATGGGAAGATTGAACATGACAATCAGGGGCATATTTACTATGGTTCGAATATCGAGGGTTAATTAATTAAGTTATATTTTTGAGATTTTAAATCTATAGGAGCAGGGCCAACAGCAATAATGAATAAAAATATGTGGTTTTGCATGCATTAACATTTACCTTACCTTATGTAAATTGAAATATAAACTTTAAAAATTTAGTTCAAGTAAAACTTTACTCTCTCTTTAAATGCATTTGTTTGTTTTAATGACAGGTATCTTATGTAAAAGCTATTGATATCTGGATGGCCGTGTGCCTACTCTTTGTCTTCTCTGCCCTTTTGGAATATGCAGCAGTAAACTTTGTATCAAGGCAACACAAAGAACTTCTAAGGTTTCGACGGAAGAGAAAGAAGGATAGGGTATGCCAAATCCATCATATTGTTTTTTCTTCTTGATCAAATCTAGAACCAAGTGCAAGTTTCAAAACCAAGTGAGATGGAGATGTTACTCCGGTGTCCTGGAAATGTTATATTTGCAAGTACATTAAGCAAAGTACTGCCATATTAGTGCACCTCTGGGTGAAGGAAGTTGTTATTATATTTGTGGTGGAATACCTAATCCCCACTGTAGGATGATGAACAGAACAATTGTTTTCTATATTGTCGTGCGTTTGAATTTGTCAACTCCTCAAATACTTTAAAGGTACAGTTAGCTGCATCTGCTTAACGGAGCAGGAGTCTTCAACACAAATGTAAGCTATTTGCCAATTAGGTTGAAATCAAGTAAAATTAGTAAAAAATAGCATGCTCTCTGTCAGTTAACTCAGGACTCAACACTAAAGTTATATGTTTTTTTGCCACATGTATACAGTATTATATTTTGTTAAGTGAAGATATAGATTAGATACCCCTACACTTGCTAGCAGGGTGTAGGGGGAGCATCAAAGGTAGCTTTGTAGGTAGGGTTTGGGTTCACTGGGACACCTGTTGCTGTTTTAAGAATATCTAGAAGACAGCCAATGGTCTTTTTCCCTTAGCACAAACTGTGGTATGAGGGAAAAGGTTGGTGAATGGTATAACCCCTTGTCTATGGTGGTCTGACCCTGAAACAAGCTTTATAAAAGTAAGCAATCTGACAGCTAAATATTTCATTAAAATGCAAACTTGATTCTTTATTCCTCTCTACTAACTGCAATTGCTGTGAGCCACTGTCGTTAGACAGCATTAGATTTGTCTTACATTTGAAGCTTTCCATTTTTGTCAGAAGGCTCTATTTTAGTCTCAACAGACTGGAAAATGTATCTCAAAATCTTTTCCTGGACATTCAGCAAGTCAATTTCTTTTGACATCAATATGAAGATTCCATTGGTTTAGCATCCCATGGGATAATTAAATAAGACTGAAAAGCTAGAGCAGAATAAAAAAAGTCTAGCGCGCCAAGAGTAGGTATATATTCTGATGAATATGGAATCATTCTAGAGACATTTCTGAAGGATTATGAATTATTTATATTAAATTATATACTGCTGGCATTATTCCTAAGAAAAAGTCACAAAGGGTATGTTGGTGTGTCAACATGGAAGATGGTTAGCAGATAATTTCCTCTGCAGTTCTTTTGTTTTTCATGCTTTTGAAGGAACATTTATGTTTTATCAAATACAATACAATAATTAAGTTTACCTGTTATCAGCATGGATACAGTATCCTCATAATCACTATTAAAATACAATTTCAGTATGGTTGGATATGGCAATATGGCTGTACACAATATTAGCAGATCCTACCACATAACCAAAATATATTAAATGCAAGGTTTGTTTATTCTAAGAACTTAACGTTGAGGAACAGAGAGTTAATTAAAATAAGCAGTAGAGGGCACAAGAAGGCTGGTTTAGAAATCTGAAGAATAGACCTGCATATAAACATCCATGTTATACTACTCAGATTATTCAGATTATTTAAAATAAACTAAAAACTCCAGTGCATTACTGCTGCTTTTCAACATGCTACTAAATAAAGTTTTTATTTTTAAGTTATTTTAATCATATAATATATAAAATACGTTTAGATTGCAGTTACATTGGTTTATTAAGTTGTTCTGTATGCTCTATATACATGCAATTAAAAAGTGATCATGCCTCTTGTATTTAATCACTCACATGAAGAATCTCTGCTTGTCATAGGCAGATATCCTACTCATGGGCAATCATTAATGAATTGTATTTAAGAATTGCTTAGCTAATGAAAAGGTTACGGAAGCTCTCACTGTGTATACTTTTGAAAAAAAGGAGAATTCATGCACCCAATAAGACAGAAGAACAGAATGGGAAACCCCATTCTAAAAGAGGCCTAGTTATCCAAATTCAAATATGTGTATATTTAAAGATTTTTTTTTCAACTTTTCAATGTGAAAAACACTTAAAATTTACCTAAGACAGCTGTTGACTTATATGCATGACTAAATGATCTTGCATGCTTTTAGACGAAAACCCTAAGAAAGCCCCATTTTGGCACTGCTAATAATATATAGTAAAGAATTTTTATCAATTTGAAAAATCAATAGAAGATTGCTGTGTTCAATTTAATGCAATGTTTAAATATTAAATAAACACAATAGGAATGTTTTGCCATCAATATGGATTCATGTAGTTTATGTAGGATCAAGTTTCTGGACAACAGGTTCCCAGAGAATTGATCCCATATCTGTATTAATTAAATTGTCCAATGCAAATGAAAACATGTCAGGTTTTAGCCAGGGGTGGTGTTAAGAGATTATTGGCTGAATAAATCTGTTAAAAAATATTCTTAAAATGAGCCTTTAGTAACTAGGCCCTAGTGAATAAGCTGACGTTAAGTTGGTAGATACCATTTACAGCAGTGAGTCAAAAAAATTTTTGAATGAAAGGAGAAACTACTGACTAGACATTTTTAAGAGGAAAAACTATGCAACAGTCATACAAATTCTTCCAGTTAGGTAACTATAGCCATCAGTACACAATTAACTTAGGACAATCTAGCACTGAGAAAACAATGCTCATTATGGACACTTTTTTCTTCTGATTGGTGAAGGCTACTGTTCCCCTAAAAATGCAATCCAGTTCAACTTTGGTCATTCTATTGGTATTGCTTTGCCGGAGACAAATCTTATACTAGATTATATGTAGGCTTCAAAGCACAAATTACATTGACGTTTCATCTTGTTTTTTGGTTTATTTGTTCTTTTTTGCAGGATGGTGATGTAAGAGAAAGTGGTTTTAGTTTTACAGCCTATGGAATGGGACCTTGTCTACAGGCAAAGGATGGCGTCAATCCAAAGGGACCCCTAAATCCTCCTCCTGCACCAAGAACACATGAAGAGATGAGAAAGCTATTTATTGACAGAGCCAAGAAGATAGACACAATTTCTCGAGCTGGTTTTCCTCTAGCCTTTTTAATTTTTAATATATTCTACTGGGTCATATATAAAATTCTCAGACATGAGGACATTCACCAACAGCAAGACTAAAGGACTAGATGTTCTCTTGTAACAAATAATGCATTCAGTCATAACAGCATTTAAAAAAGTTAAACTATGAAATCTTGCACCCATGGAATATAATGACCTCATTTATTTCCTACCTTCTAAATGTGAAACACTTTTCTAAATAGGCCTGTGTTACAGCTAAACTATACTGCCAGTCATTTCTAAATGGGATCAAACCACAGTGTCTCCTTTCAATTATTATTTTCTATAGTAATTGTATTTTTGCATCTATTGTACAAAGCAGGACCAAACCAATCTACTTAAATATTAACATTATTACTACAAAATGGAAACATTTTTACATTTTTAAATCTTATAGAAGCAACGACTTCCTTTTGCCAAGAGACAAATTGTATTATGTCCTTTTTGTGTTAAGATAAATGTGATATTTTGTACAAGGCACAATTGTAGTCAGTCTTACATAAGATTCAGCTGGAAATGAGTTTCTTAGCAAACTTTAAATAAACATTCAGGGGAGTCTAATGCTGGTCACACATTAGACTGTGGAACCGGACAGCCTAAAGATTGGATCTGTAGCCAGTTCAGTCATGTCAAACCAAATTATCTAATAATGGCACAGAGCCAGTTATTGGGTTGTCAGGAAAATTATCAGAACACTGCCTTTGGCTATATACACAGCCTGATACAGTCAGTTGGCCAAATTAATGTATTGCCATGTCCAAATGAAACATTCTGATTCCAATTCTGATTGGAAAGTTTGGTCACTTTGCATCTAGGCCAGTTTGGCCATAACTGCCATTAGCGGCTGACAATATGAAACTTTATGTGCTCAGTTTTAACTCTGTTCATAGTGCATACATTCCGATATCCTTATGCTCTATAACACGGACAATATCAGATTCTGAATAGATTAATTACAGGTGCATTACCTCAACTGTGATATGTTTAATGTCTTATAAACTATTCCTAAATGTATCATTTTTTTATCAGTGATTTATAGTAATTGAAAAGTGACACGCTTTATATATGTCAGAGCTGTGTTTTGTAAGACCTTCATTAAGTTGTCAATTGAAAAAAATGCAAAGGTCTCATTTTATTAACAAAAGTATACAGGAAACAAAATGTAATAATCTGCATGCGCAAAGTGACATTTTAACAGCATTAGATGCTCATGGGCAGAGACACATTTACATGTAAAATGCATAAAAATTCAATTACATTTTCAATTTCACAAACAAAAAAATTGCAAAAGTTCTTTATTTGACAGAAGGTGAACAATACAAATACATAAACTGACTGTTTAAAACCACGGGCTGGCAACTGATCTCATCATTTATAATAGAAGACTTTTTCCCTAAATCTTTATAAAATGGCTACTGTAGTATAGATTTGCAGACAGGGAAAAAACTTCAGAAAGGACCTTTTATTTATTATTCTTCTTTCAAGAAGTTCACTATAGAGCTTTTATGAACTCATGAATCACTGTATAAAAAGATAATGGTGCCAATGTTAAGTACTTTTGCAAAAGGGGAGAAGTTCTAGTACAAAACGTTTATCGTAGAAAATTGTTGAAGCAATTTGGCTGTTTTCTTTAATGTACTAAAGATCTTTCTAAGTTTTCTTAGTTTGTATGTATAAACAACATAACAGTTAAACACATAGAAATATAATTTTTTTATTAAACTGTAAGTTCTTTGAAAGGGAGTTCAACTATTAACTATTGAAAAATATGTATGCATTATTTTTATTAATTCGTCTAAAACAAATTAAAACATATTTTGTAAAGCTTAACCTGATTTGTTGAATAGTTTAACCTGTTTTACAGTTTAATATTTGTGGCGCTCCATGTCTACAATGTTTTGGCTGATTTAAGGCCAATGATTAATATTATAGGATTATATGATTAAAATTTTGCGACGTTAGTCCTACTCAACAAATTGGTTTGCTTATTAGAATTGTGAGGGGTAAAATTAAATCTGTTAAGGATGAGATAAAATAAATTAATTTAAATATAATAAAATAATACTTATAAATCTAAAAATGAAATTGTTCACCAATGGTGTACAGGTATATTTATTAAAGGGCAAAAAGCTCACTAACAATAGTCAGGTAATGCATTTGGTAAACATGTTCAAATTGTTTATACATCCCATAAAAGGTGAAGGCATTCCCTAAAACACATTTGATTAAAGACAAAAATAAATAAATAAATAAGCTAACACATTTTTTAATTGTGAATTTAATCAAAGTAGAAAAAAAATACAGTAACACAAATCCAAATTTTAATAGGCCTCCCCATGTGACAGGTGCAAACATTTGTACAATTTTCCAAATGATTTAGGTAATCTATATTAATTACTCTTGTCATGTACACCCAAATGCATGAAATAATGTATGTTTCTGGTAAACTGATGCCTCATCTAGGTAGAAAGTTAAGTAAAAAGAAAATATAATGAGAAGAAAGTTTGGCAGCCAGCCTAAAAAAAAGGTTGCTAAATAGCTTAATCAGCTGTTTTTCTTCACCAACTAGTAATGAAAGGCCTTTAAAGAAATGTAAAGGCTATAAATTAAAATTTAAAAAACATACATTTACAAGCATTTGGCGCAAAATGGTTTGTTATTTTATATAAAATGTGAGGCAGATTTTTCAGGGGATAAGAGTTCTCCTTACCTAGATTTCAACAACAAAAAAATGTTTTTCCTGCAGATTTACATTTTTAATCAAATTTCTAAAACTTCAGGGTTCAGGAAATCCATTAAAACCAATGGACATCAGCATTGATTTGAAACAAAACATTTCATTCAAGCTAAGAAATCTTAATTTTTGCAGAGAAATCTTAATTTTTGCATAGATTACTTTGGCAATACACCTTGAGAATAGTTTTGTATGCACAGAATTGGCACAGGAAATGATAAATGTGCAACACAGAATCAGGAGTTCTTTTTGCCCTAATTGTGATTGTGATCAGGCTAGTAATACAGCCAGATAGAAATTATATTCCAATCATACTAGGATGACTTTATATGCCCTGCGTTTTGTTTCACACCTTATACCTTGAATTGTATGATTTGTGTTGTCTTTTTATCACCTTGATTAGATCTTGCTATATAGCTCCTAATGGTGGCTTTATAGCCTTTGAGAGACGCATCATAGACAAATGAAATGGTCAATGTAAATGCTGTGCTAAGCACTATGCCAAATTTCCTCCCTCGTGCCCAACTCAGAACATATTCCCCCTACTGTATTTGGCATAATATTATATAGACATTTTTTTCGAATATATAAATAACGAAGCCTGTAATTTTATACCACTTTATGCTGTTTGCTTTTAACAAATGTGCTGATGCTTGTAAATCTGAGATTGAGTTTCAAACAAAAAAAAAAAAATCTTACATTTTGCCAAGCCATTTCTATAGCATATAAATAGCAGTTCAGTACATTTGGCTGGTGAATTTAGAGTGCTCTGAAATGTAATCCTATGTCTATTGCCAAATCTTTATTTGAAGTAAGCAAATTAAAAATGAAGTATTTTTATGTTATTAGTATTTAGGAAAGAATAGCCTTTTCTGACTTTTATAGTATGGAATAATGCAGGGTGATTGGAAAAGGTGCAGAGATTAATTTTATTATAACAGATCAAAATGATTCAATTTAAACCTTATTCATAACTAGGTTCTCCATTTATTGTTAAGAACTATAATGCAGTGAGCAAGCTATTTAGTGAACACAAGTGTTGTAGATCAAAAGCAAATTTGACTATTTTACTATTATTTTATTGTAATATAATTGATAGACATTCAAATGTATTTGTAGATATTCCCTGAAGCTCTTATATATTTAAGAAAAACACTCTAAAAGCTGGAAGGTTAATTGGCTTCCGATTAAACGAACTAAAATGTGTGCTGCAGGAGTGCAATAGGGATAGTAGAGATTGTTAGCCTTACTGGGGCAGGGACTGATGTGAATAATGAACAATCTCTGTAAAACTGTGGGTAACAGGTGGGCTTTATATAAATAAAGGAGTATAACAATAAACAAAAGCATTTTTTCAGCTGTGCAATGCACATAAGCACAGTATAATCTTCTTTAAAGTAGGTCACTATGGTTCATTTAAGGACATTATTAAGTGATGGGTTTTTCCTGAAAATGCGCACTCTGACTTTGCAAAAATATCATACCTAAGACTCTGACTTTGCAAAAATATCATACCTAAGACTCTGACTTTGCAAAAATATCATACCTAAGACTCTGACTTTGCAAAAATATCATACCTAAGACTCAAACTTTTTTATGCATTCAAATGCTTGTGATTTGGCCTGTTGTACTGACTTTTTAGAGGAAGTTTTGGACATTTCTGTCCTCTCATGATGATTTTTCTCAACCCACACACAGACGAGCAACATATAAGTCATCTGTGCTTTTGTAGGAACTGCAATGTTTATCAGCAGGCACAGTCAATAGCCCCATTGTAGTACTAACCTGCCTGGTGGGCAAATGATCATGTTGGACATGCCAATAAATACTGAGAGCTTAATTTAAGCCTCAAGAATAGGTAACACATATAGGATGTCCTGGTGCTAGATTTTTCTTAGCAGTTGTATGAGGTTAATAATTCCGAATGTGATTTGCAATGAGTTTTGTTTAGGCTATACAAGTAAAATAAAAATTGTGCAACCTTGCATAGTTCAATGTTATCGGGTTTTCAATGTATATAAATCTCAATCTTCAAAATGGCCACTGACATGTTATTGGCTCCTAGTGCCTCTTAGTTATATGTTTATGAAAATTTCCCATCCTGCTTACGCTGTATCATAACCAAAATTAAATCATATTAATGAAGACTTGACCAATAGAAATGAAGAAATCAGAAAGTGGGCACAGCATAAATCAAAGCTTAAACAGACAGGAGAAAAAAGATACTATATAAACAACCCAAATAATGACCCTCAGAGAATAGTGGTAAAAAAACATGAAATTACTAAACTTGTGTGACTTCGCATTGTATGGTGTCATCATTCAACCCATGTGGTTAAACTATGACATCACAGAATTGGAAGTGTAGAAGGTGGAACATGAGTCCTCCCAGCTCGCTATCCACTGTAACATCAGCATAATGGGTTTGGTTTTACACATCACGTAAAAGAAGAGTTGATGTAGAACTACTGTGAATGGTATATTTAAGTCTTCCATAACCACTTATGATAAGCATTTCTTAAAACTATAGACATGAGTTCTATTTTAGCAATAACTGTAAATGAAACAATTCTATAGAGACCAAATGTATTTTAATAATTTAGAAATGTTGAATGTAATTTGGCAACAATAAGCCAAATGTTACTGACTACTGGAGAAGATGAGTAAATCAGCATTACAAGGGTGAATGAGTGGCTTACTGACATATAACAGCTGTAATGTAGCAGACAGCTGAAAAACCATTGCATAGGCCTAAAACATTTGTTATCCTCAAATACCAATTTGGGATTTGTAGGCTAACTTTGCAGGTTAGGGTTGCACATCAATTGCAACTAACTAGAATAGCAAAATTGTGTTCTCATCATTTACAAACCAGTTAACTCGTGTAGAGCAATATTTAAAGACCATTTAGTAAAGTATTTTCCTTTTTCAATTAAGTAACAAGATTAATTGTGCAGTTCATATTAATGTACATGGGAGTTTGTGCAACACACAGATTTTGCTACAGACTACAGTGAAATGCACTTGAAAGGCTTACATAATACACTACTTTCTAGATTGAAATATATCAAAGGGCTAAATAAATTGTCTTCCCCTTTGTTTGTGCCTAATGGAAATATTAAGAGGATTATGTATAACGTTTTTTTTTCTGGCTTTGTTCTTTTTAACTTTTATGAAAGTGTTAGTCTGCTTTTAGTTTTGGTCTTTGTTGACTGTCTCTGTCTGGCTGTCTGCCATCTACTTCCACATGTCCTCCCGTCCTCCCGTCTTTAATATCATCATCCTCTCAAGAAAACATCCATGTGAATTAGAGATTATGGTCTTGATATTATCAAGGGTATAATCAATCACAACTGCAAAACCCCTCGCATAAAGCAAACAGCCCCATACATTTAGCCTGTACAGTGGGATGGAATAAAAATATGAAAGGACAGTCTAAGTATTTCCTGTAAATACAATTTAGCAAGTGGTCCTTTAAAGGGGTAATCTGCATTTATTTAAACTTTTAGTATGATAACTGGTCTTAATTTTTTAAACTTTTTGAATTAATCACCTTAGGGCAAGGCCAGACGTGGCGTTTTTACGCTGCGTTTTTAAAAAAGCTCCGCCAGGAGTAAATAAACTGCATTACCATTGAAGCTAATGGAAAACGCACTATGGCAGTGTCGGACTGGCCCACCAGGATACCAGGAAAACTCCCGGTGGGCCCAGGTGTCAGTGGGCCCTCATGCTGCTAAACATTTGGCCTATTTCATGGCCATTCCCTATTTTTATGAGAACAAAGAGGCTAAATAGATGGAATAGTTGATTATAGTATACTAGGAGAATAGAGGTTGATTTAGGAGATAAAGAATATTAGTACTGAGAGTGGGCCCCTGGTGTAAGGTTTTATTTTGGGCCCCTGGTGTAAGGTTTTTGGGTGGGCCCCTGGTGTCCCGACACTGCACTATGGCAATTAGCAAAGGGCGCTTGCAAGCTGAAATCCCCCACAGGACGCCAGTATTGGCATTTTTCAGCAGAAATGCCAATAAGTCAAGAGAATACCAAATCAATAGATCTATGGGATCTGCAGGTTTGAAACCACACTTTGCGTAAATACGCAGCATATTTTAAATATGGCGTCCAAATTCTCAATGAGAACAATGAGAAGTGCATGTTGGGAAAAGAAACCTACGTGCTGAAAAACGCATGAAAAACGCATGTTGGCGGCGCATGTGGTTTCAGTGGTGTATTTGCGTCAGCGTTTCTTTTTTAAAAACGCAACGTAAAAACGCCAGGTCTGGCCTTGCCCTTACTCATCTGCCTCTTTCTAATTTAAAATGCTTTTTTTGTTGTTGGCGGTCCTGACCCTGGCAGCCAAGAAACAATTGCTCTGTGAGGCTACAATTGTATTATTAGACTTGACCTGTATTATTTTTATTCCTACCCGCTTCAGCAGTGTATGGTTGAACCCTAGCAACCAAATAGTTTGGTAGTGATATTTCCAATGAGAAATCTGCTGAACAAGCTAAATAAGTGGTAATGAAATTATATTTATATATATATATATATATATATACACACACATACACACACACTAAGTCAGATCTGCACTCTCAGGTCTTAAGAAAATTGTAAAAAATGTTATTGTTTAAATGCGAGCCTTTCTTTATATATATATATATATATATATATATATATATATATATATATATATATATATATATATATATATATATATATATATATATATATATATAGAAAACCTGCATATAATTTTCTAGTAGAATTAGGTACAGATTTATCAAAGGTCAAGTTGTTTTCCCAAAAAATTCAAGTTTCAGGTTACAAAAAACCCCTCCAATTTTTCGAGATCATATCCCTCAAAGCTGGAGATAGCTTCAATCCTTAAAATACTCAATCTAAAATCTGTTGAGGTCATGTAGAAGTCAATGACATTTGAAGATGTTAATAGTCTTCATGATGTTCGAGTTTTTGTCTGCGTTTTTTTCGAAAACTCGATCAATTCGAGTGATTTGAGTTTCCTCCCATGGAAAACTCAATTAATTTGAGTTTCCGGGTTGTTCACCCTGAATTCACTGATTGAAGTTTTTTCCATTCAAGATTTTTCTTAAATCGGAAAATATTTGAGTTGTGAGTTCATTCGAGGTATAAAAAAACCTCACAAAGCACTAAAATTCGACCTTTCATAACCCTTGAATGTATGAAGATCCAAATTTCAGAAAGATCAATTATCCGGAAAAACCCAGGTCCCTAGCATTCTGGATAACAAGTCCCATACCAATACATGTTTTAATTTTATTTTTTAGGCAGTATATGTTTTTAACATACGTGATATATATATATATATATATATATATATATATATATATATATATATAGTAAAGAATGGACCCGCACTCCAATGTTCTTAGTGAAAAAAAATTTTGTGTTTTATTCACAATGCATATCCAACGTTTCGGTCCACGCTGGGACCTTTCTCAAGAGAAAGGTCCCAGCGTGGACCGAAACGTTGGATATGCATTGTGAATAAAACACAAAAATTTTTTTCACTAAGAACATTGGAGTGCGGGTCCATTCTTTACTACATATGCAAAAAACTTGACCAACGCACCCATCATCTAAGAAATCCGGTAAGAGTGCGCTCACCACAATTGACTTTATATATATATATATATATATATATATATATACTGTATAACCCCTAAAAGTCCTTTAATGCTTTCAGTGCCTTGGCTGGGTTTTTGATTTATTCAGTGTGCTGCAATGTAAAGAAGGGCAAGGCACAGATCAAAGAGCTGACAGAACATTTCAGAACAGAACATACAGAATCTACATTTCACGGCACATCAGAGGTGGAGGTATGATTATTTTGTCGTTTCCCAATTTCTATAAATATGTAAAGAACCTTGATATATATCTAATCTCTGCATTCAAAAATGACAGAGAACAAATAGAAATTTTCTATTTTCCTTAGAATTAATACTCATTGAAATGTTTGTCTCTGTGCTCTTCTCTTGATGAGTTATGAATGGTCTTTAGCCATTGCTCCCATTGATGTTATTTTAAGGTTTAAGGAGAGACATGTCTAGACAGTGGGATAGCAGACAAAAGCATAACTCCATAATAGCAAGCCAGTAATGTTCGCTACATTCATAAATCACCTAAAACATAAGGTATAGGCAATGAAAAGGGTATCTAATGTGATACGGCTCATTTACTCCAAATCTAGAGAGAAAAAATAGAATCATCTCATATGCTTGTAATGCTTGAATTTTATTGCACTTATTCACTTTCATTGTCTGCAAATATATGCAAGAAATAAAAATCATTGCTTACATTTGTATTTTCATAATTATGCATAATATATATACCTATAAGTATATACGTATAAGATGGTGTTAGTTAAAAGGATTACTACTGTAAATGTTATTTTTTTTTTTTATTCCAATTTGTGTGCTGTAAATGCAAATGTGCCATAAGATGTTATCATTGACAACAAAGAAAAAAAAGAACCACGTGGAATCATCTGCCAAACTATTTCCAAATCTGTAGAGGAAAAAAATATCTAAGAATTGTCTTTTTTAACTATGTCTTTAATTTATTTCAAATCTTGGTACACCATTGAGAATTTCAATAAAAAGGTTGGCATGAGTTTGTTCTTCTATTTTCAATGCTAGAAATTGTTGCATGTTTACAATGTGATTATTTTTATTTCCCGTTCGCTGTTCTAGCATTGAAGCTTATGTCAAATTAAGTGTAGCTTCCATCCAAATCATTATGTAAATGTAAATATTTTTATTTAAAAAAAAAATTAAAGGACTTTTTTGGCTGTTTACTGTTGTCTACGTGAATTCGATAAGCATATTAAATGATCGCGATATTAACGTGGTCATTACTTCGGGCCTGAATGCTAGATATTGGATTTCGTTTTTTTGTGATTTGTGTTCTTTCTTGAAAACCTGAGATAAGGAAATGGGATTCAGATTTGTAGCCATAAATTCTCTAGATTTATTGAAATGATACAAATCGTACCACACATTGTTCCACATATCTTTTTAACTTTTAATCCAAATGATGGGAAAAAAATGCCTGTGATCAAGAAATTACTAAATATGGAAAGTATTTATGCCATAGAGTTTGTTGTTCAAATATTGGGCCAGATCCAATTCAGTGAGAAAAAGTTATCTCATGGCTTATCACTTGAAAACTCATTGGGGCAGATTCACTAAAATGCTAGCGACTTTTCGACAGAAATCCAATCCACAGGGACATTGGCAATTCACTAACAGGCACAGGCGACGATTTGATAGCGAACAGGACCCTCGCTAGCGTTCACTCGCACTCTATCGCCAGGCGACTTTTCGCTCAGGCAAATGGTCGTTGATCTGCAAATTCAGTAAAGTGTGGATTTTACTGAACTATTTTGCCAGAGTTGACTTCGCCACCTCAGACTAGACGTACCGCTAAAATGAAGCTAGATCTTCCTCAATCTGATGTCAGTTACATCATATACTGTCTGCCGAAAATGCATTAAAGTTTGATAAAAAAAATGGCGACTTTTGCTTTTTTTAAGCGGGATTGTCTGCAAAAGTCCTAACTTAAACTTTTTTTGGCTTAACATTTTTTGACCAACATTTGAGAACATATGGAACATATGGAGCATTCATTTTATAGTGGGGTAATGTGTAGGGCATAATATTTATTATTTTGTCTTTATTAAGGTTCCTTGGACATTTGTAATAAAAAGTGGTAACTTCAAGCATTTGCACCAACATTTCTAATAAAGACATTCATACAATAAAGGCTATAATTAAAAAATTTAACTCACTCCTTTTTATCAGGGTCTCAAGGCAAATTTATACAAATATGGCAACCTTGGGCACCTCTGCCCATCAGTTCGAGACTTAGTTTATCATCTCTTTCGGCATAGGGTTGATAGTCTTAGAAAATCTTTATATAACTGGCTGCAGGTTTATGGCAAAGCTGGGTCTCACAAAGATTTTAACTATATACTCTTCACTGGAGTTTGTTACTTAGCAGGACAGGGCTACATAAAAATCAAAAAAAAACATTGACAGAACTTAATACAGGTAAAGAAAAATGGGCAACAAGTTTGATTAAAGTTGTATGTTTATTATATTTGTATGAACAAATGTGAATACAACAGTCCTTTCATTTCTAATTGTACTTTTATGTTAATTTTTGTTTTCTGTAAACAAGAAAAATTCAGAGAATGTATTACAGTACCTGTAACAAAAATGAAATCTCTAATAAAAAGTTATATATAAAAAAAAATCCATACAACTTTAATGTACCCGCCCTAATCAAATTGACTTAAGCATAAGATCACTAGCGAATTTTCACTAGGCACAAACCAACGCTAGCGCATCTTCGCTTTGAAATACTGTCACTGCTGAAGTAACGCTAGCGAAAAGTCACCAGCGTTCGGCGCCTAGGCCACAACTTCGCATATTAGTAAATTAAGGTGCACAAAGCAGTCGCTGGTGACAATTTGCCCTTTAGTGAATCTGCCCCATTGATGGGATTCTATTCTATTCTCACTGCAGTGTGCTCTCTATGCTCTATGTTTATTGATGTGGCCTGTAAAATCACCAGCTTCTGACACCATGCAGTGTTTGTGACTGGGAGGTTTAAGCTACTCACAATTATACCGGAAATATTCTTGCTGTAAGTCAATGCAGTGCAGGTGGACTCTGAGCTTGGTAATGGAGATTGTTTAGTAGCAGCGCTTATAGAAAATTCAGGACCCAATTGTCCAGTGGCATAACTACCGGGGGAGCAGGGGTGCAACTGGGCCAGGGCCCGCACCCCCACAGGGCCCCCCCGGCAGATTGCGTGTGCTGAAGCCGACTGGAGTCGGCTGCAGCCGCAAAGTAAATTCGCAGCGACGAGGGTGGGGGGGGCCCGGCTGCACGACCCGCACCAGGGCCAGCCCCCACCTAGTTCCGTTACTGCACTTGTCCTTATGCAAAAAAGGATAATTAAACATAGATAAAAGCACGCTTCTAAGGCTTGACAATTCCTAGAAGAAAGAGGTGTCAATAGTATATTACAGGCTTTAGGACAGGTGGCTGTGATCTAAATAAGCCTATCTAGATTCAGTAGGAGCATTAACCAACGTTCGTATGCACTGACATCTTCGGCTACGTGTTTCATATATATACAGGTATACGTATATATATACAGGTATGAAACCTGTTATCCAGAATGCTCGGGACCTGGGGTATTCCGGATAACGGATCTTTCTGTAATTTGGGTCTTCATGCCTTAAGTCTACTAGAAATGAATTTAAACCTTTAAATTCACCCAATAGCCTGGTTTTGCTTCCAATACGGATTAATTATATCTTAGTTGGGATCAAGTACAAGCTACTGTTTTATTATTACAGAGAAAAAGGAAATTATTTTTAAAAATCTGGATTATTTGGATAAAATGGAGTCTATAGGAGCCATTCCGTAATTCGGAGCTTTCTGGATATCGGGTTTCCGGATAAGGGATCCTATACCTGTATATATATATATTTGTTCTGAAAGTACCCACACTCTTCCTTCAAAAAACAATAGTGGGTGCTGTGGTCAAAAGCCTTCAGAATGGACCCGCACTCCAAAAAATTCTTGTGATCAAACAATTTTATTAAGCATCACTTGATAAAGGCCCCAACATGGGCCAAAACGTTGGATACACGAGTGATGCTAAATAAAATTGTTTTCTGTAGAGGAGTGCAAGCTGAGTTTTGGGAAGTTATTTTTTAATAAAGAAGGTGATTTCATAGTTACAATTGTCTTTATGTTTTTGTTTCCTTGTATACTAACGAATTTTAAAAGACAAAAATCGTCGCCCTGTCGCCTTTTCTAAAGAGGAGCGCAAGCAAAGTTTTGAGAATTAATTTCTTAATAAAGACAGCGCTTTCAAAGTTTCATTTGTCTTTATGTTTTTGTTTCCTTGTATAATAACGAATTTTAAAAAAACAAAAAAATGATGTTACTGGTCCTTTAATCTGAATAAAAGTTTCTAATAATTATCAAACAAAGGAGTCCTTTTTACATATGACTGTTACCAATTTCTAAAATCTCACAGGAAACCAATAAAGCTAAAGTTTTGCAAAGAGCAACCCAGAGAGCAACGCCGGAGCCACCGCTTCAGAGAGACTGTCTGCAAAGAGGATCCGATACTCTTTAAGTTATGTCTATATGTGGGCCATATAATACTTCACCATTGCAGCCGGCAGGTCTATTCACTATTCCGGAGTCGAAGAAGTAAGTGCGCACAAACGTTGGTTAACGCACCTATCAAATAGTAGGCTTATTTAGATCACAGCCATCTGTCCTAAAGTTTTATATACTATTGGCACCCTCTTTCTTCTAGGAATTGTCAAGCCTTAGAAGTACACTTTTATCTTTGTTTTATTCTTGCTGTAAGGGATCTTTATTTTAGTCAGTCTAGCTCACTCCAAGATGGCTGCGGAACCTCCTACATCAACACGTTTCACTTTATATGCATAAACCTTTTTACAGTATTATCCTGTTGTAGCGACACATGGGGGCACATTTACCTAGGGTCGAATATCGAGGGTTAATTAACCCTTGTTATTCGACCGTCGAATATCGAAGTCGAAGGATTTACCTCTATTCCTACGATCGAAGGAATAATTGTTCAATCGATTTGAAGGGTTTTTAATCCAAGGATATTCCTTCGATCAGAAAATTGTTAGGAAGCCTTCCCCATAGGCTAACATTGGCCTCGGTAGGTTTTAGGTAGCGAATTAGGGGGTCGAAGAATTTTTTAAAGAGACGGTACTAACAAATTTTAGTTCGAAACGTTCGATTCGAAGTCAAAGGTCGTAGTCGAAGGTCGAAGTAGCCCATTCGATGGTCGAAGCAGCCATATTCGACCATTCGAAATTTGAACTATTTTTCCTCTATTCCTTCACTCAAGCTAAGTAAATCTGCCCCATGGTATGCACCACATTATATTACAATGATTAAATGGAGGGAGAAAGGTTTGTTATTCTAGGGGCTGTTTGGAGTAATTTTAGAGAGAGGAAAAAAAGGTTCATTTATTCTTAATTGCTTTGATAAATAGGCCACTTCTTAAACAGTATGATACATAGGCCACTATTTTACAGATAAGGGATCCTTTACCAGGAAACCCGTTATCCAGAAAGCTCCAAATTAGGAAAAGACCATCTCTCATAGACAATAAAAAAATATTTCCTTTTTTTCTGTAATAATAAAACAGTACCTTGTACTTAATCCAAAGTAAGATGTAGTTAATCCTTATTGGAAGCTAAGACAGTCAGTTGGGTTTATTTAATGTTTACATGATTTTTTAGTAGACAAGCTAAGAAGATCCAAAAGAGAATCTGAAAACCTGTTAACTATTAATTTTGGTTTCCTGACAAACACAGAACCTTACGTTATATATGCATTTAAAGTGCTGTTCAATTTACTAATTTGATCCCCTTTCATATTTTCTATTCCGTGCCTACTTGCTATGCTGGAAAGTTGCTGTGACTTCTGTGAAAGCTTTATCAAGATTAAAGGACCACTTACACCAAAGAGCTCATTTAAATCCACAATGCAGTATGCAACTTGCATGTTTCCCTGCATTTACTTGCATCAAAATAAACTCTACAAACTTCATATAGTTGTGCTTTGTGCCTATCAAGGCAGGGGAACTCAGGAGATACCTGCTAACCATGCAGTGGCTCCAGCGTTGCCTGCATACCCTGCATCAATAGGCGTAGTACAATTGCGCGTAAAGTATTGTCACCGTCACTTGCAAGGTGAACAACAAAAATTAAACAAACACTGGAATTGATGCCAGGCGGACATTAAAAATATTCAGTGCAATTTTGATAGGCATAGCACGGTTGCACCAAGCAAATCGCCTTGTTGTAGCCACAATGACACTAGAATCCTGGGGGAAAATGCTGCATTTTGGGGGAAAAAATATGGTGATTGCACTTTAAATTGCACTATGCTCACTGAGGCTCATTTGTAAACACTGGGCAAATATGCACCTGGGCAGTAACGCATATCAACCAATCGGTGAGTGGCTTTTTTCAGCCCCAGCAGGTTGAGCAGTGCAAGCAAACCTCTAAATGGTCGCCATGGGTTACTGCCCAGGTGCAAATTTGCCCGGTGGTTATAAATGAGCCCCACTATGTCTGGGTAAGCGAACTCATCTATAATATAGATGTAAAACATTTTTCAATGAGGTAGAAGACTTGACTGCCCGAAGAGGCCATGCAATAACAAACACTGGGTATTTCTAATTTAAAATATCATGTGAACAATCCCTGAGACCTAACTACATGATTACATCAATGGCAGTACTAGAACTGAAAGTGTGTGGATAGCTGTATAAAAGAAGTTAATGATTGATACCAGGAACCAGTTCAGTACATTGCCACATAACCAAGTCTATAAATGTCCAGCTGGGGAACTTTGCAGCCCCTAATGTTTTGCTGCCCTAGGCCTGGGCCTTTGTAGCCTCGCCACAAATCCGGGCCTGCTGCAATGGCTAATTCTAAGCAATGGGTTTCCGGATAAGGGATCCAATAACTTTAATACAATATGAAAAACTTAATGTGTAAAGATCTTAATTAAAAGCATTAAAATGCTAGTTGCTGTAGGTCAGAGTTCCCTGCATAGATTCAGTTATTCTGTAGTTCACATGAGCTCAAAAACCACAAGCTTAATTAATACTGTTTACTTGTTTTATGTAGACAAATATTATTCCTGGATAACAATGTATATCCGGGTGTGGAAATAATTCTATTATCAGCCTTTTCATAATACGATAACCATAGTGTAAAGTACAACAAAAACCAGATGTCAAAAGGCATTATCAAAGGCAATGTTACACTTTACAGAATAAATTATAGGACTTACCAGTTTCATAAAATAGAAGTGCCAATCATTGTCACATTTCAGAAGTATGTCACATGTTAAGAGAACATGCAGTTGGCAAGCCTTAAGGAACTACAGGTACCTGTAATATTTTTCTTTAGACACTTTGTTCATACTGTATATATCCTGCTTTTTGAAGCCACAAGCTTTCATGACACTTCCCATATACAATTCCATCACTTTGCAATATGAATTCAATATATATATATATATATATATATATATATATATATATATATTTTTTTTTTTTTTTTTTAATTTAATATGTTATCTATGCTCAGAATAGAACTATAACGTCTATTTTATTTGACTTCTTTCTTTACCCCCAAAGTGTCACTTAAGGTTAAGTAGATTGTGGATATATTATTTTTTTAAATCTCTTTTTATAGTAGAGTACGGGGAAGTGAAACGTAATTCTCTTTTGCAATTCCTCGGCCATCTGTGTTTTGTTGCTTGGACAGCTTAGTTGTCTGAATTTATTTTCGAAAAATTCTTGTGAAAGTTTGTTCTTAGCTTGGAATGCAAAGCGATTTTACTGGCTAACACCAACACAAATACAAATAATGATGTGTCTTGGTTGTTATGCATTGTACAAATTATATGGCAAAAACTTCTTATTTTTAACTCTTTTGAAAGGAGTGCATATCAGTTTATTAAGCATGGATGTCCAGCCACAGCCACATTTAGAAGCAGTCATTGTAAATTCTTGTGTCCAAAGAGACTCCTTGCAGTGCCCTATGTTTGTTCTTGGCACCACTGTGTCTGCTGAAGCTGGCAGTAATTTCAGGGTTCCCTCTGCAGGTTACATGAATAGGCACAGCATGTGGTACGTCAAACACAAACCCACAACTCAGCACTTGGCTGCAAAAATGCTGGAATTGGGAGCAAAACAATACATTGTGGGGAAAACATAGCAAACGGCATCAATATTGCACTTTGCACACTGCACCTGGGGTTTTAAATGAATCCTCAAATATGTTTAGATATTTCTATATTATCAAGATAGAGCCATTTGAGTCTCACTAGATAAAAAAGGAAATATGGACAATGCTGTTTGGCCATAGGGAAGCACATGTTATTGTTAAATGGCATGAATTTGTGGCAGGGAAGGAATTTGAAAAAAGTTAGGATCCAAACGCAACTTAAGTAGTGTAGCAAAAATGCAGGTGTTTTCAAAGTAGGAAGTTGCAAGTGGAGACCATTTTGTGTAGTAACATCAAGAATATAATAGTATATTTTATAGGGATAAGTTTAATGTTGTTTTCCCTTAACGGGGACCTGTCAACATGTTTTATCATGTTAGTTAAGCAAAATAAACTTCACTTTACACTATATAAATTGTTTAAATCTTTTTTTTTTGTAGTCTTGGAATTTACAATAACGTAAAACATACAGCAGCTATTTTGTGGACCCTGTTATTAAGGCAAGCTTTAGAACATGTAGACAGTGGGGAATGTGAGTAGTGCAGTGACATCTAGGGGGCAAATTTACTAAAGGGCAAAGTGGCTAACTAGAGAAAATTCGCCAGCGTTACGTCAATTTGTCACTTTGCCAATTTACTAACAGTTAACCTGGTGAAAATTCACTAGCGATGTAGATAGACTAGCGCAACTTCGCACCCTAACGCTGGCGAAGTTGCACTCTGGCGGAGGGGCGAAACTACGCAAATTTACTAAATATTTTCTGAACATTACCTCCTTCTCCAGAGTTTACTTCGCCAGGTCATAGCAGGCGAAGTTCAATAGAGTGGATAGGAATTAGAACAAAAATTGTTGTAAGTCCCCAAAAAACGCTGGCATTTTTTACTTTTCATAGGGTGATAGGCTGAAAAAGTACAATATTTTTTTTAGGGTGCCCACCTTCCCCCCTACATTTCCTAACATATGGCTCCTAAACTATACAGTGGGAACATGTGTAGGGCATTAGAACACCTCTATATCATTTTATTAAGTTTCCCTGGGCTTGTGTAGTGTAATGTATTTGCTGCAGCATACACGTCCATTCAAACATAAATTCCGCGCCAACTTTAGAACTTTAACTGGGTTGATGGTACTTATGTGCCATTTGCTGAGGACTGAATTCAAATCAGCTGAACAATATGAAAGGAAAGCATGATAATATGTCTCTGACTCATAGGAACTATTTCCCAATACACCGTAGGCTCACCGAGTCATGCAATTCCACCCCCCCAGCTTGTTCCAAATGATGGATTCTGGAAGTCCCTGTGCTTTCTATTGTATAGGCACACTCAAAACTGAAGACAGTTGCTAAACTGTTTCCTTTTCATTGGCCAAATACAGTAGCAAGTGATGCACAACAAATGTGGATTATAATACTGGGATTCTATTATTGTAAAGTCATGGCAAATTTAGCTTACAGATCATTTACTGTGGGCTGTAGCGCATGAGCTGGGATGCAAAATTGTACCCCTTCCAACACATACACAAATCACGTGTTCTATTACAAATACAAACTGCATTCTTTTGCAACTTTCTCAATATAGAATATTCTGCACAAAGCACATACCACACCACTCATAGGCTCAAAGGTGTCCTTAACTTAGCTTCTCCTTTCATCCCCTTGCACATCATAAATTTCTAATCCCTGCCTCTCCATGCTTTTTGCACTCCATCCAAACACAACTCCTTGGGGGGTGAGGGAGACAAGGTGCAAAGTGTAAAAAAGGTAGCTTGCACATTCTTATGGAGTTTGCCCTCGACTCCCACTATATCAAATGTGCCCTATTGTGTGGCTTTAGGAAATGAGACTGAATATCATGGAATAAACAGCGAACATGCTGTGGCACATCCTTTTGCACAGTGAAAAAAAGTGTTTTATTGAGGTCACACACAAGGCAACATTTTTGCCCTTTATCAAGTGCTGCAACTTATTCTTTCTTCTATGACTACTTACCCCTGGCTAAGGTTGGGCTGCATGAGCACCCATCCAGAAGGACATTAAATGGTGACTGCTGCACTATTGCAGCATTACCATATGGGTTTATGCAAGTTGATCAGCACAATCCAATAGCCATAAATTGAAATGTGATATAAAGTGCTTATATACTGCTAAGACAATACATCACACATTAGATAATATTGGTCTAGAGTTAGCTGCAGTATTTGCAGTTTGATAACAAACCTGGTGAAGATGTGAAGAGTACAGAGTAGTGATCCCCAACCAGAGGATCATGAACAACATGTTGCTCACCAACCCCTTGGATGTTGCTCCAAGTGGCCTCAAAGCAGGTGCTTATTTTTGAATTATTTTTGAATTCCTGGTTTGGAGGCAAGTTTTGGTTTCATAAAAATCAGACATACTACCAAACAGAGTCTCTTGTAGTCTGCCAGACTACATAGGGGCTAACAAATGGCCAATCACAGCACTTTATTTTTCATGCTTGCGTTGCTCACCCACTCTTGTTACATCTGAATGTTGCTCCCAGGTAAAAAAGGTTGGGGACCCCTGGTATAGATAGTGGAGAGAATTCATTAGTTGTTAATAGAATCTAGTGCCTCCATTCTTATTGTCTCCTACATTCTGTGCCCAACATAATGTACGTATATATTTTACATTATCTGTACCCATTCCTAACGTTTAGTACCTCCTAGATCTGCCTATATTTCTATCTGCCTACGTCCTTCTACCTTCATAAGTATGATTTGTGTATCTTCTGTGCTTCTCAATAAAATGTGTGTATTCATTCTTATGCTAATCTACTTTTTGTATCCAGCAATTTATCTTAATTTATGCTCTTCTAAAAATCTGTGTCCAAAATACTAGTATAAATTCCCTCCATTGCATCCAATTTAATAATTTTTATTATTATCCTGTATGTCAGGAACACTCCACTTTGGTGTCAAGATGGCTGTGCCCATGGCCACCATATAGGTTCTTCTTGAATGAGGTCCTGGGTGCTCTAAATTTGATATTTTCACTGATCCTTGGTTCCTGACCCTTCTGCCTATTTCTAACCATGCTGATTGCTGCCTGCATCTGACTTTTGCCTGGGTTATGTCTTTGAGCCTCTTAACCCTGTGTGTACCTCTGCTTGAACTGTTTCCCTCCTTGGTCCTGACTCCAGCATCGTAAGTGCTGCTAGGCCTTCTCAGTGTACACCTTAATAGTCTGACCCCATGTTAGGGACCACTATAGTGATTTGCATTGCTCCTAATGGATATTTATTTTCCCTGAGACCAAATAATTGGATGTTCTTCATGTTGGTTATCTCTGTTCAATAAGGATTATTCCCTTATTTCTTGCTTTATAGAGTTAATATAATGTGTATAGCAGGAGCATTTGAATATTTTATGTTTTAAAACTGTCATTGCTATTAAAAAAAAACCATTCAAAAGGCAGACCATCTGCACTCTATTAATCAATCACTGTAGGTCGCTCTGTGACTAGCTTCCTGCTTGACTTTACCCATACATCAAATGTTCCAAATGTGTTTGGCAAAAACAAACTACCTGGAAATAAAAACAGTACATTTTGTATGTTCAGAACTGCACTGATTTTTTTTTTTAACACTGTAGTTGAATATTAAAAATGAAGAATATTAAAAAAAAGTCAAATATTAAAAATGAAGTTGTAAAGATCCCTCATTTAAGGTTTTTTTTAATCATTTATGAAATACATATATCATTGTAGCAGAGTGTTACCATGCCTGAAGAAGAGCCATAAGCATTTCCAAGAGCTTGCATTTCGTAAGTTTGCCAATATACCTTTTTTTCCTTTTTCCCTCTCATAATTGTATCAGACAGACCTCCTTCCAGAAACATACAAGGGATTAGATTTGTTATCCTAGGAAAACATAATATATACAACAAGATAGTATAAAAAAGAAAGTGTTGACCTTTGTGCTCCAACATAAACCATGTGCTAGCCATATTTGAGGACTATAATGAGTATTGGGATCAGTCATCCGGAAACCCTTTATCCAAAAAGCTCTGAATTACATGAAGGCCCATAGACTTTATTTTAATCAAATCCTTCAAAGTTTCAAACACAATTTGCTTTTTCTCTGTAGTGATAAAACAGCACCGTGTACTGGATCCCAACTAAGATATAATTAATGCTTATTGGTGTCCAAACAATCCTATTGATATTTTAGTAGACATAAGGTATGGTGATCCAGATTACAAAAAGATCCCTTATCTATAAAACATTAGGTTTCGAGGATGCTGGATAACAGGTCTCATTCCTGTACTGTAATTGCTTCCAAATTGATGGGCTGCAGTTTAGTCATGGATAAAGTATTAACCCTTTGCTTAGCTGAATTAATATTGACATTTTACAAATAATATTTCATGTTCTGCTCAGTATATAGTCTGACAGCTGCCTAGAGCAGAAAAGAAAGATAGAGAGCTATTGGATACACAGATCTTTACTGCTATAGTGCAGTTGTGCCTTTGGGCTGGAACAAAATACATAACATAGGGTACAGAATGTATAGCCTAATTCTTTGTTAGTCTTTCTCATGTATTTGTATGCAGTCCATTTACATGGAAATAATGTGTTAAGTTGCCAATGTATTATATAATTAAGGAAACAGTTTATCAACAATGACGCCTATTGTATATGCATTCAGCCTTCTTTCTGCTTTATTAAGCAATATATCTTGCTGGCTTACGTTCATTAAGCTTCAGCTTCAAGTAACCACAGGATAATGGTGAGATATCTCCATTGATATGTTAAAACTACTTACTGTGATCCTGCTGTCAATAGCAGCTGTCATAGCATATTATGTAGGATATTTAATTAACTGGACACCTCCTTTTCACAAATGATTCTCTCTGTATTACAGTATGTCTTCTTATATTTAATTTAATCAGGCTTGGTTTTGTTACCTGCCAAGGCTGAAACTGTTTAATTTTGATTTGTGTTTATTCAAACTTGCTAGGCTTAATGCATTAACTGGGGACATATTCAATCTGTTTAGCCCAAAGCTGATCCTTGTCGACCCAAAATGATCAGTTTACCCAAACAGAATCTATAGCTTTTAGAAAGTTAATGGGGCCTTATATGGTGAAACATAGGTCAGCTGACAATTGTCCTGTATATGCCTATACCATATATGCAAAAATCATGTATGCTTTTCATCAGGTCTACCCAAAATATGGTTAATGTCCAGCCACTGAATCAATGGACCTGTCCCATTAGGGATGCAACGAATCCTGGATTCGGCCTGGGAGTCAGCTGAATCCAAGCAGGAGTTTAGCAGGATTTAGCCATATCCAAGAGCCTGTTTGAACCAAATCTGAACCCTATATAAAGCAAAAAATGTTCCCGCCTGCAGTCAGCAAATAATATATTGAATGCTGCCTTATCAGTCTGGCCCATCCTCAGAGCTGCAGCCCATTATGATACATGTCCAGATCTTGTTAGCATGTGGTCAGTTTCACACATAGGGGGGGACTGATTAAGCTTCATGAAAAGGTGATTCTAGTTGTTAAATATCTGGATGCTTGCCTTGCATATGTAATGGTTCTGTGTGCTGCATGTTTTTTGTCCTATTTTATGAAAAGTGACTTATTGTTTAGGCTTACTTTTGTTTTTTACATAGCCTTGATAAATGGTGCTCACATTTCTATCTAAATAAAGTTTAGATTTTTTATAGGAATAACACAATCTCTGCCTTAACCATCCTCGCCCTTTACTCCTTGCTTTTATTGTTGATTCTCACTGAAATTAGAATGCTATGCCAAGAATTTCTTCGCTGTCATCACAGCTCTTTTTTTTTTTTTTGGTTTTCCTTTTTCAGAATATTCAGCTGGATTTAGCTTGTTTTCTCCAATGTCAGGCGAGCTGTTTCCTGTACTTCATCACTTTGCCTGAATCCAGATTTCATAAAAAGACAGTGTTACAAATCAGAAATAGTGATGGGGGAATAAATTCGTCAGGCACGAATTTGCAGCGAATTTCCGTGTTTTGTTTCCAGCGAATAAACTGCGGCAAAAATTCGCCAGTGAAAAATCTGCCACGTCAAAAAAATAGTTGTGCGCCAGAATAGGCACAGATTCGCCCATCAGAAACTCCAATAATTAGTAATATTTTATTACTTACTGTGTTCTGCAGTGGTGAAGACAAAAATGGAATACAAACATATTTTTCTGTATTTGGAATTTGGGCAGGCTATTTAAAGTGTTCATTAGAAGGATTTTCAAAACTCCAGAGACTAAATAAGAGAATCATGTATAATACCCTATGATAACCTGCCTGGAGTTGAACCAGGGACCTGGTGTCCCTGTGTTGTCTGTATTAACACTGCTCTATACAAGCAGACAGATAAGGCCCTGTTTCACCCCTATTGCTTTGCTTGGTATTGCTAGTAAGCATGGCTTGTTTCACCTGTTGCCAATCTGGCCACAGAGGATTTGTGTAAGGGTGGTGGCACACAAGGCTACTGGGGGGGATTATTCGCCCAGTGACAAATCACCTCTTCTTGGGGTGACTAATCTCCCTTAAATGCCTTCCCGCCGGCTAGAATGTAAATCGACTTTGACCTTAGCAATCTTCTGCCTGGACTGACCCCTGCCTGTCTTTGATTATTCTTCGGATCCTGATTTGGTGCTGTGCTTTTGATCTGTGTTTGACCTTGGCCTGTGACCTCGACTATGCTTCAGACTATACCGCACTTTATAGTCTGTTTGGTAATGACCTTGCTCCTTGTTCTCTGTCCTATCTGTATACATTACGGTTCCCTTGTCTGCCCAGAGCTTCCCCCATGGTCCTCTCATGTTAAGTCCTGGTTAGCGGAGGGCTCCTCCCGAAGCCAAAGGCGGCTGCTACAGGCAGAAGAGTGAGCCGAGACCGGGACCTTGGGGGCTGCGCTGAGTTTTTGGATACCAGATGTTATAAAGTCAATAGTCGAGGCACCAATCTCAGTTAGGGTTTTTCCAATTCAATTTTTCCAATTCATTTGAGTTTTTTATTAATAAATAAGGTAAAATTGGGCATTGGAGTTTGGTTGTGGTTTTTTTAATAAAATATGAGATGAATTTGGAATTTGGTAAATAACCCCCATAGACTCATAGAGAGAACATAAATAAAAACAGGTCACACAAGCACAGGAGTATTAAATCATACACCGTGAAACATAGGTTTGGCCTTTGCCTCCAGTCTAGTTCAGCTGGAAAATATTCTCAAAGCTGTATCAGAATAACCTGACCTAGAGGGACCAATAGATAAATTAAAACAAACAATCTAAGTAATCTGTAAAAAGTCTCTCACGCATGCAAAAATATTACAAAAAAAATACCTCAAGTTGCTGAATATTTTCAGTGCATGCAATAAACAATGGGCATCCAAATAATTGCGCACGCCGATTTTGATCTGCGTCCATTTTTATTTTGATGTCAGGCAGAATGTAGCCACAGTTTTACAAGTTAATTCGCTAAGTAAATTCACCGCAAATTTGTGTCTGGTGAATTTATTTGCCAATCACTAGTCAATGACAGACTTTTCGAGAAGAATTATTGATAAATTAGTTAAATTTGTGGATGAGAGTTAGGTTGACTTTGTTTTAGAGATAAATGTGAGTTTTAGTAACCCCCCCCCCCCCCCCGTGTGTGTGTGTTTTTGTGCCAGACAAAGAATTGTATAACTTTGTGTATTTTGAGCATATTTTATAAATATGATGTGAGATGATTTTGTGCAGAAGTTAGAGACTGGATAAAAAGCATAGTAGCCATAGCAGCCTGACCCTCATGGTATTAGACCAATCGGTTCATGGGCTGATCAGATGGATACTGTAAAACATACCATATATATGCCTGACTATCCTTCTGTTGTTCCCTATTGTTTCGAACATTACATTGATCCATTGATCAGAACTGAAGGAGCCCCCAACAACGGAAATTTTCATCGGGCCAATAATTGTGATTGTAACCCCTCCATAAGTCAGAGAGAGACCCAGTCTATTTCCTGTTTACTTCTCTTACACATAGGGACAGATTTACTAAGCCTCGGGTGAATATTCGAATTTCAAAAAGTTCATATTTCAAAGTAAATGTTTGGATACTTCGACCATCGAACAGGCTACTTTGACCATCGAATTGGACTTCGACTTCGATTCGAACAATTCGAATAAAAAAACATTCGATAGTCGAAGTACTGTCTCTTTAAAAATCCTTCGAATTCCATACTTCACCAAGTTAAACCTACCGAATGGCATTATAAGCCTATGGGGACCTTCTACAAGCATTTTTCTATGTTTTTGGCATAGAATAAAAATCCTTCGATCAGTCGCTGAAAATCGTTCGAATCGTTAGATTCGAACAATTTAATCGGTCGATCAAACGATTTTTATTTAATCGATCGAATGCTTAGGATATAATATACAGGATATTCATGGCTTTTGTGTATTATACACAAAAGACATGAATATCTTGTAAATTATATCCTTATAAACGGCGAGTTCTGATGTCATCAGTTATAAACGGTGAGTTCTGATGTCATTTCTGTCACATGACTCACTGAATCTTGTGTATTATAATAAATAAAGTACCCCCAGTTGCAAAATATGAGGATATTAGAAGTTACCTCGGAGTTCCATGACCTGTATAAAAACACTGGCCCTTTGGCCTCGTGTTTTTTTATGGTCATGAAACTCCTCGGTAACTTATAATATCCTTATATTTTACAAGAGGGGGTACTTTATTCACTTTATCATTTAAAGGATATTTATGGCTTTTGTTTTATATAGTGAATAAAGTACCCCCTCTTGTAAAATATAAGGATATTATAAATTACAGAGGAGTTTCATGACCATATAAATACAGGTCATGGAACTCCGAGGTAACTTCTAATATCCTCATATTTTGCAACTGAGGGTACTTTATTTATTATAATACATGTGACAGTAATGTGACAGAAATGACATCAGAACTCACCGTTTATAACTGTTGACATCAGAACTCACCGTTTATAAGGATATCATTTACAAGATATTCATGGCTCTTGTGTATTATATATATATATATATATAAGAACATGTAAATGGCACAGGTCAATCAGTAGCAAATATTGGGGCATGCACTGCCTTCTACAAACTAAATGAAACCCCCCAAAATATAAAAGGAGGGCAGATAGGCACAAGTTTTGTAAATCAACCACTTGATTGTTCAAAAAAGTTCATAACTATGTATACTTGGGGCAGATTTATCAATCAAAGTGAAAATTGAAATTTTGAATTCAAATTAGAAAATTGAAATTTTATAGTTTATTTTAGTGTAATTTGACTAGGGAATAGTTAAATAGTTGTTTTTAAAAAAAATGTAATTCCAAATTCAAAATGTATCATGTACTGGGCCCTTCGAATCAGTCTATTTGCCACCTTAAAAATGCCAAATTACTGTTTAAGCCTATGGGGGACGTCCTGGAGATGTTTGGAGACATCCTGAAAATCAAGTTTTTTTTGGTGAAAAAACTTGAATCTAATTAGATTCAAATTTGATTCAATTTGAGTTTGCCGGTAAATCCCATTCACCCGAATTTGAAAAATTAGATTGTTTTGGAAAATTTTGATTGTTCATGGGAGTTCATGGGAGTTTTTATAGACTCCCAGGAACTCGAAATTCGACCCTTGATAAATCTGCCCCATAAGGTATATTGGTTTTGGTTGTCCCCCCAAACTTCCTTCTATTCAACTTTTGCAGCCACACAAGGTTATACACCTAAAAGGGTGGCCAAAAGACATATTGCCTAAAATAAATTACTCTGCAGACACTTAAGTCTATTACCCCAATCAGGGACTGGCAACTCCTGGCACTTTATATCACACAAAACTACTAGACTTTGGGCCATATAACTTACTTAACACTTTTTGGTGTGTAAAATCTTGGGATGTAATAGAACCAAGAAGTGGCTGCAAGGATGCAAGTGAATTTTTCGTAAAAAGCCATGAAGTTCTAGTAAAAGTTTATAAAAACCTGGACAGTTGTAAAAATTGCTTAAGATATGTAACTTTGCCAAGTCTATTGATGTGTATCATTTTGCTAAATTTCCATCATAACTCTGGCATGCACACTTTTATAAATAGCACAACCTAAACCTTAATATGAAGACTTTATGCCAAAGTGAAAACTTGGCAATAGCTTTAATGTTGACATTTAATAAATGGTTATTTCATTTTTTTATCTTGTTAAATGTTTTTGGCATTTATTTAGTGTGTATTTTTAAAAAGAGGCTCAGTTAAACTTGTACTTCTCTAACTACAGGATCTGTTATCCAGAAAGTTCAGAATTATGGGAAGGTTGTCTCCTATAGAGTGCATTTTAATAAAATAATTCAACATTTTACATATTCAAACATATTTCCATTTTCTCTGTAATAACAAAATAGTACATTGTACTTAATCCCAGCTAAAATTTAATTAATCGTTATTGGTGGCAAACAATCCTTTTGGGTTTACTTAATATTTAAAGATTTTTAGCAGACTTGAGGTATGAAGTTCCAAATTATCGAAAGACCCCTTATCCGGAAAACTCCAGGTCGTGAACATTCTAGAGAACAGGTCCCATACCTGTACTGGGGTGGCAAAGGCTATAAATTCATGCAACCTCTACAGCATGCCAATACTTCCCTTCCCAGTTATGCACCATTTGGCACTTCATTTGCAAAGCTTCATTTGATTTTAACCATTTGACTACCGTATATACTCGAGTATAAGCCGACCAGAGTATAAGCCGAGGTACCTAATTTTACCTACGAAAACTAGGAAAACTTATTGACTCTAGTATAAGCCTAGACACAACTGCAGCCCTGTCTCCCAGCAGCGCACATTCCGCCAAAGCGACCCCCCCAGCGATCAACCGGACTTCTTTGCAAAGTTGATGGTGACAGAGAATTGCCAAACGGATTACTGTGTACATTGTCCCACTGTCCCACTACCATGTGCAGAGGGGGCTGTGTGATATTGCCATCACTGTTAATCTTTCGTATAACCAACAGAGGGCGCTGTGTGATATTGCCATCACTGTTAATCCTTCATATAACCAACAGAGGGCACTGTGTGATATTCCAGTCACTGTTATTCTTTCATATAACCAACAGAGGGTGCTGTGTGCTATTGCAGTCACTGTTATTCCTTCATATAACCAACAGAGGGCGCACTGTTATTCTTTCATATAACCAACAGAGGGTGCTGTGTGCTATTGCAGTCACTGTTATTCTTTCATATAACCAATAGATGGCGCTGTGTGATATTGCAGTCACTGTTATTCTTTCATATAACCAACAGAGGGCGCACTGTAATTCTTTGATATAACCAACAGAGGGCACTGTGGGATATTGCAGTCTCTCCCCAAGTGAACTGTTGGTATAGGAATGATTAAAAGTGACTGCAATCTCAGCTACTGCCTGCTGACCCGAGTATAAGCCGAGGTAGACTTTTTCATCACATTTTGGATGCTGAAAAACTCGGCTTATACTTGAGTATATACGGTATGTACAAATTTTCCAAGATTCTTCTCCATCAAAGATTTACTTAAGTCCCATAAGAGCACAGGTTTCCAAACTTAGGTGAGAGACAAAGCCAAGTTTTGGGGGCTGAGCAGAATAACAATTAGGGCAAGATTTGGCACAAATGCTTCTTTGCTGTCCTAAGTATTAACATTGATTCAAATTTATGGTAAAATCTTTTTTGATGTCCTAATTATCTATGGAATTATAGCAGTATACAATAATGTTTTTGTATGATAGTAATCTTGTTATAAGCAGCTACTGTATTATAACATATAATGATCATTTATAAACTTAGTTGTAAAAAGCCACCACACAATCACCATATTGTAATTTTTTTTAATACAGGTATGGTATCTGTTATCCAGACTGCTCGGGACCTGGGGTTTTCCAGATAATGGATCTTTCTTTAATTTGGATCTTCATACCTTAAGTCTACTAGAAAATCATGTAAACATGAAATAAACCTAATAGGCCGGTTTTGCTTCCTTTAATGATTAATATCATCTTAGTTGGGATCTATTGATGGGCGAATATATTCACCAGGCGTGAATTTGCGGCTAATTTCCACATTTTGGCGCTGGCGAATAAATTTGCGAAACTCGAGAAACGTGGGAAATTCGCCCATCACTATTGGGATCAAGTACATGGTACTCTTTTATTATTACAGAGAGAATGGAAATCATTTTTAAACATTTATATTATTTTAATAAAATGGAGTCTATGGGAGACAGACTTTCTATAATTCAGAGATTTCTGGATAATGAGTTTCCAAATAACGGATCCCATATCTGTACTGTCATTAATTACACTGTATTGTAAAATAAATTAAGGCCAGCCCTTTGAACACTCCTTGCCGGAGCATTACATGGCCATCTTAGTACTGTGGCAGCGCCCTAGCTAGGTTGTTCCCGCTCTAGCCCTTTTCCCTTTGATTCTGCATTGTCCTTCCCTGCCTTGACTGGCTTTACCTTACATTGTACTTTCCCAGCCTTGACCTTGTCCTGACCCCTGCCTTGCCTGTTCCTGATTTCTGCTTCCTGTTCTAACTTTTACCTTTCCCTGACTTCACCTTGAACCAACCTTGCCTTTCCTGTTCCTTATTTCTGCTTCCTATTCTGCCTTGTACCTAACCCATACTGCTCTCCAGTCCTCTTGCTATCCTGCTCTCCAGTCCTCTCTTTCTGCTCCAGTCTCCTTCTGCTCCAGTCTTCTCTCGATATGATGTCCTCTCGCTGTCCTGTCCTCTCACTATCCTGTCCTCTCAATATCCTGTCCTCTCGCTATCCTGTCCTCTCGCTATCCTGTCCTCTCACTATCCTGTCCTCTCAATATCCTGTCTCCCGCTATCCTGTCCTCTCGCTATACTGTCCTTCAGATCTACACTCTCACCGTCCTGTCTCATCCTTTCAGTCTGCCCCCGATCTATGTCCTCACTGTCCTATCCAGTCAGTTCCTGTCCTGACCTTCTCCCTTCACCCATTCCAGCCTGACTCATCGCCCCCTTCATCCTGTCAAGCCAATTCCTGATCTTTGTCCTCTCTGTCCTGCTCCACTCTGCACCTCTTCCAGTCTGAGTCATCGCCCTTGTCACCCCATTCCTGCCTTTCCTTGCCATGTTCCCTTTGGCACAGACAGCCCCTACCTCAAGGACTTCCCTCATCAGCCTCCACAGTACCCCCTACCTAAGCCTTGACAGATACGAATTGACATCTGGTTTTGTCACATTTTGTCGCTCAGATTTTTTTCGAGAAAAAAATTACTGACAAATTAGTTCAATTTGTGGAAGGGAGTTTGGTTGATTAATTTGAGTTTTAGTAAACCAGCCCCCCTAATGTCCACCCCGAACAAGGCATAGAGTGCATACGGAAATGAGCCCTGTGCACTTTAATATCATAATATCAAATTTTTTTCTTTAAAGGGAAATGTTTAGATAAATTCTAAACCTTCCAAATATTGCAAAACCTTTCAGTGTTGCAACATGCCCTTTAATATGACAGCACTTTTCAGCTGCCATGCGCACATTTACCCAAGGGCAATTTTCACACTGTCACAACATGCTGATCTTATTGGGTATAAAAAAATAGAGGTTTATTTGTTAAGTAGCTGTTTCAAAAGAAGCTTATGATATGTGACGTACTTTTAAAAAGGCCTTTTATTACTCTGAAATATGTCTAATCCATATCTTTAATCACATAAAAACAACTATACCTGGTCAAACCTTACCATGTTACTTTGATGATACTGATGTAGCTGGAATTCTAAATATGCGATTTTCACTCTGCATTTTTATATATTTTTGTGAAATCAAAATGAAAAAACACTCAATTCCAAAGAGTCCAATGTATTCTGCACAGAAAAGGTCACGGTGGAAAAGGTTATGGTCAAGAGAAAGTTGGTGTGAAAAAAAATGCACATTGACTTCTATGTGCTTCACAATTTTTTTTGCCATTTTGAAATTTTTCCCACAGTTTTGTTTAGATTCGCTGATCAGTAGCCATGGTGAGCCAAGAACCCACAGGAAATGTTTTAATTTGGGGACTTTCCTCTGGGACTTGGGTTTGTTTGGGTTATAAAATGTTGTCTTCCACTAGGTGTTTTACCTTCCAGTAGTGGTTCTTAATGAGCATACTGTAAATATACTATAACAAGGTCAACATGTTGATTTCCTTTGAGTGAAATCCAAGCAACACTGGCCATCACTATACATCTCACTGTGTATTCGTATACTGCTGAGATGACAATAAAGTTTACTTTGACTTGACTTTGACTATGGGAGTGGAGGATAAGAAATTTGCAATGACATTTGAAAAGGAAAATAAAATGCCTAAGGGCAGTGTAATGAATGATTTATCTATGCATTCAGAAATTATAGATGTTTTTGGCTGGTGAAGACATCCAATGTTATTTGTTCAGATAGAAAGTCTTATTGCCATAGGTGGCAGTACCAGAAATAGCCCTCTCATTGTATAATTCCTAATTACAGTCTTTTTTGTTTCCTGTCTAATGATGGGCGAATTTATTCACCAGGCGCAAATTTGCGTCAAATTTGCGCGATTCGTTGCCGGCGAATAAACTCACAAAAAGGCCACTAAGAAATAAAACGGACGACGGTGTAAAAAATGGATGCCGGCGTAAAAAAAAATGGACACCGGCATAAAAAATGAGATGCCGATGCAGTTTTGCTAATTTTTCACTGTTTCGCAAAGCCAAATGGCGCAAATTCGCCCATCACTATTCCTGTCCCCAAGTAGGGTCCCTGCATGTCTTTATAGCTTTGCTGTGGGAAACTAGTTGTAGGAACTAAACTATAAATCAACAAGCAGATGTGGATCTCAATCTTACGGGAAAATCAAACCTGTCTGATCCACATCTACTAGATTTTTAGCCAGATATTGGTCAGATGGGCCCAATGGAGGGCCCCAAATATGAAAACATAAGCTGCTGAATTGATGTGGAGCTTCAATCTGCCCATGTATGGCCACATTTACATTATGGAAGAATTATTGATTCAGTTATCAAAATTGTGGACTTCTTTACATTGGGTTTAGGGAACAAATGATATTTTCTTCAGACAATGGCAAACATGGGAAGGAATTTTTTCACCACCCACGGGATGTGTAGCTCTGAATTGCGTGACCAACAAGAGTACTGTGTATGTGTGTCCAAATGATCATCATCATCATTATTTATTCATAGAGCAGCAAGTTACGCAGTGCTAGATAACACATGAATAGAGGGGAATTCAGAACATTTATACCTCCATCTAGCACCTAGAAAATAAAAAGTGGTTTCATGCTAAAATGGCAAATGTAGTTATTTAAAAAAAGAATGTTTATAAAGCTGTGTAAAATGATCAACACCCTCCAAAAGAATCTGTTTAAAAAGTGGTGTATTTACTATAGTAATGTACTGCACATATGAATTAATGCCATGCAATTCCAATTATGGAATTAATCCATTACAAATATCTACTTATAACATTTATAAAGGGAAGACAATTGTGGAATCAATACATTACAAAGAAGCAATTGTGATACTTATGAAGGTAAGTCATTAATTTGAAAGCATACAATTACAGGTATGGGACCTATTATGGAAAATTCTTGGACTAGGGATTTTCTGAATAAGGGACCTTTTTGTAATTTGGATCTCCTCACCTTAAGTCTACTAAAAGAATTTAAATATTAACTACAGTTAACCCAATAGGATTTTTTTTCCTACAACAAGGATGAATTATAGTTTAGTTGGCGTCAAGTACAAGGTATTGTGTTATTATTAATACAGAGAAAAAGGAATACTTGTAAAAATGTCAAATTTACTTAAAATGGAGTCTATGGCACATGACCTTCCCCTAATTCAGAGCTTTCTGGATACAGATAATGGATCCCAGACCTGTACTTTTATATACTCCATTTACATAATTTTATACCACCTTGGACTTGGAACAACCTATTATTTATTGAGACAGGCGGCATATAAATAACAAGGATTTTATACATTTGTAGTGTGAAATTAATATTCCATGCTTGGTGTATTTTACAACACATATTTATATTAGGGATGCACCAATTCCTTCATGAAAGATTTGTCTAAAAACCTAATTGAATCTGAGTTCAATATGCATATGCAATATATATGAATTCTAAGTGGCAGATTTATCGAGGGTCGAGTTTTTTTAAGTGGAATTTGACTAGGGAATAGTTAAAATCAATTCGAGTTTTTAAAAAAATTCAAATTCGATGTTCAAACTTTAAGAATTCAAGTTTGATTCTTCGCCACCTTAAACCTGCTGAATTGCTGTTTTATCCTATGAGAGACGTCTTGGGATCAATTTGGAGTTGTTTGCAGCCTTCCTAAAAAACGCGGTTTTTAGAGAAAAAAACTCAAATTGAATTTGATTTGAAATTAATTTGATTCGAGTTTGCGGGTCAATCCCTTCACCCAAGTTTGAAAAATGTAAATTTTTTGATAAATTTTTGATTGGTCGTTTTTTTCGAATTTCGCGTTCTCTAATTTCAACCCTTGATAAATCTGCCCCCAAGAAACAATACAGTAATAAAGATACTGAATGAAGGTTGGAGCCCTGAATTATGTAAATATAATTAAAGCTAACACAATAAAACTGTTTTTTGAAAAATAGATGAAAGAGAGGCCCCTTTAAAGTTCCATGAATATGTAAAGTCCCATGAAAATGAGATTACGATTTCATGCAAAATCACAGAATGAAAATAACTCCACCTAACACCTTCCCCCAGTAGTAAGTGGAGGAATGTATCTTCAAGTAGAAAATGAAGGGTTTTTTTCAGGATTTTGCGCCATTTGTGATTAATCATCTTGATTGACAATGCATGAAAAAAATGATTACTATTTTTCACAACATATTAACTGATAATAATTTGAGATTTTTTTATGAATACGCACATCTTTACAATCATTTATAACAAACAGGGGTCTTGCAATCAATAACTGAACAAACAAAGGTTACATAATAAAAAACATCTGCAATTTGGAAAATGCAATATAAAGAAACCCATTTATCTGAAATGCAGCCAGTAGTGATGAGAGTATCTGTTGCGCTTTGCACTTTTTTGCCGTAGTTTGTATTGTGCAATATGAAATTGAGTCAAATCGCTTTTTTAAGCAAAAGCATTGTCAATAGGCATTTCTTTTGTGCCAAAAATACATTGGCATCAATGGACATTTTTTTCTCAAGTGGTTTTTCATGGGGAAATTTTGCACAAAACGCTAAATGCAGAATGTTGCCACAAGTCTGTGTCTGGAAAAAAAATTGTGCTTATCACTTGCAGCCAAATAAGAACCTGCATTGTGGCTTGTGGCAGGCCCAAATAACATGACCAATTCTTCTTACTGTAACATAAATATTTTGCATTGCCCATATCTCAGACAGAGGTTATTGGTGATAATATGGCGCAATAGAATCAGAGGGTTATTTATCAAGGTGAAGTGTTATAGTTTTTATATCTCGAATGAACTTGAATGTTATCTTAATTAAGAAAAAACTTAAATGGTAAAAACCCATTTGTGCGAGTTTGAGTCCCCAAACCAGAAAACTCAAATTAATTGAGTTTTCTGATGGAAAAAAACTCAAATTGCTCAAATTATTCAAGATTTTGGGCAAAACCCTCTAAAAATAACTTGAACATCATGCAGGCTGTTAACATATTCAGATGTTTAAAGGAACCTTTGCCATTGACTCCTACTTGACTTTGACAGTTTTTAGATAGTGTATTTTGAGATTCAAGCTATTTCCAGGGTCGGGGTATAATAAATCTCAAACAAATTCAAGTTTTATTGAAAAAAAAACTTGAACAAATTTTAGGGTTTTTTAACCTGAAAATGTGTGTTTTGACCAAAAAATACAACTTGAAAACTCAGATTTCCATGAAAAAAACCTCAAAACTTAATAAATCTGCCCCTTAATGTTAAGAATATGGATGTGAACTAAATACAAACCAATAAAATATTGGCATCTGTGTATTTTACAGATAATATATCATTTTATTACAAAATTATGCAACCTGCTATAAAGCAAGCAAATAAATAATGTGAGTGATACTCTGCAATGAGTAACCATGTTTTTTTTAAGGTTTGTATGATTCATGATTCCCAATTCTTCACTGATCACTGCCTGATTTACCAGTATGACAGGGCTTTGTTTGGATACTGTACATTTTGAAATGCCTAGTTTCACCTGAAATACAGCATGTTACCTTTAATGTGGGTGCCATTGAAACAATGCTTATTGCATGACTAGTATGGGCTCATACCTTGTTGTGCTAAAATAAGGATCTACAGTAAATAAACTCTAAATGTGAAAATACAAAGAATATTTTGTAATGTTTAAGAAAATAGGGTTCATTCATGCCCCGAATGTACAATTGCAGTCTTGGGACTTCTTTGAGAAAAATAATGACATTCATTAGAGGTTTTTGCATCGAAAACTGCTGCACTACTCCATAGTCATGCTGAGGGCCGATGGGTCTGCCCACACTTCTTGCGAATTACACGTAGATCAGTATCAAAAGACACAGTGTAATTGCGGCTAAAGGTTTGGATGGAGACTTAATTTTCACAATGAAAAATTCACAATAAAGATGTTCAGGTCAATTACATGCAAATGCACACATTTTAATCAGTCTCAATTGCGTCGCTACCTTGTGCCAGAAATTATGTTGGGATTGTGGGAAGAAATGCTGTATAAAACATGGCAACATATACCCAAAATGTACTCACTGTATTGAGCTCATAATTCAGTAATCTAATATGCTAAATAGGAAAGTGCAGTGCTTGCAGATTTCATGAAAGGTCTACAATATAAATGTTACATGTAATACTGCCTATAACTTGAAACACTGAATTTAGACCAGCTGCTTGTCCATTTGTAAGGGATATCCATCTTCCTGTAGAACTAGAACTCCTACCATCACCTTACAGGTAATATCAGAAAATACTGGTGGTTGTGATTCATTTTAGCTGTTTCAGTGTGACACTCCAATTTATGGGCCAGTAAATCCAGCAGATGAACATTTCCTAAAAGCATTTAGATATGCACTAAATGCACTAAAATTTAATATTTTAGCAGCAAGACTATTGCCCTTTGATTCGCATTCACAATAGCAAATTGCAAACTGATGGAACAATTATTTAATTAACAATCCATGTTAATCCCTATGATTAACATCAATATCAACCTGGTTCTGGGGAATTGTTTTGGTATTCATTTTGCAGCAGAACTTGGCTTCACCCATCACATTCTGGTAAAAAGAAAAGTTAGGGGCCAATTTATTAAACCTTGAATTTTTATGGTCGAGTTTTGAACTTGAATTTTTCGAGGAAAAAAAACCCAACATTTTTGGAGATTTATTAAACCCCAAAGTTGCTAAAAATCCAAAAATACTTTATCTCAGACCTGTTGAGGTCAAGTAAAAATCAACGGCAGGTGTCCCTGAAGATGTTTTTGACATTGTGATCTGTGCCAGATAATCTGATAAAGGGCCACATTCAATTCAGTGAAAAAAAAAAGTGGTTTTTCACGTGAAAACTCATGGACGAGATTCAATTTGAGGAGAAAAAAACTTTTCTCCAGATTCAGTTCCAGTTTGTTCACATAGACTTCAATAGAATTTTCACGTGATAAACGAGAGATACGTTTTTCTGAATTGAAATGCATCTCAAAATGAATCGCGTCCATAAGTTTTCACTTGATAAACCTTTTTCTCACTGAATTCAATAAAGTTCTCAAGCATTAGTGGGGCCTCTAATACGTGTGTCCCTCACACTGGATAGAGCTGGCTACACACATACCAATAAACAAAATGTAGTTTCAATATGTGTTGATACTGAATACTCCTGGAAATGCATAAAAATAACCATTATGACAATACTCTAATAAATAGTATTACATTTATTAGAAGCAACATAATTCCCAACCAAATGTTGGACTACAAATGGGACCTAAGTCTATAAAGCTGTCATAACTACTATAATTAAAAATAGCTGTTCCTCTGCAAGACTGCTGGGCTAATATAAATAATGGGAACACAATTTGGCCAGATCACAGGGACAGGTTCATCTTTTTCTGGCATCTGAACACAGTGTATTATTATTACAGGTATGGGACCTATTATCCAGAATGCTTCAGACATGGGGTTTTCCAGATAACAGATCATTCCTTAATTTGGATCTTCATAACTTAAGTCTACTAGAATTAATTTCAACATTAAATAACATTAAATAACCTCCAATAAGGATTAATTATATCTTAGTTTGGATCAAGTACAAGTTACTGTTCTATTATTACTACAGAGAAAAAGCTAATCTTTTTCTTTTAAATTGGATTATTTGGATAATATGGGGTCTATGGGAGACATCCTTTCTGTAATTCAGAGCTTTCTGGATAACAGGTTTCCAGATAATGGATCCCATACCTATATTCACATACAGTCATGTGAAAACATTTGGGAACCCCTCTCAGCCTGTATAATAATTTACTCCGCCGGCGTCTCGTTTTTTGACGAAAATGCGCCGGCATCCAAAAAATCGCACTCCGGCGTAAAAAAAAATAAATGATAATAAATTAAAGTAACTTGAAAGTAACTTGAAATGCCACAGAACATAGATTCTACGCATGCCTTTTGCTTCCTGTATTGCAACCTACTTCCTCTTCCTCCCTGCACCGACCCTGGACCTCGATCTGCGTGGGACACGTCTCAACAGTTTTCTGCCACATGCAACACACAAAGGTTAGTGTAGCACACACGAAATGTGCTTACACACTTTTTTATGGAAATACACCCTTAAATTTACACTTGCACACAATCACATACATTTCTGGGAGATCAGGGGGGAGTTTCACACATCACACACATTCACAACACTCACACATATGTGAAATTTCATATGTACTGCTTTCATTTGGGGGTCTCTGTATGCTACCTAGTTTGGCAAGTCTTTTCATATCAGGCATCAAACTGTTCACTAGAACCCTGGCAATCATATTTAGGATGCCTTTTGCTGGTACATTACAAAATGTGGGGTATATAATGGGGTAAAATGCAAGCTTTGTGACTATTTTCAGAAAATCCATAAAAAGCATTCTATTTAGCATAGCTTTTCAGTTTGGTAGTTTGCAGTAGAAAGATGTATTTACCCATTTTAGATCCGTCAGAATGTGTACTTGGAGAAAATATGGTTTTTTATGGTATCCATACTGTTAGGGGGCTCATGGCAAATAATACACATACAGGGAGCTTAAATAGTAGCAGCCAGAGTGTCATACGTGAAAATTCATATGCACTATTTGGATTTGGGGGTCTCTGTATGCCACCTAGTTTGGTAAATCTGTGCATATTGGGCATCAAACTGTTTTGTAGACCACTGATGTTCATAATTAGGATGGTACGTTACGAAATGTGGGGTAAATAATGGGGTAAAATGCAAGCTTTGTGATAATTTTCAGAAATGACATTAAAACCAAAAAGTTTAGGGTAGTGTTGCTGCTTGGTGCTTTGCCATACAAAGATACATTTACCAACATTAGATTTAGCAGAAAATTTTCTGAAAATATGATGTTTTCTTGAGACGACTTTCTTATTTGCCAATTTTACCACACAATAATCAGGCAGTATATTTTATTGGTAGTAGAAATCTATGCCAAGAAATGTATATGCACTAACTTCATTTTTTGGTAAATCTATGCACAATGGGCATCAAACAGTTTGGATAACCCCTGGCAATCATATTTACGAACGATTCGAACGATTTTAGCCTACGAACGAAGGATTTTTATTCGATGTGTAAAGACTTAGAAAATGTTGTAGAAGGTCCCCATAGGCTAACATAGCACTTCGGCAGGTTTAATTTGGCGAAGTATTGAAGTCGAAGTTTTTTTAAAGAGAAAGTACTTTGATTATCGAATGGTCGAATATTCAAACGATTTTTACTTCGAATCGAAGTCGAAGTAAATTCTTATTCGTAGTATCCTATTCGATGGTCAAAGTATCCAACAAATTACTTCGAATTTTTTTACTTCGAAAATTCCCTCTAATTCACTTCGACCCTTGATAAATCTGCCCCCTAAGTATTGGCATGTTCGAGAGATGTGAGGCTTTCCAAATCAGCTGGATTTTCATGCATAAAATAAAATATTTTTCTGGTATAGATTCATATATTGTGAAAAATAGGAAGTTTTCACTTTTTTTGGTATTTAGCGCTATAAATCTTTTTGCAGAGGTGGAAATACATGAAAAGTCAGACAGATTTAGAAAGCTCAGGTTCTTCCGAAAAAAACAATGTAGAGATTTCCTAGGTAAACTAAAGGTTTCTCCCTCAGAAAATGCCCCTAAAGTGAGAGAGCACAAAATGTTTCAAAAACGTCCGGCATTTAGTGTACTGGCACTTAAAAGGTTAAGGAGACAAAGAACGTTCAAGTATAAAATAACTGCCACAATCAAAAAGTCTTGTCAGTTTCTGTCAGCTTGGTTCTGGGATTTGTGTTTAAAGAATACTGGCCCCAACTGCTCTTGGCTGTCACAGATGATGGGAGCTAATACAGGTAAAAGAAGAGATGAAAAGGGAACATGTTTATACAGGAAATCCAAAAATGTAAAATATTAAAGGACAAAGAAATATCAGAATACATCATTTATGTGTTAGAACACAGACAGTGACATTAACAAGTCATATCAAAAAAGAAAGGCATTTGGCAGTCACAGAAAGGGGAACTAAATGAGTTAGCAATAAATTGGTAGTTTGGAAGAATAAAAGCCAAGCAGGTATAGTGTCATTAGATAACAGGGATGGAATGATTAAAGGGCAGGTAAGGTAGTGGCGTCTGTACCTATAGCCAGCATGAGGCATTCAGCACATTTCATTCCCGCCCACTTGTAGAGAGAGTGAAAGAAAGGAAAACAGACAGATAACACACACACACTACTAGCTCCAGGGAGGGGGAGGACAAACACAAAAGCTCAGAGACGAGGCTTGGTCACACACACAGCTTTGGAAGGTGACAGCAGAGACCCAAACAGCATCCTCCCTTGTGGACTGCGCTTGAAGCCTGGGACCCTTGTATCAATCAGGGGAGCCATCAGGGGATCATGTATGCCAACGGAAAAGTGGCTCTGGTGACTGGAGCAGCTCAGGGTATTGGCAGGGCTATGGTGGAAGAACTTCTGCAGAAAGGGGCTGCGGTAAGTCCTGGGCACTTTGCTGGTGGGAGCACTTTATCTTGCACAAAAGATCTTATATTGGCTTATAATGATACTGTGCAGTGAGCTATTGATTGCAAAGGCATTCCAATCATCTGTGTGCAACAGTGTATTTACTGAAACTACAATCCCACAACAGCTGTGCACAACTGTGTACTGTATATATATATGTACTCATTCTACAAACTTCTCTGCTTTGCTTTACTGTATTAACAGCTGCTATATATAAATATAGAGAGAGAGAGAGAATTGAATACTGTATTTTAAAATCTAATTGAAGGTTCTTCAATCTGCAGCCCTCTAGTTGCAGTTGAACTAGTATTCCCATCTCCCCCAACAGCTTGTGTCTCCCAATGCTTGCTGGGAGTTGTACTGCAGTTCAGCAACAGCTGGAGGGCTTCCCTGATCAGAATACATGATAAAAGTGTCTCAAGTGTGATTCAGCCAGGTTACGCTGCTTTATTATCACATTTTGTACTGTTTGTCAAGTGTGTAGCTGTGTCAGACTGCCCTGTTTATCATAGCAACAGATCCCACAAGTTCCTACTCCGGTGTCCTTAGCTGGCAGGATGTTAATGGTACATGTAACACTTTGCACAGGCAGCGGCACATTTTGTACTGCAATTACATCACACTTGATTGCCACTGCCAGTAATAGTGTAGCTTTAATATCCATTCTACAGGCATGGTCTGATATAGAGTGCTGCTGCTGCTTGGCTAGAGAGTAGATAATGGGATAGAGTGAGGTGGTGTCATGCTGCATTCCTAACTAGTCAAAACAGTGCTGGAGTGAAGTATTAGCCCTGCATTCACACAAAGTGGCTGCACTGAAACTCTAACCTGAGAGTAAATATATCCTGCTCATTATCATAAGGCACTTTTACGCCCTCTCCACAGGCAGTCACACCCCTTTCTTTCATTCAGTGCAAAATGACCAGCCAGTTTACAACAAATGGGATTTTAATTACACAAAGGATCAGGCTCCGCATACAGTTTGTATAACAATACTATTTACAAAACACTGGTCTCTCCCACAGCCTGAACTGAATCTTTAAAACCAAAGTCCCACTTTAATTGACAGCAATTAGTTTTCCTGTAAAAGATGTGCAGTTTCACAGGACAAGTGAGGTTTCAGCAATACACTCAGTTACAAGATGCACAGATCCAAGTTTAAACTAGCCTCGCTAACTTTAGAATGTCTTATGTTGCTTTTCCATAGATGCAAGTGACCCTACTGCACCACCTGGACAATGCAAAACCCCCAGTAATCTCCCCACTCACGTTGCACATTCCACATAATTTTCTTGTTTATGACTTGGTAACATAGGCAGCTAATACCTACCATATTCATGTTTCATGCACTTACCATGCTATATTCCCACATGCTTGCACCTCTCATTATTGCATTCCTTCTTTAGCTGTTATTCTCAATTCCTTTTATAATTGTTCATATTTATCTACATGTATCAAACTGTTATCACTCCCCTTACTGCACACTGGATCGTGGCAAAGTCTGCTCTGGATTTCTAGCAAATCACTTTTCCTCCTCCCCTGTAGTGATCTCAGTTGCATGGCTTGAAACTCCTTGAGTATTAATGCAGACTTTTCAACATTATATCATCAAATACATTTTTTATATGGTATTACTGCAGTTAAAGCAAGTTTGCAGCCTTGGTGCCACAGATGAACATGCTTTTTTTGTTTGTTTTTTGTATTAAAGATACTCACACTTCATAAATGTTCATAAATTAGCCCAATGACAAGGACACCATGTAGAGGCAATTAGTCATTTACATAAGGGCACAACACAGATTCAATTGCTTCATGATGTTTGCACCAAGCTGAATGTGGTACCCTAGCATGCCGGGCAATCAGCAGGGTGCTATTTCCATGGCTTGAGTAATTTTAGGGGGAGATACAAGTTCTCCATTCATCGTGGAACTCAACAGAATGCAATTCCTGTACCTGTAACAAGCCAAAGGCTATGCATTGAAGATGGACAGTAGGTAGCATATTCATTGACATAGCTCAGGACCAAGGTAGGGGTACTTACATAAGTTTATAGCTGCAGCGCTATTGCAATGGGGTCCATACATAGCAACCACTGTGGAGTATAGTACTTCTTCTATAGAAACAAGCTGTTGCCTTGCCTGCAGCGTTCTGGATAGAAGAAGAATAGGAATTAGTAGAGTCCCACCATGGTCCATTTAGGTGCAATGAAACCTTTAGGAAATCAATAAATGCCAATTTATGTTTTCTACATGATGTACATTGGACATATAAGGGCACTCATTGTTAATATTCAGGGTAAATATGTAAACATGTTTTTCTTGCTACTGTCCCTTTACCCTTTACACAATGTATACAATTAAATTAATCAGAGTAACGCAAAAAATAAACTTCAGTTTTTCCTGGGCATCATTGCTGTCACAAAAATGTGAATTCTAGTTTAGTCTTGCTTAACAGTTACTGGTCTCAGTTCCCTTTGTTCTCTTATACTCTTTGATTTATTTGCACAAGAAAAGTGTAAGAACACAAGTCACAGGACTATATTACCCCTTCACCTTTCCTTGACTCCCCAGCCCGTGGAACAGCTATTAGTGGTCAACATGGAAGTACCACTCATCATGTCTGTACAGAGACAACTCAAATTCCTTGCCTGCAAAGTAGAATGAAATCCTTATGCAACTACAAATAGTTTGCTGAATCTTTAAAAAAAAAAAAGAATTCAGCACTAATTAAACATTTGATATAGTTTGAATATGTTTTTTCAGCTGATAGTATACTGTACCTTTAAGTGAAGCAAGTGATAATATTTAATGTATAAATAGCAGGCCTCCAAAAGCTCCAAAAGTATTTCATAAGTGTTGTTTATGTTGGGTAAACTCAGCAAAATATTTCATATTTGATAAATGTGAGTTCTGTGAAATTATATGTCTATATTCATTTTCCATAGGGGTAATAGATCACAGAAACTCCCTTACATGTTTCTAATGTATTTTCACATGTGTTTTTTTTTGTAAAGTTGGCTTTAGTGGATCAAAATCGCATAGCAGGCGAACTGTGCAAAGCTTCCTTGGATGAACAGTTTGGAAGTCACAGGACATTGTTTATCCAGTGTGACGTCACAGATCAGAAGCAGCTAAAAGGTACAAATGGGTGGGGTTGTTATTTGCTAACATAATAATATGGTTCCAAAACAGCAGTGAGTTGGCCTCATTGTTCTTTTGATAAGGTTCTTTTTTGAGAACAGGCTAAAATACATAAAGCTCACAATGAATACGAGTAATATACTGTAGTACAATAGTGCCTGTTGCAGCAATTATACAAAAATATGTGGATGTCTGTTGAAGGTAACTACCTGTAGGTAATTCTTCCTCTAACTAGATGGTTTCAGGACTCACTTGTAGGAAAGAAAGTATTGCAACAGGGGGGGGGCTCCCTTTTTCTAGAAAAAGTTAAAATGTTTGTTCTGAATTTCACCTTTGTACAGATTATTGACTTCATAAAACAGCACAATATCTGAAACCATTCTCTCTCTGGCCCATTTAAGTACCCTCTGAATGACTTTGGTCTAAGTTGATGGCCTAAAAGAGAAATTGCATCCTGCAGACAGACCAGATACATGATAATCAGTCCATGAGTAGGGTGAGATTTCCACTAATCAGCTCCTTGCCATAGCCCAGTTTTTTCTTTGATACTTGTGCTGTAGTGAAAGTCTAAAACCATCATGGTAAACCAAAAATAAAAAAAATCAACTCTGCATCAGACAGTAATATAATAATAGTCAGTACAATACAATAAGTCTAGAATAGATTTCCACACACAATTCTGAAAGGATCAAGTTCAGCATCTCTTTAATTAGTTTCCTATATGAAATGGGTCATTTCCTGGTAAAGAAAACAAAACATGTACAGAATAGGAGAAATGTGTCCATCCATCCCTCTCAGCACACTGTTGCTTCCAGGGACTAATAAGAGTTCAAATTAAGGAGATACGTTTTTATTAGTGTTCATTTAAAAGGGAAACTTGTCAATGTTTACATAAAATATAAAAGCAATTTTACATAAATCTAAAAGTAAAATCTAATACTATTCTACAGAAAAATCTAGAGAATATAGTCTATAGTTACCCAGCAAGCAGTAATTTGTTTAGAGAATATAAACATTAAGAAATTCCAGGGCTACCCTTTACTTAAAGGCATAGTAACACCAAAAATAAAAGCATTTTAAAGTAATTAAAATATAATGTACTATAGCCAGGGCAGCCATCGTGGGGTACAGGGGGGAGAGTTGTAGGGGGCCCGGCCACGCCACACTTACTTGATTAGTCGGGCTCCCCATCTTTCTGAGAGCTGCTGACTTCGGGAAGGCATGGACGTTTAAGGGGCCCTGGCCACCAATTTTCTTATAATGTGGGGGGGGGGCCTGGCCACCAATTTTTTTTTCTCATGTGGGGTCCTAGCCACCAATATTTTTTAATGGGGGGGCCCTGGCCACAAATGTTTTTTTATGGGGGGCCCTGACCACCAATATCTTTTTATTTTTTATTAACATGTGAGAACCCTAGCCACCAATATTTTTTTTTTGGTTTTTTTACTGTGTGGTGGGGAGGGCAGACCTGTAGGTGGGGCTTGCAGTGGGCGCAGCCCAGGGGGCCCAGGAAATTTTGTCGTACGGGGTCCTGCGATTTCTGATGGCGGTCCTGACTTTAGCCCTGCATCGGTATAAGTTATTTGTTTGCTTTAGAAAGACTGCTATAGTTGATAGCAATAAGCTGCCAGGTAGCCATGGGGGCAGCTATTCAAAAAAAGAAGAAAAGACATAACAGATAACAGATAAGCTCTATCATAGAATACTCTGGCTTTCTACAGTGTGCATCTGTTATCTGCTATGTAACCTGAGCCTTGAATTACTCCCCCCATGGCTACACAGCAGTTTGTTTATAAAAAGTATAGTGTTTCTGAAGCAAACTGTAAGGTTACCTTGTGGTCTAGTGGGGCAGAGGGGATGCCCACCATGCTACACGTGGGGACGACTGCATCTTCCTTTTTATCTTCAGTGTGCCACATAACGTCATCATGCTTGGTGCAAAATTTAAATATTTAAAAGGTGCCAGGGCCCAATTCTCATCGTCTAACATAGGTCTATTGTTAAGATAGTTCCTGGGTAAGATTCTGGTTTGGTTTACTGTTTCTAGACCCTTGCCTTTCCTTGACCATTCCTGCCTGCTGCCAAAACTGACCATTACCCAATTACGTGCGCTGTCTGACTGGTTATTGACCCGGCCTGTTTCTTCCTCTACAATGCTCTAACCCCATTACTCCTGTTACATGTACGGGTTCCCTTGCCTGCCCAGAACTCTCGTCTTGGTTCTCTTACTTTAAATCCCGGTGGCATACAAGTAGCAAAAGGCTCCTCCCTACGTAGCTGTTATAAGCAGAAGTGTGAGCAATGACCGGATCCTTGGCGTCTGTTCTGGGTTTTGGGATACCGAAACATGACACAAACACACAAGTGACGGACAAAAACTGTGCCTTTAATTACTGTATATTATATATAGACCTCTTCTACTTGTACCAATTGGTATTTTTGCATATTATTGCTAGTCAAAAGTGCTTTGAAAATCCCTATCAAATAATAACAGTAGGTGTAAATGTCCTCTCATTTAAACAAAACAAGATTGTTTGCCCATATATTGCAATATACTGTATTCAAGCTGGCCAACTGTGTCAAGTCATCCCTGATCTGACAGCCCTTCACTCTCTGACTCACTAAGAATTCTTGTATACTTTTAGGCATTTCTATAAGTTTTACCTGCAGTTGGCTTTCCAAGTTTAAAAACCCCAAATGATTTCCCTTTTAATTTAATAGGGACAGCAAACATACCATTCAAAACATACAAGGAATTTCTAAATCTTTAGAGTTATGAACAAACAGGCTCCAAACTGCAGATGCTGTGCTGCAAGTTTTTTATTTTAACTCGCATTTGCACTAGCCTCTACCTGGGACAGAGGCCGTGACACGGGCATTCTACTGTGACCGAAAGGTACAAAAATCTCTTTTCTACAAAGAATTTCTATTTTCATGTAGTGATTTTTTCCTTTCATATAATTTAGATGCTTTTCGGAAGACAGTGGAACATTTTGGAAGGTTAGACATACTTGTTAACAATGCAGGCGTGAATAACGAAAAGGACTGGGAAAAAACAATTGAAGTTAACCTGGTAAGTTTCATGTGTTCATCTCAGACTGTATAAATTGGCTTATTGACTTGATGGCCACCATAGATACATAAAGTGGCTGTAACCTCCATCTGAATGAAGAGTGGTCCTAGCCCTATTGGTGGACATTTCTAATTATCAGCTTATTAGCTAAAGATATTCAATCAGCAAAGAAAAGTTTTCAGTATACCCCAAACTTGCCATATTCCTTAAAACATGCCAAGAATGTTGGCATGTTTTAAGGAACATAAGGGTACATATTCACAATTTACATGGTAAGAGGCACATGTAATATGAAAATGTTTCTAACAAAGGTTTGGGATAACTTTTATAAAAACCTGTTATCCAGAAAGCTCCAAATTACAAGAAGACCATCTTTAATTGATTTGATTTTAATCAAATAATTATAAACTTGATGATATCAGATATAATTAATTCTTATAGGAGAAAAACAATCCTATTGTGTTTAATTGATGTTTAAATGTTTTTTTAGTAGACTTAAAGGGATACTGTCATGGGAAAAAAAATATTTTTCAAAATAAATCAGTTAATAGTGCTGCTCCAGCAGAATTCTGCACTGAAATCCATTTCTCAAAAGAGCAAACAGATTTTTTTATATTCAATTTTGAAATCTGACATGGGGCTAGACATATTGTCAATTTCCCAGCTGCCCCAAGTCATGTGACTTGTGCTCTGATACACTTCAATCACTCTTTACTGCTGTACTGCAAGTTGGAGTGATATCACCCCCTCCCTTTTCCCCCCCATCAGCCAAACAAAAGAACAATGGGAAGGTAACCAGATAACAGCTCCCTAACACAAGATAACAGCTGCCTGGTAGATCTAAGAACAACACTCAATAGTAAAAAGCCATGTCACATTCAGTTACATTGAGAAGGAAGCCTGCAAGAAGCATTTCTCTCCTAAAGTGCAGGCACAAGTCACATGACCAGGGGCAGCTGGGAAATTTACAATATGTCTAGCCCCATATCAGATTTCAAAATTGAATATAAAAAAATCTGTTTGCTCTTTTCAGAAATGGATTTCAGTGCAGAATTCTGCTGGAGCAGCACTATTAACTGATTCATTTTGAAAAAAAATTTTTCCCCATGACAGTATCCCTTTAAGGTATGGAAAACCCCAGGTTCCAAGCATTCTGGATACCAGGTACCATACTTGTATAGGCATACATTGTGACACATTGCTATCTGTTGTCTGAGAGAGAGAAGCAGCTAGACTCAAAGCCTGTAAACTGATGAATATTTATTAAAATGACTAGTTATTAATAAAAAAGGCAAATCACAGACATGCAATAAAATAGAAAGATGGAAAAGTTTTTACAAAAGAAAATGATATTAATAAGAAAGGAAATAGAAGAGCAGAGTGACAGACTATGGCTTCATTGTACAAGAGGATATTTCATTCACGATATGAGTACAACTGTCAATCATGTTCAACCCTTAATTGTATTTCGCAAAGTTGCTGACCCACATAAGGGGACAGAAAAGAATACATATGATAAGAGGGAAGTAGACTGAAAAATGTGACATATGACTCATCAAACTAACTCAATTGGTCCTCAGTGTGAATGATAGGAACAAAAAAGTGTGATCAAGGTCAGAAACATGAAAAGAGGAAGTGCATTTTACCAATGTATTATAATTATATCAGCAAATATTACATCAAATCAGTTGCTGGGGGACAACTGGATATAATGATAAAAAGATAGGAGTGAAATGCAAGCGGCAAAATAAATAAATAAATAATATATATATATGTGTGTGTGTCTGTGATAAAAGATGAGTTGTTTGTGATTACTTTGATGTATTAAATTTTATTTCAGTCATTCAGGCATTAAGGCTGCATGCACACAGGCATTTTATTTTTCATTTAATGTTAAAAAAGAAATATAAATTCACTCTCTGACTTTTTTCAAGAGAAGGGCAGCAACTGTGTAAACATTATGTTCAGTGATTTATGGCCTTGCACTGATACTGGGATAAAGGTGGGACATGAAATTCTTAGCTGTGTTGGAAACAACATATGGTTTCATTGCTAGCTATAGTCAGAAACTGAAAATAGATGCTCCTACATAAAGCAACTTGGGGATTTAATATGAATCCGATTTTAAAGGGCTGATCTGATGACATGCAGTATGCATATGTGGCAATAATCCCTTTTATTAAAATGCATTGTGCAGATGTAGGTTGGATATATTTCATAAGCATCCTGTGTTCATTGTTTTGGTATACCCTTATTAATACTAACAGTAATGGACCCAAGGGCGAGCCTAGCCCCTCTACTGCCTGTGGCGGGTTGCTGCTGCCACCCCATCTTCCCCCTCTTGTGCTCACCTTTTCAGCTCAGGAGGGGTTGGGGGTCCACAATGATAGAACAGCACTAGAAGAACCTCTTAAAATTACCAGGAGCAGCATTTTTACCACCCCTTGTAACCAGTGGGAAGCTGCCACCTGAGGCGATTTTCTCAACTTGCCTCATTGGCCCCTGTATGAGATATATTTTTAAAAGGACAAAATAAAACTACCACCATATTCTATAGGGCCCCATAGAATATAGTGACCTACTCCTGGGAGGGCATCCCAACTATGTACAACGTATGCTTGTCCACACACCAACTTCAACCAGCCATTCCCAGAACACACTCTTGTTATTCACTGTCAAGACTCCCTCTGCCATGAGGTCTCACAATGTCAATGATATAAAATGGCAATATTTTCTGATTTGTACATGCCAAGATTTTAAGCACTTTTGATAACTCACTTATTAGGATATAAATCTATTGTTTATGAGTGTTTAGTTTTCCTTTATGGAAATATTGTCCCCAAGCATTGCCCAAGTTTATGGAAAACCATGCATAACATGTTTAATTCAAAAGTACCCAGTACTTCACATGTATCTTTACAGGTGTACCTCTGCTCTGACTGCCTCTGTATATTTAGTCATGTATAAGTATGTCTGGCACTTAATTCTTGGCCATGCATTCTTGTTGAAATCCCATTAAATCTAACACTCAAGCAATAGCCTGAATGAGAGCACCATAAAGAACTGAGTGGGTGCCAACTCAAAAGACTTTTACAATTGGGTAAAACTGCCATTGGCAAGGGGTCTTTTTGTTTTTAATTTAAACATTTGCTGTTCCATCTATGCTGTTTTGGAAGGGTCCCTAAATATTTCTGTACTTTGCTGTTCCGCCCCGAGCAGCCAGGCATCCATTAGTTTAGCATAAACAAAAGTTGATGATTTTTCTTTTTCACAGAGTTCATTCTAGTATAAAACCATATTCTATTTTGCTGGGCTAAGAAAGAAAAAAAAGGGATGTAAGACCTTGACCAGGACATTTCCACAGAATGATTTAGTTAGTTGAAGTAATAATGAATCATCTCAGGAGGGTTCCCAGCAAATTTAAGTTATGAAATATATGGCAATTAAGAAGCAAATTGTTTTTTATTTGCTGCCTTCTGCAAACATCCATTACCAAATTAAAGTGGAACATTTGATCTAATTAAACAGATAAAGTGCTGATCATAACTTTATTAAATAAACACTGATTGAGTCTAGGAGCCTGTTAGCAATCAGGTGTTAATACATCATTTACTGTGTATGTACAATGTTACATCAAATGATTATTATACAAGCCATTGCTTTATTACACAATCCTTCATTTTATAACACAGACTATACGCAGAGCCAAAGAACTATGTCCTTAATGTAATATTGCTTTCCCCACCAGTAGTATTATACCATACTGAAAATGGGCTCAATGGGAGATGGCCTTCCCATGATTTAGAACTTTCTGGATAACAGGTTTCCAGGTAGTAGATCCCAAACAAGTAATACTATCATATTATTGAGCGTATAAACAACTGAAGTAGAAAAATCATTTTTAAATCTAACATAATAGGTTCTTTATATTGGTTCTATTTGCTTCTCTCAGCATTTGTTTGATTTATCTAGAAATTCCCTTGCTGACCTTTCCAATGTTTGCTCGAAACTTTATTGAAAGTACAAAGTGTTGTGTTTTCTCTGCTACAGTTTATGTAATTACCATATCTGTATTTTCTTTGATCTCTTCCATAGTGTTATGTTTTAAAAATAAAAGGGTAAACATACGCTTTTGATTTCTGCAGTCTTCCCAGGAAAACACAGTAGGACAATTCTCCTGAGAGAGTATGAATGCTTTTGTTATTACAAAATACTTGTAACTTTAAACTGGTCAGAGAGCTTTCATGGTCACGCGTTTTTCTTTAGAGGGCTGACCAAACAAAACACTGTAAGCCATCACTAATTTTTGTAAGGTAATATAACATACAGGTTTTTCACCTTATTTGTTAATACAATTTTCCATAATATTTGTTTGTGGGAAAAAACTGGAAAAAATCATGAAAATTTTCCACCCGAACAACCCTGAAATTTTCGGGTTATTGCATGAAACCCAGCGCAGATCAAAAAATATTTGGGACTACTTTCATTGACTTATATGCAACCACAGCAGGTCTGAGCTGCCGGATTTTCAGATTCGGACTTTTTCCATCCTCGGGGTATAATAAATCCCGAAAAATTTGTGGGTTTTTTCCCACTATAAATTCTGATTTTATACTTAAAAAACACAAATATTTCAGGTTTTTGGCATTTGGAGCTTAGTAAATAACCACCTAATAAAATGTTAGTACTGGTATGGGACCTGTTATCCAGAATGTGTAGGACCTGGGGTTTTCCAGATAATGGATCTTTCCGTAATTTGGATCTTCATAGCTTACGTCTATTAAAAAATCATGTAAACATTAAATAAACCCAATAGGCTGGTTTTGCTTCCAATAAGGATAATAAGGATGAATTATATCTGAATTTGTATCAATTACAAGGTACTGTCTTAATATTACAGAGAAAAAAGAATAAAATATTTCTAAATTTGGATTATTTGGATAAAATGGATTGTATGAGAGACAGCCTTTCCGTAATTCAGAACTTTTTGGATAACGGGTTTCCAGATAACGGATCCTGTACCTCTATTCATATAATAGGAAAGTATATCCCATATGCAAGCAGAGTCTATTTTATAGAAAAAAAAGTATATATGAATAAATTCTACTACTATACATTATATTTAAATGTGTATTTGTATTTATTAATATATATATATTTATGGAATCTGACATATAATTTGCCAAGCAGAATGATATAGTATCATCCTTAATGAAACAGTGTCCAGATTTTTGTGTTTGGCCTTATCAGAAATAAAACCAATATCCATATTGGCGCATATTTGTTACAGCATAATTCAGTCATAGGGATGCCCTCGTTTTTACTTTCAGTATCTTACATAACAAGAACTATAATACTTTTCCTACAAATATGCACATTCCAAATGTTATCATAAGATAAAAATTGAATATACAAGCTGCTCCTGTGAAATAAGTCAGCATGTGGTGATTTATTTAGCTGTCAAGGCTGTACTGTCTGTTCAAGTCAACTAGAATCATGGAAAAGGGCTGAATTAATGATTCAGATGATCACACAAAACATCTGTTTCTCGTGTATATCTTTAATAAGCCACAATAAATGACTCATTTGTGCTCTGTTTTTCAATACTTTAGAATTCTATGTAACGTATGAGATAACCACGCTGTACTGTATCCAAAATAGCAATTTAAGCAACTTCTTGAAAATATTTATATTAATTTAGTGCAATGGAACACAAGGTTCATAACCACAATAGCTTGCGCAATCATGATAGTGATTATTACCCAAAACTGCAAATGACTGGGTGTTTCACCCAGCAATTCTCATTGAGTATTAAAGGGATGGTTCACCTTTAAGTTAGCATTTAGTATGTTGTAGAACAGCTGATTATAAACAACTTTTAAATTAGTTGTTATTATTTATTTTTTATAGTTATTTAATTATTTGCCTTCTTCTTCTCACTCTTTCCAGCTTTCAAATGGGTTTCATTGACCCCATCTAAAAACAAAGGCTACAACTTTATTGTTACTGCTACTTTTTATTACTCATCTTTCTAGTCAGCCCTCTCCTATTCATGTTCCAGTCTCTTTTTCAAGTCAACTCATGGTTGCTAAGGTAATTAGGACCCTAGCAACCAGATTGCTGAAATTGCAAAATGGAAAGATGCTGAATGAAACACTAAAAAAACTCTAAGACCACAAATAATAAAAAATGAAAACCAATGGCAAATTGTCTCAGAATATCACTCTCTACATCATAATAAAAGTTAACTCAAAAGTGAACAACCCCTTTAAGCCAAGAAATTTAGGGCAAATACCCACATTTGCTGGGATTTTTACCCCCCCCCCCCAAAAAAGTAATGAACAGAAAGCTGCCTTTAGTGGCTAGGGAAATGAATCCTGATATGTTGTTCTACTACATCAGATAAAGTTATTTCAAAGGATTTTTCAGGCTACTTTAATTATAATAGTGAGTTCGGCACATATGAATAAATACATTTTGTTTCATGTATAAAGAGCAAGGTGCTGTACACTTGTATTGTGTTTTGGGATCAATGTAGGGTTGCCGCATGTATGGTTTGGATCCAGACAACCTGCTCCAGACAGGGTTTACTACTCGTTTATGAGTTATTGTCCACCTACAGGCTTTCCATACATATTGCTGTCTGACCAGTGCTAGGAGTGATAGTGAGCACTTGGAAAGAAAGGACCCTCTCTTAGAGGCCCATTTACTTAGCTCGAGTGAAGGAATAGAGGAAAAATACTTCGAATTTCGAATGTTTTTTTTTTTGGCTACTTCGACCATCGAATGGGCTACTTCGACCTTCGACTTCGAATCGAACTAAAAATCGCTCGACTATTCGACCATTCGATAGTCAAAGTACTGTCTCTTTAAGAAAAAACATCGACCCCCTAGTTCGCCACCTAAAAGCTACAGAAGTCAATGTTAGCCTATGGGGAAGGTCCCCATAGGCTTTGTATCTTTTTTTGGTCAAACAAAAATCGTTCGATCGATGGATTAAAATCCTTCAAATCGAACGATTCGTAGGATTCAATCGTTCGATTGAACGAATAACGCTATATCCTTTGTCTTCGATATTCGAAGTCGAAGTATTTAACTGCGACCATCGAATATCGAGGGTTTATTAACCCTCGATATTCGACCTTAAGTAAATTTGCACCTTAATGTATGCTCTGGATCTTCTTTTATGCCCATTAGTTATGATGCTATATTTTCGTTATTATCAAAGGCTAAGTTAAGAAACATGAAAACTATACAAATATATAATTTTTGCTCAATTAGTCCTTTCATGAGCAAACTATGTATACCCTAACTTAGAACACCGCAAATGACCTTTGGCACTCCATCATTTAAAAGCATTCCAAAGTTCTGCATCTGTTATCATCAAAATCTAAAATTGCCTAAACATGGTATCAGCAAAAGGTATAGTATCCAGCAAGTACATGCTTTGTTCAGACTTGTGAGGAATGAACATTTCTGGGCAAATTTTGACAAGCGTGTATAATATTTTGTAAACATATTTTCTTCCTTTGAATAAAGGATTGCAAAATTAGTGTAAACATGCCTCTCTCTTAATATTAGAATCATCATTACGTGTCAAAGGAAAATTACTCATTGCAAGTACGTGTGAATACATTTCTTAAGCTTCTAAAAAATATCAACAGTAGGTGAATAAAACTTAGGTCACCTTCATGCAGCTTACATCCTCCTTTCTGTTCAGTCAAATTGGATTTGACCCAAAGAACACATAAATGAATAAATGAATCCATAGACTATTGTTTGCTATGTCAGAAAACGACTCTAAGTGCAACAAAGCAAATTGAAGCTCTGGTGGAGAATTTCAGGCTTCTCAAAGTCATCCCTGAAATTGTTGGACTTTGGCCTAGGGTTGCCACATATTGGCTTCTGCATTTCCTGACAGAGAAGTGGACAGTGACATCATGGGGTGGGGGTGGTGATGTCACAGGGCAGGGTGGGTAATGTCAGGAGTGAGATGTGTGCCATCAGGGGATGGACTATGCTGTAATGATTAGCTGATTGTTGCCTCAATCAAAGAGAGTCTTACTTGTTTAGCTATTCAGCAAAGTCAGTAAGTAAATAAATAAATATTAATGCTATAGTTCTAGCATACCATTCCACTGACTATGTTCAATATACAGTACCAATTTAAGTGGGTAACGTTTTGGGGTCTATCTGATTGTAACTAGATGTGATCATGATGGATTTGAGATGGGATCTAATATGTATTCTTAGTTGTTTGGTTGTTTAGTTGTGATGTTCTGCAAAGTTTTGTAATGATGGGAGATGTTTTGGGTTGGTAAATAAGCTATCATACCAAATCTTGTTATGTTTGGCCATTAGGCTGAGCTAGTGGTCCCCATCCAGTAGCCCTTGAGCAACATGTTGCTCACCATCCCCCTGGATGTTGCTCCCAGTGGCCTCAAAGCAGGTGATTATTATTGAATTCCTGGCTTGAGGCACGTTTTGGTTGCATAAAAACCAGGTGTACTGCCAAAAAGAGCCTCCCATAGGCTGCCAGTCCACATAGGGGTCTACCAAATACCCAATTACAGTCCTTGTCACCCCAGAAACTTTTTAGTGCTTGTGTTGCTCCCCAACTCTGAATGTTGCTCACGGTTAAAAAAGTTTGGGGGTCCCTGGGCTGAGTCCTCTCATCATATACAGTAGGCACCCAAGAGAAGCACTTTAAAAAAACAATGATCTAAAGAGCATTATAAGTGTAGAAATCTTTCCCCACTATAGATAAACATGCTGGTGATTACTTCTTAGCTTTATGCAGATGACATAGTTGCCTGAAGGCAGTTGATTGCTTTGAGGTGCAACATTTAGCCGGTTTCGAGTTTACAAGCTTATACAAAGGTTACATTTGTATCAGTCATACAGCAATAATTGAAGTTGAGTTTAAAGCAGTATGTACTAAGAAAGAAAACCGGCATCTTTATTATAACAGGCATTCAGAATTCCTTACCAGAAACATCTCTAGACGATAACCCCTACAGTTGGGAACCATTGCAAGAAAGATATGGGGCTGTTGATGGTTGCTTTTTTCTTTCTTCTATCATTCCATTTCATACTACAGTATGTAAGGATGAAAGTCACATATTTTCCCAAAATGTTTGTAATACAAGAACACAAATGTTTTCTAAACTGCAATATTGTTTGTAAAATATTATTATTTGGTATTTATGTTTAGTTTAATGCAATGGAACATGTAATACTTAGATCTTAATCATTTTCTTGGGGAATATACAGGTAATTGGAAATGACTTCCTATAATTAAAATGTACATTACTGCTATATCCATTAAATATTCATGCCTACAAACCATGATGACTGACATAATGGAATAGAGTTCTTGACAGTCAAAAACGGTTGTGTGGCATGAGTCATTATTGGACTATTTTGGATTATATATTGATGGAGGATTTCAAATTCACAAACTTAACCAAAGACAGAAACATTATTTTAATTCATGCTAAACAATACTATGTGACAAGTGGTCCAATGCTGCATACTCTAGATCAGGGTTGGACAACTGCAAATGCCACTGTCACTGAAAATGAACAACTTCATGTAATCTTGACGTACTAGATTTTCTAGAAGTGTCCCTAACACTATGATATTTTCCTGCTTTATTATATTATATTATTTCCTGACAAGCTGGAAGACCTGCAATACCTGCTTGTTAAACAACATATTCTAAGTCATCTGATACACATACTACTGTATTCACCTTAGCTCTCTTTGTTGGGTCTCTTCACAACTCTCTCAAAGGTAAAATACTGGGGTTTAAAATCAATCAACATTGTTATTTTAGTTATCAGTCTCCTCTCCTGCCAGATGGGGTAATGTACAGGATTTATCTCCCAGCAGTTCAAATTTTTTCTCAAAAAACATGTCTAATGAATTGATATATTGATCAAAGTAGATCAGTTTGTAACTTTGTCAGAATTTAATCGACTGCAACTCTGAACTCCATCAATACATAAAGTGCCCCTTAAACGAGCAAACATTGGATAATTCTATGAGCATTTTTTAAATTGGTTAAAATTGTTTTTTAATATGAATATGAAGTAATGTAGAAATGAGAAAATAATGATCAGCCCCATAGTTTTTTTTTAAATCTGTTGTCTATTCAGTATGTTTGCTCTATCCTTGCTTGTTTTTATCAATGTGTTTTTGTCTTTTAGCAATGTGGTCCACTAAGTCACCTATTAAATATTGTCTATTGTATTTGTCCAGTGATAACCAAGATACATAAGAATTTTGTATAGTTTTCCAAGCATTTTGTTGAGCCTAGAGAGGATACTATCCGGCAAGCAGACACCTCATTACATTACCTGGGCTCATTACAAAAGTTGACCAGCACTGGAAAGATCCAGTCTACAGCATTTATTAGAGCTTTTCAGTTTTTCATGGTGGTATCAAAACTAGCTAGAGACTCCTCTGTAGTTCTATCCAAGTGCTTATAAGTACCAAGAGAAACCAATGCATTTTTCTGTGTATTTGTATCTCAATTTAATTGATCTGAATCTTATTTTGTAGACTTCAGTTATTCGAGGAACCTATCTTGGCTTAGAACTTATGAGCAAAAAGAATGGGGGTGATGGTGGAGTAATAATCAACATTTCATCTCTGGCCGGTAAGAAAACATATTCTTCACTGTTGATGTTCTAGACAGGACAATGTGACTGTGCTGCAGGCAGTTTGTTTATGTGTTGATATCTGGTATGTTGTTTGAAATTCCAAAAACCATATCATTCTTGCTGAATGATTTCAAAGAACCCCTGGGATGGGAAACTAAGCATTTTATTCATAATTACATGGTTAATTTGGGTCGCAAAATTACCAAAGTCCGTCAAGTTCAACCCTTTCAAATGAACCCAAGTACATATATATAGACCTATCTATACAATTGCATACATAAACTAGGCATACACATATCTATACTACCTTGAATATTATGCTTGTTCAAGAAGTCATCCAAGCCACTCTTAAAGGCATTAATAGAATTAGCCATCACAACATCACACAGCAGGACATTCCACTGCTTCAAATTAAAATTCAGTTTCTAAAGTCTAAGGGGGTTTCCTGGATCCTTGATATTTTCTAAGGAAGAAAATCTCCCCAGCTATCTCTCTATAATGTTATTAACAAACACATTGAACTTATGCCAAATAATGTATGACGTTATAATCTCTGAAAATTGTTTTTGGGGATTCTAAACAAATTAGTAAACTGGTCATCTAAAACACTGAATGCAAATAAAGTTTAGAAACTCCCATGGTAGTAAATGTTACTATTTAAGGCACTCCATTACTTCCAGTTAATGTTGAAAATGTTTATAAAGCTTGAAAAAGCTTTTGGTGAAGTTGGAGTGTTTCCGAATGTATTGCTATTATTGATATAAAGCTTTAAGAAATGGTGCAATCTGCAAACTTTGGCCAATTTTATATAACTTGTTTTTTTATTGGAAATGTCAAGGTACAATCACAATAGAGTTTTATACATGGTTCTTTGGCCAATTTAACCACATGGATGCATTAAAATATGAGCCAAATAAGTAAGCCTTTGTTTTATTTCAAATTAGCAGTTTTTTTTTAATAAACTGAAGAGCTTTAATCAGAAGCCATATATTGAAAAACATAAATATCATAAATGCATAAGTTATTTGAGCGTTAAGTTGAGTCCATTGACCAAATGGCCTGCAGTTGATTTGTGTATTGGAAAGGGATCTATGCTCTATTGTGTGTTCCTCAGAAATGATGGCTTATGTCCGGAACTAATATTGCGATCATCAAATCTACCTAAAGTGTCTGAGCATGTACTGCATTTTCAGGGTTTTTTAGAACTAGCCATTTTGAAATGAAAGGCAATTCGTAGTTTACCACTGGTCCAGATCTATACTCTATAAAACAGAGAAGTGAGTAAGCTGTGTGGAAAAAAGCATATTTGAGTAGGTTACAGTTTTCTCCTGCAATTCCCTGGCACAGGGTCAGATTAATACTTTTTTTATCATTAAAACAAAGTTCAGTCACTTGTCACTTAATCAAGCCAATTCATATTCTTATCTTTTATTTACAAGCATTGACGCAAATTTGTTTTGGTCATGGTCCATAGTTTGCTGTTTTGTTTTTGATCTGACTTCATTCCAGATAAGCTTGGTCCAGTTTGTTGGCTATAAACACTCAACAAATAAGACTTCCATTGTTGCCTCACATTGAATGACTGTATTTTATGAACACTATGTTCCTTGAATTTAATAGCACATATAAAGCTGACCGTAGCTCTGTGGCAAATTATGAACAATGATGTATCCAAACCCCATCTTAGTTCATATCTGTAATCATAGGCTCTTTGAAAATCCATATTTCTGAATTATTGATTAATTATGCTCATTAATGATGATATATCTAGTAGATACTTTGCCCAAATTTAGAATTAAAGATTGATCTGAAACACATTTATATACTGTTACTGAAGCACACTGGTCTCTGCACATAATAATTTACTACTGTTATAGCCACTGGCATGAGACACTGCAGTCAGTATTTGTTACTAATGTAGAAGCTGGTCCAATCACAGATGACTTTACAACTACCAGTTCCATTGAGTATATAACATTTCAGTGAACCATAAGTCCAAAAGTATACCTACAAAATAAATATAACAAAGCTCCTAATTAAAGAAACTGTGATGCAATAATATTAAAAAGACAATAGTCCCTAAAGATCCAGCCATGCAAATATACATAAGAAGACTGCCACCAATGGGTCATGGGAACTAAAAAAAAAATCAACAAAAACTAAAAGAAACTATTACAGTCAACATTCCTGAGCATTATGTGATGGACGAATTTGTCGCATTTTGACAAAAAATTCACAAATTTACTGCAAAATTCTCGAAACGAGGGTGTCAAAATAATTTTGATGCGCATCAATTTCGGTGCCTGCAATGATTTTTATACGCGCACCTATTTTGTCCAAATGGACAAGTCAATGGGCGTCAGAATAATTTTGCCGCATGACAATTTTATGCGCGCGACTATTCTTTGACGCAGCAGATTTTTCGCTGTCGAATTTTCGCCGCAGTTTTGTGAATTTATTCGCTGTCGGTGAAATGTGGAAATTTGCCGAAAATTTGCACCTGGTGAATTTATTCGCCCATCACTAATCGGATGTCCTAGATGTGACAGCATAAGCTTTACATAGTCATGTTAATTGATGTAGGAGATGTATAGTTCATTGTCCATTTTTAGTTTATGAGTATATGATTTATAATTAGAAGGGACTGCCTTATCAAATATCAAACTGGGGAATTCTGATGGATTCCCAACAGTTAAACATTCTGTCCATTTATCAAAGCTTTCCTAGCAGGAACAGTTTCCTGACAGAAATGGCATTTTAATTACAATATATATTTGTGCCATTTGTTCAGAATATGTTGAGCTTGTATGAAGAAGCTGAAACTCATTCTGATATAAGGAATGGTACTGTTTGCCCTGATCACTATCACCTTTTTTTTAGCATTCTTGCTCCCCACTGTATTTCACATTGAGGAGAAAGGATTCAAGCAATTACAAAATAATACAATTATTCCAATGCAGAAAATGAACTGCTAATCATAAACCCCCTGTACTCTTTTACCAAGCAATAACTGGTAAAATGACCAGCCTATATATTGATCGAACGCTTGAATATAATGACTTTGCTGTTTAGTTTTGTATAATGTTAGGAATAAATATCATTGAACCCCTGTGAATTCTTATATACTGAATGTACAATTGTTTTGTAAATATTTAACTGCCCCTACAATATATTTTTGGCAGCTGTAGATGTGCTGGTTTCTATAACTTACATTAATGCATCTGAAACACACTATTTATGTTTACATACAAGTACAAAAAACAGAACATTATGTTTAAATAGACTGGTGTTACTGTTCCTTTAAGCACCATATCTTATGTATGCTAGAGGCCTCTGGAAAGCCACAACCTTCAGATCTTTTGAGTATTGCTAGAATGAGCTATGTCTTATCAGTTAAAAACAACACTTCCTACCGAGGGCCCCTCAAAGCAATTTTCAACCGAATAGCCTTTCCTTCCTTTCAGAATGCTATATCTTGGAAAACGACATCTTATCTCCACTATGGGCTATACTTCTTTATAATGGGTTTGTATTTTTCTGAATGCAAGCTAATTGCTTTTACATGAGCTGAGTGATTTCATCCTCACAGTAACTAGCATACGACAACTTTAATGTTTTCAAAAAGAAAAGACCTGCTTTTCTGTTCATTATTGTATATATCTGTGTTTAGCATCAGTAAGACCACAAAATAAATGAAAGCAAAAACACTCATTTTATAATTATAAATAATATAATAATCGGTAAAGAATCCAACAGCTGAGGTGTGCCATATGGCAGCTTATATATATAAATATATAAATATCTATGTGTACATAGACACAGTCCACCTCAGTCTTCATTTGGGTTTAGGTTAAGGTCAGTCCCCATTGGTTAAAAAATGTACTGTTGTTGCCAGCAATTTATTGTACACCATAGCAATCCAAAACATGTTAAATGTATCACTGTGATTAAATGAATGTCTTGCCAAGATACTTATACCTTTTTATTATTTATTTTATTAGGTCTTACACCTGCTGCCTATCAACCAGTTTACTCGGCTTCAAAACATGGGGTTATTGGATTTACACGATCAATCGCTGTAAGTAAACTAAAGTCATAGATATCAATTATCATTCAAGGCTTCGTAGTTAAAACACATTTGGAAGATTCTAGCTCCAGTTACATAGTTACATAGTTACATAGTTAAATTGGGTTGAAAAAAGACAAAGTCCATCAAGTTCAACCCCTCCAAATGAAAACCCAGCATCCATACATACACCCCTCTCTACTTTTAATTAAATTCTATATACCCATACCTATACTAACTATAGAGCTTAGTATCACAATAGCCTTTGATATTATGTCTGTCCAAAAAATCATCCAAGCCATTCTTAAAGGCATTAACTGAATCAGCCATCACAACATCACCCGGCAGTGCATTCCACAACCTCACTGTCCTGACTGTGAAGAACCCCTACGTTGCTTCAAATGAAAGTTCTTTTCTTCTAGTCTAAAGGGGTGGCCTCTGGTACGGTGATCCACTTTATGGGTAAAAAGGTCCCCTGCCATTTGTCTATAATGTCCTCTAATGTACTTGTAAAGTGTAATCATGTCCCCACGCAAGCGCTTTTTTCCAGAGAAAACAACCCCAACCTTGACAGTCTACCCTCATAATTTAAGTCTTCCATCCCTCTAACCAATTTAGTTGCACTTAGTCTCTGCACTCTCTCCAGCTCATTTATATCCCTCTTAAGGACTGGAGTCCAAAACTGCACTGCATACTCCAGATGAGGCCTTACCAGGGACCTATAAAGAGGCCGCATAATTATGTTTTCATCCCTTGAGTTAATGCCCTTTTTTATGCAAGACAGAACTTTATTTGCTTTAGTAGCCACAGAATGACACTGCCCAGAGTTAGACAACGTGTTATCTACAAAGACCCCTAGATCCTTCTCATTTAAGAAAACTCCCAACACACTGCCATTTAGTGTATAACTTGCATTTATATTATTTTTGCCAAAGTGCATAACCTTGCATTTATCAACATTGAACCTCATTTTCCAGTTTTCTGCCCAGTTTTCCAGTTTAGACAAATCACTCTGCAAAGTGGCAGCATCCTGCATGGAACCTATAGTTCTGCACAATTTAGTATCATCTGCAAAAATAGAAACAGTACTTTCAATGCCCACCTCCAGGTCATTAATAAACAAGTTGAAAAGCAAAGGACCTAGTACAGAGCCCTGCGGTACTCCACTAACAACACTGGTTCAATTAGAAAATGTTCCATTTACCACCACTCTTTGTAGTCTATCTTTTAGCCAGTTCTCTATCCAGGTACAAATACTATGTTCCAGGCCAACATTCCTTAATTTAACCAGTAACCTTTTGTGTGGCACTGTATCAAATGCTTTAGCAAAGTCTAAGTAAATCACATCCACTGCCATCCCAGAATCGAGGTCTCTATTTACATTCTCATAAAAAGAAATTAAGTTAGTCTGGCAAGATTACGCATAAAACCATGCTGGCACAAACTCATAGTATTATGATTTGCTATGAAGTCCAGTATCTTATCCTTTATTAACCCTTCGAAAAGCTTTCCTACCACTGACGTCAGACTAACTGGCCTATAGTTTTGAGGCTGAGAACGGGATTCTTTTTTGAATAGAGGCACCACATTAGCAATTCGCCAGTCTCTCGGCACTATGCCAGATCTCAATGAATCCTGAAAAATTAAGTAAAGAGGTTTGGCAATCACAGAGCTAAGCTCGCTAATTACCCTGGGATGAATACCATCTGGCCCTGGACCTTTGTTAATCTTAACATGTTCTAGTCTCTTTTGAATTTCTTCATGTGTGAATCATGCATCATTAGTTGTATTACTAGAATTGGGACTGTTAAGAAGGAAACCTTCACTTACTGATTCCTCATTTGTGTAGACAGATGAAAAATATGAGTTCAGAATCTGCGCTTTTATTTTGTTTTCATCAACCAGCTGACCCCCCTCTGATAGTAAGGGTACCACCCCTTCCTGCTTCATTTTTTTACTATTAACATATTTAAAAAATAATTTTGGATTTTTTTTACTGCTTGCTGCAATATCCTTTTCTATAGCAATTTTAGCTTGCCTTATAGCTTCTTTACATGATTTATTGGCCTCCTTGTACATTATAAATCTTTCGGCTGTACCAGCTAACTTGAAAGCCTTAAAAGCACGTCTTTTCTTACCCACCTCAACACCAACGATTCTATTGAACCAAAAAGGTTTTGCTTTGCAACGACGTTCCTTGCTTACAAGTGGAATATACTGACAGGTATATTTATTAAGCAGCATTTTAAAGACTTACCATTTTTGTTCTGTGTTTAACCCTGAGAAAAGCATTTCCCACTTAATATGTTGCAGAGATGCCCTTATACTGTCAAAGTTTGCACGTCTGAAATTTAGTGTTTTAGTTACTCCCTTATAGAATTGCTTCTGCAACAGAATCTCAAAGGAGACCATGTTATGATCACTATTCCCTAAATGCTCCCCCACACAAATGTTAGAGATGAGTTCAGTATTGTTAGTTATTACAAGGTCCAAAAGAGAGTTATTCCTAGTAGGTTCTTGAACGAGCTGGAATAAAAAGTTGTCATTCAGCATATTTACAAACCTACTAGCTTTTTCTGTCTTAGCAACCCCATTACCCCAGTCAATGTCTGGATAATTGAAGTCACCCATAGCAACAACTTGACCCAGCTGTGAAGCCGCTTGTATCTGCAAGAGTAGCTGGGCTTCATACTCGACACTTATACAAGGTGGTTTATAGCATACACCAATGATAATTCTTTTTGTTACCTTTTGCCCAGTCAAAATCTCTACCCAGAGTGATTCTACACCCTCACCAGTGCCAGCTATTGTTATTTCTTTAGCGCATGGCTTTAATTCAGGCTTTACATACAAACACACTCCTCCACCCTTTTTAATCCCTCTGTCCCTCCTAAAAAGGGTGTAACCATTTAAATTCACAATCCAGTCACATGTTTCATTCCACCAGGGGGCAAATTCACTAAGCCGCGAAGCGCCGAATGCTAGCGTTAATTCGCTAGCGTTTGGCATTTTCGCTACTGCGCAAATTCACTAACGAACGCTGGCGTAGTTTCGCTAGTGTTACTTCGCACCCTTACGCCAGGCGAAGTTTCGCTAGTGACGAAACTAAGCAAATTCACTAACTTGCACAGTGTACTGAACGCTACCTTTTACGCTAGACTTCCTTCGCCCCCTCAGACAATAGAGTAGATAGGGATTGTTTAAAAAAAAGTCAATTTTTTTTCTAAGTCCCAAAAAACGCTGGCGTGTTTTCTACATGATGGCTGATAGGCTGAAAAAGATTGAAAATTTTTTGGGGCTCCCCTTCCTCCCCCCTACATTTCCTGACTCATGGCAACTTACCTAGACAGTGGGCACATGTGTAGGGCGAAATAAAATTTTTATTTGCTGATTTGAAGGTTTTCTAGGCATTTGTAGTGCAGATACGTGTTCCTCCATTGAAATTTGAATTTTGCGCCGTTTGCAAATTAGCCTTCGCTAGCGTAACTTCGCTATATATAGCGAATCAACGCTAGCGCAACTCCGCAACCATACGCTACCCCTGTGCGCAACTTCGGATTTTAGTGAATTTGCGGAGCCCTGGCGAAACTACGCCTGGCGAAGTGCGGCGAAGTTGCGCATGGCGCAACTTCGCATCTTAGTGAATTTGCCCCCAGGTCTCAGTGATACCAATTATATCATAATTTTTAGAGCATGCAATTAATTCCAGGTCTCCCATTTTACCTGACAAACTCCGTGCATTTGCCAGCATACAGCGGAGGTTACTACTTTTACTTTTGAAATTTGCATTACTTAGTGAAGAATTATACGTTAAGTTAGTATTATTCTGTTTTCCTTGTAACAGAGGGACCTTCTTAGCTGGTAAACTGTATGCCCCCTTACTCCTCCCCATGACCCCTTACTAACCCCACTGCCCCGTCTACCCTAGCTTCCCCATAATTCTTTATCTCACCCACCCCCCTCTTGCCTAGTTTAAACACTCCTCCAACCTCTTAGCCATTCTTTCCCCTAGCACCGCGGACCCCCTTCCATTGAGGTGCAAACCGTCACGACTGTATAGGTTGTACCCCAACGAAAAATCAGCCCAGTGTTCTAGGAACCCAACCCTTCCTTCCTGCACCAAGACTTGAGCCACGCATTTAGCTCCCTAAACTCCCGCTGTTTTCCTAAACTTGCACGTGGCACAGGCAAAATTTCAGAAAAGATGACATTGGAAGACCTTTCCTTGATCTTAGAGCCTAGATCCCTGAAATCATTCTTTAAGGTCTTCCATCTACCATTTATTTTGTCATTAGTACCGATATGCACTAAGACAGCTGGGTCATGCCCAGCCCCACCCAATAATTTGTCTATCCGATCAACCACATGCCGAACCCTAGCACCAGGTAGACAGCAAACTGTTCGGTTATAGCGATCCGGACGACAAATTACCCTATCCACTTTCCTAATAATTGAGTCCCCTACAACCACAATCTGCTTAGGCCTGACTCTACTCTCCTCCCCACCACTACTAGAGAAACTGGTCTCCCGGCTGTTAGAGAGATCAGCCCCATCTAGAATTGCCAATCCAGAATTCATACTCCCATCATCTTCACACAATCTGGCAAATTTGTTGCGATGTATAATCTCTGGATCAGCCTCCATTTTCCTTTTGCCCACCTTAGATTTTCTAACTGTCACCCAGCTAGCTGCCTCAATATCCTGCTGCTGTTCTGTTCCCCCCAAACTATCTGACCCCGCTAGGTCCTGCTCAGTGAGCAAAAGACTCCTTTCAAGATTGTCAATCGACCGCAATGTTGCAATTTGTTGCTCTAGTGCTCTAACGTGAGCCTCCAAAGTGGCAATTTGCTCACAACCACCACAGAGGTAAGCATTTTGGATCTCTTGTTCCAAATCTGCATACATATGGCAGACTGTGCACTGAGTTAGACCTTCAATCTTGCTAGCACTCATTATCCCAGTTACAGATCAAAACAGGAAAAAATGAAAATAAATATATAAAAAATGAGGGTTTAGAACAAACTTTTGACCTAGTTTGAACCTCCTTTAGTTTGAAATTCCGGTGTTTGTAACTCCACTTACAGATCCCCCACTTAACTCCAGTGCTGTCATATGATTTATGATTTTCACTAACCCCCCCTGCAGTTCTTCTGTAATAAAATAAATGTAAAAGAAAAATATATAGCGCTGTTATTATTATGGCTGTACAAGCAAAAGTGTAGTTGAACATTGACTACACATAACCATTCATTAAAGAGTAACTACTATCTGTATCTATGTTGGGATTATTTTCCTTTTATTTTCCTTAAACAAAAAATCATAGAGAACAATATGTTCATTTATCTTGTTCGAACTCCTAGGGGCAGATACATCAAGGGTCGAAGTGAAATCGAGGGAATTTTCGAAGTAAAAAAATTCGAAATTCAAAGTAATTTTTTGGATACTTCGACCATCGAATTGGATACTACGGCTTCGAATTTACTTCGACTTCGATTCGAAGTAAAAATAGTTAGAATATTCGATAATCGAAGTACTGTCTCTTTAAAAAATCTTCAACTTCAATAGTTCGCCAAATTAAACCTGCCGAAGTGCTATGTTAGCCTATGCGGACCTTCTACAAACTTTTTCCAAGTCTTTACACATTGAATAAAAATCCTTCAATCGATTTGAAGGATCGCTGAAATTGAAGGTTTTAATCATTCGATCGAACGATTTCTATTCGATCGCAGGATTGCCAAATTTGTTGAAAAAACTTTGAATTCAATATTCGAATTAGAAGTATTTAAATTTGATGGTCGAATTTCGAAGTATTTTCAACTTCGAAATTCGACACTTGATAAATCTGCCCCCTATTGCAAGCAGAATGCAACGGACATAATTCTATTAAATGAATGATGCTGTTTAAAACCAGTGAGAAATTACTACATTAAAAATGTCAGAGTATAATCAGTAATAACAAATTTAATATAATAATAAGCAGTCAGGAATCTAAATGCTGGTAATCTATCCATAGTGATAACGATATTGCACTTGTGGCCCTTGGGATATGGATATACATCAAGTATGAATTTTGTGGCCACACAGGTCTAGTATCACATAACAACCAACCAGATGTGTGTTTTTAAACAAATGACGAGTAAATGGTCTCGCTATGTGTAACTAAACCTGAAAACTATTATTTTAGAATCCCTTGTCATGTTTCCTTTTGAGTGGAGGAAATAGAAGGAACAGGGCATCATCACAAGACTCACTAAAATGTTGTATATATTTCCATTATTTTTGCTTGATCTATGTCTATATATCAAACTGAACTTATAGAACTGACTTATAGTAATTCATGTTAAGCTAATCACACAGACTGATTGCATTTAATTAGGCCTTTTTTTAATTGAACTGGTTTGTAGGTTGACCACTTTGTTTAGCATTTTGGTCATTCAATCTTGCTTCACAATTCTCTGCCTGGCCAACATCAGTTTTTGCCTTCAAATAAAGATAGCGAATAATTTTAGATAAAAATTATAATTCGGATTACAAAATGTCAGTATTTCATTTCTCCTTGTTCAGAGTATTAATAAAAAAATTGGTTCTTAAAGGTTTGAATTTGTATAAAGGACAAGGCAACCCACAAAATTGTTAACAACCAACTGTATTCATGAGCCACTTGCCAAAGACATATTTATTTTCCACAAAGTGTCTTACTTTTATTGGAGCAACCCTGAGGAAAATGATGACTGACCTCCATATTACTTCCAGTTACATCATCGATTATTAGGGTGCATTGTGTGATCCCATAAGCCCCACATTACAAAATAAGCTTACTTTGCGTGTGTGTAGAATTTGTAACATATTTTCTTTCCATGCGTTTGGTCTTTGTTCCTGCTACTGAGAAAGATGTTGAACAATTTGTTCTCTAACATGGTCAAGGCAAAGAGAGCACTAAGCATTTGAGCCATGAACACAAGGAAAATGGTATAAATATGCAATTTATTCTGTAACGGACACTGGAAGCATGACTTTCCATTGCCCAAGTGTATTTCCAGCTGCTGTATACTGGTCAATTACCCATACTACAATGTAGGTCAATGAACAGGGTGAAATGCCTCTGGGCAGTTTCAAAAAATACCATCTGTTTTAGGCAGGTTCTTTTTTTTCACAGTTTGATATCTGTTTCCAGTTAACTTTATTAAGTTTAATATTCTTGATTTTTATTGTTGATCACAGAGCACAGGAGTTATGTCCTTGTAAAAAGGCCATAAGATCACTTGTTTTTGCCTTTTGCACAGATAATTAATATTTGTATAATATATGGCTTTAATAGTTGTATAGTTAACTTGGGTTGGAAAAAGAAAATAGTCCATCAAGTTGAACCTCTCCCAATTATCCCTAGTGCATGTACTGTGTATACTAATATACATATACAGACCTATTGATAGAGTAAGTTTCATATGCATAACCAATTGTGGTAAATTATAGAATCACTCAATTAGTCTGATTTTTACTTTCTATACTTACTATTTAAGAATGCCCTTGTTAAGTCTGCTGGTATAGGAGTGTTTTTCAAGAAAATCATCAACAATGACATAGCCCATGGAAATGTCACGTTTTTGCTTCATTAAAAACGTCCTTTGGGTCAGGAAGTGTGTGGTGATGTCATGTGGAGGTGGGGAGATGATGTCACTGGGAAGGCAAATGGGTAGGGAAATGGGCGGAGTGGGTGAGAAAATGGCAGAGTGGGCAGCGGCTATTGTCAGTGGAGAGGGTTTGGGAAGTGGGGATTTATAGGCTGTTACAAATATACCGCCAATTACATTGCTGATGAATTTGTAATTCTGGCCCAGGCCCTAGCTGGTTATTTATTGGCTTCTTTTTGAAAATGTTGAAAGAGTGTTTTCCAAAGAATAGATGGAATTGTTGAGGTAAGGAGCAACACGATAAAGCTTTCAGACATGAGTTGGAAGTGGGTGTTGATGGTATGAAAGTGAAGGAGTGGAGGAGATAGCCAGGAATGTACAGGGAGACAAGTGAGGAGCAGAAGAGCAAACGAGTTTATATGTTAACAGATATAACAACAGATAAAATAGTTAGTTGCACAATGTTTCCCTTCTGGTATCACCAGTGGGCTGATTACTCTTTATTCATCTACACTTTTAAACTAATGATATATATTCCATATGCACCAAAAGATACCATTCAGTTAATCCAGTCTAATACCATATTACTTTTTTCACCCTTTTCTGTAGGCACTTGCTTCAATTGGAAATTATGGAGTACGGATAAATACTGTTTGTCCAGCCTTTGTTGACACACCTCTTCTAGAATCTATTGAAAAGGAAGAAAATATGGGGGATTTTTTTAAGTACAAAGATAGAATAAAGGACATGATGAAATGCTATGGTGTTTTAGAGTGAGTACAATCATCTTTTTTATCTATTTATTGCTTCTTGGCTTTCAAAGGCAATGTTGAATTGTATCTGAAAGGGCATTCTTGCAGCCCATGAATGAACAGAAGCCCTATATTTAACTATGTTTTTATAACAGTTGGAAGACAGTGAATTTGATGAAATAACTAACATAAAATTGTAGATCAACACCAGATGGAGGGTCAAAGAATGGCCTGTCCTGTATAGGCAGTGCGCTATTCAAGGGTCAAGTGGCAGGTCTCTGTGTTCTGAAAAAAGGACATCTATGACAATACATACAATGCAGAATATATTGTGCAAAATGCAAAAAAAATAAAAGGGCAGATTGCAGCTTTTTTGTACTTTGCACACTGGGTTCTTCATTGTTTATGACTAGTAGGACATATGTATGTAAGACAACCCAGAACAGACAGGAGTCCATATTTCTATGTTTTTATATTTATATCTTCTTCTTAGTAAAGCTGACATTTTCAAAAGGGATGTGATGTAACAGTGTTCTCAAAAATGGAGAGTAATGTGCGATATGAAAATAAAGATTTTATAACATTATTGAACAGTAAGAAGGTCAGACCTAGAAACAAAATAAGCAAGGAAATTTGCAAGTGTTTACTCTATTTTTGTTTTCATTGCCCCATTTTCCTCAAAACACCATTCATGACTTCTGAAGTTATTTGCCAGAGGCTGGAAAATGTATGCACACAGTGTCAGGTTAATAAGAAATCATTTAAGCTACCAGTATGTATTTAGACATACACTTTGAACAAAGAGAAAACATAGACAAGCACTTGAAGGACCTGCAAGCTCCACAGATAGTGCCTTCATTTGATTGAAAGTAAGACCCTAATGCAATTTAGTAGCAATGCTTCCCACGAAACAACCAGTTCTGCTCCATAGCAATCTGGACATTTAACCCACAGGTCAGTTTTTCAGTTCAATGCAATTTGGCCTTTTTTACACGTGGTAAAAAGACACAATATCAGATCAGTAAAGTATAATTTGGCCTTTTACATGTGGTGGAACTACACAATCTGACTAATCAGCCCACCAGCCAATAGGTCAGATGCAGCAACTGAATCTCAGATTCTTGTGTGATGAGCTTAAACCTCTATTTATCATTTTGCATTGCACTATAGCTAGAACTGATGCACTGTGAGTCATTTTTGCCTTCAGCTTGATCATTTAAAGTTGACCTGAATGTTCAAGTAAAGACTGTAGAAAAGAAGAAATTGGCGGGTGTTAAATCAGAAAATAACATATATTTAAAGCTTTCTCATTTTAAATCTTGTTTTTTCAAAAATAGCAAAAACCTATGGAGCAAAAAAAAAATTACAATTCAGGGCGTGAAGCTTTTATTTAAAGACTTGTTACTATATCACATTAAAGGAACAGTTCAGTGTGACAAAACAAGCTGGGTAAATAGATAGGCTGTGCAAAATAGAAAATGTTTCTAATATAGTTAGTTAGCCAAAAATGTAATGTATAAAGGCTGGAGTGACTGGATGTCTAACATAATAGCAAGAATACTACTTCCTGCTTTTCAGCTCTATAACTCTGAGCTAGTCAGCAACTTGAAGCGGGGCCACATGGGACATATCTGTTCAGTGAGTTTGTAATTGATCCTCAGTATTCAGCTCAGATTCAAAAGCAACAGATATGACCCATGTAGCCCCTCTCAATTCTCTGATTGGTTACTTCCTGGTAACCAGGGTAACCAGTCAGTGTAAACCAAGAGAGTTGAAAAGCAGGAAGTAGTGTTCTGGCTATTATGTTAGTCATCCAATCACTCCAGCCTTTATACATTACATTTTTGGCTAACTAATTATATTAGATACATTTTTTATTTTGCAGAGCCTATCTATTTTGCCTGGTTTTATTTTTACACTGAACAATTCCTTTAATGTCTAGTAATATCCTATCAGTTTGCCCTTTTATGTTAATGTTTATACATATTTAAAATCAAGGGTTTTATTAGGAAGTCACCCGAGGATTTTTTTATACACAGAATCTTGAAGATTCTTGTACTCACAAAGCACTCAACAATGTCACACCATCATACATTGCCTCTTTAATTAACAAGTTAATCCCAAAATGGAGCCATCGGTCTAAACATGACGTCTTCCTCAATTGTTACATCTTCACACTTCCACATCCAGACATTTCACCTGCTGCACCAATCCCCCTATAACTCCCTACTTCATCCTTTTAGACACTCCAGTCCTTCAAACAATCACTCAAAACCCACCTTTTAATCCAAGTTAATACTCCAAACCCTTCAGCAGCTTTACCACCTTCCTAATTCCCTTACTCTTCTCCCCCACACACTACTTTGTTTTTCCATTTTTCCACTACAAACTTACCATTTGCTTTAGATTGGGAACCTGAGGTCCACTGGGCTAATGCTGGTCGGCCACCCACCTGCCCACCTCAACCATATAAGATATATATTTAAAGCTTCTGGGTTAAGTCAGGACAGTTTATGTCAGAGGGGCCCACAATGACTGAGGCCCACCAGGGTTTGGTACTCCAATGGGTTTTTGCAAAACTGATTACCACTATTATCTTGACTAAAAGGATAACCACACTGATCACCCTCACCTTTTGTCCTGCTTTTAGATTATATGCTCCCTTATGCGGGGTCTTGCCCCAATGTCTCAACAAATTTCAGTTGTAGCAGTGTGTATCTAATCTGAGAAATCCATTCTCTTTCAATGTAGATGTTATGACACTACAAAGATGTGTGGGAGATGATGGTGCTATATAAATAATAATACAGTATTAAAAACAAAAACAAACTACTGATTATATATGTTTTAAATGTGTAAATTTCCATGTTAAACTGGTCATAAAGTTGGGGCCCAAATTGGGCTGATTTTATTGCTCAGCCGTGGCCCTATAAGCATATCACAAATGGGCAGACATGCCAGACAAGGAGCTTATCCATAGTCTAAAGAACTTTCTTAGCCTTCCTAGTGGATATTTTGATAGATGCTGACCCTACACATGTCAATAAGCTATGGATTTGGTTAAAAAGCAAAGTCAGTGTACTGTTGGTTGAATGCTTAGTTATAGACACATAAAGCCACATAAAGCCTGGTAATCTCTGTTTGGCCACAAAAATGTTGCACAACTACACTGTGAAGGCCTATTTATCAAAGGCTGGATTTTAGTTGTTTTAAAGGTTTTTGAAACCACATCTAAACTCACAAAAAAAGAATAAACGAAAAATAATGTCTCTAAAAATTCGATATTTTCTGATAATTCCTAGCGAAAAAAACCCTGAAAACTTCTAATTCTGAATTGATTTAAAACAGTCAAATAGGATTAGCGCAGCTCCCATTGACTTCTATAGGGCAATGACAAACTTTTAGAGCTCTTTAAAAAAAATAAAAAGAGGCAAATTATTTGAGACTGAGAAAAAAATCTAAATTTGATTGTTAGTAAATGTGCCCCTTAATGTCAAACAATTGGAGCTGGGTCTTGATCTTGCTTATTATATGCAGCTCTATAGTAATTTATGTTTCATTTGAAAGATAAATGCTAAAATTACAATATCTACACATAGTTTTTACAAGTGCAAATGATGTTGCAGCATACAGGTACTTGAAATATCCATAAATACCAACAAATATAGGGAAATGCAAGATACAATGAAAAAGGAGAGCTGCTGAAAGTCAATCGGATATTTATAGGAAAGTTAAACCTCTCATGTTACACTGAACATTGGCAGTGTATATAACAAAGGTGCCAACATTTCCATAAGAATTGCAGTTTTCTTCTGTGATGGCACATTGGAACTTATCACGAGTATATCATAAATCTGCAGGACCATGAGCAAACGCACTTGTACCAGAAGGTTCACCATGCCAAAATGTTACAGTCTTAAGGCAGACAGACCGAGTCGGCATCTTATTGGTCCGTGTGTGGGGCTATACGACGGGCGTTCCCAAACTATATCTGGCCAAAAGTTGGGCCGACGCAGATCTAGCAGGGTAAAAAATCCAGTCAGATTGTGGCCGCATCTGTTTGTTAATGCGGTCCCGTGATTTGACCACCCGTATCGCCTTCATTCTGATCCAATCGTTTGGCCCTTGGGCCCACAATCGGATCAGCCCGATATCGCCCAGCTCAATGTGGGCATATCGGGGAGAGATCCGCTTGATTGGCCACTTTTATGTATGTATATAACCACCAAAACTAGCCAACGCCTGTGCCCTATAGTGAATCATTACTGAACTGTCAGTAGAGGAAAGGACACTGTGAAAGTGTCGGACTGGGACACCAGGGGCCCACCCAAAAACCTTAGACCAGGGGCCCACCATAAAACCTTAGACCAGGGGCCCACTCTTAGTACTAATAGTCTTCATCTGCTCAATCAACCTCTATTCTCCTAGTCTGTTTTGTTTACATACTATAATCTATTATTCCATCTATTTAGCCTCATTGTTCTCATATAATACTGAAACTTTGGCCCACTGGGAGTTTTCCTGGTATCCAGGTGGGCCAGTCCGACACTGCACTGTGATATGTTATAATGGTAGTAATGTTAAGTAGCACCAGAGCATTTACTGAGGAATTAACTGGTGTGATCTGTGCCTAAGGACTACATGTATGAGCACTCGACTACAGTCTATATTACAGCCCATTTATCATTGTTTATTTTATGCTCAAATGCCTTAATTCAAGGAAATTCCCTATCACTGTGATGGGTTTAAAGGATAATTTGTGTTTCCTTTCCTGACACTCCTTTTATTTGTAATGCAAAATAAATGCATTATTTAAAGTGAACAAAAATCACTTGAGCACAAAATGGGAGCGTGAACTCCAGTTATAGAAAGTGACGACTGCCCATGCACATGGCAACACTAATCTGCCAGAGACGGCATCTTCTCTAATACTGATATTTACAAGCAATAAGAAATGAAGGAAATAAAAGTATAATCATGGGCCCGGGCCCAGCTGCTTATGCCAATATCTGCCAGATTGTCCAGGATACCCAACCCAATTAAGTAATTTTTTTACAAAAAGATATATGCTGTAGCATATAAGGCCATATTCATAGCGTGTTATACCTTCCAACATTTACTTTCTACAAAATCCCGAACCGTTTCTAGTATAAACATAGAATTTGTGGAAATGTGTAAGTTGTGCAGTATACTATGTCTATATAAGTCATGTCAGTGTATAAGAACCAAGCAGAATGGCCCAATTAAGCACAGCATTTTCCGAGGAACATTTGTCTGTGAACTGAGCCTTATACTAATGCTTTAAAATAAATCAGCATTTTCTACCTTGCAACCAATATTCTGTATAAGGAATCGAGTTATGCAAACGGGTCATCCATAGCTGTTTTAGGCCACATTGCTTCTTCATTTAATTAAACTTCACCCAAATGTATTTTTCATAGTGAAAGAAAATGGACATTTCCAATATACATTCTTCGCTTCTTGAAAGCAGTATTTGTCTCACTCTTTCGATTGCTTGCACTGCTGGCTCTGACACAGACCCGTGAAGAAGCGTGCAAGGCATTGTGGGAACTGGCTGGACAAGAATTGTTTCAAGAGTCAGCAGTAGCAGTGCAGAAACAAATATTGCTTTCATTCCTATTTAACATTATAAATGGAACATTTGTAATAAATGTATATTTTGATGTTGCTTGCAGCTACAGTTTCTTTCATTCTGCAACAAAAACATAGGCCGATTTTGCTTTAAAAGAAGAACAAAACCTTTTATTCTTGAAAAATATTCACTGTTTAATCAACACCATTAGCAGTGCAATATAAAACATACAGGAGAAACGTGAAGTTAAAAATCTATGTGATGCTATATTGTGTTTCTGTTTGTGTAAAACTGTCCTTAGGTTACTAGTGATAACAAGGCGATAGCATTTAGACATCCAGCTTAATCCGACCAGCAGCATTGGTTGTGCTAAGCAAGCCTTACAAACATAAACAAAGCCAAATGTTTTGTGTCTGCCAGGGTTTGGGATTCAGGAGTCACGGCAGCAGTGGGATTAAGAGGGCTGTTACATTAGATGGAAGATAGAGAAAATACTTTGAACGTTAGAACATAAGAAAAGCAATGCTGATTGCAGAGAGTTTTTTTCTGTAGTTGCAGCATTACAGTTGCAAAGCTTTTTCCATACGGCATATACTGACACTTTAATATAGCTTTGTTAAATTAATCATTGTTTATTATGTATTTGGCAACCTCCCTGTCGGAGCACTGAATGCTTTTGTTATATTCAGTATTCAATTTGTGTTTCCTCTCCTGGGACTCTTTGGAGAGTGGGGTCAGTGTAATTGCTTTAGTCATATTTATACATATTAAAGCACAAGTGTGCAGTATTATTACCCATTGTAAAATAAATTGCTGCTTAATAACCACATGGGAATATATATGATTAAAAAATGATTTTTAAAAATATTTTTTTCTGTGACTTTGATCAAAATTTTGCTGATTGCACTTTTAGCTCTTTTGGCTCCATGGTGGCTACATTTCAAGCGGCCAAGTGCCGAACTGACCGGAAGCCAATTAGAGTACTAGAACATTTATGCAACTGGAACAATCCAGTACTTAGAATTCATCATTAAAGAGAGACACACACACACTCCCTGACATTTTTATAAATGTATGTGTCAATTACTCAGAATCTGTTCAGCAGATTCTGAGTTAATTCCTGATGCAAATTGTAAACAGGGATTAAAGATTTGGACAAATCTTTTCTGATCTGGAGCAAATCATTCCAGTGTGGAAGAGAAATTGTCAGCGCAAGCATTTCTTAGTGAACTTTTGCTAGCGTTCGTTTCTGCCCAGCGAAACTTAATTCGATCTTACACTTAGGTCAATTTGAATAGTGCAGGTACATATAGGTTGTATATGTCTTTTTTAGCGATGTTCGGGAAAAAGTAGGCATTTATTATTAAAAATGTTCAAGGAAGCAAAATAAAGACAAAAGAGATCCTCTAATGCCCTAGACATGAGCCCACCCTAAAACAAATGTGACCTTCCCCTCAAGTGGTTAAAAAAGTTAAAACAAACATTTTTATTAGTTACAACTTTTAAAGACAATCCCGCTTTAAAATATGAAAAAACACCAGTGTTTTTTTAGAATTTTTATGACTTTTCGGCATATAGGATATGATGTCACTGACATAAGATTGAGGAAGATGTAGCTTTATCTTATCTGTTCGCCGGGTCTAAGCTGGTGAAGGAAACTCTAGGGCAGGCAGAGTATGACACACACAGGGTGGATAGAGCACACAGAGTATGGCACACACAGGGAGCATAGGGCATGCAGAGTATGACACACACAGGGAGCATAGAGCAGGCAGAGTATGGCACAAACAGGGAGGATAGAGCAGACAGAGTATGGCACACACAGGGAGCATGGAAAAGACAGGACCACTTACATTGACATAATGTTTCTGCCCCTCCAGCAGTTTGTATTGTGGTGTGAACAATGTTGGCACTTTTAGTCTGAGGTGTGAACAATGCAGGATTTTACAGTCTGAATTTGAAAAATGCAGGGGCCAGTTAATCTCTGTACTGATACCTTTTAAAGTTTATACAAATTTAGCAGTCACAGCAGGCAGACTTTCAGGTGGGGGGCCAGTTGGACAGCAATGCGCTAAAATAATTTTATTAAGCATTTTATAGCCATTCTTCTTCTACAACAAAAGGTTAAACATGTTATTACAGATAACTGAGACTGCCAGATAGTAGGATATGTTTTATGATAACATACTGTCCCTCTAGATATATAGTCCTGCTGCCCAAATGGCAAAATATGATTCTACGTTTATGTACATTTAAATTGTTTCTGAAAGCTTGTCACATGTTATAACCATGTTTTTGCAATAAGAAATGCCTTCCTTTGAAAGGAAACCTTACCATATAAGTGATACTGTCACCCTGGGAATATTAAGCACTGCCATTCTGATTTTTGTAAGTTGATTATATATATTGTTTGATTTTTGTGGCTTCTATAAAGCAGGCTCTTACCTGAAACCTCAGCTGCAATGGGCCTATTTCTTAGGCTGCTGCCAGAGAAAGCACATGTTCAAAAAAAGTCAAAATCTAATAAAAACATTCCCCTATATGTAATAAAAAAGCACTAAGATAGAAGCAAGAAACAAAACTTTAATAGCACAACAAATAGAGCTGTATGGTGGTGCTAAGTGTACAATTGCATCAGGGTCACCTTAAATGTTAGTAACAAAAACAATTTCTTAATTATGTTTTTTTTTTTTTTTTTTTTTAGTCCATCTCTTATTGCCAAAGGAATGATAAATCTTATAGAAGACGATGCGTCCAACGGGGCCGTAATGAAAATCACAACTTCCCGGGGGATTCATTTTGAAGAATTTGGGGTCCAACAGAAGACAAAAATATAAAAGTATAAATGAACCAAAATGACACTGACATTGTCTTAAAATTCTATTAAAACCTCCTAAGCTTTTCTACAATGCAATGCAAGTTGGCCCTGAAGAATGTTAACATTTTTATCTAAGTTGTCATCTGCAACTTAATTATACTTTCTGTTTTTGTTTTTGAATGATTTTATATTTGTTTCATCTGATTGCCTTTTTAAAAGACTAACCATGTGTCCTTAGCAAAGGTCTCTCGTAGGGGGTGTCACCTCACTGTCACCTCAACCTGCCAAGGTTTGATTTTTAAGGCTGATGTGGAGCACCCTAGTGCTTTACTCCCTCCCCTGGAATCACTGGTTCCTCGTGGAGGGGGCAGACTGATGCTAATTGGTACCATTTAGAAAAAGCATTACTTAATCAGCAATTTATTTTTACGTTTTTCCAGTTTTTGCACTAGTTTAATCCAAGTTTTTATCTTCTGGGGGGCCAATTCATTAACTTTGAGTGAAGGAATAGAAGAAAAAAAACTTTGAATTTCGAAGTGTTTTTTTGACTACTTCAACCATCGAATGGGCTACTTCGACCTTCGACTATGAATTCGTATCGAAGGATTCGAACTAAAAATCATACTGTCTCTTTAAGAAAAAACTTCAACCCCCTAGTTCGCCGCCTAAAAGCTACCGAACCCAATGTTAGCCTATGGGGAAGGTCCCCATAGGCTTGGCTAAATTTTTTTGGTCAAAGGATAATCCTTCGATCGTTGGATTAAAATCCTTCGAATCTTTCAATTCGAAGGATTTAATTGTTTGATCGAACGATTATTCCTTCGATCGCAGTATTTGCGCAAAATCCTTCGACTTCGATTTTTGAAGTCGAAGGATTTTCATTCCCAGTCGAATATCGAGGGTTAATTAACCCTCGATATTCGACCCTTGATGAATTTGCCCCTAAGTGTTCAAGAACTAATTAGCTCAACAGTACACTGTTCCCTATGTAGCAGAACATGCATATTCAATACAATGCTGAATATATGATCTTGGTTATGGGGTGACAGCAAATGGGCGCCATCTTCCAGCATGAAACAATGACAAGAATATTACACTGATATGTTCAATGTTGTACAGTATAGTGAAGTAAATCTTGTACAGTTATTTAAATGTTATTCTTGTAAAATACTTTGTTGTGTGAGTTTATTTTACTGTTGAGTCCTTCTAAGGATTTTTCTTATTTAAAAAAAAAAAATATCCGTATAGTTCTTATTTGTACAAATTTTAATATCCACAATAGAATCAAAATCCTTAAAAATTACATATATTTTATCTTTAAATCATTTATCTTTGAAAAAATCTTTTTTCAAATAAATATGAAATTTGTTTACATGCTTACCTATTGTTGTTGCCGTGAATTTTTGGAGCAGATCATTTATTTCGAAGTACAAGAAAATCAATACATATTTAGCTCAATAACTCTCAGGCTGCTGTGGGTAATTACAGTGCTATAGCAGTTAGTAGGATATATTGAAAAATAAATTACCTACATCTTTACCTTAATTACAGAAAGACATAAGGATGTGGTTTGTGATCTCTAGGTCTGGCACAAGGCACTAAAATGGATACCGAATTGTGCCCAGAAAATACAATATATATATATGCACTCATGCCTACTTACATTCATCTATACTGACATCTAGCATGGCAGCTGCTTTGGGTAAACAAATTACAAAACCTGCTCTGTTATGCGGTGCAACAAATAAAATACAATTAATGAATTATTACACAAAGCATACCTCCCAATAGTCCTGTATTTTGTCCTGTATTTTGTGGGACAGCTCCCCCAAAGGTTGGTGCTTTATGGGAAAGTGGGCAGAGTTTGGGAGTGTCTACTTGAAACTGGGCATGTTTAAGGTGGAATATGGGTGTGGTCTAAGTTTTGCATCATTAGAGGATTCAAATTTTGGGAGGTATGACATAGTACATTGGTTAAAAAATACTACTCCAATGGAGATATCCTTAAATAGAGAATTTTCTTTCTCCATATCAGCTAGAAGTGAGCTAGGACAAATCAATTAAACTTAATCTAATTGTCTATTAAATCCTATCTCACTTCTAGCTGATGCAGAAAAAGCTAATTCCCTATCTAAGAATTCTCCGTTTTCCTCAGAAGGTAAAAAAATATGCTTCCAAACCTCAGAATGGAATTTAGATCACTTATTGGCTATATGCCATACTAAGAATATTAGTAGCAATAACCTTATATTTTCCAGCATGCAATCCTTTAAAGGACAAGGAAAAGCTAGTTAAGAGTTAACCTCTATTGAAAGGCTTACATCTATTGCTGACATTGGTGCTATTCAATCTCCTCTGTTTTAACCCCTTTTCCTGTTATACTGTAAAGCTACATTGTATAAATAAAACGCTGCCTTAAAAAAAAAAAGCATAACTCACCTCTACTTCAGCAAGACCACTACCAAATACGGACGCAGCAAATCCTCCCTCCAGCTCTTAGTAGTTGTAATGTTTGTGCATGCTGAAATGGCTCACTGCCGCCATCTTGATGATGTAACTTAAAAGAAAATGGCAACCACGACAGAGCGCTTACTACAGGAAAAAATGGAACAATATAAAAAAGCATAACTCACCTCTACTTCAGCAAGACCACTACCAAATACGGACGCAGCAAATCCTCCCTCCAGCTCTCAGTAGTTGTAATGTTTGTGCATGCTGAAATGGCTCACTGCCGCCATCTTGATGATGTAACTTAAAAGAAAATGGCAACCACGACAGAGCGCTTACTACAGGAAAAAATGGAACAATATAAAAATGATTTCAGCAATCAGGTACAGCCTTGGGCCTTCTATTAGATACTATGGACTTGGGGCGCAGCCTTTCCTTTTCCTTTAAAGCTAATATTTATGCTATTATCTCCCTTCAGGAGATAATTCCACAGCTTCACAGCTCTCCCCATAAAAATATATTTTTGCACCTTCAGATGGGCAACTCTGTTCTTCTGTCTCTAGGATAATCTGCTATTGTGAAAAGTACTGGAGAGTTTATTGCCTCTTATACAGTATATTTATATGTAATGATCATACCTCTACTTAAATTCTTTTTCTGCAATTGAAACCGTGCAATCTTGGCAGGAGTTTCTATAGAACTTTCCTTATCCTTATTTAGCTTAGTTGTCCTTTTCCAAACTCTCTCTGTCTCAATTCCAGGTAATGAAACATGAGACTTCACCTAAAAGGGAATAATTAACCTTTTCTCCTGTTAATCAAAACTTTATTAAATTAAGGATAAAGCAGGATCAAGTGACATATGCCATTTAGCTGATGTTAAAATACAGTTCCAAGTTGAGAGTTGCAATTTATTAACAGATGTGATTCACACTGAACAACAAGGATATAAGGAAATATTATCTCCATCAAGCCCCTCTATATGTCCCCTCTGTCACCCATCCTCCTACAAGTTCAGGGAATCTGGACATTTACCCTTATTTGGACCCCCTAAAGATCTGAGCTCTGAACATGGATTTGCATTAGTTCATTAGCCCATATCAAGCATTTGGATGTCATGGTCGAATTTACAGCACACTAAATGATGATTGGTTGCAGCTGCATCAGTGCAAGGGTTAGAGTAATGGTCATTTTGAGGGCACAAGAAGATAAGTGGAATAAAACTAAGGGCTAAGCGATTTCTAACTGACTTTTATTTGCTCATAATCAATCCTGTAACAATGCTACATATGGAGGTTCCTCTCAATCTCCTATCTAGCATTTTCTGATGGGAAATTATCTGATGTAACCACAGTAGAGAGCATTATAATTTTTTTCAACTGAATTTCAACCAAATCAATTTCAATCAAGGGGACCTGTCACCCAAAACAATTATTCCAAATCCTATTTTATCACATTAGTCCAGCAAAATGAACTTTAATTACACTATATAAATTATTTGAATCTTGCTTCCTCCAGTCTGGGATTTCAAAATGATAGCAAGCAGGCAGCAGCCATTTTGTGGACATTGTTATTAAGACAAGCCTTGTATCATCTCAGGATCTTGTTTGTGCACCAGAATGGGGGACTTGATGTCCATCCCCATGCCCTGGCTACACAATTAAATGGTGAAGAGAATGGGGGAATGTGTGGAGAGTAGTGACATCTAGGAAGTGCTATATGGAAAGTGAAAGTAATTGTCTGCCCCGCCTCTATGCCCAGGACATAGAGGAGGGGCAGACAATATTTGATTGACAGCTGAGATTTTTAAATGCGCTTAAAACAGCTATAAATGCTTTAATAAAAAAAAGAAATTTCAGATTCCATGTTTAATTTGAAAAGGACTTTTATTATGAAGATTTTTGTTTCTGGGTGACAGGTCCACTTTAATATAATAAACAACTATGTTGTAGCTGTGCTTAATACTTGGCACGACTTTTGATTGACAAACCATAGCCTAGTTTTTTCTTTTCTGACTCACTTAAGTTTCCTATCAGTTAAAATATATCTCTGTTTGACTTATTCTGTTGAGTCGATGTAAAGGTATTTTCTTATGTTCTGAAATTGTTTTAGTGCCCGAGGCATAGCCTTTCATAATGATACATGTCCCTTTGACATTTATGTGTTGTGATTGATTAGGATACATGCAACCTGCAATGTTTTACAGTTACAGCGCCTTGATGCTAAAAAATAATGTACTGTATCTGTGTTTATTATGTTTTCGTAGGAAGGGTCTTTAAGCCTAAAGGGTAACATTCAGAGTGCTTCCCAATGAAACCATTGAGTTATTGCATGTGCACAATGGACTGTTAAGTTTTCCACCACCATAACTTGCACTAACTGTATCACCCTGTGTTGTCCTTTTATAATTCAAGTGTAAAAGCATATCTTTATTACCTTCTTCATAGCAAGAAAAGGGGTGAAAAGATATGCTACCTGTTGGAGAAGAGTGGAAGGCTTGACTAGAGTAGGTAATGCTTTGATAGTAAAAAAGAGTTGTTTCCATAATGTCCTATTTGGAAATTTTGGAAAGTAATTCTTGTTTTGTACAAACCATATTTTCTACATTCTACATTCCCTCCATAGAGTGAGCGAGTCATCCATCTAATTCTAGGGTGGTGCAATCATGTCCATACACAACCTAATGCTCATGCTACAATATACAATACACTGTGTCAGCCAATGAAGATTAATAGGCTCATTGGCGTCTATTCAATCAGCCTCAAAGAACCAAATCAGCTGCGAAAACCCCATTTTTTCTTTCAGTATAACTATTTATTTAGCCTTGTGCATACCTCATAAATCTTTTCCTGACATTTTGACTGACTAGTGTGTGTTTTAGATATTAATCTTACATCTTTTGTTGTAAAGAGTTGCACCCACCTACATCAGCTATTTGTATCCAGCCAGCAAATTATGAAATGTGCACATGCATTGTGATTTCATGCACATCTACTCTAAACATAGCACATCATCTCCAGGGGAGTCCAAGTACTGTTAATGTAAGTCTGTGTGTCAGCTCACGCTCTTGTGTACATTTTCAGCTACTTTTAAAATCTGTGCTCCAAATATTTATTTTCCAGGACCATCTGTGTAAATAATACACAAAATTACAAAGAAAACTTCCCACCGCTCAATTCTTGCATAGCTGTAATGAAAACATGTGATGCTTGTACATTTGTACATCTGGGTAGCATTATTTTATTGGCAGTACTTAGAATAGCACTCCAATCAGAGTATGCGTATCGTAGTCCTGTGTATTTATATATTTTTTGCAGTTTAACTGTATCGCTACCTAAAGAAAGTATGAAACACACAAAGCATCATTGTGAAGCCAGATTATGAAGCAAACAATTTTGAAACACAAATCAAACTTTTTAAACCCACAATGCAATATTGTCCCCAGAATCCAAGTGTAATTGCAGGCCCGATTTCAAGATATTTGTTGGTGCAGCCTAAGTTGTATGCTTTGCAATTTGTATGCAATACACCAATAATGTGACAAAGGTAGTATCCGTTTGGCAAATCACTCCCCTGCAGGGCTGTAACTACAGAGGAAGCAGATTCTGTGGCTTCAGGTGGGCCCACGAGGTATAGGGGGCCCAGTAACAGCTAGTTATTCCACTGATCCCCTGTAGTTGTGTTAGAATGCCACCAATTTTGGAAAACAGCATGAATATAAATAATGGCATAAATGTCCAATTCACTTTGCCATGTCAGCAGTGGAGATACTAGTGAACTGGTTCTGTTTTATTTAGATGAAAATGGAACTACTGCCATTCCCCCTCTAGAGGTTATTCTAGGGTTCTCTAGCATCAGTGCATGGACTAGGCACCGGTGCTCTCTGCAAGTGCTCAGATTTTGGGTCCCTTTTAAAAGCTTGTCACTTGTGCTTGCAAAAATAAATGAGGGTTATTACCCCTATAATGAAAAGGTTATGTTGAATTAAAATATAGCTGAGGTTCTTATATTGCTTAGTTTCATCACACACTAATAAATAATCATTTGATTGGGCAGTTTGAGATGCCATCTCATCTTCCAGTACTAGTATTGTTTTGCCACCAATGAGGAATTAAACAGAATAGCTGTTATCAGGCACATACATATATATACTGTATAATTACAGAGAAACATGAAATCATTGTAATATATTAGAATTAATTATTTCAAATGGACTCTATGGGAAATGCCTTTTCATCATCTGATGATATCTGGGTATCAAACAATACAAAGTGCAATTTATGACACAATGCGCCATGATTTTTACCCACAATTCAGTATTTTTCCTGCAATTCCAGCCCAGGCCAATGTGGTAACCTGCACACAACTCAAATTTTTCAGATTGTGGATTGCCTCATTTCCAGTACACAGCATTAAAAAAAACATCATTACTGTGTGTAATTCTTTTGCAGCTAGTTTGTAATGTTTTTTTTACACCTGTGGGCTGCTCCCTGATCTCAACCCCCCAGCCCTGATCACTGCTGTGAGAAGAAGAAACAAGGTAAATGCCGGATAGGGGAGTTGGTGGTGGGTTTAAACTGGGACAGGGGCCTAGGGGCATTGCCACTGGGACAAGGGCCCGGTGTCTGTCCAGGCCCCTGTTGATGGGAACCATAAAAATTACTCAGTCCTTCCCAAGAGAAAATAAGTGCAATTTCAAGCACAATCAACCATGTTTTTTTCCCCACACTGCACCCTTTTCTCACAGAATTCCATCATTGTGGAGGCAAATAAGTAACTCTCTTGACACCATTGCATTGCACCTACAGCAAGTACGTTCAATTTGTCAAAATGCCAGAAGTCCACTAGAAGTCATTTCCGGTGTTCACCGTGTGACATCTGCACCCGATCCTTTATTGAAGCTGCTTGCAAAGGGAACCCTGAATCTACCACATGGTCAAGAGGTCGCCATAGTTCCAGGGTTTTTTATGCGTCAATAGGTGCAGTAGCACCAAATTCAGAATGAAAGGCAGAACGGCACAACTGCAACTATATTGACATACAAGGAGTGCATTTTGACACAAGTACTGTACCTTTAATGAAAGGGCTTTTTATGTGCAACTCACTGAAGGGGGATAGGGCAAAATGTCCACTGCACTTCCAGAAGTAAATGAGCCTTATTGTCTGCCAGTCTCCTATAGTTGTGTGGATTATGTTGTCTCCTATAGTTGTGTGGATACAGAACTGGAAAACCAGGAATTGACATTTATCCTCCCTCCCACTTTATACTAAATATTTTTTCATGAAATATGTTTTTACCCCTAATTTCATGAATTGGCTTTTGTAGGGAGAGTCGCAGGTCTTTGGAGAAACTGAATTCTGCCCCTCGGATTAAATAGTGAGAGTTCTTCTTGGATGCCACCAGACTCCCTTTCATACATTCTTGGCAGCGGTTTCTCACTGCGCCTAATCATTCTTCAATGCATTTTTTTTTTTTTTAATCCTTGTATATGGCTACGGTGCATAATGTTAACATTTTTTTATTTGTTTTAACGTGCTTTTAAGGTTATAAGAAAGGTTAATTTGTGTGCTTCACAGGTGATTTTCTCTCAATAATCAGTTGAGTGTAATGGTTGAATCACAGTTCTTTTTCCAGTCTGGTACATGTCATGTTTACCCATAATTAGCTCAGACGTGAAAGAGTATTTTGGAATACATTGTATATACAGTACATTAGCTTACTAAATTATACAACTAATAGATTTCCATTTTCAATTATAAGTTTTTAGATAAACACAGTTCTGTTGTACATGTATGAAGTCTATTACACTGAAACCTGTAATCCAGCAAACCGAACCTGGCAGTGTTACTTCCCACAGAATCCTATTTAAACAAATATTCATCATTCCTGACTGATTTGCTTTATCTGTAATAAAAAGACAGTAGCTTGTATTTAATGTAAACATGAATTCATATAGATGGCAAACCATTTCGGTTGCCTGGTGCTTCACATTACAAAAAGTCCTGCACTGGTTCAAACCCAGGTTCCAAAAAGATCCAATTCGCAAACAGTTTGGTTATTAGATCCCACAACTGTATTCATAATTTCTGGTTCAGCAGAACAAGAAACATTATATCCCAGGCCCCCGTTGTTCTGTAAAAAGTAGCAGTGGAAAAGATCATTCTTTGCAATTATTTGTGAACAACCTGTATGTTTCAGGAAAAAATTCTAAGGCTTGATAAGCTTTGAATAAATATGTATCAAGGTGCACTGTAGCTGCTGTGTTCCTTGAGTACCTCCTGTTACAGTACAATCTCCAGTTTGTACAGAGAATATACAGATATACAGAAATCAGACTGAATAGGTGGGTTATGTAAGAAGTTATATTAGCTCTGAATAGAGGCTGCTATTTTCCTAGTTTACATAGTGAATTGTGCTGAACTCTCATGGCTGTTGTCATTTATTTTATGGTTTATCTTACTAAAAAAACAAAAATGCGCCGCTATGTGAGAGATGATTTATTCAGAGGTAAATGGTTGTTAAAACCCAGGAAACGTGATGTGATCATTTAAACACCTGGGCTTTCCTAAGCAGGAGAAGCAGATGGCAGCCTCAAATATTTCAACGAAATAATGCTTTTGCCTCTGTAACGCTTTGGACCTGGGGTTACAATAGAATTGTTTTGCCACCAATACGGAAATAAATAGCTATTATCAAGTACTGTACTTACATTTAATTAATTACAGTGAAACATGAAAACATTGTAATAAATTAGAATTAATTATTTAAAATGGACTCTATGGGAAATGCGTTTCCATCGGTCTGGTGAAATCTGGATATCAAGGCAGAAGAAGGCTTAGCAGGAGGAGCATCATAGTCTAAAAGGGTTATTTACTAACATTGCAAAGTGCAATTTATGACACAATGCACCCTGATTTTGACCCACAATGCAGTATTTTCCTGCAATTCCAGCACTGGGCAATGTGGTAACATGAACACAACTGCAAATGGGCCATTTTAGCAAATCATTTGCTAAAAAATGATTGGGGATTGCATCATTTCCAGTACACATAGTTAAAACATCATTACTGCTGTGTGTAATTATTTTGCCGCCAGTTTGTATTGTCTATTGAAGCCGCTCCATGCCTGACACCTTGTGAGCTGTCCCCTAACACCCACCCCCCTAGCCCTGATAAGAAAGAAACAAGATAAGTGCTGGGAAGGGGAGGTGGTGGGGGGTTGCAACTGGGATAGGGGGCCCAGGGGGTTGCTAATGGGTCCTGGTGGTCCTGGTGGGGTCCTGTTGATGGGAACCCTAAAATTCCTTCCACGTTCATGGTGGTGTTAGCCACAGGGTTCCCCAGCATCATAAGGCAAACGTGTGCTTGATTTAGCAGAGCAGGTTAACCTGGTGGAACAGCAATTGATTGGTATGTGATATATGGGAGAATTGTAGGAAGAAGACCTGTATGTTTGAGTGCCTCCCATTGGATCATAGGTTAGTCCTGTCTTCATCCACTGATCCTGATATTAACTCGAAAAGAAATTTCAAGTTATAGCAATGAAAAAATATCTTGAAAATTTGAACCTAGTAACTTTCTTAAAATTTCTCTAGTAGTTAATGGGAGGTGCATGCTTAACATTCAAGCTATTTAAAATTTGAGTTAAAAAAAGCTTGATCGAGTTTATTTATTTATTTTCTTTTTTGAAAAAAACTTTAAAAAATGAGTACATTTGTCTCTAAGCACTGGCTTCATTGTAGTGAATCAAGTTGAAACAAGCCATCAATTAGGGCAGGTGGCAGAGACAGTCCAGAACACAAACCATGATGGCAGACAATAGACAAAGTCTGGTAAAATAGATAAATAGGGCACAAATCAGGAACATAACCCCCTGTAGCTCAGACAGAAAGGGCACTGGAACATTGCAGAAAGGTCCTTACAACAACCCCCTGTGGCCTTGGAGTTCTTTATAGCCCATAGTATTGTTCATTCAACAGCTACTGCCTCTCTGTTGTCTGATAACTTTAAATCTAATGGATTTCTCTAGGTGCTGAGAGGTGGAAACATTAAATGTGAAGGATCAGGATCATGGCCAATAAACAATAATATAATATAGCAGAACGGAATGTCTGTGTGTGATATTAAATCACAAATCATTACAATTATCTTTAGGTATGAGTGGCCAAACAGTAATAAATAGTCTAAAAATGTAAATACCTGGAAAACATCACAATTTCGTTCATCTAAACCCTAAAGAGTTTCTAGCAATCAGTTCCATGGAATCCCAGAATATACACAGTTATTGCACAACTTCCTCTGCTAATTCGAGTGTTCTGTTCACTTTTTTTTTTTCCAGATTCATGACCTCAAGACAAGCATTAATCATGAGTTGCCTTTATTATTACCTGCAGAAACTTGCAAAAAATGTGGTTATGGTTACTGCATTTCTTTCTTTTATTTCCCCCTCATTACCCAAGTCTTGCTACTATTACTAGACAAACATGTCAGAGACAACGCAGTATCAATTTCTCACTGCATCATACAAATAAACCATGCTAAAGTTCAGATCAGAAAAGACTTGATGAGGATTGTTTTGTATAGATGACACTTTGGAAGTTCAGCACTCCCAGCTCTGGTTCAGCTCTTGCAGTCTTTCAAAATTGCACTTATATGCTCAATTGGAAAGAAGAATGCAAAGATATGCAGCCTGCCACTTCCACAATGGATTTTCTTTCTGGACAGACCAACAGAGAACAGTTTGTTGCAACTGCCTCCTTAATGTCCCACAAACATAGCAATGGTAAGGAAATTTGGTTGAACTCCCAAACTTCCAAAAACAGTATTAATTAGCCATTGGAGGGCAAAATGCTACAGTGAAACTATACTTTATTGACAAAATGTATTGATAGGCAGTTTAACTTGAAGCTGTGCATGCACAAAAAGTTCCCTTTATTTGGCCAGGTCACCAGCTGCTTTATTCTTTGGCAGCCCATGTGGGTCAAACAGGGCAGCCATCAGGGGGGGGCAGGGGGGAGAGTTGTAGGGAGCCCTGAGGGTAAGGGGGCCCGACTACGCCACACTTACTTGATTAGCCGGGCCCCCCATCTTTCTGAGAGCTGCCACCAATTTTCTCATAATGGGGGGGGGGCCCTGGCCACCAATTTTTTTTCTCATGTGGGGTCCTAGCCACCAATATTTTTAATGGGGGGGCCCTGGCCACAAATGTTTTTTTTTATGGGGGGCCCTGACCACCAATATCTTTTTATTTTTTATTAACATGTGGGAACCCTAGCCACCAATATTTGTTTTTTTACTTTGTGGTGGGGAAGGGGAACCTGTAGGTGGGGCTTGCGGTGGGTGCAGCCCAGGGGGCCCAGGAAATGTTGTCGTATGAGGCCCTGCGATTTCTGATGGCGGTCCTGGGGTCAAACATGTTGATCTGATCAGTCATCCCATGGGTCAACAAATGCATGAAATGAGGCTCCATGTATATCTACTGACCAAGAACACATCCACTGCAAATGTTGTCTTCTGCCGATTGTAATTCCTTTCAGCCTAATCATTAACTGAATAAATACCAGGTAGATCATATGTGAACCCAACCCATACACACAACCTTCTTTTCCACCTTTTGAACAAATATTGATAATTGCACATAAAATATAGAAAAAAAAGATTGCTGGACACAAACATAACCTGTCTTTTCTGACCTGAACTTTAGCATGTTTTTTTTGTATGATGCAGTGGGAAATTGATACTGCATTGTCTCTGACATGTTTGTCTAGTAATAGCAAGAGCCATTTATAGGCCATATACAAACCTTACACAGCAAGGTACATTTAGCAATATGCTGTGGTAGAGAGTGCGAAGCCTGTGTAGGTTTGATTGTGTTAAACAAAAAAAATCTCAAAAGTCACACAAGCTTATCAAAAAGAAGATAATCCATTTTACATAGCACACATCCCACACAGCAAATACGCCACAGTTATCTAATTCAAATGCTAAATTCATTTCCTTCCATAACTCAGCCTGCCTCTTCACTAGAATTATTCATATTTTGATGTTTCTCTTAGAACTGAATTCAGAGGTCCATGATTATCTTATCTTCTCTTTTTGGTCACACTCATGTGGCTATATACCTTCCTCTGAAAATAAATATAACAATATACATATACAAGCACAATATAAAATATCCCCTGAAGATATCTATTTTAGGAAGCCTTTCAATTTTTTATTAATGTAGAGAGGTAAACTGGCAACGCACGCACACTGTCAATATGCCTGTTTGTATTCAGAATGAAATTATTTATTCTAGCACTATACTGATCTTTTTGCTGTGTTGGATAAGCATAGCCATATCTCTCCACTAAGGAAGGGGCATTGTTTCCTATAAGCCTCTACAGACATGAGTAGGGGTACTTTAGCTTCCATTTTGATTAGATGAAAAAAACATCTAATGAATAACTTAAGAAAATCTTGCAAGCTTTAAAGGTCATGTCACAATAACATTTTTATTTTATATATATATATATATATATATATATATATATATATATATATATATATATATATATATATATATACACACATGTGCAGTGAATTTGGACTTAGGTGACTCTGCCTTTCTCTGCACATTTTTAAGTTAAAAATAGAAATGCATGTAAGACATTGGTTTCAGGTGACCAAATTGGCGGAATGCTTTAAATCAGTAAGAATGCTGAACGAATTCCATCATAATGCTACCCTCTGTAAATACGCCAACTTTGTGTGTATATTTAACATATTTTGCTATCCTGTTACCCATATGCCGGCCAAAAATGACCAATAAGATTTATAGTTTGCCCCAGTGTGCAATGTATGTAATGAAACCTCATACTGAAAAATTATTTTATGCACCAAAAATATGGCAACTTTAAGAAGATCTTAAAAATATATTCCATTCTCAATCAAGAGGGGGTTATTTATTAAAGGTCAAGTTGTATTTTCCTGAAGAATTTGAGTTTTCAAGGGTAGTTTCAGCAAAAACTCAAATTTTTCAGGAAAAAAAATAAATACAATTTTTCTAGATTCATTATGCCCCGAAGCTGCCAAAAGCTTGAGTCCGAAAATACTCCAGCTAAAACCTGTCAAGGCCAAGTAGAAGTCAAGGGCAGAGGTCCCTTGAACCATTTGAAGATGTTTTTAGCCTTCATTAATTTTCAGGTTTTTTTTCAGTGGTTTGCGGTCGAAAACTCGATCAATTCGAGCCATTCGAGGTTTTTTGACGATAACTCAATCAGTTGAAGTATTTGAGTTTTTTTCCCCGATTGCATTGAATTGAGTTTATTCAAGGTAGAAAAAACCTAGCAAACTGGACCTGTGAAAAATAACTTCCTAAATTTTAAAAAGAATATTACCCTGTGAAATGCATTTTTTTATTTTATGACTTTTATTGCCAACGAGTTTATGATACCTAATTACACTGCCCTATCAATGGAGCTGCCCTTGGGGAAACACCAGGTAAAGTCCAGGATCCCACTACATGGGACAAGAGAACAAGAGGACTTTCTGCTTTAGGGTCTTCTGTAATGTAGAGATTACAGTATAGTGGTAAGTGGTACAGAGATGGAGTCAGTTATCCAAAATGCTTATGACCTACGATTCTCGGGCTAAGGAATCTTTCCATAATTTCGGTCTTCATACCTTAAAGGAGAATGAAATGCATTTTACTTGGGGATGCCAAAAGTTAGTCACCCCAAATGATTATATCTACTTACCTGACACCCTGGCACAGTGCACCTATCAGAAAACTGCAATGGCACGGGGTTATTCCATCGAGCACCACGGAGCAATACTCTTTCTTCTTCAGTTTTTCAAATTTACAGGGCAGACGCATGCGCAGTAGATCGAAATTAGGGATGCATCAAATCCACTATTTGGATTCAACATAACTCCCGAATCCTTTGCGAAAGATTTGGCCGAATACAAAACTGAATCCAAATCCTAATATGCATATGGAAATTAGGGGTGGGAAAGGGAAACATTTTTTACTTCCTTGTTTTGTGACAAAAAGTCACACAATTTCCCACCCATTATTTGCATATGCAAATTAGGATTCTGTTCGGCCTGGCCGAATCTGAATCCTGCTGAAAAAGGCCTGGGGTTTCAGATAAATAAATACTTGGGGGTGCCTAACTTTTGGCACCCCCAAGTATAACATGCCTTTTCTTCTCCTCTCCCAAAATATAATTTTAATAAACAATTAATTAAACCCAATGGGCTTGTTTTGCCTCCAGTAAGGATTAATTATATCTCAGTTGGGATCAAGTACAAGATACTGTTTTATTATTATTATTAATTTTTAAACATTTGAATTATTCAGAGCTTTCTGCATTATGGGGTTTCAGATATATATCCCATACTTGGTACAAGGATTTTTGGTTCAATTGTAGGCAGGGCACATTCTGCACTGAACAATTTTCTCCAGCATCCACAGCAATAGACTAATGAAATTGACTGTAGTTTGTGTGTGTCACAAAAACATCACATTGATAAAAAACTCTAAAGCATGTTGTACATTGTTCTAGATAAACCCCACTATGATGATGACCCATTCAAACTTCATGGGCGTTTACTGCTATTTTAATCACCCAATGTCATTCCAATCAGTTTGGAATAACTGCCACCTTGATAATGTGACCATTTCTAGTACTACAAGGACCATATTAAATGCAATACTTGGAAATAGGTCTGGGAATGAGATGTTAACAGGGTTTTATATCTGTATAAAAAATACTGGCTTTGAAATCATAGAATTTAAAAGAAAACTCTGTATTACATTACATTTCTGTATATCACAATTTATTACCAGTTATTCATTACATAAAACAAAGTTGTTTTTTCCCTCATATGTTCCTTAAAGCTCTGGTGGCAAGTGAGCATATATCCATAAGTCAACTGTGTACAATAAATCATAGTTTCCCATTTGATATATTCACATATGCAGCAGTTCAAGTAAGGTTGAATGCAATGTAATATCCCGAATAAAAAAAAGAAAGCAAACGTACTTGTGTTTATATGCCCCTTGAGCCTTATTTGGCATAATTTCACGGGTAAATCATCATTACATCTCCAAATTCCTAGTATAATTTACAAGTTCATTTCACTAGAATTTACTCACCCCTGTCCTAGTTAAAGTCAGCCAGTAGTGTATTCACTGATCATTTCAGATAACTTGATAGTTACTCACTGTTTGAGTCATGGTCCTTAGAAAAGGATACTGCACGTGATTAGTCCAAATGCAATGAAGACTCAAACTGTCACTATAGAGTACAGGTATAGGATCCCTTATCCGGGAATCCTTTATCCTTTATCCTATCTCCCATAGACTCTATTTTAATCAAATAATTCATATTTTTTTTTAATTATTTCCTTTTTTTCTGTAATAATAAAACTGTATCTTGTACTTGATCCAAACTAAGATATAATTAATCCTAACTGGAAAAAAAAACAGCCTATTGGGTTTATTTAATGTTTACATAATCTAGTAGAATTAAGGTATGAAGATCCAAATTACGGAAATATCAGTTATATGGAAAACCCCAGAACATGAGCATTCTGGATAACAGGCCCCATACTTACAGTATATATATAAAAGGTCAAGTGGTTGGCCAAGATATTGGACACTCTGGGAAAATGCAACTATCCAACCATCATTTGGCAGATCTAAGCCAACAAAGGTATCTGAAAAACAATGTTATCTTCAGTGTCAGACTGGCCCACAGGAATACCAGGAAAACTCCCGGTGGGCCCAGGTGTCAGTGGGCCCTCGTGCTGTTAAATGTGTGGCCTATTTCATGGTCAGTCCATATTTCTAGAAGCTAAATAGATGAAATAATAGATTATAGTATGCAAAGAAAGGAGATAAAGAGAATAGAGGTTGAGTGAGGAGAGGAAGAATAATAGTACTGACTGTAGGCCCCTGGTCTAAGGTTTTTGGGTGGGCCCCTTCTGTCCCAGTCCGACACTGGTTTTCTTAGACTCCTTTCTAACAGGAGCACCATACACCTGACCCGTATCCAGTGATGATGATATAAATACAGCTAAGCCCCATTTAAAGCGGGAAAAGCTTGATATGATCTCCAACATCCTTTCACTAGCCTCTGTTTGTTATGGGGTAGGGGTACATAAAAACTGGTGAACATGGGGTATTAAAAATAGGTTTTTCCAAAAAAAGACCCTCTCCTTCCTACCCTCTGTAGAAGCAGATGTCCTTAGCCTGTGGTGAAGGGGCACTAGGGGGTAAAAATAAAATGAAAATGCCTCCCAAGCCTGTCCATGCCACTTTCTTTTTAAAACATACTTATTAATTTTCATAAACAAGCCAGTGACAGGAACAATACATTAGAATAAATTCCAAAAAGCCAGAATTAGAACAATACAGATGAGATTGTTCTTCATAAGAGAAGAACAAATATAATTAGGACAAATTGAACAAAGCAAAAGACTGAATAGCAATTTGTACACAGAATAAACTACAAATATCAGAGCAAAAAGGCACAATGGATGAATAAAAATATTTTTTAAAAATAATTTCCTGGAACAAATTGGTTTTTGAGTCCACTATACTTATAAATTCCTCTTAGGACAATCAAATATATCCAGATATCTAGAGCCTTTACCCACTAATACCCAAAGGTGGAGGTCCTAGAAACAAAACTGCAAAACCGTTTATAATTAACCATTACATACACATACCAAACCTTGGTGAAGTAGAAATGTTTCCTGCATATATATATTCCATATTGTGCATTCAATTAAAACCCTGCGGAGCCTATACTTGTGTGCTAGCAGCCTCAGGTTCTATTATTATGGTCCTTTTCATGCCAAATTTCCCCTAGATCTGCCAAAGTAAGGAAAACCTATTTAACCCAGAATTTAAAGAACTGAGCCAGGCAAAATAAGAACTGAGGGAGGAAGGGTGTGAGTGAGTTCTTGGAAAATACAAGTTGAAATTATACAGAGTATTCAGATACATAATGCTGATTCATACATGAAACACATCCAAATGAAAGTTATTGTACTTTCAAACACATTAAATATGAAGATAAATATACTGTAACTATAAAGAACCTACCTCTATTTCTGGTTTCTCTCTTTTTATTTTATATTTGTACATGTACCTAACTACAGTGTCTAATATAGAATAAACCAGAAGCTTGTATTCAAATGTATTTGAATCTCAATTTCTTTCTGTTGCTTAATGGCTAACAAATTAGGTTTTTTTTTGTTCCTGTAATTCTGTAACAAAAAAGGAAAGGAAACCGCTAGGCTCTGCAGGGGTTTGATCCTTGGGGGGGCTAGCTGCTTGCTCTACCCACAGGGCCAGGAGAGCACCCAGCAACTTCTTATTTATTCCTCTGCTAGGTCCTAGGAATAGTTATCTCACCCTAGCATCCTCACTTTTTTTTTTTTACCTGTGAGCCACATTCAGATGTAAAAGAAAATGGGGAGCAACGCAACCATAAAAAATATTTATGGGTGGTGCAAAATAAGTGCTTTGATTGGCCATTTAGTAGCCTCTATGAGAACTGACAGTCCACAGGAGGCTCTGTTTGGCAGTATAACTGTTTTTTTATGCAACCAAAATTTGCATAAAAATAAGAAGCACCTGCATTGAGGCCACTGGGAGCAACATCCAAGGGGTTGGTGAGCAACATGTCACAAGCCACTGATTGGAGATCACTTTGTTATGCTCTGGGGCTGTGTATCAGCCAGTGGCATTGTGTGAACACAATCTTAATGCTAATGTCCCACTGACAGTGAAATGTCTAAATTTGATAGGTTGGATATTACAATAATCTAAAACATACCACAAAATCATCAAATAACTATTAAAGAAAACAGATTAGGATTTTGGAATGGGATTCATAGTCTTCATTTTTGAATATTAGTGCTCATTTACGACTGCGAGTCCATAACTTGCCCTTTTTCCTGCAGTGACTTGTGCAAAAACCACTTTCATTAAAGGTACTTTATGCAAAATATGCTCTTAGCACTTCTGTATAGTTGTTCTTTTTTCATCTGTTAAAACGCTAATAAAGAGAAAACAATAAAAACAGGATTCGTGATTCACTGCACATGCTCTGTGCTGCTGTCACTTACTGAGCTTAGGGACTGACACACAATATACAGTACACATAGAATAGAAATGTCACAATATAAGGCTGATTAGTAATTAATACAGATAATTACTACATGGCAGCACAGAAACCAGTGCAACTAGCATCCAGGGGTGCTTCGCCAATGAGGGGAGTTGAGGCTGTCGCCTCAGCAGGCAGCGCCCCACTAGGTACCAGGGGCAGCAAAAATGCTGCTCCTGGTACTTTAAGAGCGAATTTCCGGGGGAGGGGGGGCAGCAGCAACTGCTGCTGCCTCAGGCGGCGGAGGTGCCAGGATCGCCAGGATGCTAGCATCATAATTTAATAATCAGCCCTGTAGCATCAGCTTATATTACAGACAAACCTCATTTTCTGCTGGATAATTTGCAACGACCCCTAAGCTTAGCTTCTCAACAGCTGCTCAGAGCCCACTGAGCATGTGAGTGTCACAGACACTTTCCAAGATGGTGACCCCCTGTGACAAGTTTGAAGTCCTGGATCACTGCTGCTATTGAGAAGCTGAAACTTTAGGCTGGTGCAATTAGTTCAGTATATAAAATTTGACATTTTTAGCCACATTCATTTATAGGGTTTAGTTATTTTTAGCATGGTATAGAATGGCTAATTCTAAATGACTTTTCAATTGGTCTTAATTTTTAATTTATTATAGTTTTAGAAATATTTGCCTTGTTCTTCAAACTCTTTCCAGCTTTCAATTCGGAGTCGCTAACCCTATCTAAAAGACAAATACACTGTAAGGCTACAAATTTATTGTTATTGCTTCTTCCTGTTTCTTATCTTTCTATTCAGGTCCTCTCCTATTCATATTCTAGTCTCTCATTCAAATCAATGCATCATTGCTAGGTTACTTTACACCCTAGCAACCGGCTTGCTGAAATTGCACATAAAAAGCTCAAAAACCACAAATAATAAAAAAATGAAAACCAGTTGCAAATTGATATATTTCACTCTCTATATCATCCTAAAAATGTATTTAAAGGTGAACCACCCCTTTAAGACCTTTGCCACATGGCCTATACAATAGATCAGAGCCCATGCTAACCTATAGAAAACATTTAAAGCCTGCCACAAGCAGTCAGGCTGGTGCTAAATGTTTGCATTAAAAAAGAACATGAATCTACCGTAAGTAAAAGCAGATTAATCTTGTGCTTGAGAAGGATTGCTTTTCATTCATTTTAAACTAACCACACAATAATCCTCATTATTATGCATAGCAAACTGACAGTTAATACAGATGAATACTGCATGAATGCCAGTGGCTGTATATAACAAAAATTTCTAACAAAAAAAAAGATCCACAATGCAACTGATTTTTAGTATGTACACTGCCTTAACCACTATCAGAGAAAGAAATTGCACATGATATAGCCTGAACCCATACACAGTGTAAATAATAATACTTTGTACTGAAAAAGTAATTATTTTGCAGCAGAATGATATGCCGCCATCAAACAGGTCTGGTCTGTGATTAATGGGCATTTATAATCTGAAATGTAATTAAGCATTTCAAGATCAGTATCACATTGTGAAATGTAATGTTTCCTTCTTATTATTGTCAATGTTTATTCAGTTAATGATTTTGATTACATTCCATGCATAATATCCAAAGCTGTGGCATGTATTTAAATGATAGCCACTATATGCATATACATTATAAGATATTTTCATGTGCATGAGATGGCACCATTAATCCCAAGGGATTTTCAATTCAGTTATATATAGGTATGGAACCTGTTATGCTCAGGGCCTGGGGTTTTCTGGATAACGGATCATTCTGTAATTTGGATCTCCATACCCTAGGTCAACTAGAAAATCATGTAAACATTAAATAAACCCAATAGGCTGGTTTCACTTTCAATAGGGATTAATTATATCTTAGTTTGGATCAAGTACAAGCTACTGATTTATTATTACAGAGAAAAAGGAAATCATTTTTATAATTTGGATTATTTGCATAAAATATGGAAGACAGCCTTGCTGTAATTCAGAGCTTTCTGGATAACAGGTTTCCAGATAACAGATGCAATACCACTTATTTTTATTATATTGCAAGGACTGAAGATTTTAAATAGAGACCTCTTTTGGTTTCCCTTACCTATTTTCTTCTCATGCCTGGACTGAGTGCTGGTTCTATACAAGTATTTCCATTATAATTATTTTCAGTACTGGCCCTCTTTTCAGTACTGACCATGGGTATTTCTGAGTGTCACCATCATTTTACACTTTCCCAGACATTGAGTCAGGTGTCTGAAGGTACCAGCAGGTTATAAATACAAGAGGTCCTCTGTACTAAATCCATTACCAATATATTAAGGACACAGACATTTTGTCCCTTAAGCTGATAAAAATGCATTACCCTTTAAACAAAACAGGGATTGTTTGTCCATATATTGCAATACATTTAAGATGGCCAACTACGTCAAAGTCATCCCATATCTGGCCAGTCCTACACTCAATTTTCATCTGATTCATTAAGAATTCTATTAATTCATTATACATTTTACACAGAGACTAAGTTTTACGTGCAACTTACTTGCTGCTTTCAAGGTTAAAACTTCTAAACATGGTTGCCCTTTTATTGGCCACCACTGGGTTACATGTAAAAAAGCATGTACTGAGGTCTGAGGGTCTGCATGTCAAATTGTCTCCATGTAAGTGAATATTACTCCTTAACTCCTAAATTTTTCCACCTCCTACATCATTGATGATGTCACTTCTGGCTTGTGATGATGTCACTTCCAGTTTGAGGCAACAGCATTTCCAGTTTCATTGTGGCCCTTGGGTTTGGGTGCAGGTCTGGGGGGCTGCAGGTCAAATTGCAATATATGTGAATTTTACTCCTTGTATTTTTTTTTCACCTCCCACATCATTGATGATGTCACTTGTGGCTTGTGATGATGTAATTTCCAGTTTGTGGCAACAGCATTTCCAGTTTCATTGTGACTCGTGGTTTGTGGTGCAGATAAGGAAGTTGTATGTCAGATCAGGTACCAGTAAAAAGTAAGGATTTTGGTACCGGACGCAGGTTATAAATTGGGTCTCGGTTTCAGAAACACTCAGAATAGACTCGAAACAGACAATAGACTCGAAACAGTTGCTCCCAGGGCAAGGGCATGTGTGGTGTCATACATCTTCACTGATTTCTGTAGAGTTCATGTGCCAGGCTTCACTAAACACAGGGATGCCTGGAAGGAGCATTGGAGATGACAACTGAACACTCACTGTAAAGTACGGCAGGCAAGAACATTTTTGGAAGAATAGAAGCACTAGCCCCACCTAGCAAGCTAGCGAATAAATTCACTGGGGAGGGTGGGGGTATAACCAATTACCATCTCAAATTCTCCTTTCATTTAGATACATACTGCAGATTGCACAAAATGGTGAGGTGGATATATTACAATTTGGTTAGAATCTCAACCACCGTAATGAAAGTGCCAACTAACATGCCAACTAACAAACTCTTAAATAAGCATAAATATTTCCAAATCTTTTGGTCTAATTTTTTCCCCTACTCTCACTCTTGGCAGAATTTTCTTTTGATATCAAATTCAGCAAAACACGGGACTTGTTTCTTTATGCAGCTAAAGAAAAAATATCTGTTTTATAAGGCTTTTTATTCATCTCACCCACAGCATATTCGTTTTTTAGAAATTGCATCATATGTTATCTCTTAGCTCCCTCGTATAAATAGCCCGCAGAATGGAAGAACAAACTAATTTTCTTCGAACAATTCATCTAGAACATTAGGTTTATTGTGAAATTCAGGAGCAGGGCTTGAAAAGATACTCATGTCACAGTTTCTATGGCAGTTAATATACTCATTATGATTGTATCATTACTTCTATTTCTTGCTGCCTAGTCCATTAGTCTTTGTTGAATGTTCTTTTTTTATTATGTGACCTCTGCAATTCCATTTTCAGCTCAGATTTGGAATTTCTCATAGCTTAATTTACAAGAATGTCTGAAAGTAACATTTCCCCAGTCTTCAAAAATGCTTAAACCATGTATGATTTTTCCCCTTTAAAGTGACCCTCATATGTTCATTCAAGTTCACTCAATCCCAGTATTCAATCTGACATATATTAATTCATTTTTTGAAAGAGCTTATCAGTAATAATAATGCTGTAAACCTTACACAGGAACTGATAAAAGTTTTTCTTTTTCAGATACAGGTATAGGATCTGTTATCCAAAAACCCATTATCCAGAAAGCTCCAAATTACAGGAAGGTCTTCTCACAAATAATTGACGGTTTTAAAATGTTTCCATTTTCTCTATAAAAACAAAACAGTAGCTTGTACTTGATCCCAACTAAGATATAATTAATCCTTATTGGTGGCAAAACAATCCTATTGGGTTTATTTAATTTTTAGCAGACTAAAGGTATGAAGATCAAATTACAGAAAGGCCCCTTGTCTGGAAAACCTTAGGTCCCAAGCATTCTGGATAACAGGTCCCATATCTTTATTGAACAATCTCCTTTGCCTAGTAGAAATTCTGGAGGAGAGGCTGTACCTTCAGGTATGGGCAGAAGGGCAGTCGTCAATCTAGATGATAATGGTGAAGGTTTTCTATGTTTCCTCCTCATCATCGTTGTGCATCAGTGCAAAATCATGTGAAAATCTCATGTTGGGTTTGTTAATAGACAGAGATATGCATGGCCCTTTTGAGTTAGCGAAATGTCCCTATTTATCTGTATGCCAAGCAGGTTTCCTGGTATGGTTATTGGGAGCAGGGCAAGAGTTGCAGGTGGCAGATATGCACTGAATGTGGCACTGGCAGATATGGGAAGCCAAGCCAAATGCTCTCAAATTATTTCTCTTCTAGAGATAGATTTTTTTAGTTATTTTAAAAAATTTAATTATTTTGAATGATATTTTCAGAATAATATAAAATACGTTTAACCTAAATCACGAGATTTTACAGCAAAATAAAATTACCTCCGTTTTTTGAGACCCAGTTCTTTTTTTTTCAATGTTCTGTAATGACTTTACTGCGAAATGCATTGAAGTCAAAAGGCGACAAAATTTTTTTGACGTGTGACAACTTTTTTTTTATGCGCACAACTTTTTTTTTATGCGCACAACTTTTTTTCTCGCTCCAAATGCATTATAGTCAATGGGCATTTTTTTCATGCGGTGACTTGCCTTAGTGACTTTTTATCTGAATGCATTAAAGTCAATGGACATTTTTTCTTGAGGCAACTTTTTTTGTTGCAGCTACTTTTTGCCGCTACAAATTTTTTAAGCTGCTTTGCAGATGGCGAAATGCGGTATTTCGCCGCAAACCCATGCCTGCTGAAATCACTTATTATATCACTAATACGGAATACAAAAATTTGAAAATGTTAAATATACTTACATATAAATCATGTTTAGCCCTCACAAGATAATCTTATATAGAGAAAGAATAAATTCTCGATTAGGCACTATTTATTGTATATGGGACCTGTTATCCAAAATTCTTGGGATCTGGGGTTTTACAGATGAGGGATCTTTCTGTAATTTAAATCTCCATAATTTAGGTCTACTAAAAGTCATTTAAACAGTTTGGGGGGTTATTACTAAAACTCAAATTTAGCTAATTTTTTATTAACCAAGCTCAACCAAACACCTATCCACTATTTAATCGTATTTATCAATAAAAAATTGAAAAAAGTCAGGTCAGGAAAAAAAATCAAGTGAAAATCCAAATCGTACAAATTTTTCAGATTTGATGTCCAAATCGCTTGATTTGTCCAAAACCCCCACATTCTTTGGATTATCTGACGAAACCCAGCGTAGATCGCGATATCTTCAAATTGTAAAAGGGACATCTCCCATTGACTTATACATGTCCTCGACAGGTTCGAGATGGCAAATTTTCGGATTCTGACTTTTTCTTTGGAGTATAATAAATCTTGAAAAATTCAAGGTTTTTTTTCTCTACAAATCTGAGTTTTTGCCCAAAAAACCTTGACCAGAAAAAAATTGAGTTTAGTAAATAACCCCCTGTATAAACCAATGGAATTGTTTTTTCACCAATATGGATTTATGCAGCTTAATTACCATCAAGTTCAAGGTAGTGTTTTATTATTACAGAGAAATCAAAATCATGCTTAAAAAGCGTAAAATGGGATATGGGACCTGTTATCCAAAATGCTTTCGATCTGGGGTTTTACAGATGAGGGATCTTTCTGTAATCTCCACGGGGGAGTGTATTTCCTGGTACTCGTGTGACTGTCTCTACTTCCTTTGTATGGGGGATCTTTTCTGCTAATACTCCAGAGATGTTGCTGAGAAACATATCAACTAAATTTTGCAAAACTGTAACAGTTTAGAGTCTGCACCTGAATTACTGAGCTGCCAGACTCAAACACCAAAGACACAAACATTCAACTTAAAACTTAGATTTTGGAAAAACAGTAAAAAATAAATAATGGAAAGCAATTGAGGAAAGTCTTTATTTCTGGGGAACAACTGAATTGATGATGGTACTAATAGTTCCACCAAACATTTTCAGAAAATAGAAAGTTCCACATGATTTGGGTCTTCCCCTGGTCCATACACAGTCTTTTAACTGGTAACCATACTAGAGGACTACCACTGTAAATCAATCAATCAATCTTAAAGTTGACAGTGGGGCAAATAGAAAAGATCATCTTCCAGCTGCTCAGTGGCAAGTTCCAAATAACAGAAAATATTCCCACCCAGACAGTGTCTTTCAAAGCTTGAGATACATATAAAAAAAGTTTTATTAAAAAAAAAAATCCAATGTTTCGAGCACAAATGGTGCTCTTCCTCAGGGATAAAACCTAAAGAAGAGCACCGTTTATGCTTGAAACGTTGGATTTTTGGTAATACATTTTTTTCTTTGTATTAAGTCTTCTTTTTTTATTTTATTTGACCAGCACTCAGGTAGTTAACTATATTTTTGCAGGGTTGTGCTCTTTTTTTTTGTACTTATTTTTTCAAGGACTCACAGATCTAACAAGAGCAGGTAGATTTGGGAGACCCATGGGAACCAATCCTCTACAGATGAATTCTGTTCTAGAATCTTTTGTTTTGTCTACCTTCCTCGGGCAGGCCTCTTGTCTGTGAATGCATAGAAGCCTGTGTTCAACAGGCATATGAATACATTATGATATTATCTTTTTCATTCTTTTTTAGCATTATTACAGCTATTATAAATACCTCCTCAGTTAGATTTGTAATGAGGCAGAAGGCACCCGCCATGCTGATGCCTTATCATTGCATCACAGGAAACAGAAGTGTGCCTCTCTTCTAATGATTTCTTTCAGGTTTTAGTCAACCTGAAGATATATAGTTTCATTTGTTTTAACTGATGACAAACCATGATTCTGAATGTTGCGTAGAAGTACTAGACTGAGCTTGCCTTAAAGAGCATTTCACAAAAAGATGTCAAATACGCACATGTCACGCAGAGAACAATCCGGGAAAGGTTAAATCTGCTAAAGGCACTCAGTGTTCTCTTTTCAGTTCAGCAGCTTTGCCTTCAGGTAACGTTGCAAGCAGCCTTCATATTTCTACAGCTTAGGGCTTGAATTAAATTTAACATACTCATAGCTGGCTTCCCAGTGAGACAAACGATTAGGAGTAAAGCACTGCGTATCTTGTCGGCGCTACAAAAATAAATGATGATGATCAGGAGTAACTGATGAATTTTTGATGAGCAGAAGAAATAATAAACTATCCCTATGTATGCATAATGAAATATTAAAGAGCATGTATGAATTCCTTAAAGCGCTTAAAGGAATATCAAATAAATTCAGTTGTAGAATGGCTCAGAGTTGAACTGCCACATTGAAATGAAGCTTTCAAATAAACGGTATATTCAATAGTGCATGTAGGATAATATCAGATGGGGAGCTCTTGGGCTGTTTGAGAGTCAACATTTGTTTTAACCAAAATAAATGGTGCCAAAGGGCTAAAATCATCTGTATTCATTGCTTTGCTTTGTAATCGCCTAATAGCACTTGTCATATTGGCATATTATTTTTTGCCTACCTAGAAAAGCACAAAACTCAAAGCACCCAAATATTACCATGTCACCTTACAGTAGCACCCATCTATTACAATAACTACACAAATATTAAAGGAGATGGGCAAAAGGGGCATTAGTGGTTCATAGCTTCAACCTAGGGAAAGGACTTAAAGGGGAACTAAAGTCTAAAATAGAATAATACTAAAAAAGCTGTATTTTGTATACAAAACATAAACATGAACTTACTGGACCATAGCCTTGTTAAACAAATGATTTATGCTTTCACAGTTGGCCGTGGGGGGTCATCTTGTAACTATGTTATACATCTTTACAAGACCAAGACTATGCACATGCTCAGTGTGATCTGGGCTTCACAGTTGGGAGGTTAAGCTTAGGCATCCTCATAAATTATCAAAATAGCACAAGTCAAATAATATTACTACAGCAAGACTGATTAATAATCAGAATATGAGCACTTGGTCTGCGGATACAAATCTCTACACAGTCGCCGGCTGCTTTATAGGGAAATAAACAAAGCTGCTCAAGTTCTGGGAAGTAAGGTGGGGGCTCCCCATGCCATTTGAAAGTATGATCATTTCCCTGCAGTGCAGTTAGGCGCCATCTGAAGTTTCCTTTCCACAGTTGTCAGAGCAAGCAAAATTAAGGGGGGAATTTCACTGAATACAGTCAGTTTTTTTTTAATTAATATAAAAAAATTAATTAATTTCAATAAATATATTTTTTGCCTTTACATCCCCTTTAAGCAAACTTTTAGAGCTTTGAGTCACATTGCTTTCCCTATGCCACTATGTACCTAAATTTTATATAATCAATATGATCACTTTTTTCTTTAGGTCCACAGAAGCACCACTTATTGTATCATAATATACGATGTGTATATGTCTTACTGAGAACATTCTGGCAGCACATGTTACACTTATGGGTGCGTTGTTACCAGAGCAGCCTTTAACCTATCAGATTAATGGTTTTTTTTGGCCTGGGGACCTTCACCACAAAGTGGAACAATGCATTCTTCATCAATCAACTATGTGCATTATGACCGATAAGCATTGCAGGAAACTGGAAACAAAATAACCTTCCCGCAAAGCAACAGATTATTAATGAGAGAAATGATTGCTTACACTATAAAAGGATGCTGCAGTTTATCTCAGGTTAAAGGCCAGGAACTGCATCAGCATCAAACATTGGATTCCAGCTTGTGTGTGAGAATGTGTTCTTCTAATGTAGGAGAAAGTGGTTGGTTGAAACGCTACTTTACACAAACATTTCCTGATAAATTGTACTTAGCACATGAAAATACCTATGCTGACATAGTAGACACTCTGAGAAAAGTAAGGTACTTGATCTTGATGTAGTTAAGTCAATGGAAAATGCACTAGGAAAGCCATTAATTGTTGTTTTCAGTTGGCCATGCTCTCAATGACATCAGTCTGCAAAGACTTGGCTGCTAGGCCATAACACCTATAAGCTTTTATTAAGTAGACTATAATTATAAAGGAAGGCTAACTCAGGTCAGAAAGCCAAACAAATAGTTATTCAGGGACATCACAGGTAACGCAAGCACTGATGATTACGAGAAATGGGGAATTAAAAAGGACCAACTACAGAGCCTTGTGGCAGCCCTACATTAAGTGGAACTGGAGATGAGGTTTCATTAGCATAAGATACGGTAAATGATCGGATAGAAAGGTAAGAAGAGAGGCAAGATGCAGCCTGATTATGGATAGCAAGTGAATACAGATTTTGCATAGGGAGGGAGTGGTCAATCGTATAAAATGCAGATAGGTTAAAGAGTATTAGAATGGAAAAGTGACAATAAAACCATGGTCCTTTGGGTACCTTTCCTTTCCCCCACACAATTAATTGAATGGCTTTGTTAGCTTAACAGACAATGAATGATTGGTTATAAAGATAAGAAGAGACCCATGATGCAGCCTGTTTACAGATACCAAGCAAATACAGAATTTGAATAAGGAGGAAGTGGTCAACTATATAAAATGCAGAAGATGGGTCAAGGATGATTAGAATGAGAACTTACCTTGAAGCCATGGTTCTTTGGACAACTTTCCTTCCACCACCCAGTAAAAGACTGTTTGGAGTGAATAAATACTTAAATAAAGAAGAGTTGTGTGGTATTCATAACAAAAGTGCAATGACTCTTCTGTGTTTTGGCCCAAAAGCCCCTTTCTGATTTGTTGAATTGGTGCAGGGCTGATGATGGCCATATTGCAATGAACCAATGTTTTCGCCCATAGGCCAGTGATCGGATTACATAGGGGGCAAACAGTGCAGACTTGTCACAAGGACAATGCATCCATGTCCATGGAGGGACAAATAAAACTGACTTGAAATGGTCCTAGCCAGGCACTGCATACCCTGAAAAATGTGATCATCGGTCTATGGGATCAGGAGTAGAAATCAGAAGTAGAGATTGTTTTATACCTTTACAGTGGCCAAAGGTCTGCTGAGAATGTCTAATAGGTACCCTACATCTGCATGTTCATAGACACCTTTTCTGAACTTACGCAATGGGTGCAGGTAGTTGAATTACACTTACACATAATTATGCAGAAATAAATTTGAATAATGTTCTGAAATGCCCAATCTGTTCTTTTGCCAACTAACCCTCATTGTGACTGTGTATTGCTGATTTACACATACCTAATTAGACTGCAGGCTGTTTAAGGTATTGTTTTCCTCTTTTCCCTGTTTTTGCACTGCTAGTTAAATTTAAGTACTGTGGTAAATGGGTAAAAAGGTGAGTTTTGCCTTCAATTTTTCCCCAATAGGAGATATAAGCTGTAAGGGAGATGTTACTAAACAGGGGATGGGTTTTCTGCTTAAAGGATATTGCAGTCTGGCCCTGGAAGCTATAGTGTTCTGGAAGGAACAGACAATCCATTCCAGTGGTCCAGTTCAGATGTTGGGGTTCACTTTCCACAGGAAGGCTGAACATTGGAAAGGTATGTAATTATTTTGAGAGTGTTATGAAGGTCTCTCAGAGCAGGGCACAGATCAGGAGAGGTTACCTGTCTGTGTAAAGAACTCCCAGAGGGGCTGGGGCGCTGCCTGACACTGCAAGGAGCAGAGGGAGATGTGACCCGGTGATTGAGATTCAGTCTAAAGCTGGAGTGTCCAACCTTTTGGCTTCTCTGGGCCACATTGGAAAAATAAAAATTTTCTGGGGCCACACATGAAATACACAAACACTTTTGATTTGTGAAATGAAAGAAAATACACAGAAAAGAACTACAATACAAGTTAATTAACCAGATGGAGCTATACATTAGAATATGGGACATCTTGATATTAAACAGACATTATTATATTATTATTATTATTACTAACTGGGCAATGGGCAGAGTCCCCCATCCTCCCTACTCCATAGGTCACCACAACCTGGCATAGTAAGCCTGTTCCTAACTGAGGTGGTTAATGTGTCTGGACTTAGAGAGCACAAAATGTTATTTCACTCTTGTTTTTCTCTGTATTTCCATAAATTTATTTCCTAATTTCTTTCTTTTTTCCCTTCCTTTTCTCTCTCCTTCAAGTTGGGCCGCATTCATTTCCATCCTGGGCCGCAGGTTGGACACCCCTCGTCTAAAGTGAATGAGGAAAGCCATAAGGTGAGCCGGGCCAGAAGCTGGTGAATTTGAGTAAAAGGGGCTTAGTGAGAATGTGGGAAACCAACCTGTATGGTAAGAACCCCAGTGTGGGGTATTTGAATGTGTGCTGTTGAAACTGTGTACCTGTATGCCAGCGAATTCATGTTGGAAAAAATCGTGTGAATAAACTTGTGTTTTTGCTTTATGCTCCTGATCCTCTGGCTACCATAGCTATTTCCCCCAAAAATTGCATGAACAGGCAGCCAGCTTGTCACAGTACTTTATCCCCTTGTCTGCTGCGGCCCTTTGATCTTGTTGTGACATGTGGTGCCAGATAACATGCAGTCTCATATAGATCAGTGAGTAACCCAGAAATGACCGGAATGCTGCCTCAGAAAAATTTACAATCTGGCTCATACCCTCTCCTGTAATTTTCTAACTATGTAAACTGCCTCATATCTGCTGGCTCCATAGAAATTAACTTGAAATACATACACACATAAAATCAGACAGCTGTTTGACAAAATTACAAGAAGAATAAAAATAAATCCCACACAGCCATATTAGCTCTCACCATAAATTGATAACATTTCAAAGTATCCCAGTAAAGTTGTAAACATACACTTTAAAGAGTCAGTAACTTTCAAGATCTCATTTTATGCCACCTCTAATTCTTAATAGCGTCTCTGCTGAATAACTTTGTCATCATCACTTCTTTTTTTATTCTGTGGCAATAACCCATGTTTATACCATGATTTTCCATTTAGACTCTACTCTGCATAAAGTCAGTAAAGTACATTTCACAAGAGAAACCATCAAACAGAACAGAAAATATTCTGCAATGTATAAAATTCATTTACAACTGTTTGAGATATCTTGCCCATTGCTATATTTACATATTACATATATTTATTTTAATATACAGTATATAGCTTAGGCAAAAAATAAAATAAAGTGAAAGTTTATTAGTAGACCAACGTCAGGGAGAATTCAGAAACCCATCATCCAGAAAGCTCTGAATTATGGGAAGGCCATCTCCCACAGACACCATTTTATGCAAGTAATTGGAATTTTTTAAAAAATTTCCTTTTTCTCAGTAGTAAAAAAACATTACATTGTGCCTTATCCCGACTAAAATATAATTAATCCTTATTAGAAGCAAAACAATCCTTGTTTTTGAAAAAAAAAATTAATTTGTATAGAACGAAAAAAAAAAACACTAAGCCATATGTAACTTTAAAATTGCAAAGTCTTTATTAATAATTAACTTACCGAAACTCCACTAGCGCTCCTCTTCAGAAAAGCCGACAGGGCGACGATCCATCGTGCGGCTCTCGATTTCTCCTCCCTGGCTATCTCCTATAGAGGGCAGGTAGGAGAAATCGAGCAACCGCACGATGGATAGTCGCCCAGTTGCCTTTTCTGAAGAGGAGCGCAAGCGGAGTTTCGGTAAGGTTTTTTTTTTAATAAAGGCTTGGCTTTTTTAAAGTTACATTTGTCTTGGTGTCTTTTTTTCATTCTGTTCAAACAAATTAAAAAAAAAAAAAAATTACGTTTCTGTTCCTTTAAAGTATGAAGTTCCAAATTACAGAAAGATCCCTTATCCAGAAAACTCCCGGTCCCAAGCAGGACTGCAGCTTAGAATGCTTTGATAATTTGCTAAAGTGTGTTGCATCCAGTCTCTCCAGAGAGATATACATTACATTTTTGGCTAACTAACTATACTGAAAACATTTTTTATTTTGCACAGCCTGATTACATGTCCAACCCCAAAACAGAACCCCAATCTTTAGGTTGTGCACCTCTGTTTAAAGCCCTAAAGAAAATGTTATTTTATTAATGACACCCTTATAATGAGTAGTAACTGCTATGGTTAAAAATATTAATTTTCATAATCCCCTGGAGAAAAACTTTCATTGTTTCTCTTGCTTCTTAAACTCTCAGCTGCTGTATACGTATAGTGTTGCCTTTTCACATGGAGCGGATTTGGACGGATGCCTGAAAGTGATGCCCTTGAACTGACCTTCATTCTTTGAGCCCGTGTGGCATGTTTACTTATGATTGAGAACAGCCTGTTATCGAAGAAAGTCAGGAAGATGAAGTAACAGGGAAAACACTTATCTCGAAGAAAAAAGCGCTAGCGAGCTGTGGGTGTGGCTTTTCTCCGTCACTTGATTGAACAGACTGTCTGTACACTTTTAGCTTTTCTGCTCAGAATGTTCTATGTGAATGTACTATTGTTTAGATAAGGGAGAAGCACTTGACACACTATAGAAACAGGAATATTAATAAAAAGCAGTCAAGTGGACTGTAGCACTATTTAGGTTAGTCCACACGAGGAGATTCGGGGAGATTTTGTCGCCTGGCGACTAATCGCCTTGTCTTCTGAGCGACAATCTCCCTGAACTGACTCAGCGTGTTTTCCCATAGGCTACAATGAAAAGTTGCCTGTGCCACGGCGATGCATTTTCTATAGTCGCCCAAAGTTTCGAGGCAACTTTGGGCGACTATTGAAAACGCATCGTCCCGTGTGCTTTAGCGCAGGCGACTTTTCATTGCAGCCTATGGGAAAACACGCTGAGGCAGTTTGGGGAGATTGTCGCTCAGAAGACGAGGTGATTAGTCGCCAGGCGACAAAATCTCCCCGAATCTCCTCATGTGGACTAACCCTAAAGCTGATCTCGTTTTGTGTTCCTTTTTTTTCCCTTTTTGAAAAAACCAATATATTGTTCTTCAACTTCAACTTATTCTTCCACTTTTTATTCTTCTTCCCTCTTCTTCTTCTTAGCACCCAATTCTAAGCAACTTCTCAATTGATCTGTATTGTTTTCTTTTTTATAGTTGTTTAATTATTTGCCTTCTTCTTCTTCTGACTCTTCCCAGGTTACAAATGGGGGTCACTGACCAATTCTAAAAACAAATTCTCTGTAAGGCTACAAATTGATTGTTATTGCTACTTTTTATTATTCCTCTCCTGTTCATATTCCAGTCTCTTTTATGCAAATCAATGCATGGTTGCTAGGGTAATTTAATAATTAAATAAGCTGCTGAATAACAAGCTCAAAAACCACAAATAATAAAAACAGAAAACCCAATGAAAATCTTCTCAGAACATCACTCTCTACATCATGCTAGGGGGCACATTTACTAAGGGTCGAATATTGAGGGTTAATTAACCCTCGATATTCGACCCTCTAAGTAAAATCCTTCAACTTTGAATATCGAAGTCGAAGGATTTACTGCAAATACTTCGATCGAACGATCAAAAGATTTTCCTTCGATCAAAAAAAACTTAGAAACCTTATGGGGAAGGTCCCCATAGGCTAACATTGAAGCTCCGTAGGTTTAAAGTGCCGAAGTAGGTAGTCTAAGTACTTCAACTATCGAATGGTCGAATAGTAGAACGATTTTTAGTTTGAATCGTTCAAATCGAAGTCGTAGTCGAAGGTCGTAGTCGTATTCGATGGTTGAAGTACCCAAAAAAAGTTTTTTTTACTTTGAATCCTTCACTCGAGCTTAGTAAATGTGCCCCTAAATGTTAACTCAAAGGTGAACAACCTGTTTAATGAATTGCAAAGTCAGAGATTGACTTTCAATTGTCTCCTTTAAGAATTTAGGAGGTATATTTACTACAAGGAAAGACAATGGGGCTACTGTACATTATTTATACCTATACCCAGGAAAACTACCTTATACAATTTAATTACTTTCACTTCTCTGTCTTTAGGGGTTCACACTTCACTGAATCATCATTTGACCATATGCATATACTTACATTAGTTACCACATGCCTATACTTTTATTTATTATTTATTTATTGTTATTTTAACATTGCACAGATCTGTAGCCTATGGGAATTCATCTGCTGTATAATTAATATTACTCAGAAGGCATATTAGCCAAATGACGGTTTAGGTACACAGGCTTATTTTTATATGTATGTTTTAATGTATTTACTTACAAAGGCATAAAATGTTATTAATTAATGAGCACAGACATCTACACATAGTATGGAGCTGATCTATTATCAACATACAGAAAACGACCATCCCGAACAGATATCATTTCAGCATATTTCAAATTTTGCACTGTTGCACAATATCATTTACAGTATGTATGTGTATTGCTATAATTTGTTTATATAAGTTTATATCATAATAATTGAATGTCATGTTAGGGGCTCCTAGCTTCCGCAGAAGACCGAATTTCCAAAAATCTGAATTTTTCTGATATTTTAAAATATTATTAAAAAAGCACGATTTAATCGGATCGGGGGAAAACTAGATAAAATTGAGCGAAAACCTGAATCGTAAGATTTTTTCAGACATTTTTCTGGAATTGCTCGATTTTTTTCAGGCTTTTTCCCCTGAAAAGCCTGAATTTTTAGATTTTTTACCCGAAAAGTCCAAAATAGTAAAATTTTCAGGCTAATTCCAGCACACCACAGAAACTTTGAAATAGGATTGGGGACCTCTCCCGTTGACTTATATACAACCTCAACAGGTTTGAGATGGTGAATTTTCTGATTCTGACTTTTTCCATCTTCGGGGTATAATAAATCTCGAAACATTTTAGGGTTTTTCTTTTCCTCTAAAAATTTTAATTTCATAGTAAAAAAAACGATTTTTTCGAGTTTTTGGCATGCGGACTTTAATAAATAACCCCCTATGTGTTAAGATAGATTCAACCCCATATTTTCAGGGCCAAACCAGGTGATTAGATCAATCAGAGAGCACTGCCTATTCACTAATAGGCATGATACTGCAAAACCATTACTATATGATTGTTGTGCACCATGTTCAAGAAGAACTTTCATTATTTTATTTTTTTTGCCATTTAGTATTTTATTGGAAGATGACTACGCTTTGCTTTAAATTGTGAGAACTGGTCACATTGCTATTGATTTTGCTTTGATTTTGAAGTTCATATTTTTTTGTAACGCTTCCAAGTCAAAATGTTTGTTGATTCAATACTGCCACCTTGTGATATTACAGTAGAATGGCTTTTCCAGTTAAACATTGCATTTAATTGAAACGAAGAGTGCATCCAGTCTGCAGATTCTGCAAAGTATTCACTTTACCATTTTTCAAAAAAAAAAAAAAAAAATTTAAAAGATAGCATCATGATAAATAACTATTATGTCCATGGGAGCATTCCCTACAATCAAGAATCTAAAAAAAAAAATAATACATAAATGGAAACGTTTACTAACATTGGCAAAATAATTCTTCATTTTTACCCAGTTTCTTTTGCTGTCCCCATGAGAAAATATAAATAATTTTTGCTCAATTTTCTGACTGTTGTGACAATTTACTTGATTAAAAATATATTCTGGTCATTATAAGTAAAGTTACCCCTGAATATTTTTTAATAGAAATAATAATAATAGTCGTCATATTATATATATTATATATATATTTTTTTTTTCCCCCCACAATAAACTGTTAAATATTTGATGTTTATATGTAAGGTATATATTTTCTAAAAATGAGCTTCTTGAAGATCTTGATAAAAACTCCAGTGAAACGTTGATCATGCAATAGATTTTTTTTCTCCATTTAAAAGTCCCTGTGTGCAACAGTATTTTTTAAATTTTGTATATATAATGCTTTGTTGGCACCAGGGCCTGTAGATATGGACATGCATGATGCACAGGCATTAAAGATTATATTGTTTAAGCATAATTGAACATCTTATTGAAACTTGGGCTAATGTTTTACCATAATTATTGTATAATTCCATAAACAAGCATGGCAGACTTTGGGTTTCCCTGGTGGGCAATTGCTGTAAACATCTTCAAGGGTGTAATAGGTGCCCCTGTCTTTCTGGGACACGTATTTATTTATTTATGTATTTATGTATTTTTAACACCTATTTATCAAAGGTCGGATTTTAGTGGTTTTCGAGGTTTTTTAAACTACGACTAAACTCATAAACTATAAAACTACAAATGTCATGGAATTTATTAAAAGATCCGAATAAAAAAGTTCTAATGAAAAATGCACTTAAAAATACTCAAAAACCTCTAAAAGTCTGAATTGATTTAAAACAGTCTAATAGGATCAGTGCAGCTCGCATTAACTTCTATAGGACCTAAACAACTTTTACCTGGCAAAGTTTTGTATGAGTGTGTAGCGCTATAGTAAATTGAGTGCACCTTACTGTACTATAAGCTTCACTCCCAATCAATATGCCCCGGATGAGACCTTAAAATCTTAGGGAGTAAGCACTCGCAGCAATGTGGAGGCAGGGTGTAGTGCAACTGTAACTGTATTCAGGGTGCAAATAATTGGGCGCCAGTGGTTCTTATAACTTAATCATTTAACAGATTTATTGGACATACAATCCACAGTGGAGTGTACATAAAGAGAACATTGCAGAGAGAGGCAACTCTACCCTAGATCTATACACTTATTAGTCCCTACACTGGGCAATTAGTACACGGGATCCTCAGGAGCCTCAAGCTGCTCAACTAACTAAACTAACTATCTGTCACTCCTAGAGTTACCTATTAAAGAGATAACTATACTGACTAAACCCTATTTAGGTTTAGGTTCCACAGGGGCCCTTGCTCAGACCAGGACTTGCACAAAATGGACACATGGCTTCAGAAGCTTTTATACTTTAGCACAGTGCCATCTACTGGTCACTGTGAGAAACAACAAGGGGCATAGCCTAAAGCAGGAATAGGGAACAGTTACCCCTCCTAACTGTATTTTAGGACCCAGTTAGTAGAGGGCCACCATCAGAAATCACAGGGCCCCATATGAAAAAATGTCCTGGGCCCCCAGGGCTGAGCCCACCACAAGCCCCACCTACAGGTCCACCCTCTACACCCCACAGGTCCACCCGCCACCACACACAAAAAAAAACCCATTGGTGGCTATGGTTCCCACATGTTAATAAAAAAATATTGGTGATCAGGGCCCCCCCATTGAAAAATCATTTGCGCTCAGGGCCCCCCATTAAAAAATATTGGTGGCTAGGACCCCACATGGGGAAAAAAAATTGGTGTCCAGGCCCCCCCCCTCCACGTTGTAAGAAAATTAGTGGCCAGGGCCCCCCTTAAAGGTCCATGTAACAAAACTGCCCCCCCAACAGGGCCCCACCACACAACAGGGACCACAAAGGGTTACCTTTAGGGGGGCCCTGCCATGTTACACTTAATTCATTAGTGTGGCCCACCTGCTGACAGTGAGCTGCCAACTACAGAAGGGAGGAGGGGAGCACAGGTGGCTGCATCTTCTTCCAGTGACAGCATTTTCTTCCCTTATTGGTCACAGAATTTCAAGTCCTGGTAAAGCTGCATGGTGATTGGATGAGCTGGAGGAGAAGTTCAAACCTCAGCTATCCAATCCCTGAGCAGCTCAACCGGGACTTAAACTCAGTGACCAATAAGGGGAAGTAAACGCCCTGCCTTCCCGAAGTCAGCAGCTCTCAGAAAGCAGGGGGGCCCGGCTAATCAAGAAAGTGCGGCGTGGCCGGGCTCCCCTTACCCTTGGGGCCCCCTACAACTCTCCCCCCTGATGGCTGCCCTGGGTGTCTATAACACTAGGGGACTGCCTGCTATATAATACTGGGATGGCTTTTTTACACATCCCTACAAGTGTTTTTGTGTTTTTTACATTAAAAGGATACTGTCATGGGAAAAAGTTTTTTTTTTCAAAATGAATCAGTTAACATTGCTGCTCCAGCAGAATTTTGCACTGAAATCCATTTCTCAAAAGAGCAAACAGATTTTTTTATATTCAATTTTGAACTCTGACATGGGGCTAAACATTTTGCCAATTTCCCAGCTATAAATATATCAAGATATATAGAAAAAAAATCTGTTTGCTCTATTGAGAAATGGATTTCAGTGCAGAAGTCTGCTGGAGGAGCACTATTAACTGATGCGTTTTGAAAAAAAACATGTTTTCCCATGACAGTATCCCTTTAAATAAAAATCGAGTTTTTAGAACTTTTTTTTTAAAAAAATGGGAAAACCACAAATGTTAAGAGATTTGTGGAAAAATCGGAATTCGATTGTTCGTAAATGAGCCTCTTGGTTGGATATCTTGCCTTTGGATGCATAAAGGCAGTAAAAGAACAAGTAAAAGGTGTGGTCATGCTTTTATCAGAAGTATAGAGAGAACTGTGTGCAAGTTAATATTGGAAAGTTTTTTTTTTATCTATCTGAATCTATCCTGTTGTTATGAGTAATGTATAAACACTCCAACAGTAACATAGTCAGTAAATCTACTTGGTGCCAAATCATACAGATGCCATTGTCTGTCAGACATGGTATGTCTGTACGTAGAGTAATAAGGAGTGGGCAGAAGTCTGACGGGATATAAATACCAGATATCACAAAAACTGAATAACTGTATACTAACTTTCTATATGCATTATACCAGGATAGTATTCAATATACATTCTATATAGTTATGGTTGTGTACTTTTCTAGTCTGGGCACCAGAGGGCAGCAACCTTCAAGATTGAGGCATGATTAGTATTATCCTGGATGATTTCAGTATAAAGGAAAATGCAAAGGCCTGGAGCATATATATGCGGCGAATTTGCGCGATTTGCCACAAGCGAATAAATGAGCAAAACGCCCGGTAAATTTAAATTTAAATTTTTTCGGCGGCGTCGAGAAAAAACGGACGCCGGCGGCAAAAAACGGGCGCCGGCATCAAAAAAACGGTTTTGCGAATTTCGCATGAAATTCGCCCATCACTATATATATATATATATCTATATATATATTTATATATATATATCTATATATCTATATATCTATCTATATATCTATCTATCTATCTATCTATCTATCTATATATATATATATATATATATATATATATATATATATATATATATATATATATATATATATATATATATATATATATATATATATAAATGGTTGGGAAAGTGAAAGGCCTCTCTAACAGAACAGTTTGAATGGAGACACTGGGGTCCTAGAAGCAAGGATTTTCACCTGGCAATGCTTATGGGAGCTGATTGTCTACTTAGTTGGTTACCTGTCATTGCTTGCCTCAGAGTTAAAGAGAGTTAAATTAGTCTAGTTAGCAAGGACAGTTTTGACCCTAACTAAGAGAAGTAGTCATCCCAGAGAGCTCAAGTTAGTTCCAGAAATGTATAGCTGTGTAGAGGCTGGTCAACGTTGTCATGAAGCTGCATTGTTGCAATGTGAGTGGGTACAGGTGAGAACTGTGGTGAACACCTGAACGTATAACTCAAAAGAAGGTATCCTGAAAGCTATTATATTTAAAAAGTCAAAATTTTATTAAATACACATAGTAAAAAAATGGTACCTACTGAACCTCCACAAAATCCACTTTACGCATTTCGTGCCCGCCGGTACTTAGTCATAAGTGTCTTTGGTAGTATCACATGCATTACTCAATTTAAAACCAGGGTGATCCCATTCTTTTTAGTTCCAACTAATTACTAATTAGGCACCACTCCCATCTCGTTAAGGTTACAGCCTGATAGGGTACCAGTATTGTTACCAACATAAATTCAGTATATACATTCAATATAATCATTGATGACTTGTAAATTAGTAAATTTATGATATGACAACAGACCAAAATGCCAGAGTAACAATCCAATATAATCTGTACTCTATTGGTCACTATGATTATAAGCGGTTAGTCAGCTTTTCATACTACATATATAAATTCTAACAGTTGAATACTAAAGTTTCTATTAAAGGAAAACTATACCCCTCAAACAATGTAGGTCTCTATTAAAAGATACTGAGTAAAACAGCTCATGTGTAAAACCCTGCTTCATGTAAATGAACCATTATCATAATAATATACTTTTTTAGTAGTATGTGCCATTGGGTAATCATAAATAGAAAATTGCCATTTTAAAAAATAAGGGCCGCCCCCTGAGATCGTACGATTCACTGTGCACACATACAAACCACATGTTAGGTCACATGAGCCAATTAACAGACAGAGTTCTGCCTTTTGCTTCCTCACTTCTTCCTGTTACAGTTAGTGTTGTAGTATTTCTGGTCAGGTGATCTCTGAGGCAGCACAGATAGAGTCACGAAATGGTGGTTCAAGGCAAGAGATGTAAAAGGGCAATATTTATGTAAATATATATTCCAGTTTGGTAAGATTCTTTAATATGTCATTCAATTTGATATAAATCTGTTGCTTAAGTATTCATTTTGGGGGTATAGTTTTCCTTTAAAACCATTTCGGGTACAATAATGCACAAAGAGTAAGCTTATCAATAAAAAACAAATATCACATAAATAGGTTGTCTTATACCAAATATAAATCAAAGATTTTTCAAATGTAATATGTCACATCAAACTCATAATTGAGCCCTAGTGGTAATCGTGTTTGTAGGTGGAAAATCCCAAACACCTCTCTTTTGGCCAAAAGCTTCACATGGTCTCCTCCTCTAATGCCCAGTCTTACCCTCTCTATTCCTTGTACTGAAAAACAAGATGTATCCCCACCATTGCATTGTGTAAAGTGCCTGCTTATGTTATTTTTTTCTGTTGTTCGGGGATTTTTAATTTGGCTCAAATGTTCTCTCATGTCATATCATATACATAAACAGACCAATCTATGCACTCACAAATATAAACTATATAAACTGATACCTACCACTACCTACACTAACTGACTGTAGATATTAAGATAACTGTAGCTTTGGATATTATGCTTGTTTAAGAAATCATCCAAGACACTCTTAAAGGCATTAATAGAATCAGCCATAACCCGTCGGGCATTCCACAACCTCACTGTCACCACCATGAAGAACCATTTATGCTGCTTCAGATGGAAGTTTATTTCCTCAAGACTAAAGGAGTGGTGTATGTCCCCTACCAAGTGCCCTATTTCCAGAGAAAACTCCAACCATGACAGTCTACCCTCATTGTTTAAATCCACCATCCTTTTTATCAGTTTAGAACATCTCTGCTCTCTCTCCAGCTAATTTATATGGAGCCCAAACCTGCACTGCATTCTCATGATGAGGCATTACCAGCAGTTTTAAGTATAACAGTGTATACAACATATGACTTTGCTTCATAAATGGCTGCATGACATGTTTTGTTATTATTATTGGTTACAAGCCAATTCTATTCTGCCCACATAAAGCTGATTGCATATAAATACTGGGAACAATCATGAGTACTGTAGCACCTCTATTAACATCATTCTGGTTAAGACCCATTGGCATTTTCCTTAAGGAAATGTTAACGGTCCTGTTAAAGGGGTCATGTTTTATATCTGTACTTTCCTCACACTCACATAGGATTTAAATCCTCACAGCCTGCTGGGCATCAAATGCTCTACACTGGCACACTTGAACCCATGGCCATTTACATACTAATAGGATGAATATAACTGACCACTTAGGTCGATCTGTGGTTCATAAGGGGTGGTTCACCTTTAAGTCAACTTTTAGTATGTTAAAGAATAGCCAATTCTAAGCACCTGCTCAATTGGTCTTCATTATTTACTGTTTTATAGTTTTTGAATCATTTGCCTTCTTCTTCTGACTTGAGCTTTCAAATGGGGGTCACTGACCCCATCTTAAAAAGAAATGCTGTAAGGCTACATTTCTGGTTATTGCTACTTTTTATTACTCATCTTTCTATTCAGGGTCTCTCCTATTCAGATTCCAGTCTCCTATTCAAATCAATGCATGGCTGCTAAGGTACTTTGGACCCTAACATCCAGCTGAAATTGCAAACTGGAGGGTTGCTGAAAAAGTTAAATAACTCAAAAATCACAAATAATAAAAAATTAAAACCAATTGCAAATTGTCTCAGAATATCACTATTTACATCATACTAAAAGTTAGCTCAAAGGTGACTAACCCCTTTAAAGGATTTACTTCCACAGTTGACTATACTTGCTGCTTTTCCCTCTGCTCTGGAGATGGTTTTGCCTTTAAATCTATTGGTAGCCACCAGCAGTTCAGGTCAGAGTTTTGGCCCTTATAAGTTATCTTGAAACTGTAAATGCCACAGTATGTAATAGACATGAATGGGCCTGCATGGACAGCCTAGTATGGTACAACTACAAGGTTTTTTAATAACCAATATCTTTTAGATATTGCTTTATCCTTAGGTTAATAAGAAAGAGCATTGCTGATATTATTTCAGCTGCCAACTTTAGCAGATTAATTTTCTATCAAATATCTCAAACATGCATAAAACCTAAAATATCGTATGCAAGGTTTACAGTTTTAGTAAAATTCACTGTTTATATTACTGCAAACCTTAACAGCTTGTAAATCAGTTTGAATGCAATAACATTGCAATGATTTATTTATTATAAATATATATTTTTTCAATTGTTGAAATAGAGACTTCCTCTATTCCATAATTAAATTTTGCCTCCATAGAAACATAAAATTCCTTTCCATAATAAAATGAGTTGTTTTTGTCAGCTCCAATAGATGAACAATGGTCTCTATTAATATATACAAAGATGAAAATATTATACCTTTGCACTTTTTCATAAAAATACCCATTAATTAAAATACATTACAAGGACAATAAGTTTAGGACAAAATTGTACAAGACAAGTGCAGTAGCAAAAAAGGTAGTGGATAAGCGTTGGGATATTTATTTAATTTAGTCACCAAAAATGTACAGTTACCTCAAAATAAGACTGTTTCTGTCTCTGTTGGTGAAGAAATAACAGCCCCAAATAAAGGCAGAAAAGACATTGATCTAATTGTCTGTAGGAGTGCCAAGCTAACTATGACATCATGTTTCCTAGAAAATGCTCAGGGTGCAATTGGCTTGGCTGGAGAATGGTAGGTTACAACAGTGTTGTCCACATTTTTCCATGCAATGTGCCATTTATATGACATTCTAGATGTTCTTCAGAGCAGTCCATGGAGCTTTGCCCTGGATTTGGCAAAGGTTTGAGGAGGACCTCCGTGGAGCAATAAATAGCCAAAGTCACCATCTTGAGAATGAGAGCACCAAGACTGAATGGGGTGACGTTTTTTTGTTTTTTTTATTTCTCTAAAACCCAAAATTTAAAATTCGATATTTTGAAAGTGTAAAAGTCACAAAAATTTTAATACAAAACTTCACAAGTAAAAGCAGTCGAGGTCCTATAGATGTCAATAGAAGTTAGCTAGATACCTTTTTAGAGGATTTAGATGCTTCCATATTTTTATTCAGCTCGTTCAGCATTTTTTCCGTCTGTACTTTTCATATTCGGATCTATTAATAACTTTCATGGGATTCGTAGTTTTAGAGAAATTTAGTTTCATCGTGGGTTTCCAAAAGCTATAATACCACTAAAATTCGAATGGGCCTCCCTGTGTTGCAGTTGCTGGAATGATGGGCTGGTTTAAGATACATGCCAAATCTATGGCTGCAGACATACTGTGAAAGCCTAAATGTATATATATTGCCCAACTGACCTATGACATGTGATAAGGACAGGGCTGCCTTGTGCCCATCAGAATTGCACTTTGCACTTAGTCACCCTTTAATAGACTTCTACCCTCTACTGTACGAATGAACAGCAACTGCCTGGATTTTTTATTATTACTGACTGACAGATACGCAAGCTTTATCTGGCACATAAAATCACTACTAATAATGTCACAAATCTTGTATAAAAAACCTCACAATATAATAGTGGTTAAGAAGCAAAGTACTATAATAACACATGTGCAAATTAAAATCATCAGCTGGTAGAGCAGAGCTAAAAAGTTTTCCAAGTCTTTCTACACAAGCAACCTCTGTAACATGCTGCCTGGTGTTGAATCAGTGACCTGGTGTTTTCATGCTGTCTATATTGCCTCTACTCTATATGAGCAGACAGCTAAAGTCCTGGTTCACTGCTATTGCTTCCCTGTATTTGAAAGTAGGCATGGTGTGTTTCATTTGTTGCTAATCTGGCCACAGGTGATCAAGGTATGGCATTAGTCTGGCTATATAACCCACTGATCAGCACTGACTCGCTGCTTTGAATACTGCTTTGTTGTTTCTTGACTCTTACTACCTGCTCCTGTCCCATGTGTGGCTTTCTGGTTCTCATCCTGGCTTGTTCCTGACCTTGAGTTTGTCTTGACCTTGTCTCAAGATTCTGCTTCTGTTATCTGGTTCTTCTCCGGCCTGTCTGACTACGTCGAGCTCCTTCCTTGCCTGCTCCTTCCTCAGAGAATAAGTTTGGCACCCATGCCTGCCCCTGTGGGAGTTCCTGGATGCACCAGAGTAGCCGAGGGCCAGGCCCAAAGCCTGTTAAAGGCAGAAGAGCATGCCTTTAAGAAGCAAAGTACTATAATAACACATGTGCAAATTAAAATCATCAGCTGGTAGAGCAGAGCTAAAAAGTTTTCCAAGTCTTTCTACACAAGCAACCTCTGTAACATGCTGCCTGGTGTTGAATCAGTGACCTGGTGTTTTCATGCTGTCTGAATTGCCTCTACTCTATATGAGCAGACAGCTAAAGTCCTGGTTCACTGCTATTGCTTCCCTGTATTTGCAAGTAGGCATGGTGTGTTTCATTTGTTGCTAATCTGGCCACAGGTGATCAAGGTATGGCATTAGTCTGGCTATATAACCCACTGATCAGCACCTATTCGCTGCTTTGAATACTGCTTTGTTGTTTCTTGACTCTTACTACCTGCTCCTGTCCCATGTGTGGCTTTCTGGTTCTCATCCTGGCTTGTTCCTGACCTTGAGTTTGTCTTGACCTTGTCTCAAGATTCTGCTTCTGTTATCTGGTTCTTCTCCGGCCTGTCTGACTACGTCGAGCTCCTTCCTTGCCTGCTCCTTCCTCAGAGAATAAGTTTGGCACCCATGCCTGCCCCTGTGGGAGTTCCTGGCTGCACCAGAGTAGCCGAGGGCCAGGCCCAAAGCCTGTTAAAGGCAGAAGAGCATGCCTAAACAGGAATACAGTCACTCCCCTGGGGGTTGGGTTTGCTATTTGTGACAACCTCTCACTTACAACTACATGAAGTGGTTGTCATGTTGTTGCCAATGCTATGTCAAGTACAGGCTTAGCAAACATGGTGCAGGAGAAGGGGCACAGTGGTTCTACAATATTGCACAATGGTACCAGAGCCAGAGTTTCTGTTTCTAAACTTATTCAGTGAACAGGCATACCTATTCATCTGTATACCTGTGTGTATTCATATAAGAAAATGCATTCCTGTTTGTTGAAATTAGGAAACTCATCTAACAATTCTAATACTACAGTGACTGTAGTGGGGCACTTTATCATGGATCTACACACAATGCACATCTCTGCACTCTCTTTAGCTCACTAATATCCTTCTTAAGGACTAGAGCCCAAAACTGCACTGCATATTCAAGGTAAGGCCTTGTTAGGGACCTTTAAGTATGCAAACATTTGTATCATTCCTCAAGTTATAGCCCTTTTTAATGTAAAACGGTACTTTATTTGGTTAGTAGCCATTGATACTGCATATAATTACAAAGTGTTATCCACAAAATCCCCAGATTCTTCTCAATGAAGGAAACTCCCAACAACTACTATTTAGTGTATAGCATTTATGTAATTTCTACCAAAATGCATAACTTTGCACTTAACATTGAACATCATTTTCCAGCTTACTGCCCAGTTTTCCAGTTTAGTAAAATCTCTCTACAAAGTGGTAGTAGCATCCTGCCAGGAACTTCCGGTACAGTTTTGCACAATTTAGTATTATCAGCAAAGATAGAGACAGTACTTTCAATGCCCACCTTTCAATGTACTTTCAATTTCATTAATAAACAAGTTAAAAAGCAAAAGGGCAAGTACAGACCCCTTTGGAATTCCACTAACAACACTAGTCCAATATAAATGTTTATTTACCTCCAATCTGTAATCTGTCCTTCAGCCAGTTCTCTATCCTATTACAAATATTATGTTCCAGGTCAATATTACTTAATATAACCAGTAACCTTCTGTGTGGTACTGCATCAAATGATTTAGCAAAGTCTACGTAAATCACACCCACTGCAACCTAAGAGTTTAGGCAATTGGCAATACTATGCATAACACCATGCTGACACAATCATAGTATTGTGATATTCAATGTATTCAAGTATCTTATCCCTTATTACTCCTTTCAAAAACGACCCTACCACTAATAAGCCTATAGTTTTTAAGCTGAGAACGGGATGCTTTTTTTGAATAGGGGACTCACTTTAGCAATTCGCCAATCTCTTAGAACCTTTGTATACCTTCACATGTTTCACCTAGTCTCTTTTTGAGTTTTCTCCCGAATGACCCATGCATCAGTAGTTTTGAAAAGGAAATCTTCATCAGCTCATGCCTCAGATGTGAAAACAGACAAAATATAACAGTTCATAAACCAACTGACTTCCCTCTGATAATAAGGGTTCCACACTTTCTTGCTTATTTTTTTTACTATTTACATATTTCAAAAATATTGGATTTATTTTATTCTTCACTGCAATACCTTTTTCCAACTCTATTTTATTGTCTGATAGCTTTTTATGTGCTTTATTGGCCTCCCTTTATCTAATAAAAAAGTTTCATCTGTCCCAGACAACTTAATTGCCTTATAATCAGCCTCAACACGAATACTTCTATTAATCCAAAAAGACTTTGCATTGTGATGCCTTGCCTTACTTACAAGGAGAATATACTGGCAGGTATATTTGTTAAGCCGCATTTTAAAGATGTTTTTCTTTTGTGTTTAACCCTGTCAAAAACAGTTAATACTGCAAAGAGCCCTTATACTGACAAGTTTAAACATGAAGTAGATATTTTACACCTAAATATTGGTACTACTGCTACATGGGAAATGTATGCTGTATTAAAGAAAATAACTCATAACCAAAAACACACTTTACAACTTGTTTTGTTGGAGAATGGCTGCAGCAAATGTATTGATAAACACATTTTATAACATACCATATTTTATTTGTATACTTCCATTTAGCCAACCCAATTCCTCATTGGGCCGCGTATCCCAAAATAGTTCTGCATTTAAATTCTTCTGGCCAGGAAACGAATTACACAACCAGAATTTTAATTTTCCTCCATGCTGCAACAATAATTTTGTTTTTTAATATTACAATATATATCTAACCAAAATCAGGGTGGGTGGGTGGATACAAATCAGGAGGACATAACAGCGATGTTCCTCCTTCCACGATCCTCACAGACTGGCAGTTAAGCTTGCCGCAAACCTGTCACATGTTTTCCTTCGACCAATCGACTTCCTTTCTTCACAGCTTTCGCTCAGACCCGCAATCAAGACTGAGACTACGCAGACTACAGTTTTACCCCAGGTAAGTATACAAATCAACCCTTTCCTTTTCAGCCACCCTCCCATGCCAGATATTAAGTATTATTCATACTTAAGCCGCACATTATAATTTAGCTTAATTTTCCCTATTAGAGGCATTGGGTTGTTTTACCATTACTTAATATCAGGGACCTAAATGCCTTTGGAATTGCATTATGGCAACTTGAACAGTTAAAGAAGAAGGAAAGCTCCATGACATTTTATTGCCAACAGATTAGCCACAATAGTGCAAGCTAGAATGCTATATTTATTCTGCAGAATGCTTTACCATACCTAAGTAAACAGCTCTAGACATTGTCTGTTTGTTTAGGATAGAAGCTGCCATATACGATTGGTGTGAAATCACTTCCTACCCTAGTCTCTCCCTGTTTACTTACAGCTCTGAGCTCAGATTACAGCAGGGATGGGTGGAGGGAGGGGAGCAAACTGAGCATGCTCAAGACCTGCCCTGGAGGTTATGCTGAAAATAGGAAGTCTGATACAGAAGCCCATGTGTATACAATAAAAGGAAAGAAATGCTGTGTTTCTTTTGACAGAGGACTCAGAGCAGCATTGCTTTGATGGTTTACTGGTGTATTGTATTTATATAGACCTTTATGATAAGGCTTACTTTTTTATCCTTAATTTTAGCCTTTCCTTCTCCTTTAATGAAGAAATATAGCTAAATCAATGCCATGCTTCACTGTGCAATAATGTAGTTCCTGAAAAATCTGGTAATTAGAAGCTATAAGAGAGCTGAGCTATTATTTGAAGCAATGGCTCTACATATTTTATAAAACTAAAACCTTAGAATTATTGTAGTATGGTTCCTTGTTGTCAAGATCATCTGCTTTTAGTTGCCAGATATGAGCTGTCACAAGCAATGCCTGTTATAGAGATTGATCAACTATCCTAGGTCCCTCTCCCTCTGCAGACACAGGGCTTATAGAAAGCAGCTATTTAATGATCCCACTCACATTTAGGGAACTTCATATGTTGTTATAACCTTCAGTATCTACTAGAGTTTATATCGGGTATTTCACTAGAGAGTGCTGCTTGATTTTCATCATCATGATTTCATCATACATCTTCTCCGACTGCCCAGGAAATTATTCCAGGTGGGTTACTGTGTGGATATTATTTCTGCAAACATAGTTCCAGAGCTATTTTCTACAAGAGCTATCAAGGCACCGGTGCAGTCCTTAGGGAAATACTGAGGTAATTAAACAGAATTGCAGATAGCTGGAGATAGAGATAATGTGAAACACATTTTCCCCTTCAGAGCAACACATGACCCTTGCTAACTTACATTTGAAAAGAAATTGTGTCTTCCGAGAAAACATAAAATTAAATGTCTGGAGGTGCAAGAACAAATGATTTTAGGTGAATCTTTGGTCATAGCTTAGAAATGTTTAGAACAATCTTCCTTATATTATAAGATTTTTGCTGGTGAAATTCCGTAGCCCTCTTTTGGTCAAACATTAACCTTTATATTTCTTTTTTTTTTAAATTTTTATTTTTATTGAGTTTTAAGAAAGTAAGAAAAAATACAGAAAGGAAAGAAAAAACACAGTTCCATACAGGACTGCATATTCAGAACAGTAAGACATTATGTAAGCACAATCCAGCTGGTAATGTCTTTCAAAAATCGAATAAACAATTGACATTCAAAGTTTCCAACAAAAAGCTTTGTCTCGATAATATTTAGATACATGCATGAAAAATCAAACTAAGAGCTATCGCCAGCAGAGGGATTGGTAACAAATTTACCTGTAAAATGTCCGCAGTCAGCGCCATGGCAGTCAAACAGTTGGGGAGCTGTTATAGATAAGAGCAACTGGGGATGTAGGGGGGGGGGACAGACACAGCAATATCGTGAGCTACCAGCAGAAGTGGCAAGTAGAACTGGCTAATGAGCACTCGGGAACATATCAGCTTGTCTCACATAGTAACCATTAAGTCGCACATTTCAAAAAACAGAGGTCAACAACATCTGCAGGCAAATATACATTCGGAATATATATGAAGAATACAAGTACAGTCACTGACTTGGTTTGGCAAGAGCACTCCCATTACTCATGAGAGCAATGGAGTCCAGATATTGTATCCATAGGCGCCAGGTGGACCAATGTTTAAGAATATCAGTATGAGAGTCAGCATGGGTCTCCTCAAATTTGTGAATCTCTTCCATTTCTTGGATCCATTCAGCTCGTGTTGGGGAAACAGTACTTTGCCATTTGCGAGGAATTAATATTTTGGCAGCGTTCAATGCAAACTGCATCAGGGACTTTTTATAAGAGTGCACAGAGTCCGTATTGAAGTGCAAGAGTACCGTAGCTGGGTCATTGGGTATATCTAACTGCAGCTGAGTGTTGCATACATCTAAGATTTGAGCCCAAAATGGCCGGATGTTAGGGCAGGCCCAAAAAATGTGTAGCATGGTGCCAGGATGTTGTAAACATCTCCAACATTTGTCGGTGGAGGTGGGAAACATTTTATGGAGTCTCGTGGGAGTATTGTACCAACGGGAGAGGATTTTATAGTTGTTTTCTAGTGTCTTACAGCTTCTAGGACCCGAGAAAGTTTTAGCTACAATATCCTCCCATTCCTGGTCAGTAAAAGTCACCTGTAGTTCAGCTTCCCAACTCTTGAAGCGTGTAATAGGGGAAGATCTGGCGGTGGTTTGTTGCAGAAGTATCTGATATAAGGAAGTGATATTCCTGAGAGGTGGGGAGCCACGAGTACATAATTTCTCAAATTCCGTATATAGCGGAGCTATGGTCGGACGAGACAAGGTGGCTCTAATAAAACTGGTAAGTTGGTGATATTTAAAATGTTCGGATCCCGGTAAATTGAATGTAGTTTGTAGCTGCTCCCACGAAGGGATAACTCCAATAGGACAGATATGGTAAATTTGAGTCACCTCTTTGCCCTGCCACTTGGCAAAGTAATCTGCCCGTAGTCCCGGAGGGAAATCGTTATTAGATGTCAGAGGGGTGAGGAGGGAATGCAATGTAGTTAGATTTGCTGTCGTCTTTAAAGCGTCCCACAAGTAAAGGCAATATTGTATAAGAGGAGAATCCCTTGCAGATATCGGGCGAAGTCTCGGAGAAAGCCAAGGAATGGACTTGAGAGGACATGGCACTGAAGACTGTTCCAATTGTATCCAAGCTTTAGAGTTTGCGTTATAAGTCCAATCTAATAATCGCACGAGTACACTCGCTTGATGGTATAATTTAAAGTCTGGCAAACCAACACCACCCGCGGTCCGACGGTGTCGGAGTATTTCCTGCTTGATGCGCGGCTGTTTCCCATTCCACACGAATTTGGATATAATGGTATGGAGCGTGAGGAAAAAGTCCTTAGGAGGACGTAATGGAAGCATTTGAAAAATGTATAAAAGTCTCGGGAGAATATTCATTTTGAGGGAATTCACTCTGCCAAACCAAGACAGCAGCCTATTTGACCAAGCTATACAGTCCTTATTAATCGCCTGCAAAGTAGAGGAATAGTTAATGCGAACCCAATCATCCACATTAGGTGACAAAGTTATACCTAGATATACCAGCTTTTCTTTAGCCCATTTAAAAGGAAATTTACTCTTTAGGGCAGTGACAGTGTCGTCTGAAATGCTAATATTCAAGGCAATAGATTTCTCAAAATTTATTTTAAAATCGCTCAGTTGGCTGTATATTCTGATTTCCTCCAGTAAATTAGGCAAAGTAACCGTCGGTTGGGAAAGAGTAAATAGTAAATCATCAGCGTATGCACAAATCTTATATGATATATTATTTACCAGCAGACCTTTAATGTTGACATTATTCCGTATCATAGATAATAAGGGTTCCAGTGTTAAGACAAAGAGAAGGGGCGAAAGTGGGCACCCTTGTCTCGTACCATTGCGGAGTGCAATAGGGTTAGAGAGAGTATTATTAATTTTAAGTTTGGCCGTTGGATTAAAATATAAAGATCCGATCCAAGCTAGCATGTGTGGGCCCATTCCAATGTATCGCAAACAACGAAACATGAAATCCCATCTTACCCTATCGAAGGCTTTCTCCGCGTCGGTCGACAGGAGACAAATCGGGACATTTTTCCGTCTTGCTATAGTTACAAGGGAGATAAGTTTGTTTAAATTGTCTCTAGTCTCCCGACCGGGGAGAAAGCCTGCTTGATCTAAGTGTATAATCTGTGAAAATCCGGGTTTGATACGAAGCGCCAAAATTTTTGCCAGAATTTTCATATCATTGTTTATGAGAGATATAGGCCTATAACTAGCGGGAGAAGCAGGGTCTTTATCTTTTTTGAGTATTAGGCTAATATGGGCCTCTAGGGAAGAAGGTGACCAATGATGTTGATGTTGAATTGCATTGTAAGCTCTATGAAGGGCCGTGATCAGATGAGGTTGCAAAAGTTTAAAAAAGAGCCCAGAGAATCCATCTGGGCCAGGACACTTTCCCGGAGGAGAATCCCGAATTGCCCTTTCTATCTCTATGGGAGAAATATCTCGTTCTAAGTCGGTCAACCAATCAATATCGCCTTTGTGCATACCTGAAGCGGACAAATATTCATCATATTGTTGAGGTAAGGGTGCTGCAACATTAACATCCTGAATCTGATACAAGGTTTCATAGAAATCTGTCAGTACTTTATGTATACCTTTAGGGGATGAGTGTATCTGGCCCTTAGAATCTCGCATCTTAAAGATGTGACTCTTCCGCTCTTTTACTTTTAACGCCCTGGCCAATAACCTGCCACATTTATTCCCATGGTCGTAGTATAATTTACGTAGAAGGAAAGTGGCTCTATCAGTGTCTTTTTGTATCAATTTTCGTAGTTCTAGTCTCGCTGCAGTCAGTTCAGAAAGAGTTTGGGAAGCCCTGGTTAGTTTATGATGGCTCTCTAATTTTTGTATTCGTAATAATAGCTGTTGTTTCTGTTTCCTCCTTTCTTTTTTAAGTCTTGAACCCTGCTGAATCAATACTCCTCTGATAAAACATTTATAGGCTTCCCATTCTAAGATAGGAGTGCTAGCGGTGTTAACATTGACCTTAAAAAACTCCTTAGTGGAAGAGACAACAGTCTCCAAAATTTCTGGGATCTTTAGTAAGCTATCATTGATTTTCCATGAGTAATTTTTTGGGTAAGGGTCAGGTATCTCTAAACGCAATATTACCGGGGAATGGTCCGTCCATGTAATATTTTCAATTTTGGCCTCTTTCATGTTGTCTAAAAAATTGTGGGAAAGAAAGATATAATCAATTCTATTATAGGTATTGTGGCTGTGGGAAAAATGGGTGAAGTCCTTGGTAGTGGGGTTAGCTATTCTCCAGGTGTCAATGACTTGTGCGAGTTGTAGTTGAGCTTTGATTTGACTAATCCGTCTGTATGGGAGAGAGGCTTTGCCTGAAGAGCAATCAATGTGAGGATCCAAGGGGGTGTTGAAGTCCCCTCCCATTATCAATGTACCTTCCATGAAATCAAGGAGCTGAGTGGTAATTCTCTCCATGGTCTTGTGTTGCTCATTGTTAGGGAGATAGATAGAAGCAAATGTAAACTGCTGAGAATGTATTGTCCCTTTAACAAACGTGTAGTTGCCGTGTGGGTCTAATTTAGTGCTGTCTATTTGAAACTCTACGGAATTTGCTATCATAATAGCGGTGCCCCTGACCTTAGTAGGTTGCGGAGCACTATGGATCATATGTGAAAAGTGTCGATCATACCACTTAGGCACATGATCAGTCTTAAAATGGGTTTCTTGAGCGAGAATCACATGTATTTGTTTTGCCTTAGCCTCTTGCAACAGAGCCTTTCTCTTCCAAGGAGAATTAAGCCCATTAGCGTTTACAGTATAAACATTGAGTGTTCGTGAGTGTGTGGTGGACATGTTAACAACCAAGTTCTGGCTATGTCTGTAGGACAAGGGAAAGAGAGGAAAAAGAGAAAAAGGAAAAGAAGAGAACCCAAGGAGAAAAAGAAGAAGAGAGAAAACAAAGGAGTAAAGAACTTTCCGGCGAACCCCGAGGGGGTTAACAACCAGGAATCCGGAATGGGGGTACAATCCCTAGCTAGGGAGGGGGGTAAAACGGAATGCGAGAGTTATAATATGAAAATGTACCACTCTGGGGGGGGTGGAAGATGTGTGTGTGAGGATAACAGAGAAGATGTATCACTCCATTCACAGGCCTGATATAATACGTTACGCTATGTCGGTCTGGAGTATCCTCGCTCAAAGGTCCGTCTGTAAGGGAATTATGGGGGTCTGTGAGCAGTCACATGAGAAGCGTGGTAAGATACAATTCCAAATATATAACAAGTGAAGGAAAAAGAGAAAGCATTAATAACAAAATTAAGCAAACAGATACCGATAAGAAAATAAAAGAAAAACTGTAGGTAGGCTCAAGAAATACTACCATTAACTAATGAACCATAAATAGTGATTATGCTAAATAATCCCACGTTAGACAGGGAAGACTCCTATGAGAGTTAACTAATAGCGGCAGCTGGGGGATATAGCCAATAACTACCTAGTATATAGTGGAACAGAAGCCTTCGTCCCTTAACCTATGTAGCAAATGTACTAAAGTACAATATGTGGGCAGCCAAGGGCATTGCGTCTCTCGAAGCCACCATAAAGTATAAGCAAAAAATAGAGTGCAAGACATGCAGGCAATCAGCAAGGTAAACAGTAGCATAACATCACAATCCAAACCAAGTTTAACCATATACATCACACAAAATAAGATGGCATATGAAAAATCTATGACAAAGATGAGAAATACCCCTTGTGCTATAAATCTCAGTGAGGTTAGACCGCATTCTATACCATAGATATGTGTAAAGGGTAGTTGTAACCAGTTCCAGATTCTTACTAAAGAGCAAAATTGCAGAGGTGTGAGCATTATAAAGGAACCGTCTACATATATCACTGATATCTTCAAGGTAAGTCAGGTAGTAGTAAGTCTGTGGTTCAACAACCTACAAAAATGCAAAAAAAAAAAAAAAAAACAGAAAAAAGGATAGCAGAGCTGCTTTCCAAACCTGCCAAGCGATCAGTATTCATGTGAGCTGTTTCTTAGAGGACGATGGGTTAGGCGGTCTTGTGGGAGAAAAAGCATTGAGACGCTTCCTCCATTGCCTTGGAGGGGTGGCATCCAGCCTGGGATTTTGGTTAGTAAGTGCTGCCGAATTGGAGGATGGAAATTCTTCGTCCTCCGTGCCAAGGATATAATTTCGCCAATCCAGCAGTTCAATCGGTCTAATGTCCAGTTGTTGGCAGAATTGTGTTATATCCGACGGATAGCGCAGTGCAAAGGTTTTGCCCCCCTTGTGCGCTAGCAACGCAAAAGGAAAGCCCCATTTGTAGGAGATGCTTTGCTCTCGAAGCACTAGGGTCAGAGGTTTTAATAGCCTGCGTTGCGTTATGGTGGAGGCAGAGAGATCCTGATACAAATTAATCACATTATCCTCAAAATGGATGCCATCAATCGAGCGTGCTTTTTGCAGTATTTGCTCTTTAATTTCAAAGCGCGCCAAACAGCACAGAATGTCTCTGGGTATATTACCCCTTTGCACGCCCACTCTATGGATTCTTTCGATCTCTATAGTAGGGGGTTCAGTTTCATTTAACACCTCCAAAAACAATTTTAAAGCCATTTCACGCAGGTCTTCCATTGGTACGCTTTCAGGGACACCCCTTATACGTATGTTACAGCGCCGGCTTCGGTTCTCGAGATCGTCAGTATGGCGTCGCAAGTCCAAGATGGCCTGGTCATGTTTCTGCAAAACTTTAGTATTCAAATCTGTGGCTGTGTCATTATGTGAAAGTCTCCCTTCCAAATCCTCCAGCGTGACACGGACCGCTGCTATTTCCTGCTGCAGGGCTGCAGTTTCAGCATGTATAGCATGTTTAAGGTCCATGCCCCAATTTTGTAAATCGGTTTTGTTAGGCATTTGCGACATAAGCTGCATCAAGCCATCTAGATTGCTGCTCACCTCAGAGTCGCGGTCAGGGCTGGGTTGTGCACTGGCGTTGTCCTCAGGCGCCATGTTGGAAGCGTCAGGCGGATCCGCTTTGTCCTGAGAGCGAGGAAAAAACTGTTGGATGCCACTCGGGTTTGGCATTTCCTTGGCCTTGGAGGTGGCAGGAGTAGAGGCAGGCTTGTTATGTTTGCCCATCATCGCGTCTAACCTCCAGAATCTGCAAACTTTAGGCTGTGTGAACGGAGCTCAGTGTATGTGCGTCTCACCTCAACGCCATGCGGCCACGCCCCCCCATTAACCTTTATATTTCATGAAAAGGAAAGTCATTTTGTAATGTACAGACTTTGTTTTTTGCACAGCACATGTATGGCACATGCATCAAAACACACATGTTTTATAGCAAAAATATGCAGCCTGTGACCTTTTGTTTCTGGGGGGTGAGTGCACAACCTAGAACCTTATAAATAAATATACACTCACAGGGTAGTTTTCTTCTTCTGCCTTGCACTTGTTCACTCTAACACCAGACCATTAATAACTTTTAGCATCTTAATTTAAGAGAGAACTGCAGGAATCATGAGGTTTGTGCACAATGTATTGTAACCTGGTGAGACAAATCCCTTCTGTATTCCTATTGAGGACATCTATAATATTATTATTACATATTGTGCCAAGGGTATATAACTGACATACTGTACCGACAAACTGATACAATAGATGTAATGAGGATGCTGCCGTGAGCTAACCTTCTTCCAATGAATGTATGGCAAAAACGGCTAAAACTGAGCAATATCCGGTTTGAATGAAGAATCACCTGCCAAGGAAACATCGTTTATGATAAGCTACCACATCTGTTCCTCTGTCTTTCTACAAATACATACAGAACATAACTCACAGCTGATCCATATTTCATTACCAAATAAGACATACAGGATGTACATTCCAACCTCTCAATACAATAAACCATATGTGTAGTACGTTTGTTTTGGATTCATAACCTTACAAAGGAGAAATATGCGTTTCCTGATGAAACTGTATGTGGTAAAAAATGAAGTAAGGACATGAAATAATAGAGACATAAATGTGTTTGAAGCTTTCTTTCAGAGTACAACTACAATGGGAACACAAACTGTTTCCAGCAGTGCAATTTTCAAGCCATATTCTTCTTCCAAGTTGTACAGAATTGCAATTTTGTATATGTTAGCTACTAAGCATAATTATAGCCACACTCCAAATTGCACCCAAGTTGCATCTAGCATTTTCAGTGTTGGCATCTACCGTATATACTCGAGTATAAGCCGACCCGAGTATAAGCCGAGGTACCTAATTTTACCTACGAAAACTGGAAAAACTTATTGACTCTAGTATAAGCCTAGACACAACTACTGCCCTGTCTCCCAGCAGCGCACATTCTGCCAAAGCGACCCCCCCAGCGATCAACCGGACTTCTTTGCAAAGTTGATGGTGACAGAGAATTGCCAAACGGATTACTGTGTGCATTGTGCCACTGTCCCACTACCATGTGCAGAGGGTGCTGTTTGATATTGCCATCACTGTTAATCTTTCGTATAACCAACAGAGGGCGCTGTGTGATATTGCCATCACTGTTAATCCTTCATATAACCAACAGAGAGCGCTGTGTGATATTGCAGTCACTGTTACTCTTTCATATAACCAACAGAGGGCGCTGTGTGATATTGCAGTCACTGTTATTCTTCCATATAACCAACAGAGGGCGCACTGTTATTCTTTCATATAACCAACAGAGGGCATTGTGGGATATTGCAGTCTCTCCCCAAGTGTAGTGTTGGTATAGGAATGATTAAAAGTGACTGCAATCTCAGCTACTCGGGTCGGGTACCGCTGACCCGAGTATAAGCCGAGGTAGACTTTTTCAGCACATTTTGGATGCTGAAAAACTCGGCTTATACTCGGGTATATACGGTAAATCATTTATTGCAGCAAAATGTAGCAATAAAAAGATAAAAAAAAAAGACTGGATTCTCTTTTTCCAATAGGACTAAATGAGAGTTTTAGTCTGCAATGTTTTTTATAACATGTACATGAAAATAATGGTTTTAAGACAATTTATTGTCATGCTTTTCTGGGTAATGGACCTTGACATAATATACATTTTGATATGGTTTGGACATTGGACTGTAACACTAAGGGGTTAATTTGATCACATGTTTGTATCACATGTTTGGTTAGGTATTTAAAGCTATGTATTCACTTAGGGGCATATTTATCAAGGGTCGAATTCCGGATAGAAAAAACTTCGAAATTCGAATTCAAAAAGAACAACTGAAATCGAAGGTATTTTTTGGTCATAAAGGTCTGTTTTCATTAGGATAGGTCGGCCGAATTTGAATTGTTCGAATTGATGGAATAGTGCATTCGATCGAATTTGATTCAAAGTTTTTCCCCAAAAAAATGTTGATTTTTCAAAGTCCACCACTCCAAATAGGTTCTAGGTCCCCCATAGGCTAAAACAGCAATTCGGCAGGTTTTAGATGGCGAATAGTCAAAGTCGAATTTTAGACAGTACAGTACATGATTTTGATTTGATATTCGAATTTTCTAATTTTTTTCAAATTCGAATCGAATTTGGACTATTCCCTAGTCGAAGTACACAAAGAAATAGCTCGAAATTGGAATTTTTTTCATTCGAAAATTCACCTCGACCTTTGCTAAATCTGCCCCGTAATATGTATTGCACCTGAAAAACTTAAAAGTGCTACATTTTGCTGCAATAAATTATTTAAAAGGCAATTGCCAGCATATAGGTTTGCTCCTTCCATACAATATTGCTGAATGTTGTTTGGCTTGTGAGCAGCCATGGAGGTGAGTGAACCCTGAATAGCCAATTAAGTGGTGTGCGGAGGATCTGTTTCATTTGTGGACAGCACCAGAATTCCCTAGCGTCAATTGGTGCAGTTGTGCACCATTCATCAAAAGAGGTAGGTTGGATGCATTAGCCACTTGGATGTGCAGGAGCATGTTTGGACACAAAAACCTTAAAAAATTGCACAAGGTTTGACTGGGAGGGCAACTACCCCAGGGGCCCACACACCCTCTCTGCTGCCCCCGGTGGCCACCCACTCACCCAGTGCCAGCCCTTTCCTCCCCCCAGTGTGTTCCTTACACTTACTTTTGTTGCAATTGGGAGAGCAGAGGGGAAGTGACAGTGGAGGGCAGGTGTGGATCGGGTCTGGATTAGTGGGGCCCACCAGGTTTTTTTCCGGTGTCCAGCCCAGTCAGACCCTGAATATGCGCACTCCATTGTGTCTATTTTAGAGCACCTGTAGCTGCAGATGCTTTTTTAAATGATCCCCCTATTCACTTTTGTCAAGCCTTTATCCGCTGAGTAAAATTTCTCCCTATTCTATAGACATACATTTTAGCAAGGTAGTTCAGTAGCCCATAAAAAATGTTGACCTGAACAAGTTCAGATTAATTCCAGCATAGTTAGCAGTAAATTATCGTTAAAAGATCCAAAAATCTAGGGGTGCGATACAGTTTTCCCATTAGCAAATTAAATTAAAAGTCACTGTGCAGAACAATTACAGCAGAAAACAACTCCCGACATAAAGTATATATGTCCCTTTGGCTTTCTGTGTAGGAAGAAACAATTGGATTAATTGTATTGTTACATCCATAAATTCATGGATTACATGTTAACCAGAAAGAGAGAAATCGTTCCAAGCAATTTGCAAGGAGGAGCAATTGGTGTCTGAATAGAGTAGTGGATCCATATTGGGATTCATAATCAGAGTTTATGGGCTGTGAGATGAGTGGAGCCATAAAGAGGCAGCTGTCAGTTGGCACATCCTCACACAAAGGCAGATCTTTCATATCTGTATCTTTTCTAATTGAATGCTGAAAAACACTGAACTATTTGGTTTAGGGATGAGCACACTTCAGCTGATACAGTTTCACAGTGTAATCTGTGGTTTTGCCAGTAGTGAATTTTTTACTAGAATTTCATTGTGCAGTCTGTTTTGCTGGAAAAAAAAGAACAAGTACATGTTGTGCCAGAAAACAAAACAGACATCATTATTATACACTTTTTGCTTCCACATCAACCAATGCCATATTTGCTCATACAATGCCCTGAGCGGACACATAAAACAAAGGCAATGTATACATGCTATGTTACATCAGCCAATCAATAGAACTGCTTCCTTTATTGCTACACTTCTTCCTGCATTATTTCCTGTCAAGTGATCAGTGACTGAGCACACAGATCATCCCAAAATGGTGGCTCAATGGTAAAGAAGACAAATGGCAATATTTCGTGATGTGTACATGCCAATTTGGAAACAGTCTTTAATAGGTCAATTATTAGGATATAAGTTATCTGTTGATTAATTCAGACAATGTATTTTCCTTAAAGGGGCTGTTCACTTTTGCGTTAACTTTTAGTATGATGTAGAGAGTGATATTTTGAGACAATTTGCAATTGGTTTTTATTTTTTATTATGTGTGTTTTAGTTATTTGGCTTTTTAGCAGCAGCTCTCCAGTTTGAAATTTCTGCAATCTAGTTGCTAGGGTCCAAATTACCCTGGCAATCATGCATTGATTTGAATAAGAGACTGGGATATGAATCGAAAAAGCCTGAATAGAAATATGAGAAATGAAAAGTAGCAATAACAATATATTTGTAGCCATACAGAGCATTTGTTTTTAGATGGGGTCAGTGACCCCACTAGAAACCTGGAGAGAGTCAGTAGAAGAAGGCTAATAATTCAAAAACTATAAAAAAAATAAAAAATGAAAGCCAACTGAAAAGTTGCTTAGAATTAGCCATTCTAAAACATACTAAAAGTTAACTTAAAGGTTAACTGCCTCTTTAAAGACTTGGTTTGGTCATGTCCTTAGGATTGTTGGGATGTGTTAGAATTCTGAACCAATTCCTGGATTTGATTCACCCCTTTAAAATGTGTAAATCAGAAGCCTAGTTGCAGAAAGGCAGTGTCTGTTAAAGGGGAAGTTCACCTTTTATTTAACTTTAACAAAGTCTTATTCTTAGCAAAATTTCCACTGGGTTTTTTTTTTATATAATTGCTTTAATTATTTTCCCTTCTTTTCTGCCAGCTTTCAAATGAGGATCACGGATCCCAGTCACCAAAAAACGATTGTTGTATGAAGCTACAATTTTATTTTTATTGTTATATTTTATTACTTACGTTTCTATTCAGGTCCTCTTCTATTTATATTACAGTTTTTGATACAAACAATTCCTGGTTAGTAAATTGTGTCATAGCAAAAGTACACAGAAGAGCAGGGGTCATATTTTATACTGTTGATCCATCTGGATCAGGGTCCATGTTGGAAAACGCATTTTCAAAAACTAGGAGGCATGTTTTAAAGATACAAAATATCTGCTTATGAAATTATAACAAATGGAGTGGATACTAGACGTGTGCAAATTCAGAGCCTGTGCATGGTACAGAGATGATGCTCTGTTGGGAACTACTCTACCACACTCAGTATGCATTATTTTACTTGAATGTCTCTCATGTTTAGTGCAAAAAAATGGAATTTTAACGGAAAGTATTTCAAGAAACAGTTAAGTATGTAAGTATGACCACAATATTTTCAAACAATGCAGAACACAATGCAAAATTCAATTATACAGTAGAGCTGCAAAGTGAGATAAAATTCCACATCCATTCAGTTCTGGATCACTATAGAAGAGGGAAGGGGGTGTGGGATGCAGGCTTTGTTGCATGTATAAGACTTTGTATTAATTAATGCACAAATCTACTTTTATTTCATGTAAATGATGACAAAAAAAATCCCTCTTGCATGGAAAAACAAGTACAGAATAATAACACATGGAAAGTGTACCTCATCTTATTATCAACATTGGCCCCCAAACCAAAAGAAGTGTTTGGAGAAAGAATATAATATGACACCTTTCCCTTCTCTACATATATTAGGCTCCATCCCCATTTTCATATACGGTTACTTAACAAATATTAAGCGCTACCAAAACATTAACACAGATCTAGCAAGAAGGGAATAAAACTCACAAACAATTTATACTCCTTTGAAACATACAATAAATAAAACTCTTCGGTTTATTTTTCCACATTTAGACCTCAGGAATTTGGACAACCACTTGATTACTCATTTGGCTGATTTATAAATTAAGTATGAATTGCTTTCCTTTCAACACTGTATATAAAATAAAATTTACCCAATACATAATTTTATAAATTCCCCTGACTTTTATGAAAACTCACAAAGCAATGAAATGTGACAACGGAACATCTTTTGAAACTCTGCCCTACAAATCTTTTGAAAAATATTATTAAATGCTATACAATTTTAAAAGATCTCCTGCAGTTCACCAGATTCAACTATTTACTCATGTTGAAAAAGAGACTTGCAAACAAACTAACTTTCCAATAAACCAGTGGAGAACAGGCTAAACATCTATGAGGAAATGTAAAGTATATTTAAACTATAAATACAATTACATACAGGTGGTATCTATAATGAACAAAACTGGCAGAAATATGCAAAAATGTCTTGAATGTGTGATGGAGAGGATACGGAGAATGTGAAACACATTTGATGGAATGGCCCTAACTGCAAAAATGATTGGAAATTAGCTTTTCACCCAACTAAGAAAATCACAGCTGTTAGGTGGACACAATATCCAGCAATTAGTTGATTGTGAATTCAGCAAAAATCTATATAAACGCAATATAAACATATTACCCAACTCATGACTTTGCTCACAAGACCATGGAAATCATGCCTTTTGTCTTTATCTTTTTGCTTGTTTTCTAATTGATTTTTTTTCTAAACTTTATTTGGAATTTATAAAAAAAAAAAAAAAAAATGAAAATAAACAAGCAATAGAAAAGTGTTTCAGTTTTTTCAGAACTGTTGTTGTGTTGTGTACAAATGTAGCCCGGTATTAATTGATATTGGTTTAAACTACCGGTATATAGAAAATGCTTGCAGTTGATTAATATGCATTGTGAATTGTTCAACAACTTTGTTATATACAGTAATGTCCTGTTAATGCGAGTTTGCAAATTATTGTTATTAAAAGAAAATTATATATCTTTTAAAAAACTATAATAAAACAATATTCATGAATTTATATATATATATATATATATATATATACACATATATATATATATATATATATATATATATATATGTTGTTTTTTTTGTTTTTTTTTAACTTATTTCATATGTGAAATTCTTTTACTGATGTCCTTTGTCATTAGATTTGGTTATTAATCTGCAGGAAAATATTAGAATATACACCATTTCTTTAAACACACTAAATAGTTAATGCATTTAACCTTTTTCTGATTTAGTAGGTGGTCTGTTAGTGAGCTTGATAATTGCAGGGTTTTTGCTCTCATCTTTTTAGTAGGGCCCACAGTTCCACATGTAGCTTTTATAGGCTACCATATTTTTATTCTGTTGGGCTTCTCTGACATGTGTTTTACTAGGGTTACCTTTAAATTAATTAAGCTGTTTCTGAAAGCAGTTCCATGGGCCTGAAGGTGCTTAGTAAGTAATGGAGTGATTATTAGAGAAATGTACAGACCTAACGTAGAAAACGCAAGAGCCATAATTTACACAATACCCAACTACAAGACCACCAGGGCTGCATTGATCAGCCTTGTTAAAGGATGAAGGAATGTGCCTGAAGCTTGGATTCTGAGCTTTAAACAAAAGTTTACAGAGAATATATTACAAAAACACATTTAGATGAGAATGATCATTGTTTGTTCTGATCAAATATCCATAATGGTAAGATACATGTGTATTTCATATATATGTGTGTGTGTGTGTGTGTGTGTGTGTGTGTGTATGTGTATGTGTTACAAATATAAAACATATATTCAGTAGAGATATCCTTAGGGCCCACATAATACATATAGAGTTAAAAAATCATTACTTAAACATGGAATCATAAAAAGGTAATAAGCAATTATATGTTAAACTCAAAAGATCCAGATGCATTTTAAAATCTAAAGCGATGAGTTTTGAGACTTTGTTGAAACTCTAATAAAAATGTAGAAGTGTGAATGGCTGAGAGTAATAAATTCCAGAAAATGGTATTAAAGACAGCAGGCCTCAGTCAAATGGACAGTAAAAATATTGCTTTAAGCATCAGGTAGCAATATTATAGCTAATCAGTTACTTCTCTGTTCTTATTAATTGGACTGTTGAAGGCATTAACAACGTATGTAAAGCAATTAAATGAAAAGGCAATTTAAATACAATACTCTCTAAAAATGCTTATCATTGTTTTTATGGAATTCATAAAAAATAATAATAATAATAATTAAAGGAACCCCGATATACAGCCTGTCTTTGGAATACTAAATCATGAATAGAAAGCTTGATTTATTTTCTGATAACCTGTAATAAGTTTGTAAGGCGGTAAAATATAATTCAATGTCCAATGTAAATACTTCAGCCAATATTCAGTTCAACCAGCAGGAGGCACTAACCCTTAAAGGAATAGTTCAGTGTAAAAATAAAAACTGGCTAAATAGATAGGCTGTGAAAAATAAAAAATGTTTCTAATATAGTTAGTTAGCCAAAAATGTAATGTATAAAGGCCGGAGTGACTGGATGTCTAATATAACAGCCAGAACACTACTTCCTGCTTTGCAGCGCTCTAACTCTGAGTTAGTCGACGACTTGAAGGGGGGGCCACATGGGTCATAACTGTTGCTTTTGAATCTGAGCTGAATGCTGAGGATCAATTGCAAACTCACTGAACAATTATGTCCCATGTGGCCCCCCTTCAAGTCGCTGACTAACTCAGAGTTAGAGAGCTGCAAAGCAGGAAGTTGTGTTCTGGCTATTCTGTTAGACATCCAGTCACTCCAGCCTTTATGCATTACATTTTTGGCTAACTAACTATATTAGAAACATTTTTTATGTTCAGCGTGCTCAAAAACCAAGATCGGAAACTCCTGTGATAACTTTGAAGGGCTGTTACTACTATAGAGATGCTGAACCTTTAGGTTGTTTAATGGGGTATATTTATCAAAAGAAAGGCGTATTTATCAAGGGATACTCTTTTTTAAAAATCCCATAGAAATGAATGGAGAGTGGTGGAATTTCACTCTAGAGGACTGTGGCAATCTCTAACTTAACTCTTTGATAAATATACCACAATAAGTTCAGTATATAAAACACGGCACTTCTAGCCATATTTATTTGAGAGTTTAGTTATAATTTAAACTGGCCATTAGGCAGAGAATTTAATCCTACTGATTAGGACACACATCTAGGTCCCCATTCTATTAGCAGCAGAAACAAACAGTGCTTTGTTTATTAGGCTAGTGTGTAATAATGTTGTCACACACAGGCTTAATAAAAACACTGTTTGACATTCATTGTAAGTTCTTTTTAGTATTTTTGCCAATGTCCCAATGTGACATTTGTTTCTACAACAGAAAATACTAATGGCAAGCATAATAGATGTAGGAAAGTCAACATACATGTACTGTAGTTTTTTATTTATATATTCTTGAACAAATCACCTCTATGTTTATTTTGTTGTTATTGTTATATTAGAAAACTTCTATACCTCAGCCATAATATGTTTTAAGATTTACTAAGTCATTATCTGATGTGCATGTAAAAACCTCTGTATGTAGCTTAATACAACGCCTTCCATAAGTATTTACCAGGACTTTTCCATATATTGTTTTATTACAACCTGGAAATAAAATGTATTTAATTAACACTTTGTACATACAAAATAATTTTTATTCTGCCACAAATGTTAATAAACAAAAAAGCAGACCTGTGATGGTTGCATAGGTATTTACACCTCTGAATCCATAAACTGACAAACTCCCTTTGGCTGCTCTTACATCTGTGAGCCTTTTGGCATACATACTTGCTGTGCACACTGTTTGGAAGTGATTTTGGCTCATTATTCCAAGCAGATTGTTAGTTGGAAGTTAGTTTGTTAGTTGGAAGATGCTTGTGCATCTCTATTTGCTTAGCTGGATTGTAATCAGGGCTTTGACTAGGACAGTTGTCTTTTTGGCTATATTTTTCACCATTGACTATTCCTTTGTATTTTTATGTAATATTCTGCTCCACAACACCCAGGCAATAGTTTGTCTTGTCATGTGCACCATACCTTGGACTTATTTTTTATTTATTTTTTTAGAAAAAAAGGGGTTCTTTATTAAAGTCTCAATGCAAAAAACTCAAAAAAATTTAGTTTTTTAACTAAAAAAATCAGAATTTTTAGTGAAAAAAAAAATAGAATTTATTATATGGGATAGAGGATGGAAAATGTCCGAATCTGAAAATTCAGCATCTCAGACCTACCCAGGTTGTAAATGTCAATGGGAGAGGTCCCTATCCTATTTGGAAGTCTCTGTGGTCTGCTCTGGAATTATCCCAAAAATCCTACTGTTTCGGACTTTTCGGACAAAAATCCGAAAAATTCTGGCTTTTCGGGGAAAAAGACTGAAATAATCGAGCGATTCCAGAAAAAATCCAAAAAAACGTACAATTCGAATTTCCCCTCGATTTTTTCGTGTTTGTCCCCCATACGATTAAATCATTTTTTTTTAGTAATAAATAAGGTCCAATCATGAATTCTAGTTTGATTGGACTTTTTTCATTAAAATAATCAGAAAAATTCTTATTCATGTTAATTCCAAGTGGTAACCCAACAAAAAAGCTCCCTTTTCCAAGAGCTTTTCTGCATTTTACCAGTGGAACACATCATACCTTTAATCTTGGAAATATTTTTGAAGATTCATATTTTTTTAAAAAAACAATATTCTTTATTTCCCACACTGTTTTGAGTATAGCAAAGTGCCCTTGCTTATCAATCCATCATTGTGCCCAGTTAAGGTTCCCAAATGCCTTATGTTTAACTTTCTATGCATTTTTTACAGGTTCTATGCTTGTTTGAGCAGAGTTTTCATTACCTTATATTGTAACTGTAGGAAAGATACTGCCATAAAATGTCAGCATTATATCATCTTTTGCACATTAAGCACTGTTTTTTTAAAAAAATATATATTGGCTCATGATAAAGAAAAAGATAATATTGACGTCATATCCCATCATTCTTAGTTTGCTTCTTCCATAGAAGAATTACAGCTTCCATCATCTTTATCTTTTACTTAGTAGGCTGAGGTTGAAAAAAGTTACACAAATCCTTTTCAACCTGCTTAAATTGTATAGTCGCCATTACATGCCATAGTACCACAGTACTTCCTAGGAGCATCGGTTGTTATTCAACCAAAATCAGAATGAGAAACAGTAAGAATACTAGTCAGTGTGCACCTTGATTTACTGTGTATAAGATGTGAATCAAACTTTGAAAGTATTCCCGTTTCTTGCTATTCCTTGACATTCGTTTAAGGTCTTTTGAACTTCTGGTAAGCAATCCATTAACCGTTACACTAACAAGTGTTAATGTAGTTCCTGTCTTTCCTCTAAAGGCCCATAAAACCTTGGGGCTTTTAGGATTTACACATACTCATAAATCTTGCATCCAGGTGTTTCTAAACCACTTTCCATAATCAGAAATGACATTGCTTTTGCCCAAATCTGGCTGAAGTTCTTGAGAGAGCATAACATGTTTGCATAGTCCAATTCTCTGAAGAATGAACGTCACAAGTAAAACCAAACTTTCTGACATATTTTTCTTTCGGGAGAGTTGTCTAATGAAATATGAAATAAGATTAAAAACACAGCTGTGAATAGGCAAGAAAAAAAATGTAATAAATTGTAGATGCACACCATCCAGAGCAAACTGTTTCTGCCTTAAAAAAGGAGTGACTTCCAAAAACAATGTAAAATTAATTCCTTTTCTGAACCTGAATTGACTTTACTTTTCACGTCATGTTTAATACTGGCCTTTTCAAGTACAGTATGCCTCTAAAATGTTCCTAGCTTACAAAAAGCAGCAAAGCACATAAACAGTAAAAAGTGAGTTCCGGAGGGGGAGGCAAATGCACTTTGCTATGATGCCTCGAAGGCTTGTTCCTGTGGCTAAGGTGTTAAAACTCAACAACTTTCTCTTATGTGCCAATTTAATCTTTATAGTGTTCATCCTGGCAAAGAAACCAATCTCTACCAGACTGCAAACTCAAAAGATGGACTCAATAAATGCTCAAAGTTAAAGCTGGCTAAAGTTCACAAATAGCTTACGTTATCTTAATAGATCTCACTCACCAACTACGTAATATGATTTGTGTTTGAATATGGTGAGATACAGTATTTAATATAGCAGTATTTAGTATAGCAGAATACTAATTGACCAAAAGGTAAAATGAGTATCGTTTATGTAAAATATTCTTCCCACCCCAAATTTTTCTTACTATATGTAGATGTTTGGAAACCCTTGTGCTTATCCCCTTCTGAAACAATCCCATAGTGAGTGATGGGATCTCAACTCATAGGTGCTGCCATATTTGTTTAGCATAAGTTCTAGGACTACAGAAAGTCCAAACACAGCCTAAAAATTACCAGATAGAAGCTGAAGGCGACCAATTGAATGGAGGACTCCATTGAAGAAAATTAAGAAAATAAACTTCACTTACACTATATAAATTATTAAAATCTTGCTTATTTTAGTCTTGAAATTTACAAACACATCAAGCAGGTAGGTGCCATTTTGTGGACAATGTTATCAAGGCAAGCTTTGCATCATCTCAAAATTCTGTGTATGCGCCATAATAGAAGCCTTGATGCCCATACCCATGCACTGGCTACATAATTAGATGGTGAGGAAGGAATGTAGGAGGAGTGCAGTAACAACTAGGAAATGTAGAATGGAAAGTGAACATAATTAGCTGCCCTGCCTCTATGCCTAAGGCAGCGATCCCCAACCAGTAGCTCGTGAGCAACATGTTGCTCTCCAACCTCTTGGCTGTTGCTCCCAGTGGCTTCAAAGCAGGTGATTATTTTTGAATTCCTGACTTGGAGGCAAGTTTTGGTTGTATAAAAACCAGGTGTACTGTCAAACAGAGCCTCAATGTAGGCTGACCATCCACATAGAGGCCACCAAATGGTCAATCACAGCACTTATTTGCCAACCCAAGAACATTTTTCAAGCTTGTGTTGCTCCCCAACTCCTTTTTCTTCTGAATGTTGCTCACTGGTTCAAAAGGCCTAAGGCATTGTTATACAAATGTGACATGGCAGGCCATGTATGAATGTGAATGTGATCAAGTGTATCCAATATGGCTCCTTAGCTAAAAAATTGATGTATTGACATTAGTTGGAGCTGAGGTTATTAAAGAATAAACTTGTTTTTCATTTAGAACTTTATAAATATTGTTTGTGGAATATTAAGGTGAGGGAGAAGGAAAGGGAAATCAGATAGTACAAACATGTTTGTCATGAAGAAGAAAGCTCATGGTCAAACTTGTGGTCAAATTTCCAGGCGTCCACAATCAGGATTAAGGCCAAATTCTGCTATGATTGATTAATTTAATATTGTATTAGTATAAAAAGAGAACTCAGTTCAAGCAGATGTGTTATGTAGAACCTTTCCCGATGTATCGGACTTTGAGAGTTCGCTGTTCCGGGGTTCCCCAGCTGATGTCCCTCTCAAATGATGTTGCATAATCAATCGGTGATGTATTAATTTTCTTTCAATATATTATTCTCATTTATCATTGATCAGTGTGTATGTGTTTTATTGATATCCTGCACTTGATAAGTCTGCCAAGGGAAGCCCGGCAAGACAGGCAGAGAAGAGGTGCAGGCAATATATTATTGACAGCTGGGACTTTTAAACATGTTAATAACAGGTATGGCAGTTTAAATTAAAAAAATAATTTTGGTTTCATGTTTAATTTGAAAATTACTTTTATTATACAGCTTGTCATGTTTAGGTGACAGATACCTTTTAAAAATAATCAGTTTAAAGTTTTTTCACTAATAAATGATATGAAGGACCGTTGTCTTTTTGAACCCAGGTAAATGCTTGTATGTAATAAATTATGTAGCCTGTTGGGGGGGGGGTGGCTTGCTGGATTGTCCTTTAATGGAGTGGTAGTCCCTATAAAAGCCTTGGAGTGCTGGACCCAAAGAATAAAGTGTAAGCTACAGAAAGAACTAGACTAAGATTTTTTTTTTATCATATCAGCATTCAAACATTCTATTTAGATTGCCCTGCTGTGAATGACAGAATTTCTATGAGTATTAAAGATTCAGATTTAGTGGTTCGTTTTCTGTAGAGAACAGTTCCCCATCACTTAGTCTGCCATTGCTTTGCTTCTTACAACACTGTGCAACTGCCTTGCCCTACCCAGCCCCACCATTCATTTGCTGCTCAGAACAGGTGTTAGTGAGAACTGTTATTGTGTCATCTGTTCACTAATCTGTTTACAGGCCGAATAGACAAGGCCTTGTTCAAACCAGATGATAAGGGGCAGGTGTGACATCACTTCAACTAGCACTGAAACAATATTAGAGGCTACGGCTTTAAAGAAAAAAAAAAAAAAAAAGAAACAAAATCAGGAGGCTGAGGGGTAAAAGGCAAGACAAGGGAATAGGTTGCCTGATGTTTTAAATTATTTCTTTTTTTGAACATTTTTTGAAAAACTGGTCCCATCACAAGATTATTACAATCAATGGATGTATTCTGAGAACTAAATGTGTACCTAAGAGAATATCCCTTAAAGAAACAATCAACGTTTATCTTAGACTGGAAGTGACTGTATTTTCTGGAAGTGATATGGACAATTTGTAGCTGGGTACATCCATAATTTACTAATTATTTGGAACAAATATTAAAGGACTTTTCTTATTTGATCAGATTGGCCCTAGTGTTGTTGTGGTGGAATTGTTTTATGTGTTAGGGCTTTGCTTTTATTATAACAAATAATTAGGATTATGAGATATTGCATAAATGTATGTTTTCCAGTAGGGCCACCCATAAGAATAATCTTAGATCTCACTATGTGAAGCCATGGCAGAAAAGAGTATTATGGAGCGACTCAGGTTTGTTCAGTGCTAACAGCTGTCATGCCACACGATTCCAACAGTGTTCCATATATGTATATTGTTCATTACTGTTGTTAATTATTTCTTACAAAATAACTGTCTCTTTTGTTACTCGGATGTCCAACTGGTGCCCATCAACTTGATGTTTATCTATAATTTATAGAAATTTTCAGCAGCAAACATTAATAAATAATACAAAGAATTATGGCTTATCTAAAACATGGCAGACAAGTCAGATTGCACTCATAATATTGACTTGAAGAGTAAGTTTGTAGAAACACGTTCTAATATCCTGATTTTACAGAAACCTACAGGTTATTATTATGCCCCAACCTGTACCAATATTCTGGTTATGAATTCTGCTGGAAGCATTTGTTAAGCACTGTCAAAGATATGTGATCTAGAGCTATAAAATAATAGGAATAATGTACCCCCTATTGTAAGGATATTATACATCACCAAAGAGTTCCATGGCCATATAAAGGCATGAGACTGAAGGCCAAGGGCTTTTATATAGGTCACCGAATTCAGAGGTGATTTTTAATATCCTCATATTGTACAACATGGGCTACATTATTAGTCAGGGTTACGATGAGGCTGTGACCACAACATTTATAAAGACAAAAGGTTCTCTGCACTCACTCAGACCAGGGATGACTTTGATGTAGTTGGATAGCTTAAATACATTGCAATATATGGGCAAACAATCCCCGGAAGGCATTTTTAGTATCTTAATGCATAAAATCCTATACGTATATATTAATAATGGGTGAGCGCAGAGAAGCTTTTGTCTGTACATACGCCATAGCCTCTAGGCCAGGCCTTATCAAATGCACACGCTAGAAAGAAACAGTTACTGCATCTAATTAAATAAACAGAGCACAAGTCCTGTGGTTGTGTGCGCAATTGCATCTATTAATAAACAGTGTATATGTCATGCGTTTATGAATTTTAAGTAGTTCTTTGGGGATTATTGAAATTATAATTACATAATTAAATGCATTTTATGTGTACATACTACTAATCTATTTAAATGAAAACATGAATCAATTTGCGCACTGAACATTGAGACTCGGCTTATAATTTCTGCCCAGCTTTCGATATTAAGTCCCACACATATGTGAATGATCATTTCAAATCCATTTGTAGAAATCCATTTGTGTGAGGTACAGCTGGATCCCACAGAGCAATACAGATTAAGGACCTTATTGCTTCAGCTGCAGTGAGACCATGAGTCATGGAACTTACTGCTCGTGTCGTATGTAACCAGAGCATATGAAAAACATAAATAAAGACAAGCTGATCTGAATAACCATTTTTGTTAAAACAAATATATAGAGGCGGGCGTAAGGAGCTATATTGCCTAGCAATGAAAAGATCCTCAAATGAGTCCGGTGCACTCGTTAGGAATTCCAGTTGATTCTGTATCAGTTGTGATTCTTACCATTCAGGGAATGGCTACTTTCATTATATAGCACAAATCATATTCATCTACACTTGAAAATGAAAAAAAAAAACCTTTTTTAATCTGCGGGTAATTAATCCTAATTGGTAGGAAGTCAAAATTGCCATTAAATTTACCACCTGACAAAACCTCACTGGCTCATAATTACAGGTATGGGACCTGTTATGCAGAATGCTTGGGACCTGGGGTCTTCAGGATAATGGATCTTCATATCTACTAAAAAAAAAGGATTATTTGGATAAAATGGAGTCTATGGAGTAAAATGGAGTCTATGGGAGATGGCCTTTCCGTAATTCAGACCTTTCTGGATAACAGGTTTCCGGATAACAGATCCCATACCTGTACTGCAGCAGATAGCTTTGTTTAATTTATTTCAGGTTCCTCACAAACAGGTAAACTGGAGGAAACATATGAGCCATTTATAGGCACTTTTGAGCCTCTGAAAAGCAGCTTGGATTATTTGCCCATATATTGCAGTGTATTCAACATGGCCAACAACATCAAAGTCAGATGAAAGTAAGTGTAGGAATAGCCAGGCCAGGGATGACTTACACATTGCTGGTCAGCTTGCCAAAAATAATCATACTTCAATGAGAATAATAAACTTCAATGGGAATAATAAACTTCAATGCGACTTCCCATTGAAATTCACAGAAGGCCAAGCCATATTTAGCATGATCTAGTCAGCAATTAGGTTATGAAGTGAAAGCATAATAGCCAAGGATAAAAGATGACCCTGCTATGGTTTGGAACTTCAATCAATAACCTGCCTTCTAACCACACTGACATTGAGTTTGCTGAAAGGACTCCAGGTAAAAGAGCCAAAGCACATATGAGAGTTCAGCATTTACATCAGAAGAGAACCCTCAATCACAGACCTGTATTCTTTGTGCATGCCAGTAAAAAAAGATCTGCAAAAACAGCAATGCACTATTGTGCACAAAGAATCACAAACAAATACATTGAATTTTATTACAGTTACATAAAATTTTAGATAAAAGTACGGATACGGACCTCTCTATAAAAAACCATGAGGATCTCTACTGTTGAAATTAGTAAAAATGATGTCATCTTAGATGCTAACCGTCTCTCCTACATCATTCTTCTTCTTTAAAAACATTAGATTATGTCCTTCATTATAGGCCTAGGGCCCATTTAATAATATACAACAGCATCCAAGCATACATGGGCCCAGACTTTAGCCAAAACCAAAATGAATTCAATATTCCATATATTTGCATTAAAAAGTGTTTGAGGGTGAGATATAATCCAGCAGTCCCATAATATTTTTTAAAGATTATCAAAAACCAAGTCCCTTAATGATATTTTAAATTTTTTTTTAGGATTATCAAAAACCAAAACCGAAGGGACTAGGCAAGATAATAAAATTTAAATACAGAGAGGACACAGGCATGGACACACAATTTGTACAGATGATATGGAGTGCACCAGTAGCCATGTAGGTGGGACACAGGCAATTTGATTCCATGTATTATTTGTATTGTGTGTCATTAAAAACCAATACCAGTACAAGAACTTTGTGTGAGCCACAGAGAAATGGCCACCCTGTGAACAATCTGTAAATTAACACATTTTTTGCTATATTAAAATGACTTTAAATAACATAATTCAATTATTCTTAGTTGTATTTTCAGCACACAGGAGAAGTAATTTACCTTTTTTGGGAAGTAATAGGATGTTATAAGGAATGTGTAAGATTCCAAAAAACAACAGAGAATATAATTTTCCGGTTAAGTTACAGAATAAATTAATTTATACATCTTTGTTTAATCTGAGGATTTTAAAATAGGCACAATTTGTCTTTCATATTAGTTGGGAAAAGCAGCACTATTTTAAATTCTCAGACTCATATGAATTACTGATGTTTTAGCTAAAAGGGTCCTTTTTTAGAAGAATAATCAAACTATGCAAGGAACATTCTCCAAACTGACCAATAAACTAAGTGACAATGGAAAACATGTATCATAATTTACGAGCTCACTTTAGGCAAGAAATCTACACGTCTAGTCGGTAAATCTTCCTGCTTTGTATAATGACCCTTTTACTGGGGAAGTCAGAAAGAATAATCCTCTTATAAATCCTGAGACTTGTAAAGGGCAGGATGTTATTTTTTTCCCCTTTCCAAGAAAAACCAGTGCAGTTTAACAAGACTGTTCAGGGGCCTATATTAATGCTGATCTACTTAAACCAGAATAAAGATAACCCTGGGTTAATGGAAACAAATTAGTTTTTGCCATTTTGTCACAAAATGAATCCCTCAGACTTATCCCTACTGTATATAATGCTCTATCTGAAACATAACATTAGTAACATATGTGCCATTGGTCAAGCAATTCTGGCAGCTAAATGTAAGCTTACCAGCATTAAGATTACATTATAAAAATCTATCTCGGAGACTAACTGAAATCGAATGACTTAAAATACACATTTAATTTACAAAAATAAAAGTAAAAAACAGAAAGAGCAGACGTTATGGGAACTTATATGATACTCGGACTGGATAGTACCTTACATGAACATGGCCAGTGACTGCTGTATCTGGCTGCAAATGAGAAATTGCAGAAACAGTGCAGGTGTGAAGAGAAACTATAAACTGCTGATTGAGTGTGCCTGGCCTTAGCCTATATAAAAATGCATTCTTGGGCATTTATTGCCTGTGCAAGGTTCCTGACTGAAGCAGCTGCATTATTCTTGAGCATTTATTACATATATGCATAAACATACAGATACATACAGACTGTATATGTTTGTCGCCCATCCCAATGACTTTTGGAGTATCATGTCTAAGCCTAAAAGTGAGCCTGTTACCCTATATAAAAAAAAGATTAAACATCTGCAATTAAAAATATGAAATATGCTGGTGCAATATATTAAGTGCAGAAAAAAACATGATTTTCATTGAAAACACCCGTGTCAGAGGCAAGACATTATAAAGCATAAATGACTGCAAATGGGCTGCAAATGACAAACATGCAGATGCAAGGAAAGTGTGTCTTGGGGGTGGGATATAGTTGTCCTCTTGCATGCCATTCCATAAGAACAAGATGGAGCACCTACCGATTTAAGGTGAAGCAGAAGCCCTTTATGTACCTCCTCAATAAGGCAGGTCTTAAAGGAACAGTTTAGTGAAAAAATAAAAGCGGGATAAATAGATAGGCTGTGCAAAATAAAAAATGTTTCTAATATAGTTAGTTAGCCAAAAACGTAATGTATAAAGGCTGGAGTGACTGGATGTCTAACATAACAGAACACAACTTCCTGCTTTCCAGCCCTCTAACTCAGAGTTAGTCCGCGACTTTAAAGGGGAACTATCGCAAAAATCAAAATGTATTACAAGCTTCTGCATACTAATATAAGAAATTTTCTAAATACAATCAATTAAAAATTCTGCACCATTTCTGAAATAGTCAAGTTTATCTTCCATATTCCTCTCTCAGCATGTTTCTCCTCATTCTGTCTTCATTCATTGGGTGTCAGATGAATGATCCAAAATATTATATAGGGGTGCTCCTTTTGCCTAGATGTACTAGAGCTCACTATATTAAAATCACCAGAAATCCTGTCTCTCTACATGCAGAATTTGTGCAAAAGGCAGTTATTTTGTTAGACTTTGTTTGTACTGTAATCCGTTATTTAAGTGATTTGTTCATGCTAAATCCAGTTAATCGAGTAAAAAAGAAAACTAAAAAAAATAGTTACCAAACCAACTGAACCTTGCCAAATTTGTGAAATAAAGTGGAAGGCAAAGTAAGGCTAATCTGAACATACTGCTCTCACACCAACAAGTAGATCACATTAGGACCCTTGCAAAATCAATTGTTGTGGTTCAAATTAAAAGCCTGGAGCTAGCTTGCTGGTTTTGCCTTCTACAGCTCTGAACCCAGCTGCAGTCATAAACCTGGGTAAAACTCCACTGATTATATTTAGATTGCTACCAGCTCCCATTAATTACAATAGAGCCATTCGCAACGACCACTGTAATTATTTCATAGTAGTTTCCATAAATTGGACTGTAAATATTGTGTTACTCTTTTACCTGAGTATTTATTCTGCAAGGGTGTTTTATCAACAAGGGCAATTTTTGCTTTTGAAATTCATTTCATACAGTACGGAAAACAGAGACTGGGGTAATTATTGATTTCATAACCTTTACTGGGATTTAAATCTGTAAAAATCAGACCAGACAGGAACACGTCAAATAAATGAATAGGTGCTGTGTCAAGCATATGGATATGGTATACAAAAACTTATACTAAAATTAAAAAACACTCAGCATTTTCTCGATGTTTAAAGAAACCGCATGAAAATAGACAACGTAATGTATATACAGTATTATACATATTAATGTATATATTTTTATTATTGTCATGGCTATGAAATAAGTGATGCAACTGAATATTCAGAGAATTTAAATTTTGCTACAAATGTAAAACTTAGTAAAAGATAAAACATAAAATAGTATAAGAAAATAACAGATATAAGGGTAAGCTTTTATACAGGTTTGATGTGACTTCATTCATGTTAGATTATTTAGTATACATTATATACTGTGTTCCTCAAAACTAAACATAATCGAGCCATAGTTTAAATTTCACAACCCCAAACCTATGGAAAGTAAGTTATGCAAATAACATCTCTGCCCTTAAAAAGCAGTACATTTTGAGCATGCATTTATTTTAGGCAGAAAAGAACCAAGTTTCTTGATGAAAACTTAGGTGCAATTTCCAGTGCTCGGTTGAAAAGCCTTTCCACTTTAATATTTCTAAAATTTATGATAATTCTAAAATTTATGATAATTCAAGCACCTTAGCAAAAGGTTTCTATGATCATAAGTTTCTTTGAGGCTTATTTAATTAGGCAAAAAAAAAAAAAATTGAGATGGACGTTATAATGGACATTGTCATTTACATATTTCTAAATGATGGTATAAAGAAAAGTCTGGTAACTCTATAAAGCTATAATACACCAGTAGTGGAATGGATTTGCTTTTTTTTTTTCACTGTTAAATTGAATATATTTGTATCTCCTGTGCTAGATAAGAGATGAGATTATCCTTCACATATTTCAACTTCTCGAAGACTCCTTGTGTACTATCTACAATCCAACTTGTGACCCCTAGTAACAGACACTTTGATCCTGTCCATTGGTATAACATCTGTTTGTATTTTTTACTGCTCTGATCTCAAGCTCTTTTTCTTTCATGCATTTTGTTTATCCAGAATTCTCAAGATGTGTAACCTGCCTATTCTCTAAGCACAACAGAGTTGGAATTATTGCTCTTAAATAATTAAATTAAAATAAAAATGGGAATATCGTGTATTCTTTATAATTGTTTACATTAACAGAATAGCAAATTAGCAGCTATATTTATACTGTATATACCTGGCACGGCCATATTTATGGATGGAGATAGATATAGATAGATATAGATATATATATATAAAATGTGAATAAATGGATGCACATCGGGATTTCTTAAAAAAGTTAAAACTTACTTTTATTTAATACATGTTTAAAAGTTGGTCAGGTCAACGTTTCGGTCTCCATGGGTCTTGACAAAGGTCTAAGATGGAGACCAAAACGTTGACCTGACCAACTTTTAAACATGTATTAAATAACAGTACGTTTTAACTTTTTTAAGAAATCCCGGTGTGCATCCATTTATTCACATTTTTTGTATGGAAGCACGTATGGATAGCACCTGGGTTGGAAGTGGATTCATCTAATGGAGTGCTGAAAATAACTTTGAGAGATATATATATATATATATATCCATCCCAGAGTGAGTTCTAATTGTGTGCACCATTAAAGGAGAAGGGAAGCTACTAAAGCAGATTATTGCCAATAGATTAGCCACAATAGTGCATCTACTGTATATCACTATATTTATTCTGCAGAATGTTTTTACTTACCTGAGTAAACAGCTCTTTAAGTGTTCTCTGTTTGTTTAGGATAGCAACTGCCATATTGGCTTGGTGTGCCAGAGTCTCTCCCTGCTCGCTCATAGCTCTGGGCTCAGATTACAGCAGGGAGGGGAGGAGGGAGGAGGAGCAAACTGAGCATGCTCAAGCCCAAACCCTGGAGGTTTAAGCTGAAAGCAGGAAGTGTGATACAGAAGTCCATGTGTACACAATAGAAGGAAAGAAATGTGGTGTTTCTTTTGACAGAGGAGCATTACTTTGAGGATTTACTGGTGTATTTATATAGACCTTACTTAATTTTAGCCCTTACTTCTCCTTTAAAAAATGAAGAACTATTACAAATTTCTACTCAATAGATGAAAATCTATAGCAACGGGTGAGTGAATAAATGGTCAGAAATACAACCTTTCATGAAAAAAGTTACACCCCACAAGAAAAAAATCTGTACATTGCCATTTTAATGCCCAGAACATGTAGCATCAAAAATGCAAAAACAAGAAAAGTGAACACTGTATGAAAACATTTGCTAATTTCACAGCATACCAAGATAAAATGCGTAGTACAAAACTCTACAAGAGCATGAAAACTATATAGTCTGCAAGCGGAGGTAAACAATTCATGTGAGCGGCAAGAAACTTCTGAGAAAGAGTCCTGATGCCCATGTGAGAAGTATATGTTATTTTAGAACACTACACATGTGAATAATGATGCTGTAATCAACACTTGTACTGTGTACAGAGCTCTTGAAGATGAGAAAGGTCTTTGTATTCAGTTTCCATCACTTGGTGTTTCACTTGTCAAAATTACCTACGGCACTGCTGCTCTAAGGATCGTTTTGTAATAAATTAGAATTGTGTACAATGTTTTGCTGTGTGATTTTATTTTTAAATATGTACACAATAAGGATAATTTAAGCCTGGGACCAGACGGAGTGATACAATTACCATTCATTAAGGTTTTGTGGGCAAGTGCCAGACAGCGCAAAGAAATCACGCGCACACTCAGGCCCTTCAAAAGGATACCGCTGGTGCCCAAAGCCTAAGGGAGACGGCACTCCCAATAGTCCAATATGAAGAAGCAAGAGGCTGGCACACGGAGCGATTTAAACCGGGGGTCCTACGAAGGGGGAACACACTCCGAAAACATTGTTTGATGCAATAAACACACCAGGGGTAGGACCACGGTTTAAATCGCTCCGTGTGCCAGCCTCTTGGCTTCTTCAAGTGCCAGACAGCCCCACCAGTTGTATGTTTGAATCATGCCACATGATGCAGAGGAAACTTGGGGCTACCCTAGGTCTGCTTTAAAACACACTGCAAAATTGTGCCTACAGAAATCATTTTGATGCAGAGGAACCGAAGTGACACCTTCTGGACATGAAGCATGCACAATTGCACTGAAAATGTAAAAGCATAAATCTCCCTCACAGCCACAATTACTGTCGGATTATGAGGGGAAACGCTGCATTCTAGGTTGAAAAAAAAGTTGAATTATGTCCAAAGTCTAAATCAACAGATTCCCCATTTTGGGTGAAGATGCCGGGGAGGACAGATCTGAACTGGGATGTATAGAGCAGACTGACTCTAATATGTGCAGTAGAGGGCAGCGCGAGGATGGAAAGGAAGGTTTTAGTTAGGGGGATTCAGTTATTAGAAAGGTGGAAAGGGTTATCTGTCGTAAGGATCCTTCATGACGAACTGTCTGCTGCTTGCCTGGTGCTAGGGTTCAGCATGTGGTAGGAGTGGACAGATTATTGGGAGGAGCTAGAGAAGACCCAGGGATCTTGGTCCTCCAATAGAGGAGGGGGGAAAGATATTACTTGTGCCATGAGAAATGTTTAAAAGACAGCAGGAGCTTAGGGTGATTAATGTGTGGCTGAAAGATTGGTGTAGGGATGATGGTTTGGGGTTTTTGGAGAACTGGGCTGATTTCTCAATCGTCTACAGGTCTTTGCCAGGGATGGGCTGCACTTCAATGATGATGGTGAAGCTGCTATAGGGGGAGAAGATGGCTAGAGGGTTGGAGAAAATTTTAAACTGTGTGTGTGTTTGAGGGATAGGGTGCAGTAAGGTATTCCATGGAAGACAGGTTATATGCGGTAATAAGCACAGTAATGGAAAATGGGGGGAGGAGATTTGGTTGGGGGTAGGGACGGGGAGGACCACATGTATTTACAAATTTCTCCCCCTACCAGTATTAAATGTATGTTTTCAAATGCAAGGAGTATAGTAAAATGGGAGAGCTGGCGCAGGAGGGTAAATATGATGGGGTTGGTGTTGCTAAAACGTGGCTGAACGAGTCGCATGACTGAGCAGTTAATATCAGCGACTATACTTTGTTTCTGAGGGACAGAGGCAATAAAAAAAGGGGAAGGGGTACGTCTGTTAGGCAGGATTTAAAAGCCAATATAAATGAGGAGATGATGTTAGAAAATGAGGGAGCTGAAGCCTTATGGGTGGAGCTCTTCACAGATTGTAAAATGCCCAGAAAATGAATTGAAGGAATATGGAATATGCTATAGACCCCCTAATGTAAGGGAAGATGAGCAGGCTAAGCTTCTGAGGCAGATAGAAAAGGCTGTTAGTTTGGGGAAAGCAGTGCACTCATACATTTTGCGCTCCTTCATCACTGCAACAATAGATTAAGTTAGCAAACTTCTAGCCTGCTCAAAACACACAACCTGGTCCCTTGACCCGATATCCTCTCGTCTCTGTTATAGAATCTCTGATACACTCTCTCCTGCACTTACCCACCTATGCAACCTTTCACTCTTTACTGGTACTTTTCCATTCTTATACAAACAAGCACTAATCACTCCTATCCTCAAAAAACCTTACCTTGATCCCAGCTATACCGCTAACTATCGTCTGGTTTCCCTTCTTCCATTCGCATCCAAATTATTGAAAAGGCTTGTTTACAAAAGCCTGATCCAGCATCTCTAGCTTCCTCCAATCACAGTCAACTGAAACTACACTCACCAAAGTAACCAATTATCTTTCACTGACAAAGTCTAAAGGTCACTATTCCTTCTAGATCTCTCTGCAGCCTTTGACACGGTTGAACAACCGCTCCTCCTAGACATTCTATACTCAGCTGGCATTCGTGAAACTACTCTTTCATGGTTTACATCTTCCGTTCCTATAAAGTTTCCTTCTCTAAAACTACTTCTACTACGTTCCATCTCTGTTGGAGTTCCTCAAGGCTCTGTTCTAGGTCCCCTGCTGTTCTTGCTCTATACTACTTCGTTAGAAAACTTATTCAGTCATTTGGACCTCTATGCTGATGACATCCAACTATACTGGTCTACTTCTGACCTCTCCCCTTCTGTCCTTTCCCACCTGAAACTGAACCTTTCAAAAACAGAACTCATATTTCCTCCAAGATCTTACCCTGTCCCTCACATATCACTCACAGTAAACATTACCTTTCATTCCACCACACAGGCACGCTGCCTAGGTGTTATCGTATTTGTCTTTTTCACCCCACATCCAAACACTTGCAAAATCTTGTCATATTCAACTGCACAACATTACCCAAATATGACCATATCTCAGTTCAGAATCAACCAAAACACTAATTGAGTCTCTTATCTCCCGCCTTGATTACTGCAACCTACTCCTTGCAGGTATTCCAACAAGTCGCCTTTCACAACTCCAATCTATTCTATCTCATCGCTCAATATCAGCTGCTCCCATATGCATGTCCCTTCACTGGCTCCCAATCTCCTCTAGAATCAAATTCAAACTACTCACACTTACATTTAAGGACCTCCCTATATTTCATCTCTGATCTCCAAATACACTCCTTCACGCAACCATCACTCTGCTTCTGACCTTCAGCTAACTTCTCCTCTCATCGCTTCTGCCCATTCTCGTTTACAAGACTTCTCTCAGGCTTCTGCTTTTCTCTGGAAATCTCTCCTTCTTTCCAAATGCTCCTTAAAAACCCACCTATTTAAAGAAGCTTATTCACTGTACATGAATAATCTGTTTCATAAAGCTCAAAATTTTTTCTAAAATCCAAATGTCTCAATTGTACCCTAACCTTTAGTTTGTAAACTCTAATTTGTAGGGCCCTCTAATCCTGTTGTACTCTGTAAACCCTTGTTTGTTATCCACCATTTATCCATCAAACCCTGTTTGTTATAACCAAGGTAAAGCACTGCGTATCTTGTCGGTGCTATATAAATGATGATGAGGATAAGGGGGGAATTTAATTATCCAGAATTGACTGGAGCAACAGTACTGCAAGGACAGTTAATGGGAACAAGTTTATAAACTTGTTGCATGACAGTTTTATGGCACAGGTTGTTGAGGTGCCAACCAGAAACCCTGCTATACTGGATCTAGTGATCTCTAATGACCCAGAACGTATAGCAAATGTGCAAGTAATTGAACCCCTGGGCAATAGTGACCATAATTTGATCTCATTTAATGTCTGGTACAAAACACAAATATACATCAGGGCAACATAAACCCAGAAAAGCATATTTGACCTCCTTAAGAGCTACCCTTCATAGCATAGATTCCCTGCAGTTCTGAATTTGAACAAAAATGATAAAAACTATATCCACAGTTGCTCAACATTTTAAAAAATCTTGTAGTATGGATCCAGCAAAAATGAAATTCTGGGCACTAGAGAAAATTGATCTAGGGATCCGGAAAGGAAACTGGAACAAGCCCTTTTCAAACGAGAAAGTCATTGGATTTTTAAACTTGACTCCCGGAAAGGAATAAACTAAAACAATCTATTCACATCATTTATTTGATTAGGAAATATTTTACAGCAGTTAATAATAATAATTAATTTAAGTGTTTTTTTAAAAAAAAATCTAATAAAAATCAACGTTTTAATAGTTTAAGTTCATTAATAAATAGGCTATCCTGAAAGGACTGGGCATAGAACATATAGTAAGATAAGGGACAATTATTAAACATAGGCCCTGGAGTACCTTAATCCTACACGATTAACAAACTGTATGTTACTCCCTGCAGTATAGGTGCAGCGTGGGAACGGTAGGCTCTCGCGAGAGATGAGTGTAATACTGTTAAGAAGTTCCTGCGATAGTCTCCAGATGATGTAATACAAGTGTTTTAAACCGCGAATCCCGCGAACAGCCCTCATACGCCTTGTTAAAACATTTAATGCAAAAACGCACGTCAGCAAAACTCTTCATTTTAGCTTAATAATTAACTTTTTACACTGCTTAACCAACTTGTGGCATTTTATACTAAGTCTGGAAATGGTTGTAGTGGGGAGGTGATTTGGAAGTCAACTGCTTGGTTCATACCACTCTCTATTCTATTATAATGCTCTGCCAAACTACAAGGGGCAGATTTATCAAAGGTGGAGGTGAATTTTCAAATGAAAAAAAAAAATATTTTTTTAAAAGAATTTTGAGCTATTTTTTGTGTACTTCGACTAGGGAATAGTCCAAATTCGATTTTGAAAAAAATTCGAATATCGAAATTTATCATGCACGGTCTCTTTAAAAATTCGACCATTCACCGTCTAAAACCTGCCGAATTGCTGTTTTAGTCTATGGGGGACCTACTTTGACCTATTTGGTGTCAATTGCTGGACTTAGAAAAATCGAAGGTTTTTTTTGGGAAAAACTTCAAATCGAATTTGATCGAATTCGCTATTCATTCGATTCGTATGTTTCAAATTCGGCTGAATACAGACCAACTCAATCCAAAATATTCCAAAAAAAACCCCGTAATTTCGGTTGGTCTTTTTGAATTCGAAATTCGACCCTTGATAAATATGCCCCCAAGAATCTGTGGATTTGTGTTTTTTTAGGCTACAATAGCTTCTCCTACAGCTTAGGGCTAATTTAAAATAAAAAAAATTGAGACCACAGCCCTGGTCACTCTGCCTTCTTTATTTTTGTGGTGTCCCAGGAGAACTTCCTAGTCAGTAGAATTTGGGACAACTCCACCTCCTTTTACTTCATTTTCTTTCTATTATTTCTATTTCTTCATGAATTTGAGCGGACTGATTCAATTATTTATCCTAATATTTAATGGTCACTAAATTTTAATTATACTATCGTAATTAATTTGGGACGAGAAATTGATTACTATTTATTAGCACTGCACTTTACTTCATTTGACATCAATTTATTTATTCACATTATCCTTATTAATATGGGATGAGAAATTAATTACTACTCATTAGCACTGCACTTTAGATTAATTTACCTCTACTAATTATTATGAGGAATTTTTAATGAATTATAATGTGTATAGAAATATTACAATCAATTTTTAATCACTGGTAGTATCTGAGGCACTTTTAATAGGAATTAATTCATTTATATTAATTAATTCTTAAATAATTGCACTGCACTTTGCAAATATAATTTAGTGATAAGTCTAATTAGACTGATAACCACTAAGGTGGGGTCATTAGTGCTGGTAAAGATAGTAACTTTCAATTGACATTGTAATAACTTGATTTAAGCGGGTACTTTTTCCTCTTTAAATTGTTATTTTAAATAAATAAAATTCTAGGTCAGTAAATTGACATCCGTGGTGAGCAATTATTTGAAGGCATAAGTTAATTTTATATGTATCTGACTGTATATACATATCTACGTTTGTGTGTTATTACTACACACACACACTTTCAACAGGCACAGTGGTCAAATAAAAATGGAATATGTAAAATTATAGGCATCATGAAACTGACCCTTGTCAGATATAAATATTTTAAAATAATAAAATGTATACCCAAATGCCTTTTTTTTTTTAACAAAAATAATTTATTAAATGTAGTTTATCCACTGCTCTGTTACATTTTATTGTACAACTGTATAATTATTACTATTTAAAAAAAAAAAAAATATCCAGGGATACATTTTTATGTATTATTTGAACATTTCAAAAGCTTTGATGTTTCTTCCATCCTGAAAAAAATGAAACATATAAAATTAGGAGAGATTTTAAAAGCAGCTTAAACGTGGGAACAACGTTACTTCATTGAAAAGCTTTTAAACATGCAAAAACAGCTTGTCTTATCATTCTCACTTGAAAATGTCCAATGCCCAAGTATATCCAATTGCCCTAACAGTGTTACAAACATGTCAAGAACCCTTGCAGGTTTTTGTTGTGTTTTTGTATGGTACCTACTCTCTGGAAACCCATTACCCAAAAAGTAACATATGTCACTGATACTGTCCCATTAAAAAAAAATGTGTTGTTTCTTATTGATTTGGCTCGTCTTTAATAATAAAACACCATTTATCAAAATCTGAGCAGCATCCCACAGCAACCAATCACAATTTTGCTTTCATTATTCTACATGTAGCTACCCGACAAAAAGCTAATCACTAATTAGTTCATAGTATTACTGGCCAAGTTCGAAAATTGGCCAGTGTTGATTAATTGTCTTCAGTAGTTGACAACTAAGCTAGAATAAATCCAGGTTGATTGCAAAACAATGGATCGTAATGTTTACATTATTTTATATTTTAGTACTTAGGTATACTGTACATACATAAACACATGTATGAGTAAACTGTTAAACAGCTTGATTTTGAATACACAGAAAGTAAAAAAGTATGTAGTGAAGCAGAAAAATAAGATTTTTTTTTTATCAGTACTTACATTTTAGTTATTCTTTCCATTCTTTGCTTTGTAGTTTCCTGCAAGCACATATATTTAAATTTTGCTTTGCACGTTAGATGTACTGTACTTTATCAAACACTTTCCTTTTCAAGGGCTTCCCTGTTCTTTTGACCCCACAATGGAATTCAGTAAATCATTTGCCAGTTTTACTTACATTTGAATCTTCTGTCAAGCTGCTATAATTAATGTCAATAGCAATGGGAGATGTGTCTGCAGATAACACAGAACTGTATCCAGACGACTGATGATGACTCTCTGGAATATCTGCCTTTGTCTTTAAATCTGTGGAAAAAAAAAAAAATGTACAGTTGAATTTAACCTTTGCCTCCTCTTTGCTTAGAGAGCCATCATGCAGCTCGATTTACTATACACAGATATTGCAAACAATGTTCAGAGACAAAATGACAAAACTTTTTAATGCTGCTCTCATGATTCAGTCTGTGAAACAAGGTACATAGAAGTGAAAAATTGTATAAATGGACATCACAGTGACACTTATGTATGGTTTACAGCTCCCTGTCATAGGCTGTCTAGTGTTAACTGGTAATTATTTTTATCATGTTATAGCTATACTATTAGTAGTGTGCAGTACTGTCTGCTTAGCAGTCAGGCACAATGAGTTCCTGTACAAAGTGACATTAAATCTAAATAATTAAAAACACATTTTACAAATGAGAAAATACCCATGCGTCGGACTCTACCAAGAGATACCTTTTTATAAAAATAATTTGGTAAGCTCTTTTTTAAAAGTAATTCATAGATAATGTAAAATTGCGGAGTATTTTGCAGTTTACATTATATTTGTTTCTTAGCGTTTGTGACAGTTTTTACACTGCTAACATCATGAATATATAAGGGTAGACCGAGTTGTGACAGACAGAAGTCACTGCTATTTGCCTGTGCTACCTACTTAAATAAAAATTATAAGAAAATCATCTGTTTACTTTATGGTGTTTAAATTTTAATTTTTAAAGGTTGTTTTTAAATATATTGTTTAGAAATACATTATATTTAATTTTATTTTATTACTCCGGACGGAGTTAAAATGGGGTTTTCACCTTTAAATTAACTTTTACCATTATGTAGAGAGTGATATTCTGCAACAATTTGCAATTGGTTTTCATTTTTTATTATTAGTGGTTTTTGAATGCTTTAGCTTTATTTTCAGCGGCTTTCCAGTTTGCATTCTCAGCAACCTGCTTGCTAGAGTTCAATTACTGTAGCAACCATGCATTGATTTGAATAAGACTGCAATATTAATAGGAAAGAGCCTGAATAGAAAGAGGAGTAATAAAAAGTAGCAATAATTATACATTTGTAGCCTTACAGAGCATTTGCTTTTAGATGGGGTCAGTGACCCCCATATGAAAGCTGGAAAGAGGGAGAAGAAGGCAATAAATAATTCAAAAATTATTTAAAAAAAACAATGAAGGCAGATTGATATGTTGCATAGATGTAACAGTTCTAAAACATATTAAACATACTAATGGACTGTAATGGACTAATGAACACATTTTCTACTATGCTGTTTGCCAGGGCATTTCTTAATAGACTTACTAAATACTTCATTACCGTAATGCATAAATTACAATGTGTAAGTAATACAAGCATGAAGAAAAGCATTGTCAATTTACAGGAAGAAATACACTATTCTAAGAATAATACTTAAGTGTAAGATACACACACACACACACACACACAATTGCAGGTTATATATACACACACACACAAAGTTGTTCAGGTTAGTCTCACAATAATTGTACACCACTATTTTCAAATAAGGTCTCAGTTATTCAATTATGATGTCCACTGCCTTAAATAGAGAGCGTGAAAATGTGTACCATTTTGTAAACATTACAAATAATGTTTTGATGCTCGAGACTATTAACGGACATGCCAATACCACAAGTAGTTGACAAAGATATAACGAGATGAAACACGGGATCCTATTAATCCAGGGATTTAAAACTTGAGGCCTTATTTCTCCAAGAAATAAACTGGAGAGCCCAGTGGTGTTACATGTAGGCTAAAATAAGAGAGTACCTTTAATATTTCATCTTGCACTCAATTCATTTAAGTTGGAGTGCCGACACACAGCTGATTTTATATATATATATATATATATATATATATATATATATATATATATATATATATATATATATATATATATATATATATATATATATATATCTATATATCTATATATCTATATATCTATATATCTATATATATATATATATATATAGTGAATAAAGTACCCCCTCTTGTAAAATATAAGGATATTATAAGTTACCGAGGAGTTTCATGACCATATAAAAACACGAGGCCGAAGGCCGAGTGTTTTTATACAGGTCATGGAACTCCGAGGTAACTTCTAATATCATCATATTTTGCAACTGGGGGTACTTTATTAATTATAATCACACGTTTCAGTGAGTCATGTGACAGAAATGACATCAGAACTCACCGTTTATACATGATGACATCAGAACTCACCGTTTATAAGGATATAATTTACAAGATATTCATAGCTTTTGTGTATTATATATATATATATATATATATATATATATCGCTATCTATATATCTTTGTGTCGGCAGTCCAACTTAAGTAATTGGGAACTATTTGAATGCTATAAAATTTTCAGTCAAGGTATTTTGAGACTTATTTTAAGTCAACACTAGATGGCAGTAGAACTACACACTGTTATGAGTAAGAAAGATATCTAAGGATTCAACAATAATTTTATTACATAACCAGAAACACAAAATACTGCAACTGCTTAACACTGCAGTAAAAGTTATCTTTATATAAGGATTTGCAGTATTTCACATTTATATGGTTAAAGATAGTGGCAATGAAAAATTTCTAACAAATAAAAAAAAAAGTACAAAATTGACGATTTATCCATTTGCTATAAGTAATGAATTATTCTGTCTACGATACCATTTTGCTGAAGATCTGAATATGAAAATATTGTGAAAAACAATTACTAAAAATCATTTATAACTAGACGGCTCATTCTCCTGCAGTTTTTTTGTCAACAAAAAGACATCTTGGTAATAAGCTTCCATTACTTGCTTACCTTGCACCTACTCAGATTTTTTTTTTTTTTTGTAGGATCCGCATTTCGATTTCATTCATATCTTAAAAATTTAAATACTCTTTTGGTTAAGGAAGGCCTGTGGTTATAAGAGGGGATTATGCTTATTACGTTTTTTTAATGTAAGCGTTTTACTATAACAACTCACTTGAACAGATCTCATTGGTCATTCTGCTGGAAGTACGTTGTTCACTAATACAGGCAAACTCGGAAGGCACCGAGAAGTCAGTCTGTAAAAATAATAGCAAAGGATTAAACAGTATCTATTTAGCCAACAATTACTATAATCCTGCTGTTTTAAGTAAGAACTGTAAATTCTTCTATTTAACAGGTTTCTGTCATACTGAAAAGAACAGGTTATCCCTACCAATACAAGAGGCACCATCTAACTCCTGACAAATAGAAAGTGATTTAAATTCAAATACCCCGGAAATGTGCATCAAAATGAAGTGGGATTTGTAAGACCCTTGATAGTATGGTGTTGAGTCAGTGCCACAGTTTGTTTTGCTTGAGGTTATGAATAGGTACTGTGTCTCTGTTAGCCAATGTTTTTTTTTTAAAGACCGAAAAGAGAAGTGAGAAATTTGTACAAGTGCCGTCATTTGATGTGGGCAAACCATTTGCAATGGTTCAGAAAAACTGACGAACAACTGAGGGCAGTCACAGCCCATATTTTACTATGCCCCCTATAGACGTCTTACACACCTGGCCAGGGGGAATTTACAAGGTTCTGACGGTCCTTCTAATGGCAGTAACATAAAGCTGGGAACTTAGTGAATTTGCAAATGAGCAAGATTTATTGCAATTACGGCGGCACTAGTCCAACAAGTTTTGGGACAATGATGACTTTTTAAATAAAAACTTCACATCATACTGCAGAGCTTATTACCTAATCTATATACAAACATATAGAGTGCCTACACCTGCAAGCATAGCACTGTCAAATAATCATGAATAGAGTGAATTAGTACACACTCAGGAATCCCCTGTGCTTGGTAGGGCCTGTAAATGGGGAAAATGGTCAGTGGTTTGCCCATTCAGTTATTCATAAATGCTCAGTGCCAAAACTGAGGGCCTGAATATTGATCTATTAAACAAAATAATCACCTTTTTTGATTGCAACAATCCTTCAGTTTCCAAAAGGAGGACTCGGCTGAGGAGGTTATTCCAGTCTGTCTCATCAATAATAATTTTTCCTTTCATACTTGTCTCTAAAGATTGCAGTCTCTGCTCCACACAATCAAGCCTTTGGAGCTTCTCCTGACATTCAGCAAGTTGTTTCCTTAGTAATTCAATCTGTTCTGAATTGGGAGTCGTCTCCTGCAAAAAAAAAAAAAAATTACTTCACATTACAAATTGTAACAGAGTTTGACAATGAAACATAATTTTGTTAATCTATATGCCTCTTTGTGCCGATAAAGTGTGTAAGCAGGAAACTTTAAATAACATACAGAATGCTTGGGACCTGAGGCTTTCCGGATAACGGATCTTCATACCTTAAGTCTACTAGAAAATCTCTTGAACATTAAATAAACCCAATAGGCTGGTTTTGATTGCAATAAGGATTAATTATATCTTAGTACAAACTACTGTTTTATTACTACAGAGAAAAAGGAAATGATGTTTAAAACCTTGGATTATTTTGATAAAATGGGAGAGAGCCTTTCCGTGATTCGGAGCTTTATGCATAATGGATTTCCGGCTATTGAATCCTATACCTGTACAATGTGTAAGCAGGAAACTTTAAATAATGTACAATGCATTGTAGTGAATGCTTAGGTTAAAAGAATGTCGAGTAAAAAGATTAAGGAAAATATTACTAAAATATTTACCGCTGTTTCAAATGGACTTTCCATTTCATGTTCCAAATGACTGCCCCCTTCAGAATCTGATGTGGGTTCTTCTTCCTCTATGTCTTCCACAAGTGCTGAGCTATAACATTTGGTTGGCAACAGAAATTCACTGCCTGCATGACGCTCAACAAGTGGCTTTTTCTAAAGCATAAGTTAAACACAATGTATAAATAAACAGCTAACGTTTTCATTTTAAATTCTATTTGTCCCCAACATTTTAAAATAGGATTAAACAAACTCACTCAAGGGTTTTCAGTGTAATCTTGTCACAAATCTCAGCAATACCTTTTATATACTCAAATGCTGACACAAACCTGCCTATATATGAATTTCAGAATGCCCGATACAGCACTAATTCATCTTATTTACAGCAAAGGCTCAAAAAAAAAAAAAAAAAAAAAAAAAAAAAAAATCAAAACTTCCTGTACACAAAAAACAACAGCTTTCTTTATGAAGTCTGGACAACTTATGATAAGGTCATTTTGAAGTTATTACAATGAGTAAGGTTGAGAAAATTAAGGAAAATAAATAAACTCTGTAGTTTTATAGGAACAATCTCCAATACTATTAAACATTATCAGGGATGTCCACATTTTATCAGCACATCAGTAAAGGTGTCCTTTTCTTTAAAGGTTTATGGGTGAGAAACTCATATGTCATCATATTAAATAATTGTTTAAAGCGCGTGGCACATTTTATACAAACTCAATAACTATGTGGCAGTGCAACAAAAATAATAAAACTCTATACATTTATGAACATACCCTCAAGGGTTCACAATGGTGTAATTTATAAAAAAAAATAATCAGCCAACTGCAAATATACGGTTAAATTAATTATTTAGTGATTATGCTTATGAGAACCGCATGAAAGAACAACATCATGGGAAAAAATCTTATTAGTCTTCCACCTCACCCTTTAATACTGGCATCATATAAAGTCAAATCTAAGCATGGCTGTATAGTACAGGCAGTTGCAAAGATATGTGATCATCGTGAATAAGCAATTGTCTAAACTGCATCACACACACAAATTATGCAACAAACAATTGTTGGCACAGATAATTTAGAGGTCCATTTATCAAAGGTCGAATTAAGAATTCATGTGAATTTTTTTTTTACTCTAATAAATTTGAATATACTCACAATTCGGCTGGTATTTAAGAAATAAATTGAACATCTAAAACTAATATTAGCAACCCGTAAAAGTCAAATCAAATTAGACTAAACTCGAATCAAGTTTTTTCTCAGAAAAAACTTGAATGTCAGGAACGTTATTAACGTCTTCAAATTGGTCACTGGAACTCTCCCATTGACTTCTACATGAACTCGGCAGGTTTAAGGTGGCGAAAAGTCGAATTCGGATTGTTCCCAGGATCCAGGTATGATAAAATCTCGAATTTGAATTTGGATTATTGCCAACTCGAATTTGTGAGTTTTGACCAATAATGCAACTCGAAAATTTTAACCTTAAAGGTGTGGTTCACCTTCAGGTTAACTTTTAGTGTTATAGAGTGGTCAATTCTAAGCAACTTTTCAATCTTTTTTATAGTTTATGAATTATTCGATAAAAAAAATTTCCAAAGGGGGTCACTGACCCCATATAAAAACAAATGCTATGTAAAGCTACAAATTTATTGTTATTGCTACTTTTTATTACTCATCTTTCTGTTCGGACCCTCCCCTATTAATATTCCATATTGTCTTTCAAATCAATGCATGGTTGCTGGGGTAATTTGGACCCTAGCAACCAGATTGCTGACACAGCAAACTGGATAGCTGCCAAATACAAAGCCAAATGACTCAAAAACCACAAATAATAAAAATTGAAAACCAATTACAAATTGTCTATCGCTCCTTACATCATACTAAATGTTAACTCAAAGGTGAACAACCCCTTTTATAAATCAACACCCTTAGTGTAATCATTAGTGATATTTGGGCCGGCACAAACTGTTACTTTGTAACATTTATTTATCTCTGCACCCCACGCATGCACACACTGGTGAAATTATAGGTGGCACCTTCAACATATTATGTATGTTTGTGTGAGTTTGTGTATTAGTTCTTGGTGAACAAGACCTATAAACCTAACCTAAAGTTTAAAAAAGCAATTGCAGGAAAGTAATTGGTTGTGGTATACTATTTGAATATGCCAAGTTTTGTAGAGGTGAATGTTCCATTTAATTCTTGTTTTCTGAACAATTTGATAAACCAAGGGAAGCAAAGATAGGATTCTCAATCACTCACCTGGGTTGTTTTCACTGATGGTTGAACAGACACGTCTTCGGGATAAAAAACTTCACACTGATCTTTAGCAGAAACAACTTTCTTAACCAGTTGGGACTTGACCTTTTAAAAATAAGAATTTAATATGAAATGTCATTTTGTTGTTGTATAAACAGGTCACCAGATAAATACTGAAATCTTAAACGAAAAAAAAAAAAAAAGTATTTGAAGCACAGAGGTGATACATACATAAAAATGCCAGTTGTGTCCAGTACAATATAAAGTATAAAGTGACGCAGACATCTCTAGACCAAGCAAAGCACTAACTGCATATTTTTTGAATATCAACACAGCATCATACAGGAAGGTTACTACAGATTTGGAGTCTAGAATACCTGAATTATTTCTGTAATTTAAAGCACAATTTCTTAATTATTTTAGGAAAAAATTAACAATTCAATAGGATTGCTTTGCCATCAACAGATTTATGCTAGCACTGTTACCATCAACTACACTGTAGCATTTTATTTTGTGAAATATAATATATATTACCCTGTGAGCCCCCTGACATGGATAGATTCTGTTCTCAAGTTAGCCTTGGTCACACTGGCCTTGAGGCAGAACCACCGTCTTGGCTATAAGAGCCTTTTCTTTTTTTTTCTGTGCAGATCAATATCTCTTTATGATGTCATACATTCCCAATTCTATAAAACTCGGATTCCTTTGTTCACGGTTCTGACTCTTGGTGAGTTCAGAATCCATGGAGCTTGTGTCAAATAAATGTCATCTATCCACCTCAAGTGATGTCCAGTTCCTGAATATCCACAACCTAGGTTGCTCTGTGCAGACCTTAACACTTCTCTATCCACTCAGTTAGAGCGGTCTCCAGTATATTTCTTGCAAATTTTTTTAAATTATTATAGCTACTCTAAATACGATGAAGTACTATAACGCACATGGACCCATCCTGGAGTGAATAAAGGATACCTGGAAAAGTCTAAACATAGTGAAATGGCACTATGCAAAAAGTACCACAAGCCAGTTCCTTTTTTATAGAAGAGAAGACTCTGGGTAGAGGGTCAGTTATTATACAAATTATATTTTATACAAACAAATTGGCACGCCTGGTTCTTTAAAGGAAATGGTGTTAACAGACGTAACAAATTAAATAAAATTGTATAATTAAATTCAATATGTATAATGTACACCACTTCCCTAGACATAATAATAATTTTCCCTTTGCAAAACGTGGGGTATTCAAACTTTGGCCAATATAATAAAATTAAGCGTAAATTTCACAAGCTGACCATAGACACAGAGATACCATCGTTCGAAACAAAGGTTTGTACAGAAACTGTCAATCCTTTGTAGAGAGTCAGGATTTCTGGTGACATGGAAAGAGTGTGCGCTAATATTTCTAGGCAAAATGAGCACCTCCCCCCCCCAACACAACATTTAGCAAGAGTATCCTGTTATTTAAACAAAATAAAACCTGTACCTTGTTCTGGCCGGTGATTTCTTTGTGTTTTTTCACAACGCAGTCAACAATGTCACAGATTATCTGTATCTTCCTTTCAGAAAATGCACATTGCAGAAACTGCTGCTTTGTTAATATTGGTTTATAATTAAAAACATCTCTAAGAACCTAGAGAAGAAAAAAAAACATAAGCAAGACACAGTATTTTACATTAGTGCACTATGTTTAGATTTATAACATTCTACCTCTTCATTAGTTACAGAAATAAATGCAATACTAGAAATTCCATTTTGGAATTGAAAAATGATATTTTAACCTGAATTTACTGGACTGTAAAAAAAATTGTTCCTGATAGATATACTTACTGTTCAGAATACTAAGTATGAAGATCAGCCTTTACAACAGAGGCTTCTGTTAATGGGTGTTATAATGTAATAACAGCCAGTTTTCCCTGGTCTAGTCACCCCTAACAAAAAGTCTGCTGTTATAACTGCAGGAAAAGCAGGAAAAAATGGCTACTTTTTATGTCTGGCTAGTGCACTCTTTTTTTTTTTTTTGAAAAAAATCTTTATTTGATTTTTGTTAGTTGCTCAACCTAACTTTTTTTGCAGTTGCAAACAACACATGTATGCTGTGAGTCACTGATTGATTAAACACGCTCTAACTGGCTGCTTCAGGTATCTCAGCAATTTGAAAAGCATTACTGATCAACAGCATAGATGAGTTGTTAGCAGTAAGAAAATGTTACATTGACACGGCATACTAATAAATCATTACTATCAGAAATAAGAAAAGTGAACTTTTATAATAACAAAAAAATCTCCTTTATATGCTTTCCATCCACATGCTACTCTGTATCTGATAATATTTAGTCTCCGACTACAAGAGGCAAGGATAGATATTTAACAATGTTTAATATGTAACAACATTTAAATCATCTGGAATTCTGCTAGGTCAGATTATGGTTAGCCTAACCTCCCCCTATATGTTTGAATGTACTTAAAATTTAGGATACAAAAAAACTCTAAATCAGAAAGATCTGGCTAGTACAGCCAATTTGTCATGTTAAGTAGTAAAGAAGGATTTAAAAAATACTAGCAAGGGTAGTCTATGCTGGGGTTTACCGGTGTATTTTGGGCAGAGAGCCCCGGGTGCACTGCCTGGCTACAGCTACAGAAGCAGTGACACAGTTCCAGAGTGTGTTCCCTTCCCATACTGAAGCTATTTCATTTTTACATTTTACATCTCCTCTTACCGTTTTCCTTAATCACCCACTCTGTGTATCCTCCATTCCCCCTTACTGGACTGTAAATGAACTACTGTTAATAGTATGGCCTTATTTTTCAGGAAACTAAGAGATGAGTATGAAGATTAGCCTTCACAGCTGAGGCTGCAATTAATGGGTGTGATAATATAGTAACAGGCCAAAGTTTTCCCTGGTCTAGCTGCTCCTTCTGCCCTGTGCTCTTCTCTATGGTTTTTCCTTTTTTTACCTTTTATTTTCATATCTACTTTTTTAAGCTTTCCATTCTCCTTTCTCTTTCCTACTGTGGTTTCCTCCTCCATTTCATATGTGTTTTCCTTTCTCCTGCTTTATTCCCTTCTTTGTGTCATTTTGATTTTTCTTTTGTTTTTTGCTTTTGCCTTTCCCCCCCCAACATTCTGTTACCCCCCTCCTCATGTTATCTATATTGTGCCTCAACAGGCCACTCTACCTATAGAGCGCATTGTATATATAGACCGAAGCAACTTATTATCAGTGTTCTTTTCTCCAGCCGAATAGAGAAAAATCAGAAAACGCTGATAAAGAGCTGTTTCAGTCTCTGGCTTTTAAAATCTGTAAAAATCACTGGAACAGAGCTGCATTTTAAGAACTATGGGTGTGTTTTGGCTGAACATTTGGGTGTTTTTTTCTCAGCAGCTGTTTACGTTGGACTAAATCTCTGTACATAACGGCTGAAAACTTGGTATTGGAGGGTCTGCTGAGGGTTTAAAATTTAATCTCTTGCAGACTCTCCAATCTGCACACAGAAGGCTGTGGTGACCCAGCAACAATCCATGATCATCAACTCGGATTCAACACCAACAACCCCTTAAAGAAACAGCAACACCAAAAAATTTAAGTGTATCAAAGTAATTCAAATATATTGTACTGCTGCCTTGCACTTGTAAAAGTTCTGGGTTTGCTTTAAGTATTAATTCAGTATTAATCCAAATACCATCATTAAAAAAATTTTTGATTATAGATCCTATGCTTGTAGCACAGTGACTGATCTCAGAACACAATTTACCTTATAGACTGCTTCAATAAATCTCAAATCACTCTTAGTTGTGAGCTCTATACCAAAAGATATCAAAATCTCTGCAATGCTTGTGGAATAGCACGTGAATGTGTAACTGATGATAGGCAAGGATGCAGAAGGATCTCCTTTAATCAATCTGTGGAATTAAAAAAAAAATCATTTATCTTTAGTATCTCGTTGCCAATATTTAGAAATACAGGTATCTGACCTGTTGTCCAGAATACTCAGCTGAGATTTCCACAATTTGGATGATTACAAGTTAAGTCTACTAAAAGTAATTAAAACATTAATTAACAAGATTGTTTGCCTCCAATAAGAATTAAATATATCTTAGGAATCAAGTACAAGGCACCTTTTTATTATTACTTAGAAAAAAGAAATTTTTTTATAAAAATTTGAATAATTTGATTAAATGGAAGATAGCTTTCCCATAATACAGAGCTTTTTGGAGAACAGGTTTCCAGATAATGGTTTCTATGCCTGCATCTGGCTGCAATGTGGGCCAAAACATTGGGCACACAGTGATGTATAAATAAACTTTGAAGATTGCCAAGATACAGTGTGCTGATCTATTTGAAAGTTTATATGACACTTTAAAGAGCACCTGTTGGGTTCTATATGTTATCCCCAAACCAGCGATACGTTACCCGCACCGGTAGGGAGCTCTCGGTGTAAACAGCCATGTCCGGTCATTCGCATGTGCATAACGAGCAATTCAGGGCAGCTGTTCATTATGCGCAGACATGGCTGTTTGCACCGAGAGCTCCCTCTCGGTGCGGGTAGAGTAAGCGCTGGTGGCGGGCATTTTTTTTTTTTTTTTTAAAAACTACTGTTATCCCCAACAGGAATGCAGGCTCTACCTTTGGTTTGGGATAACATTTTTACCCAACAGGTTTTGTTTAAGCTGTTTATTTACATATAGAAGTGACCTGTAGAGAGCATAAATGTATTTCTGTGATTAAAAACAGTTGCACAAATCTTTTTTTGGGAAGGAAAGGAAATCTTACCCTGTGTAGTCCACATCCCTAGGGTAATTAAGTGTTCTTAATCTTTGTTCTAACTTTCGAATACAGCCTTTTACATCCCCAGTTGCCATGGTTTTCCCAGACCTTCTGCTCAGTATATGAATGACAAGTCAACCTAAGAAAAAGTATATAGTATATATGATTATTGTTGTTATTAACGCCAACATATTCCACAACGGTGTACAATAAATGTGTGTATACATTAAACAAGAAAACATAACAAAACAACCAATAACCAATATTAGAGGTAAACATGGGGCCCTGCCCATTCTCTGTTTCTGCTATTGGCAGAAATATTTATTCCATCGCCTGCTGTCACAACAGGACTGAGAGAGGTGCCCCTACTAAATACAGGGCTACATATGGGTATATTCCCACTGTGAGATGAGCCAAGGTTTATGGAATCAGTAATCTCCTTAGATACACTTGTATTTTGCTCTGTTACATTCCTTGTACCTGATGGATACTTAGCAGAGGGCTGGCACATGGGGAATTCATTCCAGCCAAGGGGGTCATTTATAAACACTGGGCAAATATCCCATAGCAACCAATCGGTTATTAGCTTTTTTCAGTCAGCTGCAGGTTGAATATTGAAAGAAACACTTTGATTGGTTGCCATGGGTAACATTTGTCAAGGGTTTTATAAATGAACCCCGGTGTCTTAGTGGGACTCTGGTTCAGGACAAACACAGTGCACAAAGTAAACCTGTCTCTTTCAGGAGTAATTATGAGGCTTTCACACTGCTTCATGCTAAAACACCATATCCAATCTGCTGAATAACCCTTAAGCCACCAGAGACAAACAAAACAACAAAGACAGTAGTACAAAGTATATGTGGCAGAGGGTAAAAACCCTTTCCTATCATACACATTGGTATCTGGGCATCTCCATAACAAACCATTGAAAACTAAAATCTGCAACTAGAACATAAAAATGTGTAAAAGCAAAGACAAGTCCACTATAAAGCCAGATTCAATTGATGAGAATCCATAAGGCTGGGGCAATGCAAGTACCAGATAGAGGGAACGATTCACTAAAGGCTGTTATTCCTTAACGCACTGTTTTCTGCGTTATTTAAGACGCTGTATTTAAGGAACGATTCATCAAAGTATTTTCACATGCGCTAATAGACATATCGCAAGCGTTAATTCTACATTTCTGCACAATGGTATTCTAATCGCTTTGCGATACTTATAGGATAGAATTAATCCTAACGCATTATTCCCTAACATCTTTTAAGCGATAAAAGCATAAAATAGTGCGATAATTCCTGTGAAATTTAAAGGGGTTGTTCACCTCTGAGATAACTTTTAGTATGATGTACAGAGTGATATTCTGAGACAATTTGCAATTTGCATTCATACTTTATTGTTGAAGGTTTTTGAGTTATTTAGCTTTTTATTCAGCAGCTCTTCAATTTGCATTTTAACCAAACGGGTAACTAGGGTCCACATAACCGGATCAACCATGCATTGATTTGAATAAGAGACTGCAATATGAATAGGAGAGAGTCAGAATAGAAAGATCAGTAATAAAAAGGAACAATACATTTGTAGTTTTACAGAGAATTCGTTTTTTGGAAGGGAGTCAGCGATGCCCATTTGAGTCAGAAGAAAAACGCAAATAACTATAAAAATAATGAAAACCAATTGAAAAGATCCTTAGAATTGGCCATTCTAAAACAATAAAAGTTACCTTAAAGGTGAACCACCCCTTTTACACCTCCTAGGAGTAGGCCTCCAACATCAGATGGATTACTAGAGGAAGATGTAGTGAGGGGCTGTTGGGTAGCAATTAAAGACCTTTGTGAGGAACTGGAGCCTTACCACTAACACATTTTCATGATACCTTGGGCAGGTCCAGAATACAATGTGCTATGGAATTATATTAAGTTTCCCAGGGAAAGGAATGAATAGAAAAGTGTAAAAAGAGTCTTCTACTCTGCCAGTGGTATCCCGAATGTCTTAGGTGCCAACTTGCTCTAATAACGTGTCACAATATCAAATACCCTAAAATATCACACCAAATAACGCACAAAATAACACCCTAAAATATCACACAAAATATCGCATGCTATAAAATACCGCACATAATTCAGCTAAAATGAACGTCAAAATATCACTTCTTAAAGGAACAGTAACGTCAAAAAATAAAAGTGTTTTAAAGTAATGAAAATATAATGCAGTGTTGCCCTGCACTGGTAAAACTGTTGTGTTTGCTTCAGAAACACTACTATTGCTTATATAAATAAGCTGCTGTGTAGCAATGGGGGCAGCCATTCAAAGGAGAAAAAGCTCAAGTTACACAGCAGATAGCAGATAAGCTCTGTCTGTCTAATGGTGTTATCTGTTATCCATTCGTTAACCTGTGCCATATAGCCGTTTTTCAATTTCCGCCATTGCTCCACAGCAGCTTGTTTATATGAACTATAGTAGTGTTTCTGAAGCAAACACATCAGTTTTACCAGTGCAGGGCAACACTGCATTATATTTTCATTACTTTAAAACACTTAAATTTTTTTGGTGTTACTGTTAGAAGAGTAAACTTTTAGTATATCGATCTAAAGACATAAGTGATCGCATTTTTACGCCATATTATAAATAACAGTCACTTTATGGACCTTTAGTGAATGAGCCCCACATCCCTGTGCAGAGGGAACTGCCTTATCTTTCTGCAGGTGTCATTATGATTGTAATAGGGGCGCTAAGTCATGTGACATCCAAACACCCTATAAGAACAGTCATACCCGTTTATGGCAGCGAATCCTTCGTTTCTCTTTGTTTTTCACGCTTTGCTGAAGAGCTGGTACAATTTATACAGAATTATATCCCCCTCGTGTTGGAGACCTCACAGCATTCCACATTCACTCCATACAAGTTCTTTCCAACCGAACGCTAGCAGTCCTCTCCGCCTCCTGAGCTCCTCCGTCACATATAGAACTTCAATTCAGTCCACCGCTGCCTATACGAATCCTCCCGCCATTCTGCAGCCAAAAGACCGCCGCTCAGACGTAATGCGCGCCCCCGCATCATCAGTCAGGCGCTCCCGAATCAGCTGTCGGCCTATAAAACTGCGCGCTCCCGAATCAGCTGTCGGCCTACGAGCCCGCGCGCTCCCCGACACAGTGTTTATTAAATAATAAATGTAACTTCTCTGTTTGTCTCCACATCAGTAGCATGTGGCCTTAACAGCTGATCTGTTATACAAAAGGAGGTCTTAGGAATTCGAACAGAAGAGCCCTCACGACTACATACCCAGAACAACTATAAAGCGTTTTAATTTTGACATCTAAAGGAAACTGCTCCCATTTTGTTTTAAATGCAGGTAAAGACCTTGCATGTTTTGTTTTTGCTGCCCCTTTAACTGCTGTGACTACTCAAGGCCAAAGCTACAGTAATTGCGCTAGCGGCCTTTTTTCAAATTCCTTGCTAGCTGCGTCATCATACGTTCTGTCATACCCAGTTGAGCTGGAGGAGTCTGCGTAAACAGGAACAGGAAGTTCGGCTCGTACGGTAGGCATGGCAACAGCCATAGCGTCATTTCTGAAAGCGTAGAAGCTATAGCAGTACTACACTCGAGCGCACAGCGAACAAGTTTGTCCCGTCTGCCTTCTTGTAGGCTGGTGACATCACGGTCACATGATTGGATGCAAGAAGAACTAGTGGGAGCTCAGGAACCAGGCAGCAGAGAGGTACAAGATAGAAGGCAGGAGGGTTGTGTGTGCACCTGTCAAGAAGATACGGCACTCAGGTTATGAGTAAGTGGGTTTCTTGTCACTTCCCTTTTTTTGGATAGCGAGGAATTGCTTTTGAAATTCATATCTTTGCAGTGTCAGCATACAGCTGGGGCTCTTCTCTAATACAGTTTTAATATTCCATGGCAACCACTTGTTAACCAGGCTGAAACGCAGAGCAAATAGATTTTATCCACCTTTTCCTCTGTTTAGGGGGAAAAATAGCTGCAGTTTAAAAATGTGTACAATATTTGTGGCAAGTCGGTGATGTTTTGAAGTACATTAGGATGTTAGCAACGATCCCACACCCATATCCGAGGCTCGCAGTCAGTACAGGGAATGAGTGCCTGTGACTCATGTAACTTTTGATTATACCATTGAGGCGATACTGGCCCATATCATGACACTTGTGCCCATATCAGGACACTTGTGCCCATATCAGGACACTTGTGCCCGTACCATGACACTTGTGCCCGTACCATGACACTTGTGCCCGTACCATGACACTTGTGCCCATGCCATGACACTTGTGCCCATGCCATGACACTTGTGCCCGTACCATGACACTTGTGCCCATGCCATGACACTTGTGCCCATGCCATGACACTTGTGCCCATGCCATGACACTTGTGCCCGTACCATGACACTAGTGCCCGTACCATGACACTAGTGCCCGTACCATGACATTAGTGCCCGTACCATGACATTAGTGCCCGTACCATGACACTAGTGCCTTTATCATGACACTTGTGCCAGTACCATGACACTTGTGCCTGTACCATGACACTAGTGCCTGTACCATGACACTTGTGCCCGCACCATGACACTTGTGCCCGCACCATGACACTTGTGCCCGCACCATGACACTTGTGCCCGTACAATGACACTAGTGCTCGTACCATGACATTAGTGCCCGTACCATGACACTAGTGCCTTTATCATGACACTTGTGCCCATGCCATGACACTTGTGCCAATATCATGACAATTGTGCCCATGCCATGACACTTGTGCCAATATCATGACAATTGTGCCCGTGCCATGACACTTGTGCCCGTACCATGACACTTGTGCCCGTACCATGACACTTGTGCCCGTACCATGACACTAGTGCCCGTACCATGACACTTGTGCCCGTATCATGACACTTGTGCCCATGCCATGACACTTGTGCCAATACCATGACACTTGTGCCCATGCCATGACACTTGTGCCCATGCCATGACACTTGTGCCCATGCCATGACACTTGTGCCCATGCCATGACACTTGTGCCCATGCCATGACACTTGTGCCCATGCCATGACACTTGTGCCCATGCCATGACACTTGTGCCCATGCCATGACACTTGTGCCCATGCCATGACACTTGTGCCCATGCCATGACACTTGTGCCCATGCCATGACACTTGTGCCCATGCCATGACACTTGTGCCAGTACCATGACACTTGTGCCCATGCTATGACATAACATACCATCCGCTGGAGCTGATTTCTTGAACAGTACAGCTTTTCAAAGCTGTTTTCTCTGCTTGCATCTGTCTGGTTCAAGCAACCAACAGCTGCCAAAAGCAGCAGTGCCAGTAATTTGTATTGGCTATATTGCTTAGAGAAAGTTTCCTTTCCTTCTTGCCCCAGAGGTATTTTATCCTGGAGCTGGAAGGATCACAATTTGCTGAAATGTTTCAACTTACTTTTCTTTTACTTTACTTTTGATTAAGCTTATTTCACATAAACTCATTCAGTTAGGCTTATGTAAAACAAGTGCATAAAACTCTCTTACACAGACATAAATGAGTAATGTGGTGAAACTATTCAAAAGGGATCCAGTTCTCAGCCTCAAAACTATAGGTTGGTTAGTCTGATGTCAGTGGTAGGAAAGTGTTTCTGGTGTTAAGGGATAAGAAACTTGACTTCATTGCAAATAACAATACTATGAGTTTATGCCAGCATGGTTTTATGTGTAATATATCTTGCCAGACTAATTTAATTTCTTTTTATGAGAAGGTAGCAGAGACCTTGACTCTGGGATGGCAGTGGATGTGATCTACTCAGACTTTGCTAAAGCCTTTGCAAAGTACCACACAGAAGGTTACTGGTTAGATTAAGGAATGTTGGCCTGGAACATAGTATTTGTACTTATAGAGACCTATAGGATAGAGAACTAGCTAAAAGATAGATTACATAGTGGTGGTAAATTGAACATTTTCTAATTTGACCAGTGTTGTTAGTGGGTTACCAAAGGGTCTGTACTTGGTCCTTTGCTTTTCAACTTGTTTATTAATGACCTAGAGGTAGTTATTGAAAGGTGTTAATCACTACAGGGGGGAGTTCCAGTTGTTAGGCTTCCCCTCTGCTTTGCTAAAATAGTGTGAGCCCTGGGTCACACTATAGTGTGAGCACAGCGCTGCCATCTTTCTGCCATTCCCAGGGATCCCTTTTGGCTGATTTGGGTTGTGCACATTGCAGTACAGTTAAAATGCTGAGCTGTACTGTGTATGAATACAGATTCTGGGGCACAAAAGAAGAAGAAATACATTATTTTGTAATCTCTAGGACACCTAAAACTAAGAATTTTAAGATTTTCATGTTTTCCCCATAGCCAGTGTACTAGAATAAACAGAGCTGACTACTTAGTAGTGGTTTATTAACCACGCTTGGATACTCATCCATGCCTTAATCCCATTTCACCTAGACTAATGCAACATGCCACTAACTGGCATCCCCTGAACCCTCATCCCCTCACCTACTTTAGCATTCATTATCATAGCTTCCCATTAAGCAAAGAATTACATAGAAAATATTTGTTTTAATTTTCAAAACTCTTCATTCATCTGCACTTACTAAATCTATACACTTGTGTCTTAATACATTCCTGATTGACTTCTCAGTCTCAGAGGTACTGTTAGGTCATACCACCCTATTGCCATTTCCCGCCATAAATCGTTTTTGCTCCTTAGTTCTGAAATTCCATACATAAATATGTCTGTAGAGAAAACTGCACCTGCCCGTGGTTGTTCCTGCGAGCACCACAGAGCGATTCTCTTCTGGCTTCTTCTGTCTTCTCGTGACTACGCATGCACATTGGAGTGAAAAGCCGAACTTTAACTAAAAATCCGTCTATTTCATTCTACTGTGCATGCGTCTGCCTCAGGAAATTTGACGAAAGAAGAATGCGGAAGAGGATCGCTCTGTGGTGCTCACTTGTATAACCCTGGGCCGGTGCAGTTTTCTGCTGATAGGAGCACTGGCATGGGGTTTAAGGTAAGTAAATACATTCACTTGGGGGTGCCTAACATTTGGCACCCCCAAGTGGTTAACGACTATCCTCCTTTAAGTTTTTTTTTGTCTGGAAACACCCAGCACTTAATCTTGAGAATAATTGTTTTTATTTATATTTTATTATTATTGTATTGCTTCCTGCATATTTTATTAATGCATTGTGTTATTGTATAGTGCTGTATATACAAGCTGTGCTATTAAAATAAATATATACAAACATACATATCTCTAGAACTGATTCCTTAACAATACTGTTAATATGTGTTTTATAAGCTAATTTTATTTCCATTGGTCTGTATCTGTATATCTCTTCTGAAACAATTATGACATCAGATTAAACAGATTAATTTGGGAAAATTCAACACAAGTGAAATAAACTGCAAAGTCATTTTCCCCCGTGTAGATAGTTGAAGATAACTGCATGTCTGTAAGATTTTGTGCAATAAACATACCTTTGTGTTAACACCATGTCTAAATGTGTTGCAGGTGTGTCTGTTTATATGTGTTGGAATTTTAATAAACTCCAGTTTTGTTTAGTCACATTTTAATTTGTTATGTAAAATAGTTTAGTCTAGCTTTAAAATAAAATGTTAAATTAAAAGAAACATAGCATCTATCTCGAAGAAAACTCCTTGCATAATATTTTGGCATTTTTATGGCATTCCATAAACATTTTTGTAATGGTTTAAATTTCCTTCCATGGTGATGTTGTGGTGTTTCATAGAGAGACTTTTTTATCTTTTTTTGTGTTCTTTTAAATGAACTTTTAGTATGATACTGAGAGTGATATTTTGAGACAATTTACAATTGTTTTTCATGTTTAATTATTTGTGGTTTTTAAGTTATTTAGCTTTTAATTCAGCAACTCTTCAGATTGCAATATGGTTGTAAGGATCCAAATTACCCTAGTAACTGCAATGATTTGAATAAGAGACTGGAATAATACATCCAACAAATTGCATGTACAAATTAGGGTTCAGATTTGGTTTGAGATTCAGTTGAAGCCTTCATTAAAGATATTGGATTCGGCTGAATCCCAAAATAGTAGATTCGATGCATCTCTAACTATACATGACCCAGAAAGTAAAACCAACTCAGCTGTCATATTTACACTAGTATGTGTATTACATCTTCACTTCTGTTCATTTTATTCTATTAGGAAATGGATTGAAAAAACTGAAAGAACTGTCAGTGCTCTACCACCAGAAGAATATGAGACAACGTTGAGTATCTGCATTACTGCATGCTATTTTTAGTAAGTCAACTTTTTATTCTTCCTTCATTTCTACAACCTGATTCTCACCAGATTTTAGCAGACAAGAAAAAAAATGTGTCAAAAAAAAAAAACAGTCATGAAAATATCCTGCGTTCGTTGCTAAACTCCGTTTCAAAAGTTAATAAATCGGTCCCTTAGAGTTACAATCATTGTTTTGCTTATTTATGTTTATTCCTTTCAGACCTCCCAATGTTTTATGCAATGATTAAAAAAGATCAAATGATGTGTCCATGATGTGTGTTATATGCTGACTCTTTATGAATAAAATAAAATCATATTTTAGTATTACAGTACTTTGGCTTATTTTGACATAGCTAAAAATGCAATTAGTGCTTTGACTTGGGTTGTAACAAATTAAATGATTGCTGGAACTTCTGAATTGCAACATTATTCCACATACTCTAATTCGGTAATTTTCATCAGTGGGAAAAGGCACATGAAACCTAATGATTCTCTAGTCTTTCTAGTTTTGAGTAACTTCCAAAAATATGTTTTCTATAAATAAAACTTACAATTTTTTTTTTTTTTTGGAAATCCCATATACTTCGGCACAAATATTATCGGTATTCAGCAGCATTTGAATTCTTCTTTTTTCCATCCCCTAAACAACTTACTTTTCTAGTCTAAACCTAAACAATCTCTACCTCATTTTGCCTTGCTCAGCTGTCACATGTATAGAACAGTGAAGTCTGCACAATGTCTGCTTTATTTAGTGTGGATCTGCTTTGCCTGTGAATTATATTGAGTACATTTATACTAAGTTGGATTTATCATCCATTACATAAATTTTTGGGTTTCTTGAAGCATACAAGTGTATATATACACACTCACAAGGATATTAACCCTTGATGGGGTTGTATCAGAAAAAATAATGGGCTTATTTAACAAAAATCTAATTTGTGAGATTTTAGAGTTTTCTAACTTCGAAAAAACTCAAATTTATATTTTTTAAAAAAGTGTTTGCTTATTTATTAAATCTGACTTGAATACCTCAAATTTCAGAGTTTATAAGCTCCAAAAACTTGAATTTGTGAGTTTACAAGCGCAAAAAAATGCAGAAATCTCTAATTAAATAAATAAAAGCATCAGGGGGATACCTAGGGGTACATTAATCAGGGGCCCCATTGAGGATAGAGCCCTAAGAAACTTAAAAGTGTGATTTGCAGATCACAAATGGTGTGGGGTTTGTGGGTGAGTGGGCATAGTTTTACTATAATTCCCATGGCTGGATGGATCAGGGCACATATCCCCCCCCATCATGGCACCATTCTACTTATTGGCAGGACACTACCATACCCAGGTGACTCTTGGGCAAGAGGGCACTGTTAACTTAGTAGCATGGTGCCCAGTAATCTTTGATGACAAATCTGGTCACAGAAGGCTGATAATATATAGACGTTTTAGTATATAGCCAACAAAGTATACGTTTTTTTGATAAAAAAATCAAAAGATAAAAGTCTTTTTTAAAAGTCCTTAATTGGTAAGTATAATCAGGGATGATTCTGCATCTGAGACAATTTGCAATTGGTTTTCATTTTTTATTAGTTGTGGAGTTTTTTAGCTTTTTGTTCAGCGGCTTTCCAGTTTACAGTTAGCAATCTGGTTGCTAGGGCCACAATTACCCTAGCAACCATGCATTGATTTGAATAAGAGACTGGGATATGAATAGGAGAGGTCTGAATGTAAAGATGAGTAATAGAAAGTATCAGTAACTATTAATGTGAAGCCTTACAGAACATTTGTTTTTTAGATGGTCAGTGACCCCCATTTGAAAGCTGTCAAAAGAAGGCAAATAATTCAAAAACTATGATAAAAAGAAAAAATGAAGACCAGTTGCAAAATTGCTTAGAATTAGTCATTCTATTACCCACTAAAACTTAACGACATTACCATGATGGGCACCCCTTTAAAATAACCACGGGTGCCACCTTCAAGTCAATGAGTGTAGAATTAATTATGTATACCATTAATTTTCGAATTCTTTGTTTTAGGATGCAAATGTGTACTCTTTTGTACCCCATACCATATTTTAATTAAAACTTGAAATTCTTTAGAGCTCTAAAGATAGTTTTTCAAGGGGTGGTTCACATTTAAGTTATTTTTTAGTATGTTCTAGAATGTCCTATTGCTATCAACTAGTGATGTGCAAGCCAGCCCAATAATAACAATAAAATTGTAGCCACATGAGCAATAATGTTTTGGCTGCTGTGTTCTGTGACCCCTCCCTTCAAAGTTGTTAGCAGTGATGTGGGATCCGCGGGTTTACCCGCTGGTCGGGTGCATTAGGGCCGACCTCAGTACTTCTTTTGCGGGTCGCAGGTTCGGGTTGAGCTCTTTTGGCAGCCGGCAACCTTAAACTGCCGGCTTCTGTTTTCATGTGCATGCACTCACCATGCCCCGACCCTTTTATGACGTCATCAGCAGGTCAGCGCAGGCCTATATATAGACGGGAGTGTAATGGAATCCGAAGGTTCTTACCTGCATGGCGTCCAAGATGGCGACCAAGATGGCGTCCCCCTGCTCCACCATGTGGTCCCTGCTGGTCGCAGGCCATCAACGTCAAGATCGAGTCGCCCAGGGATTGGTCGCCGGCGACGGAACGGACGCCGGCGTCAGAATCGGGCGCCGGCGTCAGGACGTCAGCGTGGGGACGCTGGCGTCTGCGTCTGACGCCAGTGCGTCAGTTTTTGGCGCCAAGCCCAGGACTATTTTAACCCCATTCCCCTTTTCTTCATTGCCCGATTATAGGTTCCTTTACTGTGTTCCTGGGTGTTATCATTCTGCTATATTTTCCTGTGTACCGTTTATTGCCTGTTTCCTGGACTTTGCTGATTGCCGCCTGAACTGACCCTTTTGCTTGTATTTGACGATTCTTCTGGATAAACCCTTTCTGTACTGCGAACCTGGTCTGGTCTCCTCTTTGGTCCTTACTATTACTGTGCCTTCGGGCCCGTTACAGTATAATCGGGCCATGGACCCTGCGGAGGAGACGCAAGTTACGCCCGATGTCTACCAAGCTGTCCGAGGATTGTCTTCTCGTCTTCTCTCTTACGAGAACCAGCAATCTCAGTTCAGCCAAGTCCTTCTGGCGATTCAGGAGAAGCTGTCCGCATTCCCGTCAGCGGCCCACGCCCCTGTTCCAAGACCTGCTACACCGGTATGTGTCCCTGAGCCCCACATACCTGCACCCCCTCTGTATTTCGGCGATCCGGAAGCATGTCGCGGATTCATCATCCAGTGTGAAATCCAATTTGCTCTGCTTCCCGGCCAGTATGTCTCAGAGCGTGCTAAGGTGGGCTTCATCATCTCCCGGTTACAAGGGAAGGCTCTGGAATGGGCATCACCACTCTGGGAAAAGCAAGATCCAGCCATTGACGATGCAAAAGCCTTCATCCGGGATCTCCGCACTGTGTTTGACGCGCCAGGTCGGTCTGCCTCGGCTTCTGCTCGGTTGTTCCAGTTACAGCAGGGAACTCGCTCGGTGCCGGAATACGCCATAGAGTTTCGTACCTTGCTGGCAGAAACATCCTGGAACAACGACAGTTATCACGCTGCCTTCTACAACGGCCTGGCAATGCGTATCAAGAATGACCTAGTGTCCCGCGAGATCCCTTCTTCTTGGGAAGATTTGGTTTCCTTGGCTGTAAGAGTCGATACCCGGCAGAGGGAACATCTTGCTGACTGTGAGCGGGTCTGGAAATCGCAGAGGTCTCAACCAGCTTTAGCTCCTCGCTTCCAGAGACCCATACTACCTCCCCAGTCTACTTCTACTTCTTCTGTTTCTCCTCCTCTGCCCGCCAAGAAGCAAGTACAGATTGGTCGCTCTCATCTGTCTGATCAAGAGAAACTTCGTAGAAAGGCTACTGGACTTTGTTTATATTGTGGGGGCAAGGCTCACTTCGCTCTGGAATGCCCCATTAAGCCTGGAAACGCCAGAGCCAAGGTTGGGGAAACTTTTCTGGGAGGAATTGTCCCCTCTCCACAGTCTTCTGCCCATCGATTTCTTCTTCCTGTGCAAATCCAATGGGGCCCCCGGAAAGTCTCCCTGCAAGCCTTCCTTGACTCTGGGGCCGCTGGAAACTTTATGGACAAGGTCTTCGCTGCTAATCACGCTATTCCTCTTCAGCCCATGGCGAATCCTCTTCGAGTCCTTGCCATCGATGACCGTCCTCTGTCTTCTGCAATCATTTCCTTGTCTACACAAGAACTTTCGCTTAAGGTGGGCACTATGCACTTGGAGAGACTGTCCTTTCTTATTATTGACTGCCCTTCCACTCCAATAGTTCTGGGGCTTCCATGGTTGTGTACCCATAACCCAGTCATTGATTGGACCTCCTCACAAGTCTCCCATTGGAGTCCTTATTGCCAGCAGAATTGTTTGCCTGCTGCGCCCCTTGTCAAAGTTTCTTCTGTGTCTTCGAATCCTTCTCTTCCTCCCGTTTATCAGACCTTCTCCGATGTCTTCAACAAAGGCTCTGCTGAGACTCTCCCTCCTCACCGTCCTTACGACTGCCCAGTCGAGCTTCTTCCTGGTTCCATGCCTCCTCGTGGTCGCACCTATACACTTTCTCCCTCTGAGACTGCCGCCATGAAGACCTATATTCAGGAAAATCTTCAAAGAGGTTTTATCCGCCCTTCTTCTTCCCCTGCGGGAGCAGGGTTTTTCTTCGTTGAAAAGAAAGATGGAAGTCTGCGACCTTGCATTGATTACCGGGGGCTTAATAAAATTACCATTAAAAACCGCTATCCCCTCCCGTTAATTTCTGAACTTTTTGACCAGTTGAGGGGTGCCAGTCTCTTCACCAAGTTAGATCTTCGGGGCGCCTACAACCTCATTCGGATCCGTGAGGGGGATGAGTGGAAGACCGCTTTTAATACTCGTGACGGGCATTACGAGTACCTAGTAATGCCATTCGGTCTCTGTAATGCTCCTGCGGTCTTCCAAGAGTTTGTAAATGACATTTTCAGGGACTTATTGGGGCAAAGTGTGGTCGTTTACTTGGATGACATCCTTATCTTTTCCAAAAATCTCCAGGAACACCGTTCTCAAGTCAAAGAAGTTCTTCTTCGTCTTAGGAGGAATAATCTGTTCGCCAAATTGGAGAAATGCTCTTTCGAAGTGCCTACCATTCCCTTCCTTGGTTATATCATCTCCCAGCAGGGTTTCAAGATGGATCCCGCCAAAGTCTCGGCAATTATTGATTGGCCTCTTCCCACCTGTGTCAAGGCCATTCAGAGGTTTATTGGCTTCGCCAATTATTATAGACAGTTCATTAAAGGTTTTTCTTCCAAGATTTCTCCAATTCTTGCTCTAATCCGTAAAGGGGGTAGACCTCAGCACTGGCCCCCTCAGGCTCTGGAAGCTTTTGAATCCCTTAAAGAAGCCTTTTCATCTGCACCAATTCTCAGGCACCCGGAACCTCTTCTACCCTTCTTCCTCGAAGTCGATGCCTCTGATGTGGGAGCGGGAGCAGTTTTGTCTCAAAGGTCCTCTTCCGACGGTAAATTACATCCCTGTGCTTTCTTTTCCAAGAAATTCTCTTCTTCTGAGCAAAACTACGATGTTGGGAATCGTGAACTACTTGCTGTCAAGTTGGCCCTGGAGGAGTGGAGGCATCTACTGGAAGGGTCTTCTGTTCCTGTAACCATCTTTACCGACCACAAAAACCTCGAATTCATCCAGTCCCTCAAACGTCTCAATCCACGACAAGCCAGATGGTCTTTATTCTTTTCCCGTTTCAACTTCATCATCACCTTTCGTCCTGGCTCTAGAAACAGAAAGGCTGATGCCCTGTCCAGAAGTTTCATTTCCGAAATGCCTAGTTCCGAGGCTCCTGAACCCATTGTGCCTTCTTCCAAGATTATCGCTGCCTTATTTCCGTCCTTGGCTTCGCAACTCCTCTCTGCCCAGACCTCGGCTCCTGGAAATGCCCCCTTGGGGGTTGCTTTTGTTCCTCCAGATTGTCGTCAGTCCATTTTGTCCCAAGTCCACACCTCTAAGCAAGCCGGTCATCCGGGAATTGAAAAAACCACTGAACTACTTTCACGCCTGGTGTGGTGGCCATCCATGAGAAAGGACGTCAGAGACTTTGTTTCTTCCTGTGCCACCTGTGCTGTCTCTAAATCTGGACATTCCTCCCCCAAGGGTCTTCTCTTGCCATTACCCATCCCATCTCGCCCTTGGACTCATTTGGCGATGGATTTCATTGTCGACCTGCCCTTATCCTCCGGCCACACTGTCATCTGGGTGGTGATCGATAGATTTAGCAAGATGGCCCATTTCACTCCTCTTCGAAAATTGCCTTCTGCTCCTGAACTCGCTGAACTGTTTATTAAACACATTTTTCGTTTACATGGTTTCCCTGCCGAGATTGTGTCAGATCGAGGTTCTCAATTTGTCTCTAAGTTCTGGAGAGCTCTGTGCAAGGTTCTTAATATTTCTCTTCAGTTTTCCTCATCTTATCACCCTCAGTCTAATGGTGCCGCTGAACGGGTCAACCAGGCTTTGGAGCAGTTTCTTCGGTGCCACGTGTCCCTGTGCCAGGATGATTGGTCAGATCTTCTTCCCTGGGCTGAGTTCGCGCATAATAACGCTTTGCATTCCTCTTCTTTGAAATCTCCATTCTTCTGTGTATATGGTCGGAACCCGTTGGCCTTCCCTCAGGATCTTCTCCTTACCAACGTTCCTGCGGCCAACGACCAAGCTGCTCACATGTCGGCTATCTGGCAGGCTACTTCCTCTAATTTGGAAAAGAGTTCTTTGGTTCAGAAGAGGTTCGCCGATAAGAAGAGAGTTCCTTCCCCACCATATGCTCCTGGTGACAAGGTTTTTCTTTCCACCCGTAACATTCGCCTCAAGATTCCCACTCCCAAGCTTGGTCCTAAATTCATTGGTCCTTATCCTATCATCGAAGTTATCAATCCGGTGGCGGTCCGTCTTCAACTTCCTCCCGAGATGCGGATTCCTAATGTCTTTCATGTTTCTTTACTTAAGCCTGCCATGTCTTGTTCCTCTTCTTCTTCCCCCCCAGCTCCTGTCCTGGTTGATGGTCACCAAGAGTTCGAGGTCAAGAGGATTCTGGATTCTCGCTTTTCCAGGGGCACTCTTCAATATTTAATCGAATGGAAGGGTTTCGGTCCAGAGGAGTGTTCCTGGGTAAAAGACTCAGATGTCCATGCACCTACCCTGGTCCGTAAGTTCCACAGACTGTTCCCTTCTTCCCCCAGTCTCGGTGGTCCTGAGGCCCCCCCTAAGGAGGGGGGTACTGTAATGGAATCCGAAGGTTCTTACCTGCATGGCGTCCAAGATGGCGACCAAGATGGCGTCCCCCTGCTCCACCATGTGGTCCCTGCTGGTCGCAGGCCATCAACGTCAAGATCGAGTCGCCCAGGGATTGGTCGCCGGCGACGGAACGGACGCCGGCGTCAGAATCGGGCGCCGGCGTCAGGACGTCAGCGTGGGGACGCTGGCGTCTGCGTCTGACGCCAGTGCGTCAGTTTTTGGCGCCAAGCCCAGGACTATTTTAACCCCATTCCCCTTTTCTTCATTGCCCGATTATAGGTTCCTTTACTGTGTTCCTGGGTGTTATCATTCTGCTATATTTTCCTGTGTACCGTTTATTGCCTGTTTCCTGGACTTTGCTGATTGCCGCCTGAACTGACCCTTTTGCTTGTATTTGACGATTCTTCTGGATAAACCCTTTCTGTACTGCGAACCTGGTCTGGTCTCCTCTTTGGTCCTTACTATTACTGTGCCTTCGGGCCCGTTACAGGGAGGAGGCGGATTGTGGGCAGGCTCAGGTTGGGTGCTGGTCAAGAAAAACCCGACCCATACATCACTGCAAGCAACTTTGAAGGGGGTCATGGAACACAGGAGCCAAAACATTATTGCTTCATGTGGCTACAATTTTATTGTTATTGTTACTTTCATTACTCATCTTCCTATTCAGGCCCTCTCCTATTCTTATTCGAGTCTAATGTAAACCACTGCCTGGGTACGAAGGTATACAAAATCCTAGCAACCAGATAGCTGCTGAAATAACAAACTGGACTGTCTCTGGATATCAATGGCTACAGCATACTAAAAGTTACTAATGTTTTAGTACTGAAAGGTGAACTAACCCTTTAATTTCCTTTTTCTCAAGTTTGCACTGAAAGCACTGACACAAAATAAATGAATATGTACCTACCCATGTATTAGTTTGTTGCATTTTCATTACAGAAAAACTCAAACTACATTTTCAAACTAAGTGACACTTCAAAGACTTCTCTCAGAACATAGCATGCCATGCCAAATGTAATTTTTGGAACACATTTTTTAAATATTTATACTTATATCAACTATTCACTGTTAATGGACATCGTGTAAACTCTCAGATACAATTATTTTAGCCATACTTGTGCTGTAAAGGTGATCTGTACTAGCTACTAGAGTGTTTGGTTTATTGCAAAATAAGTTATTAATGATCTACTTGCTGAAACAGTAGTTAATGAGCTGCATTATGTTGTAGTAGATAAAAGCCTTTCTTCCCTTACCTCATCTGACTTCGGAAACTCTGATCCTCATCAAACCAGTGAAGTTGGCAACAGTGGGAGCTGTATTTTAACTACCAAAGATATTCATTTTCTGTTGTCTTCCACTGCAGGGATTAAAGAACATTGAACCATTCACCAAAAATAGCACTCACCCATATACTTATCACTACAACTAGCCCCACCCAAAATAAGCAATGCAGACTATCCCCCACTGAAAATGTAAATATTTTCAGACTCCTCTTGTGCTCTTCAGGTTTACTGACCAGAGAATCCGGGCTCTGCAAAGCCAAACTTACTATGGGAAGCTAGTAAAGCAGTTTTCATTGTGATTTTATCGTCTCCGGATGTGGATCTCTTACTGAACCCATTAGTGAATTTATCGATTTGGTATTGCAACCGATGGTCACGCAACAATATTCTTTTGTGTTAGACACCTCACACTTGTTGAGAGAAATTAATGTATTAACGTTGGACACATGTATTTTCAGCTGATGAATATGACATGTATCTGTGCCATATTCTCAGATGGCACATATACATCGATGACATCATGCTCATTTGGCAGGGACCGGAGCAGCTATTAAAAGGATTGGTAACCAAACTCAATACCAATAATTTCAATTTGTCTTTTACCATGAACTGTGACAGTTCGAAACTGGAATTCTTAGACATAGAGATTAAAATGAACCAAGAGGGCTTAGTATCCACTAACTTATATCGGAAAAAGACTGCAAGTAATAGCCTTCTTCATGCCAAATCCATGCATCCCTCCAAGTGCATAGAGGGCATTCCTAAAGGGCAGTATCTAAGATTGAGGAGAATTTGTTCCTTGGACGAGGACTTTAAGCAGGAAGCCTATAAACTCATAGATTTAAGATGAGAGGCTATAAAACCCGGACCCTCGATAGGGCTTACCAATGGGCAGTTGCCCAAAATCTAGAGGATTTATTTTACAAAGCAAAGAGACCTGAAATAAGTAGAAATAGTACTAATACAAACATAGAAACTAGACTCATTATGACTTATAATAAAAATAAGGATATTCGATCCATAATCCATAAACAATGGGATATTCTATCTAAAGATCCCGTCCTGAGTAAACTAGTGACCCCTCGTCCATTATTTTCATATAGGAGAAACACCAGCATTGGGGACCTATTGACCCATAGTCATTTTCAGAAACTATCAAGACAAACCTGTTGCAAAATGGCAGGCAATTACAGATGTGGTTCATGTGAACAATGTCATGACATGAAGCCGTCTAAGACTTTCGGGCGAGACGGCTTGAGGTATCACTACATTTGTTGTACTACAACTTATGTAATATACATGTTTACTTGCCATTGTGGCATTATATGTTGGCAAAACAAAAATACCTTTAAAAAGGCGAATTTATGAACATCTATTAGACATCAGAAATTGTAACCTTCTATCAAGTATTGCCAAACATGTTCACTGCATACACAAGGGCAATAACACAGGTTCATATTTCCAGGGCATAGATCGACTCCATGGAGACATAAGGGGTGGAGATCTAGACAATAAATTACTTCAGTTGGAAACTACTTGGATTTTCAGGCTTAATACATATAAGACGGAGTTTGGACTGGATGGTCATTTAAATTTTCAGAAAAATAGAAAAAATTGGGGAAGGTATTGGTACTGGCCTCTTCCACCGCCAGCAATAATATAATGCAAAAAATGAAATAACCAATACCTTGTTCAGATGCGGGGTGATCCCAAATTTATTGTAGTGCTCTTGACATGTGAGTCATGTTCAAACGTTTCGGGACAAACAAATGCCCTTCCTCAAGGAAGGGCATTTGTTTGTCCCGAAACGTTTGAACATGACTCACATGTCAAGAGCACTACAATAAATTTGGGATCACCCCGCATCTGAACAAGGTATTGGTTATTTCATTTTTTGCATTTAAATTTTCAAGCATTTGTAAATAAATAAATAAATAAATCCTTTGGGTCTCTTATCATCAAACAAAGAGATAATTGCACTTCATTTGATTTCATGTTTGCTTGTGGGCAAACCATATGCCATGATTTTATGCATTACCCCACACATTTTTAGTTTTTTACTAATTATATGGCATTTACTTTATTAGATCTGAATTTTGATTCAAACTTTAATCAAAAACGTTATTATATGATTCGCACTCTACTTATATGATTATTATTTATATTTAATGATTAAGTGCCAAGTGTATATTTAGTGCATAGGATCTCACTACCATGCCATGGTCTTATACGCCTCAGTGATAAAAAATAAGAAATATATTATTGCAATATACTTAGAGCCATGTCTTTACATATTGTCACCCCTTTGATATTGAGTTCTCAGTACACCCCATGGATGATGCAATACAAAGGGGATAAAATTCTACAGCGAACAAGTGTGTATGCATAATATGTATTAATCTATCACGAAGGCGATACATGTCACGATCACGTGACTTCATCTTTAAGGCCGCGTCATTTCTTACACTCGGCCTCTTGACAAAGCTGCTGTTGGCAGCGAAACAGCTGTTGAGGCGCGGCGCTGCATGGATGAGACGGGACCCCTCTCACAGTACCTGCAGTAAGAGAATCGCAAGGATGAAAGGAACAGCGGGCTGATCCGACATACAGGACATGACGATAACGCACTCTGGATAATGGTCTGTATGAACACGCTGAATTTTGGATTTGAGTAAGATTTCACTCGTGACTGCTGTATCTATACTTTAACTTATTGGTGCTGAACTTTGATTGAACATTGCTAATCCGGTCGATGGAATGACCACATCACATATTGATATACGTCCAAACTATACTTGTCCATCAGCTCTTATTCGGGCTACAACACTGTCGGGACAATTAAACCGCATAGAGGTCTATTGAGACTAATAGCCCGGTTCAGCCAACATCCTAGTGCATACCAAAAAAGGATCAACAGTCCCACTGCTTAATTTCCACCTTTTACAAAACTGCAGGTCTTTCATCGTACATCATTTAGGAGGTCGTAATGCACACTACATGGGCTTTCAGCCATATTGTATACCTCTTGATATAGAATAACAATTGATACTTTTTGATATTGATATTATTGTTTCTCACCAATGATATGATGTGACTCTAAGCTCCCATAGAAGGGATCCCTTCTCTTATATGCAGCGCTGCTTCTATTTTAATGTAATGTAATGTAATTGTATGTCTTTTTAAATTTTCTCATGGCATGGTTGTGAATAAACATTGCTTTTTATCTTATCACTTGACTTCGTAATAATTATACTGGGACCCAAGATCGGAGGTTAAGTCCCAATTTTGGTGCTCATATATTCATTGTGATTTTATTACTTAAGAACCATTGCAGTATCCAGCACCACGACTAAAGATTAAATTGCTACCCTGGAACATGACATGGGCCACACTAAACACAGATTTATAAATGACCCACCTCCACAAAACTCTACTTTCACTAGTGCCTTTAGACAATTGGATTTGTATAGACTAGAACTAACTAAAAACTATTGCTTTATTCAGCTAGTAAAACCTTTGCTCTTGGAGATAGCCCAGGCTGGTTTGGGATTGAATGTACTCCACATCCATCAACTCTTTCCCAAACTATTAGAGACTTTAATAATACTTATGAAAACTTCCCACTTCATTCTCAGCAGCAACCATTACAGATATAACCCAATCCAGGCACACATCTGACCTTATGCTTATCATACAGACCCATTTCCCTTTTTAACACTGAATGCTAAATACTAGACATAATTCCTGCATGAAGGCTGGCCAAAGTGATTACCACACTCAAGGCTGGAACAGTCTTGCTTTATGCCCTCAAAATCCCAAGCCATCAATAAAAGGTGCTTATATTTTAATTTACAGATGTCTCACTAATATGGAAGATCAGGCCTAGTGATTTCTCTTGACACCACCAAGGCCTTTGACTCCACTGAATGACCCTAATTGTGGGAAATGTTAATTAGACTGGGCTTTAGTCAGGGCTATGTTAAAAGAATTCGCCTGATGTAACGTGAATCCTTTGTCAGGGAATTGTACTTTATCTTCACCAGTGGAACTAGATAGGATTGTCCCCTATCCCTGCTATTGTTCACTCGGGTGATAGAACCCATGCCACTCTTAAATAGACAAATGTGTGTGTGGGTTATTATAAAAAGACATTGAGAAAAAAATGGCACTATACCCTGGTGACACACTTTTATACCTAGCAGGCCCAGTAGGCGCATTAATGGCAGTTCTTAACTTAATCTCCTGATTTGGCAAAGACTCGAGTCTACAAATTGCCTGGGACAAGTCCCTAATCCTCCCTCTTACTGTTCTTAAAGCACAACTATAAGCCAAGCTTTTTACCTCATGATTGTAGACCTTTAAGTAGCTAGGCATCATTATTCATTCTTAATCCATCTACAAGCAATAGATCGCATCCAAACAGAATTCTATGCCTTTAGACCCATGACCCTTTTGACCATGAAACACCCACCATAAGTAGATCCACGATGCATGCCCCAATTTTACAACTTGCTCTAGCTATGCCTAATTTTGAACTATTTAGCCTCCCAAGCTTCCAAAGCTATACATGCCTGAAATTGTAAAATGTTTGATGCTGAAAATCCAGCCTCCTTATTAAAAGCTCAATACTTTGGAATAACTGAAACCCTGCCTCATGTATATACAGACCCAGGAAATGCTTGCCACCTTTGATCCTGCTTTTGATAATAAAAAAAGATTCTGGAACATCCTATATAAGATTACCAACAAGGCAGACTTAATATCACCTGATATGCCCTCTTCTTTTCTATTTTGCCTTCTTTTACGGAGAGGGCACATGGCCAAAGGCAGGTGGTCAAACAACTTTAATATCTCATAGTAAAAGGAACCTTTAAAAACATAGATAGAAACATAGATCAATTGCAAAGAACCTTTAAAACCTTTAGATCAGTTTCAACAGCTGCCTACTCTGGCGGACATGTTGGTGTTCAATTATATGCAATTACATCATTTATGTTGTGCACAATTTCCTATAGACCCAACCAGCATGCAATATTCTACTGTGGAAGTTATAATATCTCCCAAACCCAGGGTTAAACTCAAATGGGAAACCAGTGACCTCCACTTAGACCCAGATGACTGGGATAAACTGGAAGAAAACATCTACCTCACTTTGGTCAGCATGAGAGATAAACTAATTAAATTCAAAATTATATATCAAACCTATTTGACATCCAGAAACTTCAATCTATGGGTCTGCTTATTCCAGATGCCTTCACTGTAATGCAACAGATGCAGATTTTATATACTTTGGGGCCCATTTACTTAGCTCGAGTGAAGGAATAGAGGAAAAAAACTTTGAATTTCGAATGGTTTTTTGGCTACTTCGACCATCGAATGGGCTACTTCGACCTTCGACTTCGAATCAAACGATTCGAACTAAAAATCGTTTGACTATTCGACCATTCGATAGTCGAAGTACTGTCTCTTTAAGAAAAACTTCGACCCTCTAGTTCGCCACCTAAAAGCTACCGAATTCAATGTTAGCCTATGGGGAAGGTCCCCATAGGCTTTGCTAGCTTTTTTTGGTCGAACAAAAATCATTCGATTGGTTCGATTCGAAGGATTTAATCCTTCGATCAAATGATTTTTTGTTCAATCGACAGATATAGCTAAATCGTTCGACTTCGAAGTCGAAGGATTTAACTTCGACAGTTAATTAACCCTCGATATTCGACCTTAAGTAAATTTGCCTCTTATAGTGCTGCCCTGATATCATTGTTGTTATTCTGGCAACAAGTTGTGCAATTTGTTTCAGAGGAATCTCACTACCACAAGTTCTAAACCAAAATCTGTTAAGACTGGTGTATTTTCTGGTACCTAAGACAGCTTCCAGAATACTCACGAGAGCTCATCTATTCTATGCAAAGAAAACAGTGGCGCTACACTGCATTAGTCCCTCTTTACCATTAATCTCATGGTGGATTAGATTGGTAAATTCCACACAGACTGGCTTATTTTGCTTGAGGATGTCTGCAAACGTTCAAAAAATTTGGAACCCCTGGCTTGAATCCCTGCCAACAACAACTTGACATGTTCCTTAATTATTCACCTGAATGTATACTTTGACCCCCTCCTTTTTCCTCTTCTCTACAAGCCACTTTTTTTTTTTTGTGCTTTCACGTTAAAAATGAATAAAAATTAGGGATGCACCGAATCCACTATTTTGGATTCGGCCGAACCCCCGAATCCTTAGTGAAAGATTCGGCCCGAATACCGAACCGAATCAGAACCCTAATTTGCATATGCAAATTAGGGGTTGAAAGGGGAAAATATTTTTAACTTCCTTGTTTTGTGACAAAAAGTCACGCGATTTCCCTCCCCGCCCCTAATTTGTATATGCAAATTAGGATTCGGTTCGGCCGGGCAGAAGGATTCGGCCGAATCCGAATCCTGCTGAAAAAGGCCGAATCCTGGATTCGGTGCATCCCTAATAAAAATACATTTTAAAGTTATTACATTTCTCAATAGTGCATGGTCCAGTTTAAAGACAACCTGTTCTGTACCTATCACGGTCCTGTGTGTATGCTATTTTTAGCTACTGATTTTAAAAAGGACCTCCTACCCAAGACCAATATTTAAAATATTTTAATATTTGTATATATACATATATCATTAGCTAGTTCTGTAAGGTCATGCTAAAGGGAACTTTCAGGACATCTCAGGAAAAAAAGTTTTGTATTTTTTTTTTTTTTTTTTTTTTTTAAATAAACGTTGGAATATTTATAGGGAGATTTGTAAGTACTAAAGATAGAAATAACCTACATACTTTAATTTTATGATTATGCTAATAAATATTTGGTTGCTTTTAAATGACAAATCAAAAATGTCCACAAAACTCATTGAGTGCAGGCTCAGTGCTATTTTCTTGTGCTTAATTTTAGGGTTACAGATGGGTCAAGGACTTTGGAGGGTCGCAAGAAATCAGCAGTTTCAACAAGGATATGCAGAGCACACTTACCTGTCCACAGATTATGGCAGAAGGATAATTGATAATGATAACGATAACTTGAATCATCAAAGGCAGCTTCAGGGTGGAATGGATATTTGCCATCTACTGAAAGCAAGGAAAGTGAAGGATCAACAAGGATTCATCAATCTTGAAATGCTGCCACCAGAGCTGAGCCTTACCATTCTGTCCTATCTCAATGCCACAGATCTCTGTTTGGCATCATGTGTTTGGCAAGACCTGGCCAATGATGAACTACTTTGGCAGGGGTAAGAATGCAGGGCAACTTTTAAAATTCTGTTAAAATATACAAAAACAATTAGCCTACCAGATACTAATATGTTGTATAGTAGCATTCATTACCTGGCTACCTTTAACATCGTATTTACCGTATCCTGGTATTTTTTTCATACTTAAAAGACACGTACATCAAGTTCAAAATTTGCCATCTAAATGAAAACTGCCTAACTGCTAGACTTGAAATTTGATTTTTTTTTCCAACAGTGTCCCACAGTTATCAGCCCTTTTCTCTGCAGTACAATCGGCTTTCTCTTTGTACTTTGCTATAATGCTGCTTTCCTACATTAGAATTTACAGTATAATGCTGTGCTGGTTTGTCATTCTTAAATTTTATTTAATCATTGTTTAACTTTTATATATATATATATATATATATATATTATGTAAGCTGCGGGATCCATAACAGACACTTTTCTTCTCTTTAAGACAGTTTATTTACACACAGGGGTGACCATTTCAGGATACAAAACAAATCATAAAAATAAATCCTGCCCACTGGGCTCTACCTTTACACACGAAGAGTTCCCTTACTAAACTGGGCCCCTTGTGGACTGCCAGTAAATAAACACATAAGTAGGGGTCACCCCTGTACTCACGAAACTCTTGGGGGATTGCTCAGGTTCCTGACTTTCCTCAGTCAGACAGACCCTCTGTCACTTGGTCTCCTCTCTCTGCACCTTGCAGTAGCAAATGGCACCCCAGCCCCTCTGGGAGTTCCTCACACAGGCAGGTGTCCTTCCTGCTCTGTGTCCTGCTCTGAGAGACCTTCCTAACAGCCTCATTTGAACTAAATACCTTTACACAGGACAGCCTTCCTGTGGAATATATATATAAATTTGTAAAGAGAAGGCTGTTGCACTCAAGGGGCTTTGTGAAAAAAGTATTTTATTTAGATAGACGTTTCAACCCTCATTGGGGTCTTTATCTTGAGTGCAACAGCCTTCTCTTTACAAATATAAATATATATATATATATATATATATATATATTATATATATTATATATATATTATATATATATTATATATATATATATATATATATATATATGTAGCGCACCCGTAGGTGTTGGCAGTAGTCTATATGAGTCTGCTTTTCTTAACCAGGTGACACCCCAAGGCCCCAGTAACCAGGCACACAAGATGGCAGTGCAACAGGCACAACCTGACTTTATTAAACAGCTGCAGCTGTAAGAGATGATTGGTTAGAAATAAAACAATAATATGACAATTAGTACTCTGCTAACACTGTAGTAAATATGACAATTTAACAAAGACAACCCCTGTAAGACCCTTCAAACCCTGGTGTGCACACCTAAGTCCTGAAACAGTTGTTTACCGATGGGGGGCCCCCTTACTGAGTTGAAAGAACTGGATGGGCTGCAAATAGCACAGCAGTCTAAATGAATGGCAAATTCCACCTTAGGTTGCTGCTGAACTGTGCAACTGAATTATCTCCCTGGATGTAACCACAATAAAAGAACTGGTGATGTGTCCCTTGGTAAGGGTATAGATGGTGCAATGCTGTCAGCTCTCCTTGCACAATATGTCTCACCCTCCAATGGACTAGCAGGATAATGTCTGTTTTATAACTCCCAAAGTTCCTTAAACTTGTAGCACAAAGGGTTAATAACTTACAGTTGACAAGGAACCTTGCTTTTATCCACACTGTGGCTTTCTCCTTATCAAGATGGCTGACTGTTGTACTCCTGGATCACAATGGTGCTGACAACAAAACTTCCTCCAGGGAACAGCAGCAAACAGCTTCAAGCAGGCTGCACACTGCAGTGTTCTCCCCTTGCAGGTTAATAGCAGTGTCTCTCTCTGGCTGGTCACTCAGCAGGCTGGAACACAAACCCAGTCTCTAGATCTCTCAGCACATCTCTCCATGCTGGCTGGTCTCTCCTCCTCCTGTTCCAGGCTCCTTCCTCTTCCTGTTCCTGGCTGAGAGGGCAGGGCACAGACTGTCTCCTTTATCATTGGCTGGAGAAAATTCCTTCCTTCCTGCAGTCTGAAGCATTAACTAGTTCCTCTGTACTGTAGTGGAATGCACAGGGGGGACTACATTACCCAGCAGTCTTACAGGTACAAACATTAAGTGTACTACACTCACCCCCCCTCTTTATAAATGTCATGTCCTCGTGACAGCATGATGGAACATATGTATCAATATGCAGAAGAGAAGAAAGCATGGCAATATACATAAATGTTAACATAAATATATACAGTTCAACAGTAACATCTCATTTACTGAACAATCTTTTCCACCATGGCATACCATTTTTGTATGTTTTATGGGCTGGGGTGTCACCATTGGGCATCAGCACACAGGGAACATGGGCGATGGTAGCTTTTCGAACAGTGGACACCATCTGATTGTGACTTGTTCCCAGGATATCATATGACAGTCTCTGTGGAGGTCTAACTGTTCGTTGTGGCCTGCAGGGCCTTTCAAGGGTCTCAGTACAATCCCTGGTCTCAGGAGTTGGTACAGGAGAAATTTCCTCCATGTTAGCTGTGACCACTGTCTCCAGCTGCTCCTGCTGTGATGTCTCATCTGATCTTGGTTCGGGTGTAATTGCAGCATTGGGAATAAACTCATTAGCATCCACACTTAGATTGCTTGAAACCTCTGAACCAAAACTGGGGCTACATTCTTTATTCTGATCTGTGAAGAAATAATCCAGACCCCAGTCATCATCACTCTCATTGTCCTCTGAAACTTCTGTTTCTTTGACGTCTGCTGGTGGCATCTCAGCTGGAAGGCCTTGCTGTCTCCTAGAACACCTAGGCCGATTGGTAGTGGGTTTTTCATCTGGAAGCTTCAACACCCTAACTTTTTCACCTATTGGCATAAGGTGGTTGCGGTGCCAAGTCTTGATGGGCCCGGTTCTCCTCTCAGGCCGTATCTGATATACTGGGATGTTAGGTAGCTGCGTACAAACAATGTAAGGCTGGGATCCCCAGCGGTTGGCCAACTTATGCTTCCCAGGAATACCCAAATTCCGTAACAGCACCCGGTCACCAGGCTGCAGATCATGGAACTTCATACTTCGGTCATATTGCTTTTTATTCTGGTCTTGTCTATTTCCCGCAGCAGCCTGTGCCTGTTCATATGCTTTTTGTAAGTTGTGCTTGAGGCGCTCAATGTCCCCTTGGTGTGATGTTACTGGAGTGTCATCCGCTGTTACCCCAAAAACAACATCAACTGGCAATCGGGCTTCCCTTCCAAACATTAAGAAATATGGGGAAAATCCTGTGGTGTCATTTCTGGTACTATTATAGGCGTGGACAACAGCTGCTATATACCTGCTCCATTGTGCCTTTTTTTCTTCAGCCAAAGTCCCCAGCATGTTAAGCAGGGTTCTGTTGAACCGTTCTGGCTGAGGGTCACCTTGTGGGTGATATGGGGTGGTCCTGGACTTCTGCACTCCAAGAAGGGTTAACAGTTCTTTTATGAGCCGGCTTTCAAAATCTCTGCCCTGGTCAGAGTGTATCCGCTTAGGCAACCCATAATGGATGAAAAACTTCTCCACTAGGAATTTGGCCACAGTAATTGCCCTTTGGTCTTTTGTGGGGTAAGCCTGAGCATATCTGGTGAAATGATCAGTGACCACCAGAGCATTCTTCACTCCCCCCTCATCCGGTTCTATAGATAAAAAGTCTATGCAGACTAAGTCCATTGGTCCCTGGCTTTCAAGGTGTCCCATTGGCGCAGCTCTAGTGGGCAGGGATTTACGCTGGAGGCATCGGAAACAAGTACTGCAATAGCCCTCCACGTCTTGCTTGAACCCGGGCCAGTAAAATCGATCTCTTACTAACCCTAGAGTCTTCTCTACACCAAGATGTCCATGGTTGTCATGCAGCTGACAATATACAGAGTCCTTGTGTTTATGGGGTAGTAGCAGTTGCCATTTCTCACATCCTGCAAAGTTAGGAGCTCTTCTATATACCAGACCATTCCGCAGGCTAAGCCTGTCCCATTCCCAGGCCAGAGTCCTAGCATTTGGGTGTTCATCTGTTTTTAACAACTCTGGCTTCTTTTGTCGCAGTGCCTCCAGAGCCAGACGACAAAGTGGATCCTCCTTCTGATCCCTCCGCAGGTCATCTAAACTGATGGAAGGCAGGGCAGCAGTGTCCACTGTCACAACACTGCAGTACAACTTTGGGATCCCAGCTGCCGATATCCCCAAAGCTTCAGCCACACTGGATCCTGCCTGACGGCAGTGTACACCCTGGCATTGAGCTCTTACACCCGGGGCTGGTATTTCAACCCATTCATCTTCTGGGTGCAAACTGTCATGTGGTCTTCGGGACAACCCATCTGCATCCCCATTGCTACGGCCAGGCCGATATCGTAGACTGAAGTTGTAATTTGCAAGTGCAGCCAGCCACCGTGTCCTGTGGCATCCAACTTGGCGGAGGTGTTGATATAAGTGAGCGGGTTGTTGTCTGTATGCACGTCAAATTCAGCCCCATACAGGTAATCGTGGAGTTTATCAACGACAGCCCACTTCAGTGCAAGGAACTCCAACTTGTGGGCTGGGTAATTTCTCTCTGTAGGTGACAAGCTTCTGCTGATATAGGCAATTGGTCGCAACTCTCCTTCATGCTGCTGATAAAGGACACCTCCGAGTCCTTCTCGGCTGGCATCAACATGAAGGACATAAGGCTGGGTTGGGTCTGCGTATGCCAGGACTGGAGCATTGGTCAGGCAGTCCTTCAGTTGCTGAAATGGCTTTTCGCAGTCCTCATTCCACCTGTCCTCAACTGGTTCTTTTGCTTTTCTTTGACCTTTGGACTTGTTAGAATAGTTCTCTATGTCCTCCTCTTCTTCTGTATCACTTTGAAGAAGCTGATTCAGTGGCCATGCAACTTTAGCAAATCCTCTCACAAATCTGCGGTAATACCCACAGAATCCCAGGAATGATCTGAGTTCAGTAATGGTGCGGGGTCGGGGCCAAGAAGTGACTGCTTCAATCTTGCTGGGGTCAGTGGATACTCCCTCAGCTGATACCACATGGACTAGATAGGTGACCGAGGGTAAACAAAACTGGCATTTTTCCGGTGACAGCTTCAACCCTTCTTTCTTTAGCCTATCCAGCACCTTAAGTAGTCTCTCCTCATGTTCCTCAAGAGTCTTCCCAAAGACAATAATGTCATCGAGGTACACCACTACCTCTATGAGATGCATGTCTCCTACTGTGTTTTCCATCAGCCTTTGGAAGGTGGCAGGGGCTCCGCTAAGTCCTGGAGGCATTCTTGTCCATTCTAGGAACCCCAAAGGGCAGATAAATGCGGTCTTCTCACGATCATCTGGATGCATTGGGATCTGGTGGTATCCACTTTTTAAGTCCAGAACGCTGAACCACTTACTTCCAACTAAGCAGTGCAGGACATCTTCCACCCTGGGAGTGGTATATTGATCAGGGATGGTGCGCTGATTTAGAGTTCTATAGTCAACACACATCCTAATGGACCCATTCTTTTTACGCACCACCACAATTGGCGATGCATAGGGGCTTCGGGACTCTCTGAGAATTCCTGTGGTCTTCAACTCTTCCAGAAGCTTTCGTAGGTCCTCTATATCCCCCGGAGCTAGTCTGCGGGACCTTTCTCAGAATGGTTTATCCTCCCGGAGCCGTATTCTGTGCTGAGTGCTGGTTGCACAACCCACATCGTAGTCATCTTTGGAGAACATCTCTTTCCTTTGCTCCAAATGTCCCGTCATCCGTGACTTCCATTCCTTTGTGATGGGAGAGTTTTCCAATGAGGGCCATTTGTCTGTGGTTCCTTCCTCAGTTCTAAGATGGGATGCCAGTACTGGAGAGGCAGCATATACTTTTCCCACCAGAGTGCGGGGCTGAATCACTGCTGGCTGACTTGTGGCATTTCTCAACCCCACTTTCACCATGCCTCCATTCTTTTTCAGTTGTTCTACTGGGATGGCTTCTGGAAGCAGATCTACCCCCTGGGCAGTTTCAATTCACGGTCACTTTCAAGCATTACATGGGATCCAGGGTTATCCCAGTTCATCTTCACCCTGGCTCGCATACAAGTGATCTTCCCTGGAGCAACTACCATCTTTTGTCTGTTCAAATACCACACATTTCCGATCCCATCAGCTGGAACATTCGCTTCCTGCACCAGTGACTTTAGGGTTGGCTGTAGCAGTGGGTGAACTGGGACAATGGATGCCTCCTTTGTTGTCACCAGGTGGTCAAGGAGTCTCCGTACAACAGCTCTGTTGGTTCCAACTACCAAGGCATTCTTTCCAGCCCCAGGGGGTCGGTTGCAAACCACCGCCAGTGTCTCCATGGGTTCTGCCATCCCTGCTACTTTCTGGGAGAATTCCACTTTGACTGAAAGGAAACCCTGATAAGGCAACTTCTTGTCACTTAGGCCCCAAATCTCTAACTGTTTGTCCAGGGTTTCCAGGGGTATGTGCTTTAAGTATTTCCTGTAGAAATCTTCATACAGGAGGGTCACTTGAGCACCAGTATCTAGAAGGGCTTCAGCATAAATGCCTTCAATCTGTACAGGGACAATAGGTGATGGACCCACCAAGCCCTTTCGGTAGCTTGGGCTCAGGTCCCCTCTTCAGCCTGTTCATTTGAGTTTGCTTGTATGGCAAGGGTTGACTTTTCACCATCTGCACAGACCTGGGCCCTTTACTGCTTTTCTGGATCTGTTTGGAGCAACTCTTGGGTGGGCTCTCAGTTGGCTCCTTTACTGAGGGCCCCTGAAGTTTCCCTGTAGCTTTTGGTGGCCCTTCTGGGCTGTCTTGCTTGCCCTTCCTTTTGAGGGGCACTCTCGCTGGAAGTGACCCTCCCCTCCACAGCAGTAACAAATCACCAGGCCAGTCAACCTGCTGCCTTGGGAAACATTGGGCTGTCCAGCTGGTCCCACTGGAACTCCTGTATTTAGCTCTTTTTGTAACAAAGGCATACTTGATTGTGAGACCACCTGTGTCATCAGCTCAGCCAGCTTGTTGACTGTCTGTTCTAACTGGGCAATCCTTTGGTTGGTGTCCACAGCATTTACCAACCCAACTCCAGCGGTAAGCCCGGTCACTGGGTCTGCCATAGCTCCCTTAGCTGCTAGCACGGCTTCTTCTTCCCGAACCCACTTGATCAGATCAATGTAGCGGGTGGCCCCCCCAGCTCCTCGAGTTCTCAACTTGATCACAATAGGGTCTAGTGGCTGCGCCCCTTGGAGGATTTGCTTCACTCTCACTTGATCTACTTCTTTAGAGTCTAGGCCTTTCTTTAATAAGATTTGGTGAATAATCTTATCAAGGCGTCGGATGTAGTCAGATAATTTCTCTTCCTCCCACTGGAAAGTGTGTTTCAGCTGGTAGCGGAGATCCTCTACATCCTCACCTCTGCCAAACACTGTTTGAAGGGCAGCAAGGTAATCATATGCCGTGCAATCTTGCTGACTCAGCTTTAAATTCCTTATTGCTTCAGATGCAGCACCTCTCAGACTCTCTGCTATTCGCTGCTTCTTTTGTGCCTCTGGTATGTCCCACTCATCAAGGGCCTGCAATGCCTGATCCATCCAGACTTCATATTCCTCTTCACCTGTGGGTAATGGCTGTACCCCCGAGAAGATCTTCAATTTTCGGTAGCCTGCACCAGTATGGGCACCACTACCCTGATTACACTTAGCCATTAATTCTCCCATGGCTGTAAAGAACTCAGGCCCAATCATAGCCACAGGTGATGGGGCAGGTGGCACTTCTAGTGCAGCAGGACTTTCTACAGCTCGGTACTCAGTGTGGGCAATTTCAGGTCGCACAATCTGAGCTTTGTTACCTTCATCACCCAGCTCAACTGTGTCCGTTACATCAAGAGAAATGACTTGGCAATCCCACTGCAGTAACACCTGGAGATGCCCCATGTGCGCCTCTCTTTGCAGCTTTACAATGCAGCATCTGTTTTGTGGTGCTAGACCAGTGATCCCCAACCAGTAGCTCATGAGCAACATGTTGCTCTCCAACCCCTTGGATGTTGCTCTCAGTGGCCTCAGAGCAGGTGCTTATTTTTGAATTTGTGGCTTGGAGGCACGTTTTAGTTGCAGAAAAAACAGGTGTACTGCCAAACAGAAGCTCCTGTAGGCTGGCAGTCCACATAGGGGCTACCAATAGCCAATTACAGCCCTTATTTGACACCCCAAGAAACATTTTTCATGCTCGTGTGGCTCTCCAACTCTTTTTACATCTGAATGTTGCTCACGGGTGAAAAAGGTTGGGGACCCCTGTGCTAGACGGTCTAACAGTCTGTAGATCTGCTCTGATGAGAACTTTGTGACAGGCAATAGTAAAGCAGTACAATGGGCAGGATCTACACCCGCTGCTTGGCACCATTTAGTAACATCACTTGGCTCCATCTTGCTGGTTAGAGGGAGACTGGGCGTAGAAAGCTAGTAATCCCGGACGAGCCCCCAAGTGTAGCGCACCCGTAGGTGTTGGCAGTAGTCTATATGAGTCTGCTTTTCTTAACCAGGTGACACCCCAAGGCCCCAGTAACCAGGCACACAAGATGGCAGTGCAACAGGCACAACCTGACTTTATTAAACAGCTGCAGCTGTAAGAGATGATTGGTTAGAAATAAAACAATAATATGACAATTAGTACTCTGCTAACACTGTAGTAAATATGACAATTTAACAAAGACAACCCCTGTAAGACCCTTCAAACCCTGGTGTGCACACCTAAGTCCTGAAACAGTTGTTTACCGATGGGGGGCCCCCTTACTGAGTTGAAAGAACTGGATGGGCTGCAAATAGCACAGCAGTCTAAATGAATGGCAAATTCCACCTTAGGTTGCTGCTGAACTGTGCAACTGAATTATCTCCCTGGATGTAACCACAATAAAAGAACTGGTGATGTGTCCCTTGGTAAGGGTATTGATGGTGCAATGCTGTCAGCTCTCCTTGCACAATATGTCTCACCCTCCAATGGACTAGCAGGATAATGTCTGTTTTATAACTCCCAAAGTTCCTTAAACTTGTAGCACAAAGGGTTAATAACTTACAGTTGACAAGGAACCTTGCTTCTCTCCACACTGTGGCTTTCTCCTTATCAAGATGGCTGACTGTTGTACTCCTGGATCACAATGGTGCTGACAACAAAACTTCCTCCAGGGAACAGCAGCAAACAGCTTCAAGCAGGCTGCACACTGCAGTGTTCTCCCCTTGCAGGTTAATAGCAGTGTCTCTCTCTGGCTGGTCACTCAGCAGGCTGGAACACAAACCCAGTCTCTAGATCTCTCAGCACATCTCTCCATGCTGGCTGGTCTCTCCTCCTCCTGTTCCAGGCTCCTTCCTCTTCCTGTTCCTGGCTGAGAGGGCAGGGCACAGACTGTCTCCTTTATCATTGGCTGGAGAAAATTCCTTCCTTCCTGCAGTCTGAAGCATTAACTAGTTCCTCTGTACTGTAGTGGAATGCACGGGGGGGACTACATTACCCAGCAGTCTTACAGGTACAAACATTAAGTGTGCTACACTTATATATATATATTTCACTTTTCTGTTGGTAGTGGAATAAACTGAAGAGTCTCTAAACTGTACTTTTTTTTTCCTTTTTGTCAACTAGTCTAAGTCCTTTTCACAATGTGTTTCTTTTGTGTATGGTCAACCCATATGCTTTATAAAGTGTGGCACATCCTCTAAATGTAAAAGTGCAAGTGCAGTTAGATTTTCAGCTGAGCTGTGGGGGTTCTAGAAGTTGTAGTTTATCAATATTGTGTCCATATAACCCTTTTTTACCCCATTATAAAGATTTGAGAAAAGTTATACAGGTATGGGGCCTGTTATCCAGAATGCTCGGGACCTGGAATTTTCCAGATAACAGATCTTTCCATACTTTGGATCTTCATAGCTTGTAAACGTTAAACAAACCCAATTGGCTGGTTTTGCTTTTAAAAAAGAATAATTATATGTGTATCTTAGTTTGTATCAAGTACAAGGTACTGTTTTATTATTACAGACAAAAAGGAAATCATTTTTAAAAATTTGGATAAAAAGGGAGATGGCTGGATAACGGGTTTCCAGATAATGAGTCCCATACCTTTATGAGTTTATGCAGCATTGAGCTAAACAAAGTGACACCAAGACCTTCCTTAGTATTTTTTTCTGTACCTGCAAATGTGACCTTTGCAGTTATGTGAAGCACACTCTTTAGTCAGCTTTATACCCTATTTGTAAAATAATCCTTGGCCAGATTTCAGCACTCCCTGCCTTTTCATTTTTTATCTCTTTATACTGAGTTACAGTAGCAGTATTAGACAAAGTAAAAAAAGAATATGACCTTTTGGTCATTGGCCCTTTCTTCTAAACACCCAGAAACAAATAGACAGTATGCATGTTTATTTAACATTAGGGCCAGTATTTCTTTTTTTTTTTACACAGCACTCTATAATCTGGGATTTGGTCCTCCAGGTGACATTTAAAGCTGTTTCCTTCCCAAGGCCTTCATCATCTGCTTTGTATGACATCATATATAATATGTATGTCTGTATAACACATAAATAGCTTCTATTTCTTTTCAGCTACAATTCTCTTAATCCCTCTGTGGTACCATTTTTATGAAAAGAGAGATGAGGAGAGTCTCTTGAGATCTTTGTGGTTTACTGCAATGTTTAGTTACAGTAGGGGGCAAAGGTATAAACAGTGGGAAAGTGTATAAGAACTCGAAGGGCCACATAGTGGCTCAGTAATGTCTCAGAGGTGCACATCAAAGGTATGTTATAGAGAACTGGAAAGAACCAACATTTAAATCCTTTTCACTTTTGTCTCAAACCCGTTCGTCTGACTCCAGTGCTCAAGTTACACAAAAATGATTGATGTAAAACATGAAAGATTGAGTTCAGATGTTGCTTAAATATCACATTCTGCTAGGTTTATTCGTAAGAATTCAAGAAATGTCTAAAAAAAGAATTGCCCTACTTTTTTCTTTATCGAAGCTGGAAGCATTTATTTAAATTAGGAAACCTGAGCTTTTGTATTGTGAAAAATATTGCAATGTAAAGGGCCCCGGAGCTTAATGCTTCAGTGGTCAGAGTGTGTACTATCAAATGTAAAAATGTAAGAGTATTTTCATTTTTTTTTTTATATTCTATAGGTAATTGTAGGATAATTCCATGACTACTGCCAACCAGTATGATACATAAAACATCATGATTGGATTTGATTTTTTTTTAAAAATATTAGAGTGTGTAATCTGTCCTGACACATTAACTACAGTATAGCTGCTGTAAATAGTTTTTTGACAGTTGCCTACCCCTGTTGTCCTTTTATGTATGCTCTTTCCTTCTTCTATTTCCTTTTGTTATTCTTTAGGCATGCATTCTTGAACACTCTTGGCTCTGCTGCACTAAGGATAGGAGGTCATTTTTATCTTAAAGGGGTGGTTCGCCTTCAAGTAAATTTTTAGTATGTTTTTTAGTGAATGCCATGTTCTAAGCAACTGTTCAGTTGGTCTTCTTTATTTTGTTTTTTGACTGTCACTGACCTCATTTAAACAACAAATGCGCTGAAAGGCTACAAATGTATTGTTATTGCTACTTTTTATTACTGATCTTTCTGTTCCAGTCATTTAAATCGATGCATGGTTGCAAGGATTTTTTGGATCCTAGCACCAAATAGCTGAAATTGCAAACTGAAGAGCTGCTGAATAAAAAGCAAAATAACTCAAAAGCCACAAATAATAAAACATGAAAAACAATTGCAAATTGTCTCAGAATATCACTCTCTAAATCACATTGAAAGGGGAACAACTGCTTTAAGATCTATGTGCATCTGAGGTTATAGCGTATCTATCATCTTTATGGATCTGTGTAACTGTTATACACATATAGGTAGTCTATTGTAAATGACTCAGATTTGTCATTCTCTGATGTCACAGACTGTGAGCCTCCACTGAATAGCAGAAAAGAGGTCAGAGTGTGTCACCTATTTACCTTAGCTGCTCAGACACATTAAGCCTGTATGAGACAATGCCTCATTAAAGTGGACCTGTCACCCAGACATAAAAAGCTGTATAATAAAAGTCCTTTGCAAATTAAACATGAAATCCAAAATCAATTTTTTATTAAAGAATTTAGAGCTGTTTTAAGATAATTTAAAACTCTAAGCTGTCAATTAAATACTGTCTGCCCCTCCTCTAGCCTTAGGCATAGAGGCGGGGCAGACAATTTCTTTCACTTTCCATTCAGCACTTCCTAGATGTCACTGCTCTCCCCACATTCCCCCCGTTCTCTTCACCGTTTAATTGTGTAACCAGGGCATGGGGATGGACCTCGGGTCCCCCATTCTGGTGCACAAACAAGATTTTAGGATGATGCAAGGCTTGCCTTAATAACAGTGACCACAAAATGGCTTGCTATAATTATTTAGGAAGTAAACAAGATTCAAATAATTTATATAGTGTAATTAAATTAAAGTTAATTTTGCTTGACTAGTGTTATAAAATAGGATTTTAAATGTTTTTTCTTGGGTGATGGGTCCCCTTTAAGAGACCTGGTCATTTTATAACTCTAGCTTTAATGTTGGGTGATCTGATAAGATAAAAAGGCATTCAACCTAAATGCCAGTCATAATTTTTATGACCTCAAGAATAACATTTTCATGGATAAAAGAAACAAACCCTGCCTTGTGGTGTTCTGCAATTTTCCCCAGCTTCCCAGTTTCCTTTGCAGGACAATGGACTTGGCTATGCACAATATAGAGCTTTTGTTTGTTCTGATACTCCTTGGATAAGGGAAGGGCTGTCACCACACTGATATACTGTACTTGGCAAAGGAAATAGTAGATTAATTTTGTTAAATAATTTAAGAATATTTAATCTACACCTGGTTCATTCTACATGTATGAGTGGAATGCATAGCATTTATTATTATCAGTATGTAATTTATTAGGCACCAACATATTCCACGGAACCGAATAATAGAGGTGTGTAACTGTCAAACATGCATATACTGACCAATACCAGAGATAAAGAGGGTACTGTTTGTTAGAGCTTAGTATGTCAGTAAATGTGCCTAATGTATGGCGTCATATATTTCAGGTAGATCATCCCTTTAAACCAGTTAAATATGAAATTGACAAGTTACATGACATGTCAGCAGTAAATTGATAAGTATGCATGTAACTGCCTTAGAATACTGTATATAGGTTTCAACACAACCTGATAAACTCCAGACTTTAGGAATTAATGGATGAGGTAGCCTATATGCTAAAGAGCCCCACAGGGTGTATTATTTCTATGTTCTGGCTCAGGTGATGTATATCATTTCCTATTTTATCAGTGTGAGCTATGATGTACAAATAGGAACAAGGAAATGCATTGCTGCAGAGATTTATTCAAAATATTGTATGTAGAGAGTAAAGAATGTAGGTTTTCCAAAAGGTTCTCTCTATCTTGTACGCATAAGTGTTTGAAAAACATGGTTTTAAAATACAGGCGTGGGATCCGTTATCCGGAAATTGGCTTTACCGAAAGTTCAGAATTACATAGACTCGATGATAATAAAATAATCCAAATTTTTAAAAATGATTTCCTTTTTCTCGGTAATAATAAAACAGTACCTTGCATTGATCCCAACTAAGATAAAATTAACCCTTATTGAAGGCAAAACAATACTTAATATTTACATTATATTTTAGTAGACTTAAGGTATGGAGATCTAAATTACAAAGAGACCTCTTATCTGGAAAATCCCAGGTCCTAAGCATTCTGGGTAACAGGTCCCATACTTGTAGTAATAATAGCAGTGTAGACTATAGCAATTTGAAAAACATCTTTATGTTTTTTATTTTGTCTTAACAGGTTATGCAGATCCACCTGGGGTCACTGCTCTATATACAATAAAAGGCATCCTCTTGGTTTTTCTTATCGGGATCTCTACATGCGCCTGGATGAAGGGAGTCTTACTTTCAATGCTAATCCACACTGGGTAAGACTGAGGCTCAAGATCTAATACAAAGTCATTCTACTTGATTTTCTGTAACAGTATAAAGTTCATTAAATGTTAGTGTTTTGTCATAATAAATATCACGGGTATGGGACCTGTTATCCAGAATGCTCGGGACCTTGGGTTTTTTGGATAATTTGGATATTCATACCTTAAGTCTACAAAAAAATCATGTAAACATTAAATAAATACAATAGGCTGGTTTTGCTTCAAATAAGTATTAATTATATCTTAGTTGGGATCAAGTATAAGGACATATTGTTCACAATAACAGTGGGCAGACTCACCCAAACCTCCTTTTCAAGCTGTCCTGACGGGACTAACGAGGCTTTGGTGTGCCTGAAATCATGCAGAGCTCCTTCACTGCGGTAATCCAAGACTGAAGAAATTAAGTGGCACACCACCTTGTAGGGTAAAAAAATAGGGATGCACCGAATCCAGGATTTGGATTTGGCCTTTTTAAGCAGGATTCAGTTTCAGCTGAATCCTTCTGCCCGGCCCATCTGAATCCTAATTTGCATATGCAAATTAGGGGCGGGGAGGGAAATCGCGTGACTTTTTGTCAAAAAACAAGGAAGTAAAAAATGTTTTCCCCTTCCCACCCCTAATTTGCATATGCAAATTTGGATTTGGTTCGGTATTCGGACTAATTTTTCGCGAAGGATTCCGGGGCTCGGCTATTTATTAAGTCTTTAGAAAAAGTAGGTAGCTGGAGTATATGAGACACCTAATGCGTTTCGGGAACATTCCTTAAAGGGATCCTGTCATCGGAAAACATGTTTTTTTCAAAACACATCAGTTAACATTGCTACTCCAGCAGAATTCTGCACTGAAATCCATTTCTCAAAAGAGCAAACAGATTTTTTTATATTCAATTTTGAAATCTTACATGGGGCTAGACATTTTGTCAATTTCCCAGCTGCCCCCAGTCATGTGACGTGTGCCTGCACTTTAGGAGAGAAATGCTTTCTGGCAGGCTGCTGTTTTTCCTTCTCAATGTAACTGAATGTGTCTCAGTGAGACATGGGTTTTTACTATTGAGTGCTGTCCTTAGATCTACCAGGCAGCTGTTATCTTGTGTTAGGGAGCTGCTATCTGTTTACCTTCCCATTGTTCTTTTGTTTGGCTGCTGGGGGGAAAAAGGGAGGGGGTGATATCACTCTAACTTGCAGTACAGCAGTAAAGAGTGATTGAAGTTTATCAGAGCACAAGTCACATGACTTGGGGCAGCTGGGAAATTGACAATATGTCTAGCCCCATGTCAGATTTCAAAATTGAATATAAAAAAAAAATCTGTTTGCTCTTTTGAGAAATGGATTTCAGTGCAGAATTCTGCTGGAGCAGCACTATTAACTGATTCATTTTGAAAAAATTTTTTTTTCCCATGACAGTATCCCTTTAATCATTGACTTTTATCCACCTCATACTCCAGCTACTTTTTTAATGACTTAATAAATAGTATTTTTTACCCTACGAGGTGGTGTGCCACTTAATTTCTTCAGTGAAGTACAAGAAACCGTTTTATTATTACAGAGAAAAAGAAAATCATTTTTAAAAAAATTTAATTATTTGGATAAAATGGAGTCTGTGGGACATGACCTTTCCATAATTTGGAGTTTTCTGTACAACCGTTTTTGGATAACAGATCTCATACCTGTATAAAGGTTTCAAAGTATGGTATGCTTACACAGTATGTAGCCCTTTATCCATTAAAAGATTTACTGTACATAGGAAACAGACTTATTATCACAATTGCATTTCTTTTACTATTAATTTGTTATCATGAATACATTATTTTAGTTATTATTACACGTACCGCCATTATTAATAAAAGGCAAAACTTTTACATGGGGTGCAGTAACCAGTTGCAACCAACAAAATGTTTGCATTGAAACCTGACTAGTAGATGTTACCTGCTGATTGGTTGCTGTGGGTTACTTCACCTGGACAAACTCCAATGGTAAATGTAATATATATGGTCTTAAGTTTGCTCCCTGTGTAGTAACCCTTAGCAACAGATCAGCAGGTACCATTTTGAAAACATCTGCTTGCTATGGATTACTTGATGTGGGCACATTTTAGATGTTTTATTACATTACCTTGTCAATGTCTTTTATTACATATCCCCAACAGAGTTTTAATGTAAACTTTGTGTGATATTTGGATGGATTGTAGTTCAGTAACAGCTAGAGGATTCGTTGTTAGGATACAGAAAATATACAGTTTGGCTAAGACAGCCATGATACCATGACAGCTTACATCATTTTCAAAGTAGAAACAATCTTCTGAGTTTTTGACTATGAAGATTTTCATTCATCCAGGTCATGGTATATCTAGTATAAGTAATTCTAAAACAACTGGACTTGCTGAGTAATTTATAAATAAATAAATTCTAAAATAAAATATGCCAGAGTCACTTTAAATGCTCTTTAATGTCTGCATTATGTATAATACCCTATAATCACCTATTCCTGGGAAGACTTCTCTGCCCTACTTTAGCATTCCCTCCCTGATTGGAACCATGGTCACCGTCGGATGTTTTATAACAATCATTTCATTGGCTTTAGGACTATTCAGCAAAAACATTTGTTTTCCTAAATGCAGTATTTGACCTCTTTAAGGCATCTCCCCAGAGAACTCCGTAAGAATGGCATTCCATAGTGACCAAAAGCACCCTGCATTATAAGGGCATGAGAGTTTTTATAACGGTACAGTATTACACTGTTGATATAATGAGGGCTTTCTAAAATGCAGCATTCCATTCTTATCTGAAAGCCTAATGATGCAAACTGACCCTTAGTTCACAATGATTAGCTGATCTGTTTAAGTCTTTGCTCAAACATTTTTGTTGAGGTCTAAAGGTTTCTGCTTACAGATGCAAACACCTCAAAGCAAGTTTCTCACCATTCACTGTAACGCAAGAAGTATAAATGTCTTAGCAGGTTTCCTTTGAAAATCTCCAGATCACAGTGCTTTTATAAATGGGTAAACTCTCCGTTCAGCTGCCATTTCACCCGCTCCAGTCGTCCACTTGTGAATTGAGTATAACAATTTATTTTTAACAAAATGACTACACTGACAAGAGTTTTTTGTGTGTTGCTTCATCTAGTGTTACTGTGGCATTACTGCTTTGAATTTTATGAATGTATTTTAAGAAGGTTGTGCATGTGATCATTTTACATCTTGGAATATATTTTCATAGGGAATTGAATATTTTATATCAAGGGGAATTCTAGATGATTCAGCAAAAGAAATTGGCAAGTTTATCTTTTGTACTAGAACACTAAATTGGAAGAATCTGAGGCTCTACCTTGACAGAAGGTAAATAAGTTTTATATTGTTAAAAGCTGGAAAGTAAGATGAAGATTATCCACTAAGTATAAAAAGCTAATTTATTTGTAATGGCACCCTAAAGAATAATAAATCAAAAATAATTGAACAAAATCCAAAGTTTTGTATTTTAGTATATTGGCTCAATTGCAGTTGTTAAAAAACACTTATTTCCTCAAGAAAACTCCATTAATATCAAAGGGGAATTCTAAATTTGAATTACGAGATTCATTTTTCTCATTGAATTGAATCTGGGTCTTTAACTCCCCTGTTTGAAGATAATGGCCATCATTTATATATTGTCCCCAAAGGCCAAGTCATTTGCAGTGTCTGCTTTTGTCTGTGACTGAAAATAATTTATAATAGTGCTATGGAAAAACTGATATTATCGTCACAGAATAACCACACTTTTTATTATTTTATGTCAATTTTATAGGCATTAATAGTGTATTGTTATTCTCTGTTATCATAGAGGTTAACATTTCAGATTTTTTGTTAAGTTAAGTCATTCAATGGTTTATTTTATGTCTGCCTAGGCCAGAGTTGTTTCTTCCACTCTCCAAATAACTTCCCAAGCAATAATGTTATGTAAATGAGCCTTATATGTTGGGGTTCTAATTTGCCCAGTGTTTGGGCTGGCTAAACTCTTTTGCCAAAGCTGCAAAAAGTGCTGTTATTCACCTAAATCTAAAACAGAATCGGTCTATTTTTTTGTTGTTGTTATAGTCTAACACAAACTTTAAGAAGTTTAAGCTTTTAGGGGGTTATTTATTAAAGGTTGAATTTTAGAGCTATAGTAGTAGTAATTAGGAGTGCTCTACCCTCATTAGAACCTATGTAGGTTTCAGATGCTAAACTGGAAACCTTTGCCTGCTTTTTGGGTCAACTAATACACCCAAAGAAAGAAATCCTGTAGCACACTTGATTTGATGCAAAATCCGTAGTGATTTATTTAGCCCGTATATGACAAACAGGGGCAACGTTTGGGGCCCTACTGGACCCTTTATCCAGTAGAGCTTCAAGGTTGAATTTTAGAGCTATGTGCGCTTTGTCTAAACCTCAAAAGAATTCCCAACTCGAATGGTATTTAATTTTAGAAAAAAATTCCAGGGTCGAGGTATAATAAATCTTTATTTTTTTAATTTAATTTATAAATTAAATTAAAAATTTTAGTTTTCTTTTTTTAAAACTCCAAAAATCATGTTTTTTTGTTTTTTTAACCCGAAGAATCAATTTTTGAAAACATAACTCGACCTTTAATAAAGTCTTTACATTTTAAGTACAGTTAGGATAAAGATACATTTTATTATACTACTTACTATAATGCAGTAATCAAAAATGTCCTTTCAACTGCATTGTATAAATTTCAAAGATTATCATTGTTTAAAAATAATTTTCTAGAAAATTATCTGAATTTGTTTTGTATTTTAGTAGAAGTTGAGAATGTGAGAGAGAGTAGTTCCGTAATGAATTTCATTTCTTTCTTCAAGGAGAGATGTTTTAGATGAACTCGTGACACTACACAACTTCAGCAACCAGTTCCTACCAAATGCTTTGAGAGACTTTTTCCGTCATATACATGCACCGGAAGAACGTGGGGAATACCTTGAAACACTCATCACTAAATTCTCTCATAGATTCTGTGCTTGTAACCCTACACTAGCAAGAGACCTGGGTCTCAGTCCTGGTAAGAAGAAAGGATACTTGTTTGAAAGCAACAATAAGAACACACTTATCTTACTGCCTGTAAGAACTTGCATTGGAAGGATCGTGGATATATGGACAAGTGAATACATACTATAATACTTCTATCCATAAGCTATGTTTCCTTCTCTCTTTTTTTTTTCATGCCAATTGAATGACAAATTATAATTTTTCCTGTTAATGTTTGTATTGTTTGGTAATGGCAAATGGTGCCTTTTTAGAGTTTTGTTTTATAGAGCAAAGTAATCGCTGTGGTTATGGAGTATGAGCATATTTATTTCTCAAATTGTAGACAGACAAATATGAGGCGATTAGAGCCAGCCTGTGCCAGAACTACTATAATTGTCATACATTTTTCTCAGAGTCTGGTCTGAGCCAGACAAAACGGTGTGTATGCCTTAAGCTTTAGGGCATAAGGACAGGTTAAGTAATTAGTGTGCCTTCTGAGTCAGGTCATTTTACCAGTTAAAAGTTTATTGACCATTATTCAAGTTCCACTATGTCACACCACAAATACACACAGGGAGCAGCGTAGGTCAAGAGTGAACACACGACAGTCTATGGCGTTTGCAAAATGGTACTTGTTTTCTGGATCATAGCATATAAAGGATTAAAGGACAATATTTACATGCTAAGGTCACATCAACCTACGCAATAGGCTTAGTATTAGCAGCCAGCTTTGTACGTATAGAAACACTAGAAGCTAGGGATACTCCCCTCCACCTCCTGGACCGGGGGAGAAATGTATTTTTCCCCATATAGACACCAGAGGGCTGACACCCTAAAGCTGTTGTCCTAGGTTGTCCTAGGCGTTGGCCCTCAAGTGCCTATAGGGTAAATACAGCCCTCAGCGGGGTGCAAAGTTACAGCTGGAGTGAACTGTAACACTTGATATTTGTAATAGGGAACAGTGCTTCCTAAAATTAATAGATAACTATATTTGATGGTAAGAGCACTTACTGTAAGATAGCCTCTTGCTTGGCATTTTGTCCCCACATTTTTAAGGAAAAAAATATATTTTACTTACACAAAGAATTAATGGTTGGTCCTTGTAAATGGAACTGTTAACAGAAAACTGATTTGATTATAATGAAAGGCAAAAAGCAGTGTTCCATTGTTTTGGTGTGCTTCATTCATCCCTTTGTCTTGTGGGAGCTTTGTAAAGCAATGTGTTTCTCATTGAATGTAGTACAGCATTTTTTTCCAGATGCTTTCTGAGGAGTGGTTATGGCAATTTAGCAGCTGTCAAAAGGTGACCATACACCTTACAATCCACTCTTTTGGCAAGGCCAGATATCTATCGGATAGACTGTCTGATAGGGCCCATACACTGCAGAAGCTGCCGGCTCATTCTGAAAGGGCAGAATCGACCGCTTAAATATGCCTGCATATGGCAAGCCTAACTGCACATGGTGTGTGTTTGTTTCAGACTATATTTCAGTTTGTGCTCGCTTTATACCTGCTAGCAGTAATTTATTGTAGGCTACAGAGAAGGTTCAACTCCAACCAAACCAGGCAGGAATTATATTCCATACAGTAAACCTATTGATACCATCATTCAGCTGTGTTAAACTTTGATTTAGGCTTCTCACTGAAAAGGCAGACACTAACTTTTAATCCGAAAAATGTACTTTACAACAGTTGATATATTTAGGAACACAAATTAAACTGAAGGCAAGCCTTTATTTTTCCAATAGGAATAGCATCATCCCAGAAGTTGTAGGAGCTGGATGGGATTAGGTGAAACTCTACTGCATTCTCATTAATTTGGCATAAAAAAGATAATTTGTCAGTGTTTAAAGGAACAGTAATACCAACAAATGAAAGTATTTAAGATATAATATACTGTTTCCTTGCACTGGTACAACTGATGTGCTTGCTTTAGAAAGACTACTATAGTTTATATAAACAAGCTGCTGTGTAGCCATGGGGGCAGCCATTCAAAGCACAGGTTACATAGCAGATACCAGATGTATTCTATTACAGAGCTTATCTGTTAAGTATTATGTGCCTTTTCTAACTGACTGCCCCTATGGCTACACAATATCATTTTTACATAATCTATAGTTCTCTTTTTACAGAAAACACATAACTTTTACCAATGCATAGCAACAGTACATAATATTTTAATTTCTTTAAAATGCTTTTATTTGTTGGTGTTACTGTTCCTTTAATGTTTAGATATTCCAAGTTTATGGGCAATTATCCCATCTGCCATTTCCTATAAATAATTGCCTTAAAATAATAAATTTACAAATTTGTTATAATTATTTTAATATGCTTTCAAGACCCTAATCTAACAAGTTAAAATCACACTTTTGCTTAACCTCCTTTATTTACCTTGACTGGCCTCAATACCTCTAGCTGTGACTGCTGGGGCAATGATTTTGGGGTGGGGCACAGATACAGTAGGTGCCAAATGCAAATGGTTTCTCCAGCCTACCTGATCTTGCCCTCTAGTCCAGTGTCACTGTTAGGCCTAGGGCACACGGAGCGTTGGCTCCACTGCTCTCAGCCTGCAAATTTTTTTCAGGCTGAGAGAAGCAGATCCCCTCTCCATTGACTTGAATTGGATCCGCTTGCATGGATTCACACACGGTGGAGCAGCGGTCAGCCTGTAAATGCCTGCTCTCTCGTATTTGGGCTGACCTCTACTTCGTTCCGATGCAGAAGCGGATCAGTTGTATGCAGCTGGGGCACGCTCAGTGTGTCCTTGGTGATATAGGTAAGTAAACAGAGGTATCCCCTGAGTTTTGAAACTTGCTTTAAAAAAGTTATTGCTGATAAAATATTTTGTGCTCAGTGTTTTCTAGTTGCTATGTTTTGTCTTGGTCTTGACTGTACCTTTTAATGTCTGTTTATTGTATTTACTACCCTACAGCCACAGTTTTATTAATGTTAGCCCCCGATTGCTGGCCTGTGCACTTGAAGAGGCAGTGAATCAGAGTAACAGTAACATAAGTGTCATATAATAACATTAATAGATAGCTGGTTAATCTTTGTCACATTGATAATAGCAGAAATAGCATGCAGCAGCAACACAAATTTGTTAGAAATAAAGTATAGTCCGATGCACATGAGAAAAAGGACTATTATCTATCTTACACATGTTTCATGATTAAAGGTAAAATATACAGTATTTATTTTCCACTTTCATGTTATGCACTTACACATATGCACTTACATGTTCTTCATTTATTTTAAAAAATATATTGAAAATTAAATCCCATTTGTTCTATCTTCTGCAAAGTGGAGAAAAATTCTGCCCCCACACATTTGCATCAGAAAAAAAATGATTCCCTTGGCAAATAATTATTTATGGGGCCAGAAGAAAATTATATATACGCAAGGCCTAATTTGCGAACACAAGTGCAACGCAAAGGTAATTCCAGGTTGCCCCTAGGGCACTCATTCTTAAAGGAATTGTTCAGTGTAAAAATAAAAACAGGGTAAATAGATAGGCTGTGCAAAATAAAAAATGTTTCTAATATAGTTAGTTAGGCAGAAATGTAATGTATAAAGGCTGGAGTGATTGGATGTCGAACAGAACACTACTTCCTACTTTGCATCTCTCTTGGTTTACATTGCCTTACACAGCCTTAATACATTACATATTTGGCTAACTAACTGTATTGAAAACATTTTTAATTTTGCACATGCTATATATTTACCCAGTTTTTATTTTTACACTGAACTGTTCCTTTAACGGATAAATAAAGTAATATTTGCTGAGGGCTGCCAATTTGTTGAGTATAATAATCTCTAACCATAAGACTGGGTTACTATTTTTGCCAGAAATGAGACCCAACCCATCCATAAAGCAGTGTGGTCCGAATAATTTACAAATGGCAGAAATTCATTTGTGCCCATGTTGAAGTATGGCTGGAAAGTTGTAGTGGATGGTTATGATCGTTGATCGTATGATCGTTGTTTTTTTTTCTGTACACATCTCTTTGTAGCATTGTCTGCTTAATTTGAATAGATTTATTTCATCCATTTGTAATTAATGTCAGACTTTTTTTTTCTTTTGTGTTTTGTTTAGATGCAGTGTATGTTCTGTGCTATTCTTTGATTCTGCTTTCCATCGACCTCGCCAGCCCTCATGTGAAGAACAAAATGTCAAAGAGAGAGTTTATCAGAAACACACGCCGTGCTGCTCAGAACATTAGTGAAGACTTTGTAGGGCACCTCTATGACAATATTTACCTTGTTGGCCACGTTGCTGTTTAAAGATACACTCTCTAGGTTCTAGAACCAGTGGTGACCTCTCCCCAGGCCTTTGGCCAAGTGGCAAATATGGGGGTTATGTTAGTGCTGGTCATTCTAACCTCTGTCTACAATTTAACAATGTGTTTTCTCTTTTCTTAGCAAACTACCATGAAAAGTGAAGATTACTGCAGAATTATTTTTTTATTAATATTTTTGCTTATAATGTCTTGCACATAACGTGCCACTAGACTGAGCTAGCCCTTTATGACTGTTAAACTGACATTACAGCGTAGGCCTTCTTCAGGGTGTTGGATATAAACACTAGAATTGTTATTGAAAGCATTTACCAATGCATCCTTTTTTAATATCTTGTAATTTGTACATACTAAACCACAGAGATTTATAATCATAATATTAAATATGTAAAGTATTTTAACTAAATTTTGTGCAAATGTCTTTATGATTCCTGTTTACAATTACTCGCCGCAAACTTATCTTCATTGTTTCCCACAGAATAAGAAAGTGTTCTGCAGCCACGCTTGCTCTTAAGCAGCTTGCAAGCTAATAATTACAGTATACCGTATCTCATTATAACCACTAACTGAAATAAGAGTAGGGCTCCAGGACACACTTAGTAATTACAAGGACCAGTAACACCAAACAATGAGTGTTTTATATGCATTTAAAGAATACTGTTCCTGCTTCAGAAATACTAGTATAGTTTATTTACATAAGCTGCTGTGTAGCCATGAGGACAGCCAAAAGGCATTTGTTTGTATAGCAGAAAATAGTTTAGCTGCAGAGAATACAATGAGTTTAGTTCTTACACAGGAGAAAAAAATGGAGGTCTAATGCCATTCAGGGCTCTCGACAAGACCACAGAGTTCTTATATAAAATAGGGCGTTTGGAACCAAAAAAAATTATTTGTAGGTGCTGAATAAACAGATACAAACTTTAACTATAACCAATTTTTAGACCGCAAAGTTAAATCTAATGTTGGCATCATTCTTAGTCACTCAGGATATTTGGAAATAGTGAGCATTAAATAAGACATCAAAAGGCTCAAAAACATGTAGTGCACAGACTGCACTACCCCATAATACAAGAATAGCAGCCACCATATACTTCTGCCCCTACATAGAGTATTATTATTATACATATGCAGGAGCACTGAGAAGGCAGGTCCTTAGGGAATCTATGGAGAGTTTGACAACCATTCAATACTTGCATGTGATTTAATAACACACTGCCATCTTATGTTAGTGCAGCCAATAATGCAAGTCATTATATATTCAAAACACTACACTTGGGGGCTGATTTATCAAAGGTCGAATGTTTTTATTTACCTCAAATGACCTTGAAACTTGAACGGTATCTTATTTAAGAAGACCTTAAGTAAATCTGCCCTTTGTCTCTCCTTTGTATTTGGTGTGTTTTGGGCTAGTTCTTTGTGATGTAAACTCTGGTTTCATATTTTGGAATGATAATACTTTCATCATTGTAATTGATAAGACATTCTTTTTTGGAGAATTAAAACCACATTAATCTTCTAAGTATGTGTTTATAGTGACACTATGATGTTAGAATGGGACTTTAATAATTGTAGATTTGAAAGTGTTTCATGTGTTTTAAAGATCTATTTCACAGATATTTATATTTATTATTGGTGTTAGTACTATCAGTCAAAAAGATGCAAGGCTGGCCAATTCTTTTTTTTCTGCCCAATTATTACAAAGGTAAGTGGCCACTGTCTTATGTATTACCCATTTCTTTATGGGATTCAGATCTTCTTGCACAATGTGTTTATGAAAGAATAACCCAGGAACATTGTCTGTGAGCCAGAGCTTTAGAATGTTCTACTACAGCATGTAAGCAAATAATGACTACACAAGCTATGTTGCAATTTGGGTTTCGGGTTTTTAAGTAATGCAAAAATGTTGCACCAAAGTGCCCAATTCACTAACAGGCGTAGAGGTCGATTTGCTAGAGAACGAGACCGTCGCTAGCGTTTGTTCGCACTCTATTGCCAGGTGTTTCACTCTGGCGAACGCCCATTACTCCACAAATTCAGTAAAGTGTGAATTTTATTGAAAGTTTCCTCTTTGCCAGAGTTCCCCTCGCCACCTCAGACCAGGCAATCTGCTAAAATGAAGCTACATCTTCCTCAATCTTATGTCAGTTACATCATATCCTGTCTTCTGGAAATGCATTAAATTTGTAAAAATGCTGGTGACTTGTCCTTTTTTTAAGCAGGATTGCCTGCAAAAGTCTTAGCTATTAAACGTTTTGTGTTAACATTTTTCCCCAGACATTTGAGGGGCATAGAACATTTGTTTTAGGGTGGGCTCATGTGTAGGGCATTAGAGGGTCTCTTTTGTATTTATTCAGGTTCCTTGGGCATTTGTAATAAAAGTGGCCACTTCAAGCATTTGCACCAACATCTCTAATAAAGACATCCATACGGCTTTAATGTACCCGTCCTATTCAAATTGACCTAAGCGTAAGAGGACTAATGAAGTCCTCTATTGCTAGCATAATTCTGCTTTGAAGCGCTCGCACTGCCAAAGTAACGCTAGCAAAAAGTCGCCATTGTTCAGAACCCAGGATGCAATTTCGCATTTTAGTGAATTAGCATAGTGGTAACTAATTTACGGCTGGCAAAGTGTGGCGAAGTGTTGCCTAGCGACAATTCGCCCTTTGGTAAATTTGCCCCCTTGTCAGATGACAATTGCCTTGAAACAATGCAGTCCACTTTTCCAGGCAATTACCACCAGTACTGCTGCTACCACCACTACAACTACCACTATGCTGAATTACATTTTACAGCCCATATGCCCAACCTTGTAGGTATCGGATTTACTTGGGGGCCAGACAAACTGATACTGTAAGAGATGCCTTACATGGTATGGCCAGCTTATGATTCTTCTGACTTTTAGGAGTAGACAGCCTAAATGACTGGAACAACATAAAGCATAGTGTAGATGCACTGGCAGATATAGTGCATCAACAGATTAGATTTGGAAGCATGGCCAGATTGGTGGCCCACCTTAAACATAGGGAGTTATTTATCAAAGGTCGAGTGTTAGTTTTTTTTTACCTCAAATGAACTCGAAGCTGTAATTGTATTTTACTCAAGAAAAAACTTGAATGTGAAAAACTCAATTCTGCAAGTTCGAGTCCCACAAATTCGATCGAGCTTTCTGCGAAAAAAACTTTAACCACTCTAATCGTTTAGAAAAAAACACATTAAGCAGGTTATTAACCTCTTCACATGGTTCAAGGGACCTCTGCCATTGACTTCTACATAACGTTGACAGGTTTTAGGTGGTATATTTTCTGATTCAAGCTATTTCCAGTGTCTAATAAATCTAGAAGATTCAAGTTTTTTTTTTTTTAATAAATCAATCCAAGCTTTATTTTTTGTAACCTGAAAATGTAAGTGTGGACCAAAAAACACAACTAGAACCTTAATAAATATGTCATTAGATTAAACCATTTCATTGTGTATGGCCAGCAGAAAGAGGGGTATACAGTTGTGTTCAACAGGAGTTCAATAATAGCTTGTGTTGAACATGTTTTCTACCTATTGTTTTATTTATTAAATATTAGAGATACACCAAATCCATCATTAGGGATTTGACGAAATCCTCTGTGAAAGACTCTGTCGAATCTGAATGCTAATTTGCATATGCAAATTAGGGATTGGAAGGGCTATAGAGAAATGTTTATTTTAACTAGGGGGCAAATTCATCAAGGGTCGAATTTCGAGGGGTTAAATCCCTCGAAATTCGACTGGGGAATAGAATCGAATAGGCAATCCGGGCGAATTTATGCGCTGGCGAATAGTCGAATTGGCGAATATTCGCCAGGCGAATAGGCGCTCGATCGAATATTCGCTCGAAGGATTTTCATTTGATCGAATGCCTTTTTATTAGTTCAAAAACTTGGAAAACAAGCCTATGGGACTTTCCCATAGGCTTTTAAAGCAATTCGGTAGGTTTTAGGTGGCGAAGTAGGCAGTCGAAATATTTTTAAAAGAGACAGTACTTCAACTATCGAACGGGCGAATAGTCGCAGGGTTTTTGCGCTCGATCCAGTACTTTGACTATCGAATGGCGAATAGTCGCATCGTTTATGCGCTCGATCTATTCGAATCATTCTACTCAGGTGAATTTACGCCAATTCGATAGTCGAGGAGCACAAAAATTCGAGGTTTTTTTACTTCGAATCCTTCACTCGAAGTTAGTGAATCGGCCCCTATGTGTGCAGTTAAAAAATGTTTACTTGCTTGTTTGTGTGAAGTAAAGTGACATGATTCTCTTTATAGCAATTTCCTAATTGATATTACAAACAATAAAAAATACTGCATAGTGGAGCAGTAAGGTCTCAGAGATAGTATAGACAAAGAACTCCACACGTAGGCAGTAATGAAATTACATTACACAGTTGGTAAACAAAATCAAAACTGAAACCATTAAGACAAAAATGGTAATGGTATGACTAACCAGAGAAGCATATACTGTAGATCACAGTCTTAGTATGGACATTTCAACTATTATGACCTATTTGAAAGGAAATTATCCCATGGGGACCTGATGGCAATTTGAAGGTCTCACCATCCAGAAGGGCTGAAAGGTAGTGCATAAATTGAATAAATGTAAGCCTATCTATTACTATGCATTTTTAAAGTCTACCCATTTAGAGTAGCTTCATGGTAAATGCCATTGTATTAAGTTGTGCAGCCTTAAAATAATACACAAGATCTGGGTCTCCCTGACTGTAAGACTGGTATAAAATGTTTCTGTTAATCAGATTTATTACTCCAGATAAAATTTCTCATTTCACTTTGTAATTGTGTAAGAACTCTGTTATTGACCAGAATGGGTAAAGCTCAGAAGGCATTTGAGAGCTTAGGAAGTAAAACCATCTGGATGGCTGCGATACGGCCTAGCCAAGAGATGGAATATTTAGACCATTCTTCCAAGAATTTATGAAGTTTATTTATAAGAAATGGAAAGTTAGCCTTATATAAAGTGTGATATGATTTGTAATTTTGACACCTAAGTAATCCACTGAATGGTTCCTCCAATGAAAAGGAGAATTTAATTCTAGAAGCTTTAATTCATGTTTAGCAATATTGATAGACAAAGCCTCTGTTTTGGAAATACTAACTTGAAGACCTTAATGTTTATGAAATTTATCTAGGATGTTGAAAAGATTAAGGGGTTTAGTTTAGGTAAGATTGATGTCATAGACATACTCAATTTATAAACTTGATGGGATTTTTCATATCCTGAGATATTAGTGTCCTGGTGATTAAAAGAGGCAATTATAATATAGCTAAGGAAAAGAGGAGCAGGGATAAGGGTCATTCTTGGTGGGTGCCTCTTGCAATGGGCATAGTCGATGATTGTCTGCCTAAAATTTTGAAATGAGCTAGTGAGTGTCTATACAATCCAAGTAACGTGATTTTAAGGATTCGGTTCTGCCAGACACTTGGATTCGGCCAAATATTGAACCTAACCCTGGATTTGGTGCATCCCTATTAAATACAGTACATGTGGCTTTTGTTACTTCTTGTACTGATCAATGCTGAACTGTGTAACTTTCTTTCTTCTTTAATGGAAGGTGAATATTGTTGTGTAACATATTCATATGTTATATTCATTTTTAACAATTTTATTTTTAAATTGGGCTTTTTGAAGACAGAAATATAGAATTAACTTTTTTAATTAAACAAAAAATTAAGTTCTAAATTGTACTGTATTGAGAATATCCTACACACAAATTTATAATTGAGGTGCATATTTATCATGCTGTGTAAAAAAAAATGTGATCAATTCACCACATCAAAGTCCAATTGCCAGGTATAATTAAAACAAAAATGTATCTAGTTGTGTATTTCTTTTAGGCAGTTTTGTAAAATCCCACTGTAAAAAGCAGCAGACACTTATATATTGATACTTTTTACTCAAACTTTTCACCATATTTTATGCCAGAATTCACTTGCCTTCTGCATTTTTCCATTGACATATAAAACGTCATCAAAGTCTGAAGGTCTAAAAATAATGGCATACAATATGGAGTGGGAAGCATAAAATAATATATGGGCCTTCATTACTTTACATTTAGAGGCACAGGACGAATTTTGAATTCATGTGAGTTTTTAAAAACTCCCCTAAACTCCTATAAATTCAACCAATCGAAATTTATTAAAAAAATCAAATGACAAAATGACAAAGTTTTTTCAAAATATATTTTACTTTGCAGTTATACACACATTTTTTTGAATGTATTACTCCCACAGTTGCTGCTATTTGACATTTGTATTTGTATAAATTAATTGAGGAAGGATTGCTGCAAAGTGGAATTTGTAACAAAAATCTGTTTTCTGAAGGATCGAGCAAAGTTTCACATACCACAAGAGCCAAATATCCCTGGGAGACTGAATTTATTTTCACACCTATAATTTTTTAAAACATGAATTGGTTTTAGAATAGCTTGGTTTTTTTTAATTGATATTTTCATGGAAGAAATGCCTTGCTATATTCTTCTCAGTTGGACATACGGTACTCAACCAGAACACATTAAGAAATGTGATTATTTTTCCCTCTTGGAATAGGGTTAAATATTAAATTGGGGGCTAAGGTAGTAAATGTCTGGTAAAGGCTGCTAATGAAGTCTCATTTGCTGATTTTATAATTTTCCTTCACCATCTTACAAGAACAATTATGCAGACAAAGGACAGGCACAAATGATTTCCTGTAGCTCCCATGGACGCATTACGGTTTCATTTTGACTGAAGAGCAAGTTTCAGGTTTTTAAATAAAGGAATTAGTGAAAACTATGAATTTAAACATCACCATTTCATGCTTTAACATGGTCCAAACTAAATTATCAGATGTTAAATAATGAACTTTCTACCTAGAGCAAGAATTATTTTATTGGAGTTTGTATGAAAATATATTTGACCGCGGTTTTATTCATGTTGTCTGATGTTGCTCGTGTAAATAAAAGGAATCCAACTCCATGTCTTGTGGTCAGCTGAGAAAGAAAATAGGAATCTTCATCCACACTCCACATTTTTATGTCTGAATGAAAATCTGATCCCCTCATTTTTCTGTGTAATCTGTATCCTGACAATCGTTTGTTTTTTAAAATTTAAGGAATGTTTTTTTTTCTTCCACTCCAATTAGGTGAAGAGCAAAAATAAGAAAGGGCACACAATCTTTTAGGAGGGAAGTTATAATTGTAAATGTTGGCTTTCTTCTTACCACTGCGAGACAGGAAGGTTGGATTTAATTTAAAATGATTAATGAGATTTTCCTCAGACTCCTTGCTTTCAGTATCACTGCAGTATGTCAGCACAACAACTTGAAATAGCAGGACGCCACTCTGTCGCCCTAAACAGTATGTTAGGAGAAAAATAAACTGCCTAACTGATGCCAGGTACATTTCAATGCCATTGTCTCAATTCTGTTGACAGTTAAAGTCAATAGACCTTGCTTTGGAATATTACATTTGCCATTTTCTTGACTGGTGGTGTACTTTGTTGTTGGACTGTATTTGTCTTTGCTGCGTGATTTTTTTAAATTATACCAGTTTGCATAATTTTATGTTTATGCCAAGAATGTACTATATGTAGTATTTTCCATCTTAGAAAATTAGAAATTTTCTCATCTGTATACTTTTCCTATTGCAAAACATTTGACAGAAATACTGGTGCAAAAACATGAAGATTATCTAAATAAAACTTTTAGGGGGTTATTTATTAAAGGTAAAGTTTTTTTTTATCCCGAAAAATTCAAGGTTTCAAAGGTAGTTTCACTAAAAACTCAAATTTTTCTGGATAAAAAAAAACTTGAATTTTTATAAATATATTATGCCCCGAAGCTGCTAAAAGTCCGAATCCGAAAATACTCCAGCTAAAACCTTTCAAAGTCATGTAGAACTCAATGGTAGAGGTCCCTTTAACCATTTGAAGTTTTTTGCCTTTTTACAGTGGTTTTCAATCAATCGATTCAAAGTATTCATGGTTTTTTTTTGGCAATAACTCGATCAATTTGAGTATTCAGGTTTTTCCCACTGATTCTATTCAATTGAGTTTTTTACATTCGATTTTTTACATAAATAAGCAAACATTCAAGTGGTGAGTTTATTTGAGGTAGAGAAAAACTCATAAACGCGACCATTGATATATAACCCCCTTAGAATTAATAATCCAGATATAATCCAGATATTAAAGTTATACAATTTTAGGAAATAAAGGAGAGATTCTACAAAAGGGGATCCTCTGAGACTTTGTTGAGTATTGAGATAAGTAGAGACATAAATAGAGATAATTAACACAATCTGTGCATCTGTTGTCCCATTAAGATACGGTGGTTATGTCTTTTTGTATTGCTTTTGTTTGTATACAGTTATTTCTGAGTTCAGGTAGCCACACTTTATTTCTTATGATAAGACAAGTACATCCATTATTAAAAGTTTTGTATACAAGGTCTTAACGCAGCATTAAAGAATGTTATAAATTCTTACTACTTACTTCCATTATTTATTTTTCTTTCCTTTTCCATCTTAGGTCAATATCAACTGAGTGCACCAATGCCTTAGGGCAGTGGTTTTTAAACTGTGCATCTGCCCTCTCTAGGGAGGCCCAAAACAGGGAATAGGGAGGCCCAGTCTGAAGACCAAATAAGATAACATTTGTGGATGGAACTTATTTGTTGTCTTGGGTGCACCTTGAGGAACAGTATAGCAGGGTGACAAATGTCTACATACTGTATCTGCAACCTTGTTATGATCTAAGGAAGGCCCAGACTGATGGTGAGATTTGAGGTGAGTGATTATTTCCTTCCCTGGATACTTCTGGGACCATAGAAAGTGACAAGCCATGGTCTTGTCTTCATAAATATGTAGCCTTGTTAACAGCTCAGTGAGACTGCCAACTGTTCGACAACAAAGGATATTTATGAAAAATTAATGCAAAAGTGCTACTAGCGCTAGTGGTCCTTTTTTTTACGTGAATTGACTGATCTGCATTCTTAGCAGTAGTCACTATGGTGTATCTTGAAACAGCAACTTTGCTTTCTAAAGAATGGGAAGCAGCTGCAGACACTGAAGGCCATTTTAACATCTTAATCTCAAATACAAGGGGCCTGTGAGAGCACTCCAAGACCAATTAAAGTATAGTTAAAGTATAACAGGAGTGCTACTGAAATTCCTACAGACACATAGAAGAGGGATTCATCAATGCATATTTCTTGCCCCATGTTTTACCAGTAAATCATTTTCTGTAGTTGCATATATATATTTTTTTAATATTTCTTTATTTCATCAATTTTTCCAAACAAACAAAAAAGGAGGGGTAGTTGCATATATTGCTACAAATAGTTTTTTTTGTCAAGTTTAAGATCATACTTTGTAGTTGTAGTAATCCCCCCCCCCCCCAAACCAGCTTCTTTTATGGACTTTTCATGCATATAAAAACTTAGTTTGGTCTTGAAAAGCTCTCCTTTTTTAAAAGCTAATTGTTCAGTATGATTAACCCGTAGAACCAATGCATTGGTCAAGAAACACTATACTGGAGGCAGGAAGGTTCCAACTTGTGATATATAACTAAAGTTAAATAGTGAAAACCATCATGCGGGGTTTACCTGATTTGGTGATATGATGGCTTAGCAATTTTATTATCACAAACCCTGTTTTTGACATTAATGCACTTTCAGAAAATGAGGTCCATAGAACATGCACTCATCATCTTTTTGCATGCCAATACACATGGTCCATTACCGGCAGGGATAAACTTGTTCATTTGGTTCAAAATGTCCTTGCCTATCAAGGAAATCCTATTGATTTTCCTAACACCAAAGAGAAAGAGAACTATGTATACAATATCGTTCCTACAGACAACCCACCATTTTTGGAAACTGGCCTGGAATAGTGAAAGAATGATTTTGCTCATTTCTGGTCTCTTGCAGATAGAAGTGATAAAAGTTGGTGCCAACTACTTTGTGTTGCCTTCTAGATGCACACAATTAGTACCAATTGTGAGTGACTATCAAAGTAATTTTCTAAGTGTCAGACTTAAACTAGAACATTTTTCTGGAAATTTCACCCTTAAAGGTCTCAGAAATATAAATTATGGGGCAGATTTATCAAAGGTCGAGGTGAAGTTTCGAAGTGAAAAACTTCGAATTTCAAGCTATTTTTTGTGTACTTCGACTAGGGAATAGTCATACATCGATTCGAAGTTGAAAAAAACTTTGAAATTCGAAGGTCGAATTTTTTTGAAGTACTGTCTCTTTAAAACTTCGACTTCGACCATTTGCCACCTAAAAGCTGCCGAAGTGCTGTTTTAGCCTATGGGGACCTTCTTCAACCTGTATGGAGGCATACGAATCAAAGTAGATCGGAGTACGATTGTACGATTCGAAGTAGGCCGAATTCGGCCCACTTCGACCACAAAAAACTTCGACCATTATTCGGTTGGTCTTTTTGAAATCGAAGTTTGAAGTTTTTTTCTTTTCGACCTTTGATAAATATGCCCCTAAATGTATGTGTTATTGTGTATATGTTACAATGTCTTAATTCTAGTAGGATATGATAAATATATTATTTTATATCCAAATGCCACAAATATCCTGTAAATTATATCCTTATACATGGTGATGTCATCTGTCACATGACTCATTGAAAATTGTATATTATAATAAATAATGTAGCACCTGTTGTAAACTATGAGGCTATAGGAAAGCTTTTTTTATCAAAACTCTAATATGTGCAATTTTAGAGGCTTTTTTCTACCACAAATAAACTTTAAAAAGCACAAATGTTTCCTTAATTATTAGAAAACTGAATTTAAAAAGTAAGAATTAATACAAGTGAAAAAAATTATGAAAGACTATTAATACCTTGAAGTAACTAAATATTTTACTATTTGATATGGACAGTTCCCATTGACTTCCACATGACCTTGATGACTTTTAGATAGTGAAGTTTTACATTAGTTTTTTCATGTTTTTTTACGCTTAATAAATACTGAAAATTTCATTTTTTAAACTTAATCTTCACATGCATGATTTTTAGCTCCAAAAACTTGAAATCACAGAAAAGAAAAAATGCAAAAATGAATAATTCAGCCCCTTGATGTCATCTCTGAATTCCATGATCTGTATAATATCAGTTAGTCGTCAGTCTTGTGCTTTATAGTCATGTGAAAATGTTTGGGAACCCCTCTCAGCCTGCATAATAATTTACTCCACTTTCAACAAAAAAGATAACAGTGGTATGTCTTTCATTTCCCAGGAACATCTGAGTACTGGGGTGTTTTCTGAACAACGATTTTTAGTGAAGCAGTATTCAGTTGTATAAAATTAAATCAAATATGAAAAACTAGGTGTGTACCCTAGTAATTTTGCTAATTTGAATGCATGTAACTGCTCAGCACTGATTACTGGTTGGATTAGCTTGTTAAGCCTTGAACTTCATAGGCAGGTGTGTCCAATCATGAGAAAAGGTATTTAAGGTGGCCAATTGCAAGTTGTGCTTCTGCAAGAACATCTTGCTGCAGATGGTGTATCTGTACATTGTTCTACAATTCAGTCCACAAACAGAGTCACTTGTTGTATGCAAAAACTCATTTAGACAAGCCACAGTCATTTTGGAACAAAGTGCTTTGGACTAATGAGACAAAAATTAAGTTATTGGGTCATAACAAAAAGCGATTGTGGAAGAAGAACACTGCATTCCAAGAAAAACACCTGCTACCTACTGTCAAATTTGGTGGAGGTTCCATCATGCTGTGGGGCTGTGGGGCTGTGTGGCTAGTTCAGGGACTGGGGCACTTGTTAAAGGAAAACTATACCCCAAGAATGAATACTTAAGCAACAGATAGTTTATATCAAATTGAATGACATATTAAATAATCTTACCAAACTGGAATATACATTTACATAAATATTGCCCTTTTACATCTCTTGCCTTGAACCACCATTTCGTGACTCTATCTGTGCTGCCTCAGAGATCACCTGACCAGAAATAGCACAACACTAACTGTAACAGGAAGAAGTGTTGAAGCAAAAGGCAGAACTCTGTCTGTTAATTGGCTCATGTGACCTTACATGTGGTTTGTATGTGTGCACAGTGAATCTTACGATCTCAGGGGGCGGCCCTTATTTTTTAAAATGGCAATTTTCCATTTATGATTACCCAATGGCACATACTACTAAAAAAGTATATTATTATGAAAATGGTTCATTTACATGAAGCAGGGTTTTACACATGAGCTGTTTTATGCAATATCTTTTAATAGAGACCTACATTGTTTGGGGGGTATAGTTTTCCTTTAAAGTCAAGGGTCAGATGAATTCAACCCAATATCAACAAATTCTTCAGGAAACTGTTCATGCATCAGTCACAAAGTTGAAGTTACGCAGAGGTTTGATATGCCAACAAGACAATGACCCTAAACACACTTGGAAATCTACAAAGACATATATGCAGAGGGAGAAGTACAATATTCTGGAATGGCCATCACAGTCCCCCGACTTGAATATCATGGAAAATCTATGGGATGATTTGGTGTAGGCTGTCCATGCTCGACAGCCATCAAATTTAACTGAACTGGAGAGATTTTGTATGGATCAATGGTCAAAAATACCGCCATCCAGAATCCAGACACTCATCAAAGGCTATAGGAGGCGTCTAGAGGCTGTTACATTTGCAAAAGGAGGCTCAACTAAGTATTGATGTAATATCTCTGTTGGGGTGCCCAAATCTATGCACCTGCCTAAGTTTGTTATGATGCATATTGCATATTTTCTGTTAATCCAATAAACTTTATGTCACTGCTGAAATACTACTGTTTCCATAAGGCATGTTATATATTAAAAGGAAGTTGCTACTTTGAAAGCTCAGCCAATGATAAACAAAGCTCCACAGAATTAAGAGGGGTTCCCAAACTTTTTTCATATGACTATATATGGTCATGGAACTCCTCTGTGACTTATAGTATCCATATATATTACAATGGGGGTACATTATCCCCTATATACAGTAAATGCATCATAAAATCATTAGCCCTTCGATATATATGATTTTATAAGAAATGGTTAGATAAGTAGAGATTTAAAAAAAAACAAAAAAAAAAACCAGTAATTGAATAAAAAAAGAAAAGAGAATAAGGACAAGGTTTTACATGTTAACAGAAAAGATCTTTAGCAACTGGGTAAAACCGACACCGACATGCTAAATTGGGTGTTAATATAAAAGATATGACATCTTAATGTATAAGAATTTAAATATTGTCTGTAATCTGAGATTATAAAATGACAAATCTATCAATGGTGAACAGTGATTTAACCATATCTATCTATCTATCTATCTATCTATCATCTATCTATCTGTCTATCTGTCTCTCTGTGAGCTGAAACGTGTTGATATACCATGCACCAAAATATTACTTTTTGATATACGCTTTGATGGCGACTGCTGTGAGTGCTTTCATGGACTACTTTTGGTTAGCACCCGGCAAATGATTATGTGAATGGTGAGTGCCGATAGCTTCCTAGATAATGAGTTTCCAGATAACAGATCCCATGCTTGCATATATGTTCAGATGTGTGTCCACACTTTAATCCAATTCACTAGTTTGCTAGTTATGTAAATACAGTACTTGAAGAAAGGATCAGCACACCAATATTCTCATATACTGTTTATTCCACTGTCCTTCTAACACTTTGGTCCACATTTTGGACCTTTATCCTTGATTATACAGTATATAGATAGTACCCTTGTATTTTCTCACTTGTTAACAAACTTTTCTTGAAGATAACGATATCTGACGGTTTAATCACTTCAAGGATTGAATTCTATAAATTCAGCCTACTTATTATACACATTAAAATAATTTAATTATTTCTTTTTTGCACACTCCTCCCAGGACAGTTTCCACAAGGAAACACAGCCCGTGACTATTGTTTGTTGTTTGCACACAATGATGGAGTGCTCTAACCTTGTGCATCAAATCCCTTAAGATCAGGTGCTTGAACAGTAATGGATCCAACCTGCCACGGGTCAGGAAATCTTGTACAACAGTCCAATATACTGCAGCATATTGTTTGTTGTTTGAACATGCCTATCACACTTGGATAAAACTGTATACCTTGTTCCAACTTCATTATGTGCTCACCATTTTTGATTTCTACATTTCCTTTTTGTGGTTCAATATTTGGTAACCCCATGATGGCTCTTAGCTCATCCCTAGGTACCAGATTATACAACCATATTAAACACTCCAGTATATTATGCATACATAATTCACTCTAAATGGATTTCAGAATGTTCTTATGGATTTCAGACTACTTATCTCAATGAGGTCATATACACAGCTGTGATACCTCTGCCTCCCATTTATTAAATGATGTTACACCCCACTTACAAGGGTAGGACTTTTGTGCCAGGCTGGACAACTGATGATGAATTGTATGTATCATTTTCTCTTACCCATTTCGATTACCATCATCAACCATTGACTGCTTTGCAAGAGTATAATATACAAAGATGGTCTGAGATGCCGGAGTTTGCACTCTTGCCTGTGAAGCTCTTAAAGAGCTGGTTTAGTGCTTTATGTCATTACCACCTTGTGTTTTTTTTCTGCTGCAAAGACTGTACAATTTACAGTGCATGTTGCAGGCTGAAGATTGTTTTTTTAATAGCAGGATTTAGATCTTCATAACTTAAGATCCTGGGATTTTCCAAATAACAGATTTTTCCATAATTTGAATCTTCATAACTTAAGTTTTCTAGAAAATCCCATACCTGCATATATATTCAGATGTGTGTCCACACATTCATCCATATTGCAAGCTGAAGATGATTTTTTTAATAACATGATTATACTTTGGTATTTTGCCCAGGGGCAATATAAAGACAGGTGACCGAATATTTTGTTTTTTTACTGCTTTTTTACCATTGTAATGCTGCCATTTACACCTTGATTTTTGTATTGCAACATTGGGGGGGGGGTGTTTTTTAATAACTATTCCCTGAGCTTGTACTGCTAGCAGTGCCAGGGACAATACTACATGCAACATCTTAAAGGATCAGTAACATCAAAAAAATGTTTGTATATTATGAAAAAAAACCAACACATATTAAAATGTAAAATCGCAAAGTCTTTATTTAGAAATAACTTACCGAATGTCCGCTTGCACTCCTCTTCAGAAAAGGCAATCAGGTGATCCATCGTGCGGCGCTTGATTTCTCATCCCTGCCTTCCTTATAATAGATAGCCAGGGAGGAGAAATTGAGTGCCGCATGATGGATCGTTGCCCTGTCGCCTTTTCTGAAGAGGAGTGCAAGTGGAGATTCGCTAAATTATTTCTAAATAAAGACTTTGGGATTTTAAAGTTTAATATGGTTTTTTTTCATAGTATACAAGCTAATTTTTTTTTTAAAATTTTGATGTTACTGGTCCCTTAATGGTACTTTTGGCAACAAGTTGGTTTCATTTTGATTCTTTAAACATATTTAAAAAAAAAATAGTGTTCTTTGTATTGTTTCTGCTGCTAGCTATTCCAGGAACACATTCAAAAATGAACTCAAATTAAAATCTTTATTATGAGTCAGAATTGCAGCAAGGTTCTCTATGCAGTATGTATTGCATAGTGATGCAATGTGATGCAATGCCTGGCAAATTTATTCGCTAGGCATGGATTAGCGGTGAATTTTCACATTTCACCAACCACGAATGTTTAAAAAATTGCAGCACGCATAAAAATTTCCCTGCATCAAAATTATTCAGACTTTAATACATTTGGACAAAATAGTCGTACGTATAAAAATTGTCGTTCATGTAAAAATTGTTGCACTTTAAATTTATTTGGACGCCCATTGACTTTAATGCGTTTCGTGAAGTTTTCACCATTTTGCAAAATTTTTTGCTGTTTCGCAAATTTTTCAGGGAAGCGACAGACAAATTCGCCTATGGCTAGTATTGCATACAATTGACAAATAATTGCTTTTATCCCATCCTAAAGCAATTCTAAAGTTGGCCTTTGTACAGTTCTGGTGAACCTGCCTACAGCATGTACATGTTGACTTGATAATAAAGCTGCGTAATGCCACCATTTGTGACAGCCCTTAGATCTGGTCACTCAATACACATCATGTATTAGGTCATCAATAGTGAGATGGTGAGAAATTCACACTGAGGGGATTAATAGTATTTGGAGGTAACGTAGTCCATTGTTGCTAGAAATAAGGTGTTAAAGCCCACTATGGACAAAATTAGAAAATCTGTCAATACTAAAACAATGCTTTATAGCTAAACTGCAAAAAAATACCATGTTATGCATTTTTCCATTAACAAATGTTGGTGTTAAAGAAAGCAGGAAAATAACTGTCTAATGAATGTTTGGAGTGAAAATACCTTGAGTAAAAATAATAGAACCCAGAGTCTTCTATCTGCCAAGCATGGCCTTGATGAGCCAAAGCTGGAGACTTTCTTCTTTGGGGTCATGACATTTCTGATAACAACATGTAGCAACTACCATCTAAATCTTACTCTAGGCCTTTGATGTGAACACCTTCTCCGCTACAAAACTTAGTTTCTTTGTATAAATGTCCCTGACAACAGGCCCCTTTTTAGCTTCTACTTTGAAAAGGCTGATAAATAATTTTAAATGTTGAGGTCATATGAATCATGGCTTGTAAATGTATCATTGCTCTGTTTTCATTATTCTGGGGTCGGTCTATATAAAAACAAAACTGTTATTGTTAATATCAATGCTGAATTTTTGTTACACGTGACAGCAAAGATAGTGATTAAGCGCATTTGAAATATTTCATATTAACAGGAAAAAAAAAAGCCAAAGGAAATGTTCCCAATGAGAAGTAACAGAAGGATACTAAAAGTAAGGAATGGGATAAATGCAGAAATCTGCCCAGTCTGAAAATGCAGTAGATTGTGGGTAAACTGCATTGTGAATGCAGAAAATTTAAGTGTAAAAACATATCCTATAAGGCTAATAATAATCTCCCATCATTGTACATATATATATAGTAGTGTGATGGGCGGCACACCTCTTCCAAACCTCACCCAGTTGCACGGTTAAAGCTTACATACATTTTCCAAAAAAGAACCAGCAACACCGGGATATTTTTCAAAATCAAAAAACGTGTATTTAGTAAAGCATGTCTTAGCCAACCTAACGTTTTGGTCCCCACTGGGACCTTTTTCAAGGCCTTGAGAGAAAAAAAAAAAAAAAAAAAAAAAAAAATATATATATATATATATATATATATATATATATATATATATATATATAATATATATATATATATGTGACCAGCAAAGAGCCAGCACTCTTGAATAAAGTGTTTGTGTGCCTGGGTGCACGATCAATATAATATCTCCATCCATCCAAAGAAGATCAGCACTCTCAGGGAAAAACCGCCAGTTAGTAGCTATAAAGCATGTACATTGATAGATTCAGCACTTTGAAAAAGGGCCGAAACGTTAGTCCTATGCTGTGTTATTTTCAATAAAACCTTTTTCATATTTTTAAGCCCTGAGAGTGCTGATCTTCTTTGGATGGATGTATATATATATGTGTGTGTACATGAGAATGATAGCTTGGGCCCTTTTTTGTATAATGCCAGGTCTGAACTGGTGTTACATTTTAGGATTTTAAAGGGGTGGTTCACCTTTAAGTTAGCATTTAGTATGTTATAGAATGGCTAAGCAACTTTTCAATTGGTCTTCATTATTAATTTTTTTTATACTGTAGATGTTTTTTAAATTATTTTCCTTCTTCTTCTGGCTCTTTCGAGCTTTCAAATTGGGTTTTGGGACCTGGGGTTTTCTGGATAACGGATCATAATTTTCTTCCAATAAGGATTAATTATATCTTAGTTGGGATCAAATACAAGTTTTACTGTTTTATTATTACAGAGAAAAAGGAAATCATTTTAAAGAATTTGGATTATTTGGATAAAATGGAGTCTATGGGTAATGGCCTTTCCGTAATTTGGAGCTTTGGAGCGCTCTCTAACAGAGACGAAAGCAGCAAAACCGGCACCCGCCGTCTCCAACTACAAGAGCCGCTCCGAAGCCCAGCGCATTTGACTGAATACAACGCTGAGAAGGACAACACGAGAATCCGACCGGTGATACCTTTATGCGCATCAACTTTACAACTGAAGGATAAGCGTGAACAGTAATCTGCTATTTATAATTAGACCGACAATACTGCACTATTCTAGCTTCTTCCCAATAGGTGCAACCATACACGACGCAAGTTCAGGACAAAGTCCTATCACCTACAGGCACGCTAACCACAAGGCTTTTGTGAGTAGTTCCGCATACTAAAATATTGCGTCCTTGTTAGAGGTCTGCTGCACTATTGGGATTGCTTTTTCTTTTCAGATTTAGGGATCGAAAAACTGCTGTTTAGCGCACCTACTCTCTTGACTTCCCTACTTCTAAATAAAGACTTGGCAATTTTAAAGTTTAATATGTGGGGGGGGGGGTTCGTAGTATAAAAACAATTTTTTTTTAAATGTTACTGGTCTTTTAAAGATGTAATTTACTCCCCTAGAGATGAGAACTATTCCCAATTTTAAGATTGTAATGCATTTAGCATTTAGAAAAATGCCCATAGACTCCAACATGAGGAAAAAAACACCAGCTGACTTCAATACATTTGGCATGAGAAAAGAAACAATTTACTCTGATGCACTTAATACTGTATTCTATCATTTAAGGTACTTGTGTCCCAAGACACTCCCTCTTGTGTGCTCCATGTCTGTGCATTTGTCCCGCCTCCTCTTCCAAATCATGTACAAGTGTGCTCACTGATGCAGGGAAACCCGGAAGCCAATGCCACCTTTAATTCCAAGTTTCCCACTGTTGTGTGTGTGTCAATAAGAGCAGCCAATTTGCAGCTAAAGAATCACGTGCAGTGTCATAAGAGATGTTCTTATTCTTCCTCTGTTGATATTCCCGTGGTAAGTTTCTGTTGTGATATAGTTATATTTGTTTATAGAGCACCCCCAAACTGTTCCCTCACCAGAGGTGTGAGCTAATAGAGCCTGCACTCTATTTGGAGGGGGGAAATAGTTGTTGTTTTTCAAGGACTAGGCCGTCCATACTGGGAGGAAGCTCCTGCTGCAGGCAGCCATGTTGGATGACACTCATTAAGCACATGCGTATGACGTCACATGTATGCACATAATGGGCAAAAGATGTTGCATAAATTCTCTGTGCCACAAATGGCCACCCCCACTGGGAGTTCCCACTCAGTACTGGCAGCCTAGCACTCATGGAGGCCATTTAAACAAATATATAGTGAATAAAGTACCCCCTCTTGTAAAATATAAGGATATTATAAGTTACGGAGGAGTTTCTTGACCATATAAAAACACGAGGCCGAAGGCCGAGTGTTTTTATACAGGTAATGGAACTCCGAGGTAACTTCTAATATCCTCATATTTTGCAACTGGGGGTACTTTATTTATTATAATACACAAGTTTTAGTAAGTCATGTAACAGAAATGACATCAGAACTCACCATTTATAACTGATGACATCAGAACTCACCGTTTATAAGGATATAATTTACAAGATATTAATGGCTTTTGTGTATTATATATAAATATATATATATAGCTTGACAAGTGCCCTTTAAGACTGAGCTGACTACTTTCTTTGCTTCTAAATCTTAACCGTACTGATACCTAATTCATAGGTATTAATATATTCTGCATTGTACTAAGAGCAGCCTTCTCAAAGTTCTTATTACTCACCTCATCTACTACCACATCCACTAAAATGCCTTGGAGCACATTTCCTCCTTAACTTCTTATATACAGAAGCTCTCCAGGAGCTTTGTGCAGGAGCTTTAGGGATCATTGCCGCAGGAGACGTTTGGGGTTTTGAGTCCCACAAATGTAGCCAGCTTTTGCTTCAAACCTCTGAGGGGATGGGGTGCCTTACAGAGAATTTGTGCCACCAGCTTGGTTTATGGGTAGTACTGTTCCTGTAAGCACATGAGCCCATCTGGTAGCAGAGATAAAGGGGCCTCATAGATCACAAGTGCCTAGAGCAGCAGTACATGTAATTTACCCCATTTATTATGAGATGATCACATCTAGGACCTGATTAAGTCCTCAGCTGAGGCAATATTTTCAGTCTCTTAAATGAATACTGATCCCAAAATATTGAGAGAGATCAGTTGTTTTGGCCTCATGAACAGGTTAAAGGGTTTGTTCACTTTAAATTATCTTTAAGAGGCACATTTATCAAGGGTCGAATTTTAAATTCATGCAAGTTTTTTTTAAACTCTAATAAATTAGATTTTCCTTGAATTTTTTTTTGAACATTCGAGTTCAAATTTAAATTTTACTCTTAATAAATCTGCCCTTTACTGTGATGCAAACACTGATGTTCTGAACCAGTTTGCAATTGTTTTTCTTTTTTGTGTTTTGCAATTTCAGCAGCTATCTGAGTCTGGTTTACATGAGCAATCAGGCAGTGAGAGAGACTAAATGACAGACTGAAATATGAATAAGAGAAGGACTGAATAGAAAGATAAGTAATAAAAACTAACAATTATAATACAATTGTAAGCTCACAGAACAAAAGTTTTTAGCTGTCGGGGTCAGTGACCCACATTTCAAAGCTGGAAAGAAGTAAAAGTGGAACGCCAATAATTTCAAAAATATAAAAAATGAAGGACAATTGCTAAATTGATAGGAAAAAACTGGTGGGCCCCGCCGACCCAGACCTGCTCAGCACTGGAAATCCTGTGTGCTGCACCCTTCTTCCTTGATCACAGGCCCAAATTAAAATAAATCAGAGGGGGGTTGTGGCTTCAGAAGCGGGGTGGGTGGGTGGTTGTGACAGGGGCAGGAGGCATGGGGGGATGCAGGCCCCGAGGCTGTGCCCCCAGTCCTATGCTGAACACTTCTGACTTGACCATGATAGGTTGAATTAACAGTCTACGTCATCCTGTTTCTGGACATGGATTCAATAAATATGAGCATTTAAAGACTCTCTCTCTCTCTCTTGGGGCTCAGCCTTAAAGGGGATTGGATGATTCAACTCATTGCTGAAGTAGGTGTCTGAAGTTTTATCTGTCTGCCTTTGATTTCAGTCCCAGCTCTGTTTTTTTCCATTCCATTTAAAAAAAAAAACCCTTCCTTCTACACTTTTGATTAAAGATGATGCCCTGAGAAAGTAAATAATAGCAAGGGAGAGTTTGTGGCTAAATGTAGCACAGTCTGCGCAGCATTTAGTAGTGATCTTGCTTTTGTCAACAGTTTGTAAATCACAGAGCTGAGCTGCTGCTGCCCATGGGCTTGTCTGCAGAGTTGTGACTGCACTCCCAGCTTCTGCTCTGCCCATTCATCATCTGTACAGTTGTTGAAATTCCACTTGAAGAATCCTTCTAGAATACTTGGGATACAGTGCTTCCCCCAACTGAATTAGTTTTGTGCATGTAGAATATTTGCCTATTATACCACATTATTATCACTTTGCAAAATCAGATTTTTCATAACATCCTGGTGGGAGGATGCCATGCTACTTTTTATTTTTGATACCAAACAGGTAACCAAATTCTTATTCTTATACACTTCCTACAGTACAGGAAAATAAGAAAGTATGGCTAGTTCTAATGTTCCTTATATTGGGGTCTCTGCGCAGCATGTATCAGGGACTGCAGCCATTGGCAGCCCCCAAAAATATGATTTTTCACTAGAGGAATTTCACTAGAGAGCTTCTATGTTACATCAGGGTCAGACTGGCCCGGAAAAAACCCGGTGGGCCTCAACCCTCATGGGCCCCCACCGGTCCAGACCCCCTTCTCCTGAAAAACCCTCTCTACAAAACAAAAAATTTTGGCGCATGCGTGTGGTACCGTTTACGCATGAGAGCCTTCATGCGTGCGTGCCAAGAGGCACGTCAGACAGCATTCCTGGGGGCCCTAGGCCCCCCAGTCCGACACTGTGTTACATTATGCCAAAATATTCATAAACGACACATTAGCCCAGGGGTGCCCAAAAGGTAGATGGGGATCTACCAGTAGACCTTTAGCTGGTCATCAGTAGATCTCAAGACACTGTCAACAAACAGCATGTCTAAATTACCCTCTTATTTCATACTTTTCATTCAGATATTTATTATGTTAAGGTTACATATGAAATATTTGTTTGTTAAATATAGCAACATACATTTTTTTTTTTATAAATCAATATAATATTAAAGTAATATTTTCCATGGAAGAGAATGATAACAATGTTTTTATGGATGTAGATCATGATGGGACAACATCACTGAAAGTAGACCTCACATTAGTAAAGTATGGGCACTCCTGAATTAGCTTTATCTAACCAATTTAACCAAGAGGATGTAAACCCATAACTAGATTGTGTGCTAATGTACTTGTAAATATGAGTGCTGCTGAAAGCTAGATATGGGAAAATTACTTTGAATTCTATTTTTTTTTTCAATAAGCAAAATGCTATTTTAGGGTATCTTGGGGGCTGCCAAAGGCTACAATAATGCAACCTGGGAAAGAAAATCCAATGGAGTAGCTCCTGCATTGCTAGACAAGTCCTGGTGCTGCTTCCTTCTGGAAAATGTATTCCACATTTAAACCTGGAGGAGGAGCCCTACCCAATCTCACCAATGCATTTACATGAACACCCAGTTCCCCCAGCATCCAATGGGTCTTCAACAGCAGCCGGAAGGTCCCCAGTTCAATAACCCTGACGTCCTGGTGTTGCTTCTAATACATCTGTTTCCACCACTTCTACTTTGGCTATAGTAATAAAATGAAGCTACGGTACACACCAATAGTTTAGAGGGTGGTTCTTTTATTATGCTATAGAACGGACAATTCTAAGCAACTTTTCAATTGGTTTTCATTATTTATTTTTTATAGTTTTATAGATATTTGCCTTTTTCTTCTGACTCTTTGCAACTTTCAAATGGGCATCGCTGTCCCCTTCTAAAAAAAACAAATGCTCTGTTAGGCTATAAATGTATTGTTATTGTTAATTTTTATTACTGATCCTTTTATTCAGGCATCTCCTATTCATATTCCAGTCCCTTATTCAAATCAATGCATGGTTGCTAGGTTAATGTGGACCCTAGTTACCAGATTGCTTAAGATGCAAATTGATGAGCTGCTGAATAAAAAGCCAAATAACTCAAAAAAAACTGAAATAATTAAAAATGAAAACCAATTGCAAATTGTCTCAGAATATCACTCTCTACATCATACTAAAAGTTATCTAAAAGGTGAACCACCCCTTTAAGTAAAGGCAATTTTATTTTTACTTACTGCATTGGTTCCCCTTGTGTCATTTGTGGGGTGATTCATTTTAATGTAATAATTAAATATCCCGGTATATAAAAATATAAGTCCATAAGAATATATCCTTGGTTTTCATTTCTTTTTCCAAACTTCATTTCTTTCTGTGCATTCCCAGCTCCATGTGAATTCACACTCTCACACTGGAATTATCTTTTTTTGGGGGGGGGGACCCAAGTGAAAGCTGTTTAGCCTTTTCCTTTTAACCCTACTTTTTTTTTTTTTGGAAAGAAAAGTAACTGCCAAGTATTTTGTAAACAGAAGATTAATGCTGAGCAGAGCTGCGCCTAATGTGACCTCTGCTGTTTGCTTTAATGTAATGGTTTGTTTGTTGAGTCTTTCTGCTGCTTCATTTTTACATTTTGGGGGGGGGGGGAGGAATTGTACGGATCAAACGTTTTATTTTGTAAATTCCCCACGTTGGCTGATGATTATACACACGCATTCCGCTCCCCCTGCCTTCAGCTACTTCTTTATGGAACTGATTTCCCTGGGTGCGCAACTGCGCACACGTGTTTTAGGCACATTAAATAACGTTTCGGCGCACACTAGTTATTTTTCAAGGTCCATGGAACCCACAAACCCATTGCATTTCGCTTAATCCCGAATCGATGCGGTTTTTTAGATTACAAACACTAGGGAATATATTACACGACACGTATTTATATCTTGTTACAATGCGCTCTAAAACAGTCCAGCCGTTAATGCGCATTTTGGACTTGAAAGCAATAAACGACAAACAATGTTGTTTTATATAACAATGTTGTTTTATATATCAGTATCTTTCTAGGGAAAAGGGAAAAGTGCACCAATCCATTGTCCATATTTCATAGTCTGAAGCAAATTCAAGGGGGGACATTAACATCCCTTCCAAAGCCACAATTGTCCAACATTATTTCAAATGCAAGTTTGGAGGAGAACAGGTGATGCCACTACTGCTTGTCCTGGTTGCTGCAGCGATTTTGCAGGGCACTGGCCACAGAAACAGGGACAATAACCTGTATTTACAATAAAAAGGAGGCAGCAAATTCTGATCGGTTACAGACTCCTGCCTGATATTAGTCCTCCTAAGCGTTCTGTTCATTTAATTTCATTGAATGTGTGTGCAACCCAGACAATCTGCATCAAATCTGGCTTCCTTGGTGGGTTTCCCAAATCAGTATTGCAAAATATAACAATAATATAAATATGAATTGGAAATGTTTTTGGTAACTCTGTAATTGTGCCATTTTGGCTCTACTACATTGCATTGCAGTATATATATAATTTTTTTTTTTAAATTAATTATTTTTATTAAAGTTTGAAAAAATGATTGAAGGAAGCAAACAATTAGGACTTTGCATCCATGTCGGCTACTGATTGTTAAATATTCTGGAAACACAGTTCTAGTTCTAGTCACCCCTCTAGTAGTCTACAACAACCCAAAAAAGGTGATTTGCTGGGCGGTATTAATCGGCAACAGTTGCTCGTTAATTAAGGCAAATGTTTATACAAATCCGCATCAGATGAGATGATCAGTAGGGGATAGAATTCACTCTTTGTTTTTGTATGGGGCATTGGTTTGTGTTAGTGTGTGATTTTTTTTCAGACTGTTTTGCAGTTTTTTTTCATGGCACCTGAATGAGGTATGAACTGAATATTCTTATTCTTAGTAGTATAATAATATTATTTACTAAAAACTAAGTAGAAATAATAACAGCTACTATTACTACTACTAATAATACAGTTTAGGATAGACACAAATAAATCCGTTTGAAAAAGTTTGATTGCAAAATGGCAAAGTCTACAACTTGATGAAAGTTCATCTAAAAATCATTTTTTCTCCTTAAAACGACTCACAATTAGCTGAATGTAATTTAGGCAAGATATCACTTACAAACAACATTACAAAATGCCTATAAAGAATTCAGTTGGAACAGAGAGTAATCCTGTATCCAGCCCAACGAGCCGCTATTAAACACGAGCCATAATTGGTAAGATATTCATTTATAAATGAACCAAACTCACATTATTTATAATAATCTACATCCAAACGTATTTGGGAAACAAAACTCGGCAGAGAATTCGTTGCATAGAGAGAGGGTGTAGCAGGGTGAGATGAGGGAGAGCTGGGATAAAACACAATAAACGACGTAGGGTAACAGCAGTATTTTGCGCATTCTCTGCATGGAATCACCTTCCCGGTATTTTAAGAAGCCAACACGATTTATATTTTTTATGATATTTATTTTTTTACAATACCAATCAAGTAATACAGGCTTGGACGCTCCGTTTCCCCAAAACACCCGTCTGTAATCAGCACCAATTTTTAAAGTACTGCGGTGTTGCTTATGTCGCGAACTTGTTCCCCATACAGAGCTAAAAGCTACAGCGCAGAAACCCTGTCCCAGATGCAGCACATATTGATCTCATTCTGTCCCGACCATTGGTGTGTGTGTGTAACCTTGCTGTAATCTGCCATAAAACACAATTAGTCTGACTGCAAGCAGAGAGAGAAACTAAGGGGAAAAAAACAGAGAACCTAAATCTCCTTATTAAACTATTTTTTCAATGAGTATTTTCTTACCAGTTGTTAATAGCCTGGACATAGCTGAGCTCATTGTGTGTAAGTTGCCAAACTAGCAGAACACTCCTATCCAATGAGCTCACACTAGGGTCCAAATTACCCTAGCAACCATTCATTGATTTGAGCAAGATTCTTGAACATGAATTAGAGAGAGGGCCTGAATAGAAAGATAAATAATAAAAAGTAGCTATAGCAATACATGTGTAGTAATGATGTGCGGGCCGACCTGATACCCGTGGGTTTACCCGTGGTCGGGCAGGCTCCTCACGGGTGGCCGGCGGGTGCGGGTTGAGCTCTTCTCCTGCTCTCCCGCCCGCCACCTTCAAATGCCGGCATCCGGGTTCCGGTTTTATAGTGTCGCGTCTACTCGCCCCACCCCTTTTGTGATGTCATTGTGCCGTCATCAGCGGGGTGGGTCGGCGCAGGTCTATAAAAGGACCCCCAGAAGCGGGTGCGGGCAGGCGCGGGTATTTGCAGGGCGGGTTAGGGTCGGGTGCGGGTCAGGGAAACCCTGACCCACACATCACTAATGTGTAGCCTTACAGCCCCCATACACGGGCCAATAAAAGCTGCCAACAGACCGAGTCAGCAGCTTATTGGCGAGTGAGTGGGGCCATTCGATGGGCTTCCCCGATAGATATCTGCCCAAAAGTCGGACAGATCTCGATCAGGCAGGTTAAAAAACCCAGTCGGATCGCGACCGCATCTGTGCGTGTATGCGGCCCTGTGATCCGACAGCCCGTACCGGATCAGCCCGATATCGCCCACTTCAATGTGGGCATATCGGGGAGAGATCCGCTCATTTGGCAACATCTCCAAACGAGCGGATCTCTACGTCTATGGTCACGTTTACAGAGCATTTGCTTTTTTAGATGGGGTCAGTGACCCTATTTCAAAGGTTTAAAGAGTCAGAAGAAGAAGGCAAATAATTCAAACAGTATAAAAAAGAAAAAATGAAGACCAATTGAAACGTTGCTTAAAATTAGCCATTCTTTAACATATTAAAAGTTAACGTAAAGGTGAGCCATCCCTATAAGGCAATAAGTGGTGTCTTTATGGTTTTTTTTATAGCTAATCTGAGCAGGGCAGTTCAGTTTACTTTGGGGGGGGGTGTAGTTCTGCCCTTTATCCATTGGGGTCCATGTAGTCCTCTGTACAGAAGCCAATTTTCCGTCATTTCATTGGCCCTTTCAATAAAACTAGCAATTTGCTCATTGCTTTCCATCTGTCAGGGTTGGTATGCTAATTCTGCTTGGGTGTATACAACTAACTACCTTTGGTTAAAGGAACGGTTCACCTTCCGGTTAACCTTTAGTTATGTTATTCTTAGTCATTTTCCAGTTGGTTTTTACTTTTCTATTTTTGTTTTTGAATTATTTACCTTCCTTTTCTGACTCTTTCAAGCTTTTAAATGGGGGCCAACTGACCCCAGCAGCCAAAAAAAACTATTGCTTTGTGTAGCTACAATTTCATTGTAAATATTACTTATCTTTCTATTTATGCCCTCCTCTGTTACTATTCCTGTCTCTCTTTAAAACCATTGCCTGGTTGCTAGGTTAAACTTGACTCTAGCAACCAGATACCTGCTGAAATTCAAATTGGAGAACTGCTAAATATTTTTTATTTTTTTTTAAAAATCTCAAATAATAAAAAATGAAGACCAATAGCAAATTGTCTTGGAATTGCACTCTATACATCATATTAAGTGAAATCAAAGGGGAAAAAACCCTTTAAATCACCTTTATGAAGTCAGGCGTTTGTCCTGACTGTGTAGCCACAAAGGCTAGTGATAATACTTGGCCCAGTCGCGGTTTGACTCCTGTCTGACCTGTGGCTCTATTGCTGTTTAAAGGACTAATATGTGTGGGAGACAATGGAGGCACAGAGATGTTTGTATGTGTCAGATTAGAAAGGACAATGGGAAATACTATGTCGGGGGGGGAGCAATAAGTGACTTCTGTGGTTTCCGGATATGTGTCATTCCACTGACCTGATAATAACCACACTCTGCTCTCTAAAAGCCCCAATTCATCTTTTAAAGGGGACCTTTAAAGGGAAAGCGCTTGTGTCTTACTCACAGGTTACTCAGTGGTTCTCTGTTGGCCTTGTCATTTCGCTTGGTTTGTGACAAATAACTCCACTGCTAATTATCCACTTTGTTCTCTCTCCCCCCCCTTACTGTATATTCCTCTAATTACCGCCCCTGACTGTAGGTCATGCCAAGTATAAACTGCCTGTCACAGCTGTTTCTTTTCCATTTGAACATCTCAGTATGTACATATGTGCGCAATAAAAATATAGCACTAATAAAGTCCATAATACTGACTCTCCTGGGTGTTTGGTTTAAGTCACTGGGGACAAGAAAGTGTGTTGTTGGTGTTATTCTGAGAAATTCCTGCCCCTTTGGATTCCCACTACATAGACTGCTATACTCACTGTGTTGAGAAATGAGAATGCTAATATAGTTTCAGTGCCAGGAAACAATGACAGGAGCCTTGCAGGAGTTTTAGTACCTTAATATAGTGACTCCTTGTAAGCACCCAATTAATTCATGCTCACCTGGGCAGCTATTAATTCTCAGCACTGCGCCCTTCTTTAATACTACATATAACATTTATTAGATAATTATTTACCCCTATGGAAAAAAAAAGAGAGAAAACAGTTCAAAAGCAGTTCATATGTAATTGAAGTATAACCATTTAGAAAGGATTTCGGCATACCGCATTAAACTACACATATCCGTCATTTGTCATGCTGGGGATTCTGGAAGTTTTAGACGCTGATCTGACAAATTCTTATGGTTCTGCTTTAAATGTACGAAGGAGTCTCATCTGTGGGAAAACACATAATGTATATCCCTCAATTATTCACTGCTAAACGTTTAAGCCGCTACATATATTGCAAAACAGATTAAATAGCCCGAAGGGAAATACAAAACTTAATGTAATTGCTGGAATATAAATGAATATCTGGCTGCACTGCTCAGTGGCCTACGCTAGGTATTATCTGTACAGTATACTGTATATTCATTGCTGTAATGACACTGCCATAGTCTGTGCCCTTTAGTCTGTGCCCTTTAGTCTGTGCCCTTAGTCTGTGCCCTTTAGTGTAGGTGCCTCTAGAGGAGCCCAGTCTAGAAAGGTCAATGTGCTCCTGAGAGCAGAGTTAATAATATTCTGCTACATAGAGTGAAACACTGATCATCTCTGAAAAATAGTGTGCGATGAAACAGAGCTTTGCTTATCCCTAGCTTTCTTGTTGGAACATTTGCCCCGTGTGAATTTGATGGTCCAACCCAATTAATGCTTTGACTAATGACCATATAGTAACTTGGTACTAATGACTTGTATTGATTTAAGATCTGAACGTAACTTTGAGCAGAGCTCAGTTGTCTTTACAGGATAAGTAAACTCTAAAAATAAGTTAATGTAACATTTCTGAGAGTGCTATTCTAAGAACCTTTTCAATGTACATTCATTATTTATTTATTTTTTAATTCCAAGATATTAAGGGATACATGTGCTGTTAATATGGATGAATTTTGTTACAACAGTGACCTGTTGGTCAGTTTCCCACGATTCTGACCAGCAAGTCAAGGAAGTTGTCAGAAGAAAGAAAGAGGCTTCTCTGGTTATTTTCTAGTTAGGAAATATTTGAGAAAGGTTTCTAGTTTTTTTCCTTAGCAGAAGAACATCACAGCAGCCTTGTTCTTTCTCCTGACTACTTGGTGGTCAGAGTGGTCAGAAAATGACCAGCAGGTGGCGCTGTTGTAACAAAATTCATTTGTGTTAAAGGAACAGTAACACCAAAAACTGAAAGTGATGAAAATATAATGCAGTGTTGCCCTGCACTGGTAAAACTGATGTGTTTGCTTCAGAAACATTACTATAGTTCATATAAACAAGCTGCTGAGTAGCAATGGCGGAAATTGAAAAATGGCTATATGGTACAGGATAAGTAATGGATAACAGATAGCATTATGTTCTACAGAGCTTATCTGCTATCTGCTGTGTAACTTGAGCCTTTTCTCCTTTGAATAGTAGTGTTTCTGAAGCCAACACAGCAGTTTTACTAGTGCAGGGCAACACTGCATTATATTTTTATTACAGGTATGGGACCTGTTATCCAGAATGCTCGGGACCTGGGGTTTTCCGGATAAAGGATCTTTCCGTAGTTTGGGTCTTCATGCCTTAAGTCTACTAGACATGCATTTAAACATTAAATAAACCCAATAGGCAGATTCTGCTTCCAATAAGGATTAATTATATCTTAGTTGGAATCAAGTACAAGCTACTGTTTTATTATTACAGAGAAAAAGGAAATCATTTTTAAAATTTGGATTATTTGGATAAAATGGAGTCTATGGGAGACAGCCATTCCGTAATTCGGAGCTTTCTGGATATCTGGTTTCCGGATAAGGGATCCTATACCTGTACTTTAAAACAATTTAATTTTTTGATGTTACTGGTCCTTTAACAGTACATGAATATGTTTAATATCTTGGAATTAAACATAAATATATAATGAATGTACATTGCAAAAGTTCTCTCATCAATTTTAAATTCACTATTTTCAAGGTTTACTTATACTATAAAGGTTTTGCAGGTAGGGGTGATTATGATAAGTTTAAAGGGATTCTATCATGATTTTTATGATGTGGTTTTTATTTCTAAATTACAGAATATAAAATTGCATTCCTGAACCAGCAAGTGTATATTTTTAAGTCATAATATTGGTGTGTAGGCAGCCATCTCTAGTAATCTCTAGTAATTTTGCCTGGTCATGTGCTTTCAGAAAGAGTCAGCACTTTAGGATGGAACTGCTTTCTGGCAGGCTGTTGTTTCTCCTACTCAATGTAACTGAATGTGTCACAGTGGGACCTGGATTTTACTATTGAGTGCTGTTCTTAGATCTACCAGGCAGCTGTTATCTTGTGTTAGGGAGCTGTTATCTAGTTACCTTCCCATTGTTCTGTTGTTAGCCTGCTGGGGAGGAAAGGGAGGGGGTGATATCACTCCAACTTGCAGTACAACAGTAAAGAGTGACTGAAGGTTATCAGAGCACAAGTCACATGACTGGGGGCTGCTGGGAAACTGACAATATGTCTAGCCCCATGTCAGATTTCAATAATTAAATATAAAAAAAATCTGTTTGCTCTTTTGAGAAATGGATTTCAGTGCAGAATTCTGCTGGAGCAGTACTATTAACTGATGCATTTTGATTTTTTTTTTCCCATGACAGCATCCCTTTAAGGCTAGTGCCACATGGGGGGGGGGGTTGTCAGTTCTGCATACACACAAGCAGAGAAATAGCCAATCCACTGACCTCCACTCATTCCTATGCCTTTAATCCTATAATCAAGAGACACTGCATAAGCCTGGGGGCAGCATACTCATACTCATACTCATACCAGTTTCTGCTGCAAAATCCAGGGATCGACTGATTCTCACAAGCTGTCAGCCCCGTGTGTCATTCAGTCTTACGAGTATTGCCTAGAAATACCCAGCTCTCATTGGGAGAAAATGTAGTTACAGGGCACATTATACCTTAAAACAAATATGCTTGAAGTTCATACATTAAAGGGCCAATCTGTGAGCCTTCATCTCTTCTTGAACTGCAATTTGGGGGCCGATTCACTAAATTCGAGTGAAGGATTAGAAGTAAAAAAACTTCGAATTTCGAAGTATTTTTTGGGCTACTTCGACCATTGAATGGGCTACTTCGACCACGACTACGACTTCGAATCGAAGGATTCGAACTAAAAATCGTTTGACTATTCGACCATTCGATAGTCGAAGTACTGTCTCTTTATAAAAAACTTCGACCCCCTAGTTCGGCAGCTAAAAGCTACTGAAGTCAATGTTAGCCTATGGGGAAGGTCCCCATAGGCTTGCCTAACTTTTTTTGATCGAAGGATATTCCTTTGATCGTTGGATTTAAATCCTTCGAATCGTTCGATTTAAATCCTTCGAATCGTTCGATTCGAAGGATTTAATCGTTCGATTCGAAGGATTTAATCGTTCGATTCAAAGGATTTAATCGTTCGATCGAAGGAATAATCCTTCGATCGTACGACCGCAGTATTTGCGCTAAATCCTTCGACTTCGATATTCGAAGTCGAAGGATTTCAATTCCTAGTCGAATATCGAGGGTTAATTATTAAAACATAAAAAACAAAGATGTTATTAAATTAAGATATAAACAGGCTAAGAAGCCAGCTATCATGTTTGTGCAGTGTAGATAACAATCTCTTATGCTGGATTTAGGCTTGAAAAGTAAACATCTGAAAACAGTGTCGGACTGGCCCGGCGGGATACCGGGAAAATACCCGGTGGGCCCCGACCCTAGTGGGCCCCGCCGGGCCAGTCCCCCTCTCCCAAACTGTTTTTTAAAAATAATAAAAAAAAAATCGGCGCATAGTAGCGCCGTTTGCGCATGCGCGCCGAGCGCCGTTTCCGTTTGCGCATGCGCGCCGTTTGCGCATGCGCGATGCGCCGAGCAGGGATTCGCCGAACAAGTAGGTAGCGGGGCCAGAGGGGGGCCCTGGACACCAGTCCCGGTGGGCCCCGGACCCCCCAGTCCGACCCTGTCTGAAAATATAAAGTTCATCTTCTAAAGAATTTGGAATAATTCACTTTCACATAAACATATCAACATTGCTGTCAATTGATCACATCATGTTATGCAGTCCTCCTTCTTTGTAGCTCAACAACAACAACAATGTTTCATTTGGGCTAGAAGATAAAACACAAGCGCACATACCTATTATTGACCTCCTAGGAGTAAAGTTGAGGAGATTCATTAATAGTAGGGGTCATTTACCTACCACAATGCATTTGGGGGCCTGCAAATTTCCCCATAGTCAGTTGTGTGAAACATTCTGTTAATTAAATGTTCTGTTCTTGTGTCAACATGCACTCCTTGTACACTGCTGCCTTCTGATTCCTATTCCAAATAGAGAGCTGTTGTGCCTATTGATGCAGGGGAAACCTGGAAGTACCACCTGGTTCGGAGGTAAAAGATAATTGTGTACACATCACTCTCACGTTGAATGGCAGAAATGACACTACTGGAAGATTTTCAGCACAATTATGTCTGATTGACATCAAAGTGTGAGCACTGTTGCATTAATCTTGATGTTTTAGCCGCGCAATTCCCCTTCGCAACTGCAACAATGCTGGAAATATACAGGCTCTGTTTGTACATCAAACTTTCTCAAACCTGTCATCAATGTATGGTTTCTAGATTGCAAGCACCATGGATGGATCATTCAATAACAGGTCACTAAATGAGCAGCAACGGTGAGTCGATCAGTAGCACAAGTGACAATAATACAGATGGATCATTTAGTAGCACAGGCCAATCATGCAGTAGCACAGGCAGACTTTATAGAATTAGTCCTCCACTAACTGAGCCTCTGTACCTGTAATGTCTACATATAACATAGCATTGGTAAGGTATTAGATTAGGTCATGATTAACGCATTTGATCCCGAAACACGTTAGGTTTTTCCAGTAACCTGCTTCATTAAACTATCCAGAAGTGCCGTCTATTTTGAGTTTTCTGTCATTAGATTAGGACAGTTTAGAGAGTCAATATTTTTCATTATGGCTTGTGCTCCCCGTTTCCTGCTGTGATCCAGAGAGTCCCACATTGTAGGATAAGACAAAGAAATTGTCTTACTCCTCAAATGTAGCGGTGGGCAGCAAGTTCCTGGCAATACTGCTTATTTGAAAGCAATTATATAAAGAGCAAGAAGAAGCTGTTGAAGAACATTGAGCTTGCAAAAATGGAATGAAAGATGGGATGGTGCAAATATGGAATAATAAATATAATTAATGAGCACATGCAATGTATTAGGCTCTCCAAAAATAGCAGTATAAGAAGAAATGAGAAGAAAGATGGACCAAACCTTGAGATATCCCAAGAAGTAGAGCCTGGTATAGGAGATGCTGAAAAAGAGAGCCTACTTATGCTGACGGCTTTTTGTAGTCATGGGTAGTTGATGTGCTGTATTGGGAAGATGAGTTTCAGGCAGCATAAAGATCAACAGAATTGAAAAAGGAAAAGTTTGCCTTGGATTTTGCATATGTGGGTAATTGACAACATTCATCTATTCACCTGCACAATTCAGAAGGCAAGATGCACTTTTCCTAAACCAATCAATGAATGAAACATTACAGGAATAATTTAATAGGCAATTCAGTTGGTTAAATAATGCAATCAGTTTTAGTGCCCTATTTAAGCTACAAACAGCAAACCTGATCATGTTAGCAGCAGCAAAGAGGAGGAGTAATCTTCTTACACAGGCATAGGTGATTGCAGTGATTATATATGTAATTGCACCACATTCTATTATACATCATTAGTGGGGCTAATTATACAGTATAGGAGAAAAGGACTCATTTATCAAGAGGATGGAGCTTCCAAAACTGAAAGGGCAACTTTTGAGAAAATTAAAATGTTATCCAAGCTTCAGCATACCGAAATAAGATGTTTTCTAAATATAATCAATTAAAAATTCTGTACCTTTGTGAAATAATCAAGTTTATCTTGACTATTCCTCTATCAGCATCTGTCTTTATGCAGCAGTTGGGAGTCTGAGCTTGAATACAATTGCAGCCATTGCCTTTTTGCCTAGAAGATGTATTAGCGCTCACTCTTTTAAAATCACCGGAAATACAATCTCTCTACATGCAGCATTTGTGCCAAAATAAATTATTTTGGTAGATTTTGTTTGAGCAGGAATCAGTTATTTGAGTGAGCGCTAACACATCTATCAGAAAAGGGAGTCCTCCCTGAAAATTATATTGAATCTAACGTCAATGAAAATCTGACACCCTGCTCCTGCAAGAAGATAGAATGAAGAGATGCTGCGAGTGAAGATGTGAAGATAAACTTGATTATTTCAGAAATGGTACAGCTTTCTTAGTTGATTATATTTAGAAAGTTTCTTATTTCAGTATGAGGAAGCTTATTTAAAATTCTCATTTTCGTATTTGTATGGGGTGTCCTGTGTATTATAGCCTTATGCTCATGAATAAAACAGAGGTCACATGATAACGTCTATCTGCCTATAGTACACTCCACTCCCTCCCTGCCTACTGTAACTATGAACCAGATTGACATACAGCAGTTGTATTCCTATTGAAGCACATGATACTGGGGGAATAACTGGTTTGCCATAAATAAGTGCTAAATTGGTGTGTCAGGGATGCTGACAATTAAAGTTCAACAGTTGGAGGGCCACAGGTAGGACAGCTCATGATCTCCAAAATATTTAATAATAATCATACATGTAATTTTAAATCCTAAAAACATTTCAAATATTAAAATAAAAGTTTTAACAAGCACAACATAAATTCCCATAGTGTCTTGTCTTAAAACTAGTCATGCAAGTACGTCTTCTACTACTTCATATATTGTTTCGCTTAAAGCTGTCATTTTTCTTGTCTCTGCTCATAACAACTATACAGTCCAGAAACAGCCAGTAAAAAGAGAGGACCTCTGTTTGTTTAATTACTTCCTGAACTACTAGTTCTGTCTTATTGGCTAATCTACTTTTAAATAGGCTAACCTTTCAAAGACAGCATAATTGTTTGGTTACACTTACTTCCCTAGCTATATATCATGCCTATCAAAATTAAATGTTTCCAACATACCTCCATGAGGCTCTTGCACTTCGCTTCACTTTAGGGATATGCTTAACATTTAGCAGCAGCCTTTTAAATTAGAGGGGGAAAAAACATGCAAAATAATACAGCATCAATAAAATCTGTCGGAGAATTCATAAAACAGGATATGCCATAAAGTATAAACATATAGGCATGTAAAAGAGAGCCGTTTCACCCCATGCACTGGGCTGGGTTCTTATGTGCCAGAATAAAGCTGCTGTGGGAATTTTTTATGATTTATGTGTTTTTATTTGTCCGACTGATATGATAAAAGCAAAGTGGATGATACACTATAAATAAGATGATTCTTGTTTCTGATACAAGATTTTACAAAATAATGAGATGTCCAATTTTCTTTGGATATGTCTAATTAAAGGGGGCCTGTCACCCATTGAAATATTTACAAATCCCTTGCTATCATGTTAGTTGAGAAAAAAACTTTAATGTCTATATATATATTGTTTAAATCTTGCTCTTGGCATTTACAGCAATCAGACTATTAAGGTTATTAAGGCAAGTTTTGTATCACCCCAAAATCTTTTGTATGGGGGAATGGAGGACCTTATGTCCCTGTCCATACACAGGCTGCACAATTATAGACCAGGAGGAGAGAGGGGGAATTTGAGGAGTGCACAGACATCTATGAAGTGCAGAATGGAAAGTGAAATTAATTGCCTGCCCTGCCTCTATGCCTAAGGCCAATATTTGATTCACAGCTCAGCTTTTTAAACACAGGTATGCATGTTTTAATAAAAAAGAGAATTTGGGTGTCATGTTTAATTTATAAAGGACTTTTATTAAGCAGCTTTTCACGTGTGGCTGACAGATCCCCTTTAATAGCCTCATTTTTATTATCAGCTCCTGTATATTTTAATGATTGGTAAACAATATAAACAGTGTACTCCAGAATACAGTAGGATGGTGGGGTTACTTCTACAGATACAACTGTAAAAATGAAAGCCAGTATTTGTTTTACTTTGGAAGGCTGATGGAGATGCATGGTCACTTCTACTAGTATAGCCTAGTGACTGGAGAAACAAGGAATGGCCAGCTTTCTTTATATATGACCATAGAAGTTTGCTGATACATTAAGGTTGAATTATTCAACTTGTAAGTTACATAGACATATCTAGTGGGCAAGAGAAAGGGACAGATCTTCCAGCAGAAATATTCCAGGATGTTTAACATAAAACATTATACACTGGCTTTTATGTCATTAAGATGTTCAATCAAACACAATGGGGGCTTAAGTGCTAGCATTCAAATCCTCTTATCTGTGATGGGAAACTGCAGCTACAGTATATAACCTACAGCATAGTGGAAAGTGGAAAATACTCTTGGAAAATAACAAGACATAGAAACCACTCTTTTCCACTGTACTTTGAAGCAGGTTGCCTCTGTAGACTTCAGAACATCCGAATCAGACCTAAATTAGACTATGGCAAAAGAATAAGGATAAATATAACGTCACTGTTGTGGTAACACATTGCCTAGGCAGTACATCCCTGTGCAAGGAAGATATAGCTTTTTAATCACAAAGAGGGAATGTATGGTTAAAGATTTGTATGTATAGGTTACCTTGAAGAACCAAAATTTTGATTTTTGATTTTTTTTTATCTTACCATGTATACAAGTCCAATGAATGCTCCATTTATTTTTGGTTATTTGAGATTTACTTTGTGGTAGCACCAGGGCCATCATATAAGACCATCACCGTAACTAGCGTATTGTCATTTAAATATATACTTCTGTGTGTACTTTTAAGTGATCTAGAACCAATCTGAACTGGTATGGCCACCTTTATTGTGCTCTCAGGTCATATTGCAAGTCACTCGCATGTTCATTTTTTCCGCCCCTGTGCCGGCTTTTCTGGCAGAAGAAGGGTTTGGATTGTTTTGGTTACTAGTCCTGTATTCGTATTCCTAATTCAATTACACAGAGGGGAAGGTACATACAAGTATTTGGTGCAAGGGACTGAGAAAGGCCAAATGTTATTTTACTGTTATTATGGACAGGGGCACACACTGCGGCAGAAACTAATGGGATTATGAATGAACAATCTATGTAAAGCACAGCTAAATATTTCCTCACTTCATGATAAGATGAGGATAATATTAGTAGGTTCGGAGCAGATCCCATTTGCACACAACACTTGCACCCATACCCTGTGCTTGGTGCTTTCCAAAGCACAGACCACATCACTGACAGGTACAAGGAAGACCCCATCCTGAGCAGGTGTAAAGAATTCCCTTGATTTCTGCATCGCCTGTAGCTCCTGCCTTGTGTGTTCTAGATTAACGATTCACATACAAATGCTAACCATCCAGCATTCTGTTCTATCAGGTATTTGTAGAATGAGAAGTAACATAATTCATATGAAACCTCAGAGTTTGTCCTTGGGTCAACAATTGGATTAAATCTGTTGGTAGAAGAACACAACAAACAGCCCACTGTGGTCCTTGCCAAAGCTGCCTGATAGATATTGACATGCCTTTGTTTTGGCCCCATACTAGGGCCAGAATACTGCTTACTCAATTTTCCTGTTCATACGACCTAAAACATTACATTTATTAAAGATGTTAGATCTATTCTTTACTGTTTACGGCTATTACTATTTAAGGAATAATTTTGACAGCCTAGCATTGATGCCTTTATTGTTCTTTTATTTTATCTTGTATAAACATAATACATATATGATATATTTACCTATATAAAGGGGGAAAAGCAATATGCCATCCGTTGCTTTTCTAAACGCATATTTTACTTTATTAAGAGAGCACAGGTTAGATTCAATATGAATCTGAAATCTTAATAAAATATGGCAGGCCGGGAAATAAGACAAGTTCATATAGTGTTTCCTGATAAAAGAAGACAGTAATATGTAAAAAGAGGTAAGTGTTACACAGATTTATGGCATAGCTTTATCTAAAGAAAAAAAAGCTACTTAATTACTGTGTCAGTATGCTGGTCATGATAACCATAAATTATGTATTTTATGGGGATGAAAGCAAAGATAGTTATATTCATGATCTATTGTCAAGGTTAAAAGCTAACAATATTTTTTCCAAGTCTTAAGGAAGGAATTTCAGTAGGAAATCTGTGTTTCAATTAATGATTTGATTGAACCAATATGAGTGCACGAGATTGGCATAACTTTATGGGATATATAAAATTAGGAAGGAAAAAAAAAACATTTAAAAAAAAAAAAAAAAATGCTATTTTCAACATGGTTGATACATACTTTGGTATACTTGGGTAAACACTGATACATGACTGCCTTTTTATACTGCTTTGTAATTTCTAGGCTATAAAGGATTCCATTGCTGAAAGATTCACCCTTAGCGCTATATAGTTATGGGACCTGTTATACAGAATGCTCAGGGATCTTTCTGTAATTTGGATCTATAACTTTTAGTCTACTAAAAATCATTTAAACATAAATTCAACCCAATAGGATCGTTTTGCCTCCAATAAGGATGAATTAATACATTTTTTGGGATCAAGGTACTGTTTTATTATTACTGAGAAAAAGGAAATAATTTTTAAACGTTCGATTTATTTGATGATAATGGAATCTATGTTAAATGGCCTTCCTGTAATTCAGAGCTTTCGGGATAACGAGTTTCCAGATAATGGACCAGTAGATGAGCCTCGTCTTCCTGACTTTATTGCTACTTTATTATTGCCATACTTCACTGCTAGTCTAGACTCAAGCCCTCAGTCTTTATTCTTGCACTTCTTCTTGTCGTTTGTCACGTTGTTCTTGAGGGCCCTTGACAAACAATTATTAGGCATTTATTGTTTACTTTTAAAATGTTTTCAAAATGAAAATATAAAGCTTTTATTAAACATAAATCTAATTGCAGTTTCTAATGGTGTCTTCACACTAAGATTAATGAACTCTTCGAAATATTAGAGATAAGGGGTCATGTATAGCTGTGCAAGAACACTAAGGGGTGCAAAGTTGAATCCTTTGGTAATCATTTAAAAGGCAACTGTTTTGTTGGTTTCTATTCTAGTCTGTGTACAATTTTAAGGGTAAAGTAAAAAGCAATATTGTGTGTAAATATAAACAAGCTGTTGTTGAATATTGCCTACATTTATGATCCTATCACTTATTAATTAATTGTCCTTATTAAAGGAAAACTGTACCCCCAAACAATCCCAATAATTCACATATAACAGCTCATATATAAAACCCTGCTTCATGTAAGTAAACCATTTTCATAATAATATACTTTTTTCGTAGTATGTGCCATTGGGTAATCCTAAATAGTAAATAATTGCCATTTTAAAAACTAAAAAAAAACTTAGCAAACAAAAAAACCATACAGGTCACATGAGCCAATTAACAGACAATGATCTTTCTTTGGCTCTACACTTCTTCCTGTTACAGTTAGAGCTGCAGTATTTCTGGTCAGGTGATCTCTGAGGCAGCATACAGACCGTTCAAAAATGGTGGTTCAAGGTAAAAGGTATAAAAGGGCAATATTTACTTAAATATATATTCCAGTATGCTCTTTAATATGATATAGACTATCTTAATTATTCATTTTGGGGTATAGTTTTCCTTTAAAGGCAGATATTACTGGCATGCATTGGTGCATATATAATACAGGGTAATTTAAATAATTTGTAACTGAAAATAGCAACACATTGCATCATTTGTTGGGGGGGCATTTTTCAGTTTGCATAATTATGCTCAAGCTAATAGGTATAATTAGGGAATGGATTAAATCTGTCCATTAACAAATGCAAGAAGTCTGGTTTTAAACATGCGGCGGTCTGAGCCAACAACATCTCATAAGCAATAAGACGCTACTACTGCTGCTATAACACAGTGAAAGGATTTATATGAAGGTGCTGGAAATTTAAATGTTTATATATGTGTCTTGGGATAGTGAGATTAGGGAGTGTTCTGATGTCAACTATGATTTCAAGGAGTATATTTAGGTTATTTCTAGCCAGTGATAGGGCTGATTATATGGCAAGGTCATTGTATGAGTTAGAGGCTCATCTTCTATTGCAGGCAAAATAAACTGCAGAATTAGGACATCTTAGTCATGAGCACGCACATGCAATATAGTGCAGGGGAACTCTGAGTTCCCAATGTAGTGGTGGGGCAGCATGCTGCCCCTAAAATTTTGCCGCCCTAGGCCTGGGCCTTTGTGGCCTCGCCAAAAATCCAGGCCTGGTCAGATAAATGATCCAAGGGGGCTTCCTTTCCTAGCAGATGTATTAGAGCTCACTCAAATAACTGATTCCAGTACAAACAAAATCTAGAGAGACAGGATTTCTGTTGATTTTAAAAGAGTGAGCTCTAATACATCTAGGCAAAAGGAGCCCCTCTATTTGATATATTGGATCATTTATCTGACACCCAACTCCTGAATGAAGACAGAATGAGGTGAAACAGATGCTGTAAAAGGAAAAATGAATAAAAACTTGATTGACTGATACTGTTTAACTGATTGTATATAATAAGAAAGTTTCTTATTTTAGTATGCTGAAGCTACTATTAAATTAACATTTTCGCAATAGTTTCCCTTTAAGAAATACTTTTGTATATTTATTACAGTCAATCTCTATTGGGGTTCCCCCCCCCTCCGTACGCAGTTTTCAGGGCGCCTTCACATCGGCGCAAGGGGAGGGCTCCGAGGGGGTGAAGACCCTGGTGCGACCCCTTTGTATGAACACAAATACAGTATTGAGATCTTTGATACAGAATGCTTGGGATACAGGGCTTTCTGTACTATGGATTACTACTCTGCATATATCCATATTGGTGTTTTTATATGTAAATCATATTTACATTGTATACACCCATTCTACAATGCCTGTATATAGTTAAAAAGCCATTTATTATCTGAAGTTCAAGTAGTCAAAAATCAACCAAATGGATCTTCTGATCTCAAACAAAACAGAACATTTTACAAAGGTTCCGATGAGAAAACATTTTAATAATGATTATTTTACCTTATTTTTGATAAAACACTAATCATTGTTTTAAAAATGACAAATTATTTAGGAAATGTTAACTGTGTATATTGACTGGGGTAATAGATTTTGTAAATCATGTAAAATCATGTAAAATTATAACAAAATAGGGAAAGTTGTGCTCACCACTAATTTTTAAACCATTAAGATGGGGTGCAATGAGGCTGTGACCACAAAATTCATATAAACAAATACAAGAGGTCCTCTGCACTCAACCCATTATCAATATATTAAGGACATTGAGACATTTTATGCCATAAGCTACTAAAAATGACTCACCCTTTAAACAAAACAGGCATTGTCTGTCCATATATTCAAATAAGCCAAAGTCTTCCCTGGTCTGGCTAATTAACGTTCACCTGATTTGTTAAGAATTCTATTACTTTTTTATACTTTTTTATACATTTAACACAGGGACTAAACTTCACCTGCAAATCAATTGTTTTCAAGGTTAAAACTCCCAAACATATATATGGCACATCATGAATAGTGTTAATATATTATATTGGACCGATTATCCAGAATGCTCGAGACCTGGGGTTTTCCAGATAATGGATCTTTCCGTAATTTGGATCTTCATAGGCTATTAGAAAATCATATAACCATTAAATAAACCCAATAGGCTTGTTTTGCCTCCAATAAGGTTGAATGATATCTTAGTTTGGATCAAGCACAAGGAACAGTATTATTATTATTACAGAGAAAAAGGAAATCATTTTTAAAAATTTGGATTATGTGGATAAAATTGAGCCTGATGGGCGATGGTCTGGCCTTATTTCGGAGCATTCTGGATAATGGGTTTTTGGATAACGAATCCCATACCTATATATATATATATATATATATATATATATATATATATATATATATATATATATATATATATATATATATATATATATATATATATATATATATATATATGTGTGTGTATATATATACTGTTGAGATAAATGCTCCTTGGAATGCAATGGGCGTTTTGTGCAGATGGGAAGTAATCTGCTGTCTGATGAAAAGATGTTTAATATAGCTTTGTTTACAGAATTTTAAGTGAAGCTTAGGAAATTTCTGCCAATGATCCCATGTACAAAGCAAAAATAAAGCCATATCAGACTGACAGCACTTAAAAAAAAGGGTCAGTCCTTCAGTCTCAGTGAAAAAATAATATCCAGTGGCTCCAGCCTAAAGCCTGGTTAATGCATCTGTCCAGAACACACAATTACAAGGTCATAACACTGCACCCAACCATTAGCCAACAAACAAGCCGGGATTATTTTTTTTACTATCTTTATTTGTTATCCCTGCATGTCACATATTATCTCAACACGACATATATTTAATTTATGAAATTCTAACGTTTTCATTTAAACCCGTTTCTCCAAAGATTTAACATCAAATGGCGGAAATAAATTCTGTTTTAAATTGCGGGACAAGTACTGCTTAGCAAAGAATACAGAAGTCCTTTTAGTGTACATCAAAGTAAATATAAAATATTAAGAATAGAGACAGAAAAATGTCACAAATGTAAAACCGCTCTCCTTCGTGTACATTGCTGAATATAGCATATATAAATAAATAGAGCCATAATTAATAGAGAACGAGTATAACACAAGTCACAATGTTTGCTTTTATGTTCCTAATGGAGTTAAAATGATGAATTATTTAACGTGTGATTAATATGCCATATGAAAGACCACCAAACCATTATGAAGTTTCCTATAGAATGACATATTTTGCCATGACCTAATTTCTATATGACAAAGAATTCCATTGTGTAAAATTGCTGCTAATGATCTAATAATGACTGCATATCGTACTCGTTCATATTTAGCGTTTAAATGGACATTTTGTAACTATGAGATTTGGTCTCCATGTTCGCTCCAGGGGAATTAAAGTTCATTAAAGTTTGCAGCATCCGAGTTTAAGGATTATATTCTATTAGGTATGGCATTAATGTGGGTCATTTAGGGACTACAGGCAACATATTCTGCATTAAACACAGCCTATTAAAACAGAGCAGGGCTACCAAAAATGTAAGCAATAGGCAATGTATTTCTCAACGTTTTCTAATGAAAATTGCCTAGCTTCCTGAATGCAAATCTTGTATCTGCAGACAATAATATTACAATTCCTTATTTATGTGCTTGTTTAAGTTCATATTATTTATTATAAACCGGTTGACAGGAGAAACTGACTGTTTTCCCATAGTAATACCAGTTGTTTTAGACTATTATGTCTAAATTCAAGTCTGCAGATTACCCCAGACTAATTTAAAAGCCGCTGAATGGACTTTGAGGAGTCGAAATCTTGAGACATAATTAAACAAAAATGCCAAGAGAAATAAACATGCACTGTTGCGCTAACAAGTGCAGAATACAGATAAGGGATCTGTTATATTGAAACCTGTTATCCAGAATCCAAAATACAAGAAGCCCATCTCCCATTGACTCAATTTTAATCAAATAATTCAAAAAAGTGATTTCCTTTTTTCTCTGTAATAATAAAACAGTGCCTTGTACTTGATCCCAACTGAGATATAATTAAAAAACAATCCTATGGATTTTAATTAATCTGAAATGATTTCCAAAAAGGAGATCCACATTTTGTTAATATCCCTTATCCAGGAAACAACAGGTTCCAAGCATTCTGGAACCTGGTCCCATTCGTGTACTTAATTTGATACACTTTTTAATACACATTAATGCCATTCATAAAAGGAACTTGTGCCCATTCATGCTCACTTATAAGTACTTTGGGGAACACTCTGCTCTGAAGAATACTGCCTGAGCTCGCTCATTAATGCAAGGCATCTACCACCAGCATGGGGGCATAGTTCCAGGGTTGCACTAGTGCAGTGCTTATTGCATTCTTCACAAAAGCTGAACCTCTGCACAAAATTCATTTACTTACTTGTTCTGGATGTATGAATAGTATGAATTTCATTTTAAAAGTAAAACATATAATCATATTGAACACATTTGGTACAGGAAGCACTTTAGAAATAGAAATGAAAAGAAAATATTTACAAACCAATCAGAACGCGACATACGACACAAGGGATGATGTTTTGAATAATGAATGTGTTGTCCACTTCTAAAACCAGCATAAACCTCCATCTATTTTGCATTTGTTAGGGAATATACTGTAACAGATGGTAGAACGCAGGCACATTAGAAGTAGGGATAAAAGAAAATATTTACAAACTAATCAAACAGCAATGTATCATACAGTAGAGGCCTTTTGAAATCAGACATAATATAGGTATAACACAAGAGGAAAAGCAGCATACGCCTTCATTTATTTTTGGTTGTTAGTGAATATAAAAAAATGGGACCATTTGATGTTTACTTTTTTAAAAGCTCCAAAGAAGTAAAATTCTGTATATTTGGTTCATAAACCATCCAACATTCCATAGCTAAAGGTCTACCCAGAAAGCTTTTCAAAATTGCCTGTCATGGTACTGTACATTGGTGAATCAAGTTTTTTAAATAAATTGCGATTTTGCCAGTGTGACACTAAGGGGCAGATTTATCAAGGGTTGAAGTGAATTAGAGAGAATTTTCAAAGTAAAAAAATTCGAAATTCGAAGTAATTTTTGGATACTTCGACCATCGAATAGGATACTTCGACTTCAAATTTACTTCAACTTCGATTCGAAGTAAAAATCATTTGAATATTGGACCATTCGATAATTGTAATAAGTACTGTCTCTTTAAAAAAAACTTTGACTTCAATACTTCGCCAAATTAAACCTGCCGAAGTGCTTTGTTAGCCTATGGGGACCTTCTACCACCATTTTCTACGTCTTTACACATCAAAGTTAAATTGTTCGATCATACGCTAAAATAGTTCGAAACGTTCAATTGAACTATTTTCTTTCGATCGTACTATGGCCAAATTCGGTTAAAAATACTTTGACTTCCATATTCGAAGTCAAAGTATTTCAATTTGATGGCCGAATTTTCAAGTATTTTACACATAATAGAATTTGTTATGCAGATTCAGTACATCAAAATAACAAAAGAGAAGAATATACAATGCTGTCTAGCATGCCAAAGTTTTAAACACTCTCATTTTTTGTGGTTTTTGAAACCACGACTAAACTCACAAACTCTAAAACTTTGAATGTCATGAGAATTATTACAAAATCAGAATAAAAAAAGGAAGAATGGGAAATTACGCTGAGCGCAAAAAAAATACAAATACAATGAAAGCCTCTAAACATTCGAGTTTCTTGGACAATTCCTGGAAAAAATTTTTACGAAAACCTCTAAACCCAATATGTAATAAAAGTTTGTCCAGGAGCAGTAACTCATAGCAACCAATAGGATATTTGTTTTTAAACAGGTGACCAGTTAATGCTTACTGCTGGTTGCTGTGGGTTACTGCTCCTGGGCAAACTTAATACCTTAATATAATGGTCCAAAAAGATCAGGGCAGCCCCATTGACTTCTATAGGACCTAGACAACTTTCACCTGGCAAAGTTGTCAGTGGATTCTGTGGTTTTCATAAATCTTGAAAACTGCAAATGTTTAGAGATTCATGGAAAAATTAGAAATTCGCAGATTTATTAAGGGCCGAATCGAAAATTCAAATTTTAATTCTCAAGGTTTTTTTTTATGGTCTAAACTGTCATATTCGACTAGTGATAATGGGCCCCTAAGGTGCATATTCACTAATTTATTAACTAATATTCCAATTTTCCTTTCTAAAGTGTGAATTTTACAGAACATTATCTCTTTCGCTACATTTTCCTTTACCAGCTTAGAGAAAGTTATTAAAATGCTAAAGAAACACTGGCGTTTTTTCATATTTTGAAACAGGATTTAAATATTAAAAATTCTTCGTTTAACCTTTTTTTTACAATTTGAGGGGCATGCCACATTTGTTTTAGGGTGGGCTCATGTCTAGGTCATTAGAGGATCTTTTTTGTCTTTATTTTGCTTCCTTGGACATTTGTAATAATAAGTGGCCACTCCAAGCATTTGCACCAACATCTCTAATAAAAACATATTTATGACCTATATGTACCTACCCTATTCAAATCAACCTAAGCGAAGTGTACTGAAGTTTTGATAGGCAGAAACAAATGTTAGCGAAAGTTCGCTATGAAATGCTTGTGCTGACTAATTAAAACTAGCAAAACTTTGTCAGCGTTCGGTGGGTGAGACGCAACTTTGCATTTTAGTATTAAAATTAGTGTAGTGTTAGTGCCTGGCGAAGAGGAATGAAGTGTGGAGAAGTCTTTGCAGGCACAAATTCGCCCTTTAGTGAATTTGCCCCCATGTAGGGTGAACCTTACTTGGAACTGTAGTAGGATGAGTGATATTTCAGTTTCTTTATATATCTTTAACCTTCCTATGAGTAAAGGGAGGTCCCTAAGAAAATGTTGGATCAAAAGAAGGGGTTTTAAGCATAAAAAGTCTTAAAGTCACTGTTTTATATAATTCTTCATACATTTTGGCAAATATGAATTAATTATTTATCCACAAGAATAACATTTTGGCAGGAAATGTTGTTGAATTTTTATATAATAAATATAATAATATATAATGAATTATTGACCAAGACAGCAATCCATAGATATAGTATTGTATATACAAATTAATTTAATTTTAGTGCTTTTAAATCAGTCTTGTTCTTGCAAAGTTCAGACCATAAATAATCAGCTTGTACATATCTTAGACTAGTATCTCAGATTAGAAAAACATTTCATTTATAATTTATGTTACATGTAACATGGAAGATATGTCATAGAAAATAATTCATTTTCCTGTCCTAAAAGAAATGTAAAGGCAAAAAAAATGCGTACTAGTAAAATACTCTATTTTATATACTGAATTCACTGCATAAGCCCAGGGGTTCAGACTTATAACAATAATGACCCTTGACTTGGTGATGTCCACAGCATCTTCCTCCCAGATCTTATTAGGTAGTCTTTTGAGTGTCAGTGACACTGCACATGCTCAGTGTGCTTTGAGCCACTATAGAGAAGTTAAAATTATGAGTTAGAAAATCTTAAAAACATGACTAACGTGCTAAACATATTTAAATATTGAAAAATGTATGTTTTTTGGTATTTCCTGAGCTAATTAGGAAAAACTGAGAAACTGAAGCTACTCCATGTTTGTTCCTTGTGAGGTTGATAATTAGATTCCCAGTGCACAGATAATCCCTCTGCATAATTGGCTCCTGCTAACAGAACCGTCAAAAAAACGGGTGAAGGGAGGGCTTTGTAAAACAAACATGGAGTATCTTCAACATGCCTGTTTGACCTGTACAGCTCAAAAAACAAGTCACAGATTTTTCATGATTAAAACATTAGGCAAAACGGTATGTTCAGCATTAGCCCAATTTATTGAACTTGTGTTGAATAAAGGGGGTTTACTGCCCCTTTAACCTGTCTGAGTTACTAATCAGCCTTGTATAGTGGAAGTTACTGCTGAGTACAGGGAGCTGGCACCTAAATTCAGGTAAATGGCAGCAGCTCAATGCAAGTGCTGTGAATCCTCAGAATGGAAGATGGGGAGCAACTTGGGACATCTCCACAATCCCATAGCTTCATTGTTAAAGAATTGCGGTAGCCTTGGGCTACTCCAAAATCCAAAACATAAGGTGTAGCATTTCTAACCTAATTATTTTTTTCCATTAAAAATTTATCTAATGTTATTATTATTATCACTATACATAATTTATCGAATATTTGCACAATGTCTATAGTTGTACACATGTATAGCCCTGACCCCTAGATTGTCTAGTTCATTAAACTAATGACAAAACCCACTCACTACTCTTGGATAAAAGAACCTTCTAATGATCTATAAGCTTCTTTCATTTGGACTTGCTTCTCCAAACAGATATCCTTAAAGGGCACCAATCACCATTTACTCTGCCAAAGGTGCAGCTTAATAGAGCCGACACTCTGGTTGGGGGAGTCAATCGAGTGCTATGCTGCCCACAGGTGGGCATGGTGGGGCACACACTCACTAAGTGCATGACATCAACTTGTGAGACTTACTTATTGTGCGCAGTGTTTGATGCATGATGGCGGCCTGTACCAGGAGCTCTATTAGACTGTACAGGGTAAAAAAAAAAAAAAAAAAGGGCCACTAGTGCCCTTTAAGCAGGTGGCCATAGTAAGATTAAAAGAAATATTATAGAAATGTTGTCTTGTACTATTAAGTCCTCACTATTCTGGTTTTCAGTCCCTTTATAAAACAGAGTCTACTGTGTAAAACTTGATCCTGGTGTAGTGTCAGTTCAGAGCTCTCCATGTCTAAGTAAAGTAAACGCCAGGCTATGTTTATACAAATACTAATCAGCATAGTTAATGTAAAACATACTAGTCTAAATTATGATCCATTTCTTGCTATAGATAAAGATAACACATGGAGGTGGAAGCAGAGGATGTCTCGCTACAGGGGAAAATTGATGATCAAGCATTCCCTTCTCAAAAGTCATCTGGGAGTTCCTGTTTCATAAGATGGAATGTCTGGATCAGATGGATGTTTTGTTTGTGTTCATGTTGAAAGAGGAACAACTGAAATAAAAGGATTGCAATGTGACTCTGTATTAAAAGTACCCCTAAAATTAACATAATTCTAATTTCTCTGAAAACCAAAGATAACTGGGGCTGTGTCATGGGATTGGCACATTACTTCTCTTTACAGTCAGAAGGAAGCAGTTACTTACACTTAGGGGCAGATTTATCAAGGTCGAATTTCGAAGTGGAAAATATTTCGAAATTCAACCATCGAATTGAATACTATGAAATTCGAAGTCGAATTCGTAGGATTTTTTGCATTGTACAATCATATTCCGATCGTAGTATGATCGTATGATCGTACTCCGGTTGTACTTCAAATCGTACGATTTGAATGATTATATCTTACGATCGTACTATTTTCCTTCGAATACAAAAAAGAAATATGCTATGGAAGGTCCCCATAGGCTAACATAGCACATCAGCAGGTTTAAGTTGGCGAAGTGTTGAAGTCGAAGTTTTTTTAAAGACACAGTACTTCGATTATCGAATGGTCGAATAGTTGAACGATTTTACTTGGAATCGAAGGTTGAAGTCGAAGTATTAGTACCCTATTCGATGGTCGAAGTGTCCAAAAATTACTACAAATTTCGAATTCTTTAACTTTGAAAATTCCCTCGATTTCACTTCGACTCTTGATAAATCTGCCCCTTAATCATTGCTATGTTTTATCTCATCAAAGAAGTGGTTCACCTTTAGGTTAACTTTTAGTATATTATAGAATGGCAAATTCTGAGTAACTTTTCAATTGGGTTTTAAAATTTCTTTTTTTATACTTTTTGAATTATTTGTCTTCTACTTCTTCTGACTCTTTCCAGCTTTCAAATGAGCGCCACTGACCCCATCTAAAAAACAAATACAAATGTAATGCTATTGCTCATTTTTATTACTCATCTTTCTATTCAGGACCTCTCCTAGGGATGAGCAAAATTTGTCATAAGTTCTGCTGCAAAAAATAGACTTTCATGGGTGAAAAAAATTGTTGTGCGTCAAAAGAACTGCTGAATAAAAGTTAAATAACTCAAAAACCACAAATGAAAAAAACCAATTGTAAATTGTCTCAGAATATCACTCTATACATCATACTAAAAGTTAACATAAGGGAGAACAACCCATTTAAAAGCAGTTGCAGTTAAAATTGCACATTTGTATCTTTGTATCTAATGAATTTTAGCATATGTATAAATGTATCAAATATGAGACCATGTTCTTGGTAAAATTCTAATGAGAAACCAAATGGTGTTGTGAATATTGCAATGTTTATATGCTTTAAATGTTGTGTTTGTTCATATGTGGACAGGTTGTGAAGGATAAGCTAATGTTACCATTTGATACTGTTTGCCCTGGTATTCCAGCAACATTTTTATCTCAACTGAAATTTTCTCAACTCCAACACTGGCTAGGGAATTTGGTGAATCGACAGATTATGACTACACCTTCTACTGCTTTCGAAGATCTCTGTTTACAATCAGATCCTCTTAGGCACGGGATCTCTATACTGTATAAGTTGTCAGATCCCAGAGCAGTAAATACGCCACCTAAATATACTGTCAGTTGGGAAAAGGAATTACTAACTACATTTAGTGATGAACAATGGAAATCGTGCTTTTTCCTTTCCCATAAATTCTCCATTGCGTGTAAACCACAGGAAACAAATTATAAAATTGTCTCTAGATGGTATAGGTGTCCTGAGCTCTTGCACAAAATGTATCCTACGGTTTCTGCTCTTTGCTGGAGGTGTGAAACAGCATTAGGTTCCCCCACACACATATGGTGGTCATGCTTGGTGTTACAATCCTTCTGAGAAGGGGTGTTTAAAGTTATTAACATGGTAACGGGTCTGGATATCCCAACAATTCCTTCAATAGGTATTCTCTCCATGCTACCAGGAAATATGTTTAAATATAAACGGTCGATAGTAGGTTTTTGTCTGAGTGCTGCGAGAACTGTAATCCCCCGTCACTGGAAGTCCACAATTCCTCCTACAATACAGGAATGGTTCAAAGAAATGGGTGAGATTAGGCGTATGGAAGAGTTACTTAGTTATGTGTATGAGAAACACGAGGTATATATAAAGACCTGGACGACATTGGTTGTATTTTTGGAATCAGATCAATATAAACTTTTGTATTCGGACTAGGAGCTTATCTATTTTGGATACGTGTCATATTTTACTCTCTTTCTTTTCTGACTTTACTTTTTCTCTTTTCTTTTTCTGTTCTTGTCGTTTCCAGTCTATTACATTATGTTATTTACTTGGTTTAGGTATCCTATTGATATGCTTTTAAACTATTTGTTTTTCAACAAGATATGAGTATACTTTGAACGCAAATGGTCCCTATATAGCAGTCAAGTAACGTAATCTGGTATGGGACGTAATATGTATTACGATAAATAAGACTGTGTAGTGTTATATTGTCAACTGCGCTCTTCCGATAACTGTGTGTGTTTTGGTTTGCTACACGGCCCAGGACAGTTTGCTATTGTATATCACATGATTCTAACTCTATATCATTGTTGTGATATTACTCTACTGTTGATACCTATGTTTATGCTATGTCTTAATATGCTTTTTTTTTCAATAAAAAGAGAATATATATAAAAAAAAAATGTTGTGTTTGTGTTTACATATTTAGGGACAGTGTGTCATTTTCCTTATGCTTAAGGATACCTAGGTTTGTCTAGATTACTTGCTAAAATCTATTGCAAGACTGAATAATATTATATATAATAAGTGATGATGCCATACAATGAAGTCTGTGGCACCCTTGGGCCAGGAAAAACCTACAGAGTGCCAAGTCTGCCTGTGGGGCTTCAGTGTGACAGCCTTCATTAAGCAATCATCTGCATTTTCAGCTCTCAGTCGCAAAGGCAAACGGAATCAGAGACCAAATTCACAGTAATTCACCAGTGGAAATCACGTTGAAACAGAGGGAATATATATATTAATGTTTACTGTCCATCTAGGCTGGTGATGGGAAGCATATTGCTTCTCCCTCATACTAAATATATGTGGACATTGGTAGCACTTGTTCCTTCTATAGATAAAAAGATGTTAAACAGCAACTTATGAAAAGAAATACAACCCATAGCCACTAGGTGGCAATATAGACTCCTAAACAAGGATATGTATAAAACAAACACTCTTTTTAAACAAACTACAAACATACCCCCATGTGTTTTATCCTTTCTCCCCATCTTTTTCATACAATTTCTTTTGAAGGTTAAGCTTGTGCGCAGAGGTTATGTTACGAATAGTTACATGTAAGCTGTGCCCTTCATTGAACAAACCTTTGGCACAAGTAGAAAGAGTAGATAACACATTTTTCCTACAAACTATTTAAACAGTTGTATGTATCCAGCACTCCACAAACGCTCGGGGTTGTCGGGGCAATAGTGGGATCCATGTCCTATAGTAACTCTGGTGTAAGGATGTCCTGTATGGTAGACATGCAGTTGGTGCTTTAGTCTCCTCCTAGAACCTTCACCAGTGACCTTTTAGCGACCACAGAACTACAACTCCCATAATTGCCTGCAAGCTCTGCCACATTTCAGAACTTTCCTTGTTTTCTTGGGGAAAAAAAAAAAAAAAAAAATATATATATATATATATATATTTATTATTAGACAATGTAATCTGTATTTATTATCAGATTATATATTTAAATATAGTCTGATAATGCAATGTTATTGTTCCAGTTACCTGTTACATGGGTAAGAACCGGAGATCTTGCAGATCTAGCAGTGGGACTCATTTATAAACACTGAGCAAATTTGCACCTGGGCAGTAACCCATAGCAACCAATCAGTGATTAGCTTTTTTCAGCCAGCTGCAGGTTGAAAAATGAAAGCAATCATCTGATTGGTATCAGGCTGCCTAGCGGCTCCTATATACAGGGGTGTCTGGACCAAGGAGGAAGCACTACAGTTAATTCCAGTTCACGGTAGCCAAAGGGTTCAGGAGTGAGTGAAATCAAAGTTCAGGCAGAAATTCAGGAGGCAGGCAGCAAAGGATCGGTGTCAGGGGCTACAAATCCAGGAATCACTCTGAAAATAATTAAGGAGCACCAGTGACCTCGGCATCTCTTTATTTTGTCACCGTTTTTGTTGTGATGATGTCACACACACGACGCGATGGCGTCAATGCGTGGCACAATCTTGCTTACGAAGTGGAACGCTCTGGAATGGAGCACTTCTGACAATTGGTTGCTGTGGGTTATTGCACATTTGCCCAATGTTTATAAATAACCCCTCTGTCTTATTGCCCAGCCCTCATTATTTCAGTACACACTCTGAATTAGTGTAAGCTAACATGGTGGGTTAATATTGGGAGACATAAAATGACTTCATGTAACACTTACCTAAATATGTTAATGTTGCAGAACCAAGCTCAGATCTCGGCTATATGAGTGCAGAGTGTTTCACTTTAGGGGTCCTCTGAAAATCCTAAATTCTATGCATAACAGTTATGTGGATTAAAATACTTCTCCAAACCCGGTTATGGCAGCTTTGTGCAGGCATAACTTGGTCTAATAGTATTTTAGATTGCAGACGTTGGATGTGATATGAGTCATTGTGTGCATACATGCCAAAGACTGGCTGGCTCTCATGAGCTGAGCTGTCACTCTATGTTTAATAGTCAAAGGAAATTTTAGCCATGATGCATCATGACGTCTGTAGCACACTCGTTTATTATTGCTCAGTTTCTTGGTTACAGCCAACAAAATAAGATGAAAAGAAATTCGAATCTATGTGTTAAGAAGTCAGGAGGATTAGTCATATAATGTGGGTAGAGTTCTTATTAGCTTCATAGCACAATCACTTACTGATGGAGACCTGGCCTGATGTATTACATATATATTATATTTAGTAAATATGTGCTGAATCCATCAGAAACCCGTTATCCAGAAAGCTCCATGCCATCGCTAATTACAGGTAGTTTTCTGCCTAAAAGTGCATCTTAGGTTGCATCTTAAGTAGCAATGATTTTCATGCATTTGAACAGGTGACATGTAGGGGTTTGATACAACAGCTTGTGCCATAGGCATTAAAAGGGTGAAACTGATTCTAAACCGACTATGACAACTAAGCAGATAGAAATGACAGTGCAAATGAACGGCAAGGGTCATATAATTATTTACAATAAATCTCATTCCATCTGTACAAAGATGAAATATAACATGAGAGAGGTGATTCTTTTTCAAATATAAGTTTTACCATTTCCCACGACATTTTGCCTAGAGGAACATACTGTTTTATTTGAGGTTTTTATGAAGAGTTGCAGATAAATATGGTTGGCCAATGAAACTATTCTTTGCCAGTATGTTTTACAGGACGGTATCATTTTTCCATCTCACTTTTTCACTTTGAGTCAATTTTCTGCAAATGCAATTACCAACTGCTCAGCTAATTTTCTACATTTTGTGCTCTGTCTTACAAAAAAATCGAAGACTTGCCTCAAACCTTACATTTACATAGCAAAAATAAAGCCTTATAAAATGATGGGTCCTCAGAATGGTTTCACTGCGAAATTTGTGGTTTCAACAGCAGCAGAAATGTTCGTGATTCCATGCTAGTATTTCATTTCACCAAAGAATACGCAGCCTGTTGCATTTGAAAAAATGTAAAACAGCAGAAAAAAAATACTTTTTCATTGTTATCTGTTCTTGCTTTCCACATCAACCAAGGGGATTGGAGCCCTCCCCAGTAGTGTTGCCACCTGTCCCAGTCTTGGTGAAAATTGCTTGTCTGCATTTTCAAATTAGAAAATGCAGACAGGACATTAAGGGATACTGTCATGGGAAAAAATATTTCAAAATGAATCAGTTAATAGCGCTGCTCCAGCAGAATTCTACACTGAAATCTGTTTCTCAAAAGAGCAAACAGATTTTTTTATATTTAATTTTGAAATCTGACATGGGGCTAGACATGTTGTCAGTTTCTCAGCTGCCCCCAGTAATGTGACTTGTGCTCTGACAAACTTCAGTTACTCTTTACTGTTGTACTGCAAGTTGGAGTGATGTCACCCCCTTCCATTTACCCCCCAGCAAACTAAGGTAGCCAGATAGCAGCTCCCTAACACAAGATAACAGCTGCCTGGTAGATCTAAGAACAGCACTCAATAGTAAAATAGAGGCCACACTGTTTATTATTGCTCAGTGTCTTGGTTACAGCCAATAAAATATGAAAAGAAATATGAATCTATGTGTTAATAAATCAGAAGGATTAGCAGTTCCATCCTAAAGTGCTGACTCTTTCTGAAATCACATGACCAGGCAAAATGACCTGAGATGGCTGACTACACACTGATATTACAACTAAAAAAAATACACTTGCTGGTTCAGGAATAAAATGTTATATTGCAGAGTGAATTATTTGCAGTGTAAACAGTGTAATTTAGAAATAATCATCATAAAAATAATGATAGACTCCCTTTAAAGTGATTGATGTGGGGATCAACCAGTCACTAATTACCATGTCATAGCCCTGCCCCTGATGTCACTAACCCACAGACCATCAACCAGCCCGCCATTGACATCAGTGACCCCACCCTACCCGGACTTCAACAAGCCAAAAGGTGGCAACCCTACTTCCCAGTCCTCCCCCTGTCTATCTGGGTGCTGTGTTTGGAAGAAATTTACAACTGACAATTGACAAACTGCCTTTTTTTCTATTAAAAGCAAGAAGCAGTGGAACTTATGTAATTTCAACTACCCATTGACTTCCCAATTCATTTTGGGTGATACAAAATGCTGCAGATTTACTCATCACTATGAATTACCAATATGCAATATGTTACCCAACTTTGTGCTGCAGTAACCCATGGTAACCAGTCACATTTTTACATTATTTGTTCTACCTGTAGTTGGCTGAAAAATCTAATCATTGATTGATTTCTAGGGATTACTGTATAGGTATAAATTTGTGATAAGAGATCAGAATTCCTTATCCTTTAGTCATGCTGCACAATGAGTGGTTTTAGGGCAAAAAATACATATACATTGAAAATTAATGAAAATAAAATTTTAAGGTAAGGTTGCCACCTTTTTGTTTTTGGCAGTCTAGTCAGGGATCAGAGCGGGTGATGTCAGGGGCAGTTGGGTAAAGTCAGGGGATGGTGACGTATTTTAGGTGGTCTCATGCAGCAATTGGTGATTGGTGATAGTCACATCATTAAACGAGAGTAATGTCCTGGTCTCCTTATTTGGAAGGCAGTTTTGACCCAGACAGCCATTATGAAAACCAGACAAATGGCAACCTTATTTTAAGGCTAGATTTTAATTATTATTTATTATTGTGTTTAGGCCCACTGATATTCATCTTTAGTTTTCTTGTTTAAGCCACAGGCTATTAGCTAAGGCTTATTAACCCTAACTGCCAGATAACAGCATGGAATACAAATTGGAGTGCTTCAGAATTAAGGCTTAAACAGATAAACAATTAAGGATAATAGCAATAATAATTAGAGATTAATAAAGATTATTTGGATATTGTATCGAAGGGCTGCCTTTTTCTTTATGATTATTTATTATTTGTGCCCCTGAGGAAGACTACTGTGGTTGAAACCCGTTGGGCTTACTAATTATTTTTGTAATTTTTGTAACCCCCTTTTTTTCTGTAATAAATATTATTTACTTTTTTGAATTTTGAAAATTGAGTGTGTAATCCGTTCTTGTTTTTTTTGTATTTGGATATTGTCTCAAAATTTTCATACCAAAAATAAATGTGACGGTGAGCATCCCCTTTTATACTGACAGATCTGCTTGCTTTATAGCATCTTCCAACACATCAATGCAATCTAGGGGCAGGAAAAAAACAATAAATGTGTATGTTTTTAGTGTTCCAGTAAATGTACTTAAATCAAGGCACATGTTATTGTCTGGAATTTCGGGAAATCAAAGAAATGTCAGCATTCTTGATCTGGTTCTTAAATAAAATAATTGAAAATCACCAACCAGTGGGTCAATAATTAAGAATCTCTCTGTGGTAGATTGATGAATTGGTAAGTCAATTTGCTGGATATTTTTGGGCTTATTTTCATGAATAGTTAATAGTGAGACAGATAAGTTAGTGTCAAGGCATTCCTGGAATATTCACTGCTGTTGAAACATTAGGATGTACAAGGGCACAGGAATGTCAGTGCACAGTCAAGGAATGAGTTTCCTTATCTCAGAGTTCAGCTGGTTACAGTAAAAATGCATTTCTGGCATGGAGATAATTTGATATCTTCTCCACCTTATCTGTGTTTGAAGAGAACAAAGAACAATGTCACCAGTGCCTACAAGTAGGATTTAGGCTAGGGCCAGAGGGGCAGAAATCAGCCTGCCGAAATCAGCAGGCTGATTTCAACCCCCGACCACTAGCGAATCATAGTCTGGTACAAACAGACTCTGCAGATTTCAGCTCGAAATGTAAAGTCTCGCCTCTCTTTGCCGAAATCCATCGTCTTTTTGTGCCGGAGCCAACACAAGGCCTCTGAATGAAAGCAAACAAGAAGATTCGGCTACCGGTTGAGGGCTGAAATCAGCCTGCAGGTTTCAGCAGGCTGGTTTCTGGCCCTAGCCAAACCAAGGGCCAGCATTAATTATAGCCTCATTAACTCAGTATTGCATTACAAGGTTTAATAATGATGCAAATATTGTATTGCAAGAATGCAGACAGACTGTTAACAGCTCACCATATTTATATTCTCACACACTGAGAGACTAAATTCCCATACCCCTCTGTCATTATTTGCAACATTCTGACATCCTTCAAAATCATTTAACTTTACAAAACATAATACAGCTTATCTCTGTAAAGGTTCTCATTCATCTAGGTCATGGTATATCTATAGCAGTAAGTAAGATCAACTGGACTGCGTATCTTGACAGCGCTATATAAATAAATGATGATGATGATGATGACTTGCTGTATTTTCTTTTTCCTTGAAGATGTTTCTCTTGTCATCATAACACAGCTTATACAAATACATAACACCCCAAACATTATAAAGTGCATAGTCAACCACATAGCTAGGTAAATTGTTTGTACAGGCTGAACTTCAGTGGCCTTTAATGGGCAGTTCAACAAGGGGTGGCATATTACCAAAGTGTTTTATGGAGTTTGTGGCTGTGAAAGCACATGGCGTGTATCATCACAGAAATGCTAGTTAGAGGCAGTAACCTGCCCCTCTGAAGGCAGATTTCTCCAGGACAATTCTGTTCTCATTTGGTACTATGGCTGAAAATGTTCTGGTAAAACAAATGGTGATTCTTCATGTAAGTACATTGATATATCTTGAGTTAGAGGGTCATTATGAGATGAGGCCTCTGAGTATTGAGATGTAACTGTAAAGACTAAAGATTAAATATCACCAGTGCATCTTCTTCCTCCAATGTCTCCTTAGACACAAGGACCATGCAGGTCAGATAACTTGATTGCATATTGATTGTTTGTAGCAAATCTCAAATTTGCTGACTATCCGTGAATATGAAGAGGCCGGGTCATGATGTAGATGGTAAGTACGTTAGGCCTTGGGGTTCTGTTCTCAGGATTAACTTCCTACCATAAAGGAAATTATACCACATTTCACAAGCTCATATACAGATCTGTGCCTCCTGCACTATATTCCTACTCAGCTCAAGAGAGAGCTCAAAAAGCAAAAGCAATGGGATGCACCACTCCATTATGATAAGACTGCTCTTATAGGAAACAGTAGAAGCATCACAAGAGATGAATGTCATGGTGAAATATGTGCAATGGTCAATTCTGAAGTGATACAGACAAGCTGTTGTCCACTCCCATTGTACACCCTTTTTAAGTAAGATAAATAATGGTGTTGTGATTTCAGCATAGGCAGTTGCAAACCATAAATAATAGTTGATAAATCCCAGAACAGAAGTGAGTTCAACTCTGTCTTTTGACCCAGGGATTTGATGTATGGCCTAAATGTTGTAAGGGTTGAATTCCCAGTGATGAGAGTCATATGAACCCAACTTAGGTTTGTGTGAAAACATATATTATGTCATTCAAGGTAAGGTCCATCAGCTTTTAAAACACCTGATCAAGAGTTGCATTGTGTTCCTCCATAGAGGGTACATGGATGTCAACTAGATAAAATGTTACCCAAGAGGTTCCCACCAAAACAGTGACCATTACTTTTTGAAATCAGCTTGGGGTGAGACACATTCCAAATGGGATGCATTTGAAATCGTAATGCCCTAGGTTTTTGGCATGCTAAGAATGGGGTATTTGTAAATAACCTTTATAGAGAACCAGCTGTGTGAAAAATTTTGAACCATGGCATTAGGAAAGTAAGTCTACTGTGGTGAGCAGTAACAGAATGTATCACTGGAGATTCCTGGGGGTTCTGCATTGGATTGTGTGTGAAACAAGTCCAGCGCCAAGGTTTGCTCCATTCTCAGTGACATAAAATGGAAATGCTTGTTTTAATGTGTAACAGATAAGGCTTCACCCAAAACTGAAATTTGGTTATTACTGTAGCCCGTTACATACGTTACTGTATCTTGGAGTGTGTATTTTATGCAGCAGAGTTTATAACAGAAACCATAGTCACAGTGTCCAAAACTAGTAGGATGGTGATATTATCAATAACACACTGGCAAAGTTTGTCATTTGCATTATTCTTCCACATGGCATAACTCTGAACATCATTAGGCATACAGTCATTTTGCTCTCAATTATGAACTGATGTGTCTGGAGTGACAAAACTTAAGAAAGTATTTATCTTGTTACAGTGCCTGCAGTGCCTTCCCTTGTGTTGGGCACAGTTTCATGCCACCTTTATTATGGCTGCCTCTACAACTGAAACAATGTGCATTAGATGAACTGTCAGTCAGGTGTGTACATGAATGGGGACCTCATTCCCTTCTAAAGTGGGCAGCATATTTTTGGCCTCAATCAAAGACATTTCCATTTGGCAACATCATCTCCAAAGTTTTTTGTACATTTTTTTGTAAAGTTTTTTGGAATAAGTCAATCATTCATCATACAAGGGGCTGAATTTGGAGGGGGGCTACTAGATGTCGCAGGGTTCAGGTATGCTGGTTGCCATTGTTATATTACAGTAATTCAGACACGTTATTAACAGTTATTCATCTCTCTCAAACACACAATGTGGGGGAAATTGTCCCACCACTTTTAAATTAGCAGAGATATCTTTAAATTTTTCTTGCCAGAACACACTCCTTATAACCCAATATGTACCTTAACAATAAAACCAAGATTGTTTACATTCTCTACCTTATGTGATAAATAATAATGTTTTAAACACATAAAATCAACAAGGATATATTCAGAGATGTTATAGGGAACGGGGTGCAGTTTGGGGGCAGACCATAACAACACAACTTGCACTCCCACAAAGAAAAGAGGAATTACCAGCAGCTGTGGCTACAAATGGAAATGGCAATAATGGAAGTTAAGCCTTTCCCAAGAAACAAGCGAGAATCATGGAGAGAATGCAACCAGCAGTACTAACACACAAGTGTCTCATCTGAAAAGAAAATAGAGAGAGATTTGCAAAACCCCAGCATGACTAATACAGTATTACCAGATAAGATCTGTATCCTTGTGCTGCTCATCCTTCAGTGCCAAAAACAGACACAGCATCTACTTCTGAAATCACAAACAATTCAAAAATTGAGCCATCACTTCCAATTAATAAGTAAACATTAGTAAAATTACATTTGCACTTGCAGATTGGAGCCAACCCAGATCTGGTTGACAGAAGAGCCATAATTATTTTTTGGCAAAGCTTGTATACAGCGGTAATGGCAATATAATAATGCAATGATAATTAACATAGAAGGTCTTTGAAGTCAGAAATGCACATAGTTGCCTTCATTGATCATGGTCAGTCTGTTTCATCAAACAGTGGAATGGTGCCAAGAAGGCTTTCAAACCAAAACTACTCAAGGTAAATTCATGAATATACAAGAAGATTTGTAAGACTCACTGGGGCTCATTTATCAACCCTGGCCAAATTTGCCCATGGGCAGTTACCTATAGCAACCAATCAGTGATTAGCTTTTTGAAACCAGCTGCAAGTAGAACAATGAATGCAGCAATCTCATTGGTTGCTATGGGTTACTGCCCATGGGCAAATTTGCCCAGTGTTGATAAATGAGCCCCACTGAGTTAGGTAACGACTAGCAATAGGCAGTTTTTATTATGTCCTGAGAGAAGAAAGTGACTGTAAAACCATGCAAACATACAATTAATTCATCTGCAATTCTGCAGAGCAATGTGAGGGGAATATTGGTGTTTTTATACAGATTAAATTTAACAGAATATTTGACTAAAAAGATGTACCATGGAGTTGTTTGATCCAGCCCTGAGAAGATCATTGTCTGGAAAATGAAATTCGTAACTTTCTTTTCACATTTGTAGGACTCTGTTGTATCAAAGGAGTTAGACGAAAGAAAAGAAACTGCTACCTGCACCTTAGGAAGTTTCATTGTGTCCATTTTAAACTAAACATCTACTAATTACTAACTAATTACCCCAAATGCATACTGTAAACTGGTGCTGATTTCAAAGCAGCCACTCAGAGCACATCTGCTAAGGTAGAACATTTTTAGCTACTTCTTTAGTTAAAGGGGTGGTACACCTTTAAGTATGTTATAAAATGGCCCATTCTAAGCAACTTTTTAATTGGTTTTCATTATTTATTTTTTATAGTTTTCTAGTTATTTTCCATTTTCTTCTGACTCTTTGCCACCTTCAAATGGGCGTCAATGACCCCTTCTATAAAGCAAAAGCTCTGTAAGGCCACAAATGTAGTAATTTCTAATTTTTATTACAGAATTTCCACACTGATGAGAGGATGACAATTTTGTACATTGATTTTGTCATTCAAAGAAAACCTTTTTTTCTTTTTTTTTTTATACCTCTTAAAAAATGTGACTCAGGGACTCATGGTGCAATGGTTGCTAGAGTAATTTGGACCCTAGCTATCAGATTGCTTAAAACACAAATTGTAGAGCTGCCGAATAAAAAGCGAAATAACTCAAAAAACACAAATAATAAAAAATAAAAACCAATTACAAATTGTCTCAGAATATCGATCTCTACATCACATTAAACGTTTTCTCAAAGGTGAACAAGCCCTTTAAGCTTTAGTTCTTCTTTAACAGGACTAATATAGGCAAACATTGATAGATAAGGACCTGGAACTACTTGTGGATAATAAGCTGGCATCAAGGGCAAGTAAAATTTTGTCCTGTATTAAAAGTAATATAGATTCGAAGGGAAGAAAATTGTACTTGAAAGGGGACATTACTGAAATAAAGAAAGTTCAGTGAAGATCAAATAAACTGATAGGCGTTAAAATATTAAGCTGAGTTAAAATATTAATTGCAGTTATGAAAAAAAGGCCGCCATGTTGGGATTGTTTTCAATTTCTTATTTCAGTTCATATCTATAGAGGGAAGTTATTGTGGCATCATTTTTTATGTACTTAAAAATAAAGTGCCTTTAAGAGACCTGTGTGATATTACTGATTCCTAATTAACTTTTGTCTGACTGCAAGTTTGCCACCAGCACCAAGACTCCTATAATGATTATAATTCCATTTAAAGCGGCCAAGAGAGGTATGTTAGACACCAATGGGGTCATAGCCAGATGAACAGATCAATAAATGACACCTTTTACAGAGGGAACAACACCATGGATTATCATATAGCCTGTTCTGAGAGATACTGCGTCTGTTCTCACATATCGTTACTTCTCTACTGTACTAAACTCCAGATTCCAATCAATTCAATTCCTGTGTGCTTCAAGAGTAGAGAACGGCTCTTTGCAGCCCCAGGTGCACGCTTTAGGGCAGATAGATGCAGATCAATAAAAGCAGCAGCACTCTGGTAATTTGAAAAAAGTGAATCTTTACTTAAAGTACCTCAAGGCAACGTTTCGGGCTACTATGGCCCTTTTTCAAGCCTTTGACTCCAGAACTCCAGAATCAAGTTATTTGGCATTGGGTAGGTCTCCAGGCCCCCTTTATACCCTTAACAATTTAGGGTGAACAGTTATATAGAGACCCACATACTGAGTTTATAAATCTTGCCAATTACTTAATTATAAGGAGCTAGTAGTTGACTTCTCCACATTTCTTAAGCCTTTATGTATATCTTTGCAAAGACACTAATCTAATCAACATCATTCACTACTGAATATAATGATGTTAGTAATAACAGTTACAGAATAATTCAGAACACATTTAGATCATACAAAATTTACCTTATAAAAAGCTGTTATTAAAAATAATTGAATATTTCTGCTAATACACCTTTCTTTATAGGATAGAGTAGAGTTCTTTGTAGTGTTTGCTGCAATTAAAAATAATGTGGTACCTTTAGTGACTAAGTTATAAAAGAAATGTTTCAAGCTATAAAGAGTTATCTAATAAAAGTGGCAAAGGTGCAAGGTTTAAAAATCCATCACAACCAATCACTATTTGCTTTCTAACAACAGAGCCGTGAACACTACTCATTGATTAGTATTTATAGGATAGAATATACCTTGCACAACTGAAATGCAGATTTACGGTAAAGTTTATAAAGATTTACAGTAAAATTTATAAAGATTTACAGTAAAATTTATAAAGATTTACAGTAAAATTTATAAAGATTTACAGTAAAATTTATAAAGATTTACAGTAAAATTTATAAAGATTTACAGTAAAATTTATAAAGATTTACAGTAAAATTTATAAAGATTTACAGTAAAATTTATAAAGATTTACAGTAAAATTTATAAAGATTTACAGTAAAATTTATAAAGCTCGGGGAGAGCATATTTATTCGCAAATGGTTGTTTTGCCCATGCTCTTTCCTGAACACTAAAATATTGCACTGCTGTGCCCGTCTTTTCGGTTTTTGCGAATTTGCACCGTGAATAAATTTTCACAAATGACGGGTCTGTGCGTGAGTACAGGCACTTTGCGTGGTTGTTGTACGCGAAATTAGCGCTGACAGTAACTTAAATCCGCAATTTGCGAAACTGTTTTGCGAATATTTTCTCTGCCACCAAAGTTGTGGCATAATTCAAACGTGGAGTGTGTGCATAAATATTCGCAATTTGCAATTTTTGCCGTATTTAAAAAGCTCTTGTAGACATTCGCCAAAACAAATTCGCAAATCTGTTTGCACACTCTTATTCAGCTTTATAAATATAACCAGGCGCAGGGCACATATTTTTTACTGTGCAAATCATTCTGCCCTGCAAGAAGTATATAAATAAATTCCCTTATGTCTTAATTTTCTCTACAACTAAAATTGAACGTGCCGTAACAATCTGCTGTTAATATGTTTCAAAAAATATATCCTTTTTTACAAAAAGCAAGTCACGATCAACATACATCTGCTTGAGCTGCAGACATATAAAAACTGTGTGACAGTAAGAATCATTAAACAATCTGATTTTCTTGTTGTGAGGGTGGAAGGCTATTTGGCAGAGTATTAAAATGCAGAATTTGATAGTGTGTCTTAAAGGTTTAATGATGTGTTCATGAATATAAAACATGCTTCCACTGGTGACTTTATGGCTTCTTCTCTGCATAATTAGTGGTATCTGTTTTACGAGCTCACTGTTTTCTACCTTGATCTCATGAAAACCTGAAACCACTATAATTTTCACTACTTGATAGACTCGCTAGTCTAATATTAGTCTTAATAACATAATGCGTGAAAGCAATTGCTCTATACAAACAAGATTTTCGTTGCAATGAGCCATCATTTAAATCTAAAGAAATGTACAAAACAAAGAATTTATTTTTCATTTCTTCTAGGGACAAGAATTAAGAAGGATTTGAAGTTTAATGAAAGAGGAGTCCCAGTACATCATAGATTCTACATACAGTACATGGTGCTTTCAGAAGCCCACAACTCAAAATAAAGGTTAAACAATAATATGTCTCTTTAAGGTTCAAAAATACATATGTCCAGTAAGTGCCAGTCTTTGTCCAGAAAAAAAAAGACTCTATAAGTAGTGATGGGCAAATAAATTCGACAGGCATGGATTCACGGCAAATTTCCGCATTTCGCTGCCTGCAAATGTTTTCTCGAAACTGCGTTGAAAATTCGCCAGCGAAAAATCTTTAATACATTTGGACAAAATATTTCTTGAAAACCCAGAATTTTTTGAATTATCAGGCTAAACCCAGCGCAGAACATAATGTCTTCAAACTGAAAAGGGGCATCTGCCATTGACATATACATGACGTCGATAGGTTTGTGATGGCGGAATTTCGGATTTGGGATTTTTTCAGCATTGGGGTATAATAAATAACCCTGGCCAGAAAAAATTGAGGTTTAATAAATAACCCCCAAAGATTAAGTAATATGTGTGTTATATGCAATAGCAAATAATGGAGAATCTGTCCTATTAATAACTAGAAAATATTTAAATTAAAAATGCATGTTCTAAATACCTGTATGAAGTCACACACAAGATGAACTGAAATTAAATCAGCCTGCAAATAAACATGTAATTGGCAAACTTAATAAAATATGACAGTTTGTGATTTATTTGTTATCCCCAAAGCTGCATGAGTGGATCAGTGTGCAGACTTCCTATTTTTGAAACATTCCCCTCCGCAGAAAATAAAAATTGTGAAGGGTGCTCAGGAAAATTTGGGATTCACAGACATGGTCAAGTACCCCGATAAGGCACTGAGCTACAGTATTTGAACTCATATTGCTTTAATTGATTCCCATCTGGTTGCTGATTTTGTTGTATGTTGACTGCAAATTATTAATTTAGTCTGTCACTCACAGATGGATAACTTGATATTGTGTTGTAGAATTTTTTTACAGAATATTGCATCAGTGATGGCAAGCAGTTCAGGTTCTGAAGCAAGATCCCAAATATGCTGCATGTCTCTGTCTAGAAGTATTTTCGGAGTGGTTAACACATTTTCTTTTATTCTGGGTTTCCTTAGATGATGCACATGTCTCATTAATTTGATTCTGTATGGTTGGCAAATTAATGTTTCCAGGACTAGTAGGATTAGAGGCTGCTAGTCTAGTTCCTTTCCAGTAATTCAAGTGTAATTATATCAGCGGCTCATGGGATGGCCAATCAATTTTCCATGAACACATGTGTATGACCACACTACATGAGATTATCATTTGAACCACTGGAAATGGAAGGGAGATGTGGCATGTCTGGAGTTGTCGCATTTGTGGGAAGCTTTATTTTTCAGGTATTTGGAAATTAAAGAGGATACTGTAGTTATCAGTATAGTACAGTAGTTTTTTTTTCTAGTAAATGTCCATGCATGACAGATGCTATTAATAATAAGGATGGTGGTAAACTGCAGCAGTAAAGTAACCTACAGGAATAAATCAGACTTCTGCTTGTATTTCCTAACATGTAAGGGCACATTTACTAAAATTTGAAATCATCTTATTTTTTTTTTTATTAAAACAAATTTGACATAACTCCCATCCATGAATTTAACTCATTTATCAAATAATCAGTTGCCCAAAAACCCAGAATTTTGATTATCATATGAAACCCAGTGCAGGTCACAATATCTTCATTTTGTAAAAGGGACATCTGCCATTGACGTCTACATGACTTGGATAGGTTTGACTTGGCGTCATTTTAGATTTTGACTTTTATGGGGGAATGCAGTGTCAGACTGGCCCACAGGGATACCAGGAAAACTCCCGGTGGGTGAAGGTGTCAGTTGGCCCTCATGCTTCTAAACTTTGGCCTATTTCATGGTCATTCCCTACTTCTATGAAAATAAAGAGACTAAATAGCTGGAATAATAGATTATAGTATGTAAAGAAAAGAGACTAGGATAATAGATGTTGAGTGAGGAGACGAAGAATTATAGCACTGAGAGTAGGTGGGCCCCTGGTCCAAGGTTTTTGGGTGGGCCCCTGGTGTCCCAGTCTGACACTGGGGGAATGTATTAAAAGTCGGTAACAGAAAAAATATTCGCATTTTGAAAAGTTATGCTTCTGTGTGAACAAATTTTGCTTTGCACAAATTTAATATAGCTTTCGTGAATCTGTTGTTAAAAAAAGATAAAAGCGCAAAGACAGGAAATCCTTTCACGGACTCCGATCTGCTTTCTCAAGGACTTTTTGAGAAGCGGATCGGAGTCCGTGAAACGCGCTGGACAAGAGTGGGAAGTCCGTACGTCTAAACTAAGTAACCGATCCAGGAACAGTGTGGGCTTGAGAGAGCTCGAAGTCCGGATCATTGATTGCCGGTCCGGGAGTGTGGCCAGGACAGAGCACTAAAAACACGTGGAGTGGAACAGAGAGCAGGATGCACGGACAGATAAGGAACTTATATTCGATTGGATTTACTTTATCCTGTGAGTGTAATTTATATACTGGGATTGTGTTGAACTAAAATTAAATACTACACTTAGGGGCACATTTACAAAGCTCGAGTGAAGGATTCGAATTAAAAAAACTTCGAATTTCTAAGTGTTTTTTGGGCTACTTCGACCATCGAATGGGCTAGTTCGACCTTCGACTACTACTTCGACTTCGAATCGAACGATTCGAACTAAAAATCGTTCGAGTATTCGACCATTCGATAATCGAAGTACTGTCTCTTTAAGAAAAACTTCGACCCCCTAGTTCGGCAGCTAAAAGCTACCGAACTCAATGTTAGCCTATGGGGAAGGTCCCCATAGGCTTGCCTGTGCTTTTTTGATCGAAGGATATTCCTTCGATCGTTGTATTAAAATCCTTCGAATCGTTCGATTCGAAGGATTTAATCGTTCGATCGAATGAATAATCCTTCGATCGTTCGATCGTAGGATTAGCGCTAAATCGTTCGACTTCGATATTCGAAGTCGAACGATTTTAGTTCCTAGTTGAATATCGAGGGTTAATTAACCCTCGATATTCGACCCTTAGTAAATCTGCCCCTTAAGGTCCCCATAGACGCAAAGATTTGCCAACGTCGGATTTTAGCGAAGTCCGACCAATCCTTCGAAATCATCATGCGGTTAGTGGGATTGGAACGATCGAACATCTTAAGATTTTTCGGCCGACATCTGTCAGCCTGATCGGCCAGGTTAAAAAATCGTTGTCCCCAGTGCAATCTATCTATGTTTGCAGGGCCAAGCAGGCAGCTACCCTTTGTTTTCCTGGCAAATTGGTCTTTTTAGTTGATGGACAATTTGTATGATCGTACAATCGTTCTGAGATAATCGTGGTCTCACGATGATAATCGGATCTTTTAAAAATCTCAACATCTATGGCCAGCTTAAGAAAGGATTCCCTGCCTTTGTGCATTTATTATTTTTTAACTGCAGATTTTCGAATACTCGGAGAGGGAGTACTCCATTACTAAAGCGGCAGAGCGGGCAAGTGATTTTTTTGAACAGGTGCCGATTCCTGCTAACCTCCATTTCAAGAAGCGCTGTAGGTGTAAAAACTGTTTAGCGACCACTTCCGACATTGGAAGAAGGTTTGTGAATTTTATAGTTTCACCAGTGCGCAGTGAATATAATAAAAACTTCTCACTGAAAAAGTTGTCATGTGTGCTCCAAAAGATTACGACACCTTCAAGCACTTCATAAATGTGGGCAATAAGAATCGCTATGCACAATGAAAATTCACAATGGGCCCTGTTATATAGTGATCAAAATTTTAAGTAAAAAATCTAAAGTAAAAACTTACCAAACTTGAATGTGTCCATAATTATGAAAAAACACAAAATATGAAAGACTTGATCAAATAAAAAGGTGGAAAAAAACTCAAATGCAGCCAATTCGTATTTTACTCATAATTTTCAATGTCTACCAACTGTCTAAAACATCTGAAAGATTAAAAAATCGGAAGAACTCAAATTAAAAAAGAAATCACATACATTTTGCTAAGAAAAGCTCACATTGACTTAAAGGGTTGGTTCACCTTTAAGTTAATTTTTAGTATGTTATAGAATGGTCACTTCTAAGCAACTTTTCAGTTGTTCTTCATTATTTATTTTCTTTAGTTTTTGAATTATTTGCCTTCTTCTTCCGACTCTGAGTATAAAGCTAAACACAAATAATAAAAAATGAAAATCAATTGCAAAGGTGAACAACCCCTTTAACACAAAAAACTTTGCAGTAAAAAATAGAATTTGAATGTTTATAAAGAGCCCCTAAAACCTAAATCTTGCAAAAACTCCTGGCTTTCATCCAAATCCTGATGCAAATTATGGATTCTGTGCATCTCTATCCTTCTTCTTCTATGAGGAGTTACCTGCAACTTTTATTTTTTTATAGAGTAAAAACTCTAACTCTCCCCTGGACATGACTTACATGAACAGGGTTTCATTAAGCATTTAGGCTTATACATCATATGCATCATTATGCAAAACATCATATTCTAAGGGGAAATTAAATCTTGTTAAATCTTACATCACCTGATGGAGTCAATACATCCTTGATACTGAAACCAATTTACCATAATTATCACAACTATCACTGTGGTGAGATCTGGTCCCTTCATTGGTTTCAGTATCAATAAAAAGGGAATAAAGGGTATTTTTTCTCCAGATACCATTGACATTATCATATACTGTATGCTCTGAGTTTCTCCTATTGTCAGTTTCACTTGCTACCCTCTTTAATGAGTTTTTAATTATTTGTAATTTGAAGTACACTAAGGGGCAGATTTACTAAGGTTCGAGTGAATTTTCGAAGTTAAAAAAGTTTGAATTTCGAAGTAATTTTTTGGATATTTCGACCATCGAATAGGCTACTATGACTTCGACTTTTAATTCGATTCAAAGTAAAATCATTCGAATATTCAACCATTCGATAATCGAAGTACTGTCTCTTTAAAAAACTTTGACTTCAATACTTTGCCAAATTAAACCTGCCGTGCTATGTTAGCCTATGGGGACCTTCTAGTCTTTACACATGGAAGTAAAATTGTCGAAAAGTCGAAGTATTTCAATTTGAGGGTCGAATTTTGAAGTATTTATCACTTCGATATTCGACACTTGATAAATCTGCCCCTAATTCTGCTAACCAAACATCAGTTTATGGGGCCCATTTATTAAACCTCAAATTTATCTGGTCAAGTTTTTAAATTGGAAAACTTGAATTTTTTCAAGGGGGAATAAAACTTTTATTTAGAGATTGAAGGGTTTTATTTACTAAAACTCTAGTTTATCTCAGTTTTTTATTAAAACAAAGTCAACCAAACTCCCACCCACGAATTGAACTCATTTATCAATAATCTTTCTCTAAAAAAACGATTGATGCTCTGAAAAAGGCAATTCTTTGAAAATAACTTTTCTTAGGAAGAACACTATGCAGTAGTAGTGATCCCCAACCAAGTAGCTTGTGAGCAACATGTTGCTCTCCAACCCCTTGGATGTTGCTCCCAGTGGCCTCAAAGCAGGAGTTTTTTTTTTGAATTCCAGGCTTGGAGGCAAGTTTTGGTTGCATAAAAACCAGGTGCTCTGCCAAACAGAGTCTCAATGTAGGTTTACAATCCACATAGGGGCTACCAAATGGCCAATCACAGCCCTTATTTGGCAACCCAAGAACATTTTTCATGCTAGTGTTGCTCCCCAACTCCTTTTACATTCTGAATGTTGCTCACGTCTTCAAGAGGTTGGGGATCCCTGAGTAGTGCAAGCTTCAAATGAGCAGGATGAGTACAAAAGTTACTAAACACCTTTGTAGACTTAACAACCTTTGAAGACTTACAGCGTATGACAATTGTTTGCATTGTACAACTTTTTCCATAATGGACTTTTGTTTTATTTACACAATTATTACTTTTTAACAGAAAAATGATATAAAAACGTATTTGCCATTGAACAGCTGAGATAGCACAACCTTACATCTTGACATTATGACAGTTATAAAAGTTTTAATGTTCAGTTTTAATTAGAAAGGAATCGTATAGTTTACAGTGGAAGCAAAATGTGTATAAAAATAAAATTTTAAATAATTATTTTCCACTAAAAATATATTTTATAGGAATTATCTTCTTTGCTGGTAATGTATCAGCCTGTAACAATTGAAATAGAACATTATGCCAATGAAACTTATCTGGAATAAAAGAAATTACAATTATTGTTGTCTGCCTTTTCATCTCTTTGCATACATTCTATCATAATCTTGTGATATCAGGATTTATTCCAATAATTTAAGCTTGCGGTTATATTAGATAATGTTTTAGTTAAACAGTCACACAATTTTGTAAGATCCATCTTGATGGGACTTGGTTTTAGTTCTGTTATTCCTCTTTTCAATGCTTATCCCTACTTAGTCAGTACTTTTGTTTTATTTTATTTCTTTTCATCCCCGACTGCAATTTGTTAACATCTGAAGTTTTAAATAATGAAACTAGAGGAGTTACACTTCATAAAATATTTCCTTTTTATTGGTCTTTTCCTGCTGTATCCAGTTTACAGGTTTCGTGATTAAATCCACTTGCGATTCGCTGTCCCTTTTATCCATTAGATGTGTGTTAGCCACAAATCATATTGTGACTCGTTGAGACAGTTCTTCATCTGCACCTACTCTGATATACAAATGGGATTCATATGACTACTTGCCAGGCTATTCACTGTCATCATCATTATCATTTATATTATCATCGTCATTAGGGTGCTAAAGCTAAAATTTTGTCTGATTGAAGGTATTGCTTATGTCACTCTGATACTAAGGGGGTAATTTATCCCCTTAAAGTTCGAATTCATCTAAATTTCTGAAAAAAAATTTCTGAAAAAAACTCTGACCAAATCCACACAGGTTGTTTCACCTTATTTATTTATTAATACACTTTTCCGAAAAAATCGTTAAAAATACGAAGCATATGCATTTTTCGAATTTTTGCCCTAAATTCCCGAAATCTTCAGGTTATTGCACGAAACCCATAACAGATCAAAACATTTTTAGGATTTCTCCCACTGACTTAAATGCAACCTCGACAGGTAGGAGATGCCAGATTTTCAGATTCTGACTTTTTCCATCCTCGGGGTATAATAAATCCCGAACAATTCGTGTTTTTATTTTTCCCACTAAAAATTCGAATTTTATACTAAAAAACACTATTTTTTTCGGGTTTTTGCCACTCGGAGTTTAGAAAATAACCCCGTAATTGTACAAATGTGAAGAGGAAAAATAACCTCATTATGAGCAAAGATAGATTATAACTCCAAATCCAAAAGTCACCTGGATTTTCATACACATTTTGCAAATGTTCATCATGGGAAGTAGAAGAACATTAAAAACTTATATATACAAACATTTGTATTTTAGAAGACATTCACTAATTATATGAACCAACCTATGCAAAAAATGTAAATGTGTGTTAGTAAAAAGTATCAGTCAGTGTTGACATGTTTTCAGCCCAAGAATTCCAGTAAAAAAATCCAAAAGAGACTCTTTGGCAATTTTGGCATAGCGCTCTTGCAGTTTTTGGAAAACCATAGTTCTTATATCTCTGTTTATATGTTGTAACAAACTGTAAACCTTAATAAAACCTTAACACTTAAAATTTAATGGGATGTGCACCACAGTAATTGAATTTATTTTGCACAATAACGTTTTATTCCTAATCAACTTTCCAAAATGCATTAATTAATCATGTTCAATGATTTTAAATTTACTTGCCTTCAACCCAAATTAATTATGTAACAATGTGCATTGGGGTTTATTCGGAGAGGTTGCCCTTGATGGACTTTTGTCTTATTTCACCAAACTGATTATATAATTGAAAGCAGTTTCTGTCTGTCCTTTGCTTCAGACTAAAGAAACAATAAGAAATCAGTTCTCCTTCAGACAAGTTACCACAATGTCATGCATGATCCTGTATTGCCAGCTCCGAATTTGTGGAAGGCCACATCAAAATCAAAAAAATTAAATTTTTTAACCAAAAAACACAAATACAAAACTATCTAAAAGCTGACAATGTCATATAAAAGTCGCCAGGAGCTGTCTTTTTTCAAAAAAAAAAAAAATTTTATGGTGTTTTTTCCATTTGTGTTTTTTAATTTAGGATCTTTTAATAAATTAATTGACATTCATCATTTTAGTGAAAATGAGTTTCTTTGTGGTTTCTAAAATCACACAAATACAAATTTTAATAAATGGGCCTCCAAGTCCCAGGCATATATTGCCTATTATGATTTTTTTCAGCACATTCTTATTGTTTATTCTTTTGTTCTTATTTTTATAGCTGTATTGTTCTTTTCATTCTCACTCACCCCAACCACTTTATAGGTGTGTATTGGCAGAGAGTGAGAAAGAGTATTTTGTAAAGTCTCCCATTGGCCTGTCATCACTGCTGCACAATACATGTTTGCAACACGATGCAGATTCTTGATCCAACTAATGTTACTTTGGGAAATGGTATCTTGAGATCGAGTGTCCTCAAATGTATAATAGATGAAGAAATGGAGAGTTAATGTCTGATGAACTATGCACTAGAAGTATTTTAAATGTCTTTGTTTAGGGGCAGGCAGTTTCCAAGGAAATGCTGTGTATAGCTATATATATTTTACTATAAGTTTTAATTACTGAAAATCAGTGTGACATTGGCTGTTGAGGATCAAGTTAATGTTGTTTTTTAGAGAGAAAATTGTTTAATGGTTTAAGATTTCAGGAATAATACTTTGACGAACAAAAGTTATTTTACGTTTTGGTCAATAACAACATTATATAAAGAGTCATATTATCCATTTATAAGAGTTTTGTTGTTTTATATATCAGATATTATTTTTAATGTTCAATAGTTCCAAGTTAACCATATAATTGTACATTTTCTGTATTATCTTTTTGCAGTTTTTACGCAAATTTGGAAATTGACAGCAAATACTGTATTTTAAATTTCCAAATGCTGCAATAGAAACAGAGTAATCAACTTCATACTTTTGAAAAATGTAGATATTGGAGTCACAGGGTGTCATATGGCTTAGCATTACTGTCCTGCCTTGTAGCTCCGGACCCCTGAGTTTACTTCTGGCCTACACTCTGGGGCAGGTTTATCATGGTCGAATTTTGAAGTGGAAAATACTTTGAAATTCGACCATCGAATAGAATCCTCCCACATTCGTATTCGAAGTCTGAGGATTTTATTCATCGTACAATCGTATTCTAAACGTAGTACGATCGTACTTCGAAAATTACGTTTCGAACGATTTTCCTTCGATTCCCAAAAACTGAGAAAATTGCTCTGGCAGGTCCCCATAGGCTAACATAGCACTTCGGCAGGTTTAAGTTGACAAGGTATTTAAGTCGAAGTTTTTTTAAAGAGACAGTACCTCGAAGTCGAAGGTCGTAGTAGCCTATTCGATGGTTGAAGTACCCAAAAAATTACTTTGAAATTCTAACTTTTTTAACTTCGAAAATTCACTCGAGCTTAGTAAATCTGCCCCTCTATCTACAGGGATTTAGCATGTTTCCCCATGTCTTTGTGTATTTTCTCTTGGTACTTGTGTCCACTAGTGATGGGCAAATTTGTCCTGTTTCGCTTTGGGCAAAAATTCGAGAATCTCCTGCGAAATTTGCGGAATGGTGAAAAATTAGCAAAATGTGAATTTAGACATTGGTGTCAATTTGCAGGCATCAAAATCTGATGTGGGTATCAATTCCAACGCCAGCAACAATTAGACGTGCATTAAAGTCAATGGGTGTGCGTTTAATTATCGCCGGCGCTGGAATTGTCGCCCGCGTCAGATTTGTCAGCAACAAATTTCCGTGTCAATTTTGTGAATTTATTCGCAGTCTACAAAATGCAGAAATTCGCTGCAAATTTGCACCTGCCGAATAAATTCGACAATCACTACTGTCCACCACAGGGTGGTTTATTGGCTCTGATGAAAATGACCCTCATGTATATGTTATATAATATGGACCTTAGATTATAGGCTCCACAGGGAAATGGATTGATGTGAACGATGTATAATCTCTGTAAAGCACTGTGTAAACATGTCAGCGCTATATAAATAACAGATAATAATAATTTGTCTCAAAAATGTTGATGCAGAGGGTTCTTTTAATAACACTGATATTTGGATTAAAACTTGCAGGCTGGGGGCTCCAGCCAAGGGAGGGACATTTTATTCTATAAGGATAGTGAAATGCGATGCTATTTTATTTAGGTATAAAAAGAAGTGATCATTTTCTTATAGTCCAATAAAAAAGTACAAGGGCGTAACAGCTACAGCTTTCCAGCTTTTGCTGAATTGCAACTCACTTTAGCCAGAAATCTTAAAGCAAGGCATCACTAGACTATAGGGTAACCCTATTTAATTGTGAACAAACTCACTGGAATATTATAAAAATATGTGGATTTGTGGCCTAAAATGGCTGTAAAAAAGTTTAAAAATCTATTAGGAAGAAATGGTTGCTTTTAACTAGATGCAATTCTTTTTAACGCTTTTCATGAAAGCTAATACCACACACAAGAATACTTCTCACCTCATTACCCCTCATAAAAAGCAATGATCCATTCAAAGCTCATACAAGATGTAAAAAAAGTCCAACCTATTCCTCTTTGCCACAGGGATAAAAAAAAAAAAAGAAGTTGCCTTTTTCTCTTTCCTTTGAAGTTGATCATTAGGATGCTTCGCAGATAAAAGAACTCAAACACTTATCTGCATAATCTCACATCTGACAAATGTTCGCGTTTCGCTCTGTACATTTAATTCTGTGTGGCTGGCTGCTAGCGTCAGTAAGTGTATTGTGATGTTTTAATGTCTGAAAAGGAGTTTTCATTTAGCTGCATGGATACATGCTTAAAATGTAAGATAAATGAATGTGATGTGAAGGATGTGGCTTAAAACCTCAGAATCATGGATTTTACTTTATGACATCATTTGTGTTTTTATTTGGAGCACAGAATTCAGAACATTACACTTATTTTGCCAAGTTTGCAACTATGGAGGGAGGTTTGAGAAATGACAATCACATTCTGTTTATGTCTGTTGTGTCTGCTATTCATAAATACCCAACAATGTAAGTTTTTTCCATATGTAGTAAACATAGGATGGAAAAGGTAAATGTTTTCCAATCGGCTTTTTATCGACTGCTCAGGGTAGCTTGATCATCCCAGTATATTTTACCTGTATTAAAAAAAATATATATATATCGGTCTAAGGCAAATGATAGTAAAGCTTGAAATGTTTCCATAGATATACGTAGCAAGTAGCACAACCTATATGTGATTTAGCAATGTAGTCTCTAATTTGGAAACAGAGTTAGAGGGCTACTAATTAGGTGAAAGCAACATACAACACCCTAAGGGTTAGTCCACACAGGGTGTTTTGGGGAGATTTGGTCACCTGGTGACTAATCGCCTCGTTTTTGCGGCGACCAATCTCCCCAAACGCCTTCCCTGAATCTGCGTCGGCTAAAATAAAAAAACGCCGGTGCTAATCACAAATCTCCCCAAAACGCCCTGTTTGGCCTGACCCTAAAAGTAATACCTCCTCCAGATATAGGATCCATTATTGGGAAATCCATTATCCAGAAAGCTCAGAATTACAAGACGGTCATCTCCCAAAGACTCCATTTGAAGCAAATAATTCTAATTTTTAAAAGTGATTTCCTTTTTCTCTGTAATAATAAAACAGTACCTTGTACTTGATAGTAACTAATCTGCATTAATCCATATTGGCAAAACAATGACATTGGGTTTATTTAATATTTAAATTTATTTTTAACAGGCTTAAGGTATAGAGATCCAAATTATGGAAAGATTCCTTATCTGGAAACCCCCAGGTTTCAAGCATTATTGATAAGAGATCACATATCTGTATTCAGGTGCTTCTTTGTGTCTGTACAACTCTAATGTTGCACCTTATTCAGCAAAGCAGACTCAAGTATAGCAAATCCCTAAATACCAGGATGGATGCAATTTCTGCTTTCCGCTGTATTATCTATTAGCACATGAGTCCATTATAGACAATGTTGTTTTCAACAGAATACAGATAGCAGATAAAATGCCAAGTCTGACAGTTGCAGAACAAAATTTGTTAATATACAAATAAGAATAAGACGCTGATTTATTAAGAATCAAGCGATTTGGTGTATTGTTGAAAAACATGGCTGTATTGTGTTTCACGATAATTTACTTTCCACCATGTCATCTTTTAGGTGGAGAGTTGTTTATTTTTTGTTATTATATTATTGTAAAAAAAAAGGGAAAATTAAAAAATATATTGACACTATATAAATGAAGTACAATAATACTATACTATAAAATTGTAGAATTTGCATTTTTATAATGACTTTATGCCAATATTTGCTTCATACTACTCTTCTTATGAGACTTTTGCCTGTAGACCGCTACATATCTTGTTAGATCATCATTATACATAGCATGAGCCACTTAGCATGAGTTCACTTATCTGCAATGTTATTAACCTTATATTTGCTATGTTGTTGAACCCTTGCAATATATATCCATGGAGCTGCTTTGTATAAAGCCATTTAAACTTTAGAAAGTACAATTCAGTGCAAGGTACAGTATTATCAATACCATATACATCCTGGCCCATAATAAAAAAAGTAAGTGTATCTGGAAAGTCAGAAAGAAGGTTCTAAGTAGAAGCAGAAAATAAAGCACACATTTTTCCACATTTGAATTTCCACATAATGAATGATAATCTGTGTTATTAGTTGCTTGGTTTGTTACCACTTTGCATTTTTTAAATTCCATTGCTTATACCAAAGCAACTGTAGTATACTAACAGCAAAATGCTTGTGCTCTGCGTTTCGTGGCAAACTAATTAATTCACAAAACTCAAAAATTCACAAATTTGGACAAATCGAATTTGGACTATTCCCTAGTCGAAAGTATTCAAAAAATAGCTCAAAATTAGTTTTTTTTTCATTTGAAAATTCACCTCGACTTTTGGTAAATCTGCCGTTAACTTTCAGGGTTCTACAGGCCGGTCTAACAAAGAGTAGGAAGAAGCAACCTTAAAGAATGGTTGAATCCCCACACCCCAAAAAATAACTTAAAGTCTTAAAAATGGATGGCCATATAAAAGCACAACTTTATTCAGTTACCAAATTTTAAAAACATTCCACATTAAAAATGAACAAAAAATGCAAAGGGAAGAATACAAAATGTAATTATCACTTTACCAATTTCACATACATACATTTTCAGTCTCAAACTGCATTATTGAACCCAACTACTTATTTTAAATGGGCATAATCACATAACTATAGTCTGCTGGAGAACTGGCTTAAACCTTTATGGTGTGTACCAGCTAAACATAGAGGGAGACATTTGTGGATACACAAACATTGGAACCAGGGAGCCCAATATTCACGGCATTATATCACGAGATAATATCTCTATCTGTTCCTGGTCTTAAATTGGTGGCAATTAAATGTTTTCAATATTTAATATGTATATTTTTTAGAGGTACACTCTGCATTTTCTGATATTAGGAAGAGTTTCTCTATAGGGTGTTAATTATGATCCCATTGCCTCAAAGGTCAGGATGGACCAGATAGCATTATTAAAATATGTTTTGTGTGCCAGGTATCTGGGTCTTTTCTGACATTTTTCATGAGAAGTGGCAGATGGAACTGAAATGATAGGCTTGTACTAGTTTTGGGGAAATTTCCAGCACAGACATTATTATTTAAAGTCACATGCCTTCTATTTTTAAAAATGGGACAAATTTGGCCACCCAGGGACTACCTCACCTTATTATGTGCATTTGAAGGGTGGCATTCAAATACTTTTCAGTGTTGACTTGTGAGCCTAGGCATTACTAAAAAAAATTACAGGGCCCAATAGCAAAGGTTTTTTTTTTTTTTAGAATTTTTTATTTTCCATTTAATAAATACTGTATACCCCACTGCTGGTTCATAAGGAGTAATCATGCAGTGAAAATGACTGAGCCTGAATATCCTTTAAAACAGAGATCACCAATCTTTTGTACCTGTGAGCTACATTCTATTATGTTTTAGTCTCTGGGAGCCACATGAGTGTATAATGTTCCTTGGAGTTCCAAACTAAGGTCAATGATTGGCTGTTTCTTAGACCTATAAGGATTGACAACCTCTGTTTGAAGGTAACCTTGTGTCTTTGTGCCTCCAAGTCTTAAAGCTAGGAATTGATTTAAAGTGATATTGACACTAAAAACTACTTTTTAAAATATGACTGTACATTAAAAGTTATCTATAGGTCATGCGGTTTTTTGCTGAAAGGTTTATTTTTTTAAGTTATCGTTAGTTGAAGTTCCTAAACCTGTTTTGCCAACCTGACTGTCCCATGTCAGCTAGGGATGTAGCGAACCGCCGATAATGTGTTCGCGAACGCCGTTCGCGAACACCGGCAAAAAATGCGAACAGTTCGCGAACAGTTCGCGAACTTCGAACATCCGAAAATCGTTCGATTCGAACGATCGAAGGATTTTAATCGTTCGATCGAACGATTTTCGTTCGAATCGAACGAAAATCGTTCGTTTTTAGCGATCGAATGGTCGAACGATTTTGACGCGAACGCCTATTGGCGACGTTCGCGAACTTGCGGCGGACGCGAACAGCCGATGTTCGCGCGAACAAGTTCGCCGCCGAACAGTCCGCGACATCCCTAATCTCAGCCTCTCAGTTAAAGTTTCTAATGCTAACGGACTCCTGCTGCACAAATATGGCAGCCCCCTCATACAGGAACATGGGGCATCAGACAGGTTATGTAAAAGCATTGGGCAAATACTTTATTGCAATGTTATAAGCAGCATGCAAAGTCAATTTTATGGTAGATGTAAAAAATAAAGGTTTAATTTCTGGTATCAGTATCTCTTTAACACTATGCCAGATCTCAATGAATCCTGAAAAATTAAGTAAAGAGGTTTGTGGTTGAGAACAATGCATCAGTATTTAAACCTGGCACTAATTTAGAGAAGGATTGTATCACTCTGATGGCAGTGCATTGTTACCTGATGTTTTATTAAAGGGATACTGTCATGGGTTTTTACTATTGAGTGCTGTTCTTAGAGCTACCAGGCAGCTGTTATCTTGTGTTAGGGAGCTGCTATCTGGTTACCTTCCCATTGTTCTTTTGTTTGGCTGCTGGGGGGAAAAGGGAGGGGGGTGATATCACTCCGACTTGCAGTACAGCAGTAAAGAGTGATTGAAGTTTATCAGAGCACAAGTCACATGACTTGGAGCAGCTGGGAAATTGACAATATGTCTAGCCCCATGTCAGATTTCAAAATTGAATATAAAAAAATCTGTTTGCTCTTTTGAGAAATGGATTTCAGTGCAGAATTCTGCTGGAGCAGCACTATTAATTGATTCATTTTGAAAAAAAATTTTTTTCCCATGACAGTATCCCTTTAAGCACCTGGTTTGAGACCATTGGGAGAAATAGGATGGTGAGCAGCATTTTACTTTTGAGGCTCTGGTTGAGGATAACTGCTTTAAAAATATGTAGCCAGTAATAAGTCGCAATTGACACATTAAAAACTATTACTAAAATAAGAACAGGATCACTCTCACTAACAACTGAATTTTATGATGTTGCTAAAACGAGGACTGGTCCATTGTTTCACTGGAGACACAGTTATTTGCTTTCTGTAATCTAGTCCGGTTCTATCAGCCACAATTCTAAATCCCCCTCAGAAATGTGCAACACAGTGCTGTGTCTTATAAATGCATCATTATTTCACACTGGTTGCAATTCACAGAGGCATTACTATCCTTAAGAGATTCTAATCATGGTTATAAAATATGAATTTATAGATGATTGTCTTTCAGTGATATGTTGAATGTACACTACACATTATGTCATATTTTAACACTATCTGAATTCCCATACAGCCCCCTCTGAACTGCACATATCTCTGAGATCGAGTCATCAGAATAACTTTTAAATGCTTATTTTTGTGATTACGACGACAGTTATTTTGTGAATAAGTAACACTAAATATCCAGCCCCAAGCGTATCAAATGACTGAATAGCCAGCAAAAGAGGAAATCACCGGAGCACCTGACAGGACTTTGTATTTTGGGATTCTTTACAACAGCTTGCACCTGCACTTGAGGAGGGTGGGGAGAAGTTTCACTGAAGGTGAAAGTAACAATTGTATTTAAAGCACTTTGATAGCATCCAGATCTCCACAGATTCATGAACTGTTACACAACATCTTGTCTCTTTTTAAGATAGACTATAAATCACTCCCTGTTTAATGGATGAAGATGACACTATTAGTGGAAATACAAGTATTGCCGTAGGATTTCAGCTCCGGCAACACAAGTTTCAGGGAGACCAATGAATACTCGCTCCGAGGCAGCGTACAATAACAATTCCAGTCGGCTTGGCGCAAGTTTATATCCATTGTGTTCTCTGAGAGGCAGGGCCCACGGTAGATTAAATGAGGTATATAAAAATCAAAAATGTGTGCTGTTACTATAAAACCACTGCCATATAAATTAGCTAAAACAAAATATGGCATAAGTGTGAGTAATTCTATAAAATTAAATTTCCCTAGTGAGACAAATCAAACAATGTCTCTTTTGGGTCATCCCACTTTCACTTTCTTGATTTTTTATTGCTCTTATCCACAGTCGGCTTGTAGTTTTCCTTATCATTTTATAGTTAACGAGGCAGGAAATTGGAAACGTAGTGTTACATGTTGTGCCAAAAGTGTTTTTCTGCCAAGTCAACAACATTTCAGCTGAAAGTGTACTAGTATACAAGCAATCTAATACCACAGACCGAGAACTTCTGAACATGGGTTTTGCAGATAATAGATAAAGAAAGGCCAGATATATTTTTTTTTTAGATCAAGCATTTGGGTGACGGAACATACAAGGGCTTTGGCAATTTTAAAGACATGGGGGCTGTGGTTGGTAAAGGGCCAGTGCTGTGTGTTTGTTCAGTGGGTGTCTGCATAGCAATTGCATATCATTATCATTCAGATTTTTAAATATATAGAATTTAATCATTTGCTAGAGAAGTGAAAAGCAAAGAAAACAGGGAAAAATGCAAGTGTTTCAATCTGCATGGTCATAAAGAGATTGGTACTTCTAGTAAAACATCACACAGTATGGAAAAGTATACTTTTTTTGTCATTTAACTTTTTGTTTTCCAAATTTGCTTGCTCTATGTTTTTCTGTTTTTATATTCAGCTCTTTGTGTTCTATTTGACAATGTACAATTTAACTTTTAAAATAGCCTGTAATCTTATCTTCTACTTCCAATTTCTCATTTCATTTTTATTTTCACATTCTTTATTCCTCTTGCTTTCTCATTTCCCTTATTCCAGTGGTTTATTTTGCTGTCCCCTTCTGTTAGCATTTCTGCTTCTCCCATTACCTTGTCTGCTATGGTAGTTTCTACTTCTATGTATCCTCCTCCATATTATGCCGAACCACCACATAATAGTGGTGATAGTGATTTAGAAGTTTTCAGATATAAGGACTTGGATATGTTGTAATTTGATTCTGATACTGTATGACTGCACACAACATAGGAACTAGGGATGGGCAAATTTTTTCGCCTTGTTTCGCCATGGAAATGACGCCCATAGACTTGTATGGCGGCGTGCGTCAAAATTTTTTTGACGCCCATAGACTTTAATGGGCGTCGGCGACAATTTGCCAGCGTCGAATTTTTGGCGAAATGAAACGGCTCAAAATTGCCCATCCCTATTAGGAACCCATTGTGCTGCAGATATATACACAATATATGTACATATACAGGTATGGGACCTGTTATCCAGAATGTTTGGGACCTGGAGTTTTCCGGATAATGGATAATTCTGTAATTTGGATCTTCATGCCTTAAGTCTACTAGAAAATAATGAAAAAATTAAATAAACCAAATAGTCTGGTATTGCTTCCAATAAGGATTAATTATATCTTAATTTGGCTCAATGACAAAGTACTGTTATTACTAGTTAGTACTTTATTATTACAGAGAAATCATTTTAAAAAATTTGTATTATTTGGATAAAATGGAGTCTATGGGAGACAGCTTTTCTGTAATTTGGAGCTTTCTGGATAATGGGTTTCCAGATAATGGATCAGATACCTGTACATATCTTTATTTCTATAGCACAATTTGTATATTAAACCCCATTTGTTTTTCAATATAGACATTACAATGAATACACATAAATAAGCAGTGCCATGTTTTAAGACACAGTGGGGGATACTACTGGTAGTGTCTACCACCAGTAGACAAGTTTTGCCTTGTTGGGATGTGCACAATTTTAGGGCCCTGATTCCATGACACAGAGAGTCTTGACCCCCCAGATTTCTTATCACTCTATCAGCTTTGGGATGAGGAAGTCATAGCTATGGGTTATAAAGGCAAGAAGGGGCCTTTTGGGTTTTTTGTGTTTATGATTTAATGCATAGTAAAATGTAATCACAGAGCACCCTCCACAGTTATATTTAGGAGATGGGGTGATTAGATAGTGTATTCAGACAGATAACTTGAGAATATTACTCTTCATTTTTAAACTTGAATAAACTTTCTGATTGGATTTACTGGGGTTTGCCCAACATATTCATACCCCCAAGTGAACTTAGTTTTCCTTGTCCCTTTCAGGATAAGTAAGCCTGAAGTCCCCTTTCTTTTTTGAGCTCTCTTTCTCAGACTGTGAATACCTTAAAGAGGTGTCTACTGCACATGTTCCAATGGAAATCAATTATGAAGAAGGAAAGGGGGTAGGACTTCATGCTAGACAAGGAGCTGTGCTGCTTGTTACTTGTGAGATAAAATCTGCATGAGATAGAATGCAGGGAATATTATTATGGGGGCTGTTTAGAGTAATCTTAAAGATAGAGTAAAAAGTTTACTTATTCTTTAGGGTCAGGGCAAATGCTTAGATATGGGGAGATTAGTCGCCCGATGACAAATCTCCTCTTCTTCGGGGGCGACCAATCTCACCGAACTGCCTCCAACTGGCTAGAATGTAAATCGATGTCAGGATGGCTCTGGGAACGCTTAGTTTTCCTAAGTCGTCCGAGGAGTCTTCGAAAACGAAGCACTCCGAGTGCCATCCCGCCGTCGATTTACATTCTAGCCAGTGGGAGGCAGTTCGGGGAGATTAGTCGCCCCCGAAGAAGAGGAGATTTGTCATCCAGTGACTAATCTCCCCGAATCTGAGCGTGTGCCCTGACCCTTAAGGTTGATGTCATACAGAGAGATACGTAGAGGTTTCACCAGTCTGTTTATATTTAAGTCAGTTAAGGGGTATTTTACCATCTATTTGCCAAGCTCAAAATCACACAGATGGCAAAACACTGGGAATTGCCCCTTGAACCAGGGCCCTTAAGGGCCAGCAGAGAGAAACTTGTAAAAATAAGAAAATTAAAAAAGCAAAGAATTAAAAGATATAAACTAATCACAGTTTACCTTGAACTATTGAGACTGTCTAATTCATACTGAAAATGTATTTCAAGGTGAATTAGATCTTGGGCTGTGATTTTCTACAGAAAAACACTATAATACATTGTGACCTTATCTGCGCATCTGCCTTAACCCAGAACTTTTATTTCCGTCAGCATTTTTCACGTTGCTATTATTGTGCATACTGCTATATTTATATATTACATCAGTGCCCATGATGGCCTATGATTAGTTGGCGCAGGCAGGATTGTCAACTAATCCCAGACAAATTCCAAGGAATTCCGTTTTCATATAACAGAATAAAGTTATTTCTGATTGACTAACTAAACAATGAAACTTGACAGGAAATTCACAATCCCACAGACATCCCATTTATGGCGACTCAAGATAAATCCAATGTTAGAGCATCAGGTAGGTATATGCTAAGGCATCTCATAAATCTGGCCTGTTGGCACTCCAGGTGCATCCTTGCATTTTCGAATATGGAACATTTGGATATTACAATAATTACAATGATATGTGAGTAGGTAACTTTCTGAGTTTCATTCAGAATAGAAGAGACGAAGGAAAATGGGGGAAAATGTTATAAATCACAGATTAAACCTGTGTGCCAGATAAATCGGAATGTCTAAGAATATACAGTTTAAGATGAAAAGTAGAAAAAGGCACTAGTCTACCTTTGATTACTAATGTGGCTCTGCTGTTTGTGCATGATACAGTAAACTGTTTATATAGAGGAACTTTGTTATAGGTTTTAAATCTTCTGTAGTTGCCAGGTTCTAAAGATCAGTCTGCCAGCTGGTAGACACTGAGGTGCTTGTGTTCTACTTGATTGAGGTAATTAACAGTCAAAACTGTCAGAAGGTGACAGCAAGCAGAAAATCCTTGCCCTGAGGTCACAGCTGGGCTACAGCTATACGCTCCTGAATTTGCAATAAAACTAATATGTCCATCATATTGCCTTTACATTCTTTCATGGGATACAAAATATGCAACAGAAAGTGTATATATATATATATATATATATATATATATATATATATATATATATATATATATATATATATATATGTATATGTGTGTGTGTGTACTGTATATATAAATGTCCTATTAAAGTCCGCACACTCTTTATCCCACAAATCTGTTCCGGGTGCTGCATGGAGTTGTGTTCCAAGTAGTCTTACAGAAAATGCCTCACTTCCTGTTTTCATCCTGATGACGGCTCTATGTGAGTCGAAACGCGTTGATGCACCATGCACGAATAAATACACTTTGATACACACTTGATGGTCAATGCCATGAGTGCTTTCTTTGGACTTTTATTGATTTGTTGGTCAGCACCCGGCGAGAAGGCTAATGAATGGTGAGTGCCTGTGGACTCCATATATATATATATATATATATATATATATACATATCTCCACAAAAACCGCACACATAGGACTTGTTAGTGCAAAAAAATTGAAAAATGTTTTATTCCGACGTTTCAGGAAGGTTCCTGTATGTGAACCGAAACGTCGGAATAAAACATTTTTTCAATTTTTTTGCACTAACAAGTCCTATGTGTGCGGTTTTTGTGGAGATATGTACAAGTTAGTAATTTAACCAGCACCTGGGCAGTTGCCTTAATAGAAAAGTGTGCTCCAGTTTTTGGACTTGCTATATATATATATATATATATATATATATATATATATATATATATATATATATATATATATATATATATATATATATATATATATATATTATATATTTATTATTATTATTTTGCTATTAACATTAAAAAGATTCTACCATGAAAGCATTTTGAGCTTGAAATCAGTTATAACAAATGGACAATATCAGCCAACCTGGACCTACATCTGCATCCTTATGGTCCTGAAACATGATCATCATCTGCCAGAACTGATAAAAATCTTTTTTGACATAAAAGTGAATCTAAGCAACATATTATCAAACTGGCCACCGTAATCAATCAGTGGCCAAAATAACTATATTACAACCCTTCATGAACCATTTCTTTATTGGATTTGGCCCAGCAGATGTGTTGCTGGAGTAGCCAACAAAAAAGAGAAACAGCTGAGTGAAAGAAACACTGTTTTGGGTTTCTCCTCTACAATAAGACTTTTTCAATGTCATTGAACCCAATCACTCAAATATTAACACTCATGTCTCCACCTAGCTAGGGTGGTTTTGGTGGATATTTCTGTCTGCTACATTTAATAGTGCAGACTACTTTTATAAACATTTGCAACTTAAATTCTATAGATTCCATCTGGGAGTGGCAGACCACATGTAGGGAGGACTATTCTTTTCTTCCCCCTTAAAGAGGAAGAATCTCCAAGAGTCCAGAGAATATAAAAAAACAGATATTGCACATTAATATAACTTAAAATAACTGTAAGCAATGACAATATATGCAAATACAGTGGTCTTGAGGGTTTGCAAACCCTTTTGAATGTAATAGTTCTGCAATATGAAAATGTCATCTGTTTTCACACACATGTTAAAACTAGATAAGTTCCTTTTCAAACAAATGAGTCAAAAACATAATGCATGCTGATTTCATTATTGAGGAAAATGATCCAAAGTAACAGTATATATATGTGTGTGGCAAAAGTATGTGAACTGCTAGGATTATCAGTTCATTTGAAAGGGAAATTAGATTCAGGTGCTTCAATTATAATCAGTTACAATCCAAATCTGATCCTAACAACACAGGTTTGTGGAAGTGTGTCATGGATCAAATGAAGAAGATTTCCGAGGAGCTCCAAAAAACAGTTATTTATGCTCACTGGGCTGGAAAAGATAACAAAACTGTTCCTAAAGAGTTCCTGTCCCCTGTTGGCAGATCATGTACAAATGGAGGACATTCACCATCATTGTTACCTTACTCAAAAGTGGTCAAACAACAAAGATTACACCAAGCCCAAGGCCAGGAAATTTCCAGAGAACCCCATGCTAACATTTAAGTAACTATAGGCTTCTCTTGCATTAGTGAATGACATGAATGAATGAATGTCTTCTAAATCCACCATCAGGAGAAGAATAACAACAATGGTGTGCATGACAGGGTTGCAAGGAGAAAGCCACTATTATTAAAAAAAAAACCATTGCTGCCCCTCTACAGTTTGCTAAAAACCATGTGGATAAGTCAAAAGTCTACAGGTGGCCAGCCAAATGTACTTGCGGCAAGTACAATATTATGAAAGTTCAAGGAGCACCTTTGGGCCTTACTGCCTTTAATGAATCGTGTCAATTAGCAATGTGGGAGGGAGAGATTTTGGGGGAAGAAGGTGCATCTTGTGTTATTGGTGCATTTTTAATACCTATACATTTGTATCTGTTCATTTCATTATAATGTATAAAAGTATATAAAGGTATGGGATCCCTTATCAGGAAACTCATTATCCAAAAATCCAAATTACACGAAAGCCATCAAGATTTTTCAGCAGATTTAAGGTACAGTATAGTGATCCAAATTACTGAAAGATCCCTTCTATGCAAAAGCCCTGGTCCCATTTTGGATAATATATGCCATACCTCTATTATGAAATCAAGAAAAACATCAGGTGTAACATGGTGTAGAACATGGCCAACTGCTACTTCAAATATCAATATTGCCATAAAGAAGTTACCATGTCTACCATAAAAGAAGTGGATCACTTTATCAACCAAAAAAAGATTATCTTTAAAAAAACTATAATTCATAGTGCTTGTAATAGTAATCTATGTTGTATTTTTTTTTATAAATGTTTCATTTTTAACTTTAAGTATGATTTAGACAGTGATTTGCAATAGGTCTTTTTAATTGTTGGTGTGGTTTTTTTTTTTTTTAATTATTTAGCTCTTTGTTATCTAGTCTGGAATTTTAGCAGTTACCTTTGGGTTGTTTGGGTCCAATTAACTATAGCAACCAAACAGTCAGAATGAGAGACTGGAAGATTAACATGGTAGGGCCTAAATAGAAAGACAAGTAATAAAATGTAACCATCATAATAAAATTGTGGCCTCACAGAGCAATAGTTTTATTGCTCCCAGCAACCTCTCATTTGTAACTTGACAGAAGAAGAAGAAGACAAATAATTTTAAAACCATAAAAAATCTAAAATGAAGACCAGCTGAGAAGTTGCTAAATACCCTTTAGGTTGTTATTCTTTAAAATGATGGTCATTCATAGAGATCAGGGACAGCGACTGCAGTAGCAAGTCTGTTTGCTGGGAGTAGCAGAAACAAGCAAAACATAAAGGACATAGCAAGTTAAAAGTGGTGTAAATATAAGATTTGTAGGGGCTAAACAGAGCATGGAGAGAGACCCACTCAAATAATAAATGTGCCTATCCAGGCTACGTGTACTACATCAATCAGAATGTAGTAAATACTATTTATTAATATACCTATCCCACAGCTCCACATGTGCTATTTCTCTATGCATATACTTTTACTAGTTTTGTAAACAGACCCCATATGCCATTATGTCTATGAATACGTCTTTGCACCCCTTAGCCTCTATTTATGGCTCTCTGCATGTCTCAGATTTTCTTCTGCCCTTCAACCTCTCTTCAGATACCCAGATTTCATAAGAATTTTGTTTAAAATCAATGTGCATTACCCAAAACCAACAATTAATACAATGTATACAGTAAAAAAAGGAAGCACTGGATACTGCAGTTTAACTGCAAACTTCATTTATTGAATGCAACCATTCCTATCCATTGATGCCTTTTATCTAATGTGAATAATGCAAGCAGAGTGAAGAACATTAACAGATAATAACCAACTACTAATTTCCGAATACAGACAACAACTGTGACAGTCAAATTCCTTCTTCAAATGGAAACAGTTCATGAAAAGATGTTCAACCAAAGTGTAGCTAAGTCAATTAAAGAATGCAAAATAACATACATTATTAAGTAATAACTATGTGTAAATAATCCATAGTGTCCCTGAGTCAAAATGTGCAACAGAAACCATAGTTTGCCAAATGTTACATAGTTCCCAAGCAGGGAGCAAACATGGTATTGCTTGATGAAGACTACCTGGGCTTCTGATTATTATTTCTTTCTGCTTCTGCATTTTCCATATATTAAGTTTACTTTTAAGCACCATTAAGATCTGTAGTCCCAGATCTGTAGCTGAGTTTTATAATTTAAATATGACATCCCTGATTTTTGTTAGTGGTTTATGAAGGAACCACTGGTATTATTTAAACATATAAATGCAGAAATAGAGCCAATGACCCATTAACTCTACTTACTTCCTAATTGCAGTGGGAAGCATCATGCATGTTTAAATAAATATTGTTATCAGTGACCCTTTGGCTTGCCAGAAAAAATATGACAATTGGATGACTTATATAAGGCACGTACATTATGCGTGAGTCTGAATACAGCAGGAAAACAGGAAACAATAAATCAGAAATTAGGGCACTGATTGTTGTTGCTAATTACATCAGACCTCTGCTTAATTTCTCACTGTCATTTTAACCTGATTTCCCTTGCCAACAGACTTTGCAAATTGCTCACATCAACTGCATGCAACAAATTACAATGTTTAGTTACTATGACGGACAATTAAATGGGAAGTAGAATGGAGTTTATTACTAAAGGATAACATATGACACTCAACAGATACCTGGAAAGATATAATTCATTTACTGCAGAGTTCTACATCATATCAGCAGGCAGGTGCAGCAGACGTTATCTGATTAATATTAGCCTGTGATTGGACACGGCCTCTTGATGATGATGATGATGATGATGTACTTCTGAAATTGATTGATGATGTGACAAGAAGATCATTTTACATACAGACACTGTTCCATCTTAGTATTTTGTCAAGGGTGCTTATACTTTATATAGAATATTTGACGCTGGATACAAAAAGATTGGTCTCCCTCCGAAATATGTTTTATTGTTATATATAGTGCAGTTTACTAAATGTATGTGGAAGGTTGAAACATTATATTTTTGCTAATACCTTGTTATATACTGTATACATGATATGTTGCATCATGCAGGAATCAGTCATTTTGTACCAAAGATTTCAAAGATTTGGACAAATACTGGCAGGACCTGGGATCTATTTTGCATATTCAAATTTAAAAACATTTAAAAATGGCATTATTTGTGTACAAAGAATTGTTGAGTTCTCTAGAATTTCATCTGGCTTTTGGTTAGGATTTGGTTATGGCTGAGCAGTGAGGATTCTATTGAACCAGAAAGAATTGCTGGGATTGCTGCTCTGATTCTATTAATGAAATGAAACCCTAGAATGTAATTTACCCTTAAAATAAAAAAAAACGGTGAAGCTGAATATATATATTTCTTTCCCAAAATTTTGCTCACAAACTGTGAGCTTCCTCGAGAAGAGGAAGAGCGCAGTTTTTGATTGAAATGTTGGAAATTTTGAAATGAATCACTTTGAGAGTGTCGCAGTGCTATGTAACTATTTGCTTCAACTGCATCCAGGCAAGATGATATGGTCAGGATTTGTGGTGAGGCCACAAAGGCCGGGCCTAGGGCAGCACAAATTTATTGACAGCATGTCTAGTCGCACCTGAATTTTGGTCTATGCGCACTGAAGTTTTCTACGTGTACTGTCGCCAGTGCTCCATGTGTGAGCTAAAAGAATGCACTTTCGTACGATCCTGGGGAGGGGCGGGAGACAGGGGTGGCCTCTGGGTGTCTAGTATTGAAATCCAGCACTGTAGCTGATACATTAATATTGGAAGTGCTCCTCCTGGTTTTTGTTTACATAATTTATAATAGGTTTTTATCATACCAACTTCCTTATTTATTCCATCATGATCACACAGCATTCTTAAAGGGAAATTAAACTTTTATTAAGCCCTGCAATGACAAAAATTGCTTCCTTTTTCACCAGGCCTATGTACTACCTCTTTAAAAAAAAATTGCCGTGCCGCACCCATATCCTTATCCTTATTTGATAAGTCAAAAATCTCAAATGTGTGCTCATGTATTGGGAAACACGCATGTCAAAAACTAGATTTTTGACAGCAGTGAAATCACATTATATCCTTCATTTTCAATGAATCTGACAGATTTTAAGCACATGACTTGGGACAGCTGGGAAATTGACAAAATGTCTAGCCCCATGTCAGATTTCAAAATTGAATATAAAAAAAACTGTTTGCTCTTTTGAGAAATGGATTTCAGTGCAGAATTCTGCTGGATCAGCACTATTAACTGATTCATTTTGAAAAAAAAATTTTTTTCCATGACAGTATCCCTTTAAGGAAACTTTTAGTAAGCAACTTTTCAATTGGTTTTCATTATTTATTTTTTATTGTTTTATAGTTATTTAACCTTTTCTTCTGACCCTTTGCTGCTTTAAAAAGGGCGTCACTGACCCCTTTTAAAAAAGCAAATGCTCTGAAAGGCTACACATTAATTGTTATTTATACATTTTCTTACTCATCTTTCTATTCAGGCCTCTCCTAAACATATTCCAGTTTCTTATTAAAATTGGTGCATTGTTGCTAGGGTAATTGGGACCCTAGCTACCAGATTGATTTAAATGCAAATTGAATAAAAAGTCAAATAACTCAAAAACCTTAAATAATAAAAAATATTCTCAGAATAATATTCTCAGAATATCACTCTCTACATCATACAAAAAGTTATCTGAAATGTGAACCACCCTTTTAAGGGGCCAATATAAGCTTCCAATTCTATCCATCCAAACCAAAATATGAGCTCACTGGCTGTTGTATGGAGGCCTCCAGGTGGCCTACCTAATCAATTTTTGGCCTGATATCCAGTGTCGGACTGGCCCACCGGGATACCAGGAAAACTCCAGGTGGGCCCAGGTGTCAGTTGGCCTCTTGCTTCTAAACATTTGGCTTATTTCATGGTCATTCCCTATTTCATTATTGGAAAATCCATAATAATGGAAGAATATAGTTATATGAAAGACTAGGAGAATAAAGAGGATGAGTGAGAAAATGAGGAATGATAGTTTGGAAAGTGGGCCCATGGTCCAAGGTTTTCTGGTAGGCCCCTGGCATCCCAGTCCGACACTGCTGATATCTAACAGACAGGTTTGAAAATCCCATTTAGCGAGTAGTACATTGGTGCATTGATGTTATCATCCCCCCAATAGTCACCATAGCTCCACAGAATGATTTGATTGTTGGATAGGGATGTAGCGAATGGCGGAAAAAATGTTCGCGAACATATTCGCGAACTTGCGTCAAAAATGCGAACGGTTCGCAAACCCCATAGACTTCAATGGGAAGGCGAATTTTAAAAGCTAGAAAAGACATTTCTGGCCAGAAAAATGATTTAAAATTGTTTAAAGGGTGCAACGACCTGGACAGTGGCATGCCAGAGGGGGATCAAGGGCAAAAATGTATCTGAAAAATACATTGTTGACACAGCGCTGCGTTTTGTGCTGTAAAGGGCAGAAATCACACTACGTCACTCAGGTGATGTTTCTGGACACGGAATGTGAAAAAGCTCACACAGCTAGGTGGCACTTGGTTAAAGACTGGGCAAACAATGCCTGCAAGGTCAACGTATACACTACAGCAGTGGATACGGAATATATTATTGCTGCTTGGAAAACGTCACTCAGGTGGTGTTTCTGGAGACGGTATTATTATTGATATTTAGACAGAATGTGAACAAGCTCACACAGCTAGGTGGCAGTTGTTTGAAAAACACACTGGGCAAACAATGCCTGCAAGTGCACTACTATTGGTGCACTACTATGAAGAACAGCAAACAGCACTGGACACGTTAAAGAACAGTAAGATAAGTAAAATAAAAAAATATATATATGTATATTAAAAAAAAAAAATTACTCTGGTTGGTGCTGAACTACTAGGAGCAGCACACCAGTCCCACTCCCCAACACAGCTAGACTAATAGCACTGGGCTCTTATAGTAGCAAAGTAAAAAAACAAAAAAGAAAATAAAAGCAGTCCTTACAAGGACTATTGGGTTACAGGCAGCAGTCAGCAGATGAGAGATCAGCAGCAGGACAGCTGCCCACAGCAGCTACATACAGAGCACTGCAGTAGAAGGTAGATTACTAGCCAGCAAAGCTACCTAACCTAAAATGTCCCTCAAATCCCTGCAGAGTTCTGTCCCTACAATACAGAGCAGTATCAAGTAGATTACTAGCCAGCAAAGTTACTATCAACTGTCCCTCAAATCACTCAACAGCTCTCTCCCTACACTAGCTCTTCCAAGCACACACAGGCAGAATGAAAAAACGCTGCAGGGCTTCAGTTTATATATGGAAGGGGAGTGGTCCAGGGGGTGTGGGGGTGGTCCAGGAGTGAGAGCTTCCTGATTGGCTGCCATGTATCTGCTGGTCTGGGGTGAGAGGTCAAAAATAAGCGCCAGCTAAGGCGAACCCAAATTGGCGAACGTCGCGCGACGTTCGTGAACATTCGGCGGACGCGAACAGTCGATGTTTGCGCGGGCGAACAGTCCGCGACATCCCTATTGTTGGACCACAGCCAGAAATCGAAACAGCCCTATGTGAACCAGCACATGCGTTTCCACAAAGGCCGCCAAAAACAAAAGTTAAAATATATCTTTATTTATCATTTATTATGCCTGTAGCCTTACCAGTTTCATCCCCAAGTGGTTCTTAGTTATAGGCTCTGGTTTAACCAGCACATGGGTGGCCAAACTGGGCAGAGATCTAACACATCTGGCAACTTCATGAGTAGACCTTATTGTGTATGGCCAGTTTTACTCCCATACTGAACTGTGCTTTTAGGAACCCTGTTACATAGTATTATAGTGAAACCCATTGCATACCTTCCACTTGTAATATATGTAAATATGTCCTGTGCCATACCCGCTGTTATCCCTTGATGTACATCGACCTTTTGTGTAAGGGAACCCTTGAGAGAAGCACACCAGACAGATAGTTGCAGTGCAAATACATTCTCTTTCTTGTCATGCCCTTCAGTTAAGCAGCAGCACTCAATCTCCTAGCTTTCCATATGACACTTCCCTTAACTCTTGAGTCCTGGCCAGTTTACCCCCCCCCCCCGAACCTAGCATTTCCTATTATGCCCTGGCTGGCGGGAGTCCCACTGTGAACACTTTGCCCACTAACTCCTAGTTGGGGCCTGTTAGGCTTTATATGGATCAAGTTGTAGAGGAGGTCTCACAAGCAGCTTCCACTAGCAACAGACTAATCTGAAGGTGAGACAGGTAGAATGTGCCGTGAAAAGAGGCCAGAGAGTCCGGACGAAATAACAAGCGTAATGGATGGACGAGGTCAGACAGATCCGGGTCAGAGGCAGGCAGCTCAGGTTCGTAGTAAAGTCAGGCAGAGGTCAGATGCAGGTAGAGTTCAAGCGAATTCAGGAATAGCCGGGTCAACAACAGGAAATCAAGTATAAACAATGCCGGGTCTCTTGGATATAAACTAAGATAACCTAGCAATTTATTTGTGAATCAACTGTCTTAATATAGGCCCAGTGTCAATTCACATGCGCAGTGACGCAGGGCAACGCACTGTGCACACGAACATATGCGCATGTGACAAGACGCACGCGCGACAAGACGCACGCCCACGCACGGAACCACGAGTACGTCCCCCGCCAGCACCTGTGACAAACTACTTGCCTGCAGGGATGCACAGAACCGGGCATCCCATCCGTACAGCCGTAAGTGGCCTTACAGGGCCATAGCTGCCAATGCTAGTTACCTCTCTAACTTACACTTCCCAGAGGGTACTATTACACCATTATGCCTTTCACTACCTAGGCTCGGTAGCTCTTCCAGGAGATGACTCTACTGCTGCAAAGCTCACTGCTCATTTTCCTTCCCATGATGCATCTCTGTTATCCTCTAGCTCCCCCTAGTGGCCAACCTAAATATATGTATTAACCATTACTTAAACATTTATATTAAACCATTAGCATTTTACACTATTAAACACTCACAAATAAAGGAGTGATTGCAACTTTTTTTAAATTAGGTTTAATTAATGTATCTTTCCCAAAACCTACATTAAATATACAGGTATGGGATTTCTATCCAGAAAGCTCAATTTTAATCAAATAATTTTAAAAATGTATTTCCTTTTTCTCTGTAATAATAAAACAGTAGCTTTTAGTTGAAGATAATTAAACTGCACAAATCCCTATTGGTGGCAAAACAATCCTGCTAGGTTTATTGTGATCCAAATTACAGAAAGATCTTGTACCCACAAAAAAATGTTGAGAATTCTGCAGAACAGGTCCTATACCACTTATACCAATTACTTCCACAAACAGCTTATACTCATTCATTCATTAGACTGATGCTTAAAGGAACAGTAACATCAAAAAATAAAAGTGTTTTAAAGTAATACAAATATAATGCAGTGTTACCCTGCACTGGTAAAAATGGTGTGTTTGCTTCAGAAACACTACTATTGTTTATATAAATAAGCTGCTGTGTAGCCATGGGGGCAGCCATTCAAAGGAGAAAAGGCTCACAGAGCTGATAGCAGATAAGCTCTGTAGAACATAATGGTATTATCTGTTATCCACTATAGTAACTAAAAGTTAAAAAAAATGTCTGGACATCGGTTCCACTATTTTCCCATTGGAATTCCACTGGACATTTTATCTAACCAAAAAGACAGTAACATCATTGCTATGTAGGTGGCTGCTTCTCTGATGATTCCTTTCTATGATTTATAACATTTTCATATTGTTTTGTACTTTTTTTATTGGCAAAACCATTGAACAAAACTGTCATGTCCTGTTGTGTTTTGGGGTGTTTGATGGCTTGCAGCATCATTTTTGTAAACATGTGTCTGAATAAATATGTGTGAGAGGAGTGTGGTCTGCTCTCTGTCATTCACAGTGGAATTCTATTGTTAGGTAACAATGGCGATACAATGCTTTAAATTTGTATGGCGAACTGGTATCTGAATCTATACTGTGATTCACACTCATACTGTGAGCATTTATTGTAGATGGTGAGCTAAGATTTGGTAAATAAATGTACAGTGTATGCCTGTATACCACAGCTTTGCTGTCAGACAGTGTTCCAGCAGCACCTTCCATCCTACAGGACTAGATTCCTAACATTTCTTAGATTGTTTGCCCTAATTTACATTAATCAACACAAATGTCTAATGTAAATATCTGTGGTCCTTTATGCCAGGGGATCAGCAGGTCAGAGTTCAAAGGGAAAATCCCTGACATAGACATTGCACCTTTCTTGCGCTTGTTTTTGCTTCTGTTCCAGTAATACAAAGATTGAGGGATACTGGAAACACTCCATTATATCCATAATGCACAGTTTTAATGTATAAGTCACAGGTGTCACAATAAAACACATTCAATGAATTATTTCCTGCTGCTAAGAGAAAAATTGAAAATCTTGTTTCTTTATAGCTACAAACTTCTCTTGACAAACCTTAAGTGCCAAATGTGGTTTCCATTTGCCGTTTGGGGATTTATTTGTGTATGCCAAAGTTCAGGTGTGCCAGCCCTTTGTAATAAGCTATTTGGATGAAAGCTTGCCTAGCTCAAAGGATTCTGATGTATTTTATTGCTGCCTTTTAAGATTATTGTTCAGAAATACCAAGTCTAATTTTGAAATCAATTAGCCATGCGGTCTGATGAGGTGTTAGCCCAGCTCAAGTTCACACCCGCTGTCCTTAGATTATTGTTAAGTTAACTCAGGTCCTGTAATACTGCAGCACTTACAGGCATCTGGCGTACACATGTTTTAGATCTCGTCGGAAGGCAGTTGAAACTTTTAATGCCAAGGCGCAGTTGAAAAATATTAAAGTTATGTATATTTGCTGCTGTTTTCCTTAGCAGCGATATGTTACTTTTTTTATCTTTTGGCTTTTAGATTATTGGGCCATATTTTTAAATTTATACATCTATGCAGAACATTAAGTGGGGGTTACGGGGTAATTTGGTTCATAGTCGCCTGCAGAAGAGGTGAAAAAAAAATCAAAGTCACAATTAATTCATTATGTTGCTTGTCAGCCCATGTTTATGCCGTATCCCCATAAAGCATTGCTGTTCTTTTGTCAAGTTACAAAGTAATAAACATCACTTATCCCTTCATCTCTTGTTTTTGGGTGGCAGTGACAAACTTATGAACAAATAACACACCTACACATTTGTGAATGTTCAAGCTTTTTTTTTTTCTTCCACAAAATGTTAAACAAAAATGTTTACCTTTATAATTGAAATGATTTTGGAACTTAAGCATTGCTTCCTACAAGAGAGCAAATATAAGCTCTCACCTGTGTGGCCAGAGAGGGCATAATTATGCCCTGGGGACTCAAGTAAAATGAGGTTGGTGGTCTCAACACAGTCACATAGAGACCACACACAAGTTCTGCCAGCACTCTTTACAACTGGCAGCTTCTATTGTGAGTGAGCTAATTAAAAGTTTCAATAGCTGCCTGGTCTTCAGGCATTTTAAAGAGAGGCAATATCTTACATTACAAAGTACGTTTTTACAGAAAGATGCACTGGTACACAACATGTGTGATTATAAGTCTATAATAGATGTGGGATACATGTTTTTATTTTGGACTAAAATAAAAAAATTACTTAAAAACATGAAATGAAAAAAAAACACAAAAGAATTCTGGAAATTCAAGTGTATTCTGTACCAATTTGCTATCTTTCATTAAATCATTAATGAGAAAATAAAGGCTCAAAAGTTGATGGAGGCTAGGTTAATAGGCCTAGAAGACCTGGAGATGTTTATCCAAATTAGTAGAGGCCAGTTTCAGATTTCAGTTTTAGAAATGTATTTCTCAGTGGAAGTAGGAGGTTGTTTTTATTATTCCTTTTAGATTGACATGGCATATCAAATATTAAGAATTAAATAGAAAGGCAAAAGAAAGTAATGACCAACAACAATCTAACCAAATAAATTTGTAGTCTCAACAAGGTTTTTTTCAAGTATTAGATGAGTTGGGGTCTCCTGCAGGTTTTACCTAGAATGTAAAGGGCTAGGATATGGCAACACAAGTCCTTCCATGAGTTTATTTCATGTATTGCCTTAAAGTATTTTTCCATTTTTCATCTCTGCAATGTTTGGTGATGAATAGTTTTTTGCTAGCAGCATATATGTAATAGAATAATTATTAAAATGGAAGAGTTTATGATTTGCTCAAAGTAATTTATTTACTGTTACGTAACATTGGCGTAAAAACATTTTATTAAGCAAACATTTTCCACACTTCCCCGTTTCCTATATTTTAGCAGTTTTTTGACACTATGGGGGGTTATTTATCAAAGTTCGAATTTGTCTCAATATTTCCTGCTACAAATTCCGATCAAATCCACTCGGGCTTTTATGCTTGTTTATTATTACATTTTCCCGAAAATGTGCATTGCGAGAAAAAAATCTGATTTTCACGGTTTTTTTTGGATTTTTCCTCAGATTTTCACGATTTTTTTTATACTTTTTGCCTGAAAACTCAGAAAACTTCGGGATAATGCTGAAACCCAGTGCACGTCAAAAAATTATTGGGACTTCTCCCGTTGACTTATATGCAAACTCAACAGGTCTGAGATGCTGGATTTTCAGATTCAGACTTTTCCATCCTCGGGGCTTAATAAATTCTGAAAAATTTGAGATTTGTGAAGTCTGATTTTATAAAAAAAAAATCATGATTTTTTCAAGATTCAGAGTTTAGTAAATAACCCTCTTAAAATTGCAAAAATAAGACATAGCTCATTTTCTGTAGTGTACTGTCCCCTGACTCCAGTCCATTACCCTTTATGTCAACTTGTGATCCTTTCCTTAAAGGAAAACTATACCCCCCAAACAATGTAGGTCTCTATTAAAAGATACTGAGTAAAACAGCTCATGTGTAAAACCCTGCTTCATGTAAATGAACCATTTTCATAATAATATACTTTTTTAGTAGTATGTGCCATTGGGTAATCATAAATAGAAAATTGCCATTTTAAAAAATAAGGGCCGCCCCCTGGGATCGTAAGATTCACTGTGCACACATACAAACCACATGTAAGGTCACATGAGCCAATTAACAGACAGAGTTCTGCCTTTTGCTTCCTCACTTCTTCCTGTTACAGTTAGTGTTGTAGTATTTCTGGTCAGGTGATCTCTGAGGCAGCACAGATAGAGTCACGAAATGGTGGTTCAAGGCAAGAGATGTAAAAGGGCAATATTTATGTAAATATATATTCCAGTTTGGTAAGATTCTTTAATATGTCATTCAATTTGATATAAACTATCTGTTGCTTAAGTTTTCATTTTGGGGGTATAGTTTTCCTTTAAGTAACTCCCTTTGCAGGTTTGTACTCTTGCACCAACCCACAATATAATTAGGCTGGGTATGGCCTGCAACAGTCCTGGACAGAGGCAGGATGGAGATAGGTTCTAATGCATATGCCTCCTATCTGTCTTTCTGTATACTTTATATCTAATCAGACCTTTTGGTCCATTTTTCTGGCATATGAATGGGGCTTGGCAGTTAAAAAAAAGACCCCAGTTTTGCTTTTGTAATGTGTGTTTGTTGTGGAAGATAATGAAATGCATAGTTTCAGGTACAGGTATGGGAACCCATCATCTGGAAGGCCATTTTCCATAGACTCCGTTTTTATCAAATAATTAAGATTTTTAAAAATGTTTTCCTTTTCTCTGTATTATTAAAAGAGTACCTTGTACTTGATCCCGACTAAGATATAATCAATCCTTTTTGGAGGAAAAACATCCTACTGAGTTTATTTAAAGTTTAAATTATTTTAAGTAGACTTAAGGTATGGAGATCCAAATTATAAAAAGATCCCTTATCTGGAAAACCCCAGGGCCCGAGCATTCTGGATATTAAAAAAAGCCACTACCCCAATATTATTCAACCTAATTAATGAGGCAAATCTAGTCAGATCCAAATTATGAAAAGATCCCTTATCTGGAAAACCCCAGGGCCCAAGCATTCTAGATATTAAAAAGTCACTACCCCAACATTAATCAACTTAATTAATGAGCCAAATCTATTCAGCTGTCTGATTATAATGAGGCCTAATTTTGGCCAGACCTGTACAAAACAGTTTTCAGATGCTTAAAATCTTACCAGCATTTGTTAAGTTGGCAAAACAGATGTTCATATAGGAACATCAAAAAGATCTGCAGAGAAAATCTTCTGAAGTCTGGCCAGATTACCTAGCTATTTCCATGGTCATACCCATCAAATGAATATGCCTGGAACAACAATGACTTTTCCTAGAAATGTCTGTCCTTGAGCAAAGTGTAAAATGATTCATATCTCAGAAATAATCAGATACAGGATGGAAACCATTGTTTAATAAAAATAAAATGAAAGATCATCTACAATCCAGAAGAAATTCCTTGCTGTCGTGTGCCACCCTGTTGGTTGGGTGTATGTAGGATTACTGGTGGGAATTAGCCTACAGGATAACTTTGTATTCTGTGGACTGCAAAGGATCATGTAGGAATTAGCCTGTAACATTACCATGGATTAGCAATCATGTTGCTGCAAGATTACTGTGGGTTATGTAGGTTTACTGAAGATTAGACTGATGGCACAGGGTATATTTCAGCCAATGGATAAGAGTCACAACTTCTCCAGCCACTTCTCATTGCCTTAAAAGGGAATAGAAAGACACTAACACAAGCAGTGGTCTTTCTCTTTAGCCCATAAACATGAATTATAATGTTTTCCAGATAAGAGAACCCTCTACAAATTGTGTCAGAAGGTTCCCCTTTGAAATCAAAGGGATTTGGGTGCTTCAAAGACAACTTAAATACACCTACAGAGGACATGACCCATGTGCCATAGTCCTTATGAATTAGATGATAATATATGGTTGTTGGATTACAATTTCCCACTATCATTGCATTTAGCAGAAACTGAGTAGCAGCTGGTTATCAATAAATCTCAAAGAATAGGGATTGCTTATCGACAGCTTTACTAGAATTACTGTATATACTGTAGCAGGGATCCCCAACCTTTAGAAACCTTGAGCAACATTCAGAAGTAAAAGAAGTTGGGGAGCAACACTAGCATGAAAAATGTTCTCTGGGTGCTAAATAAGGGCTGTGATTGGCCATTTATTAGCCCCTCTGTGGATTGTCAACCTACATTGAGGCTCTGTTTGGCAGTACACCTGGTTTTTATGCAACCAAAACTTGCCTCCAAGCCTGGAATTCAAAAATAAGCACCTGCTTTGAGGCCACTGGGAGCAACATCCAAGTGGTTGGAGAGCAACATGTTGCTGACTAGCTACTGGTTGGGGATCACTGGTATATAATGTCTTTCTTACTGAACATTGATATCTAGTGTACACTGATATATGTTCTGGTTAGGGGACATACATTTTGAACATTAACACAGGATTTAATACTTGGTATCAATCTTAGACTATAGCTAAAACGTTATCCCCTTTTCCCTCCAAATTTTGCACCCCAGTTCTAGTTATTCACCTTAGTTTTCATTGTTTCCTCAAATGAACTTAGTTGAACTCAACAATAACGATTTTTGATTTCTTCTGACTTAATCTGACATTTAACATTCTCATTCATTTGTTTAATCAGCTTTTACCCAACTTCAACACAACCATGGGCTACTAAACTGGGAAACCATTATGGAGGATTAAGGGTTTTATCTGATATGTTGGAGCCTGTTTAAATGAACAGCAATATGTACAAAAGTGTCCTCAGGTCAAAAGCATTTTCCTGTGCTAGAAATAAGTAGATGCTGCCTTTTATAGAAATCATAAATAATAACTTGTATTTATAAAGCGCCAACATATCCCGCAGCACAATACAACAAATGGTGGTATATGTTGAACATACAGAATTACATAGAAAGCAACCAATAACCGATACAAGAGGGCCCTGCTCATACAGTGTTGCTAGACTTTATAAAGAAATTCCTCACACTGAGTTTTGAATGGATGTTCTAAAGGTTTTTGGTAGCACAAAGGTCTCATGAACATTTAGACTTGGCCTCCCTCTACAGTATAAAAAATAACTGCATGTAACTTGCCTTTAATTTGACTGCCTGTTGCATTATGTGATTTTAAATGCAATGCAATTTAAAGCAAGAGATAACTCTTAAGCAAAATCAAAAAATATCTGAACAAAGCTACTTAAAGGGGAACTATTGCAAAATTAAAAATTTAATATAAGCTTCATTATACTGAAATAAACCATTTTCTAAATATATCAATTAAGAATTTCTGTACAGTTTCTGATATAATCAAGTTAATTCTCACTCTTCCCATTTCAGCATCTGCCTCTCTATATTCTCTCTTCATGCAGGAGTTGGGAGTTTGATTTTGAATACAGTTAGGTCCAATGCAGCCTTTGGGGGGCTCCTTTTGCCTAGAAAATGTATTAGAGCTCACTCTTTTAAAATCACCGGCAATACTCCCTCTCTACATGCAGAATTTGTGACAAAGTCAGTTAATTTGTTAGATTTTGTTGTGCTGGAGTCATTCATTTAAGTGAGCTCTAATACACCTGTTAGGAAAGAAAGCCCCCCTATAAGATAAATTGGATCTAACTGTCAACCAAAATCTGACACCCAACTCCTGCAAAAAGACAGAACTGGGAGAAACAGATGCTGAGAGGTAAGACGTGAACTGATTATTTCAGAAACAGTGCAGAATTTTTAATTGATTATATTTAGAAAAATTCTCCTTTCTGTATGATGAACTTATATTAAACTTTCATTTTCATGATAGATCCCCTCAAATTACATTATAGCTGGGAACTTTTCATGCAGATGCTTATTGTAACAAGTGTTGAAGTAATAGCCAGAGCTATTTCTTGTGCAGAGTATTCCTTACAAGCACTAGCCATTATTAATTTACCCCTACTGTCCTGGTGGGTAGGTCCATGGTTTGGACAAATATATTAAAGAACTTTGTATATAATGAAGCATTTGAAGGTGACAAATGTTTGCATAAAGTGACAACAGCAATTGCTTTCATGCCGAAATTTTAGTTATGGAAACTGGTGCTTTTCAAAACAAGACCTCGCTTTCCCCATCAAAAAAGTCTTTGGTTAATCTAACTCAGTTAGTCCCAGAGAAACTCTAGAGACTTCATTTTTTATGGTGTAGGCACAAGTGCTAGTGTGTGATGGACTAAATAAATCTGGCACAAGGGACACAGCCCGCTGCTCAGAAACACAAGAGAACCCTGTTGTGTAATTACCCCATTTATTTTATTAATTCATTGTTCTGCTGTACAGAGCTGTGGTGTGCATACGCAGCTCTATATAAATAAAAATATACATAAAAAATGCAAGCTTTAAGTAAGTAGAGTGCTCCAACTGAACCTGGCTTAACCTGATACTACTTTCTTGCACCTGGGCAAAGGCATGTAAGGATGTGGAGTGCAAAGATATGCCTACGTCCCAACCACAAGCCATTCATACCATGGCATTCACTCAACATTCCCAGTCTTTGCGCTTTATACCAGAGGTGAAAAAAATTGTGCATGACAGTGTTTGGTGCAAAGTTTGATATACTAAACATTTGCACTGAACAAATTCTCTGCACCATGGTGGCACAAGATTTACCCTTGCAGTGCCGGGGTACTAAGTTCGATTGCAGCCAGGGAAATACTAGGTCTGAAAGAAGTTTGTATATTTTCTCTGTGTTGTGTGGGTTTCCTCCAGGTAAACAAGGAAAACCCGCGACTCTATCCAAGTGTTAAATACTCAGCAATTTCTAATAAAAAAACTGAAGCTCATCCAGTATAAAAATTTACCTGGTGCAAAGCCTCTAGAGGGGGTCAGCCTTCTCGGCACATTTAATCAAGCAATATATAGATAGTTCTCAGTCACCGATGAGCATGGGTGGCCCGGGTGCAGGGCCCCAAACCCGTAGCTTAGGGTGAGATGCAAGGAAATCCTGAAATGAGCACACACTCCTGAGACACACCAAATCGGATAAAATTAGATCTTCGTTCCATAAGTTAAAAACAGATGTCCTAACGCGTTTTCTATCTAGAGATACGTAATCATAGGCACTCTGGATCATAGGTACTCTGGATTCCTCCCATACTCCAAAAATACACAAGATGTTTAATGAACTCCTGATAAAATTGAATATACATGTAAGGAATCTGTTATCCAGAAATCCATTATCCATAAAACTCTCAATTACAGGAAGGCCATACCCCATTTTAATCAAATAATTACATTTTTTTAAATGATTTTTCTCTTTTTAAAATTCTCTTTTTCTCTGTAATAATAAATGAGTACCTTGTACTTCATCCTAACTAAGATATAATTAATGCTTATTGGAGGCATAACAATCCTACTGGGTTTAGTTTTCGCAGACTAGAAAGTATGGCGATCCAAATTACTGATTGACCCCTTATTTTAGATAACAGGTCCCACACTTGTACTTTGTGTGAATGTGATAGGGGCTGGGGCAGGGACTGATGTGAATAAAGTATAACCTGTGTACAGTGCTGTGGAAATGTGTTGATGCTATATAAATACAGGAAATAAATAAATGTATATTAAATCCTATTGCCCAGGCATTTTTGCCTCTGAACTTCATCTGATGAGGTGGGAGTTGGCTGACAGCTGGAGTGCTATAGGACAGCTATTACTATTACTATACTATTTAAAGATAAACACAAAATAACTGCTTTAAAAAGCACTTCCCCTCTGTTCTGGCACAGATCCAAGTTACCTTTTGATTTTTGTAGCTGTTTTTTTTTTTCTTTTCTCTTAAATAAATGTGACAACTTCTCCCATCCTCTGCTCAGACTGGTAGGAGATTAGATTAAGGAGAGGTGCCAGTATTATCTGTGTAGCTGCTCTAAAGGTCACACTGCACTAACAAGACTGACCCAATCAGCAATGACATAATCCAGCTGCTGGGCTGTGTGGAGGTTTTTTTCTTAACATTTCCATTGATGCCTTTTGGCCCTTAGAATAAAGTGGTTTAAGCATTTTAACTAGTGTCTCTTCACTTTGGGAAAAACTGGTTCGTACATTCTCCTCCTCGATTACCAGAACATGCCACATATGCTAGCACTTACAACTTTTAAAATGGGCAGTCATTAGGTTAAACCTATAAAGATGTTTTTCCCCCCATTACATTAAATAGCAATTTTAATTAACCCCTAAAACCATGGAAGCAACTAGGAAAATGATCTATGCAATATTATATATCAATGTATGAAATCACTCAAAATGTACTTTCCTAAAATTAGGTTTTGACAATATTCAACATTTAATATGCCTGATTAATAGTGATGGGCGAAACGCATTTTTATGTGCGCGACAATTTTGACGCACAACAATTTTTTTTTTCACACAGTTTTTGCAAAAACATTCATGGGTGGCAAAATGTTGAAATAAGCTGCAAATTCACGCCTAGTGAATTTATTCATCCATCACTACTGATTAATATCTAATATGCGTACATGATGCATGCTGCACTAATTCTTCGTGACATGAAGGGGCACATTTACTAAGGGTCGAATATCTGGGGTTAATAAACCCTCGAATTCGACCCTCGAAGTAAAATCCTCTGAATTCAAATATCGAATTAGAAGGATTTTGTGCAAATACTACGATCGAAGTAAAAATCAAAGGATTTTAATCGATCAAAGGATTTTTCTTCGATCAAAAAAACCTTAGAAAACTGATGGGGAAGGTCCCCATAGGCTAACATTGTATCTCGGTAGGTTTAAACTGTCGAAGTATGTACTCGAAGTTTTTGTTTAAAGAGACAGTACTTCGAACGACAGAACTTCGAACGATTTTTAGTTCGAATCGTTCGAATCAAAGTCGAAGGTCGTAGTAGCCTTTTCGATGGTTGAAGTACCCAAAAAAATACTTTGAAATTCGAAGTTTTTTTACTTCGAATCCTTCACTCGAGCTTAGTAAATGTGCCCTGAAGTGTTTCTTTGGACACTGATGAATTTTCACGGCGGTTTTGTGAATCGCGGGAATTCGCCGCAAATAAATTCACCCATCACTAATCTTCATGCCTTAAATCTACTAGAAAGTAAATAAATAAACAAACAAACCGAATAGGATTATTTTGCTTCCAATAAGGATTAATTATATCTTAGTTGGGATCAAGTACAAGCTACTGTTTTATTATTACAGAGAAAAAGGAAATCATTTTTAAAAATATGTATAAAATGGACTCAGTGGGAGATTTGTAGATAACAGATCCCATACCTGTAACTAAGCTGAATAAATCTACAGGTATATAGTATCCTTTATCCAGAAACTCGTTATCCAGAATGCTCCATACAGAAAGGCCATCTCCTATAGACTCTATTTTGATCAAATATTTTACAATTTTAAAAATCATTTATTTTTCTCTGTAGAAATAAAACAGTACCTTGTGCTTGGTCCCAACTAAAATATAACTAATCCTTATTGAAGGCAAAACAGTCCTGCTCCACCACCACAGGCCCTGCCCCAGACCCCACACACCCCTGCACCTAAGTAAAAAAAAAAACACACAATTATGGGCACTAAAACATGAATGCTAAAAACTCATTTGTGGCCAGGGTCTCCCCTAGAAGTTAAAAAAATAACAATCAGTAGTCATGGGCCACCCATAAAAGTTAAAAAATCTTCATTGTTAGCCAGGACCCCCCTATAAATTGAAAAAAGCTATTGGGGACCAGGCTCCCCCTACAAGGTAAAAAAAAAAAAACATTGGAGACCAGGGCCCCCCACAGAAAATTTTAAAAAAAAACACTGGTGGCCAGGCCCCCCTTAACAAGTTACAAAAATCATTGGTGGTCAGGAGTCCCATAGAAATTTTAAAAAACATTGGTGGCCAGTCCCCCCCTTACAAGTTAAAAATATCATTGGTGGTCAGGGGCCCCACAAAAATTTAACAAAAACACTGGAGGCCAGGGCCCCCTCTTACATGTTAAAAATACAATTTGTGGTCAGGGGCCCCATAGAAAATGTTAAAAAAAATGTTAAAAAAACATTGTGGGCCCATAGAGGGTTAAAATAAAACATTGGTGGCTGGAGTTTAAAAAAAAAACAAAAAAAATTGATGTTCAACAAACTTTAGGTTCCTCTTTCTTATCCTCGGCTCTGCCCGCCACCACAGGCCTGCCCCAGACACCACAGTAAAAAAGCCATACAAACATGGGCGCTAAAATATGAACATTAAAAACTCATAGTTTGTGGTCAGGGCCCCCTCATAAAAGTTAAAAAATCATCACTGGTAGCCAGGGCCGCCCTACAAGTTAAAAAAACCCATTGATGACCAGGGTCCCCATACAAAATAAAAAAAAAAAACATTGGTGGTCAGGGACCCCATAGAAAATGTAAAAAAAACATTGGTGGCCAGGGGCCCATAGAGGATTAAAATAAACATTGGTGGCTGCGGTCAAAATAAGAAAAACAAATAAAATTGGTGTTCAGTGGAACTGACTTTAGGTTCTTCTTCCTTGTCCTCAGCAATGGCAGCTTTATCTGTTTTCTTCTACCGCTCTCCCTCCTTTCATGGCTTTGGGTCTTTTTGTGGCTTCTGGCTCTTGGACTCTTCGGATCTTCTGCTCTTCGGATCTTCTGTTCTTCCAAGCTTTGACTTTTCGGATCTTTGACTCTTCGGGTCTTCGGCTCTTCGCAATGTCCTGTCGTGCCCTTAAAGCAGGGGCGAGTTGGAAGTGACTATGTACAAGAATGCAACCAATATTTCTTTCTCTTCCCGCAATAATACAAAGAAAAATCACTTAAACATGCCATTGTTGTTGCAGTAAAGAATTTCCCAAAGGCCAATGTCATACTAGGTTGTGACTACATGTAATGATCCAGAGGAGTCCACAAATTTGGACTTGGAATACAGTTAAGCCTGTCTCTCACTTTTTTGGGCCCTTTTAATGCTGGTGTTGCTGTATCCTCTATCCCAAAATCTCTGAGCTAATTCATCCATTCTCTGCTTAAAAATCTGATTGTTACTACAATTACACTAATAAATTGTCCTACTGGAATTTCAACATTTAACCTCCTGGGTGGTAACAGAGAATTTGTAGCAGTCTCCTTTCGGTATAAATCAGTTTCAGCTGTATCATGTTCACTAATGCCCATAGTGATGTCCGAGAACTCCACAACTTATGAGGAGATGGTCTAGGTTGAAGTGATATTCAACTCATTACAATTCAGTTTGCTGATAAAGCCTTCACACAATTCTTTAGGACCACACCACAAAAATAAGATATCATCTATGGACCTCTGCCATCCCATCACATGGAAAAAAAAAACACTGATTTGCATCATGAAAAACAATTTTGGGCTCCCATCTCCCAAGAAACAGGTTAGCATAAGAGGGTGCACATTTTGCACCCATTTCATTACCTGTTAACTGTAAATAACATTTATTTTCAAAAAAAAAATAGTCATGTGTTAGAATAAAATGCAAAAACTTTAAAATCAACTGTTGTAGAGAGGAATCCAAATCATGCCAAAGAAAACCTAACCGGACTGGATATCAGACTGCTAATCTCACTAGCAACAGAAGCCATATATTGTTTTTTGGATTATGGTAATTACCTCCATCTTGTCGAGTATACATCTCTTGGAATTATTTTAATACAATTTTTTGCTAATTTGCTAGTAATCATGATGTCTTTGAAAGCCCCAGCAGGACCAACTTGTTGATTGTGGTTCCAATTCCATTTCTAGGAGTTTTCTGCTAATCAGATAGGCATATTGTTTGTGGACTCCAGAAATATAAACTGCAGAATTATTCAAAAAATCAATGCCTGTTTCATTAGAGCTGATTTCTGACAAGAGTCCCTAGGACCTGTCAACTGAAAAAATTAATATAACCCCACTGAATGCAGGCTGCACTTTATTCATGGAAAAGGTAAGTCTTACATACGCTATTTGTTAATTTCTGCAATTTGCAACTCCACTTCCATCTTCTTTTTGAATTTACTTAGTAATATATATTTTACAGTGTATTTTTAAAAAAGAATGTTTGTTTCCCAGAGGTAACTGGCCTGTTTACAGCCTCTTGCTTTTGAATATGAATAGGAGTAATCATTGTTTCCCCCATTTGCTCTTAATAAAGCAACAGAGGAGGCATGACATGTGTCAAGTTTTTTGGACTAAATAAGGCACTGTCTTACAAGTACTACATGCCCTGGCAGACCAACTTGCATTCCAACAGGGGCCTGGGAACTTTACTTTTGTCACATACAATGAATTGTACATTCACTATAGACCACTGCTATTAATATAAAATAGACTATTATCAAGTTCTCCAGTGTTGTGGCTCTAATTAAATTTTTTGAGACACAAATGGCACCAGGGCACATACTTTATCTGTTAATAGCTACATTTCATGCATGAGGGAATTTTATGGGTGCCTCTCAGATAAGCACATGATACACATTGGGGCCCATTTACTTAGCTCGAGTGAAGGAATAGAAGAAAAAAAACTTTAAATTTCGAATGTTTTGGCTACTTCGACCATCAAATTGGCTACTTCAACTACGACTTCGAATTGAACGATTCGAACTAAAAATCGTTCGACTATTCGACCATTCGATAGTTGAAGTACTGTCTCTTTTAAAAAACTTTGACCCCCTACTTCGCCACCTAAAACCTACCGAAGTGCAATGTTAGCCTATGGGGAAGGTCCCCATAGGCTTTCTATCAATTTTTAGGTCAAAGAAAAATCGTTCAATAGATGGATTAAAATCCTTCGACTCAAACGATTCGAAGGATTTAATCGTTCAATCGAACGATTTTCCGTTCGATCAAACTATTTGCGCTAAATCCTTCGACTCCGATATTCGAAGTCGAAGGATTAACATTTGGCAGTTGAATATCGAGGGTTAATTAACCCTCGATATTCGACCCTATGTAAATCTGCCCCATTGTGTTGCCTATATTAATGTTATTTAGATATTTGACTCCAAGTTAAACTCAGAATTCTACAATTCATGGCTTCTTCAGTGCTGTAAAGATATAGTTGCACCATAAATGGGCAGTTGTCAACCAGGTATCAGCTGGCACCAGCATAACCTTAATATAATATTGCTTTATTTAAAGATAATAGCTAAATTCTGCCTCAGATGTGTTGCCAAAGCTGCTCACCACCTATTGAAGCTGTAAGTACAAATCAGCTCTGCCAATGAAATATTTAAGGAAGTTCAGGGAGGGCAAGACCAACATCATTAGCTGGGGCATGTAGAACCATGTGGAATAGTTGTCCTTTATTTGCTTAAACATTCTATCCATTTCACAGAATAAGATGTGAGAAAACTATACTGGCTTATATCATACTACTGCTATAATAAGAAATTGCTTAAGTACATTTTTCATCATTATAATGCAGTGATAGATGATAAATGCAATGAGTAGGTCAGATGAGAAACATACAAAATATACTTTCTCAAATATCTGAACATTTGCATTCGAAAGCCTTATTGGATAGTACAAAAATGCATCTTATTTTTCAGCCCATCCCTGTTTAATGATATGGGGGTTGGTTTCTGCTTGCAAAGAATTCCAGCATTTTCCAGTGTAGACTCTGATGTGTCTGAAGGAGGCAGAAGTGGTGTGTTTGGATGATAACCTGCATACCAGCTACACACTGGATTTATTAACTAAATAGTGTCTGATACACTTGGTGTGAAAGGTCTTCCATAAAACCAAATTCCTTTCTTCTGTTTTTAACCCTGTTAACCTCTCTAAGCTACTTTTCAACATGATGACAATGAGCAACAGGTATACAATCAGAGAGCAGAGGAGGGGGTCACCCTTGGAAGTAATGAAGTCATTGAAGACCATGTATCAAGTTGGAATGATTACAACTGTGCAGTACGACGGGGAGATCTATTTCAACTTAGAATATTATGTCAGTCAAGGATTATACTTGCAAATGAAAAAGACAATGGTTTGATAACTACCATAAGGGGCAATAGCTTCTCTAAGCAAATTTAGAAGATACTTTAGAACTTATACCACAAAAGGCATGAAGACAAAAAAATCTGTCAGTGACTCCCAGCATGTGTGTGTTTTTTAGAGCTTAGGTTGAGGAACACCTAAATATATTATAAAATGTATAAAAATTGTAAAAACAAACTCAACAGCATCTCCAACTGAACCTAACAAAGCCTTATCTCCCTGCCTTTACTATTTCAACTAATGGCATGCTAATTAGCCCTGTCAACTCAGCACATTGTCTGGCATTTTTGACTCTGTCTTCTCCTTCTTTGATCATGTTAACACCACAGTAAAAACTTGTCACTTCTTCCTCCACAATATTCCAAAAATCTGTCCCTTTCACAAGCACAATAGCTAAAACACTCATCCGTACTGTTATCCTATCATGCTTAGACTACTTCAACTTGCTACTAACTGCCCCCCCCCAACTCCCACTATCCCCGTTACTTTATTACACTCTGCTGCTTGATTAATGTAAGCTCTTGTGCACTTTAGTGCTCTTCTCTTGCCTTTCTGTCCGGGGTGAGCAAATGCTCCTTGTTATGTATAGATAACCTTGTATTTTCGCACTAACATAAAAAAACAAACCAAAAGTGGAATAAATGTGATGCCTTTAATGTACAAATATATAAAAATATTACACAGTAAACCTTCGTGATTTTTGAGGTCCCTTACTCAGGCTGACATTTTACAAAAATAAGTTTGGCCTGATCAATGATTCTGGACTTCTGAGGAGTTTTCTTCACTCCAGATGTGGTGTTTTTCCAGAATTTTGTTCTCTACAAATGCATTGAGGTAAATGGGCATTTTTTCACTGCTGAACATTTTGCCACGGTTTTGAAATTTTTTTACAGATGGCAAAACCCCCAGATTTTTGTTGCGGATCTATGTTTGCCAAAAAAAAATGCTGATCAGTTTTACCATGATTTTTACGGTGTCGTTTTTTTGTTGTGTAGGTAACCATCTCAGGTAATTTTGTCTGGTCATGTGCTGTCAGAAAGAGCCAGTGCTGCACTATGGAACTACTTTCTGACAGGCTATTGTTTCTCCTACTCTCCTTCTCCTAATGTATCTAAAGGAGTCGCAGTGGGACCTGTAGTTTTACTATTGAGTGCTGTTCTTAGATCTACCAGAGAGCTGTTATCTTGTGTTAGGGAACTGCTATCTGGTTACCTTTCCATTGTTCTGTTGTTAGGCTGCTGGGGGGGGGAGGGGGATGATATCACTCAAATTTGCAATAGAGCAGTAAAGAGTGACTGAAGTTTATCAGAGCACAAGTCACATGACTGGGGCTCCTGGGAAAATTTCAATATGTCTAGCCCCATGTCAGATTTCAAAATTAAATATAAAAAATCAGTTTGCTCTTTTGAAAGATGGATTTCAGTGCAGAAGTCTACAGGAGCATCACTATTAACTGATGTGATTTGTAAAAAAAAAAACATTTTCCCATGGCAGTATCCCTTTAGGTTTTTTCATTGTTGTATATAAAAAAAAGGAAACCCAGAATATATATGACAGCAGCTAAGAGCCCACTTGTAAATTCAACTTTTCAGGAATTTACAAAGCAATATTATGGATTACCCGAATTATATTATTTTTAAAAAGCGTTTTTTTTTTTAATGCACAATTGCATGGTGACTAAGAGGCCTATTTACCAAACATTCAGGTTTTCACAAATTTGGCTTTTTTCTAAAAAAAAGTTGGATTTTTTACATTTCTGTGAAGCTCACTAAAAACTCTAATACAAAACTTTGCTACCCTGATTTTTTTCACTAGTAATTGTATGAACAAGTCAAATTTTTACAGGTTTTAGAGGTTTTCATATTTTTTAGCTCATTGTTCAGATTTTTTTCATTTGTGCTTTTTACATTCTGATCGTTTAGTAAATTACATGGCATTCATGATTTAATGGAAATGAGTTTATTTGTTGTTTTAAAAACCCCCGAAATGAGAATGTTAATAAATGGGTCTCAATGAGTCTAGTTAAATCAGAAACCTTTGATCAAAAGTAAAAAAAATTGAAATACAAAGTGCTTAATAAATGAAAAAATTCCACATTTTCTAAAAGTATTCAGCTCAACCTGCTATAAATGCTTGGCAATACTTTAATTATTGTGCGAGCAGTACTTCTACATGAATCCCTCAAATCCTTTTAAGACATCTATTAAACCACTGAACCCTAAATGCTAAAAGTGAGAAGTGTACAGGCAGTGTATGTGGTAAGCCATGTAATTAAGAGGTGTGTAAAGAGTGTTTCTTGGGAATTGTACAACTTGCACCACCTGCAAAGTCTTGATACGTGTAATTTGTTTTTAATAAGAAGTAGGTGTCTGAATGTTGGATGACAAGAGTGCTCAGAGGGGAAAGTTAAATAAAGAGCATGTTACATAAAACAACATTACTTTGTATCTAGTTATTAACCTTGAAAACGTGGACTATCCAAGGCTAGACCTCCTGGCATGTGTAATACTTATGTGGACTGCTGACTGTTTTCACCTAATTCTATTATATACAATCAGAGTATCTACTGCCTGGACCCATAATTCACAATATGAGTCAAGGAGCCTTTTGCTAAAAACATTCAGAGTTCTATGGCATCATAACATTTAAAGAAAGCCTACACTTGACCTAATTGGATTACATATTTAAGGCTTGGTATCTGGTTGTTGACCATATAATGATAATATATCAGTTACTGGGGTCTGTAATAAGATCTGTATATACCCTGGAATTATCCTATACAATTATTACACTGCTGTTGAACCCAGCACTGATGTAACTGTAACTTGCAGATTTTAGATAGAAAAGAGGAAAGGTACAATTTACCTGTCCGGGTGCTTTCATTTATTTTGGGTACATTCACATAGAATTGAGTGTAAATTATTACATTACAAGAATTCAACAACCCTTACTCTAGAATTAGATATTTGTCACCAGGCAAACAAAAAGACCTTACAAAGGTGTTTTAATTTTGATATATATGGAGTACAGAGAATAAACTCCCCACTAGTGATGAACAAATATGTCCCATTTTGCTTTGCTGGAAAATTAGCAAAACTGGGAAAGTTTATTAAATGCACTGAAGTCAATGGCTTTTTCCGCTGTGTCTTTTTCCACTGGGACTTTTCCTGCTCAGAATATGTTGGAGTCTACAGGCAGTTGCAACATTTTTTGTACAAAAGCATCAGGGTCAAAGGGCATTTTATTTACACAAACTATTCAAAATATTCAATGATGGCAAAATGTGGCATTTCATGGCTACAATCATAACTACTCTTATGAGATCTCATAAAACCAAAAAAATTTTTTTGGGGGATTTATTTTCAGGATTATCAATATGAAACATGCAGAGTAACTCACATCCAACATGTATTAGTGAAAGTCATCCCAGCAAAAAAAAATCAAAACCAGTGGTTATTAATACATGCCTCATACCATACCAAAAGGCAGTGTCTTCCCTCTATCTGCATACATCACGCGTTTCGCACCATTGGGCAATTCTGTTTTACTATTGAAAACAGAAAAAATTATAGTGCTTGAGTATAGATGCATACATTAGATTCTTTTTACTTTTCAATATATTTGTGACCCCTCATGTCACATTGGATTCTGCTGACTCCACCTCACATGGAGCAGTTTGCAAGTGGGGTTCAGTGCCAGTCAGGGTAAGATTTTAGGAAGGGTGCCTATTTACTCTTCTAGATGCAACTAAAAGACCAGCTTGAATAGGGTGATATTTGGCATGAAAACTTCATTACTTTCTTAAACACTTGGAACTGACCAAAGTATGGGGATCCAAGGGGGGTGCTTGTTAGACAAGCAATATTGTAAACTGGAATAACTGTATCACACCTTTTGCCTTGCCATTCCTAAATACTAAACTATATAAATATGTATCTCTTCACAGTCTGCTAAAATCTGTCTCTCAAATCAACATATAGCAAGTTATTAACCATAAACTCATTACCTTCATCATCATCATCGATTTATATACTGTAACACCAGTAATTAAGCAGTGCCTTATATTGATATATAATAAACAAGGGTTATACAATAAAATGAAGATAGATGCAGACCAATAGGATTTACTCACAAAAGAGTGGTATAAATACAGGTATAAATAAAGTATTTGCTATTTCATTACCTGTCTGATCCCCCATTTTCCTGTATGAGGGGGCTGCCATATTTGTACTGCAGGAGTCCGTTAGCATAAGAAACTTTAACTGACAGGCTGAGATGGGACAGTCAGGTTGGCAAAACAGTCAGGTTTAGGAACTTCAACTAACAATTACTTACAAAAACAAACCTCTCAGCAAAAAACAATCAACATGACCTATAGGTAACTTTTAATGTACATTCATATTTTAAAAAGTATTTTTTTAGCGTCAGTATCACTTAAACAACGTTTTTTTGGTAATATCCAGTGTGGGGAGGTGATGAAAATTAAAGGGGATGTTCACATTTAAATTAACTTTTAGTATGATGGAGAGAGTGATATTCAGAGACAATTTGCAATTGTTTTTTTATTTGGGATTTTTTTAGGTATTTTGCTTTTTATTCAGCAGCTCTCCAGTTTGCAATTTCAGCAATCTGTTTCCAGGGTCCAAATTACCCAAGCAACCACGCACTGATTTGAAGAACGGACAGGAATATGAAAAGGAGTGGTCCTGCATAGAGAAATGAGTAATTAAAAGTAGCAATACCAATACATTTGTAGCCTTACTAAGCATTTGATTTTTAGATGGGGTCAGTGACCTCATAACATAAATAATAAAGACTGATTGAAAAGTTGATTTAAAATTAGCCATTCTATACCATACTAAGAGTTAACTCAAAGGGGAACCACCACTTTAAAGGGCATGTAAAGGCAAAAAATTAAAATCTCATTTTTACTTTCTTTAATGAAAAATAAACCTATCTCCAATATACTTTAATTAAAAAATGTGTACCTTTTTTATAAGAAACCTGACTGTATGCAGTGAAATTCTC